>NW_027361690.1:88466000-89713000 GCF_039654945.1 Dendrobates tinctorius
AGATCAATGCTTACCTTGACGAGACCAGGAGATGACCGGCGTCACATCCCCCTCAGCTATACACTCCATTACTGCACTCTGACCCACGGCCACCGTCAGGTTCTGCGGGGCTCTGACAATTGTAAGCTCATCAGGTAATGGTTTCCAATCTAGACGAGGCATCAAACAAGAAAATATTAATTCAAGAATATGCACATATTCATACCCTCACATCTGCAATCCAACAATGGAGAATTCCATAAAACAGCTTTCTAGCACAAAAAATTTGCTTATTTTGCCTCAACATTTTTGCTCTACAATTTTGATTGTTACCCTTCAGGTCACATTTCAAAAGTGACAAGAAAAGTGCGTGGCTTAAGTAGCAGAGGACAGCCTGAACAATTTTTCAAAAATGTATTAATAAAGGAAGAAAGTGATGTCAAAAGCAGAACAAATTTACACCTGCTCATTACACGCATAGTCTTCATTTTCTGACTCCAGGAGAACCCAAACTGCTTCATAATGTATTTACTCCAATAGACTTTTGTTTAGGACTGTCTCAGGAAGTTATTTCCAAAATTAGAGCTGTGTATATGTCATATAATGTGTATATGTGTTATACAAATAATCCAGGACAGCTGTACAAATCTCTGGGCCAGTTTTCTATAATGTATCTGTCTGGAATGTGGCTATTTATAACACTGGATGCAATTATATCAACTTCTCAGCTTAGAGAAGAACTAGTCATGCACAGGTTTAGAAAGTTGTACAACTTTTCATAAAAAAAACCTGTAATGGCATTGTAATACTGATTACATTGATACATTTTGTGAAGAAATTGGCTTTGTGGTTCTTCATTAATCACCATTTTAAGTCTCCCGCTTATTGGACCTCAGTGCATAGGGGCCGGACAGTAATTGAGTCTTCTCCTCCTTGTATGTGATCCCCGGCCCCTACGCCTACCTCCGGTCTTTGAATGACAGGTCACTGCTGAGATTTCAAGCAGAAGAGGCAGGCGGAGGGGCCAGGGATCACAGGCAGCGAGGAGACCACCAAGTACACAGTCCAGCCCCTGTGCACCAAAAGCTAATTAGCAGGAAACTACTTCAAATACTGATTAAAGAAGAACCACAAAGCGGATTTCTTCACCAAAAGGTATCAATTACATCAGTATTACAGTCCCATTACAGCCATGTCTTTACTTTACATTACAAAATCGGGGCGACGTGTTCTCTTTAAATAGGGATTAAAGATGTTTTCTCAAAATCATAAGTTATCACCTATCCTATATTAATCCTTGGGATAAGGGATAACGTGCTGAAAACTGCTGGGAAACACAGGAATCCTGACACTTGGATTCAAGAAGCCAAGGAACCCCATCCTGAATGGAGTTTCCAATAGTCCCATTCTCAGGATCATTAACGGTACCAGCGGTTGAACCCCAATTGATCAGAAAATTATCATATGGATACTGAATAACTTATGATTTTGCTCTCTCACACTGTAATGTCACGCGATCTCTGGGAGAGCCAGTGCAGACACAACAGCTCTGCCACCAGAGGTAAGTACAGGTGTTATTATTTTCCTGGGGGCAAATATACGGATTGAGACGGGGTTGTCCGAGTAGTGGACAAACCCTTTAAACATTGGTGGTGTATACTTAGGATAGGCCAGTATGTTTAATCTGTACGGGTCTGACCCATTAGAGCCATTATTACAGAACAAAAAAAGCCAAAGAGCTCCAACAACCAGAAATGCCCCATAGTGATGGCTATGACTGGTATTGCAGCTCAGTCCTATTCATCTGCAGAACAAGTCGCATATGCACTCACATGTAAGGGGTTGCAGCTGTGGAAAAAAGGGGATGTGGAGCTTGCTGGCACGCGGTGGTCACTTCATTCTGTTAATCATGGTCATCAGTGAACACCCCTTTAAGTCTTTACCAATTATTTCCCAGATAAATAACTCAGATTTTTTATTACAATAGTAAAAGAAGCATGAAATGACCTTTTTGTACAGAAAGTTGAGCTTCGCTGCTATATCGAATGGTTAGTGAGTTGGCAGCCACACAGCGATATAAGCCCTCATCTTCCTGCTGGACGCCAATGATCTGCAGGACACCAGAAGGAAGGATGATGATCCTGAAATATAACAAAGAACTTCTGAGCCGAGGTCTCCAGAAGCAGGTACGCACTCCACAGGTGGAGAACTTCTAGCTTACTTCTAGCTCATACTACTTATGCCAAATTTTTCAGAATGGTGAACGTGGTTCATGAGTGTTGTGCAAGGTCAAAATGGTCTTTATTTTTATCAGTAACCTTTTTTTGAGGAAAAGGTCACAAATCTCGCAAAATTGCACCAAAACATCTGGTGTCCTTAAAATGTCTTCAGGGGGGACTAAAGTACATTTGTGATAAATTTAACAATTTTTCAAAATGGTGCAAAAGACAAAGCATGAGAAAATATCAGGAAACAATAAACTCTGTCCACAATGGCATTTGTGAAACATTAAAAAAAAACACACAGCAGTTAAACACATAAAAAAAGACGTTCAAAATGGTGCAAAATAAAAGAACAATTAGGCCCAGATGAAAACTAGGTGAAAAGAAAAACAGAAATGGCACAAATGCAATAATGAATCAGCCCCAAAGACTGCAACATCAAAACAGATAGGAACAAGCCACGCTTCCAGTAACTCGCTTGGCTATCCAACTGATAATAAACTGTGCCAACCCGCAAGTCATCAAGCCAGTAATACAATGTGTCATCATTCCAAACGAACACTGGGCCATCCTTCCAGGAAAGCATTATGACACTCGCCGGTAATATACTGTGCCATGCCATCCAACCGGTAATACATTATACACCTCTCAACTAATGTACATCCCTCCGGTCAAGCGTTCTGCACAATCTCTGCACCTCAGATAGTTTAATTCCATGATACTTTTATTATTTTAATAGGGGTAGAAGGTCTGCTACACTTATACACCGCTCCAGTGCCCCATTCCCCTCCATATATAACTAACAGAATATTGGCAGCCATGTTCAGGCTCTTATTCAACTGCTGAATTAAAGCAATCGGAAGAGGGCACCAATAAAAGGGAAGCACTAATATTACACATACCAAAATGCCCTAGAATTAAATAATACTGTATGTAGAGAGAATATATACACTAGATAGAGGCCCGATACTATCGCATCGGGAGGGCGGTAATGTCACGATGGGGGCAGGCTTTGCAGCGTTATGAATCTCTCCCCCCATGTGCTCACCCACCTATCCACTCTCTCTTTCCCCATGTGCTGACTTCTCCCGTCTGTGCTCTCTTCTTTGACCTGTCTATCCCATGTGCTATCCCCCTTGTCTGCTGTCTCTCCTTCCTGTGCTATTTTCTCCCCTCATGAGCTGTCCCGTTTGAGCTGTCTCCCCCCTGTACCCTGTCTCTCTCACCCTTGTGTTTGACCATGTACGGAGCATACCACAGCTCCTGGGCAGGGGAGGAAGCAAAAGACAATACTGACAATACAGCAGGAGCTCGTAGAGGATACATTTTGTGAGGTAAAATATTGTTTAAAAACAGTCAGTGAAATATTTTACCTCACAAAATGAATCCTCTGTGATCCCCTGCTGTAATGTCAGTATTGTAAAGTGCTGCGGAATACGTCGGCGCTATAGAAATAAAATGTATTATTATTATAAAATTTATTATTATTGTCTTTTGCTTCCTCCCTTGCCCAGGAGATGTGGTATACACGGTCAGACAGAGACCATTTTTAAAATGAACTTTCGTTCGTGGGAAAACCCCTTTAGGCTGTGTGCCCACGATGCGATTTTTAAGCGTTTTTGCCGCGATTTTCAGCGCAAAAACGCTGCGAAAATGTTTAAAAGTCTTGTACTTGACGCACCCCATGCATTCCTATGGCATTCCGCACATGCTATGCTAATACTGCGCTTTTTCCGCGGAGGAATCGCATCGCGGAAAAAATCGCAGCATGATCATCCTTTTGTGCGGAATCGCAAAGAATTGCCGCGATTCCGCACCCATAGGAATGCATGAGAATCGCTTACTTCCCGCATGTGGCTATGCCCACCATGCGGGAAGTTAAGCGTCTCATGTGCGGTTGGTACCCACGGTGTGGAGGAGAGGAGACTGTCCTCCAGGCCCTGGGTACCATACCCCTGTAAAAAAAAAGAATAAAAAATAAAAAAAATTGGCAAGTTCCTGTAATGACGTAGTCTCTCGTGACTCTAGCGGTCTCGCCAGATCGCTATAGTAACGCGAGACCAACGTCATCACAGGTCTCGCAAAGCATTACTGGGAACGCTGAGGCCCGGGAATGCAGCGCGGGACGTCGGAAGGTAAATATACCCCGATTTTTTTTATTTTTTTATCATTTTTAACATTTTATCTTTTACTATTGATGCCGCATAGGCAGCCTCAATAGTAAAAAGCTGCTCACACTTGTCAAACACTATATTTGACGAGTGTGACCAACCTGTTCAAATCGCTTGGAAAGAGCTTGAGAAAATCGCGGCAAAATCGCGAACAGAATCGCGGTAAAATCGCGGTGAAATCGCTCTGAAAAAACAGCGCGATTTCTGGGAAGGAGTCCGGTTTTCAATGTGCGTTTTAAAACGCTACGTGGGCCCATAGCCTTAATGTGACCGGCTTCCTCTGCCTGTAGACACGTTGCACATCTGCCACCAGGATCAGCCAAATTATTCACTGCACCTGCGCGGAATTCACGCAGGCGCAGTGCAACGGTGCTCCGCTGGTGGCACCGCGCAAGAGGCTGTGTGAGTGAGAATGTGAGTGTGTGACTGTGTGTGAGTCTGAGTGTGTGAATGTGAGTGTGTGTGTGTTGCGTACGGCGTATAGAGTATGTGTGTGTGGTGTGACGGTGTTCCGCTGGTGGTACCGCGCAATAGGTTGGTACCACCAGCAATTTCCATATTGAGACACCCATCACTTGGGTGCCCCAATATGGCGGAAGGTGAACTTCCTCCGCTTGGAATTCTGGGATACGGTGACATCTGGTTGGAACAGGAAATTAAAACATTACAAGGCAATTATATAAATACAGTGCCTTGCGAAAGTATTCGGCCCCCTGGAACTTTTCAACCTTTTCCCTCATATTATGCTTCAAACATAAAGATAACAAATGTACATTTTTGGTGGAGAATCAACAACAAGTGGAACACAATTGTGAAGTAGAACGAAATTTATTGGTTGTTTTAAATTTTTGTGGAAAGTCAAAAACTGAAAAGTGGGGCGTGCAATATTATTCGGCCCCTTTAAATTAATACTTTGTTGCGCCACCTTTTGCTGCGATTACAGCTGCAAGTCGCTTGGGGTATGTCTCTATCAATTTTGTACATCGAGAGACTGAAATTCTTGCCCATTCATCCTTGGCAAACAGCTCGAGCTCAGTGAGGTTTGATAGAGATCGTTTGTGAACAGCAGTTTTCAGCTCCTTCCACAGATTCTCGATTGGAGTCAGGTCTGGACTTTGACTTGGCCATTCTAACACCTGGATACGTTTATTTGTGAACCATTCCATTGTAGATTTTGATATATGTTAGAGATCATTGTCTTGTTGGAAGACAAATCTCCGTCTCAGTCTCAGGTCTTTTGCAGACTCCCAACAGGTTTTCTTAAAGAATGGTCCTGTATTTGGCTCTATCCATCTTCCAATCAATTTTAACCATTTTCTCTGTCCCTGCTGAAGAAAAGCAGGTCCAAACCATGATGCTGCCACCACCATGTTTGACAGTGGGGATGGTGTGTTCAGGGTGATGAGCTGTGTTGCCTTTACGCCAAACATATCGTTTGGCATTGTTGCCAAAAAGTTTGATTTTGGTTTCATCTGACCAGAGCACCTTCTTCCACATGTGGATTATATTTATCATCAATAGTCATTTAGGACAACGATGGATCATTCCGAGATCCACAATTAACTTCTGGAGTGAGTTTGTTGCACTGAAAGTAAAGGGGCCAAATAATATTGCACGCCCCACTTTTCAGTTTTTGACTTTCCACAAAAATTTAAAATAACCAATAAATTTCGTTCAACTTCACAAATGTGTTCCACTTGTTGTTGATTCTTCACAAAAAATTTACATTTGGTATCTTTATGTTTGAAGCACGATATGTGGGAAAAGGTTGAAAAGTTCCAGCGGGCCGAATACTTTCGCAAGGCACTGTATATATATATATATATATATATATATATATATATATACACTAGCTGAAAAGCCCGGTGTTGCACGGGCGTAGCAACTAACTGTGGTTAGTAATAACAAATTATATTTCCCCCTCACACCTCTCATTTTCCACTTACACATCTCATTTTCCGATCACTCTACTATTTCCCACTCATTCCTCTCATTTTCGCCTCACACCTCTCAATTTTTCCCTCACTCCACTATTTGCACCTCGCTCCTCTCATTTTCACATCACTCCTCTCATTTTCACCTCAACCCTCTCATTTTCACCTCACCCCTCTCATTTTCACTTCACACGTGCACAGCAACTTCCTGTTATGAGCACAATGGTGTAATCCATGAGGCTTCTCCCTTTCCCTTGACATCATGCCTCACAATAGCAACTTCATTCTAGACACAATGGAGCTAGATGTGGCCTGTGCCTTCCCCGCACTGATTGTTAGGGTTGCGGATCACACTAAATATAAAATATAAGAAAGTGCAATCGCAACCCGAGGTCCACCGTGCAGAGATGGAAAACTGCTGCTTAGTAATGGCGGAGTAGTAAGTGAACACCGGCGGGTTAACCACTGACCTGGTGTGCACAGCGGTGAACTCTGTTGCTTCACAGAGCCGCTGAAAGAAACACCGGAGCCTGTTAACACCACAGGACTCGGCAGAAGGAGCGCATAGCATAAGGTCACAGGACTCGGCCCTTAGACTGCAGGATGGGAGTCCATCTAGACCGCTAGCACTCGGCGCCGCGACTGCAGTGCCAGCAAGAGCCACTATAATTGATAACGTGTGTAAGTGTGCACAGTGCTGCTGTCACTTGCCTTGGTCCGATAGTGCCCAGCAGTGGGCGACACCATCGGACGCTAGTGTGCGACACCATCGGATGCTAGTGTGCAAGTGCTAGGAGCATGATGGCAGAAGCATAGCCACCTGTTGGCACTGACTCAAATACCCTAACTCATGTGTATCAAAGGAGGGGGTAATTTAATGAGTCATTCACCAGATTCATGCATCCATCATCACACATACCAACAACATTATGAGTCTATACTAGCACATGGCCGTGCGGCCATGCGACTCTTTTATAGCAGCGTCCTTCCGGGACCTTCCTAGTGGTCCAATGGGAGCAGCACTAGGACCTGAGCATGTGACCTCAGACCTCCAATGAGAGGACTTCCCACGGGCATGCTCAGTGGACTGAAAGAAGGACTTAGTCCCAGGAGCTGCTCGCTGCTGGCTATTGCAGGTTACAATAGCTGAACCCTGATTAGCAGCAGTAACCAAGCCAACAGCAGCAGACTGAGCAAGAAGCTGAGAACGACGTCTTTGTTGAGTAGGCTCCAATGCGGCCGGAGAGGAATGGGAGACAGCAGACGGAAAGGCTTGGGATTCCTGCTGTGCAGAGACAGGAACCCGACGCCTAACACTGATAGTCTGAAGGCGGCAGCCCTGATTGTAGCTTGCAGCGGCTGGGACGTCGCAGCCAGTGAGTTCTGCAGGGTGGCTTTCGAGATGAATGTGTCTCCGCCTAACAATGTGGGCCCTGTGGACGGGGCTTTGCGTGTGGAGTGAGTGTGGCTAATTCAGGGCTGTGGAGTCGGAGTCGGTGCTCATTTTGGTGGAGTCGGTAAAAAATGGTCCGACTCCGACTCATAAAATATATAATAAATTGGGTACAGTAATTCAATGCAGAAGGTGCTGAATATTTTTTCATAGGAATTTGGTAAGTTATGAAATGTCCTATAAATGACTGTTCTATTCCTGATCTAAGGCTACATTCACACACAGCGTTTTTCCTGCGTTTTTTGAGGATACGTTTTTCAGTTGCAAAAGCAGATCAGCTTTTTAAAAAAAACGCATCACCTGAAAGGTTTTTGAGCTTATAGATAATGTTTTCAATAGCAAAAGCAGATTAGAAATCTGCTCTATCTATATATCCATTTATCCATATCTGTCTATCCATATCATATCTGTACCAAAAAGAATGAAAACCGGATAGCACATAGACTAACACTCCTTTTTTTTTTAGCACCAGTCAGGTACACTTCATAGCTGCCCAAAAGGACGCCCAGGATAGGCATTGCTCGTCTTCAGTAACACATCAACATCAATTGATAGTTGGAATAAATAGACTGCATTCATCACCACATCTTCTTAAGGTGCAGGCTTTATTTTCAAGTGTAGGGGTGTGAAGTATGAGGTTCTGCAGGAGCTGAGGTGTGCAGTATGAAATTCTGCGGAACAGTATGAGGTTCTGCCCCCCCCTCCCCTAGGATTAATCCTGGCTACGCCCATAGTGTGAATGTAGCCTGAGGATCTAGGCTTTATCTTACCCGAGATAAGTCATAATGTGTGTGTGTATGTGTGTGTATATATATATATATATATATATACACACTCACTGGCCACTTTATTAGGTACACCTGTCCAACTGTGTGTTAAGACTTAATTTCTAATCAGCCAATCACATGGCGGCAACTCAGTGCATTTAGGCATGTAGACATGGTCAAGACAATCTCCTGCAGTTCAAACCGAGCATCAGTATGGGGAAGAAAGGTGATTTGAGTGCCTTTGAACGTGGCATGATTGTTGGTGCCAGAAGGACTGGTCTGAGTATTTCAGAAACTGCTGATCTACTGGGATTTTCACGCACAACCATCTCTAGGGTTTACAGAGACTGGTCCGAAAAAGAAAAAAAATCCAGTGAGCGGCAGTTCTGTGGCCGGAACTGCCTTGTTGATGCCAGAGGTCAGAGGAGAATGGGCAGACTGGTTCGAGCTGATAGAAAGGCAACAGTGACTCAAATTGCCACCCGTTACAACCAAGGTAGGCAGAAGAGCATCTCTGAACGCACAGTGCGTCGAACTTTGAGGCAGATGGGCTACAGCAGCAGAAGACCACACTGGGTACCACTCCTCTCAGCTAAGAACAGGAAACTGAGGCTACAATTTGCACAAGCTCATCGAAATTGGACAGTAGAAGATTGGAAAAACGTTGCCTGGTCTGATGAGTCTCGATTTCTGCTGCGACATTCGGATGGTAGGGTCAGAATTTGGCGTAAACAACATGAAAGCATGGATCCATCCAGCCTTGTATCAACGGTTCAGGCTGGTGGTGGTGGTGTCATGGTGTGGGGAATTTTTTCTTGGCACTCTTTTTGCCCCTTGGTACCAATTGAGCATCGTTGCAACGCCACAGCCTACCTGAGTATTGTTGCTGACCATGTCCATCCCTTTATGACCACAATGTACCCAACATCTGATGGCTACTTTCAGCAGGATAATGCGCCATGTCATAAAGCTCGAATCATCTCAGATTGGTTTCTTGAACATGACAATGAGTTCACTGTACTCAAATGGCCTCCTCAGTCACCAGATCTCAATCCAATAGAGCATCTTTGGGATGTGGTGGAACGGGAGATTCGCATCAGGGATGTGCAGCCGACAAATCTGCGCCAACTGTGTGATGCCATCATGTCAATATGGTCCAAAATCTCTGAGGAATGCTTCCAGCACCTTGTTGAATCTCTGCCACGAAGAATTGAGGCAGTTCTGAAGGCAAAAGGGGGTCCAACCCGTTACTAGCATGGTGTACCTAATAAAGTGGCCAGTGAGTTTATATATATATATATACACACACATACTATATATATATAATAAATATATATTCACCGTACAGACCAAAAGTTTGGACACACCTTCTCAAAGCATTTTCTTTATTCACTCTGAAGGCATCAAAACTATGAATTAACACATGGGGAATTATATAATTAACAAAAAAGTGTGAAACAACTGAAAATACTGTACGTCTTATATTCTAGGTTCTTCAAAGTAGCCACCTTTTGCTTTGATTACTGCTTTGCACACTCTTGGCACATTCTCTTGATGAGCTTCAAGAGGTAGTTACCGGAAATGTTTTTCACTTCACAGGTGTGCCCTGTCAGGTTTAATAAGTAGGCTTTCTTGTCTTATAAATGAGGTTGGGACCATCAGTTGTGTTGTGCAGAAGTCTGGTGGATACACAGCTGATAGTCCTACTGAATAGACTGTTAGAATTTGTATTATGGCAAGAAAAAAGCAGCTAAGTAAAGAAAAACGAGTGGCCATCATTACTTTAAGAAATGAAGGTCAGTCAGTCCGAAAAATTGGGAAAACTTTGAAAGTGTCCCCAAATGCAGTGGCAAAAACCATCAAGCGCTACAAAGAAACTGGCTCACATGAGGACCGCCCCACGAAAGGAAGACCAAGAGTCACCTCTGCTGCGGAGGATAAGTTCATCCTAGTCACCAGCCTCAGAAATCGCAGGTTAACAGCAGCTCAGATTAGAGACCAGGTCAATGTCACACAGAGTTCTAGCAGCAGACACATCTCTACAACAACAGTTAAAGAGGAGACTTTGTGCAGCAGGCCTTCATGGTAAAATTGCTGCTAGGAAACCACTGCTAAGGACAGGCAACAAGCAGAAGAGACTTGTTTGGGCTAAAGAACACAAGGAATGGATATCAGACCAGTGGAAATCTGTGCTTTGGTCTGATGAGTCCAAATTTGAGATCGTTGGTTCCAACCACAGTGTCTTTTTGCGACGCAGAAAAGGTGAACGGATGGACTCTACATGCCTGGTTCCCACCGTGAAGCATGGAGGTGGAGGTGTGATGGTGTGGGGGTGCTTTGCTGGTGACACTGTTGGGGATTTATTCAAAATTGAAGGCATACTGAACCAGCATGGCTACCACAGCATCTTGCAGCGGCATGCTATTCCATCCGGTTTGTGTTTAGTTGGACCATCATTTATTTTTCAACAGGACAATGACCTCAAACACGCCTCCAGGCTATGTAAGGGCTATTTGAGCAAGAAGGAGAGTGATGGGGTGCTACGCCAGATGACCTGGCCTCCACAGTCACCAGACCTGAACCTAATCGAGATGGTTTGGGGTGAGCTGGACCGCAGAGTGAAGGCAAAAGGGCCAACAAGTGCTAAGCATCTCTGGGAACTCCTTCAAGACTGTTGGAAGACCATTTCCAGTGACTACCTCTTAAAGCTCATCAAAAGAATGCCAAGAGTGTGCAAAGCAGTCATCAAAGCAAAAGGTGGCTACTTTGAAGAACCTAGAATATAAGACATATTTTCAGTTGTTTCACACTTTTTTGTTAATTATATAATTCCACATGTGTTAATTCACTGTTTTGATGCCTTCAGAGTGAATCTACAATTTTCATAGTCATGAAAATAAAGAAAACTCTTTGAATGAGAAGGTGTGCCCAAACTTTGGTCTGTACCGTATGTATGTAATCAATATTATACACTGTATTACATATTTACAATTTATTACAGTTTTTTGTGTTCTAAAGTTGTATTCCAATAAATAGATATTATGTTCTAAATATCTTGATTATTGTATCACAATCATTAAATGTCTGATGTTCACATTGTACTACAATAAATTTTTCACTTAAATATAAGCAATATATGTGGGAATCGGAGTCGGTGTAAGGGAAATTGAGGAGTCGGAGTCGCAGGTTTGGCTTACCGACTCCACAGCCCTGGTGGCTATGTGGGCTGGGTGAGGCTATGTGGAGTGGGCGTGGCTTTATACATACATTCAGCTATATATATATATATATATATATATATATATATATATATATATATATATATATATATAGATAGATAGGGGTTTAGAGGACATAATACAACGATTTCTAATGAATTGTGGGGTGGGGAGGATGCTATATACTTAAAATTAATTGAGGGTTGAGGATGCAAAGTCTCTAATAGCATCCTCCCTCATTCTCCAATTTATTATACAGTTGAAACCAAAAGTTTACATACATTATATAAAAAGACACATATGCATGTTTTTCTCAATATCTGACATGAAATCAGAATAAACCTTTCCCCTTTTAGGTCAGTTATGATTTCCATAATTATTAATATTTGCCAAATGCCAAAATAATGAGAGAGAATGTTTTAAGGCATTTTTATCACTGTCAAAAGTTTACATACACTAAGATTACTATGCCTTTAAACAATTCTGGGCTGCCCATAAGATGATGTCATGTGTTTGGAAGCTTGTGATTTTCTGCCTTTTTTTTTTTTTTTTTTTTTTAAACATCTGAGTTAATTAGAGACACACCTGTGGATGTATTTTAATGCACACCTGAAACACACTGCTTCTTTGTGTAGCATCATGGGAACCGTCACATAGCCATATTGACCAAAAAATAAAAAAAGTTAAGGCTCTGAGAAGAAGGGGAGCAAAAAACAAAACGCACAAACTGAAATACCCCTGGTCTTAAGTGGCTAATGGGTGCAGAAAATCTGTAACATAAAAAACTCAACAAAAGATCATCGTGGGAACGTAGCCTTTTAAGAGAACAGTCTGATAATTTCATAAGCTATATTCCCACTAAGAGCTCTTTTGTTTGGCAGATTTTCTGGACTATTTCTGTACCGATCAAGCAAAATAGGTCACTTGCATTTTTTTTAAAAATACACAAAGTTAAAAATTCATCAAATGCACATCGTGGAAACATAACTTTACATTTTGTATTGATATCTAACTTTAAGGTTTTGTTCCTACAATGAGTTTTTGATGTTGCAGATTTTCTATGCCATTTCTGCACCTATTCGGTAAATAGTTTACTTTCCTTTTTTTTTTAGAAATACGCAGCATAAAACAACTCGACAAAAACTAATTGTGGGAACACAGTCTCAGGCTATATGGCACACGCTGCGGATCCGCAGCGTTTCTGGCCCTGCGGGTCCGCAGCAGTTTCTGCTGTGTTGTACAGTACCATTGTTTTCAATGGTCAAACCAAAACCGCTGTGCACATGCTGCGGATTTTTCCGCGCGGATTTGCTGCGGGTTACAATCCACAGTATGTCAATTCTATGTGCGGAATCTGCTGCGGTTTCACACCTTATCCATTGTGACATGTGAAACCGCAGGGCTAAACCACAGGCTAATCCGCAGGTAAACCGCACGACTTTTGACCTGCGGATTTTTACAAATCCGCGGGGAAAAATCCGCAGCTCTCCAAACTAAGTGTGCACATAGCCTTACCTTTTGTACTGATGTCTACTTTAAGGCTACGTTCACACATAGCGGAACTCTCGCGGAAATTACAGCGAGAATTCTGAATTCCACTCCGCGGGAAAATCGCATTTTAAATTCCCGCGATTTTCCCGCGGAAAAGCTAGCATTTTGCAAGCATTATTAGCTTGCAGAATTGCTAGCGTTTTCCAAGCGATCTGTAGCATCGCTTGGAGAACTGATTGACAGGTTGGTCACACTCGTCAAACATAGTGTTTGACGAGTGTGACCAACTTTTTACTATTGAGGCTGCCTATGCGGCATCAATAGTAAAAGGTAGGATGTAAAAAATAATTAAAAAAAAATATTGTTATTCTTACCTTCCGGCGTCCCGCGCAGCCTTTCCACCTCTCTCCACGCTCCCAGTAATCCTTTGCGAGAATTACCGCGATGACGTCCGTTCTCGCAGGATCGCGACGTCTCGCGGTCATTCGCGATGACGTCGCGATCCCGTGAGAACGGACGTCATCGCTCGCAAAGGATTACTGGGACTGGGAGCGTGGAGAGAGGCGGGAAGGCTGCGCGGGACGTCGGAAGGTGAGAATAACAGGATTTTTTGTTGCTTAACGTAAAATCTGTTTCTCTGAGCCTTCATTGGGGGACACAGAAACCATGGGTGTATGCTGCTGCCACTAGGAGGCTGACACTATGCAAATAAAAAAGTTAGCTCCTCCTCCTAAGTGTACACCTGACCGACAGGAAGTAGGATGTTCAGTTAGTGAGAAAGCAGTAGGAGAAGCAATCTGTAACGAGATAAAAACCACAGAAAAATCAAATCTATACTGCAACAATATTATACAGTAAACTGTGCTGTTCAACTTGGGAGGGTGCTGTGTCCCCCCAATGAAGGCTCAGAGAAACAGATTTTACGGTAAGCAACAAAAAATCCTGTTTTCTCTATCACTTCATTGGGGGACACAGAAACCATGGGACATCACAAAGCAGTCCCCAAGGGGAGGGAACAGCAAACAACTCCAATCGGGACGATGAAGTCACACTCGTCACCTGCAAGGTCACCTGCGAGGTCTTTTCATCCCGACCGGCACTTGCCGAAGCTAGGCATGGGCTCTGAAAAACCTCATGGACCTGTGGAGGACAAATGACCGTACATTAGAGGAACCAGACGAAGGCCCAAAGAGTACCGCCAGGAGGACACACACTGCGCGGGCAGTGTGCGTCGTACTGAAAAGAACACAGTCCTTCCTGGGCCGGCAACCCTACTAATGTCGACCAGATTCCGCAAGCAGACGCTGACCTGGAGGCCAGAGGACCTCTATACCTCAAGCCCGAGCTTGATAAGTACCATTGCTGTGGCCAGGTAGCCTGATGAGAGAGCGCCACGAAGGAAAAGCTTGAGGTGGACGAAAGAAAGAATTTAGAGAGATGTAGAGTGGACCCTTGACCCACAGGAAGTGTACCACAGCTGCTATAGAGTCTGTGAGGCCCTAGGAGTGGTGGAGAGCCTGAAAGGGAAGGCTACCAAATGAAAAGGAAAATGAACCTGTACGTTGCGAAAGCAAATATCACCAAAGCCCTGAAGAAATCAGGACCTGGATAAGAGCTTCATGGAAAAATCATGCGATTCGCAGGAGGCAAATGCTGAACGAAGAAAAATTTCTTCCTGAGAAAAAGGATGGACTCAATCCTAGATCCCGAAAAGGCACGCTGAGGAAAATGCGCTGAAGAACGACGAGGTTCAGCCTGAGGAAGGAGAGCGCTTGTCCTTCCGGTGACCTCATCAATAATTAAGCGATTGGAGCTACCCGGAAGAAACGGGAAGCTGGTGAGGGACCTCTTTGGAGATAATTTCGCTCGTGAAACCGAAAGCCAAATGAACCCCTAGATGGGAACGATGAGGCGAAAACCCATGTTTCCATGAAAGAGAAAATTTTTGGACAGTGAGGACAATCAAATCTTCCGACCGATCCCCGGCAAGAATGCTCTGATGAGCAAGCTAGGCCACGTGTCTATAGAACTTTGTAACACGAGTGGAGACTAAGGCAGGACACGATAAAGCGGCGGATGGTTTCAAGGTTGACCTTGCCAACTACTGTGTGAATTTGCCGTGGAATCTCTGAGGGATGCACTTCTGGGACAGGAAGGACCGTAGTAGTGGGAGACTTGGAACCGGAGGGTTTGTAGTCGCAGAAGTAGAGATATACTAAGGCGCCCTCTTGTTTGGAAACGGCTGAAGGCCATTCTGTGAGAAAATGACAAGGCCTGAGAACAGGCCACTGAGAATCTGCGAAAGAGCCAAACACTGAAAACGTACTGAATGGAACCAGGGGATAATCTGGATCTCATCGCCACGATATAGGCTCAGGATGGCTATGAAGAGACAACTGATTGCTCCACTAAGGAGGTAGAACGGAGACTACTAGATGACTTTGAGATCCAAAGGAAGATAAACCCAGCATCCGGGGATGAGTGTGGATATGGACAAAAATAGTGTAGCTGGACTTAGAAAAGTGATTAGTCGAGCAAGGAAAGTTCATGCAAAACATGGAGTATGATAACTGTAAGAAAAGTTGGCTCTAGGTAGATCAAATAGACACCAGAAGACAACTAGGCTGACGAAAGGCAGGTCAATTTGTATGACGATGTTGTCACCAGACTCATTCTTGGATCCAGGACTGCAACAGCTTTCTACCCCGGTCGATGCTTGCGCAGAGTTAGATCCCACTCCTGTCTGAGGTGGGATACTTTTTCCCGGTCACGGTCAGAAGTCACATGTCTGAGCTGCTGGAGGCTTTACTTGGCGTCTGTAAGAAAGAATAGGAAAGTTCCGACAGATAAGGAGCTTATGGTAGTGTGGTAGCTCAAAGGCCCTTAAAGCAGGCTAGAACTTATAAACTACTATTTGCCAAACATTAAAGATAGGCGGAACACACCGGCAGTAAAGATAGCTTCTGGACAGTACAGTAAACTGATCAGAAGATGGCAAAAACTCCTGTGGAGCAACTCACACTTAGGGAACAGAACAAGCCGCAGTAAAACCGCGACCATCAGTACCTGACACGAGAGAGTCTGACCCACCTGAAGGTGGAGTATCCAGATATGTTGCTATCAAGATCCGCACTGTGGGACAGAGATCCGTTCTGTTTGGACGTGGTAGTGGTTACGTTTAACTGTTAACAAACCACAGATGTTATTGACAATGACATATGTAGCCGAGAGGTGTCTTTCACTCACCTGAAAGCGGCTTGTAACCGCGGCTGTAGCCCGCTATGAGCAATAAATGCCGGCACCTCACCTCGAGTGGCGATTAGACGGGAACTTAGGCAAAAGCTGCAAAAGACCGTGAGGAACGTGAGAGAGGACGCTTCTGACTCACCAGAAAAGGGGACAGTATAGCCGGATCGGTATAGTTGATGGCCTCGGGTACGTTTGAGTTACCAGAAAGACGGCATGTATTGACTAAACATGTCTGATACAGGACTATTCAAGTGCTCAATAAGGGATAGAGTACTGCTGCAATAGAACGCGAGGATCCTGAAGGCGAGAGCGTCTGACCCACCTGAATACGGTACAGAACACCAGTATCACTGAAGCAGTCAACCCCAGACACGTCTCCACAGTAATACGGCCGTTTGAACTACTGTACCTGGTAGGTGATGCGTCTGAAGCCTGGATAGCGGATATAGCCCAGCTGCAATCGGCTCTAAGTATCCTGTGTACAAATCAGCGTGGAGAGAACCCAGAGAAGGGTATAGGAGACTGCCATTTCTGAGTTGCGGTGCAGTCTAGGCCTGGATACCTGACGACATTAGGCAGAATAACGGCTCGTGTGTTGCGGTCTAGGCCTGGATACCTGACGACATTAGGCAGAATAGCGGCTTGTGTGTTGCGGTCTAGGTCTGGGTACCTGACGGCATTAGGCAAAATAACGGCTTGTGTGTTGCGGTCTAGGCCTGAATACCTGATGGCTTTAGGCCGAATAACGGCTTCTGGCTGCGGTCTAGGTCTGAAAACCTGACGGCATTAGGCAGAATAAGGGCTTCTGTGATGCGGTCTAGGTCTGGGTACCTGACGGCATTAGGCAGAATAACGGCTTCTGTGATGCGGTCTAGGTCTGGGTACCTGACGGCATTAGGCAGAATAACGGCTTCTGTATTGCGGTATAGGACTGAGTACCTGACGGCATTAGGCAGAATAACGGCTTCTGTGTTGCGGTCTAGGTCTGGATACCTGACGACATCAGGTAGAATAATGGCTTCACGCGTAGTAAGCCATGTCACGAAGTCTGTAGTAAAGTAGATTCTGACTTGTCAATTCTTCTGACGGTAGAACAGTAGGCCTGGGATCAGAAAGAGACTAAACACCACTCTCTGTTGTGCGCCATGGTTCCAACTTCTGGAACAGCGAGTTGTGGTCAGCTTCTCTATCCACTGAGCCACAGCAGACAATTGCCAGATAACACGGACTTCTATTCAGCTAGAAGTTCGGCCCAAACACTGGAGACGTGAAGAGAAAGAAGCAGAAATTTGAAGGGCGAGTGCCTGTGAGCCGTAGATATGGGAGTAGTTGCTATGCCAGGGCCCCAACGTCTTTATGTGAAGCAATGGTTGAGACTTGCTCTGCTGAAAATCAAGGCACCTATCCGTAATGGCCGAAAAACACAACAACCGTGTGACAAAATCAGATCTCCGACAGACATACTGATGCACTAGAGACTGCGCTGCAGAAGATTACAATTATGCCAGTAAAATACACGACTCTAGAGTACTATTACGTCAGTGACTGTACAGCTCTACTCTAGAGTACAGTTACTTCAGAGACCGTTCGGCTCCAGAAAAACCATCACGTTAGTGACTGTACAGCCCCAGAGACTGTACGACCGGGTCAACTGGGGGCTCCTGGACGTGGGAGAGGACCACAGTGGAGGAATAGGAGGAGAACGAAGTGGCCTAGCGTTAGACAAGAGAACAATCCCACTAAGCGCTGCCAGAAGGTTAGGGGACAGGAGAGCAGAGGAGGGGATCAGTCTGCAGTGCAGCTACTTACGGCAGATGTCCTGTAGGAGACGTCATGGCTGTAGAGAGAGACAGGCAGGTCCCATAGCTGGATGCGGCTCCCCTGTACCACAGCCGGAAAATGGCGTCTGCCAGAAGACGAAGGGCAGAACGCGCGCACTGTGAGGGCGGCCAGAGAACGGGAAGCCCGCTCTCAGCTAAACGCGGGGCCCGGAGGAGCAATATGGCAGCGGCTCCCTTCCACAGTCTGAGGGTAGCGGGCGGAGCCTGATGCCAAACAGGAAGAGGCGAGAGAAGAAACAGGTGGGAAAAAGCCCGCCCGGAGCAGAGAGGATGGGTGGCGGAGTCAGCGCTGCAACTAGGCCCAAAATGAAGCCGGGACCTAGATTACAGTCGGCGGCCGCCGGAGCGGGAGGGGGGCCCACGGAGGACATACAATAGCGCCAAACGGGTCCCCACAGTGGCGTCAGGGTGCTAAAAGTGGCGCAAACAAAGCGCCATGAAGCCGCTTAGACAGGCTGCACGGGGGCACAAAGAACAGGAAGCCTCTGTGTGTCAAAACACCCTCTCTTCCCCAAAGGATCTGCAAGGCAGTGCTGAGGCCCCCGAAACCAGCCGGAAGGTATGAACTGCGCTAGCCGCCCAAACCACCATCTCTTTGAATAAAGGGTTTTTCTTTTTTTTCTCTTCTTATCCCGTTTTCTTCACCTCTTCAGTACCTGGTGAAAAAAGAGGGAAAGTACCTCCCTAATCACGAAAATCGGACGTCCGGAATCCATGTTGCGGGACGTCCGTGTCTCCTCGACCGACAGGCTCTGGTGGGCAAGTGGGTGGGAGACGTAGGCAGGACCAGGTATTCTTTCTCTTGCGGGATCACCTAAACACGCGTCTGTGTTAGGGATTTTGGGGTCCTGCTGTCCAGACATATGAGGATACGGGGGTGGCAGTACACGCCGTACTCATAGTCTCTGTGTGGGTGTACAGTAGTGACCATTCACACTGTATCCCTCCGGGAACCTGAAAAGAAAATGATGCACATTGAGGTAGATAAGGGTCTAGTGAAAGACCCGTGTCCACCTTCTATTGACACTAAGCTAAACTGAACAGCCTATTTCCTGTCGGTGGGGTGTACACTGCAGAGGAGGAGCTAACTTTTTTATTTGCATAGTGTCAGCCTCCTAGTGGCAGCAGCATACACCCATGGTTTCTGTGTCCCCCAATGAAGCGATAGAGAAAACAATATTTTTTATTTTAAATTCTATTTTTTACAGGGATATGGTACCCAAAGCCCGGAGGACAGTCTCCTCTCCTACGGACCATAGGTACCATCCGTAAATGTTCTGCTTACTTTTCGCATGATGGGCACAGCCACATGCGGAAAGTAAGCAGAACAATGCATTCCTATGGGTGCGGGATCGCCGCGATTCCGCTAAATTAATGAGCATGCTGCGTTTTTTACCGCGAAGCGATTCCGCCGCAGTAAAAACCGCAGCATTAGCACAGCATTGCGGAATCCCATAGGAATGCATGGGATGCTTATTTTTCGCGTTTTCACGTTCAGTATTTGGTCAGTATTTGACATCACTATTTGTAAACCGAAACCAGGAGTGGAACAATCAGAGGAAAGTATAATAGAAACACGTCACCACTTTTGTATTATTCACAAACTCCTGGTTTTGGCTTACAAATACTGATGTCAAATACTGACCAAATACTGAAGTAAAATTTCAATGAAATACTGAGGTAAAATACTGACTAAACTCTGAGGTAAACCACTGACCAAGTACTGAGGTAAAATACTGACCAACTACTAAGGTAAAATACTAAAACACTGAGATAAAATACTAAGGAAAAATACTAAAACACTGAGGTAAAATATTGATTAAATACTGAGGTAAAATACTGACCAAACACGGAGATAAAATACTGACCAAATACTGAGGTAAAATAATGACCAAATATTGAGGTAAAATACAGATCAAACACTGAGATAAAATACTGACCAAATACTGAGGTATAAAACTGACCAAATGCTGAAGTAAAATATTGACCAAACACTGAGGTAAACCACTGACCGAATGCTGAGCTAAAATACTGAACAAATACTGAAGTAAAATACTGACCAAACACTGAGCTAAAATACTGACCAACCACTGAGGCAAAATAATGACCAAATATTGAGGCAAAATACTGATCTAACACTGAGATAAAATACTGACCAAATACTGAGGTAAAATACTAAAACACTGAGATAAAATACGGACCACACACTGAGGTAAAATACTGACCAAACACTGAGGTAAAATACTGACCAAATACTGAGGTAAAATACTAAAATACTGACCAAATACTGAGGTAAAATACGGACCAAACACTGAGGTAAAATACTAAAACACTGAGGTTAAATACTGACCAAATACGGAGGTAAAATACTAAAACACTGAGGTAAAATACTGATCTAACACTGAGGTAAAAATACTGTCCAAATACTAAGGTAAAATACTAAAACACTGAGGTAAAATACGGACCAAACACAGAGGTATAATACTGACCAAACACTGAGATAATATACTGACCAGATACTGAGGTAACATACTGACCAAACACTGAGGTAAAATACCGACCAAACACTAAGGTAAAATGATTATCAAATACTGAGATAAAATACTGACCAACTACTGAGCTAAACCACTGACCAAATACTGAGGTAAAATACTGATTAAATACTGAGGTAAAATACTGATTAAATGCTGAGGTAAAATAGTGACCAAATACCCTTTAACTCTTCTGCCAGTTTTTAGTCTGGGGGACAAACCCATCCTGCTGCCCAGGTAGGGAGGACATCAGTGCTGGGCTGCCTGCACCTACACACACAGACTACATCTGCCTGCTACAATCCCCTCTTGCAGTGAGGAATCCAGGCCATTTTTACCTTGTGCTCTGGGTGACTAAACGCTGCAGCACTATTTCCCAGGAAGGCTTGTGTAATGCTAGCAATAGGGGAGACTCTCGGGCATGCCCAGTGCCGCTCTTATTGTACATAGCGAGCCTGAAGAGGGCAGAGCTGGCACTACACTTGCAGCACCACAGTCATGGGACAGCTCCGCTCTGCAGCACCATGACCCAGGTAACTGGCGCCCTGCTCGTGCCATAGCCTCCTTCCAGGCATTGCAGAGATCCATACACACACAGCATCAATCCCAGAAAGGCTGCACGGAGCATTCTGTGTGTGGAGTGGGCGGGGCTATGTGGAGTGGGCGTGGCTTGATACACACTCACATACATACACTCAGTTTTATATACAGTACTAGCGTTGCCCGGGCATAACTAACTGTGGTTAGTTATAAGAAATTATAATGATTATATTGCACATAAAAACATTTCACATCACAAATTCATCACTACAGATTTGCAACACAAATTAACCCCTTCATGATCCAGCCTATTTTGACCTTAATGACCTGGCCATTTTTTGCAATTCTGACCAGTGTCACTTTATGAGGTATTAACTCAGGAACGCTTCAACAGATCCTAGCGATTCTGAGAATGTTTTTTCGTGACATATTGGGCTTCATGTTAGTGGTAAATTTAGGTTGATAATTTTTGCGTTTATTTGTAAAAAAAAAAATATGGAAATTTGGCGAAAATTTTGAAAATGTTGCAATTTTCAAATTTTGAATTTTTATTCTGTTAAACCAGAGAGCTATGTGACACAAAATAGTTAATAAATAACATTTCCCACATGTCTACTTTACATCAGCACAATTTTGGAAACAAAAATTTTTTTGTTGGGAAGTTATAAGGGTTAAAAGTTGACCAGCGATTTCTCATTTTTACAACAAAATTTACAAAACCATTTATTTTAGGGACCACCTCACATTTGAAGTCACTTTGAAGGGTCTATATGGCAGAAAATACCCAAAAGTGACACCATTCTAAAAACTGCACCTCTTAAGGTGCTCAAAACCACATTCAAGAATATTATTAACCCTTCAGGTGCTTCACAGCAACTAAAGCAACGTCGAAGGAAAAAATGGACATTTTAAGTTTTCCAACAAAAATTTTCTTTTAGCATCAATTTTTTCATTTTCACATGGGCAACAGGATAAAATGGATCCTAAAATTTGTTGGGCAATTTCTCCTGAGTACACCGATACCTCATATGTGGTCATAAACCACTGTTTGGGCACACGGCAAGGCTCAGAAGGGAAGGAGCACCAATTGACTTTTTGAATGGAAAATATGCTGGAATACTGGAATATTTAGTGGTTGCCATGTCATGTTTGGAGAGCCCCTGTGTGCCTAAACATTGGAGCTCCCCCACAAGTGACCCCATTTTGGAAACTAGACCCCCCAAGGAACTTATCTAGATGCATAGTGAGCACTTTGAACCTCCAGGTGCTTCACAAATTGAAATGTAAAAAAAAAAGTACTTTTTTTTCACAAAGATTTTATTTTAGCCTCAGTTTTTTCATTTTCACATGGGCAACAGGATAAAATGGATCCTAAAATTTGTTGGGCAGTTTCTCCTGAGCACACCAATACCATATATGTGGTCAAAAACCACTGTTTGGGCGCAGGGCAGGGCACAGAAGGGAAGGAGCGCCATTTGACTTTTAGAATGGAAAATTAGCTTAAATCGTTAGCAGACACCATGTCGCGTTTGGAGAGCCCCTGTGCGCCTAAACAGTGAAAAAACCCCACAAGTGACACCATTTTGGAAACTAGAGCCCTTAAGGAATTTATCTAGATGTGTGTTGAGAAGTTTACAACGCAGAGCAGTGAAAATAAAAAATCTTTTTTTTTCCTCAAAAATTATTTTTTAGCCCGCTATTTTTTATTTTCACAAGGCTAACACGAGAAATTGCACCACAAAAGTTGTAGTGCAATTTGTCCTGAGTTCACCGATACCCCATATGTGGGGGGTAAGCACTGTTTGGGCACATGGGAGAGCTCGGAAGGGAAGGAGCGCCATTTTGGAATGCAGACTTTGATGGAATGTTCTGCGGGCGTCATGTTGCGTTTGCAGAGCCCCTGATGTGCCTAAACAGTAAAAAAAACCCACAAGTGACCCCATTTTGGAAACTAGACCCCCCAAGGAGCTTATCTAGATGTGTAGTGAGCACTTTGAACCCCCAAGTGCTTCACAGAAGTTTATAAATGCAGAGCCTTGAAAATAAAAAATCATTTTTTTTCCTCAAAACCCCCCAAGTGACCTCATTTTGGAAACTAGACCCCCCCAAGGAACTCATCTAGATGTGTGGTGAGCACTTTGAAACCCCAAGTGCTTCAGAGAATTATATAACGCAGAGCTGTGAAAATAAAAAATCATTTTTTTTCTACAAAAATCATTTTTTTAACCCCAATTTTTTTATTTTCCCAAGGGTAACAGGAGAAATTAGAAACCCAAAATTGTTGTGCAATTTTTCCTGAGTACGCTGATACCCCATATGTGGTGGTAAAACACTGTTTGGGCACACGTCGGGGCTCGGAATGGAGGGAACACTGTTTGACTTTTTCAATGCAAAATTGGCTGGAATCAATGGTGGCGCCATGCCGCATTTGGAGACCTCCTGATGTGCCTAAATAGTGGAAACCCCTCAATTCTAACTCAACCCTAACCCCAACACACCTCTAACCCTAACCACAACCCTAACCCCAACACACCCCTAACCCTAATCCCAACTCTAACCCTAACCACAAGCCTAACCCTAATCCCAACCCCAACCCACCCCTAACCCTAATATTAACCCTAATTCCAACCCTAGCCCTAATTCCAACCCTAGCCCTAATTCCAACCCTAGCCCTAATTCCAACCCTAGCCCTAATTCCAACCCTAGCCCTAATTCCAACCCTAGCCCTAATTCCAACCCTAACCCTAATTCCAACCGTAACCCTAATTATAACCCTAACCCTAATTCCAACCCTAACCCTAATTCCAACCCTAACCCTAATTCTAACCCTAACCCTAATTCTAACCCTAACCCTAATTTTAACTCTAACCCTAATGGAAAAATAAAAATATTTTATTTATTTTATTATTTATCTCTACCTATGGGGGTGATAAAGGGGGGGGTTTATTTTCTTTTTTTTTTTTTAATTTTGATCACTGTCATAGAGTTTACCACAGTGATCAAAATGTACCTGCAATGAATGAATGAATCTGCCAGCGGCAGATTCGGCGGGCGCAATGCGCATGCGCCAGCCATTTTGCAAGTTGGCGGCACCCATGAAGGATCCGGGAGGGACACCGGGACGGACACAGGGACATAGGAGGTATTGTGTTATGATTCGGTCACCGAGAAGGATTACAGGAAATTAGCTAAGCAACCAGGAAACCAAAAGGTTGGCAACTTAGCTGATTGCAGACCCCTAAACCTAACAACTGTCATGTCGGACGCTGTTCACACCACAGCATCCGGCAGGCAGAGGTAGTTCCACCTCCAGCCACTATAGCCTCAGTGGCGCCGGCCTGATCTTCAGGCTCTCGGGGGTTAATCCTGCTGGAGACCAGGTTGGATGGTTAGTCACGCCCACGGTCTTTAAATAGTCATGCTGGCCTATGGGCGTCGCCGATTATAGCTTGTGTTTCATACCAAGTGGTTCCGGTCTGGAGTGGAGGTGTTCAAGAGAGAGAGATTCATATCTGGTGTCGTATGATCCGTCGTTATCCTTTCTCCTTCCCATATTTGTGTTTAGTTGTGCCCTGTTCACATTACTGTTTATTCCTGTGTGTGTGCGGCGCAGTGCAGTTTAAGTTCTCCCTGTCTGTCATTATTTGTGTGGGAGCTTTGGTGGTGACTTCTCACTGGGTGGAGGGTGGAGGGTTAAGTGCAGGGCTGAGCAGGAGATAAGGAAAGGTCGGAGGCTCAGGCATTTGCACCTTCAGCAAAAACCCTGGGTTGAGGGTCAGACAGGGTTTCCCCTAGTAAAGGGACACCACAGGGGCCCCGGGTCTTTCAGCCTTAGTTGAACTAAGCCCCCGTGACATTATAATCGGCCCACATTTTTTCAGGAGTCCATGGATCCATTAGATTCCATAACCCGCCAGTTGGCGGTGCTGTCCATACAGGTCTCCGAGTTGAATGGGGCAGTTCAGCAGCAGGGCCTGGTAGTAGCAAAGGTGCAAACGGCATCTGCAGGTATCGGTGCAGAGCCGAAGTTTCCGCTGCCAGAACGATTTTCAGGCGATCGCAGCAAATTTGTCGTATTTCGGGAGGCCTGCAAATTATACTTCCGCATGCGGCCAATATCCTCAGGTAATGAGGCCCAGCGAGTAGGGCTGGTGTTGTCATTACTGAGTGGTGACCCCCAAGCATGGGCATTTTCCTTACCACCTGACTCTGCTACATTTCATTCGGTCGATAATGTTTTTTCTGCCCTCGGGCTCATTTACGATGACCCTGACCGACTGGCTCTAGCGGAATCTAAAATCCGCGCCCTCCGCCAGGGGGAGCGCTTGGCAGAAGACTATTGTTCGGAATTTCGCCGCTGGGCTGTAGACACACAGTGGAATGACCCAGCACTGCGGAGCCAGTTTATTCATGGGGTATCAGGGAGGGTGAAACAAGCCCTCCTGATGTATGAGACTCCGGCATCATTGGAGTCTGCCATGAGTTTGGTGATACGTATTGATCGCCGTTTTCGTCAGGGGGCACAGGAGACGCTACCTCTGGGGGAAAACAGAGGTGCAGGTGTGGTTGAAGTAGATGAGTCCCCTGAACCTATGCAGATTGCTGGCGTGGCACAGGTTCGGCCTCGCGCTCCGGGAGTCCGGAAGTCCGGAGCATGTTTCTACTGTGGTAAAGGTGGTCATTATGTTAACGTTTGCCCGGTACTACCTAAGAGGGTCACACCGGCGGAAAACTGTTAAGCTCAGAGGGTATGGAGGAGACCCAACTGAGCGTATGCATATCCTCCATGATGGTATCTCAATGTATGCTCCCTGCCAAGGTTATTGTCGCCGGCAGAGAGCTACCTATATCAGTGTTTGTGGATAGCGGTTCCGCCACCAATCTCATAGATGAGGAGTTTGCACACACCGCCGGGTTTAAGATTGAAAAACTTCCTCACCCCATACAGGTGGTGACCATTAATGCTGTTCCCCTCCCTCAAGGGGAGATTACTGAGTTTGTGGCAGAGGTGAAACTCCACATTGGGGTCCTACATTCTGAGTCGGTTACATGTAGGGTCCTCCGTAATCTCCCAGCTCAAATGGTCCTGGGTTTTCCATGGCTGTCCAGGCACAACCCGGTAATTGATTGGAAAACTCAGGACATAGTACAATGGAGTGGTTTCTGCCAAGACAATTGCTTGGCCACATGTGTGTCCGCCGTGACGCCCAGCCTGCCGGAGGCTTTGCAGGATTTCGCGGATGTTTTCTCTGAGAAGGGTTGCTCAGAACTGCCTCCACATAGAGCCTATGACTGTGCTATTAGGCTAAAACCCGGGGCCAAATTACCTAAGGCCAGGATGTTTAATATTTCTGGTCCTGAGAGACAAGCTCTGAAAGACTACATCGCGGAGAGTCTGAGCAAAGGTCACATCCGGCCTTCGTCCTCGCCTGTAGCCGCGGGGTTTTTCTTCATTAAGAAGAAAGATGGGGGGTTACGCCCGTGTCTGGATTTCCGAGAGTTAAACCAGATTACTATCCGTGATCCCTACCCAATGCCGTTGATCCCGGATTTGTTCAACCAGGTAGCGGGGGCAAAATGGTTTTCCAAGCTGGACCTCAGGGGGGCGTATAACCTCATAAGGGTCCGTCAGGGGGATGAGTGGAAGACGGCGTTTAACACTCCTGAGGGTCATTTTGAGAGTCTGGTTATGCCGTTTGGGTTGACCACCGCGCCTGCCGTTTTCCAACATTTTATTAATGATGTCTTTGCTCATGTCCTGGGGAGATTTGTGATTGTATACCTGGATGATATCCTCATTTATTCTAGCGATCGGGACACTCATTTGCAGCATGTTAGGCAGGTGTTACAGTTGCTCCGGGAGAACCAGCTCTATGCTAAGCTGGAAAAATGTTTATTTTTTGTCCAGGAGTTGCCCTTTTTGGGATATATTGTGTCCGCAGCTGGTTTTAAAATGGACACCGCTAAGGTGCAAGCGGTGTTGCAATGGGAGAGGCCGGAGAGTCTGAAAGCACTCCAGCGGTTCCTGGGGTTTGCGAATTATTATAGGAAATTTATAAAACACTTTTCGACTGTCGCCAAACCGCTCACGGACATGACAAAAAAGGGTGCCGATCTGGCGAACTGGCCTGAGGTGGCTATACGTGCATTTGAGCGTCTGAAGAATAGTTTTGCTTCAGCCCCCATTCTGGTGCAACCAGACGTGTCTAAACCTTTTGTGGTAGAGGTTGATGCGTCGGAGGTGGGAGTGGGGGCAGTACTGTCTCAAGGCTCGTCCTTGAGCGAGATGCATCCATGCGCCTACTTCTCCAAGAAGTTGTCGCCGGCCGAACGGAATTATGATATCGGCAACAGGGAGTTGTTGGCCATCAAACTGGCTTTTGAGGAATGGCGACACTTCTTGGAGGGGGCGGCTCACCAGGTCACAGTTATCACCGACCATAAGAATCTGCTCTACCTGGAGTCGGCCAAGCGTCTGTCTCCTAGGCAGGCTCGCTGGGCATTGTTTTTTACTCGTTTCAATTTTCTTGTGACGTACCGTCCCGGGGCTAAAAACACCAAGGCGGATGCTTTGTCTAGGTGTTTTCCGGGGGGAGAACCTCGGGAAGAGCCGGTACCCATCCTCCAGAAAGGGGTAGTGGTCTCGGCTCTCACGACTGAGGTAGAGGCGGAGATTGCCGAGGCCCAAGAGGAGGTACCACCAGGACTTCCCGCCAACAAATCATTTGTACCCCTGCATCTTCGGCCTAAGGTGTTGAAGGAACACCACGATTCGGTACTGGCTGGTCACCCAGGGGTGAAGGGCACCTTAGAGCTGGTATCGCGTCGTTTCTGGTGGCCCAAAATCCGGCAGGACGTGGTCTCGTACGTGGCAGCTTGCATCACGTGCGCTAGGGCTAAGTCACCCCGAACCCGTCCTGCTGGCACGCTACAGCCTCTGGGGGTACCCAATAGGCCATGGACAGAAATCTCCATGGATTTTATCACTGACTTGCCAGCCTCGGCAGGGAACACGGTCATCCTGGTGGTGGTTGACCGTTTTTCAAAGATGGCGCATTTTGTGGCGTTGTCCTCTTTGCCCAATGCTAAGACGTTGGCTCAGGTATTTGTGAAGGAGGTGGTCAGACTCCACGGAGTACCGTCTGACATAGTATCTGATAGGGGTACGCAATTTGTGGCGAGGTTTTGGAAAGCTTTTTGCTCAAGGTTGGGGATCAAGTTGTCACATTCATCGGCGTTTCATCCACAGTCTAATGGACAAACTGAGCGCATGAACCAAAATCTTGAACAGTATTTACGATGCTTTGTGTCCGACAACCAGGAGGAGTGGTCTACTTTCCTTCCTCTGGCCGAATTCGCATTAAATAATCACCGCCAAGAGTCATCAGGAGAGTCTCCATTCTTTTGTGTGTACGGTCAACATCCTCAGTTTTGTACCTTACGTCAGGGTGACTCCGGGGGTGTCCCGGAGGAGGATCAGCTAGGAGCCCAATTGTCATCAGTCTGGAGGCGGGTGAAACAGCGTTTGTTGAGCATGAGTGCCAGGTACAAACGGGTGGCTGACAGTAGACGCGTGCCAGGTCCGGACCTGTGTGTGGGTGAATGGGTGTGGTTAGCTACGAAGAACATAAAACTCAAAATCCCTTCTTTAAAACTGGGTCCAAGGTTTATTGGGCCTTTTAGGATTTCTGCCATCATTAACCCAGTGGCTTATCGGTTGGAACTTCCCGCAGTGTACAAGATACACAACGTGTTTCACAGGGCTTTATTGAAAAAGGTGGTAGGCTCTGTGGACACAACGCCGATGCCACCTCCAGTCATGGTGGATGGCGAGTTAGAGTTCGAGGTCGCCAAGGTAGTGGACTCTCGAGTAGTACGCCGTACTCTTCAGTATTTGGTGCACTGGCGGGGGTATGGTCCAGAGGAGAGGTCTTGGGTTCCAGCCTCAGACATACATGCGGATCGGCTGGTCAGTTCTTTTCACCGTCGTCATCCGGACAAGCCGGGTCCTATGAGTCTTGAGGGCCCTGGGGTCCCTCGTAGAAGACGGGGTACTGTCATGTCGGACGCTGTTCACACCACAGCATCCGGCAGGCAGAGGTAGTTCCACCTCCAGCCACTATAGCCTCAGTGGCGCCGGCCTGATCTTCAGGCTCTCGGGGGTTAATCCTGCTGGAGACCAGGTTGGATGGTTAGTCACGCCCACGGTCTTTAAATAGTCATGCTGGCCTATGGGCGTCGCCGATTATAGCTTGTGTTTCATACCAAGTGGTTCCGGTCTGGAGTGGAGGTGTTCAAGAGAGAGAGATTCATATCTGGTGTCGTATGATCCGTCGTTATCCTTTCTCCTTCCCATATTTGTGTTTAGTTGTGCCCTGTTCACATTACTGTTTATTCCTGTGTGTGTGCGGCGCAGTGCAGTTTAAGTTCTCCCTGTCTGTCATTATTTGTGTGGGAGCTTTGGTGGTGACTTCTCACTGGGTGGAGGGTGGAGGGTTAAGTGCAGGGCTGAGCAGGAGATAAGGAAAGGTCGGAGGCTCAGGCATTTGCACCTTCAGCAAAAACCCTGGGTTGAGGGTCAGACAGGGTTTCCCCTAGTAAAGGGACACCACAGGGGCCCCGGGTCTTTCAGCCTTAGTTGAACTAAGCCCCCGTGACAACAACAAAACAATTAGCATTAGCCGTGGGACGTGCCTACGATGCCCTAGACGCCTCGGCACAGCCAAAGAGTTAACTAAGCCTAAAGCAAGAAAGGGGAAAGCTAAACTGCCCCGGAGTAGAACCCCAAAGAAATAGCCCCCAAACATATTGTCGGTGAGACAAGATGAGGCACAAACGCAGGCAGAAAATAGAGTGAGCAAATGATGGGGCCCAAACTGTCTAGATAGGACAGAACAGAAAAGATACTGTCTGCAATCACACAAAAACCCTAAAAAATCCAACACGTCTCATATACAAAAACACTGAGGCCACACGACCTCTCCCCCGCTAGATCAGCATTCTGGTGTGAACTGGAAGCAAAGCAAAAGATACTAATATAACAGGGGATTAGCAATACTGAACAGAATGACATAAGCTCTGAGATATGAGCGGGGTCCAGCACAAATCCCAGCAGGGAATAATGCTGAACCCACACAGCAAAGCAAAAAGCAGAGAAAGGCAAAAACTATATCAAATGCAAAAGATTCCAGCAAACAAATAACTTATCTGTATGATGCAAGACCAAGGAGGGGAAAAAGCAGACTTCACAATGCACAGGAAGACAAACAAATCACCAGCAGCAACTGAAGGAAGCTTACTCACTTAAATCCCCCCAGTCAGTAACCCTTAAGTTCCAATCACCGTCTTCAGGTGATAAATTTCTGTCAATACGACCAGCTCCACTACCCGCGGCAACCATCAGAGGGAGCCCCGACTCAGAACTCAGATCAAGAGATCTCACAACAGTACCGGGGGAGGCCGGAAGGTGGGGGGAGCGGAGGGAAGCAGGTGGGGAACAGATGCTGACGGCAGCAGCGGATCGCCGCCGTCAGTTAGTGGCATGGGGGGGTTGGATCGATGTCTCCAACCATGGCAGATAATATTGCAGCATCGGCCATGGCTGGATTGTAATATTTCACCAAATTTCATTGAGCCAATGAATCCCCCGCCAAGCCTCAGCCGGCAGGCGGCTCAGCCAATGAGCTGAGCCGCATGGCTTTGGCGGGGGATTTGAATCCCGCGCCTCTCATTGGCTAAGGCCAGGGGAACGGCTTGGTGGGGGATTCAAATCAGGCGTGGCAACCAGGGCTGTGGAGTCGGTAAGCCAAACTTGCGACTCCGACTACTCAATTTCCCTTACACCGACTCCGACTCCAACTCCGACTCCCACATATATTCATATATTGCTTATATTTAAGTGAAAAATTTATTGTAGTACAATGTGAAAATCAGACATTTAATCATTTTTATGATACAATAATCAACATATTTAGATAGCACACTATATATTTATTGGAATACAACTTTAGAACACAAAAAACTAATAAATTGTAAATATGTAATACACTATGTAATATCGTGTATGTGTGTGTGTGTGTGTGTATATATATATATATATATATATATATATATATATATATACACACAGTTGTGGCCAAAAGTATTGACACCCCTGCAATTCTGTCAGATAATACTCAGTTTCTTCCTGAAAATGATTGCAAACACAAATTCTTTGGTATTATTATCTTCATTCAATTTGTCTTAAATGAAAAAACACAAAAGAGAATGAAGCAAAAAGCAAAACATTGATCATTTCACACAAAACTCTAAAAATGGGCCAGACAAAAGTATTGGCACCCTCATCCTAATACTTGGTTGCACAACCTTTAGCCAAAATAACTGCGACCAACCGCTTCCGGTAACCATCAATGAGTTTCTTACAATGCTCTGTTGGAATGATAGACCATTCTTCTTTGGCAAACTGCTCCAGGTCCCTGATATTTGAAGGGTGCCTTCTCCAAACTGCCATTTTTAGATCTCTCCACAGGTGTTCTATGGGATTCAGGTCTGGGCTCACTGCTGGCCACCTTAGAAGTCTCCAGTGCTTTCTCTCAAACCATTTTCTCATGCTTTTTGAAGTGTGTTTTGGGTCATTGTCCTGCTGGAAGACCCATAACCTCTGAGGGAGACCCAGCTTTCTCACACTGGGCCCTACATTATGCTGCAAAATTTTTTGGTAGTCTTCAGACTTCATAATGCCATGCACACGTCAAGCAGTCCAGTGCCAGAGGCAGCAAAGCAACCCCAAAACATCAGGGAACCTCCGCCACATTTGACTGTAGGGACCGTGTTCTTTTCCTTGACTGCCTCTTTTTTTCTCCTATAAACTCTATGTTGATGCCTTTGCCCAAAAAGCTCTAATTTTGTCTCATCTGACCAGAGAACATTCTTCCAAAACGTTTTAGGCTTTTTCAGGTAAGTTTTGGCAAACTCCAGCCTGGCTTTTTTATGTCTCGGGGTAAGAAGTGGGGTCTTCCTGGGTCTCCTACCATACAGTCCCTTTTCAGTCAGACGCCGACGGATAGTACGGGTTGACACTGTTGTACCCTCGGACTGCAGGGCAGCTTGAACTTGTATGGATGTTAGCCGAGGTTCTTTATCCAATATCCGCACAATCTTGCGTTGAAATCTCTTGTCAATATTTCTTTTCCGTCCACATCTAGGGAGGTTAACCACAGTGCCATGGGCTTTAAACTTCTTGATGACACTGCGCACGGTAGACACAGGAACATTCAGGTCTTTGGAGATGGACTTGTAGCCTTGAGATTGCTCATGCTTCCTCACAATTTGGTTTCTCAAGTCCTCAGACAGTTCTTTGGTCTTCTTTCTTTACTCCATGCTCAATGTGGTACACACAAGGACACAGGACAGAGGTTGAGTCAACTTTAATCCATGTCAACTGGCTGCAAGTGTGATTTAGTTATTGCCAACACCTGTTAGGTGCCACAGGTAAGTTACAGGTGCTGTTAATTACACAAATTAGAGATGCATCACATGATTTTTCGAACAGTGCCAATACTTTTGTCCACCCTCTTTTTTTATGTTTGGTGTGGAATTATATCCAATTTGGCTTTAGGACAATTCTTTGTGTTTTTTCATTTAAGACAAATTAAATGAAGATAATAATACCAAAGAATTTGTGTTTGCAATCATTTTCAGGAAGAAACGGAGTACTATCTGACAGAATTGCAGGGGTGTCAATACTTTTGGCCACAACTGTATGTATATGTGTATATATATATATATATATATATATATATATATATATATAATGTAATAAACTATGTAAGTGGGAAAAAACAGTTTTCAACAAAAACATGCTAAATAACATTTGTGGAGTCTATGAATTTGTTCTAAGAAATAAAATTGCCTCCATCAGATCCTCTTTCATAGATGACCTCAAATCTGACCTAATAATTTTAAGGCCAGAGAACCTCTCTACACTAACTTTGGTTGGAGGCAAAGCCGTAACCACATGGGCAACATCTCTAACAATTTCCAGGTTTAAAGGAATTGCCTCATGCACAGTCAGTTTTGATGAACGGTTGAATTTTTCTATTTCTTTGAGAGCAAGCGAAACATTTTTTCCTGAAATATGGTCAATCTGCTTGCTACAGAGACGGAGTGAAATCTTGTTCCTTGCGGCAACGCTTTGCCTGCTCCATGTCATCCAAATACTTGCCAAAGTCAAACTCCTCATCTGATGAAGATGAAGATATGGCAGCAGTATCACTGTCAGGACCCGTCCTCTTGCGCCTGGCAGACCTCCTGTAGCCCACTCATCCTAACTGCTACCTCAGTCAGAGCTTCTTTTCCTTTAGTAAGATGTTGATCATCAAGCAGTATACGATGACTTGGGTCCACATAAACAGCTGCCAGAAAAAATTTATTTTCCAATAGCTGTCTCTCTTTCAGGAAGCAGAAATGCCATCTGCGATTGAACCTCCTCTTTGGGACAGGCAAAGTTCGTCCACTCTCTTATGAAAATGCCAGGAGTTAAATCCTCAGCTTGTAATTTTTTAGTCACGGTAAATGGGTGATTAAGCAATTCCTTCAATTCAGCCACCAGTGTCCATTGACCTTCATTTAGGGTTACCTGAGGGTTCGCCATATCTATAAGAAAGTTCTGGTAGCAATAACCAATTTCCTCACTTTTCTCTTATTGCCAGCTGCAGCGTGTGCACACTTTCTCTCTTTCTCTTGCTCAGGGCCCAGGAATCGGATCCTGTGCAGGGCAGGCACCCCTCCCCCTCCTCTCTCTGGTGAAGACGGCAGAAGATAGGACAGAGGAGGGTAGATTGCCCCTTGCAGTATGGAGCCGGTGCAGGATGGGAGCACTGCAGCATACAATTGAGTTTTGATAGGTGCATGCCCCTGCTTTTAGGGGGGGGGGGCAGTCGCCCCCCCATGCCCCTCGCTGGCTATGGCCATGATTCACACACAGCGTTTTTGTGGATCCGTTTTTTGCAGTAAAATGCTGTGACTCTGGGCATCCCAGCAAAGTCAATGGGTTTCAAGATATGACATTCAGACACATCGTTTTGTGAGAATCCGTTTTTAGGCTGAATGAGCTTATCCGTTTGTGTGGCATTTTTCTAATCTGCTTTTGCTATTGAAACCATTATCTATGAGCTCAAAAACCTTTCAGGTGATGCAGTTTTTTAAAAAGCTGATCTGCTTTTGCAGCTGAAAAAGTATCCTCAAAAAACGCTGCAAAAACGCTGTGTGTGAATGTAGCCTTAGGTCAGGAATAGAACAGCCATTTATATGACATTTCATAACTTTCCCAAATTCCTTTGAAAAAATATTCAGCACATTCTGCATTGAACTACTGTACCCAATTTATTATATATTTTAGGAGTTGGAGTCGGTCCATTTTATACTAACTCAAACTCCGACTCCACCAAAATGAGCACCGACTCCGACTCCACAGCCCTGGTGGCAACGCTCATTGGCTCAGCCAGCGGGGCATATGAATCCCGGCCGCCATATCGGAATACCCATAAATTGGGTGCAGTGGCGTAACTACAAAGTTATGAGCCCCGGTGCAAACTTTCAAATCGGGGCCCCCCATGCAAAAATACACGCACATCTCCGCTCCGTACACACACTGCTCCGCTCCGTCCACCTCGTACACACGCGCCTCCGCTCCGTCCACCTCGTACACACGCGGCTCCGCTCCGTCCACCTCGTACACACGCGGCTCCGCTCCGTCCACCTCGTACACACGCGGCTCCGCTCCGTCCACCTCGTACACACGGGGCTCCGCTCCGTACACCTCGTACACATGCGGCTCCGCTCCATACACCTCGTACACACGCAGCTCCGCTCCGTACACCTCGCACACACGCGGCTCCGCTCCATACACCTCGTACACACGCAGCTCCACTCCGTACACCTCGTACACACGCGGCTCCGCTCCGTATACCTCGTACATATGCGGCTCCGCTCCATACACTTCGTACACACGCGGCTTCTCTCCGTACACTTCGTACACACGCGGCTCCGCTTCGTACACACATGGCTCCGCTCACCTCATACACACACGCTCCATACTGTACACCTTGCACACACACGGCTCCACTCCATACACCTCGTACACACACGGCTCCGCTCCGTCCACCTCATACACACACGGCTCCGCTCCGTCCACCTCATACACACACGGCTCCGCTCCGTCCACCTCATACACACACGGCTCCGCTCCGTCCACCTCATACACACACGGCTCCGCTCCATACACCTCGTTCACACACGACTGCTCCGTACCGTACACCTGGTACACGCACGGCTCTGCTACATCCACCCTGTAAACCCATCCTGACCCCACACATAAACTTCCCCCTCATCCAGCACCATGACAACCAGCAGAGAAGAGTCCTGCACACACCGATGCCCCTGATCATGTGACCCCTGACTCCTCCCCTCCTGTGACCTCATCACAGGTCCTGTGCGCACAGAGCAGTCATCGCGTCAGGCCAATTGCAGCCTGGCAGCCACGGAGCTGCACAGCCAATGAGCGGCTGCAGCTCGGCGATCAGGCCCTTAAACACTCCGGGCCCCTACGACCGCTGCAACTGCGGTAGTTACACCCCTGCTTGGGTCTTCCAATATGGTGGTCGGCTCTGTCACAGCTTCCGGCCGCGGTGGATTGTGGGACAGCGACACAATCGCCAGAACCTGTGACAGAGCCGATTGGCAATTATATAGTAGATATATATACACACACACTGTCCATGTTACATTACACAATCACTGCAACAGTAAGGACGCTTTCAGGTAAGCATACTTCATACTCTGCATACAGACCAGCCTTGGGTCTACTGACCCAAACTAACAGACACACAGTGGGGAAAATAAGTATTTGATACACTGCCGATTTTGCAAATTTTCCCACCCACAAAAAATGGAGAGGTCTGTAATTTTTATCATAGGTACACTTCAACTGTGAGAGACAGAATCATAGAAAAAAAACCAGAAAATCAGATTGTATGATTTTTAAATAATTACCGTATATACTCGCGTATAAGCCGAGGCCCCTAATTTTACTACAAAAAACTGGGAAAACTTATTGACTCGAGTATAAGCCTAGGGTGAGAAATGCATCAGCTACTGGTAAATTTCAAAAATAAAAATCGTTACCCATATAATGCTGCATAAAGTTGATGATGGCCCCATAAGATGCTCCAAAAAAAAATATGCCCTATTTAATGCTCCATAAGGATGATGATGGCCCCCATAAGATGCGCATATAATGCTCAAATGCAGTTTATTTTGATCTTATACCCATTATTGCTGCTGCTGCTGCAATAAAAAATGACATACTCACCTCTCGTCGCTGACCGCTGCTCCTCAGCGTCACCGGCTCTCTGCACTGTGACTGTTCAGGCAGGGGGCGCTCTCTGACCTGAAAGTCACAGCCAAGAGGACGCGGAAGACACAGCGCGGCGGTGGAACGGGGAGAGGTGAATATCACAAGTACCGGGACCCTGAGCAAGCGGCGGCACAGGCACCTGGCTCCCATGCCTGCTCAGGACCCCGACACTTGTCCCGGTGCCAACGCCAACCGCCGGCCCTGTCAGCAGTCACCGGAACACACAGAGCGCTGCAGGGAGGTGCGCAGACGATCCAGAGACACCGGGACCTCCACACTGCATCAGAGAACAAGTAAGTGAGACCGTGACTTGTTTATAAACCGAGGGGGGTCTTTTTGAGCAAAAAAAAAGGTGCTGGAAAACTCGGCTTATACACGAGTATATACAGTAAATTGTTTTGATTGCATGAAATAAGTATTTGATACAACAAAAAAACTGAACTTAATATTTGGTACAGAAACCTTTGTTTGCAATTACAGAGGTCAGACATTTCCTGTAGTTCTTGATCAAGTTTGCACACACTGCAGCAGGGATTGTGGCCCACTCCTCCATAGAGATCCTCTCTAGATCTTTCAGGTTTGGGGCTGTCACTGAGCAACATTCAGCACCCTCCAAAAATTTTATATTGGGATCAGGTCAGGAGACCGGCTAGGCCACTCCAGGACCTTGAAATACTTCTTAGTTGTCCTGGCTGTGTGTTTCGGGTCATTGTCATGTTGGAAGACCCAGCCATGACCCATCTTCAATGCTCTTACTGAGGGAAGGAGGTTGTAGGCCAAAATCTTACTATACATGACCCCATCCATCCTCCCTCCAATACAATACAGTCGTCCTGTCCTCTTTGCAGAAAAGAACCCCAAAACTATGATGTTTCCCCCACCATGCTTCACGCTTGGAACGCTGTTCTTGGAATTGAATTCATGCTTCTTCCTCCAAACACGGTGAAAGGTGACGATACCAAAAAGGTTTTTTTGTCTCATCTGACCACATGACCTTTTCACATGCCTCCTCTGGATGATCCAGATGGTGACTGGCAAACTTCAAATGGGCCTGGGCATGTGCTGGCGTGAGCAGGGGACCTTGCGTGCCCTGTAGGATTTTAATTCATGACGGCATAGCATGTGACTAAGAATAACGTTTGAGACTTTGGTCCCAGCTCTATTCAGGACATTGACAATGTCCTCCCGTGGAGTTTTGGGCTGATTCCTGACAGTACTAAGAATCATCCTTACCCCAGGAGGCATCTTGCATGGAGCCCCAGACCAAGAAAGATTAACAATCAACTTGTGTTTCTTGCAGTTCCTGATAATAGTGTCAACAGCTATTGCCTGCGGAATATGTTGGCGCTATATAAATAAAGATTATTATTATTATTGCCTTCTCACCAAGCTGCTTGCATATTGTCCTGTAGCTCATCCCAGCCTTGTGGGAGTGTACAATTGTGTCCCTCGTGTTCTTAGATAGCTCTTTGGTCTTGGTCCTGGTGGAGAGGTTGGAGTGTGATTGATTGTGTGGACAGGTGACTTTCATGCAGGTAAAGAGTTCAAACAGGGGCAATTAACACAAGTAATGAGGTAATGAATGCAAAGTAGGAGGGCGTCTTAATAAAAAACTAACAAGTCTGTGAGAGCCAGAATTCTTGCTGGTTGGTAGGTGATCAATTACTTATTTCATGCAATATTTTAAAATTATATAATGTGATTTTTTTTGTTTTTTATTTTTAGATTCTGTCTCTCACAGTTGAAGTGTGCCTATGATAAAAAATGACAGACCTTTCCATTCTTTGTAGGTGGAAAAACATGCAAAATTGGCAGTGTATCAAATACTTATTTTTGTTACAGCTCTGCAGCACAGGACTAGGGTAGGAGGGGGGAAAACTGACCCTGCACTGCGACTAGGCTGATACCCTACAATGGGGTGGGCGACCCATTCCTGCAAATAGACTTACCGACGATCCTAGGCTAGTCTCAAACGAAGACCTATAGAAAGGGGGAAGGGGGTCCCTGAAAGATCTAAGGACTAGGTACAAAAACAGGTCACCCCTAATAGAAAACAAAGAGAAGGCTGCAGAAACAAACTGAAAACAGAAACTAAGACTAGCAGAACCAGAGATCCCAGAACTGCACTAATTAAACACACAGAAGGCAAATCTCCAAGCCAGGACTCAAGCAGAATAACACTGTTGTCCAGCAAGGAAAGGGAGACAGGTGCAGGTTAATAAAGGGTGATACAATCACCTGAACCAAGACAAACCCAGCACCAGAGGAAAAAGACCAGCAGCCAGAACACTACAAGAAAATGGCGGATAGTCACAATCTGAACAGATTCTAACAATTTTCCCCAGTTTATATTAGGCTGTTTGTTCAGGTTGAGAGATCTGCAAACGGTCTGTGCTTTGCCTTGGAGCATGAAACACACTCGTCTGAAAGAGGCGTGAATATGCCACACCGCATACAGTCCTTCCATGAATATACACTGCAGTCCTATAAGTAATGCCTCATACAGATGACTGTGATACACCTACATGCACTATCCATGTTTTCCATGTTTTCCACATGTACCCATTAGGCTGGGGCTACACAGTGGATTTGCCCCAACATATGTCGAGTAGCCAAAGTTCAATAGGTGTTCATGCTACATTGTAGCGCAATATAAGTGATTAGAGATCACATTGCGACCCTGAGAGTACAGCGACTGTGACAAACAAGGCGTAAAACGTTCAGGCACATCAAACTTTTTCCGACTTGCTTTTTGTCGTCATAGTACCCTTGGGATTGCATGCGATCCCACCACTTGTATTACGCTTCTATGTACAAGCAAAACCTAGAAATCTTTGGCCTCTTAACAGGCAATGTGGCCAAAGTCACCCACCATGTAGCCCTAGCCTTTTGTTTATTGCGCTGTTCACATGTCTGTGTCTTGTCTACAAATGAAAAACAAAGACATGTCCATTTTTTTATCAAATTCATCTATTCAAGTTTATAGATGCATGAAAAACTCAGCAGACCGAAGGAATCCTAAGGGGGTTTTACACTAAGCGATATCGCTAGCAATATCGCTAAAACGTCACTGGTTTTGTGACGTTATAGCGATATTGCTAGCGATATCGCTATGTGTGATACTTACCAGCGACCGGCTCCCCCGCTGTCCATCGCTGATCGCGCGAGAATGTCCGGCTCCATTTCTCGTCGGGCGCTTCCTGCTGGGACTTCCTGCTGTGACGACGAGCGACGCTGGACGCGGGCGGGAGGACGCAGGATCGCTGTGTGTGAATGGTAAGTATCGTGCGCTGCGTCGCTGCTGCATCGCTGTGAGATCTTTCTGTATGAAAGCTCACTAGCGAACATTTAGCGATGCACCAGCGATCCTGACCGGGTCGGATCGCTGGTTGGATCGCTGGTGCATCGCTAAATGTAAAAGGGCCTCTAGATATACCCGAGTGCTGTCCATTCTTTACTGTTCGCATGGAGGGGCGTGAGAAACTGCCATCAGATTTTTTTTAAGGAAAAACCAGCTCACCTACAGCGGCATTCGGCGGGTTAAGGCGTGGCCACAGGCGCAATCAATGTAGAAAAAAAGGGAGTTTTTCCAGCTTCATAAATTTCTATATTTTATTAGGACAGCTTTAAAAATTGAATTTATCTCGGAACTTGTCATCCTGGAGGTTTAATGTCCGCAAGGAGGTCGAGCTCCATTACTAATATTTAAAATTGGGACTTGTGTTTTCATTAGTGGCATATATTGTGTTTTCCATTCTATTTTAATCATGATTTTTTCTCAATATGTGTGTTCTGTTTTAACAATTTTTTTAATCTTTTCTGTCTGATCATGTGACATGAGAAAGGGTTCTCGTTGGTGACACTAATGGCTAAACATATGGTGAGACACAGCACATTTAGCTTTGACAAAGGACGCTTGTGAGAGTTTGAAACGCGTTGCTACATGGAATGTCATGTGAACCTTGTGACTTATTTACATTTTTAAAAGACGTTCTAATAAACTATGGAAATGTATGAAGCTGGAACAACTCCCGTTTTTTCTACATCAGATTTTTTTGCATGTAAGAAAGAATGATGAAACTGATGGTAAAAACAGACCAAACGCTGATGAAGAGCTGATCCAGAACAACGATGAAAATGGGTTATTTATCGCTTGGAGAAATAAATGGAGATCTAAATGAGATCTTATGGACACAACAGACACCTTGATGAATGCACATTACACAGCTCCAGCAACGGACACAGCGTCATCCTACTAGTGATGTATGAGTGCAACATCCTGCCAGTAAGAAATGACCGGGTCCTCCAGCATGTCTGCACGCTCCTAACTCTTGTACATACTGCAACCCCTACTGTATGATATATTGAACTACACGGCACATTGCGATGCTTAGTATTACCCCGGCCCACAGTAATGCACATTGCACTGTCCGTCCAGCAATTCAGGAAAAGCCATGCAGCACTAGAAACAGCAAGTACTTCTTTTAACAAACACTGAAGAGCCCTGGAAGGTATACTGTACATGACGTGCTGCCTAGAAAGGACACTTTCCATATTATTCCCTGTCCTGTGGTTATGATGATATAGAGAGCACACACCTTCCAGAAAAACTTCATGATCCTTCCCACCACGCAATGCCCACAACATACACATTATACACGCACAGTCCAGTAATAGGCACTGCACAGTCCTCGGCGCTGCACACACTGCACAGTCCTCGGTGATGTACACACTGTACAGTCCTCGGTAATGCACACACTGCACAGTCCTCTGTGATGCATACTATGCACAGTCCTCTGTGATGCACACACTGCACAGTTCTTGGTGCTGCTAACACTGCACAGTCCTCAGTGATGAACACATTGCACAGTCCTCGCTGCTGCACACACTGCACAGTCCTCGGTGCTGCACAAACTGCACAGTCCTCGGTGATGCACACACTGCACAGTCCTCGGTGATGCACACACTGCACAGTCCTCGGTGCTGCTAACACTGCACAGTCCTCGGTGTTGCACACACTGCACAGTCTTCGGTGATGCACACACTGCACAGTCTTCGGTGATGCACACATTGCACAGTCTTCAGTGATGCACACATTGCACAGTCTTCAGTGATGCACACATTGCACAGTCCTCGGTGATGCACACATTGCACAGTCCACGGTGATGCACACACTGCACAGTCCTCGGCACTGCACACACTGCACAGTCCTCGGTGATGCACCCACTGCACAGTCCTCGGTGCTGCACACACTGCACAGTCCTCGGTGCTGCACACACTGCACAGTCCTCGGTGCTGCACACACTGCATAGTCCTCGGTGCTGCACACACTGCACAGGCCTCGGTGATGCACACATTGCACAGTCCTCGGTGCTGCACACACTGCACAGTCCTCGGTGATGCACACACTGCACAGTCCTCGGTGATGCACACACTGCACAGTCCTCTGTGATGCACACATTGAACAGTCCTCTGTGATGCACACATTGAACAGTCCTCGGTGCTGCTAACACTGCACAGTCCTCGGTGCTGCAAACACTGCACAGTCCTCGGTGATGCACACATTGCACAGTCTTCAGTGATGCACACTATGCACAGTCCTCGGTGATGCACACATTGCACAGCCCTCGGTGATGCACAGATTGCACAGTCCACGGTGCTGCACACATTGTACAGTTCTCTGTGCTGCTAACACTGCACAGTCCTCGGCGCTGCACACACTGCACAGTCCTCGGCGCTGCACACACTGCACAGTCCTCGGCACTGCACACACTGCACAGTCCTCGGCACTGCACACACTGCACAGTCCTCGGTGATGCACACATTGCACAGTCTTCGGTGGTGCTAACACTGCACAGTCCTCGGTGCTGCACACACTGCACGGTCCTCGGTGATGCACACACTGCACAGTTCTTCCCCTGATCTTCAGTGCACAGTGCTTCTACATCATGGATTACACTACCTCCAAGCTTAATACTGCACTCTCCCTCCAAATCATATACTGCACTGCTTCCAGGTCTACTCTATTCTTTCAGCATTTTCCATTCTTGCTTTATAAATTGCACTATATTTTCAATGCACAGTTGTTCCCATATCACATGCCGCACCATCATTACAGTATATTACATATGCTGCTTCAACGCTACTTTATAGTCATATGTATCCTGTATCCTTACCCACTGCACCATCAGGTACAACAAGCACATCCATCCCTGTAACACAGTGTACAATCCTTCTTCACCTGGCATCCTACCAATTACACTATGTACCACGGTCACTATAATTAATTATGCCATCCATTCAGCGTACATCTGGCAGTCCATTGTAACAAGACAATGTGCCGCGCTTACTGGAAAATACTGTCTTCTATCAAGTCACAGCTCAGCGGCTGAAAGAACTGAAAAATAATGTGAAACATCACTGTAGAAAATGGATTTTGGGATTGTTACTTCCATTCATTCATCAATCCATCATCATTGTTAATATCATATACTTACGTGAAACGATAAAGGGTTGGCCACTACTTTTATACTTCGGATAGGTTATCAATATCAGCCCGGTGAGGTTCCGACACCCGGCACTGCCACCTATGAGCTGCAACAGAGGCCAGATGTAAACTGTATCCACAGAAGGAACAGTTCAGCTCCGTACAATGTGTAGTGGCTGCTGCAGGGTGCTTGAGATCAGCTCCTATTCTCTTGAATAGCAGCTGATCTGGAGGAGTTAGCAGCAGCCATGGTACCGAGATGAGCTGAGCCTTTCACATGCAGCCACCATCAAAGTTTGTACCAGCTGATTAGTAGAGGCCAATCTTATATTGATGATGTATGTATTCTAGGAGTAGGTCATCAATATAAAAGTAGTGGACAACTCTTTAAAACATTTGTGCCGCAAGGTAAAATCTGTAACAGCGTTCCCAGCTAATGTACCAAGTGCCATTTATAATACTGGAGGATCCCGTCCCCAGTATGTGATTGCTACTTCTGTAACCTCCTATACCTATGTGCCTACAAAAAGTACCAAACCTCCAGTCACAAACTGTGCCACCTCTCCAAAAATGAATTGTGCTTCCAATAAAAAATGTGATCTGAATACAGAAGTGCGCTCAGTGGGAAAACCCATTTTTTTCTTTTAACAGAATACAGAAGTGAAACATCCCTTTTCTGGAACGTAACTGATATATTAGATAAGAGGACTTTTAGATGAACATACTACCATTAATCTGTGTTTCCTCACCAATTTTTATCATTAGTAAGTATTAATACTTACCTGTTACTAGAAGGTATAGGAACCTGGTCTTTTTGCCACGTGATTTGCGGTGTCGGGGAACCGTTGATGCCACACTCAAATCTTGCCAGACTGTTCTCTAACACATCCTGAGGTTCAGGGTGCAGGTGGAAAGGAGGCAGCCCTTCATAGACACAGAATAATACAACTAAATGTATGTATTATGGCATGTGAGGCATAAAAAAAAATCACCAAATAACTGAAAAAAACCTCAGGGAATAAAGCAGAGTCCGTCAATTCTATCAGTTTCTGGGAATGACTGGTGGCAACTTGGGTGACGCACAGGTTGGTTGTAAAAAACAGACTAGGGTGGTTAGTGGAGATGTGGGACGAGATATAGGACAGTGCAGCACTTTGGAGAGCTTTCTGGGTAAGAGAAAAGGCTATACTGTATTCTACAGTGCATAGACAATCACTGCAATGACTGGAACAGGGTGGAGGTATTTATGTAACAACTGGACAGAAATATGACCCTGGCTGCTGAATGCCAGATAGACTGGAGAGGGGAGAGTTTAGTAAGAGAAAGTATGTGCTTAGGACACTGGCCACTTTGAGACGGCATGGTGGTTGGTAACCTTGTCTTTTACAAGCTATTTGCAATTTTAACTATTTAAGAATTTGAGACAACTCCCTTAAAGTGTCAAGTTTCATAAATTATTGGTACCCACCTGCCCATCTTACTGTGCCCGTCCTGCCCTGCAAAACTCCAAAAGAGTTCCTGATGGTGCAGAAGTAGCTTCCTTCAATGCTGGCTCCTTCTCCTTGTGATATTACAAGTGATCCATCAAGAAGTACAGTGAAGTCTTCTGTGATCAGTTGCAGATTGTCTTTCCACCAGGTGACATTACTGGACACCTCAGTATCATCTAGGTCACAATGCAAGATGGCTTCTTGACCAGGCAGAAGAGTTGTATCGGTGGGGCCAGGACGGCAGCCAAGGTCTAACCAGGAGCTCTCTCCTACGATAAAGACCCAAGAGAGAGCAGTTAAGGTAATTGTTCAGACACACCATGCGGCTCTAATGAGAACACTAACATATGGGGCTAGCTTATTTGGCGTAACTTATTTAGCTCCAAGTTTTCATTCTGAGGGACCATTGTGGAGCAGAACCATGTGTATCCAACAAGACAAAAGTAACAAATGACCTAGTGATAAGATATAGGAAATGAGAAAACACATTTATATACAGTATTTTCAGCGGTCCTAACAGACTGAAGAACTGGAGAAGCACTATTTTCACAATTGTTCATATTAATAATAAGCGTCCAACCCACTCAAGAAATTATGTTCACAGTGTATGTCTTATATACTTAACTGATGGGGGTCCTGTCTCTGGAAAACAGGGGTCTCTTCATCAATCCCTAGTTCCCTCACTCCACCATACAGGTCAGAGGAGAAATGACAACTCCTGTAACTATCATACACATGAGCGCTTGGCTCAGCTAAACTCACGTGTTCCAACACGGGAACAGGGAGTAAGCCACTGCCAGACACCTCTAGCGACAGCCCCCCAACATCTGCTACTGGTGGGTAGTTAGACTTTCACACATTGGATGGATGGATGGATGGATGGATGGCTGGGCTAAGCTCAAATTACGTTAAAGTGGATCTGTCATCAAATTTCACTAAAAAAATTGTTTACATTACTAGACAGGTTTCTTAGACTGGATGGTGCCGCTGAACTTACTTTGATAACCAACCTGATAAAGCTGGTGTACTTATTTTGATAATGTCATAATCCTTTCTGAAAGCTTAAAGCGGTATTCCCATCTCCAAGATCCTATCCCAATATGTAGTAGGTGTAATAATAATAATAATAATATTAGCAAATACTTCCAATTAGAAATGTGGTATAGTATTTCTGATTCACTATGTCTCTTTCCTCATCTGCATGCATTGCAGGACCTTAGGTATCCATGGTTACGACCACTAGCAACTAGCTAACTAATTGTCACTATATCGGTGGCTGTAACCATGGATACCTAAGGTCCTGCAATGCCTGCACATGAGAAAAGAGAAACAGCGAATCAGAAAAACTATACTACATTTCTACATGGAGATATTTGCTAATATTATTATTACATCTGCTGCATTTTGGGATAGGATCTTGGATATGGAAATATCCCTTTAATCTAAATTGCCACACATCTAGCTCCTCAGTGACCGTCCTCCCTGCTGAAATCTCACACTGCTTAGTACAAGATGTATCTGTCTGTCTAGGTAGGCAGAAACTGAATATACTTGGACTCAGGAACATTCTCACTCTTTAGCTGGACTCATAAAATGATCATTTTAATATAAAGATTATACAGCAATTCTGGCATGAACATGCAAAGTAAGTGCACTAGTCTCATCAGGTTTAAGAGATCTACCATATTTAGTAATGCATGCAGTTCATTTTGTGAAATCTGATGACGGATCCTTTTTAATCAAATGAGATTGATCGCATTTAGAATCCGCTTGGTTTGTGGGGATTGGTAGTGAGAGATCTAACATTATCTTCACAGGACATTCAGAGTAGTTGTTTTCCTAGAATCTGGACTTGTACTTTATGGTCTTTCAGGACAAAGTGAACAGAAAATGGTCTTTTCCCAACCCTTAATGTCCTTCAATCTAAGTGACTACTTGAAATCCTTCCCTCTTGTATATAAAGTCTTCATGAGCCCTTCAACCTATTTTTGAAGTATCCATGGTTACTGTGGAACAAAAAAAAAATCTTCCAACCTTTAACTTCCATATTCAAAGTAGCCTTATTTCCATTAGTGAACAGGTCTTATATTTTAGTGATTATTTTTTTCTGTTTAGTTTTACTTACATGATTGTAAAATCTCAGAAAACCACTGTGTAAAATTGTAGAGGGAATCAACGAACACATACACAAGTGCTTCTCAATAAATTAGAATATCATCAATAAGTTCATTTATTTAAGTTCTTCAATACAAAAAGTGAATCTCATATATTATATAGAGTCATTACAAACAGCAGAGTGATCTATTTCACGTGTTTATTTCTGTTAATGTTGATTATGGCTTACAGCCAATGAAAACCCAAAAGTCATTATCTCAGTAAATTAGAATACTTTATAACACCAGCTTGAAAAATGATTTTAAAATCTGAAATGTTGGCCTACTGAAATGTATGTTCAGTAAATGCACTCAATACTTGGTCGGGGCTCCTTTTGCATCAATTACTGCATCAATGCGGCGTGGCATGTAGGCGATCAGCCTGTGGCACTGCTGAGGTGTTATGGAAGCCGAGGTTGCTTTGATTGCAGCCTTCAGCTCGTCTGCATTGTTGGGTCTGGTGTCCCTCATCTTCCTCTTGACAATACACTACAGATTCTCTATGAGGTTATGGTTAGGTGAGTTTGCTGGCCAATCAAGCACAGTGATAATGTTGTTTTTATACCAGGTATTGATACTTTTGGCCGTGTGGACAGGTGCCAAGTCCTGCTGGAGAATGAAATTTCCATCTCCAAAAAGCTTGTCGGCAGAGGGAAGCATGAAGTGCTCTAAAACTCCCTGGTAGACGGCTGCGCTGACTTTGGTCTTGATTAAACCCAGTGGACCTACACCAGCAGATGACATGGCTCCCTAAACCATCACTGATCATGGAAACTTCACACTAGACCTCAAGCAGCTTGGATTATGGTCTCTCCACTCTTCCTCCAGACTCTGGGACATTGATTTCCAAATGAAATGCAAAATTTACTTTCATCTGAAAACAACACCTTGGACCACTGAGCAACAGTCCAGTTCATTTTCTCCTTGGCCCAGGTAAGACGCTTCTGGCATTGTCTATTGGCCATGAGTGGCTTGACACAAGGAATGTGACACTTGTAGCCGATGTCCTGGAGACGTCTCTTGAAGCAATGACTCCAGCAGCAGTCCGCTCCTTGTGAATCTCCCCCAAATTTTTGAATGGCCTTTTCTTAACAATCCTTTCATGGCTGTGGTTATTCCTGTTGCTTGTGCACCTTTTTCTACCACACTTTTTCCTTCCACTCAACTTTCCATTAATATGCTTGGATATAGCACTCTGTGAACAGCCAGCTTCTTTAGCAATGACCTTTTGTGGCTTACTCTCCTCGTGGAGTGTGTAAATGCCTACTGGACCTCTGTCAAGTCAGCAGTCTTCCCCCTGATTGTGGAACCTACTGAAACAGACTAAGGGACCTTTTTAAACGCCTAGAAAGCCTTTGAAGGTGGTTTTTGTTAATTATTCTAATTTACTGAGATAATGATTTTTGGGTTTTCATTGGCTGTAAGCCATAATCATCAACATTAACAGAAATTAACACTTGAAATACATCACTTTGTTTGTAATGACTCTATATAATATAATATATGATATATATATAATATCTGAATTTAACTTTTTGTATTGAAGAACTAAAATACATTAACTTTTTGATGATATTCTAATTTATTGAGAAGCACTTGTACATCACTATTCCCCCTACAATGATAAACAATTTTTTTCTGGCATTTTATAATCAGCAGTAGAGAAGGGAATATTATAAAATAAAGAAATAAATAGCTTCTGAATAGCAAACTGCTGTAGTCCACTTTTAAGCTATGTGCACATGTTGCGTATTTGCTTGCGCGGAAATTTCTGCAAGGTTTCTGCATCTCTTGGCAGAAAAACGCAGCTGAAAATACGCGCATTTTTGATGCGTTCTTCTAAATCCATAGAGCTAAATAAAGATACAGTGCGTTGCGAAACTATTCAGCTCCCTGGAACTTTTCAACCTTTTTCCACATATCATGCTTCAAACATAAAGATACCAAATGTAAATTTTTGGTGAAGAATCAACAACAAGTGTAACACAATTGTGAAGTTGAACGAAATTTATTGGTTATTTTAAATTTTTGTGGAAATTCAAGAACAGAAAAGTGGGGCGTGCAATATTATTCGGCCCCTTTAACTTAATACTTTGTTGCGCCTCCTTTTGCTGCAATTACAGCTGCAAGTCGCTTGGGGTATGTCTCTATCAGTTTTGTACATCGAGAGACTGAAATTCTGGCCCATTCTTCCTTGGTTTTCAGCTCTTTCCACAGATTCTCGATTGGATTCAGGTCTGGACTTTGACTTTGCCATTCTAACACCTGGATACGTTTATTTGTGAACCATTCCATTGTAGATTTTGCTTTATGTTTGGGATCATTGTCTTGCTGGAAGGCAAATCTCTGTCTCAGTCTCAGGTCTTTTGCAGACTCCAACAGGTTTTCTTCAAGAATGGTCCTGTATTTGGCTCCATCCATTTTCCCATCAATTTTAACCATCTTCCCTATCCCTCCTGAAGAAAAGCAGCCCAAAACCATGATGCTGCCACCACCATGTTTGACAGTGGGGATGTTGTGTTCAGGGTGATGAGCTGTATTGCCTTTACGCCAAACATATCGTTTGGCATTTTTGCCAAAAAGTTCGACTTTGGTTTCATCTGACCAGAGCACCTTCTTCCACATGTTTGGTGTGTCTCCCAGGTGGCTTGTTGCAAACTTTAAACAACACATTTTATGGATATCTTTGAGAAATGGCTTTCTTCTTGCCACTCTTCCATAAAGGCCAGATTTGTGCAGTGTACGACTGATTGTTGTCCTATGGACAGACTGTACCACCTCAGCTGTAGATCTCTGCAGTTCATCCAGAGTGATCATGGGCCTCTTGGCTGCATCTCTGATCAGTCTTCTCCTTGTTTGAGATGAAAGTTTAGAGGGACGGCCAGGTCTTGGTGGATTTGCAGTGGTATGATACTCCTTCCATTTCAATATGACCGCTTGCACAGTGCTCCTTGGGATGTTTAAAGTTTTGGAAATCATTTTGTATCCAAATCCGGCTTTAAACTTCTCAACAACAGTATCACGGACCTGCCTGTTGTGTTCCTTGGTCTTCATGATGCTCTCTATGCTTCAAACAGAACCCTGAGACTATCACAGAGCAGGTGCATTTATACGGAGACTTGATTACACACAGGTGGATTATATTTATCATCATTAGTCATTTGGGACAACATTGGATCATTCAGAGATGCACAATGAACTTCTGGAGTGAGTTTGCTGCACTGAAAGTAAAGGGGCCGAATAATATTGCACGCCCCACTTTTCAGTTTTTGAATTTCCACAAAAATTTAAAATAACCAATAAATTTCGTTCAATTTCACAATTGTGTTCCACTTGTTGTTAATTCTTCACCAAAAATTTACAATTGGTATCTTTATATTTGAAGCATGATTTGTGGGAAAAGGTTGAAAAGTTCCAGGGAGCCGAATACTTTCACAAGGCACTGTATATTATTTAAAAAAATAGAATTGTGATGTCATTTCCTTGTTCAACCTCTTCAGCCAGATGCCCTCATTAATATTAATGTCACTCATCACAGCTGCGCCCTCTGTCCCTAAAAAAACACCCCCACACACACACAGTTACCAGCCTATGTAGGCACATTAACATAATTAACCTACATATGCTGTAACAAAACAGCAACTGTCAGAAATCTGCATGAAATGCAATATCTGCTTATTATTCAAAACATTTTAAAAAAATGTTGTGGGCTCCCGCATAATTTTCATAATTTTCATAACCAGCAGAGGGAAAGCCGAAGTCTTATGTTAATATTCTGGAAAGGAGCCAATAGACAAAGGTTCCCAGGCTATTAATATCAGCTCACAGCTGTTTGCTCAGCCTTTACTGGCGAGCCCCCCTAAAAATTGACATGGGGTCCCCCTATAAAATCGAACCAGCAAAAGCTAGGCAGACAGCTGCGGGCTGATATTAACCCCTTCCTGCCACGGACCGCCCCCGACACATTAACCCCTTGCACACCGCGATCAAACACGATCGCGGTGTACCGGGGGTTAAAGGGAAGCATCGGCAGGGAGGGGGCTCCCTCCGTGCTTCCCTGAGCCCCCCACGGCAGCGCAATGTGCAGCGCTGCTGCGGGGGACTCCCTTCCTCCAGGCCCCCGAATCCAAGATGGCGACGGGGGCCTTTGGGGGCCTGCGGAAGCTGGCTTCCTCAGTGCCTGCAAAGCGCAGGCATGAGGAAGCCTTCTGCAGTGCCTGTGTCAGATCGCTGATCTGTCACAGTGATCTGTGATGTGACAGATCAGCGATCTGTCACAGGACAGTGATGTCCCACCTGGGACTATTTAATAAAGTAAAAAAAAAAATAAAAAAAAGTGTAAAAATAATTAAAAAAAATCGCCAAATAAATTAGAAAAAAAAAAAATATTCCCCCAATAAATCCATTTTTTGGAAATAATAAAAAAAAAAACAATAAAAGTACACATATTAGGTATCGCCGCGTCCGTAACGACCCGCCCTATAAAACTGTCCCATTAGTTAACCCCTTTAGCGAACCCCTTGAAAAATAAAAATAAAAAACGAAGCAAAAAATAATAATTTATTATCATACTGCCAAACAAAAAGTGTAATAACGCGCGATCAAAAAGACGCATATAAATAGCCATGGTACCGCTGAAAACGTCATCTTGTCCCGCAAAAAACGAGCTGCAACACAGCATCATCAGCGAAAAAATAAAAAAGTTATAGCTCGCTGAATAAAGCGATGCAAAAATAATTATTTTTTATATAAAATAGTTTTCATTGCATAAAACCGACAAAAACATAAAAACGACCTAAATGAGGTATCGCTGTAACCATACTGACCCGAAGAATAAAACCGCTTTATCAATTTTACCGCACGCGGAACGGTGTAAACGCACCCCCCCCAAAAGAAATTCATGAAACGCTGGTTTTTGTTCATTCTGCGTCCCAAAAATCGGAATAAAAAGCGATCAAAAAATTTCACGTGCCCGAAAATGGTACCAATAAAAACGTCAACTTGTCCCGCAAAAAATAAGACCTCACATGACTCGGTGGGTCAAAATACGGAAAAATTATAGCTCTCAATATGTGGTGATGCAAAAACTATTTTTACAATAAAAAGCGTCTTTTAGCGTGCGACAGCCGCCAAACATAAAAACCGCCATAAATAGTAAATCAAACCCCCCGTTATCACCCCCTTAGTTAGGGAAAAATAATAAAATAATAAAATTAAAAAAATGTATTTATTTCCATTTTTCCATTAGGGTTAGGGCTAGGGTTAGGGCTAGGGGTGTGTTGGGGTAGGGTTAGGGTTAGGGTAGGGTTAGGGTTAGGGTTAGGGCTAGGGTTAGGGCTAGGGTTAGGGGCGTGTTGGGGTTCGGGTTGGAGTTAGAATTGGGGGTTTCCACTGTTTGGGCACATCAGGGGCTCTCCAAATGCAACATGGCGTCTGATCTCAATTCCAGCCAATTCTGAGTTGAAAAAGTCAAATGGTGCTCCTTCCCTTCCAAGCTCTGCTATGCGCCCAAACAGTGTTTTACCCCCACATGTAGGGTATCAGCCTACTCAGGACAAATTGCAAAACAATTTTTGGGGTCCAATTTCTCCTGTTACCCTTAGGAAAATAAAAAATTGGGGGCAAAAATATCATTTTTGTGGAAAAAAATGATTTTTTTATTTTCACGTCCGAGTGTTATAAACTTCTGTGAAGCACTTGGGGGTTCAAAGTGCTCACCACACATCTAGATAAGTTCCGTGGGGGGGTCTAGTGTCCAAAATGGGGTCACTTGTGGGGAGTTTCAATAGTTTAGGTACATCAGGGGCTCTCCAAACGCACATGACACCCGCAGACCATTCCATCAAAGTCTGCATTCCAAAACGTCACTGCTTCCCTTCCGAGCCCCTTTTGTGTCCATACAGTAGTTTTCTCCCACATATGGGGTGTCAGCGTACTCAGGACAAATTGGACAACAACTTTTGGGGTCCAATTTCTCCTGTTACCCTTGGGAAAATGAAAAAATTGGGGACTAATTGATCATGTTTGTGGAAAAAATACGATTTTTTTATTTTCATGCCCTGGCATTAAAAACTTCTGTGAAGCCCTTGGGGGTTCAAAGTGCTCACCTCACATCTAGATACGTTCCTTAGTGGGTCTAGTTTTCAAAATGGGGTCATTTGTGGGGGGTTTCCACTGTTTAGGTACATTAGGGGCTCTCCAAAGGCAACATGACACCCGCAGACCATTCCATCAAAGTCTGCATTCCAAAACGTCACTACTTCCCTTCCGAGCCCTGACGTGTGCCCATACAGTAGTTTTCTCCCACATATGGGGTATCAGCATACTCAGGAAAAATTGGACAACAACTTTTGGGGTCCAATTTCTCCTGGTACCCTTGGGAAAATAAAAAAAATGGTGACTAAAAGATCATGTTTGTGGAAAAAATACGAATTTTTTATTTTCACGCCCGGGCGTTGTAAACTTCTGTGAAGCACTGGGGGGTTCAAAGTGCTCACCACACATCTAGATAAGTTCCTTGGGGGGTCTAGTATACAAAATGGTGTAATTTGTGGGGGGTTTCCACTGTTTAGGTACATTAGGGGCTCTCCAAAGGCAACATGACACCCGCAGACCATTCCATCAAAGTCTGCATTCCAAAACGTCACTACTTCCCTTCCGAGCCCCGACGTGCGCCCATACAGTAGTTTTCTCCCACATATGGGGTATCAGCATACTCAAGACAAATTGGACAACAACTTTTGGGGTCCAATTTCTCCTGGTACCCTTGGGAAAATAAAAAAATGGTGACTAAAAGATCATGTTTGTGGAAAAAATTTGAATTTTTTTATTTTCACGCCCGGGCGTTGTAAACTTCTGTGAAGCACTGGGGGGTTCAAAGTGCTCACCACACATCTAGATAAGTTCCTTGGGGGGGTCTAGTATACAAAATGGTGTCATTTGTGGGGGGTTTCCACTGTTTAGGTACATTAGGGGCTCTCCAAAGGCAACATGACACCCGCAGACCATTCCATCAAAGTCTGAATTCCAAAACGTCACTACTTCCCTTCCGAGCCCCGACGTGTGCCCATACAGTAGTTTTCTCCCACATATGGGGTATCAGCATACTCAGGACAAATTGGACAACAACTTTTGGGGTCCAATTTCTCCTGGTACCCTTGGGAAAATAAAAAAATGGTGATTAAAAGATCATGTTTGTGGAAAAAATACGAATTTTTTATTTTCACGCCCGGGTGTTATAAACTTCTGTGAAGCACTGGGGGGGTCAAAGTGCCCACCACACATCTAGATAAGTTCCTTAGGGGGTCTAGTTTCCAAAATGGTGTCATTTGTGGGGGGGTTCCACTGTTTTGGTACATCAGGAGTTTTCCAAACGCGACATGGTGTCCGATCTCATTTCCAGCCCAAAACGTCAAATGGCGCTGCTTCCCTTCCGAGCTCTGCCATGCGCCCAAATAGTGGTTTACCCCCACATGTGGGGTATCAGCGTACTCAGGACAAATTGCACAATAACTTTTAGGGTCCTGTTACCCTTGGAAAAATAAGAATTGAGGGTGAAAAGATCATTTTTGTGGAAAAAATATGATTTTTTAATTGTATGGCTTTATGTTATAAACTTCTGTGAAGCCCATGGGGGTTCAAAGTTCTCACCACACATCTAGATAAGTTCCTTAGGGGGTCTAGTTTCCAAAATGGTGTCATTTGTGGGGGGTTTCCACTGTTTTGGTACATCAGGGGTTTTCCAAACGCGACATCGTGTCCGATCTCAATTCCAGCCAAAAACGTCAAATGGCGCTGCTTCCCTTCCGAGCTCTGCCATGCGCCCAAATCGTGGTTTACCCCCACATGTGGGGTATCAGCGTACTCAGGACAAATTGCACAATAACGTTTAGGGTCCTGTTACCCTTGGGAAAATAAAAATTGGGGTGAATATCATTTTTGTGGAAAAAATATGATTTTTTAATTGTACCGCTGTACGTTATAAACTTCTGTAAAGCCCTTGTGGGTTCAAAGTTCTCACCACATATCTAGATAAGTTCCTTGGGGGGTCTAGTTTCCAAAATGGGGTCACTTGTAGGGGGTTTCCACTGTTTAGGTACATCAGGGACTCTCCAAACGTGACATGGCGTCCAATCTGAATTCCAGCCAATTTTGCATTGAAAAAGTCAAACGGCGCTCCTTCCATTCTGAGCTCTGCCATGCGCCGAAACAGTCGTTCCCCCCCACATATCAGGTATCTGCGTACTCAGGACAAATTGCACAATAACTTTTGCAGTTCAATTTCTCCTGTTACCCTTGGTAAAATAAAAAAAATTGAACCTGAAGTATTTTTTTTATGAAAAAAAGTTAGATGTTCATTTTTTTTTAAATATTCAAAAAAATTCCTGTGACGCACCTAAAGGGTTAATAAACTTCTTGAATGTGGTTTTGAGCACCTTAAGGGGTGCAGTTTTTAGAATGGTGTCACTTTTGGGTATTTTCTATCATATAGACCCCTCAAAGTGGCTTCAAATGTGATGTGGTCCTAAAAATAAAATGGTGTTGTAAAAATGAGAAATCGCTGGTCAACTTTTAACCCTTATAACTTCCTAACAAAAAAGAATTTTGGTTCCAAAATTGTGCTGATGTAAAGTAAACATGTGGGAAATGTTAGTTATCAAGTTTTTTGTGTGCCGTATCTCTGTGATTTAAGGGCATAAAAATTCAAAGTTGGAAAATCGCAAAATTTTCAAAATTTTCGCCAAATTTCCGTTTTTCTCACAAATAAACGCAAGTTATTTGAATGAAATTTTACTACTAACATGAAGTACAATATGTCACGAGAAAACAATGTCAGAATCACCGGGATCCATGGAAGCGTTCCAGAGTTATGACCTCATAAAGGTACAGTGGTCAGAATTGTAAAAATTGGCCCGGTCATGAACGTGCAAACCACCCTTGGGGGTGAAGGGGTTAATAGTCTGGGAAGGGACCATGGATATTGGCACTCCCAGGCTAAAAACATCAGCTCTCAGCCGTCCCAGAAATGGCGCATCTTATAGATGCGCCAATTCTGGCACTCAGCCTCGCTCTTTCCACTTGCCCTGTAGAGGTGGCAAGTGTGGTTCATATTTGGGGGGTTGAAGTCAACTTTGTATTGTCAGGTGACATTAAGCTCACAGGTTAGTAATGGAGAGGCGTCTCAAGATACTTATCCATTACTAACAGCTGTTTGCTTAGCCTTTACTGGCGAGCCCCCCTAAAAAATTGACATGGGTCCCCCTATAAAATCGAACCAGCAAAAGCTAGGCAGACAGCTGCGGGCTGATATTAATAGCCTGGGAAGGGACCATGGATATTGGCACTCCCAGGCTAAAAACATCAGCTCTCAGGCGTCCCAGAAATGGCGCATCTTATAGATGCGCCAATTCTGGCACTCAGCCTCGCTCTTTCCACTTGCCCTGTAGAGGTGGCAAGTGTGGTTCATATTTGGGGGGTTGAAGTCAACTTTGTATTGTCAGGTGACATTAAGCTCACAGGTTAGTAATGGAGAGGCGTCTCAAGATACTTATCCATTACTAACAGCTGTTTGCTTAGCCTTTACTGGCGAGCCCCCCTAAAAAATTGACATGGGTCCCCCTATAAAATCGAACCAGCAAAAGCTAGGCAGACAGCTGCGGGCTGATATTAATAGCCTGGGAAGGGACCATGGATATTGGCACTCCCAGGCTAAAAACATCAGCTCTCAGCCGTCCCAGAAATGGCGCATCTTATAGATGCGCCAATTCTGGCACTTAGCCTCGCTCTTTCCACTTGCCCTGTAGAGGTGGCAAGTGTGGTTCATATTTGGGAGGTTGAAGTCAACTTTGTATTGTAAGGTGACACTAAGCTCACAGGTTAGTAATGGAGAGGTGTCTACAAGATACTTATCCATTACTAACCCCATAATGATACTGTATAAAACACAGACACCCAGAATAAAGTCCTTTATTTGAAATAATCACACAGACTCCTTTATTGAATCTAAATTTACCATACTTACTGAATGCCTAATCCCCGACACCCTTGTCTCCAATTAAAAAATAATAAACCAACATATAATACTCTCCTGTCCGACATAGTAAATGTAATCCCAAGTGTCCCACGCCGTTAGAGTTCACCGGAGTTCATCAGCTGATCATCTCCGGTGCTCTCACTTTTACTGCTATGTGATAACTTTCCCACACAGCGGTGCCGTAAGTGAAAGCACCAGAGCTGATCAGCTGATGAACTCCAGTGAACTCTCACGGCGGCTCAGTGATACACTGCAGGAGCGATTACCTCCTGTCAGTGTATCGCCGCAGGCCACATAGAGTGGTCACATCTCCCGATGTCACTGTTCTACACGTGAGATCGCTGTGGGACACTCAGTATTAGGCCGGAGTCACACTAGCGATTAAATCGGACGAATGCAATGCGATAAAAAAATCGCATTGCATTCGTCCCAATATTATTCTATGGGGCAGCGTTTTTTTATCGGATCCGATCGTTGGACCGAGACAATCGCAGCATACTGCGGTTGTCACCGATTTTCGGATCGGATTCGACAATGCAAGTCTATGGATGCAATTAAAAATCGCATCGAAAACGCACCACACGTGTGACTTGCGATTAAATCGCAAGACTTCTCCTGGGCAACAGGAAAGAGCAGGAGGCATGGCCAGGAAGCTTGGGTATGCAAATTTCTCTTGCAGCATAAAAAAAAAACAGGAAGAACGCCTATACGGAGTCCTCCATCATGTCCACGCCAGTCAATGTGGAAATGCTGATAGTTCTGGTCCAGGAGAGGCCAGAACTATGGGACCAGAGAGATCCCCACTATGCTGACCGCAGACGCAGGGAGGCAGCGTGGACAAGAATCTGTGGCCAGATGTTCCCTGGATATGCGGTAAGACCTCGTGAGGAGCGTGACCAAATTAGTAAGTGAAAGAATGTGTACACATAATCAATTTTGATACAGGAAAGATGTATATCTTTGTACCGTGTTAGCCAGTAGATAGAAAAATATTCAGGATTGAGAGTCCTCAGTAGTTGATACCTTTTAATGGCTAACTGAAAAGATGGTAACACATTGCTACCATCTTTTCGGTTAGCCATTAAAAGGTATCAACTACTGAGGACTCTCAATCCTGAATATTTTTCTACACATAATCAAATCGCCAAATCTAATCTGCACAATGTAAGGCCCAATAAGTGTCGTCATTGCTCAGATATCAGTAATTAATTACTTTGCCTTTTTTTTGGCCCATATTTACAACATCTACATTCCAACTCCCTGACTGGTGGCAGCATGAAGATTTTGCCTTAAAAAAATTTAAATTATTTAGCTAATTGTTCTGCCACCAAATGCAGTGATCTTTTTTTGGGGGGGCCTGTATCTTAGCCACTATATAACTAGTGTTTTTAGAAGAAAAACATCATAGATGTTCGCATTAATACCACAGGATTTTTTACATTTTTTTAGCAATTATGTTGTTTCGAAGGTCCTTTGTAGTAGGCCTCAACCTTTTTTTTTTTATTTTGGATTGGTGTGGAGTCAACAGGAATATAAATCATATCATTTGTAAAATGTGTGCCTAAGCATAGGTTAACCCTTGATACCATAGCCATATGTGTGTTGTAACTAAATCCTGTGTTTTTGTTAACATTGTAGTGAATGATGTGACAAGGCGTTGGCGCAGCTGCAGGGACACATATAGGAGGGAGAGACAGCTGAGGTCCCATAGTGGAGAGGCCGGAACCACCAAGAAGAAATACCTCTATTACGACCGCCTACATTTCCTGGCTCCTGTGATGGAGCTGAGACCGTAAGTACATGGTTTAATGTAGTACTTTGTATATTCTGTATGCACAATTTACTTTATGTTATTTTTTACCATTGCAGCACCGAGTCAAACCTCACAGAGAGGGAGACGGGTTCCGACTCTGAGGTGCTGAATGATCCTGAGTCGGATGTTGCTGCAGGCTCCCGCCCATCTGCAGGACTTCCCAGAGCAACACCACCACCACCACCAAGATCACCACCACCAGAATCAGTTTGCCAGCCAGCACAGCCTGATAACCGGGGCAACAGTAGCAGCCCCACCATGCCACTGGAGACCTCGCCACAGCCTTCTGCCCTACCACGACGAGGCAGGAGAGAAGGAGCAGCTTCGGGAACAAGGATGCAGGTTGACCGAGGTGTATTGGACTACTTGTCCACAGCTGCTCATGATGATGGGGAGGAGGCTTATGGGCGCAGTCTCGCACAGTATTTGAGGGCAATTCCCCGTGGGTACAGGCTGCGTACGAGAGGGGCTCTCCAAATTGTTTTGGATGCCAGCACACCACCCAATAATCCCCGCAGTGTCTTTCAGTTTTTTGAAAGGTGGCAGCTGTCAGATGAGAATCAGATTGATAGGCTGGTTGGACTTGATGTGACAAGTCAACCATCCTTGGAACCTGTTCCTCCTCCTCCTCCACGGGTGCAAACACCTCCGCCTGCACACATCCCCAATGTGGCGCCACAGGTCCAATATATGGGCCAGGGCGCACATGCCCAATATGGCCACTTTAACTTACCCAATGTTGGTGGTTGGGTATGTTAGACATGGACATATTGGGGGATATGGGCAATTTGGGCAGCCCTACCAGGACTACCCACAACAATATCCAAATTACCTCTACCAAACCAACAAAATGATCCTGGCAGGATGCAACAGATGCCACAGCCAGCTGCCAGAGCACAGGGGGACAGAGATGTGGGCCAGCAACCAAGGCCAAATGTACAAACAGGCCCCCCACCTTCACCACCCCCAACCTACCATGACTTGTAGGTTTTCCTTTTTACCTTGTTGGTAGGTTTTGTGTATTCTACATGATGTTTAATTTTTTGATTGTAATGTTTAATACTAATGTGCTGACATTAGGCCATAGGCCAGTACTATGGTTATTTGGTACGGCAATAAGCCAAAAAAAAAACAAGTAATAAACTTGGTTATATTCACAATGTGTGTCTGTTCATGTACGTACATGTTCTATAATGTGTTAGATAGATATAGTAACAAGTATTGGTTAAAAAATATTAACAAAAAGGTGAAGCAAACAATCTTTATGAGAACACAACACTACCAAACCACTACATAGATAAGGCATCATCTTGCCATGGAGTTGCACCCTGAGGTGTTATGAAATAATTTGTAAACACATCACGTACTTTGAGTCCGGAAATTGGACGACGGGGTGGGTTTACATGTGTCCTAGGCCTAGACACATTAGCAGAGTCCACTTGAACATCATCATATGAGGGGCAGTCATGAATTCTTGTGAAGTTATGTAGGACAACACAGGCTTTAATAACTTCATTGACATTAGCTTCACTTAGCTCAATTATGGACTGTAGGACCCTCCATTTGGCCGTAAGAATGCCAAAGGCACACTCCACCAGTCGCCGAGCACGTGATAGGCGATAGTTAAATATTCTCTGCCGGTGGTCAAGGGTTCGTCGTGGATATAGCCTCATGACATGTCTGCTCAATTGAAACGCCTCATCTGCTACAATAACATAAGGCACCGGTTCCAGATTTGAGTTGAAAGCTGACGTGGTGGTGGTAGCTCAAGCTCATTGTTACGCAGCCGCCGACCCATAATGGAAGAAGTGAAGACTCTGGAGTCTCCAGTTCTTCCATAGACCCCAATATCTACAATTATAAACCTGTATTGAGTGTCAACCAAAGCCAACAATACTACTGAAAAATATTGTTTATAATTATAGAATTGGGACCCTGAGTTGGGCGGCTTACGCTCACGGATGTGCTTCCCATCTAGGGCTCCAATACATTGTGGAAACTGGCACGTGTCCTCAAATCCACGGGAGATACGCAACCAGTCAGGCATTTTGGGCTCCAGCATTACCACATGATGGAGTCTGGTCCAGATTTCGGAGCATGTAGACCGTACAATGCCAGAGATTGTTGATTTCCCAATTAAAAATTCTAAATGCAGACCAGCATATGAAAGGCCAGTTTAAAGGAACCTAAAAAAAAAGGAAAAAAAAAAAACATTGAGTACACCGCCCAACAAACAACAGATACAGTTTCAAAAACATTTAAAGTCGAGGAAGTCTAAAGTAGGCATGATGAACATTACATTACATGCCATGGCTTGGTTACTTAAGCCACAAGCATAAAAATTTTTGGGGTAAATGATTTCTACATCATTTAAGATAATAGGGCAATATGAAATAAGATTCAAGGTGTGTTAAATAAATATGCAGCTTAACACATCATCAACATATTGGTTTGAGACATACCGTAAGGTGAGGAGTAGACGCTCCTCTGCAGAAATAGCTTTGCACATCCTCGTGTCCTGAAACGTGATCCCAGGGCGCACAATCTCCAGCAAAATATCAAAGGTAGCAAGGCTCATCCGACAATATTGATAGAACTTCTCCGGATGGCTACGCAGAGATGTATAGAGACGGTGGAAATGGCCTTTAGATATCCTTCGGAGCAAAAGGGGATGGACCCACATTCGCCTACGTATCCTCGGATCCACAGTCACAGGGTATTGCTCCACAAAACGTCGGGATAAAACCCAATAGAAAAGAACACGCTCAGTGGTGTTAAAAGTGAGCCTGTCTGTCATGTTTAGCACAAAGCAGAGCTAACCAACTGTATTTCAAAGGTAGCAGCCTCACACCTGTAGGAGAGGCCATAAATATAGGGTGCGATGATTTTTTAAATGAGTTTCAGGCCTAAAAACCGTTATTTGTCAATTTTGGAATGGTCAGATAAAAAAAATCGGCAGACGGATGTGAAACGGATCCTTACATGCGATTAAAATCGCATCAATGAACAAAAATCGCATCAAAAATGGATCACAGGTTAAGATACCTTTGTGCGATTTCGGACCGTTAAAATCGGACTGTTTTTTTCATCGTTGTGACTCCAGCCTTAAATGAACTACAGCGGACAGGGAGTATATGTTGGTTTATTATTTTTGATTGTTTGCAGGAGACACGGACATCGGGGATTAGGTGTACGGTGAGTATGTATTTTTTCTGTGCATATGTATGTAATTATGTAAATGTTTTGATTTTTTTAAAATTGAACACAGGCGCCAGATGATAAAACTCTCTGTTATATGTGACAAAAGGCATAGCCGGATGGGTGTAGTAGTCCCATCAGACGACGCCTGGGTACACACGTCGCATGGGTACACATGCACAGACAAACACACACAGACACACGCACATATTCTCCGCCTAAGCACAGAGACACACATATTCTCTGCCCACACACACATTCTCTGCCCACATACATATTCTCCGCCCACACACTCTTCCTCCTTCTGACATCATTTCCTTTGACAAAGTGCAGCGTTTTTGGCAGCAAATCTGCAGGAAATAAGCAGCAAATACGTAAACCTTTTTACACCTGTGTTTTTGCTACAGATTTGACTGACTCAATTGAAGTCAATGAGTCAAAAACGCTGCAGAAACGCAAAAAGAATTGACATACTGCAGAAAACAAAACGCTGCAAATACGAACGGAAATTTACTGATCATGTGCACAACACTTCAGGATTGTCATTGAATCACCTTCCTTTATTATTCCATTGCGTTTTTGAAGCATTTACGCACGTAAATAAAACGCATAAAAAACGCAACATGTGCACATAGCCTAATAGGAAATGTGTGCATCAACTCATTAGAAATAGTGCCAGTGATCTACAGAGTGGGCTGAAGATGGATACGTTTATGTGCACATGCTGCAGCTTTGTATTGCTTTTTTCTGTGCTGTCCTGTCATAAAACCTGAAGCATTTCCTAGTACAAGCAAAGTTAATGATATTCCTGAAGGCTCATGCACACATTACTTATTTTTTCCTTACATATTTCCATACTTTTAAATCTCAATTCTTTCATCGTTTCTGCTGCAGATTTCACCAATGAATGGAAAAAACTCATGAAAAACTCATTAAAAACGCATCAATAACATGCCTATTTAAGGCTGCATTTTTCCTGCCAACACATCGCTATTTGCAGCAGATCTGCAGCAGATTTTTCTGCTGTAAGTCCTGAACGTGTGCACAGGGCTCAAAATTGTGACAGAGACTGGGATCATGATGAAACTGGTAATCAAGTAAGCCAATCCAATGTGTCAGGGCAGAGACAGACAGACGTATTTCTGTGCGAGGATCACATCTCAAACCTCGTACTGCCCGTCTGCTCTCCTGACCTGAGCTTGGCAGCTGCCTAGAAATAAATCACAGTGTCATGCTCAGGTCAGGAGAGGTGTCGGGCCAGTTTGTGCAGTGCGATGCGATCCTCGCACGAGTTATACGGCAGTCTGTCTCTGCCCTAAAGGGCTCCATACACAATAGTCAGGCAACTTTTGGCATAAAGATGGTTCTGCCGATCGTTCAGCCGCTAACTATCTTTCCAGACTCCCCCAAAGACAGGAGCACTTGTTCTGCCGAGTGGTCCTGTGGTCTCTATGAAAGAGCCAGATGATTATCTCGCCGACATTTTGGGGCCAGTTCTTCAGACTGGCATAGCGTGCACACACTCTACCTACTCCGGTCTGGCTGGAATAAAAGGCGTTGAATTAACTGAGAAATTAAGAGGCACATGTCACTTAATGAATTCACCTCTTCTAGTTGAAGTGCACCTCCATGCGCCGGGCCAAAAATGCTACTCCAGAGACTAAAGTAGCTTATCTGGGGTAGAAAACAACGTCCCGTTTAATTAATTTGATAGATTTAAGGCGCACTTGATACAAACTGGAATGAAAACGTTAAAAATCTCAAGATTTTTGAGCAACTCGCATTTTCCTCAAATATTTTTTGACTTTTCAAACCTTTTACATTAGTTTTCTGTCGCAAAAGCTTTGATGAATCGGCCCCTTGGTGTTGTTCTCGCCGAGAACAAAAGGATTAGCGACCAGAAATCGGACATGCTGGATCCTTACCTCCCCTAACATTATGTGCTGGGGTAGAGTAGGAAACCCCCATACATAATAGACTGTCGGCTGAGCGCTTCGATATCGGCAGGTTTGGATAATAGTTTAATATTCTAATAGGTTACTGTTTATGGGGGTTTTAGGTAGCAAAGGAGTGCGGCCATTGTCAAACAAAAGTTGAGATACATTTTTAGAATTTCACAGGAAGGACAATGAAGAGAAGACTTAATTTAATTATGTTTAATGGTCAGATAGAGAGTCATATAGGCAGGAGTCCAGGAGCCAGCACCTTGAGGAATTACATTTGAAAAAGCTGATTTATTTCTCATTTGTTCTCAGCCCTGCCATACTTTTCAAAACAGAGGACTATCGATCACATGAGGTTTGGATCATCAGTAATGGCAGGATGCTGAAAAGAAATAAAATAGTTTTAGTTGCATTTATAGTCTGTGTCCTATAAGTAGATACAAAACTTCATCATCATCATCGTCATCATAGCTGCCGGGTCCAATATTACTGTCATAGCACACAATGTCAACATCCAACAAATGGCAGATGTGTAACTTCTGTAAGTCCATCCTACAGAATTTAGATATGGGAACATTTCTGTTTTAAATTTTTTTTTGTTCATTTATTTTTGCTGCTTTAATTTGCTATAATTATTCCATCAGAGCTGGAGAGGGGTCAACTTAACGTTAGTGGTTATCATCGGATTACATTTCCAATAGTTAAAAGGCTTGTCCCACAATGATAAAAACCCTTTACACAAGCTCTATTAGGTCCTACTGACACATAGAGGGATGCTGATTTAAAAAAAAAAAAAAAAAAACAGCTACGTGAAATAACCAAAAGCAGAATTGTCAGCCAATCCAAAGAAATTAAAGGGAATCTGTCACCAGGTTTTTGCTCCCCGAGAGTCGAATAATGTAGGAGCAAAGACTCCTATTTCAGCGATGTGTCACTTGCTGAGCCGTTTACTGTCATTCTGGTAAATTCACTGTTTAATCTGATACAGATCTCCCAGTTCTTTGAATGCTAAGCTCTGTATAACCTCTGGCCACCCCATTGATTGGCAACTTACTGTGCATAGGCAGAAAGCGGGGTTATACGGAGCTTATTAATATTCTTGACCACCTGGCAGCAAGATTACTAGTCACCTAAAGATAAACTTCTGCTAATAAAACAGTGATTTTAACAAAACTACATTAGGCTGTCCAGTAAGTGACACATCACTGAAATCAGGGTCTCTGTCTCTATGTTATGCTGATCTCAGATTAGGTGGAAAAGCTTGGTGACAGATTTAATGGCCAAATGTCACTTCTCAGAGTGATAAGCTGATCTGATAGTCTGGTTTCCTTTTTCCTTTTCATGAATTTAAATATGTGTACAAATAGAGTAAAAATTATGTTGGATAGAGATGCAAGAGAAAACAATCAGGTAATAGGTGGCACAAGATAACACAACTCACCCAGTTGTCGTATAAGTCAGGATCAAGGAGATTAGGTTAAATTAATGCTTAAATAATCACTACATGAGACAATCACATATAATATTTAAAGGGATCCTGTCAAGTGGAAAAATGCTCATCTTCCTCTTGACAATAGATTCTCTATATGGTTAAGGTCAGTCGAGTTTGCTGGCCAATCAAGCACAGTGACACTGCTGTTTTTAAACCAGGTATTTGTTTGGCAGTGTGGACAGGTGCCATTTACAGTACAGAGCAGAGGTCTCAAACACGCGGCCGCATGCGGCCCCTGAGGCAGTCATCTGCGGCCCGCGGTGCACCACGTCTCACCCCTGAGGCAGGTAGACGGGGGAAGGCACGCATTCAGGAGCGCGCAATGGCTGTGTGTTCTGTGTGCACAGGACCCGGGATGAAGTCACAGGAGGGGGAGGAGTCAGGAGTCACATGATCAGGGGCCTCAGTGTATGCAAGACGCTAATGTCTGTGCTGGTTGTCATGGTGCTGGATGAGGGGAAGTTTATGTGTGGGGTCAAGAGGGGTTTACAGGGTGGATGTAGCAGAGCCACGTGAGTACGAGGTGTACGGAGCGGAGCCGTGTGTGTACGAGGTGTACGGAGCGGAGTCGTGTGTGTACGAGGACCGAGGTGTAGGGAGCGGAGCCGCGTGTGTACGATGTGTACGGAGCGGAGTCGTGTGTGTACGAGGACCGAGGTGTAGGGAGCAGAGCCGCGTGTGTACGATGTGTACGGAGCGGAGCCGCGTGTGTACGAGGTGTACGGAGCAGAGCCGCGTGTGTACGTTTGTACGAGGTGTACGGAGCGGAGCCGCGTGTGTACGTTTGTACGAGGTGTACGGAGCGGAGCCACGTGTGTACGAATTGTACGGAGCGGAGCTGTGTGTGTACGGAGCGGAGCCGCGTGTGTACGAGGTGTACGGAGCGGAGCTGTGTGTGCATGAAGTGTATGGAGCGGAGCTGCGAGTGTACGAGGTGTACGGAGCGGAGCTGTGTGTGTATGAAGTGTATGGAGCGGAGCTGCGCGTGTACGAGGTGTGTGGAGCGGAGCAGCGCGCGTGTACGAGGAGTGCGGAGTGGAGATGTGCCTGTACGAGGTGTGTGGAGTGGAGATGTGCCTGTACGAGGTGTGTGGAGCGGAGCCGCACGTGTACGAGGTGTACGGTGTGGAGATGTGCGTGTACGAGGTGTGCTGAGAGGAGATGTGCGTGTATTTTGGCATGGGGTGGACCCCATTTGAAAGTTCGCACCAGGGCCCATAACTTTGTAGTTATGCCACTGCTCACGCTAGAAGAGAGGAGCAGTGCGCCCCTCCGTAGTGGCTGTGGCCCTGCATGATGACATCCCTCTGGCGCTGTGTAATGACATCAGGCCAGCGCGCAGAGAGCAGAGGCGTGACTTTCCCCCCATTGCTGGCTTTTGCAGGTGACTTTGGCTGTATGTGTACAGCGAGATGATAGCGCCGGCTCACATGCAGAGCCGACACTATCATCCGCTGAGGTAAGCTGTACATCGCAGCTGACAACCTATTTGAACGGCCGCGATCGGTATTAGCACCAATCGCGGCCGTTTAACCCCTTAGATACAGCTATCAATTGTGACTGTATTAAGTTTGAAAGGAATGTGGCCCGCCAGCTTAAATTTTTTTTATGTGCGGCCCATTTACTCTGCCGAGTTTGAGTCCCCTGGTATAGAGCATATCATCCAATTGCTGTAAGCCGTACATATGTATTTCTTTATAACGGAATAATACCTTGCAAAGTAAAAAAAAACTTAATGGAATTAAAGTACCCCACACATTCACAGTGGCCAAATGCAAATATTCAGAAGTCCGCTTTCCCTAAGTAACTTAGTAAGGTCCATAAATCTTGATGCTTAATAAGAAACCAGATAGGCAGAGAACCTCTCCGGTGCGGAAGGGAAAAAGAGAGAGGAGCGGAGTGCCGGACATCATTGTCTCCTAGCAACTGCATGAGGTGGTTTAAAAATAGGAGAACTGTATATGAATAAGGTAAAGTGTCTGGAACAAGCATTAATATTTCATTGTGCTCTTATAATAATTACTATTGTTAGTATTTATTTTTCTTATCCGCTGCTAAAAAGATGTCTATAGTGTTAGAGAAAATCCTGAGAATGTTACTGCTCATCTTGTAGAAAATCAGATACTGCACAGATTCTGTATCGCCCTACCTACTGACAAAGGCGCAGTTGCAGGTATGCAGCTAATCACATAATTATGCAGTGTGGTTGATGGAGTATTGACTGCGTGAAGACTAGAATTTTATATACACAAAGAGATTTTTCAATCTGAAATAAGGTATATACAGTCATGGCCAAAAGTATTGACACCCCTGCAATTCTGTCAGATAATACTCAGTTTCTTCCTGAAAATGATTGCAAACACAAATTCTTTGGTATTATTATCTTCATTTAATTTGTCTTAAATGAAAAAACACAAAAAGAATTGTCCTAAAGCCAAATTGGATATAATTCCACACCAAACATAAAAAAGAGGGTGGACAAAAGTATTGGCACTGTGCGAAAAATCATGTGATGCTTCTCTAATTTGTGTAATTAACAGCACCTGTAACTTACCTGTAGCACCTAACAGGTGTTGGCAATAACTAAATCACACTTGCAGCCAGTTGACATGGATTAAAGTTGACTCAACCTCTGTCCTGTGTCCTTGTGTGTACCACATTGAGCATGGAGAAAAGAAAGAAGACCAAAGAACTGTCTGAGGACTTGAGAAACCAAATTGTGAGGAAGCATGAGCAATCTCAAGGCTACAAGTCCATCTCCAAAGACCTGAATGTTCCTGTGTCTACCGTGCGCAGTGTCATCAAGAAATTTAAAGCCCATGGCACTGTGGCTAACCTCCCTACATGTGGCCGGAAAAGAAAAATTGACAAGAGATTTCAACGCAAGATTGTGCGGATGTTGGATAAAGAACCTCCACTAACATCCAAACAAGTTCAAGCTGCCCTGCAGTCCGAGGGTACAACAGTGTCAACCCGTACTATCCGTCGGCATCTGAATGAAAAGGGACTGTATGGTAGGAGACCCAGGAAGACTCCACTTTTTACCCCGAGACATAAAAAATCCAGGATGGAGTTTGCCAAAACTTACCTGAAAAAGCCTAAAACATTTTGGAAGAATGTTCTTTGGTCAGATGAGACAAAAGTAGAGCTTTTAGGGCAAAAGCATCAACATAGAGTTTACAGGAGAAAAAAGAGGCATTCAAAGAAAAGTACACGGTCCCTACAGTCAAACATGGCGGAGGTTCCCTGATGTTTTGGGGTTGCTTTGCTGCCTCTGGCACTGGACTGCTTGACCGTGTGCATGGCATTATGAAGTCAGAAGACTACCAACAAATTTTGCAGCATAATTTAGGGCCCAGTGCGAGAAAGCTGGGTCTACCTCAGAGGTCATGGGTCTTCCAGCAGGACAATGACCCAAAACACACTTCAAAAAGCACTAGAAAATGGTTTGAGAGAAAGCACTGGAGACTTCTAAGGTGGCCATCAATGAGTCCAGACCTGAATCCCATAGAACACCTGTGGAGAGATCTAAAAATGGCAGTTTGGAGAAGGCACCCTTCAAATATCAGGGACCTGGAGCAGTTTGCCAAAGAAGAATGGTCATAACTTCCAGCAGAGCATTGTAAGAAACTCATTGATGGTTACCGGAAGCGGTTGGTTGCAGTTATTTGGGCTAAAGGTTGTGCAACCAAGTATTAGGCTGAGGGTGCCAATACTTTTGTCAGGCCCATTTTTGGAGTTTTGTGTGAAATGATCAATGTTTTGCTTTTTGCTTCATTCTCTTTTGTGTTTTTTCATTTAAGACAAATTAAATGAAGATAATAATACCAAAGAATTTGTGTTTGCAATCATTTTCAGGAAGAAACTGAATATTATCTGACAGAATTGCAGGGGTGTCAATACTTTTGGCCATGACTGTATGTATGTATCTAGACATATACCGTATATATGTACAGAAACGTGTGTGTGTATATATATATAAATATATATAAACGCTGTATATACATTAGTCACATATATGTCATCAGTGGGGCTCACAATCTAGCTCACATCTGTACGTACATACATATTAGGTAGACAGTTAACCTTTCAGTAAAGACCCAATTACACGAGCCAATAATGGGAGACAGCAGTTGACGGAGCACTTACTTCCAGTTATTTAGCAGCGCGCTCATGCAGGCAATCACCCGACTAGCCAGCAATCCGCTCATATTTGAGGGATTGCATTTTTATTTATGCATGCATAAAAATCACTGATATTCTCAGCGCATCACCCAATGTGAACAGGTGATCTGCTGCCGATAACACGTTCTGTATATGCAGATGATCATTTTGTCCCAATCGTTGCTCATCGGCCTTTGTAAATAAGACGAAAACACGTGCACAGCCATTGGAGAGGAGAAGACCAACACTGGACAGGCCACAATCACCAACCTGACCAACTCTATGCAAAGGAGATGTGTGGCACTGCGTGAGGCGAATGGTGGTCACACCAAGTACTGACTGGTATTCTGACCCCCCCAGATTCCATAATACTGTAAAACTGCACATTTCAAAGTGGTCTTTTATTGTGGCCACCCTAAGGTGCACCTGGGCAATAATCGTGCCGCCTAACCAGCATCTGGATATGCCACACCTGTGAGGTGGACGGATTATCTCGGCAAAGGAGAAGAGCTCACTAACACAGACCTGCAGCGCAAGTAAAATGGATGGCTGTGTCTATGTGATGATCGGACATGACTAGATCACCAGAGCAGCTTACCTTTCTGGACCAGAGAAGGAAGTCCTGGGCAGGGGGCTCCCTCTGTATGACGACATTATTCCTCAAAGTGGACCTTCGCCCCCCGGCACTGGACTGTGACCAAACATAATGTATAGTCACCCTACCTGGTGACCTCTATTTTCCACCCACCGGATTGTTCACCGAGACCAATATTTCGCTAGTACATCCTAGATCGCCATTGCAGAGACTTGGGGAGCACAGCGATAATTCTGAACCACACATCCCCTGTCGTACCTTCGCTATGGAGGCACGGTTCAGACTTATCACTGTCCCCTATACCTTTGTGGCGAAGATCTTGGAAGAATGAGGACCAGAACACCAGTCTCAGGGAAGGCACTGGTAGGCAAATGGACAGCACCAGGCAGGGTGACTATTCCTGATAACTGTATAGTCACTTTTCACTGCCAGGGTCAATAGTAGCTTTAATAGGATATAATACCGGGGTGATGTGTTAATAAAACAATCTGTTGAATTGAAATATATAGTCCGCCAACCATGTGGCAGAAACTCATTGTATAAGAGGAAGCAGCTGGTGCAGAGAGCAAACTTTACAAAAGTGGCAGAAATGTAACTTAAGTGCCCATGGAACTGTGACAGACGGGGTGGATTGAGAATCTCGGAATCTGCTGATCTCATGTGATTTTCATGCACAACAGTCTCTGGAGTTTACAAAGAATGATGTCCAGAGCAAAGAAACACTCCGTAAGCAGAAGATCTGTGTTTGGCAATCAGAGAGGTTATAGGAGAAAGGTCGGGCTGGTTCAAGCGTAAAACCATATGACTGCAGAGGTTCATCCAAACATCGATAGTGGAGGCCTGGGATGGTGTGGTGGTATTATACCGTTATCTTGGCAGACATAAAATTCTTTAATACCATCTGAGCCTATTGTAGAATTGTTACACATAATCTTAGGATGGTTCCAAAGAGGATAACATCTGTTAGGACTTTATATGTTCTCCCCATGTTTGTGTGGGTTTCCGCCGGGTTCTCCAGTTTCCTCCTAAACTCCAAAGACATACTCATAGATTGTGAGCCCCAGTGGGGACAGTGCAGATAATATCTGTAAACCATGTTGGAATTAATGGCATTATTGAGTGAGTAAAATAAATAAATAAAGCCATGGCAAAATGTTCACTGCACTCCAATGGCCAGAAGAGTCACCAAATCTATGACACTCATTTGGTATGTCAAGGAACTGGAGATTTACAGCCGGAATGCACAGACAATACATCCACAGCGACTGCGCAATAATATGATGTCAACAGGAGGAGAATCTACAAACACTGTTTGTTGGACATGCTTATGTATGTATATGACACAAGCTGAGGTTTTAATATTAGAGATAGGGCCTTCCCTATGGGTACACCTTGTTGTGGTGGGATGGTTTTTAACACTGTTTTGAGCAAAAAAGTGTAACTAGGTATCCTATGTTGTTTACATGTACTATCATCATTTACTTACTACACGGTATACACTCATTGTCACGGCTCCTGCTCCTGCTCACCTCTCTGTGCGCTCTGCCCGGCGCGCTCCTGCTTCTCGGCGCGTCCCCGCGCCCGGCCTCCGGCTCCCTCGGCGTCGGGTACGTGCACACAGCGCGCGGCCTCCTGGGTAGTGTGACGCGTTGGCCCCGCCCCCACATGGCGGCGCCCACCGCTACATATGCTCGGCGCCTGTTCTGGTAAGGCGCCTGGTTATCTTATGCGGTGACGCTGTCTGGTGCGGCGTCCACTGTGTTCTCAGACCCCCTTCCGTCCTCTGTCCGTTCTGTGTTTAGTTCCTCTGATTCTCCCTTGTCCGCTGCCTGCTTCGTCTCGGCCAGTCTCTCCTGTACTCTGCACTTCCAGTCTCCCTAGTGCTTTCCCTCCTCTGTCCTGCCTCCTGCTCTCCCCTCTCCGTCTCTGGGTTACTGACAGGTACGACTGGAATACAGGAACAGGTAGGACCCAGTACGGACAGGAACAGATTAAGGAAGAACTGGATCACTGGCAAAGGGGTAGTGGACCACAAGTGCGGACAGGCAGGGAACTGCAGACGCAGACAGGCAAGAGGCTAAACCACCGTTTGGGCACATGGCAGAGCTCGGAAGGGAAGGAGCACAGTTTGACTTTTTCAATGCAGAATTGGCTGGTATTGAGATCGGACGCCATGTCGCGTTTGGAGAGCCCCTGATGTCCCTAAACAGTGGAAACCCCCCACAAGTGACACCATTTTGGAAACTTGACCCCATAAGGGACTTGTCTAGATGTGTGGTGAGCACTTTGAACCCCCAAGTGCTTCACAGACGTTTATAACGCAGAGCCGTGAAAATAAAAAATCATTTTTTTCCTCAAAAATGATTTTTTTAGCCCACTATTTTTTATTTTCACAAGTGTAACAGGAGAAATTGGACCCCAAAAGTTGTTGTCCAGTTTGTCCTGAGTACGTTGGTACCCCATATGTGGGGGGAACCACTGTTTGGGTGCATGGCAGAGCTTGGAAGGGAAGGAGCGCCATTTTGGAATGCAGACTTTGATGGAATGATCTGTGGGCGTCATGTTGCGTTTGGAGAGCCTCTGCTGTGCCTAAACAGTAGAAACCCCCCACAAGTGACCCCATTTTGGAAATTAGACCCCCCAATGAGCTTATTTAGATGTATGATGAGCACTGAACCCCCAAGTGCTTCACCGAAGTTTATAACGTAGAGCTGTGAAACTATAAAATCATATTTCTTCCACAAAAATTATGTTTACATCCCCAAATTTTTAGTTTCACAAGGGTAATAGAAGAAACTGGACCACAAAAGTTGTTGTGCAATTTGTCCTGAGTACGCTGATACCCCACATGTGGCGGGAGAACCACTGTTTGGGCGCATGGCAGAGCTTGGAAGGGAAGGAGCGCCGTTTTTGAATGCAGACTTTGATGGAATGTTCTGCGGGCGTCACGTTGTGTTTGCAGAGCCCCGGATGTGCCTAAACAGTAGAAACCCCTCACAAGTGACCCCGTTTTGGAAACTACACCCTCCAGGGAACTTATCTAGATGTGCTGTGAGAACTTTAAACCCCAAAGTGTTTCACTAAAGAAGAAAACGCAGAGCCGTGAAAATAAAAAATATTTTTTTTTCCATAAAAATGACTTTTTAGCCCCCAATTTTTTATTTTCACTAGGGTAACAGGAGAAATTAGACCTCAAAAGTTGTTTTTGCAATTTGTCCCGAGTACCCTGGTACTGCATATGTGGGGGGGAACCACTGTTTGGGCACACGTCGGGGCTCGGAAGGGAGCACGATTTGTCTTTTTGAACGCAAAATTGGCTGGAATCAATGGTGGTGCCATGTTACGTTTGGAGACCCCCTGATGTGCCTAAACAGTGGAAACCCCTCAATTCTAAGTCCAACCCTATCCCCAACACACCCCTAACCCTAATCCCAACCCTAACCAACCATAACTCTAACCACAAACCTAACCACAACACACCCCTAACCCTAATCCCAACCCTAACCATAACCGTAACCACAAACCTAACCCCAACACACCCCTATCCCTAATCCCAACCCTAACCCCATTCACATCCCTAACCCTAGTTCTAATCCTAACCCTAACTTTAGCCTAACTCTAACCCTAATGGGAAAATGAAAATAAATATATTTTGTTTATTTCATTATTTTTCCCTAACTAAGAGGGTGATAAAGGAGGGGGGGGGGGGTTATTTACTATACACACAACCATTAACCATGATTGAAGAAAAAGTTTTGGTGTTATCATTCATATTCTCTGAAAAAAGGGCCAAGAGGGAAAAATTCTGCCGGGGTATGTAAACTTTTGAGCACAACTGTACTGCATATATTGATCTCTTTGTACACCTCTCAAAAATGCAAAGTAAATTAACAGCTATTTTATCAAACTACATGGTGAGTTTCAAACTAGTTTTTGATATATTGCATTTGAATTGTGCACCACACATGCACGTCTTGAAGAAGTAACCACAGAGCTACTATGTACCCATCATGCAATACCGCCAGCGAGGTTTCTGAACGGCACCAAATTTATTCTCCAGCAGGACAACTCCAAACATACAGACAATGCCATTAGAAACCACCTTCAGCATAAAGAAGAACAAGGAGTCCTGGAAGTGATTATATGGCTACCACAGAGCCCTGAACTCAACATCATCAAGTCTATCTGTAACTATATGAAGAGACTGAAGGATTTGCACAAGCGAAATCCACAGATCTGTGGTTAGTTCTCCAAGATGTCTGGAACAACCTCCGTCGAGTTCCTTCAATATCTGTGTGTGCAAATATACCTAGAAGAATTAATGTGGCTTTGAAGCCAAAGGCTGGTCACACCAAAAATATTGATAAAAATAAACTATTATCACCTCTATTCTTACTTTGCAGCATTTTTTCCATACCTGCCTTAAAATTCTGCAAGCTATCAACAAATATCTATAGGGCAAATTCTAATCTTTTTCCCTTAAATGTGTTTGCTTTGCACATTACGATGAAAACTGATACAGTGATTAGAATCACTGATGGGTGAAAGGTGTTTTCCCCGTGTAACAAAATCTCCGTGAAAGATGATACAAAGTGACATAACAACTACCATACCAATCATGCATTTAATACTAGCAGCCAAGATGCTTCTTTTCACGGTGTCATTTAGATCAGCTCAAAAGAGATTAGACAAAAAAAATGTGATAAAGGGTTATTAGCTGTGTAGGATATGCATTTTCTCTAAATGAGACCATGAAGATCCACTGGTGTTTATCTGATCTCAGAGGGTCCAGCTAAAAAGCAAAACTGATCTGTACTTGATAACTGAGGATGTGATGAGCGTACATGCTTGGATTAGGTGTTATCTGAGCACGCCGAGTGTCTTCGGCGTGCTTGAATAATATGTTCAAGTCCCCGCAGCTGCATGTCTCACAGCTGTTCGACAGCCGCAACACAAGTGTGTCACGGGTGTGCCAGAGGCTGCAGACCGTCGTTCTGCATCTGACTGCAGAAGGTCTCAGCAGTTTGCTGTGCAGACTTTTTCCTGGGCCTTCTGACTTTAGGACCTAGTGGCAACCTCCCCCATCTCTAGTTGACAACTTGACACACCTGGACCAGGGTGTATATAACTCCCAGCTTGATGCTGGAAGTTACCGGTGATATTTCTATTTCCACTTTCCTGTTACAGCTTGGAGCTGTTGCAGTCGGCTATCTTCCTCCTTGGTGTTGCTGGAGGATGTCTGTGTTTCTGAAACTACTCAAGCGAAGTGTTCCCCCTTGTTTGTGTATGACATTTATCTTTAGTGGTAGTGGGGATTCACTAACATTCATCCTGTCCTTCTTGATGCAGGGCTTATTGCCAGGGTCAAGCAGGGATTAGGTATCCTGCTCGGCGATAGGTGTGGAACCTATATAGGGACAAGAGGGCAGGCAGGGTGATTTTAGATCTATCTAGGGGTCTCCACTCTCCCCTTCCCTAGTGGTTTGGTTATTATTATTCATTTTTATAGCTCCATGTATTCCATGGTTCCCTATCCCTTATCCCTTTGTGTTGCACTTAACCTTTCCTACACGTTGCATGGCATTGAGTTGCGGCTGTCGAATAACCGCGAGACATGCGGCTGTCGAAGAGCAGCGATACATGCAGCTGCGGGGACCTGAACGTATTTTTCGAGCACGCCGAAGTCACTCAGCAACCGAGCGTGTTCGGATGACACCTTATGAGCACGTTCACTCGTAACTACTGGTGATGCTTTGGGTGGCCAGATATTTCTTCTGGATAGTCACCAATAGCTTCCCCAGGGCTAGTGTCAAAGATGGTATCACATAGTGCCATGAGCTGTCCTGAATTGGACAACTCCTTTAAATTTTATATGAGGCTATTCATTATAAGGCATTTGTTAAGCGAAAGATCAAAACAATCCAATCGATAATGCAAGACTATAAGGAAATAAAACTCCCTAAAGTCCCTACTGTCAGCAGAATGTGGCCAGCCAGCATACTATACATGGATTGATGCCAATCTATAAGCAGACCATCCATTGAATAACACTACATTTAGCAATTGCTAACAATGCAGTTTCAAAAGCTTTGTTGTTTTTTTACAGTATTTGTCTCTGTGCACACGTTTTTACAGCATTTTTTGTTGTTTTTTTTAAGCAAATTAAAGCTTTTTTTACAGTACCGGTAAAAGCTAAGAGATTTCAGAAATCTCATGCACACGATTGCTTTTCTTTTTCTCACTGATATGGAAAACTGCTTTTGGTAGTGCTTCTCTGAATTGATACAATTTTTTATGTGTTTAAATGAATAAACTGATAATATTACGTAAATATACTCTTGGACCTCCTTTCTGTGGTTTCACACTCAGTGGGTTTTTTTTGTGCTACTTGATCTAGAAAACTGCAGCATTTTTTAAATCTGCAGCATGTCACTTTTTTCAGTGTTTTTGCAGCGTCTTTTCACCATAGAAAGCAATGAAAAAGTGCAAAAATGCTGCAAAAAATGCAACCATTAGCTTTATTAACCCTTTCGCGCCTGAGCCTGTTTTTGCCTTCGTGACCAGGCCAATTTTTTCAATTCTGACCAGTGTCACTTTATGAGGCCATAACTCTAGAACACTTCAACGGATCCTGCTGATTCTGACATTGTTTTCTCATGACATATTGTACTTCAGGACAGTGGTAAAATTTCTTAGATATGAACTGCGCTTATATGTTAAAAAAATCGAAATTTGGCAAAAATTTTGAAAATTTTGCAATTTTCAAACTTTTAATTTTTATGCCCTTAAATCAGAGAGTGATATCGCACAAAATAGTTAATAAATAACATTTCCCACATGTCTACTTTACATCTGCACAATTTTGGAAACATAATTTTTTTTTTTTTGGAAGTTATAAGGGTTAAAAGTTGACCAGCGATTTCTCATTTTTACAACAAAATTTACAACACCATTATTTTTAGGGACCACCTCACATTTGAAGTGAGTTTGGGGGGTCAATATGACAGAAAATACCCAAAAGTGACACCATTCTAAAAACTGCACCTCTCAATGTACTCAAAACCACATTCAAGAAGTTTATTAACCCTTCAGGTGCTTCACATGAATGAATGGAATGTGGAAGGAAAAAATAAACATTTAACTTTTTTTCACAAACATTTTACTTCAGAACCATTTTTTTTATTTTCACAAGTGTAAAAACAGAAAATGAACCACAAAATTTTTTGTGCAATTTCTCCCAAATACGCCGATACCCCGTATGTGGGGCTAAACCACTGTTTGAGCACACGGCAGAGCTCAGAAAGGAAGGAGTGCCGTTTGACTTTTTCAATGCAGAATTGGCTGGAATTGAGATAGGACGCCATGTCGCATTTGGAGAGCCCCTAATGTGCCTAAACAGTGGAAACCCCCACAAGTGACCCCATTTTGGAAACTAGACCCCTTAAAGAACTTATCTAGATGTGTGGTGAGCACTTTGAACCCCCAAGTGCTTCACAGAAGTTTATAACGTAGAGCCATGAAAATAAAAAATCATTTTTGTTCCACAAACATGATCTTTTAGCCCCCAATTTTTTATTTTCACAAGGGTAACAGGAGAAATTGGACCCCAAAATTTGTTGTCCAATTTGTCCTGAGTACACTGGTACCCCATATGTGGAAGAAAACTACTGTTTGGGAACACGGTGGGGATCGGAAGGGAAGTAGTGACGTTTTGGAATGCAGACTTTGATGGAATGGTCTGCGGGTGTCATGTCGCGTTTGCAGAGCCCCTGATGTGCCTAAACAGTGGAAATCCTCCACAAGTGACCCCTTTTTGGAAACTAGACCCCCCCAAGGAACTTATCTAGATGTGTGGTGAGCACTTTGAACCCCCAAGTGTTTCACTAAAGTTTATAATGTAGAGCCGTGAAAATAAAAAAATCATTTTTTTTCCACAAAAATGATCTTTTAGCTCCCAATTTTTATTTTCACAAGGGTAACAGGAGAAATTGGACCCTAAGAGTTGTTGTCCAATTTGTCCTGAGTACGCTGGTACCCCACATGTGGGGGGGGGACCACTGTTTGGGCACACGGTGGGGCTCGGAAGGGAAGTAGTGACGTTTTGGAATGCAGACTTTGATGGAATGGTCTGCGGGTATCATGTCGCGTTTGCAGAGCCCCTGATGTGCCTAAACAGTGGAAATCCTCCACAAGTGACCCCTTTTTGGAAACTAGACCCCCCCAAGGAACTTATCTAGATGTGTGGTGAGCACTTTGAACCCCCAAGTGTTTCACTAAAGTTTATAATGTAGAGCCGTGAAAATAAAAAAATCATTTTTTTTCCACAAAAATGATCTTTTAGCTCCCAATTTTTATTTTCACAAGGGTAACAGGAGAAAATGGACCCTAAGAGTTGTTGTCCAATTTGTCCTGAGTACGCTGGTACCCCACATGTGGGGGGGGACCACTGTTTGGGCACACGGTGGGGCTCGGAAGGGAAGTAGTGACGTTCTGGAATGCAGACTTTGATGGAATGGTCTGCGGGCATCATATTGCATTTACAGAGCCCCTGATGTACCTAAACAGTGGAAACCCCCAATTCGAATTCCAACCCTAACCCCAACACACCCCTAACCCTAGCCCTAACCCTAGCCCTAACCCTAGCCCTAACCCTAGCCCTAACCCTAACCCTAACCCTAACCCTAGCCCTAGCCCTAACCCTAGACATAGCCCTAGCCTGCCTACCTGCTTTTTTTTCTTTACTTTTTTTTTTATTTTTGTGTTTTTTATTTTTTGTATTTTTGACTCATAGTAACGCCACTTCTCCTCTGATCTCACACTGGCAGATGATCAGAGGAGAAGCAGCGTTACTATGTGACAAGATTGCTGCCCGGCACATAGTAACGCCACTTCTCCTCTGATCTCACACTGACAGATGATCAGAGGAGAAGCAGCGTTACTGTGTGACAAGATCGCTGCCTGACACAGCTGTGCCAGGCAGCGATCAGCTGTGCCAGGCAGCGATCTAGTCACACTGTAACGCTGCTTCACCTCTGCTCATCTGTCAGCATGAGCTCAGAGGAGAAGTCGCGTTATAATGAGGGAGATCGCCGGGAAACAAGCAGCTTTCCCAGCGAGCTCTCTCATTGGCTGCTGTGACGCGACGTCATCAGGATCTGAACCAATCAGGTCTCGATGACGTCGGGGGTCCCAGCATGCATTGTGCACCGGGATCCCCGCGTTATAAGGTATGAGGGGGTCCCGGGGGGCACAAAACCGCCGACAGTAGATAAACGTCGGCGCTGCACAAAGCCCAGCAAGCGCCAACGTTTATCTACTGTGGGCGGTCGGGAAGAGGTTAAACATGTACTGTAGACAAATGACACATACAATCTGCACCAAAAACGCAGAAAAAAAATGCAGCAAAACCTACTGTAGCTGTAAGCAGCTTTTTTACTGCCAAGGGAGCAAATTTTGTCTGCAAAAAAAAAAAAAAATTGCAGTAAAAAGCCACATGTGAACATAGCCTTAATTACTATTACAAATCAGAGTTACACTTTAAAGGGTTTGCCAATCAGAAAAAAATCTGTTCTATCTAATATATAAAGCTCATTGTGGGTGTGTGTGTATGTATGTGTGTATGTATGTATGTGTGTGTGTGTATGTCCGGGATTGGCATCCGCACCGTCGCAGCTACAGCCACAACATTTTGCACAGTCACTCGTCTGGACCCCAAGAGCGTCATAGGCTATGTTGTGAGGCAAAATTTTAACCCCGCACGTTCCAATTCACCAAACAATTTTGCCCCTATCTACATAATGGGGAAAAAGTGAAAGGAAGTGTTGGAGGCAAATTGACAGCTGCCAGATGTGAACAAGGGGGACTTAAAGAATGAGAGCGATGGCGCCAAAGAGTATACACTGTACAGTTGCTATGGTGGGGCCCTGACATGGGATACTCGCCACACACTGGGATATGAACACACACACAAAATGCGCCACACACTACCACGTGCTTCAACACATATTCCACCCTCAGCACACATTTCACCACACATATACCAACCTCACCACATAAAAGTCGAAACACAAAAGTCGCCACTCAAAACTCGCCACGCTGTCCCAGAGCTGTTTAAATGATGAAAAATGAGCTGTGATTGGTTGCTATCAGCAACAGTTTTCATTGTAGACAGTTGTGGTAACTGAGGCCTATTATTCTTATTTCTATGGTGTTATCGTCCTTCTGTAAAGCTGGAAATAACACAATTTATTACCGTGCCAACACAGACCACCCTCTGACACAGACTGCAGGGGGAGCCCAGTATCACACAGGATAGGATTAGATACACAGCTCAGCAGTCAGTATCACACAGGATAGGAATAGATACACGGCTCAGCAGTCAGTATCACACAGGATAGGATTAGATACACAGCTCAGCAGTCAGTATCAAACAGGATAGGAATAGATACATGGCTCAGCAGTCAGTATCACACAGGATAGGAATAGATACACAGCTCAGCAGTCAGTATCACACAGGATAGGAATAGATACATGGCTCAGCAGTCAGTATCACACAGGATAGGAATAGATACACAGCTCAGCAGTCAGTATCACACAGGATAGGAATAGATACACAGCTCAGCAGTCAGTATCACACAGGATAGGATTAGATACACAGCTCAGCAGTCAGTATCACACAGGATAGGAATAGATACACGGCTCAGCAGACAGTATCACACAGGATAGGATTAGATACGTAGCTCAGCACACAGTATCACACAGGATAGGATTAGATACACGGCTCAGCAGTCAGTATCACACAGGATAGGAATAGATACACGGCTCAGCAGACAGTATCACACAGGATAGGATTAGATACAAAGCTCAGCAGTCAGTATCACACAGGATAGGAATAGATAAACGGCTCAGCAGACAGTATCACACAGGATAGGATTAGATACGTAGCTCAGCACACAGTATCACACAGGATAGGATTAGATACACAGCTCAGCAGTCAGTATCACAAAAGATAGGAATAGATACACGGCTGAGCAGACAGTATCACACAGGATAGGATTAGATATGCAGCTCAGCAGTCAGTATGACACAGGATAGGATTAGATGCACAGCTCAGCAGTCAGTATCACACAGGATAGGAATAGATACACAGCTCAGCAGACAGTATCACACAGGATAGGATTAGATACGCAGCTCAGCACACAGTATCAAACAGAATAGTATTAGATACACGGCTCAGCAGACAGTATCACACAGAATAGGATTAGATAGACGGCTCAGTAGTCAGTATCACACAGGATAGGATTAGATACACGGTTTTTATGTGCAATATAATAATTATAATTTGTTATAACTAACCACAGTTGGTTACTATGCCCAGGCAACGCCGGGCTCTTCAGCTAGTTTTGTATAAAATGCAATATTGTCATACTTATACATCATAAATCAAGTGCACCCTAAGGTCCCACCATCAAACCCTAATGGTACAGATGGCTCCACCATTTTTGGCTTAGCATTGACGCAGGAGAGTGTTTGTGACAATTGTATGTGAAGGGGGCTGGTTGGCTGGCTGATTTCAATAACTAAGTGACAGAAAAGGGGGCTGGCTTAGTTATTGAAACAATCGTTTTTAGTAGGTGATTTTTACACACAAAACACATTTCGCAACTCTTTCTTATTTTAAGACCAACCTAGAAGTGGTGAATCCAGAAGGGGGAAGGGGTCTGCTGACAGTAGGGCATCATACCATATATGATTAGTAACATATTTTACTAAATGCAATATTTTATTTTTCTCTGCTGGTTAACCCCTTTAATTTAGAATTGATTTTTTGGGGGGATTTGGTACTACAATATGGTGAAGGAGGCAGTATAATAAAACAGTCATACAAACCTACCGGTAGGTTATGTTGTCTCTTACTTCCCTCCACCACTTCACTTGGAGGCATATAGAATAACCGCGACTCTGAGCGCTATAAAGTATAGTCAATGGATGGACAAAAAGTGATTTGGAATATCTTCTCAAAGGGAGAAGATGATTTGTGTGAAGAATACCTTCTTGTCCAGCCATCAAATAGACAAAAGTATGCTCAATCCAAAAAGTAAAACAAGAGAGTTGTGTTAACAATTAAAGGGAATCTGTCAGCAAGGTTTTACTATGTAATCTGTGGACAGCATGATGTAGGGGCTGAGACATTAATTTCAGGGATGTGTCATTTAATAGGTTGTGTGCTGTTGTTTTCATACAATGAAGGTTTTATCACCAGGAGATTATCACTGCCCAGACTAGTTCCCTTGTGCCAAAAGGTCCGACCACGCCCCTTCTTCGGAAGTCACTGTAAATAGACAACGTACACAAAAAGCTGTGGTGTGGGCGGAGTTAGCTTTCTGAGCTCTGCTAAAGGCTACATCTAAAAACTCTAATTGTGTCACAACTGCTGCACCCAATAAACTAATTGATATAGTGTTGGAATCAGGGTCTCTGCCCCTACATAATGCTGCTCTCAGATAAGGTAGCAAAAACCAGGTGACAGATTCCCTTTAAGAACATCCAATAAATCTATCACACAATCACCCTGCTTTAGCACCAGGTTGATATCAGGGATGCCAGTTGTAGAAAGCTGTTTAGGTAAGGTGCCCATCTACAGCACAGAATGGTCAACTGCAGGATAACTGGAAACTGAATATTTTACTTCAGTTTTGAAGTGATTTACAAGGACGGATCAGAGTAGTGAGAATGACATGTTGTTATTTGAGTGTACTCACTGAACTTTGCCCAAGCTTTTGGCAGGAGTTTCAGTGGATGGAGCATGAGTAAGCAGAAGCCTCCCATCCTATAGATAAGCCTCAATTGTTATTTGCCACAGGCAAAAGGACATTGACTCCATATATGATGCGCTATCTGGAATCTCTGGTTGTGGTGGAGGGGGATGTTTTTACCGGAATCTCCAGTTCAGTCTACTACGACCTGTCTCCACAAGTCAAAGCAAAGCCGTTCCAAATTGGTTCCGTCTGGAGTTTTTAAGTAACTGAACGCAACCTCTTCAAGACCAAGCCATTTTTAATTTTTGCGCTTCCATTTTTTCCTTTCCTTCTTCCCAGAGCCATAACTATTTTTTATTTTTCTGTTGACATAGCCATTCAAAAGCTTGTTGTTTTTGTTTCTGTTTTGCGGACTGAGCTGCACTTTTGAATGGCATTAATCAAACCACACAAAGTAACAGAAAATAATTTCAAGCGCCGTGAAATGGAAAAAAAAAATCACAAGCAATTTTATCTATTGTTTTTTTAGGTTTTGTTTTTACATTTTTCATTATGGAGATATCAAGCATGTACACATTTTTTTTTATTTAAGTGGTGAAAAAAAATTGGAAATTTGTAGAAAAAAATAGTTTGTGTCACACGTAACGTTTTTATTTTTTACATTGATGGACCTGTGTTAAGGTCTTGTTTTTTTGTGTAGAGAGCTGATGTTTCAATTCAAGTCATTGTGCAGTAAATAAGACCAATTATTTGCATTTTGCAGCAATTTTTTATAGCGGTGCAGTGAATTCAAAACACAATTTTGACATTTTGATTTCTTTCTTCTCTTTACAGCATGGTTTACAGTAATTAATTTTAGAATTTGATTACTGATGAGCGAGAATATTCGTTGCTCTGGTTTTCCCAAGCATGCTCGGGTGTCCTCTGAATATTTTGGCGTGCTCGGAGATTTAGATTTCGTTGTCTTATCTGCATGATTTGTGACTTGTAGACAGGGCTGAATACATGTGGGAATTCCCTAACAAACAGGCAATCCTCACATGTATTCAAGCTGTCTAGCAGCCACAAATCATGCAGATAAGATGAGGAAAACCAAATCTCCGAGCACGCCAACATACTCGGAGGACACCCGAGCAACGAGTATACTCGCTCATCACTAATTTTGATAGTACAGACTTTTAGGCTATGTTCACAGGTTGCATTTTTGCTGCACTTTTTTTCTGCAGTAAAGAAGATGCTTACAAAACACAGGTTTTGCTGCGTTTTTAGGCTATGTGCACACGTTCGGAATTGCCGCGGAAATTTCTGTGGCAATTCCGCAACTCCCTGCCGCGAGAAATACGCATGTGGAATCGGCATGCGTATTCCTACTAAACACTAGCGTTTTGCAAGTGTAAGTAGCTTGCAGAATGCTAGCGCTTTCCAAGCGATCTGTAGCATTGCTTGGAGAACTGATTGACAGGTTGGTCCCACTCGTCAAACATAGTGTTTGACAAGTGTGACCAACTTTTTACTATTGATGCTGCCTATGCAGCATCAATAGTAAAAAGATATAATGTTAAAAATAGTTAAAAAAAAAATAAACAAAATCGATCCTCGCAATCAGGAAAAAAAAACATGGTGTGTGCATGAGATTTCTGAAATCTCATAGCTTTTACTTTTTGCATTAAAAAACACAGCAAAAATGCAAAGTCTGAACATAGCCTTAGGCTGTGTTCACACACAGCGTTTTTTCAGCGGTTTTTACCCCGGTTTTCACTATAAAACCGCTAAAAATAAGCTTCCCAGTCATTTCTATGCATTTTGCACTTTTTGTGCACATTGATGCGTTTTTTTACCGCGAAAAAAACGCATTGCGGTAAAAACCGCAGCATGCACATTAATTTTGCGGATTTTTCGGCGGTTTTGGCTTCTTCCATGCGGTTTGAAACCGCTGCGGAAAAAAACGCATCAAACCCGTGCAAAAATCTCCGTGGGAAAAATAGGTGCGGTTTCTGGGAAGGGATTCAGGTTTCTGAGCAGAAATTTTCTGCAATGTGTGCACTTAGCATTACAGATGTGGTGATTCTAAGTATTGTAAGGTAGCGCTCACTGAGTGTATTGGGGGACACTCACTTGGTAGCAGATTAACAGGGTCCTGCATCGGGTTTTCCACAAAAACGTCCATACGGTTTATTGTAAGGCCGGGGTCACACTAACCGACGCAAAATACGGTCCGTAGTTTACATGCGTAATACGGATGAATGACCCCTAAACAGTGCTCCGTATGTCATCCGTAAGCAAGGTGTGGTCGCGTATTTTGTGCATGTAAGCATCCGTATGTAATCCGTATGGCATCCGTATGCCGAGATTTTCTCGCCAGCTTGCAAAATGGACATATAATGGAGTCCTATGACAGGGTTTCTAACAGAAACCAAAGAATAGATATAGACACATAGAATGCATATATATATATTATATATATATTATATATATGTATTCTATGTGCATATATCTATTCTTTCGTTTCTTTATTAAACCTGTCAGAGTGAGTTTACTGTATAGCGCACTGAATTGCCGGCTTTTCTAAAAGACACCGGGTGCGTATTTCTCGCAAGTCACATGTGTGGTCCGTGTGTAATCCGTATTTTTTGCGCACCCATAGACTTGCATTGGCGTATTACGGGCGTAGTACGCTGACAATCGCAGCATGCTGCGATTGGCACGGACCGTAGAATACGCCCAAGAAATATACGGCTGTTGGGAGCTGCCCCATAGAGAAACATTGGTCCGAGTGCAATGCGTGCTTTTAACGCCTCTCACTCGTCCGTATTCCTCTCTAATGTGACCCCGGCCTAAAAGTCTTATATCAAAACAGAAGAATGCTCATGTAGAGCTCCGCTCTCTTAGCCCTGAGGTCACACAGGTTGTGCTTGCTATGTCCAGCAATCAGGCTCTATAGCCTCACAGTTATTTCCCCCTGTCCGGGGTTACCTCTTAGTTGCTTCTCACTCCGGACGTCCATTCCCTGAATAAATGAACTTTATTCCTCCCGGCAGGCTCGGTCTTTCAGTCACAGGGGCGGAGCCTGCGCAGTTTCAGTCACCGCTCTGTGTATAGATAGTGGTGGCTGTCACCGCGCCCTCAACACTGACACGAAGGCCTCTATCACACATCAGTATTTTTGATCAGTATTTCATCAGTATTTGTATGCCAAAACCAGGAGTGTCTCCAAAACAAAGAACAGACATCAGTCTTTCAATTATATTTTTTTCTTGGTGAGTTCTATTCCTGGCTTTGGCATACAAACACTGATGCAAAATACTGACCAAATACTGACGTGTGAATGAGCTTTAAGGTTGGTTGTCAATCAGTGTCGAGGGCGCAGTCACAGCCACAGCTCACTATGCGCACAGTGATGGCTGAAACCGCGCCGGCCCCACCCCTGTGACTGAAAGAGCAACGCTGCTGGAAGGAATAAAGTTAATTTCCACCAGGCAGTGGGGACCTCAGTGCCGGAGACGTACGATGTCAGAACGCTATTAACCTGCAGATTAACCCCATACCTGCAGGTTAATAGAGTTATTTTACATGACAGGTACCCTCTAAATTCCACTCTAGGTGATTGACAGTGGCATTTAAATGGGTAAGCAGTAGTGATCGGTGCTGCTGCCATCTTTTGGTGCGGACTCAGCTCCTCAGCCCACTCTATGGTATGACACCTGATGTGTGACGCACTATAACGTCCCATCTATGGCAACAAATAAGGTCGAGATCCGTTTGTTCTCTGGAGAGAAGCTGATGCTAGAAGCGACAGGCTTCCTTTCATTTTCTTACTGAGAGCACGCACAATTTGCAGAGCTGAGCATACATGCGCATGGTGAGTCGGGAAAGATAGCTGTCAGCTGAACCAGCAAAGGGACGGCAGCAATCTAATGTGTATTGCCTGCTTCAGGCTGAAGACATTGATGTATGGCTGAATGGCGCCATCAATGTAATAAGTAGTATTCCCACCTGGTGATTCATGTTCTTTTGTATGGAACGTTTCTAGATCCAGAATAATAGCTAATCACCCACCTCTTCCAGTACATAGCTGCTAGGTAAGATATTATTAGGTAAACTTCTCTCTATTAATAGGTCCACTAGAAGACACACATTATTCTGTAATAGTGATACCTTCAGTAATAGGCGTTACTATCTGTTATAGACACAAAGTGCAGTGCTTTCAATCCATGACTCAGATACGACATTTGCAATCTTAACTGTTCTCTTTCCATGGAACGAAGCTTTGACGGGACCTGACCCCTTTAACATAGATCATTCTATATGAGCATGTATTAAACACCATTTCAAAATAATAACAGTCAGTGCAGAGAATACCCATGGGCTCGGGCTGTTCAGACTGAGTGTCATGTGACGGAGTGTTTGGTGAAAGGGGAATTGTCACATAACAGGACATGACATGAGTCATATGATGAGGGTCACATCATGAACACACAAGTGCCCATGTGGGAAACAAAAAAAGGACAAAGAAATATCTACAAACAAATTTGCCCAGCTATGGAATGACTCCTGAAAAAAAATTCTGACTAATGCAAACAATACAGAGAAATCTTAGTCACTGTAAAAAATAAAAGGAGGACACTATGTAATGATGGACAATAATGACGGACAGTTCTTTACATAATAAGGAAGGAGACTGTAATCAGGGATGGCACTATAGATAATAATGGCAGACACTATGCAGTAATGAACAACACTACACATAATTAGAGAGGGGAGTATGTCATAATGGATGGTGCTATACATAATAAGGGAGAACACTGAAATAACTGACAATATACATAATAAAAGAGGACACTATGTAATAAAGAACAGTGCTATACATAAGGGAGAAAACTATGTTATAATGTACGTAGGTATACATAATAACAGGACATTATGTAATAATGGTTGGTGATATACACATAGTAAGAGAGGACACTGTAATAAGGGATTGTGCTATACATAAGGAAGAAAACTATGTCATCACGTACAACAGTATAAATAATAACATTAGACTAGGTACTAATGGACAGCAAGAGGAAACTATGTAATAACGGACGGTGCTATACAAAAGGGAGAAAACTGTTATAATGTAAGGATGTATACATAATAACAGGACACTATGCAAAAATACATAATAAGAGAGGACTCTGTAATAATGGATGGTGCTATACATAATAAGTGAGGATATTCTGCAACAGAACTATACATAAAAAGTGAAGACAATAAATAGAAAAGGACAGAACTATCCATAAGTGAGGACACTGTAATAATGGGTTGGCGCTATACATAGTAAGAGAGGGCACTATGTAATAATGGACAGTGTGATACATAATAAGGTAAGACACAGAAATAATAAACACTCTTTACCATAATAAGTTATGGCAGTACGTAATAATGGAAAGCGCTATAAATAATGAGAGGACACTATGTGATAATGGACTTTGCTATACGTAATATGGGAAAACACTATGTCATAACGTAATGACCATTTATAAAATCAAGCAACCGGCCCTTATTCATATAGATTAACCTGGCCACAGACTGACACAATACAGTTTTATGACAATGACATGACACTTCTATGTAGCTCTAGATCACATCCTGAATTTCTCATTTAGACTCAATGCACATTTCTTAGATGTACAACTAAGTCAGCATATACTGTACATACTGTGCAATAAATTATTATAAATAACCCTTGATCAGATGCTATGTAACCAACAATTACTAACTAGTGCAGCAGGCAAAAGCAAGTAGATAGGCAGTCTCCGCAATATGAGCAATTGCATATAGTGAGGGCAGCCTCCGTAATATGAGCAATTGCATATAGTGAGGGCAGCCTCCATAATATGAGCAATTGTATATAGTGAGGGCAGCCTCCATAATATGAGCAATTGTATATAGTGAGGGCAGACTCCGTAATATGAACAATTGTATATAGTGAGGGCAGACTCCGTAATATGAACAATTGTACATAGTGAGGGCAGACTCCGTAATATGAGCAATTGTACATGGTGAGGGCAGACTCCGTAATATGAGCAATTGTATATAGTGAGGGCAGACTCCGTAATACTAGCAATTGCATATAGTGAGGGCAGACTCCGTAATACGAGCAATTGTACATAGTGAGGGCAGACTCCGTAATATGAGCAATTGTATATAGTGAGGGCAGACTCCGTAATATGAGCAATTGTATATAGTGAGGGCAGACTCCGTAATATGAGCAATTGTATATAGTGAGGGCAGACTCCGTAATATGAGCAATTGTATATAGTGAGGGCAGACTCCGTAATACTAGCAATTGTATATAGTGAGGGCAGACTCCGTAATACGAGCAATTGTACATAGTGAGGGCAGACTCCGTAATATGAGCAATTGTATATAGTGAGGGCAGACTCCGTAATATGAACAATTGTACATGGTGAGGGCAGACTCCGTAATACGAGCAACTGTATACAGTGAGGGCAGACTCCGTAATATGAGCAATTGTATATAGTGAGGGCAGACTCCGTAATATGAGCAATTGTATATAGTAAGGGCAGACTCCGTAATATGAGCAATTGTATATACTGAGGGCAGACTCCGTAATATGAGCAATTGTACATATTGAGGGCAGACTCCGTAATATGAGCAATTGTATATAGTGAGGGCAGACTACGTAATATGAGCAATTGTACATACTGAGGGCAGAATCCGTAATATGATCATTTGTATATATTGAGTGCTCATCAACCAGAGAAGTACATAGAAATGACATTAGAAATCAGATCTCTACTGAAAAGATGGTACAACAAAATACTGTAAGTAGCAAACTTAGGCCATGTGCACACGTCGTGGATGGTGCTGCGGATTTTTCCACACGGATTTGGAAAATTCAGCAGGTAAATCCACAGGTCAAAAGACCTGCGGTTTACCTGCGGATTAGCCTGCAGTTTTCCCCTGCGGTTTGACACCTGGACAATGGAGCAGGTATAAAACCGCTGCGGATTCCGCACAAAGAATTGACATGCTGCGGATTTGAAACCGCAGCAAATCCTCGCAGAAAAATCCACAGCATGTGCACTGCGTTTTTCATTTTCCATACAAAATAATGGTACTGCACAACGCAGCAAAATCTGATGCGAATCCGAAGGGCCAAAAACGCTGCGGATCCGCCACAGAATCCGCAACGTGTGCACATGGCCTTAGAAATTAACCTTATATTGAAAAAAAAAACAACATTGGCACTACTCCCAGCAAAATTCTTTCCTTACAGTAGTAATTGGGCCCTACTATTTAGAATCTAATGTGTTGTGCATTCTCTCTCTGGCTTCCCTCTGGTGATTACTGAAGGTAGTGGAACTGGTCAGATTGACAGAGGGGTTGCGAGTTCTCTTTCTGGGCTCTCTCTGGAGGTTACTGGAGGTAGTGGAGCTGATCTGATTGACAGAGACTTGCCACCTGATAATGAGGAATACGATTGGAGATCTGGGGTTTCTGATTGGGATTTAAGACAGCTGACTCCCTCTATCCCTGCTGGTGATTTTCTTCCTGTGCCTTCTGAGGTCTGATGTCTCCTGCTCTTTCCCTGCATGGTTTAGGTAAGTGGTTCATTTGCTATTCTGTTTGCATTTGATCTGGTTTTTGTCTATCTCTGCTTTGTGCGAGTCAGCCAGCTCCGGCTGGGGCTGCGCTGAATCACCGCCCATATGTTACTGCATGTGCAAGTTTGTTTTGTTCCCCGTTATATTGGTCTCTTTTTGCTTTGCTTTCAGAATATACCAGAGTGCTGATATAGTGGGAGCGAAGTCGTGCGACTTCAGTGTTTTTTGCGCATCAGACGTGTTGGATTTTTTGCAGGGTTTTGTGTAATTGCAGACAGTGTCTTTCCTTTCCTGTCCTGTCTAGTCAGTGTGGGCCCCATCGCTTGCTCAGTCTATTTTTCTGCCTGCGTTTGTGTTTTCATCTTGTCTAACCGACAATATATGTTTGGGGGCTATCTATTCCTTTGGGGTCTGCTCCGGGGCAGTTTAGATTTCCCCCTTCTTGCTTTAGGCTTAGTTAGCTCTCTGGCTGTGCCGAGGCGTCTAGGATCATCGTGGGTACGCTCCACAGCTACTGCTAGTTGTGTGGACAGGATCAGGGGTCTGCAATCCACTTAGTTACCAATCTCTCTGGTTTTCTGTGGCTTAGCCTGGGCCTGATATCCTCCTCGGTGACTCATTAATAACACTAATGACTCTCAATGTCTATCCGGTTCACAGTCCATAACCTCTTTCCAGTGGTAATACAAGCGCCAGCAGAGTCTTCTAGATGCGCAGATGCACCCAAGTGCATCCATGCCTCATTGTACAACTGTAATGCTAGTCACAATTCACGGACAAGCCATGGGGTAGGACAGTGAAACGTTTCGTGGTTTGATACCAAGACAGAATGAAAGCAAAAGGGAAAAGACAAAGTCAGGTCACAGTCTGAAGTCAGAGTACCAGGAGAAAAGCAGATCCAAGCAAGGGGTTGAGCAAGCGGATAGTCAGAACTAGGTCCAAAGTCAGGCAGCAGTAAATCAAGGAACAGATCCCGGAACACCAGGCAACAAGCACCACCGAACCAATGTTACGATTGGCAGAGATTTGGGCTGAGAGTACAGCTAAGTAGCAAGAAATTATTAGAAGCAGGGAGCAACTGCAAGAAGCCCAGCACCTCCCAGTCACTGATTGGACGACAGAACTGTCAATCAACACACTAACAAGTCAGCACACCCCTGCACCCGATTGAATGACTGAGGTGTCACTCACTCTGCTCATGCCTTGCTGAGAGGAGGTGTGACGAACACCAGGGGAAGCAAGGATGGAACAGTAGTCTAGAGTCAGAGTGTGCGGTCGCAAGAGAGCAGGACCTGAGACATGTGACCACCGGGGGAGTGGCCGGAGGTGGAGCTAACTCCCGTATGGGAGAGAGAATGAAAGCGGGAGTCAGCGGAGCTGGGAGCGAGATCAGACAAGCAGAGATCAGTAACCGGAGAGTAACGCAGGAGCCTAGGGATGAGACAGAAGAATGGTGCAATAGAAATAGCAGAAACCAAACAGGAACGCAGTAATCAGGGGCGTAGACAGGATTAAAGTCAGAGAACTTAGCCAAGGGTCAGAACCAGAGATGTTGTGAGTTCATTTTCCCCTTCACCGACGATGTCTGATGAACTCCCTCTTCTGGTGAAGGAAGGTAGTGAGGCTGATTACCAAACACCTGATCTGGTAGATGATGACTGGGTAACAGGAAATTCTGACTGGATATAAGGCAGCCGACGCCCTTCTGAGTCGCTGGTGATTTCTCTGCTGGATTCTTGGAGACCAGTCTGATTCCTGCTTCCCAAAGATAAGTTTTTGCTCTGCTATTGAACTTATTAGTTTTGTTTTGTTTACCTTGTTTTTTGGAGTTCAGCCATCCCCGGTCGGGGGTGTGCTGAGTTCCATTTTTGTCTCTGATCAGTTTGTCTCTTTGCTCTGTCTCCAGAATTTATCTGAGTGCTGATATAGTCTTTTTGAAGTCCAAGCGACTTCAGGGCCTGTTTTTCCTATCAGACGGTTGGGACATTTTTTGGTAGGGTTTTTTACGGATTGCAGACAGCAGCTTTTCTATCCTGTCCTTTTTAGTTAGCTTGGGCCCCATCGTTTGCTCAACCTATCTTTCTATCTGTGTTAGTGTTTTCATCTTGCTTCACCGTCATTATATGTTGGGGGCTGCCTACTGCTTTGGGGTCTGCTCTGGGGCAATTTAGATTTCCCCTTTCTTTCTTTAGGCCTATTTAGTTTTCCGGCTGTGATCGAGGGGTCTAGGGCATCGTAGGAACCCCCCACAGCTACTGTTGGTTGTTGTGGATAGGATCAGGGGTCTGCAATCCGATAGCTACCAACCTCTCCGGTTTTCTGGACTTAGCTTGTATTTTTGTTTTTTCCTCCTTCGGTGACTCATTCATAACACAGAGATATAACAGCAGTACAGAATCACCAAGCAGAAACAGAATGTGGGACAAGCCGAATCATACACAGAAGAAGCATACAGAGGAACAAACGGTATACACCAGAGTCACTAAGTCAGCTGCTCAGCCAAGAACGGAAGTATCACTGACAGAGAGCCCAGCACCAGAGCAAGTACAAATAGCCCTCCCCAAACCAAAGGGAAGCCATGCAGAGTTAACCCCAACAAACCTAGGTTGGAGACGGAAATCCCGTCCTGAGCTACGACAGGAGGAATTGTGACAACAGTACCACAGTCAGATGTTATTATGTGCATTCTAGCCATAAGTCCCCCTAGAGGCTTGGTCCGCAAGCTGCACCTCTGATAGTCTTTATTGTAGTGGGTGTCACTATAGTTACCTGCAGTTCATGAGCATGTGTTGCTAACAAATATTGGTGCCTCCGAGTCTGACTGGCCAAAAATCTTTTGCTTGCCTCCTTTCTCTACCAAAGTGCATTGACCACAACAATGTGGTGCCTACAGGCCAATTAGACTTAAATCGGTTGTCTTGTCAAAACCGATATGTCTGCAGTCATTCTGTGTGACCGCAGACTTATCAATCTGTGCAATGTGGGCATTCGCCGGTTTCAGACCCGGGAACGAAGGGTATGTAAGTTTTATACATACTCCTGGCCAGTGGATGCGGTGTCGCGCCATACACTTGTATGGAGCTGAGGCCACGCCTCGATTAATGAAGCAGACGGCCAGTGAGCGTGTCCGACCAGAAGGTGCGGCATCGTTCCATATAAGTGCATGGAGAGCAAGGCTGCGATCACTCGCCGGGGGTAGGTACCGATGTGCTCAAAAGTTTACATACCCTGGCAGAATTTTTGCTTTCTTGGCCTTTTTTCAGAGAATAGGAATGATAATACTAAACCTCATCCACAACTACCACAAAAGACTTCAAGCTGTCATTGATGTTAGAGGGGGCAATACACTGTATTAAGAAATGTGGTGTGTTAACTTTTGATCAGGGTCATTTGGATGTTTTGGGATGACATTATGATTTAAAAAAAAAGAGAGAACACAGTAGTTTGACAATAAATGGCTTCACCCAACCACTAACCACTAGTGGAGAAAAAGTTTTGGTGTTATTCATATTTTCTGAAAAAAGGCCAAGAAAACAAAAATGTTGCTGGGGTATGTAAACTTTTGAGTACAACTGTATAACGCATACATCAAGAGTGTTAGTGCCATAAGGACACCACTACTTGCAGAACACAACTTTAGGGGATAGCTGGAAGTTGGCGTTCAGTGTAGAAAAAACAACTAAATACCCAGGATGGATTAAGCGCATATAAATGTACAGAAACAGCCACAGAATGTCCTTGTTTCCATGACTGGGGCTTCTAAATGACATATAGCCACTGTGACTTCAGAAACGCCAATACTTACACCTACATAGTGTGGATGATGCATTTTCCCATTTGTACTTTATATTACTATTTATATGCACTCTGTATGCCCACTGTATATACCCACTCTGTATACCCTTGCTTTACCTCTACACTGCCTGGCCTAGCACATTTCATATTCTAGCCATCAATTCGAGCAGCGAGGGGTTTCCATAATCTACAGACATAATTAGGTACCAGCCGGTAATGTAACGAAAGAGCGAGATTTTGTCTGCACTTGACATATAGGTAAACAATACAGACTGCTGTGCACTACGGGCTAGGCGGTGAATTACAGTATAGATCTTTCATATAATTAGGCCCGCGCCTGGTATATAAAGTAGAGGGCTCTCCACCATATAATAGAGATTTTGGCTTCTCTGTAATTAGACACATTCCTCACTGCAATGTGGGAAACATCACAAATGCCTCTACACTACAGAGATGCATCCGGGTGTAACTGCTAGGAAATCACATCTACTTACTATTTTAAATGTTTCTAAAATCATAAAATCCCTAATAACTACGTTCTTGTGTTGTTCTCTCGCAGCTCCCATAGGAGCCCTTTTGCAGCTTTCCAGAGTAGCGAATATTAAATCTGACTACATGAGAAGGGAGTGTAAAACCATAGTGGCTTTTACCAAAAACATTTACAGTATATACAGCCGAATAACATTTTAACAACTCATAGATGTGAGAATCAGGTGGGAATAGTGGATGAGGGCAGGTATATCTCGCCCAGATTCCTTTCCTATGTGGCCTAGTCTGGTCAGTATCTCACCTGGTGACTAATGAATAATGGGAGGTGGATATAAAAGGATGCAAGGTGCTTGTGTGAGTGTCTCTGCCTGGGAACACAGAGAGCCTGTCTGTGTGAGAGACACACGTGAGTGGAAGCAGTGCCCACTGCAACTGTGGTTTGGCTGGACGGGAGAAGCCCGCCAGTTGGTAGTTAGGTTATCCATTGTTTAGTTAGTGCCGGACAGGCAAGGATTTGTTTTATGTTTTATTTCCTTTTGCATTGCTTTCACCATTAATAAACCTGACCCAGGGTCAGTTACACCCGAATCCCAGCTCTGCGCCTGAGTTTCATGCTGAACGCACGTGACCTTTGACCCCAGCAAAGGCGATCCCGGAGTGTTTTATCACATTGTGGTGGAGAATGCGGGCATCACGTTGCAAGCATGAGCATGGAGGACGTGGTGAAAGCGCTGGTACAGTCCACCGCCGTCCAGCAAGAAGCTAATCGGGTGATGATGGCCCAGCTGAAGGAGTTGGTGGACATGACAGTTACTGATCGTTCGCTTCTCCAGCAGGTGGCGCAGCGCTTAGCAAGCTTACCTGAGCTTAACCTGGAAGCCGAGTCGAGAGTGATTCACGTGAGTCGGTACTGGCAGAAAATGACGACCGAAGATGACGTCGAGGCATACCTGACCACGTTTGAACGGATGGCGGTGCGAGAAAAATGGCCAAAGGCACGATGGGCCGGCCTGATTGCCCCGTTTCTTTCCGGTGAGGCCCAAAAGGCTTATTATGACTTAGAGCCTGAAGCCGCGCAGGACTTTGACAAATTGAAAGCCGAGATCTTGGCCCGGCTGGGAGTGACGACCGCTGTCCGTGCAGAGAGTGCATCAATGGACTTATCAGCCGGATAAACCACCGCGGTCCCAGATGTTCGACCTGATCCACGTGACGAAGAAGTGGCTACAACCCGAGGTGTTGACAGCGCCAGAGATAATCCAGAGAGTCGTCATGGACAAGTACCTGAGAGCTCTACCGCCAGCCCTGAGGAAGTGGGTAAGCCATGGAAATCCTACGACGGCAGATCAACTGGTGGATCTGGTTGAACGTTACTCCGTGGCGGAAGGACTCCGAGACGACGCTACCCCACCTCGTTCTTCATCATCTCCACGTGGAACCGGTAAGACTGTTCCAGGGAGTAGGGGAGATGGAAAAATCCCTAAGACAGTGGGGGAGGAAAACGGGACTGCCCGCACTGCGAGGCCGAGAGTAACAAACTATGGTCTAAGCAAGGGGCCGTTAGGTGTTTCCGCTGCCAAGAGATGGGACATATTGCTGCGAACTGTCCGGTCACTACTGAACCCATGCAGTGCGACGTCACAGACTCTAAAAACCGCATGTCTATGGTTGCACGGGTGGTGAGTGTGAATGCCGGTCAAAAGGATGTGGAGAAACACTTGTGTGATTTAATTGTTGATGGCAATAATGTGGTGGCATTGTTAGACTCGGGAAGTGTGGTGACTCTGGTGAAGGCCAGTCTGGTGTCAGCCCCGACTGGACCATCAGACAAATTTTCTGTAACATTTGTGCATGGAGACACCTGTTCGTACCTCACCACGGTCATATGCATTACTACTTCCTATGGGTCTGTGCAACATAAAGTGGGACTCGTCCCGGCGTTATTGCATGATGTTATCCTGGGCCGGGATTTTCCCCACTTCTGGCAATTGTGGGAGAATCAGTTGATACCCCAGGGTAATAGTGTACATGATTCTTCTCCCAGGGCGCGTGTGGGTCCCGAACCCCTGGAAGAGGTCTCCCCGGAAGACTCTGGGGAAGAGTCTGCGGGAAATGACCTGCAGTTCCCGTTTTCAGTCATGGCGGGTGATACGGAGGAGACCGGGGAAGAGGAGGAGGCCGACAGTCGTCCACCTCCCCGTTTGCCGGATTTAGAAGTTCAGAAAGATGACTTCCAAAGCGAGCAAATAAAGGATCCTACCCTTTCTCAGGCTAGGACAAATGTAAAAGTGATAAATGGGGTACCCGTAGAACCTGGCTCTAGGCTGGCATATCCTTACATGGTTCTGGAGAATGATTTACTCTATCAGATAGAGAAAAAGGGGGAAGATACGGTGCAACTATTAGTCGTGCCAAAACCCTACCAGCGGAAGGTGCTGGACCTGGCCCACGGACATGTGATGGGAGGTCACCTGGGAGTCCAGAAAACCACCGAAAGGATATTACACTGTTTTGTTTGGCCAGGCATGCATCACGATATTCGTGTATATTGTGAGTCTTGTCCTGACTGCCAAGCCTCTGCACCTAAGCCCCTGTTCTGTAGCCCTTTGGTACCCCTACCTATTATTGAAGTCCCGTTTGAGAGGATTGGGATGGATTTAGTTGGGCCCCTTCCACGGTCTGCACGTGGACACCAACATATCCTGGTTTATCTTGGATTATGCCACTCGTTACCCGGAGGCATTCCCTTTGCGTAACACGGCCACCAAGACGATTGCCAAGGAACTGGTGCATGTGTTTAGTCGGGTCGGTATACCAAAACAGATACTCACCGACCAGCGGACCCCCTTTATGTCCAGGATAATGAAGGAGCTCTGCCGATTGTTACAAATCGAACCGTTACGCACATCCGTGTATCACCCTCAAACAGACGGGTTGGTTGAACGGTTCAATAAAACTCTGAAGCAGATGCTGAGAAAGGTGATAGACAAGGATGGGAAGAACTGGGACTATTTACTTCCGTATTTGCTTTTTGCCATCAGGGAAGTACCCCAGTCTTCCACGGGATTCTCGCCTTTCGAGTTATTGTACGCCCGACGTAGGGATAGGGTGTTGATCCTGGTCCCCACGGTGGACAGTAAGTTCCTGGCAAAGTGGCAGGGCCCCTTTGAGATCAAGGAAAGAGTTGGTGAAGTAAACTACAAAGTATACCAGGCAGGTAAACGGAAACCTGAACAGATTTATCATGTAAATCTGATAAAGCCCTGGAAGGATCGGTCTGCCTTGTCAGCGGAGCTGGCCCGTCCTGTCTGCTCGCATACCGTACCGGAGGTACGGGTTGCAGAAACTCTCTCGGAGCGGCAAAAGACTGAGGTCAGGCAGTTTCTACTTCACAACCAAAAGTTTTTCTCAGAAAAACCCGGGCAGACTATGCTAATGAAACATGACATCGTAACGGAACCTGGTGTCACAGTTCACGTAAAGCCCTACCGAATCCCGGAAGCGCCATGAATCCGTTTCCCGAGAAGTGAAGGCAATGTTAGAGTTAGGAGTCATTGAGGAATCGCACAGTGCGTGGTCCAGCCCGATTGTGCCGATTGTGCTAATTCCTAAACCGGACGGCACCATCCGGTTCTGCAATGACTTCAGGAAACTGAATGTGGTCTCAAAATTTGATGCCTATCCTATGCCCCGGGTCGACGAGTTAATAGATCGGTTAGGAAAAGCCCGGTATATTACGACCCTAGATCTAACAAAGGGGTATTGGCAGATCCCTCTGGCTGAGGCTGCCAGAGAAAAGACGGCATTTGCTACGCCGGAAGGTTTATTTCAGTATGTGTATATGCCGTTTGGACTGCACGGGGCACCGGCGACCTTCCAGAGACTGATGGATTGAGTCTTGAGGCCACATAGGCGGTACGCTTCGGCCTATTTGGATGACATTGTCATTTACAGCTTGGACTGGGAGACTCATCTCCAGAAAGTACAAGCTGTGATTGACGACCTGTGGGAGGCAGGTCTAACCGCGAACCCCAAGAAATGTCACATCGGGCTAGAAGAAGCCCGGTATTTGGGGTATGTAATTGGGAGGGGTGTTGTTAAACCCCAGGTTGATAAGATTCAGGCGGTTCAGGACTGGCCACAACCTGTCAACAAGAAGCAGGTGCAATCCTTCCTGGGGATCGCCGGCTATTATCGCCGGTTCATACCCAATTTTGCAGCCATCGCTACCCCCCTGACGGATCTTACAAAAGGGAAAGACTCCGTTATGATTAAATGGAGTTTAGCGGCTGAAGAAGCCTTACATAGCCTAAAACGGGCACTTTGCTCTCAGCCCGTACTGGTGACTCCGGACTTCCACAGCGAGTTTGTGGTACAAACGGATGCCTCTGATACCGGTATCGGGGCCGTACTCTCACAAGTGAGGGACGGTGTGGAACACCCAGTCCTCTATCTCAGCAGGAAGCTGAATAAACACGAGCAAAGGTATGCAGTCGTAGAAAAAGAGTGCCTCGCCATTAAGTGGGCTCTAGAGGCCCTCAAATATTACCTTGTGGGCCGAAAGTTCAGGCTGATCACTGACCATGCCCCTCTCAAGTGGATGCACTTGAACAAGGAACGGAATAGCCGGGTGCCCCGGTGGTTCCTTGCCCTGCAGGCCTACACTTTTACGGTGGAGCACCGCCCTGGGGTACAGATGGGGAATGCAGATGCCCTGTCCCGAGTGCACTGTTTGGCGGGTGTCATTGCTCGACCAGAGTGGTCTGAGCAGAGGGGGGGGATATGTGAGAATCAGGTGGGAATAGTGGATGAGGGCAGGTATATCTCGCCCAGATTCCTTTCCTATATGGCCTAGTCTGGTCAGTATCGCACCTGCTTGCTAATGAATAATGGGAGGTGGATATAAAAGGATGCAAGGTGGTTGTGCGAGTGTCTCTGCCTGGGAACACAGAGAGCCTGTCTGTGTGAGAGACACACGTGAGTGGAAGCAGTGCCCACTGCAACTGTGGTTTGGCTGGACGGGAGAAGCCCGCCAGTTGGTAGTTAGGTTGTCCATTGTTTAGTTAGTGCCGGACAGGCAAGGATTTGTTTTATGTTTTATTTCCTTTTGCATTGCTTTTACCATTAATAAACATGACCCAGGGTCAGTTACACCCGAATCCCAGCTCTGCGCCTGAGTTTCATGCTGAACGCACATGACCTTTGACCCCAGCAAAGGCGATCCCGGAGTGTTTTATCACATTGACTTCAATCTATATGTGTTTATGCCTCAAAATTGTGCTATGGAAGGGACCCAAGACCTCCAGTTGGCACCAACTAAGTGTGGGATTCTCAATCTGTGGTTAATGTAGCTCATGGGTTCATAGTTTTAGGGGGTTCATTTATTTTAGTAGCATATAATTACAACACTGTAACGTTATGCTTGCTTGGAATCCAGGGGGCTTATAGGCTACTTGAGTCTTTTTTCCCTCAAGCTCCAAATTAACTTACCTTAATTTCCAATTACATACATTTGGGGATTTGGGGATCCTCTGCCATTCCTCCTTGCAGATCCTCTCCAGTTCTGTCAGGTTAGATGGTGAATGTTGGTGGACAGCCATTTTCAGGTCTCTCCAGAGATTCTCAATTGGGTTTAGGTCTGTTAGGGATGGCGGAACGCACTAAATATAAATAATAGGAAGTGCATTCGCCGCCCGGGGTCCACCGTGCAGTAGGTGTAACAACCGCTGCTGAGTAATGGCAGACTCGCTATATGGCGGTATACTGCGCTCGGGTTAAACGTCACCCGAGGTGCGCATAGCGGACTCTGTTAAACTCACAGAGGCGCTTTAGTATCAGTAAAGCATAAACGCCGAGCCTGTTAGCTTCACAGGTCTCAGCTGGCATGCACACACGGTATATGGTCACAGGACACGGCCCAAGGCAGAGGTCGGTGTCCGTCTTGACCCACCGTGTGTGCTGCGTCGCTACCGCGGACGCCAGTAAGTGCTGCTAAGTGCAGCACGGCGGCAACTACTGCTGCTGTACGATAGTGACGTGAGGCATGACACCATCAGACGCTAGTGTAGCGGTGCGGTAGGCACAGTGGCGTATGGCTTGCCACTGACTGGAGCTGACTATCCTCTAATTCCCTATCCACATGCGTAATATCCAAGGGTAGGGGTTTCAAATGAGTCAGTCACCAGAATCATACATCCGTCACCATTCACACATCTAGCAAATAATGTCTATACTAGCGCACAAATAATGTCTATACTAGCGCATGGCGGAATGGCTATGCGCGCTTTTTATAGCAGCCGGGACCTTCCGGAAGCTTACAGACCTCCGAGATGGACCAATGAGATCTGGAGCGGGACCTGAGCACATGACTCCCGATCTCCAATGGGAGACCGTCTCATGAGCATGCTCAGAAGGCAGATGGAAGAACTTAGCCTCTGGAGAGATCTGCTGCAAAGCAATCTCTTCTGCAATCTCCTCTGCAGTAGATAATGAGCAGGAGACTGCAGAATGTGAGGGTCTGGATTCCTGCATATTAACCGCAGAAATCTGACTCCTAACAAGGTCAGGGCTCTGGCTAGGCCAGTAAAAAATGGTCACAGAGTTGTTCTGAAGCCACTCCTTTGTTATTTTAGCTGTGTGCTAAGGGTCATTGTCTTGTTGGAAGGTGAACCTTCGGCCAAGTCTGAGGTCCAGAGCACTCTGGAAGAGGTTTTCATCCAGGTTATCTCTGTACTTGGCCGCATTCATATTTCCTTCAATTGCAACCAGTCGTCCTGTCCCTGCCTCTGAAAAAGACCCCCATAGCATGATGCTGCCACCATGTTTCACTGTTGGGATTGTACTGGGCAGGTGATGACCAGTGCCTGGTTTTCTCCACACATACCGCTTAGAATTATCACCAAAAAGTTCTATCTCCGTCCTGTCAGACCAGAGAATCTTATTTCTCATAGTCTTGGAGTCCTTCATGTGTTTTCAGCAAACTCTATGCGGGCTTTCACATGTCTGGCACTGAGGAGAGACTTCCGTCGGGCCACCCTGCCAGGCCAGGTGTAGGAAGACTTCTGGTGGTCCCAAACTTCTTCCTTTTAAGGATTATGAAGGCCACTGTGTTCTTAGGAACCTTGACTACTGCAGAAATTCTTTTGCAACCTTGGCCAGATGTGTGCCTTGCCACAATTCTGTCTCTGAGCTCCTTGGCCAGTTCCTTTGACCTCATGATTCTCATTTGGTCTGACATGCACTGTGAGCTGTGAGGTCTTACAGACAGGTGTGTGCCTTTACAAATCAAGTCCTATCAGTATAATTAAACACAGCTAGACTCCGATGAGGGAGTAGAACCATCGAAGGAGTAGAACCATCTCAAGGAAGATCACAAAGAAATGGACAGCATGTGACTTAAATATGAGTGTCTGAGCAAAGGGTTCAATACTTATAACCATGTGATATTTCAGTTTTTCTTTAATAAATTTGCAGATATTTATACATTTCTGCTTTTTTCAGACAAGATGGGGTGCAGAGTGTACATTAATGAGAAAAAAATGAACTTTTTTGAATTTACCAAATGGCTGCAATGAAACAGTGAAAAATTTAAAGGGTGAATACTTTCCGTACCTACTGTATCTGTTACTCTACCCAAAACAGGAATACTTTTCCACTAATCCAATCATTATAGGAATTGGCTCAGTACAGGCTAATTATATCCGCATGTAGTATTACATTTTATGGTATAATTTTGTACCAGAATCGTACAAGTGCAAATTTGTCAGATAATTGAACAAAAATTGGATTATCACTTTCCCATCCCGTCTCTTGTACATAATTCCAATGCTATTTTTATGCCACGTTCTTATGTAGGGAAAAACTCCTGCAGCAAATGATGAATGGGTTCATAAACCCAGCAGTATGTCCTTTTGGCATCATTCAGGCATCAGGCATATCCATACAGTTGGGCTAAAGTCTAAGAATTACCGTACGAAAGTATGCCACCATATATTATGCTGAGGTATGTATCAGGGCTTCATGTTTCCTGCACACAATCTTGTGAGATCTTGCAAAATTGCCCTCAAAAAATCATCCATTGTTTTTTGGGGGTTTTGTTTTTATGGTGTTGTGCAATTAAAATGACATGGCAACATGATCTCTCACTACGATTAAAGAGATACCAAACTTTTTTATTGCGCTCTTTTGTGGAGGTGCAGAGACAGAAAGATGTCAAATCCGGCATTTCAATTTTCTATTCCATTATAGCATTTTCATATGGGTTAAATAATTTCACAATTTGATAGATCAGACTTTTACAGATGCAGACATACTGAATGTTTTTTCCTTAATGCCCTTAATTTTAATGGGTGGAAAAAGAGGCGATTCAAATGTTTTAATTATTCAATGTTCTAAGAGTGCTCAAAAACCTTTTTTACCTTTTTTTTAGTCCCCGTAGGGAACCTGAACCTGCGATTTTCTTAATATAACTCTATTTACTGCAATACAAATGTATTATCTAAAACAAGGTTCTCCTATGAAGCTCAGCCTAAGACCGGAATCACATTAGTATATGGCATCCGATGAATGACTGTCTCTGACAGTTTGAGCACATGGATGTTAGTGGCCTGCTGGAGGTCATTTTGCAGGGCTCTGGCACTGATCCTCCCGTTCCTCCTTTCAAAAATGAGGAAGTAGCGGTCCAGCTGCTGGGATGTTACCCTCCTACGGCCCCCTCCATATCTCCTGGTGTACTGGCCTGTCTGCTGGTATCTGATCCATGCTCTGTGCTGTCAGACAAAGCTACTCGTCTTGCCGCAGCTTGCATTGATGTGCCATCCTGGATGAGTTGCACTACCTGAGAAACTTCTGTGGGTTGTACTGCAGACACCGCCTCATGCCTCTAGGGGTGAGACCAATGATAAAATGCAAAAGTGACCAAAACAACAGCCAAAAAGGATGAGGACAGAGAAATGGTCTGTGGTCCCCACCTGCAGAACCACTCCTTTACATGGGTTTTATTGCTAATTGCCTATAATATCTATCTGTTGTCTGTTCCATTTGCCCAACAGTAGGAGAAATTGATGCACAATCCGTGTTGCTTCATCACAGGACAGGTTGATTTAACGGAAGTGTGATGGGCTTGGAGTCACACTGTGTTGTTTAGGCGTTCCCTTACTTTTTTGAGCTGTGTAATAGGCCTAGTGGTCAGTGAAAATATTGAAACATTTCAGAATATATATATATATATATATATAGTGATAAGGATACTTACAAAAGAAAAATATCAAAAATTAAAAATATATAAATGAATAATACTAATACATTCAGCAATAAATACTTGATATAATCAATAGGCCATTTTCTGAGAGCCATCCCCTTTACAGTGAACCTGACAGCTGATACATGGGGGGCAGTATGTTTCAGGCACTGGCTGCACGATCTCGGGCAGGTTTATTTGACTCTATATGCCCACATAGGCAGAAACCTGTCAATCCAGGGCAGGGGACGGGGAGAAGCCGCAAGGACCCGTCCGCTCGACTAGTCTGCTGCACAGCTCGGTCTCCGGCATCTATTAAAAGTGCGTTCTTCTCTGAAATGCTGCAGCGTTTCAGAGTCAAACATACCTGGCTGAGATCGTACAGCCAATTCCTGATACTTTCTGCCCCTCGACTGGGCAACATATATCAGATGTCAGGTTCACTTTAACCCCTTACTGACCACTGACAGGATAGTACTGTACGTCAGCAGCGAGTATCCCCCGCCAAACAAAAAACAAGTGTAGGATTGCACTTTTTTTGCAATTTCACCGCACTTGGAATTTTTTTCCCGTTTTCGAGTACACTACCTGGTAAAACCAATGGTGTCGTTGAAAAGTACAACTCGTCCCGCAAAAAAATAAGCCCTTCGAAAAATAAAAAAAAGCTCTGGTCATTAAGGGGTTAAACAATATTCAATACAGTTGTAATATGTCTGGTGTTAGCTATACTTCACCGACTTCAAAAGAGCAAAGTAGTTTTAAGAAATTCAAGTTCTGAAGATACATAGAATTGATAGCTGCAGTTACTATTCTACTAAGTCAGGACCAGTATGAGACAAATTATCTTATGTAAATTATAAAATAGCAAAAGATGTAAAAGAAAAAAATGAACTGTATAATGTTAAAATATAACCCCGGAAAACTAACATTTATAGAAATCATAGAGTATTGCAAGGGGAAGAGCTGTGTGTAGGGTCACTTCTAGAGAACTATTAAGAGAAGGAGGAGGAGAAGAGGAAGACGAAGAGGACGACCGCTCGCTGCGGGATAGAGACCTATTATATACAATGGCCCGAGCAACCTCTGCAGTGGATGGATCAGCTGAATGCTGAGCGTTTCCATGCATGTTCATTTACAAGACATCCTGTTAAATATTACCTTATCAGACCTTGGAACAGTGGCCGGCAGCTGATCTTTGGCCATTTTTTCCCCAAGTGGGGATCTATTTTGGAGGTATGAGTGAAACTTTTAAATATAATGTTTTTTTTCTGTCGCACAATGCTAAATTCTAGAGGGATAATCTCAGAATTATCTTCTGTCTGTGAGGATATGTGCACACAACGTCTTTTAAACTCACGTGAACCCACCAAGAATTTTAAGCAGAAGACACTTAAGTAAACTGGCGTTATTTTTCTCCTGAAGTGTTTTGTATAATTTTTTTCCGTCTCTTTCTGACCATTTTTCTGACAGTTTTTACACCTGTTGCGAATATCTATAGAAAAAAAACCAGAGTGCTTCATAGGGCGAAACATCTATAGAGAAAATAGCTTAAATGGTGACCTATGATTCCCTCCCAAGAACGGTTGTCATCTGGGGTTAAGAACACATCTGATGGAGCTTCCAGAGATAGTGTAGTGATTGGCGCTGGTGTCTGTTCTGCCAGCAATAGTAGGACTATGAAGAATTTTAACTTTGTGACACTAAGGCTACTTTCACACTTGCTTTTTTTTGCAGCGCGTTTTTCCCGCAAAAAAACGCATTGAAAAAACACATACAAATGCTGCGTTTTTTTCAAGCATTTTTATGAGCATGCATGAAAAAAAGCAGCGTTTTTATGCGTTTTTAGTGCGTTTTTACCGCGTTTGCGGTTTTTTCCAACATTAGGTGGCCCCTCACACTAACCCAAACCATGACTTTACTAACCCTAACCCTAACCCTGACCCTAAACCTGACCCTAACCCTAACCTTAACCCTAACCCTGACCCTAAACCTGACCCTAACCTTAACCCTAACCCTTAACCAAACCATACCCTAACCCTAACCCTGACCCTAACCCTGACCCTTAACCAAACCATACTAACCCTAACCCTTAACCAAAGCCTACTAACCCTAACCCAAACCCTAACCCTAAACCCTAGCTAACCCTAACCCTAGCCCTAAACCCCCTTAACTAACCCTAACTCTAACCCAAACCCCTAAATTCCATTGTCCAACTAATGGTAAAAAAAAAAAAAGCATGCGCAAAAAAACGCATACATAAGCATGCCAATGCGCACATATGCGCACCCATAGACTTATAATGGGTGTCTTGCTGTAAAAAAACGCATTGCGCGCGCATGCGTTTTTTTGAGGCAAGTCGGACGCCCAAAAAATGCAACAGGATGCATTTTGTGCGCCCGAGCGCATACCGCAAAAAAACGCATGCGCGGAAAAACGCATACAAACGCATGTGTATGCGCACATAAGCGCATCCCATGCAAAATATAGGAAAAAAAACGCATGCGTTTTTTAGCGCTAAAATCCAGCGCGAAAAAACGCAAGTGTGAAACCAGCCTAAATCCCATAGATTGCTGAAATAAATTGCATGACAAAAAGGTTGGTGCGATTCAATAACGTGTAGACACGTTTCTAAAGATATCTTTTTCGTGAACCGAGTGGATTTATGCAGCAACTGTTACCCTGACTTTTTCATTTTGATTCATATTTTTGGGGGGTTTTCCATGGCTTTTTTATTGTCTTCAACTGTCTTTCTTTCACTTCATTATATAATGTTTAAGCAAAAATTATGGTAGAATGCTCCAAAAAACGTCTTGGCATCTTCTGGGCATCTATTGAGCTTTCCCATTGACATCTATTGTAAAATACAGAATGTCTTTTGAGCACAAAACACCAGAAGAATGGACATGTCACTTCTTTTAACTGCTTGTCATTTGTAGAAACGTGAAGAGGTTAAAAGACATTAAAAACACCCAAAATATGTATAGCAAGTCATTTAATAGAATTTTCAATCTGTTACCGCTGCGGAATCCACCTGAAAAAGATGTCGGGTACATATAGCCGTAGGCTATGTGCACACGCTGCGGTTTTGGCAGCTGCGGATCTGGAGCAGTTCTGCAGACAGTGTACAGTAGCATGTTATCCTATGTGATTTACAATCTGCTGTGCACATGCTGCGGATTTTTAACTACGGAAAAGCTGCGGTTTTGAATCCGCAGAAAGAAGTGACGTCACTTCTTTTCTGCGTATTCTGCTGCGGTTTACCATCTCCTCCATTGTAGAGGTGATAAACCGCAGGGGAAAACCGCAGGCCAATCCGCAAGTCATTTTACCTGCGGTTTTACCTGCAGTTCCGCAGATACAAATCCGCAGACCAATCCGCAGCGTGTGCACATAGCCTCAGACTTATGCGGTGTTCACACTTGAGTTTTTTGGTTGGGATCTTCACCAAAATCATTCTAAAAAAAACTCCTGAAAAACTCTTCCAGTCCATTTCTATCGGAAATCCACTTTGCTGTTCGTTCATAGGATGGTTGGTTTTTTAAGCTTTTTTTCCTGCAGAGATTTTGAAGAATGCCTGGTGTAAAAAATAAAGTGCATGTTACTTATTTGAGGCAGATCCTGAATGTAACGCTGGTGGGTGTGCACCAACTGTACCACTGGCCGGGTTTAACCCGGAGGGGTCTTCACTAGGTCCTGTGACGGTAAGAACAAGCTTTGCCGCTGGCAGTCACTAGTTACCACTCCAGGACAGTCCCGAGTCTGCAGCAGCTGACCGAAGAGTCAGGGGCGCGGGTACAAGGTACAGAAGGGTGAGGCAGAGAAAGGCAGTAAGGGTTCAATACATGTAGCTGAGGTCAGGGGCAGAGACGTCAGACACGATGGGTAAACAGGCCGGGTCATTAATGAGATACAGTCTTTGGAGGAACAAATAAATGGGTGCTATCGAAATAGGAAACAATGTTTAGGCGAGGAGTGGTAGGAGGACCTGCCTAGCATAGGTCCTGATAGCACAAGACAGGCCAGGGAACCTAATCTCTGCAGGAAACAGCAGGGTTAAACTGCCTGAGAGGAGAAACCGCACAGTGAGTAGAGGAGCACTGAGGAAGCATGCGAGTTACCGCTGTGACACTGAAGGAAACTTCTCCAAACTTTGCACTGTTCAATCAATAAGCTGAAAAGAACAGTAAAAAAAACTCTTCCAAAATTTCATGAAGGCTATGTGAACACAACAAATTCCTATGGTGGAATTGCCGAGGTTTTCCCAGGCAAAGCCACTTCAGGATAATGCTTGCAGTCTTTTTTTCTGAAGCGGCTTCTCTAGCAGCAATGCCTCCGGTGTCTTGATTTTCTATGATCTACACTATAACGTGTGAGTGAAGACTGAACATATTACTTCTTCTAACTGCTTTATGGTTTCTGAATCCTCAAGCAGTTAAAAGAAGTAACAAAAGACAGAACATGTACACAACAATGTCATTTTAACACTCCTGTGCACCAGCTCATTTTTTGCAGTGTCGTGTGCACATACCCCAAAGCCACTTCAGGAAACCCTTCAGAAAAAGAAAAACACCTCCGATAACTAAAATGCTCAAAAAATTCTGTGTGAACCAAGCCTATAGCGTATGTGGACAGGGTAATTTTTGGACGTCAAAAATTCTGAGTTTTCTAGTGGAAACTTCAGGAAGCTCTCCTTTCTAAAGGGATAGATCCATCCTAAGGGGAATAAAACTGCCCCATTCTACTGAGAGGTGCGGATCCAGGGGTCAGACCCCAACCGTCTAAGTTATCATCTATCCTTTGAATAGGTGATAACCTGTTTTTATCAAGCAACTCCTTTAATCGATTTTGAAAATTTCTTTTTTTAAGTGTTTTGGAAAACTTTTTTTTTCTGTCAGCCTTCCGATTGGACAGCGCCTAGGTTGGAGCATTTTACATCAGGAGAGACTTCAAAGAAGTGACATGCACTTTCTGTTCTCCCACCACTACTCTTCTGCCCGATTCTGTCAAAATAAAATTGACACAGTTCTGACTGGTATTTCCATACAATCTTGCACATTATAGAAGAGTAACATTTGGGAAGAACTTTTTAAGCCCTCAAGGACCGGGAAAAATTGTATTTTTGGGCCTTACATTTTTTTTCACCTTTTCAAGAGCCATAATTTTTTTGATTTTTCTATCCATGAAGCTGTGAGGGCTTATTTTTTGACGTGGTGAGCTAACATTAATACAATTTTCGGGTACATACAAAGTTTTGATAGCTTTTTATTGTATTTTTTTAGGCATGTGCAGCAACTAAAAAAAAAAATCAGTAATTTTGATGTTTTTTTTCTTTTCTTTATAGCGTTTACCGTAAGGATTAATTAACTTTTATATTTTAGTAGTGCGTACCTTAACGGATGTACTGATACCAAATACAGTATGTTTTGTTGTTTTCTGTTTCTTAAAATTTTTTTAAAGCTGATAATTTTTATTAACCACAAACACACATATACAATTAGATGTTACATACATAAAAAGACATGAGAGAACAACACAAAAATATTTTATACCCAACCCATTTTTCCATTTCTTTATTTTTAATAGGGAAGTGGGGTGATGATTGGAATTTTTATCTATTTTTCAATCTGGCTCCTTTGATCAATTTTACTGTACCACAGGATTTCACTATATAGTGCGAATCACCGTCTCCTATGAAGCTCAACTTCTGGCTGGGCTTCACAAGAGTACCGAGATGGCAGCTATAGTAACCCATTGGCATCCCACAAGCCAACTGCGGTGGTGTGTGCACCAGTAAGTGTTCCATTTAAATGGCGCTGTGAGATATTGACAGTAGCATCTAAATGGTTAACAGCAGCGATCGGAGATCAGCTCCAGCTGCTCCCGAAAAGAGAAAGAAGCTGGTTGTGCAACACAGCTAGCGTCAACCTCGTATGGAGAAAGCTGTGCTCCTGAGTCCTCTCCACCCTTGATGTCCTGGTGCAGCCAAATATGCCAAGGGGTTAATAATATGCTCACATAAAACACATTACTGAGTTATGTATAGCAATAAACTTTGCAGTACATTTCAGACACTTTTCTGCATATGTCACTCAATGTCGAACGCATCTTCAATGGGTTATATAAGGGTCTAAAATCTGATCATCTAGAATTTATTAAGAAGAAAATCTCAAACGACATTTAACCACTCAGGGAACGCACCTAGTCCATTTGTAAAAGCCGGAATGACGACATTTCCTACCATCCACACTACGACTACACGAGCCCCCGAGCTATAATGGAAGCTGTCATCTTCTCCACCACAGCACAGGAATATGTATACATACATATTTATACACACATTTATATTCCAATTGATGACGCGCAGCAGAACACGTCTCTAGTATTTACACTGACGAACCCGGAATATAAAATCATGTGAACATACCATCTCACAACGCTCTAAAAGGCTCTACTTAAAGAGGTTTTCCCATAAAACACATTTATGACATGTTAATTAGATGCTGAATATATGTACAAACAAACTCACAAAATTAGTCATCTCAACTATGTATGTATTTTGTATACAATGCAATGAACAGTGACTACATGCAGACCTGCACTTATCAAAAAGGGTGGAATTTGTGCCAAATCTTTAGTGTATTCACTTTAACTCAAACATTTTATATTTATCAAATGTAACACCTTAAGGGGGGTGTTTGGAACTCCAAGATCCTATATCCTACCCCAATAAGTAATAGGTGTAATAATAATAGAAAATACCTCCAACTAGTAATGTAGTATATTTCTTCTGATTCGCTATGTCGCTTACCCCATGTGCAGGGCATTGCAGTAGCTTAGGTATCCATGGTTATGGCCAAGCATAAAGTGACAGTTAGTTGTTAGTGGTCGTAGCCATGGATACTTAAGCAACTGCAATGCCCTGCACATGGGGTAAGCGACATAGCTAATGAGAAGAACTATACTACATTTCTAATTGGATGTGCTTGCTAGCATTATTATTACTACACCTACTACGTATGGGGATAGACTTTTGGAGACATGAATACCCCTTTAATGATAAATTAAATTTGGCACAAATTTCGTCAACCTTTTAAGCAAGGGAGAATACTTCACAATTTTAGATAGGTGCGAGAGACCAATGTATCAAATGTTACGAGTCCATGCAAAATTTATGCAAATTGTGACTTTTATGTATGGTAATTGGCACACTAAATGATGTAATAAATGGCGTAAAACATTGATAAAATTAGCTTAGGCATTTATGAAAATGAAATGTTGCAATTTGCACAACAATTTTGGCGCAAATGTAGTGATAAATGTCACCGTACAAAAACGGAAAGGCGACTTTCTTCCGTATATGCCACATGCGCTTCCTTTCCTTTTGCGTTTGCAGGAGCATTGAGCAGCCCCCTATTTTTCGGCTCCTGGGCGCCTGTATTTAAAGTGTCTCATGGCAATGGCACACTGATGCCTCATCTCCATTGCACAGCTGAGTGCACGCATCCGTCCAGTAGCACACAATGGTATTGTAGCCCTCCGTGTACAACGGCACATGTGTGGCACCGCCATATTCTGCTTTAATTTCTAGAGAATAAAACCACTGTAATATAATGCACAGAATGAAAGAAATCACAATTTTTCTCATTAATTCAGTAAAGAAAAAAAAAAACTTAGGCTATGTTCATACCAGGGCTGTGGAGTCGGTAAGCCAAACCTGCGACTCCGACTCCGACTCCTCCACTTCCCTTACACCGACTCCGACTCCAACTCCGACTCCGACTCCACGACTCCGACTCCGACTCCCACACATATTGCTTATATTTAAGTGAAAAATTTATTGTAGTACAATGTGAACCTCAGACATTTAATCATTTTTATGGTCCAATAATCAAGATGTTTAGATAGAACAGAATATATATTGGTGTACTACCCAGTTTTCATTCTTTTTGTACAGATACGATATGGATAGACAGATATGGATAAATGGATATATAGATAGAGCAGATTTCTAATCTGCTTTTGCTATTGAAAACATTATCTATGAGCTCAAAAACCTTTCAGGTGATGCAGTTTTTTAAAAAGATGATCAGCTTTTGCAGCTGAAAAACGTATCCTCAAAAAACACAGGAAAAACGTTGTGTGTGAATGTAGCCTTAGATCAGGAATATAACAGCCATTTATAGGACATTTCATAACTTTCCCAAACTCCTATGAAAAAATATTCAGCACATCCTGCATTGAATTACTGTACCCAATTTATTATATATTTTAGGAGTCGGAGTCGGTCCATTTTATACCGACTCCAACTCCGACTCCGACTCCACCAAAATGAGCACCGACTCCGACTCCACGACTCCGACTCCGACTCCACAGCCCTGGTTCATACGTTGCGCTTTTGCTGCATTTCACCATGAAAAACCCAGCATTTTACAGTCACCGCAAAGTGAATGAGGCTTCTGAAATCTTATACACTTGTTGCTTAGTTTTTCCTTGAAGAATACAAATCGGCAGCATGTCAATTCTTTCAGTGTTTTCTTTTTATTCATTCTAATGAATGGGAAAACACATAAAAAGCCACATAAAAAAGAGGCAGCAAAAATATGTGTGCTTTATAGGGTTTTTCCTGCTAACACATCTGAATTTGCAGAAGGTTTATCTGCTGCAAATACTGAACGTGTGAACATTCCTTTAAAGGGGACCTGTCACCAGAAATAACGCTATTAATAATGCTATTAACCTGCAGATATGAGGGTAATAGCGAATGCAGCGGGGAGAAAATTAACTTTATTCTCCCCGCCAGCATTCGGTTTCAGTCATGGAGGCGGGGGCGCCGTGGTTCAGTCACTGCTCTGAGTATACTGAGTGGTCGCTGTAATCGCGCCCCCGGTCCTGACTGACAGCCAGACCCAATGTAGAGCCAGTGTCAGTCAGGACCGGGGGCGCGGTTACAGTGGCCGCTCTGTATACTCAGAGCAGTGACTGAACCCACGGCGCCTCCGCCTCCTTGACTGAAACCGAATGCTGGCAGGGAGAATAATGAATAGGATTACTAGGAAATTTCTGAAAACTTTGTGGTACATGGATTGTTTATTTTGTTTCCTCAAATGAAACCTGTCACCAGTTTTTGAGCCTATGAACAAATGCCGCCACCTCTAACTGCTCCTGTGCTGCATGCAACAAACGTATCCAGCAGCTCACGACTCCCCTGTATACTTCAAAAAATACCATTTGATATGCTCATGCTCCCACGCTGTATGTAAATGAGGGTGGTCCAGTTCGATGGGCATCCTCACTGTAGTGTCTGTCCCTCCTATCTGCTTCTAATCGTGTCCTCCTCTTATTTGATTGATGTGACATCCACATGGCGAAATGAGAGCGTGCGCCTGCTCAGTAGCCTCAGGACCAGACAGGTGCCCTCTGCTCTGCCTTACAGTGAGCAGAGCAAAAAATAGAACAAAACAAGCACCTAGCTTTGATTGGTGTGAAAGGCGAACCGGGATCTCCCACCGATGCAGTAGCCTTATTCCAATGGCGTCGCTATGCTCTGCTCACAGTAGGGAAGAGCAGAGTGTGCCTGCCCGGTCCTGAGGCTACTGAGCAGGCGCAAGCTCTCGGTTCGCCAAGTGGATGACTCATCACATCGATCAAAGAAGGACGAGATTAGGAGAAGATAGGACCATGTGTTTGCTCAAATTCACCAATGTCAATGGATCCATGGAAAAAAAAAATTAACAGAGCTCAGATGCCGTCCGTTTTTCACAGACTGAATAATAGAAGAAGCCTTAGAAGCCTCAGGTAGATTTTTAATGAAACTCTGATGTTAAAAACTGACACAGTGACCAAACTCTGCTGAAACTCTGATGAAAAAGTGCTTTCAGACCTCAAATAATGCTAAGAAAACAAGTTCATAATCATTTAGAAACAACAATACTAATGTTTTAACTCAGGAAGAGTTCAGAAATCAATATTTTGTGGAATAACCATGATTTTTAATCACAGCTTTCATGCGTCTTGGCATGCTTTCCAGCAGTTTTTCACACTGCTTTTGGGTGACCTTATGCCACTCCTGGTACAAAAGTTTAAGCAGTTCTTCTTTGTTTGATGACTTGTGACTATCAACCTTCCTCTTGATTACATTCCATAGGTTTTCAATGGGGGTTCCGGTCTGGAGATTGGGCTGGCCATGACAGGGATTTGATGTGGTGGTCCTTCATCCACACATTGATTAACCTAGCTGTGTGGCATTGCGCATTGTCCTGCTGGAAAAGACAGTCCTCAGAGTTGGGGAACATTGCCTGAGCAGAAGGAATCAACTGTTTTTCCAGGATAACCTTGTATGAGGCTTGATTCTTCAGCCTTGCTGAAGCATCCCCAGATCATAGCCGATCCTCCACCAAATTTCACAGTGGGTGCAAGACACTGTGGCTTGTACGCCTCTCCAGGTCTCCGTCTAACCATTAGAAGACCAGGTGTTGGGCAAAGCTGAAAATTAGACTCATCAGAGAAGTCTAAGAGAAGTCTCATCAGATAAGTCTACCTTACTCCAGTCCTCTATGGTCCAATCCTTATGGTCTTTGGCAAACTTCAGCCTGGCTCTCCTTTGCTTCTCATTGATGAAAGGCTTTTTTTCTAGCTCTACATGACTTGAGCCCTGCCTCTAGGAGCCTGTTACGAACTGTTCTTGCCGTGCACTTCAAACCAGCTGCCATTTGCCATTTGTTTTGTAGGTCACTTGATGTCGTCCTGCGGTTGCTGAGTGAAATTCACATAAGATAACGGTCATCCCGGTCAGTGGAGAGTCGGTTTCGCCCTCTGCCAGGCAACATGACGCTCACTGTATCCCTCTACTAGTAAAGCCCGAATTGAGCCCTTCTTTTCCTCACTCAAGACTTTTCTTTTCAACTCCTTTGGCATGGTTAAAAGTTATTTTTTCATTCCTCTTACTATTGGGATAATACTAGCACTTGTTTTGCCATCCAGCTTGTCCTATTGCTTGTCCTATGTATTTCTATGCAGCTGAGTGCTCTGATCCCAAGTGCCGGCGGCAGTGCTGGGTATTAAGATGCGAGACTCGTGAAAGTTTCTCGCATGTGTGACCCCAGCCTAAGTGTTATTATATTACAATGGGGCAAAATAGGCATTGAGAAGGGGGTAGTTCAAATAATGGACAACCCCTTTAACATTACTCTATTCAAGCTCAAAAAAGAGCTAAGTGGTTCTGCATTTTGGTTTAAACAAGGCGATGGGTGTCTTTGGTCCAGGACCCAACTGATTAAGGGTGAGTTCCCACACTGCATTTTGTTGCAGAAATTTCTGCAATAGAAAATTGGTTACATTCATCTGTATGGGCTTGTTTCAGATTAATGGGATGTTGTAGAATTTTCCACAATAAAATCTGCAGTAAATACACATGAGAACATACTCTGACACAGTGTATGGCAGCGCCACTGGTCTGAGCTGTGCGCTCTCCGATGCTGCCAACAGAAGCAGCTTTGGGTAAGTGCAGGAACACACACAAGCTGGCCAGATCCGGCGAGCTTCAGAGCACTATGAACATGCTCTAAAGCATATAGCCTGCAAGCAGCACACGCTCCTTGCTTAGGTAACTGGCCACTATGAAACTTCAGGATGGCTGGTAAACTAGGCAATGAGCTGTAAACTGTAGAATTAAAAATCCCTCTCCTCTCTTGAGCACAGATAGGATTTTTAATAAGGCATACAATGCAAAGTTGATTGTTTTCAAAGCACTTTGCAATTTTAACCATCTAAGAACTTGAGAGAACCTCTTTAATGCCTATTACATTTTTACATTGCAACAATTACATATTTAATTTAAGATAGCAGAGAACACTTCAAACCCATATCACATGAAATTTTTGTCCCAATTTTTTCATATATGGTATATGACACATATATATAGATCAGTGGTCCCCAACCTTTCTGACCTTGAGAGCGACATTTAGCATTGAGAGAGAGTCACGAGCCACATTCAGCACTGAGAGAGGGGCGCAAGCCACATCCAGCTCCCATCTCCTTCAAAGTAGTGTCAACCAAAGCCCCCATCACCGGAATAATGATAACCAAAGCTTTTCCACAGAAATCACTCCAAAGCAGTACACCGAGATCCAGGGGTTCCCAAAATACCCCCATTCAGTGTTCTCCCATCAAGGACTCCCAACACTGTCACATCCAGCTTTGAGCACCTCCTCTAACTGGTAGTATCACCCTCCAGCGTACCATACCTAAGACAACTCTAAACCCCTTAAGACCAATATATGTGCATCCAGATCTGCTCTTCAGTGCAGGGCTACTCACAAAATTCGCTATTTTGAGATGTTCTCATACCTGTTTGCTAGACCTGGACCTAATGCACAAAGCTGGCAGACAGTCGCGAGCCACAATTCATGGGACCGGGAGCCACATGTGGCTCCCGAGCTACAGGTTGGGGACCCTTGATATAGATTATATATACAACATATTTAACTACATAATATATGTGTGTGATATACGGTATATATTGTGACCAGATCAGGCCGGTGAACAATCCAAAAGACCTTTATTAAGATTGGGAGAATATAACACCAAACACAGATATATGAGTCCTTAGCCTATGTGAACAAGTTGAGTATTTGCTTGCATAAATTTCTGCAAGGTTTCTGCATCTTTTGGCAGGAAAAACGCTGCAGCAAAAACAAGTGCTTTTGCATGCGTTTTTTGAACAGCAATGAAGGCCTTTTTGACTTCAGGCTATGTGCACACGTTGTGGATTTTTAGCGTTTTTGCTGCATTTTTTCGCCGCAAAAACACTTGCACAATGCAACCCATTGTATTCAATGGCATTCCGCACATGCTGTGCTAATGCTGCGTATTCTTCTGCGGCGGAATCGCATTGCGGAAAAATATGCAGCATGCTCATTCTTTTTGCGGAATCGCGGGGATTCTGCACACATAGGAATGCATTGATCCGCTAAGGCTAGTTTCACACAAAAAGGGCGGATGCGCCGGCAAAAGTGTGCAGCGCACGACCAGCGTACCCAACGCTAAATATAGGGTACGCTAATCGCATGCAGCATCATGCGATCAGAGGAGGAGCTGACTGAAGAGGGCGCGGCCGAGGGCGAAGTTTTAGCAGCGGCCGTGCGCTGCGCCCTGTAACGCTAGTGTGAAGCTAGCCTTACTTTCCGCATGTGGCTATGCCCACTATGGGATTGCACTTTTTTTGCAATTTCACGGCACATGGAATTTTTTCCCCGTTTTTGAGTCCCCAGTATGGTAAAACCAACGATGTCGTTCAAAAGTACAACTCGTCCGGCAAAAAACAAGCCCTCACATGGCCATATTGACTGAAAAATAAAAAAATTATGGCTCTGGCAAGAAGGGGAGAGAAAAACAAACGCAAAAACGAAAATGGGCTCCGGCGCAAAGGGGTTAAAGTTTGCTCAACAACATTTAGACAAGCCTGTGAAATACTGGGAGAATATTGCCTGGTCAGATGAGATCAAAAACTTGAACTCTTTGGATGTAATAATAAACACCATGTTTGGAGACCAAAAGGCACTGCATGTCACCCCAAAAACACCATACCAACAGTGAATTTTGGAGGTAGGAACATCATGGTGTGGGGCTGTTTTTCAGCATTCGGCATTGGCAAACTTGATGTAATTGAAGGAAGGATGAATGGACAAATGTATCGAGATATTCTTGATAAAAATCTGCTGCCATCTACCAGCATGATGAAGATGGTATCAGCAAGACAATATCCCCACCTGCCAAGGAAACTCTCAATTGGTTTCAAAGTAAGAAAATAAAGCTGCTAGAATGGCCCAGCCAACCACTTGACCAGAATCCAACAGAAAATTTATGGAAGGAATGAAATTTCAGAGTTCATAAAAGGAACCTACGGAAACTTCATGATTTAAAGAGTTTGTGTGTAAGAATGAACACACACATATTACATAAACTATATACATGATACACTCATATGGGTGTTATGTATATGTGTGCATATATTAAGTATCTATCTATAACGTAAATTTCTATATCTGTCATACATACTTTCATACGTTTTATCCTCTTTGTTAAATTCTTTGTTAAAAATGGGAACATGCAGAGGCTGAAAACAGGGCAGATTTAAAGGGGTATTCCAGTAAAGAGCATTTCTTCTCACTGAGTGTACCAGTCCATACAAGACCCCACCACAGTGGTGCCCAGAGCCCAAAATTAACATATATCATCTTAGGTATGAGTAATAAATGTCCAAGGCTGGTCTACCCCAATAAATGTTCTCACAACTGACAGTTTGGTACAATATTATCTAGTCTACACAGTCTTGTGCAAGGGCCACAATACATATTAGATTTAAGTTAATGGTAATAAACTAAAGTGATCATTCATCAGTGGAAATGTAATCAATGAACAATCTATCTCAACTTTCGTCCAGAGAAACAAAGTCGTCCATGTTTTAAATTAAACAACTAACTGTGCTGCACTAGGTCTGCAGATGAACGATTGTCCATAAAGGACCAACCCCAGAGGAGCAGAGAGGAAGGGGTTACTAATACGGAAATGAACATTCGCTTCTTACCGCCTCGTTGGGTGTGGAATACCACTGGGAAACCATTGAGTGAACGTTGCAAGGTCTAATTGTCCCTGTACGGCCAGGTTACAAAACTATAATGGCAGAAAGTCTTACTCACCGGTTAATGGTATTTTTCGGAGTCCATGACAGCACCACCTGAGAGAGGGGATCCGCCCTTCAGGAACAGGAAACCTACAGATACAAAAGGGCGGCACCTCTCCCACGCATCAGTTGGATTACAGAGCACAAGAGGACCTCCAAGGTTAATGCATGATTTATGTACAGTACTATTATTATCTAATTATTTATCACCAGTGGACATATACAAGAGGAAGAAGTGCGCACCCAAATTAAACTAAAGGGAGGGAATATACGGGTGCTGTCATGGACTCCGAAAAATACCGTTAACCGGTGAGTAACTAAGACTTTATTCGGTCGTCCATGACAGCACCACCTGAGAGAATTACAGAGAGTAAGAACTACTTTAGGGAGGGACTACAGCCTGCAGTACCCTTATACCATAGGAGAGGTCTGCGGAAGCACCCAGGTCTAGCCTATAATGACTATAAAAGGTGCTCGGAGAGGACCAAGTAGCCGCCTTACATATCTGGTCAATGGAGACTTCCGATCTCTCAGCCCACGAGGTCGCCATGGCTCTGGTGGAATGCGCCCTCAGCTTCCCAGGTGCCGACCTGCCTTTTGAGGTGTATGCTATTGAAATCGCCTCTCTAGTCCACCTGGCTAGTGTATTTTTTGACGCTCTAAAACCTTTCCTAGGGCCTTGATGGGAGACAAACAGGTCATTATCTTTCTTCCAGGGATCGGTAACTGCCAGATATTCTCTGAGGCATCTCCTAACATCCAGGGTGTGTAGTTTCTCTTCCTTCTCGTTAGCTGGATTAGGGAGGAAGGATGGAAGGACTATTTCCTGTGTCCTATGAAAGCTAGAAACTACCTTGGGTAAGTACGCTGGATCAGGCCTAAGTATCACCCTTCGTCTTTAAACTGTATATAAGGAGGACGCCTAGATAATGCCTGGATGTCGCTGACGTCAGAGCTACCGGGAAGGCTACTTTGAGGGACAGGTTTTTTATGGAAGCTGATGAGATAGGTTCAAATGGAGCTTCCGTCATAGTCGTGAGGACTAGGTTCAAGTCCCACGGCATGAATCTATCCTTCACTATTGGCCTGGATCTACCTGCCGCCTTAATGAATCTACTGTCCCAGTAATTACCCGCGATGTTGCAGCTAAAGAGGGCCCCCAAGGCTGATACTTGTACTTTAAGGGTACTGGTTTAAAGCCCCATGTCCAGACCTTTCTGTAGAAACTCTAAGATTTGAATTATAGGCGCTGAATCCCCAGCGACTACTCCTGAGTTCTGAAGGAATTTTTTCCAAATTCTGACGTAAATTTTGGTAGTAATTATTTTTCTACTTTTAAGTAGGGTGTTAATCAGGTCTGGGGAGAAACCTTTATCTTTTAGCAGTGACCATTCAAACTCCACACCGTCAGATATAGGCCAGCCACCTGAGGATGGAAAACTGGGCCCTGGGATAGGAGATCCGGGATGTCCGGAAGAACCCAAGGATCGGACACCGACATGGTCCTGAGGCATGAGAACCATGCCCTCCTGGGCCAAAATGGAGCGATAACTATAACCCTTGCTCTGTCTTTTCTGATTTTCCTCATCACCAGGGGTAGTAGAGATAGGGGAGGGAAGGCATAGGCTAGCCTGAAGTCCCATTTTATCAGAAAGGCATCTACCGCCAGAGGATTCTCTCTGGGATTTAAGGAGCAGAATTGTCTTAATTTCCTGTTTTCTTTGGTGGCGAAGAGATCTACCTCTGGTTGTCCCCACTTTTGTACAATCAGGTTGAAGATGGAGGTTTTTAGGGACCATTCTCCTTGCTTTAGCAGAATGCGGCTTAAGAAATCTGCCGTGATGTTTTCTTTCCCTTTTTTTATGTAGAGCTGTTAAAGATAAAAAAAAATGCTGCTCTGCTAGATGGAACAAACGCTCTGCTACATTCATCAGGGGCTTGGAACGAGTCCCGCCATGGTGGTTGATATAAGCCACGGTGACCTGATTGTCGGAGAACACTCGTACGTGATGGCCCTGTAGATACACAAGGAGCTTTTTAGCCGCCTGCTCCACTGCTGTCAATTCTTTCAGGTTAGATGACATTTCTATCTGATGATGCTCCCATAGGCCCTGGACCAGAATCTCACCCATATGAGCCCCCCAACCGGAAGGGCTAGCATCCGTGGTGACTATACGGGTTATGTTATACTCCCAGGGTACCCCTCTGGATAAATTAGCCACCACTCTAGGGACTCCCTTGTGTTTCGGGACAAGGTTAGCTGGCCCTCCAAGTAACCCCCAAGGACTCTTTGATGTAATAAAACCTCGCCCTGTAGTTTCCTTGCATGAAACTGGGCCCACTGGACTGCCGGGATACAGGACGAGAGAGAACCTAGAAGGGACATGGCTTTCCTGAGGGACATGGTGGAGTTATTGTAAGTGTTCAGGACCTGGTAGTGTAGGCGAACAAGCTTCTCCGGAGGCAGACGGCATTCCTGTTTCTCAGAATCTAGGATTAGGCCTAAGAATTGCTGGACTCTCTTCTTTTTTGATGTTCAGCAACCATCCTAACTGCTCTAGGGCAGACATTGCCCTCTGTAGCTGTTCAAAACAATGATCCGCCGTTTTGCCTACAATAAGGAAGTCATCCAAGTAGGGGACTACTAGAATGTCTGATTCACGTAGATGGGCCATAACCTCCGCTACCACTTTATTAAACACCCGGGGAGCGACTGCCACCCCAAAAGGAAGGGCCGCATATTGGAAATGTCGAACTGACCCATCTAACTGAACCGCCACTCTGAGGAAATGCTGATGAGCTGCATGAATGGGTATATGGTAGTAGGCGTCTTTTAAATCTAAGTCCACCATAAAGCAGTTTTGAAACAGCAATTTTATTATGGAATTGATTGTTTCCATTTTGAACGGACGTATGACCAGAATCTCGTTGAGGGCCTTAAGATTTATTATAGTCCTAAAGGAGCTGTCTGGCTTGCGGACCAGGAACAGAGGGGAGTAGAAACCTTTCCCCCTTTCTCCCTCTGGAACCTCTGTTAGGACCTTCTTGCCGAATAGATCACGAACCTCGGCCTCCAGGGCAGCTTTTCTGATGTGGAAGACCTGAGTGAGGTGACCTTAAATCGATCTTGGGGAACCCAGGAGAATTCTAGTCGTAGTCCCGCAGCTATCACCCCCAGTATCCAGTTGCTACTAGAGATCTGCGACCAGGCTGGGTAGAAGGCAGCTAGCCTCCCTCCTACCGGGGCAACTAGTCATTGGGGCGGCTTTTTAGTGTCACGTGCTGGACCTTCCTGGCGCCCCCCTCCTCCAAACATAAATCCTGTACCTTTTCTTCTTTTCTCATCCCATCTGCCCTGATCTCTGGACGGCCTTCTACGGAAATATTCTTTCCTGGTAAAGGGACATCTATAAGAAGGGTTCGGCAGACTGGGGAATTTCTTTTTATCATCCCCAGCTTTTTCTAATAGTTCGTCCAGGACGGGGCCGAATAGATATTCCCCCTCACACGGAATGGAACAGAGTCGGGACCTGGCCTGAATATCTCCCGGCCAGCACTTTAACCAGAGCACCCTTCGAGCTGCATTAGACAATCCTGCGGTCCTAGCCACCATCCTTGCAGAGTCCGCCGAAGCATCGGCTAAAAAAGCAGCGGCATTCTGGATGATTGGCAGAGTTTTCCAAATGGATGCTCTAGAGGCTCCGTCTTTCAGCTGGGAATCCAGTTGATCTAGCCAGACCATCATGGATCTGGCTGTACAAGTGGCAGCTATCGCTGGTGTTAGCGCGCCCACTGACATCTCCCATGTTCTTTCAAGGAGGCCATGTCGTCAAAAGGTATGGAGGATTTTTTGGAGGCTTTTGCTACTGCCGCGTCCTGCTTAGGGGCCTTATCCCATCTGCTTACCACTGGGTCATCAAAAGGGTACCTCCACTTGAAGGCTGGTGGCATGGTGCCCCTTTTTCAGGCCTCTTCCATTCTCTATCTATCAGGCTCTGGACTTTATCATTTAATGGATAAGCCCTGCGCTTCCTGGGATCTAGACCCCCGAACATCATGTCCTGTGCTGAGAGTTCTGGCTTTGTGTCTGCTACACCCATGGTGGACCTTATTGATTTGACTAGCCTATCCATTTGGTCTAAGGGGAAGCAGAACCGGCTAGAGTCTTCATCCGAAGAAGACGAAGAGGAGGCCGGGGAGTCTGAGGAGTTATCGTCTTTCCTAGGGGCGACCGAGGACTCCGAGCCTGAGAAACCAGCCTCTCTTCTCCTAGAAGATTCCCCTTGAGATAGGGCTTTCATCTCTGTCCTGATTATCTCCCTCAGGCTTGTAGTGAAGTCAGGCGTCTCTTCCGCTACCTCTTTAAACGGGGGGGGGAGAGTGTAAGGGCCTGTCAATCTACCTATGGACTATCGTTCCCTATCAACCACTACCGTCTGTCGCATTATGTCTGGCTGACATAACTTTTTAGGGTGGCCATCTGGAAAGGGGCAACTACAGAGGGCACATTCCCTGTGCTTCTGTTTTCCCGTAGCTTTCCTCCCCTGCGAAAAAACATAAGGGAACACTGCATCAGGGTACATTCACGGAGATCTCTTCCCCATGCAGATGAAGCAGGTACCGGATCATGGAGGGAGGCAGGGGGATCCTTTAGTCTGGAGGAACTTCTGCGGCTCTGTCCGCTCGTTCGTCCTTGCTTATTTTGCTGGCCACTCGAATGAGGCTTCACTGTGGCCTGTTTCTGCGGGCGCTCCTGCGCCTCGTCCTGCTGGTCTATGGGGGCTTCTGTCGTATCCATTGCTGGGCCTTCGGAAGCACCTCAGCAGCGTCCCCGCCTGCCTTATAAGGCCTCCTGATGTCCGGGTAAGCAGGGTTCTGGCCGTGGCACCTCCCACCCGGGACCCTCCCGCGACCTCCCCACCCGCGACCCAGGACAAGAAATAGTATAGTATAAGAAATTCCGGCACTCAAAAGAAATATATGCAGAAGAAATTTATTAGTACAACAGATTCTCCCAAAATTATATGACGTTTCGGACTACAACTCAGACCTTCATCAGACTGAGAACAAAAGACAGAAAAACACAAAAAAAACAATTAAAAACATAAAAACCACTGTGTTTCAGAATCAATATTACAAGGGCTAATGGAAGATGATACTCATCAAAAATGTATAAATATATCACAAAAAAACGAGAAACACCAGTTAACACAAGGTTCACACTTCATATATGACAGAAGTATCTAAAAATGTTGATAATATAACAAAGTTACTTATAACATGTTTAGTTGGGTACAGGAAAAAAATAAAATAAATTTTGGAGAAATTACCGGATCAAAGGAAATATACGAGAATAACTAGTACCTAGAGGTATGGAGATATATGTGAGCATGGAATGTCCATGGACCCAGGACAGGCGCGCATCCGCGGCGCACACCGGAAAGCCGGCCGGCACCCAACTTCCGGTTTCTGCATTCCCGACCCCGCCCCTTACGCCGCGTCACCTCCGCTGCTCACCTGAGACCGCAGGAAAGGAGCCGGCACGGCGCCCCGGCCCGGAATGCCTCCAGCCCCCACGTGCGTCGCCCTGCGCCCGCCGACCGGGCGCCAACGTCGGCCCGGATGAGGAGAGGACGGGACCCCGGGGGGAACGCACAAGGAGGGGCCCGGGGCATACAGTACATACCTCCTGGTGCTGGCACTCTGGAGGCGGCTGTCCACCGGACCCCTTGCTCCACCTGCTCCGTCCACTGCCGTGGCGACCTACCCGGCCCCACCGTGGCGCTTCCAGGGACCCCGCGCTGACCGAGGTAGGAGATCCCCCCGCTACCTGGGTCGGTCAGGCGGCCTGGGAATATCCTCGATGATCCATGACGGACGATCTGTAGGAAGTCCTGTCCTCTAGGAACAGGAAACCAACTGATGCGTGGGAGAGGTGCCACCCTTTTGTATCTGTAGGTTTCCTGTTCCTGAAGGGCGGATCCCCTCTCTCAGGTGGTGCTGTCATGGACGACCGAATAAAAACGGACTAAAGTGTGTATGGTTGTGTCACGTTATATAATTTATAATCAACTCAAATCTAATGTGTATGGGGGCCCGAGGTTACCATTGATCTATATATATAAAATTGAATGTGTGTGTGTGTGTATCACCAACCTATCACGAAGCATCTTTCATTTCACCACAGCTGTTTAAAAGAAGCTGAGCTGTGATTGGTTGCTATGAGCAACAGTTTTCCCACTTGACTAGACCTCAGAAGACACTGACCCAGGTGGGAGAAATCTAGCATCCCTGGAAACATAAGCTCCCACCCATTGTCTGCCCCCCAGAAAGGAGCAGTGAGTACATGACAGAAGTGAATCCCCCCTCCCGTGCCCATATACCCATCACACATCCTCCATCCTATAGGCACATCTTCCCTCTTAAAGGGATCTCCGGTATGGAAGTGAGGGCAAATCCCTCAGCGCTCTGATACTGACCCCAGGCTTCTATTAAAGGGATCATTGGTATGGAAGTCTGGGAAAATAATAATCTATAATAATCTTTTATTTTTATATAGCGCTAACATATTCCGCAGCGCTTTACAGTTTGCACACATTTTCATCACTGTCCCCAATGGGGATCACAATCTAAATTCCCTATCAGTATGTCTTTGGAGTGTGGGAGGAAACCGGAGTACCCGGAGGAAACCCACGCAAACATGGGGAGAACATACAAACTCCTTGCAGATGTTGTCCTTGGTGGGATTCGAACCCAGCTAACCACTGAGCCACCGTGCTGCACAGCGAAAATCCATCTAGCGCTCTGGTTCTGACCCCAGGGTCTCTTAAAGCAAGGTTCCCCAACTCCAGTCCTCAAGGCCCACCAACAGGTCATGTATTCAGGATTTCCTTTGTATTGCACAGGTGAAGCAATTATCACCTGAGCAATACTAAGGAAATCCTGAAAACATGACCTGTTGGTGGGCCTTGAGGACTGGAGTTGGGGAACCCTGTCTTAAAGGGATCCCCGGTATGGAAGTTAGGACCTTTACACTCAGCGCTCTGGTTCTGACCCCAGGGTCTCTTAAAGGGATCATTGGTATGGAAGTTAGGACAATTCCACTAAACACTCTGGTTCTGACCCCAGGCCCCTCTTAAAGGGATTCCCAGGAAGGAAGTCAGGGCAAATCCATCCAGCGCTTTGGGTCTGACGCCAGGCCTCTCTTAAAGGGATCCCTGGTATGGAAGTTAGGACCGTTCCACTCAGTGCTCTGGTTCTGACCCCAGGGCCTCTTAAAGGGATCATTGGTATGGAAGTCAGGGCAATTCCACTCAGCGCTCTGGTTCTGACCCCAGGCCCCTCTTAAAGGGATCCCAGGTATGGAAGTGAGGACAAATCCACTCCGCGCTCTGATTCTGACCTCAGGCCCCTCTTAAAGGGATAACCGATATGGAAGTGAGGGCAAATCCACTCTGCGCTTTGGTACTGACCCCAGACCTCTCTTAAAGGGATCTCCAGTCTGGAAGTTAGAGTAAATCCCTCAGCACTCTGATTCTCACCCCAGGCTTCTATTAAAGGGATCGTTGATATTGAAGTCAGGGCAAATCCACTCAGCGCTCTGGTTCTGACGCTAGGCCTCTCTTAAAGGGATCCCCGGTATGGAAGTTAGGACCGTTCCACTCAGCGCTCTGGTTCTGACCCCAGGCTGACGGGATAATGTGTGGTATTAGGGGTAGTAGTCCGGTGGATCTGGCTGACGGGATGATGTGGGATATTAGTGGTAGTAGTCCGGTGGCTCTGGCTGATGGGATGATGTGGGATATTAGGGGTAGTAGTCCGGTGGCTTTAACGGGATGATGTGGGATATTAGTAGTCCGGTGGCTCTGGCTGATGGGATGATGTGTGATATTAGTAACCTGGTGGCTCTGGCTGATGGGATGATGTGGGATATTATGGGTAGTAGTCCGGTATCTCTTGCTGACGGGATGATGTGGGATATTATAGTGAATGTGGCTAAGCAGAGTGGGTTGGGCTCTACACTCAGCTTTATATATATATAGATATAATCTATTTGTTATAACTAACCGTAGTTAGTTAATATGCCCGGGCAGCGCCGGGCTCTTCAGCTAGTCATATTATAAACTAAATATCCCCAAATTCTAAATCTAACACCCTCCGTACCACACCCAGTAAACCTTAAAGCTCATACCCCTTTAAGTGGGATAATGAAAATATAACATATTTTGGAATCGGCTTGGCGCCATCAGTAAATAAAATGCTTTCATTACCGTATATACTCGTGTATAAGCCGACCCGTGTATAAGCCGACCCCCCTATTTTTGCCACAAAAAACTGGGAAAACTTATTGACTCGCGTATAAGCCTAGGGTGAAAAATGCAGCAGCTACTGGTAAATTTCAAAAATAAAAATAGATACCAATAAAAGTAAAATTAATTGAGACATCAGTAGGTTAAATGTTTTTGAATATCCATAGTGAATCACGAGCCCCATATAATGCTCGATACAGTTCATGATGGGACCCATAAGATGCTCCATACAAAATACACCCCATATAATGCTGCACAAAGGTTAATAATGCCCCCATAAGATACTCCATAGAATAATATGCCCCATATAGCATCCATAAAGGTTATGGCCACATAAAATGCTCCATAGATTATGCCCCCATAAAATGCTCCATAGATTATGCCCCCATAAAATGCCCCACAAGATGCTCCATAGACTATGCCTCATAAAATGCTCCATAGATTATACCCCAATAAGATACTCCATAGATTATGCCCCATATGATGCTCCATAGATTATATGCCCCATATGCTGCCCCATAGGATATGCCCCATATGCTGCTCCATAGACTATGCCCCCATATGCTGCTCCATAGAATATGCCCCCATATGCTGCTCCATAGACTATGCCCCCACATGCTGCTCCATAGAATATGCCCCCATATGCTGCCCCAATAAATATGCCCCCATATGCTGCTCCATAGAATATGTCCCCATATGCTGATCCATAGAATATGCCCCCATATGCTGATCCATAGACTATGCCCCCATATGCTGCTCCATAGAATATGCCCCCATATGCTGCTCCATAGAATATGCCCCCATATGCTGATCCATAGACTATGCCCCCATATGCTGCTCCATAGAATATGCCCCCATGTGCTGCTCCATAGAATATGTCCCCATATGCTGATCCATAGACTATGCCCCATATGCTGCTCCATAGACTATGCCCCCATATCCTGCTCCATAGACTATGCCTCCATATGCTGCTCCATAGAATATGCCCCCATATGCTGCTCCATAGAATATGTTCCCATATGCTGTTCCATAGACTATGCCCCCATATGCTGCCCCATAGAATATGCCCCATAGATTATGCCCCCATATGCTGCTACTGCTGCAAAAAAAATGCTATACTCACCTCTCCTTCTCAGGACCGGGCACCTGAGATATTCACCTGTCCGGGGTCCATCGCTGCTCATCGCTGTCTGCCATTTCCTGTGTCAGTGACTGTTCAGCCAGCAGAGGGTGCGGCGCGCACTAACCACGTCACCGCGCCCTCTGATGCCTAAACGTCATTGACACAGGACGCAACAGACAGCGGAGAGCAGCGATGGATCGGGGACAGGTGAATATTGCTATACTTACCCCCTCCTGGCGCGGTCTCTGCAGCCCTGCTTCTCCATGGTCTCCCTTCCTGCCTTCAGCGGTCACGTGATACCGCTCATTACACTCATGAATATGCGCATATTCATGAGTTTAATGAGCGGTACCACGTGACCGCTGAAGGCAGGAAGGGAGACCATGGAGAAGCGGGGGGGCTGCAGAGACCACGCCAGAGGGGTAAGTATGATCTCTGACACCCCCGCTCCCCCTCCCCCACCGACCCCCAGATATATGACTCGTGTATAAGCCGAGAGGGGGACTTTCAGCCCAAAAAAATGGGCTGAAAATCTTGGCTTATTCACGAGTATATATGGTAAATTATGGAGCTCTGAGACAAAAAATTAAAGGCGACATGCTGTGCATGAAACAAGACGACATGTCCTGGTTAGGAAGAATAGCATCCGCAAAAATGTTGATAATCCCCCAAAAATTGCATGCATGTATTCCGTAACCTTCCTATCACAGTACTTATGAAAATACTCAAAGAGTTACAAACAATTACATTAAAATACATATGGCAGGAAAAACAGCATAGAGTTAAAGCAGATGTACTATATATCCCAATAAAAGAGGGAGGCTTGGGCTGTCCCTCAGTGCTGAGGTATTATAGGGCAGCCATATTTGAACAACTGAGGTTGATATGGAATGATGAGGATGACAGACATTGGATAGAAATCGAGAAATATTTACTAAAATCCCCAAATGTTGCATCTTTTTTTTACTCATATATCACTACCGGGCCTAACCCCAGCGATGATAGGAAATTGTGTTTGCCACCAACAGTGTAAGCGGTGCTGGGAGTGTGGCGCATTCTAATCAATAAACTGCATACTACCAAATTAGCGCTCTCCAAAGCCCCCATAGAGACTTTGGGGCGATGTATTCCGAACCTCCAGATTCAAAACTAGAAATCCCTGGGAGTCCTATTGGTTGGGGACATGTACGAGGAAGGAATATTGTTATCCTTCTTTATGATCAGAGAGAAATATCTCCTTCCACATAAAGATCATTATAAATATTTACAAATAAAACATTTTCTACAAAGAAAAAAAGATATATTTTCACAACCCTCCAAACTATATACAATGCTCCTCGCTCCAGCACAATAGATGAGAACGCTGTCTGTAACCTACAACCATATGCTGGAGGAGACGTTCCCCTCTCTGGAGTCGTATCTCCACAAATGGGAGACTGATCAGCAATGTGGGATCACCCCGGGTCAATGGCGGACGTCCTTCTCAATGATAGGGACACACTATAAATGCACTAATCACCTGGAGAACGCCAGAAAGCTGCTGTACAGGTGGTACTTCACATCATATAGATTGTCTAAGATCTACCGCAACTCCCCAGATGTGTGCTGGAGGTGCGGAGGAGCTCACGCAGATATGTTACATGTTTAGTGGAAGTGCCATAAAGTTGAGCAGCTCTGGGACGCAATCTCCCATCAAGTGTCTCAAATTAGCGGTATCCCAAAGAAAATTGGGAAAGAGCAGGAGCCTTCTGGCCATTGACCTGGATTTAATCCCGTACGAGTTCAGGACAGTGATTGCGCACATCCTCATAGCTACTAAAATTAAAATCGCAGACTATTGGAAAAATCCCAAATGTCCGTCATTAGCTGAAATTGTGGCATTGGTGAATGACAATTGTTTATCAGAGAAGATAATTGCTTCATCCACCAATAATATAACATCATATCTCAGGAGATGGGACAGCTGGCTACCATTCAGACTTAACACTGTGGTCATAGAGATGTAATAGAGCCATTAATGGTAATATACAGGTATAGTAATTTGTTGTCATCACCCCTTCCCTTTTCCCTTCTTTTTCCTATCATATTTAGCGATGTTAAATTATTATTATATTTAGCCGATTAACGTTTTGAGGAAACTTCTGTAACAATGCACAATGACTGGAGACTAAATGGTTGTTAAATAGGACTTTATTTAAAATTAACAACAAGTTTATGGTTAAAAAAACATAATCGGAAACAAGCTGAGGTCAGGGCAGGCGGCAGTGCAAAAACATGGTCAGAAACAAGCAGAGGTCAGGGCAGGCGGCAGTGCAAAAATATGGTCAGAAACAAGCAGAGGTCAGGGCAGGCGGCAGTGCAAAAACATAGTCAGAAACAAGCTGAGGTCAGGGCAGGCGGCAGTGCAAAAACATGGTCAGAAACAAGCTGAGGTCAGGGCAGGCGGCAGTGCAAAAACATGGTCAGAAACAAGCAGAGGTCAGGGCAGGCGGCAGTGCAAAAACATAGTCGGAAACAAGCTGAGGTCAGGGCAGGCGGCAGTGCAAAAACATTGTCAGAAACAAGCTGAGGTCAGGGCAGGCGGCAGTGCAAAAACATAGCCGGAAACAAGCAGATGTCAGGGCAGGCGGCAGTGCAAAAAAATAGTCAGAAACAAGCAGAGGTCAGGGCAGGCGGCAGTGCAAAAACATAGACGGAAACAAGCAGAGATCAGGGCAGGCGGCAGTGCAAAAACATGATCCATTGAACAAGCCATAGTCATAACCAGAAAATCCGTCTGAGAAGCAGCTATACAGAAGATGTTATGGGCATGCTGCAAGCCACTCGCCAGTATATTTTCCTCTGGCTAAATGTTAGTGCCACAGAATTCTCTCCTAGGGAGAATAACCTTCCAAAAGTACCAGAAATATTGCCCTCATCTCTCATGTAGGTCCGGCATATTCCATGTGGGCTCATCAGCATTGCTTGCATGCTCTTTCTAGCAGCATAGCTGACTCCCATGTATGGCATAGGTGTGTAGGCTTGTTTAGCAGTCACCTTAATACACGGTGGGTCTATAGGTGTTTGAGAGGAAGTTGGCTTCTTCCTGGTGTATAGGATCTTGAGCGCTTTCTCTCTTGTGTGTACCTCACCTAATGTGTTGGTGAGTTTCAGGCGTTTCCTTGTAACCACTGGCTCTGGTTCTTCACTGATGCTTCCATATTTTTGTTTTAGATACAATTTCAGTCTTTCAAACTGGTGCATTTTTTTAGTTGGTGGAGGAGATGGTGGTGGATTCTTCACATTTCGGCCTGTTTCGGTTGGTGGAGGATATGGTGGTGAACTTTCCGAATATCGTCCCGTTTCAGTTGGTGGTGGACTATTGAAATATCGGCCCATTTCCTGTTCCAGTGTTTCGAACAGGCATTTAATAAATGTCACAATAGAATAAAGTGCTGCCATCAAACACCCAGTGAAGCCAGTTGGCCTTTGGTGGTGTTCAGGCCTCTGGCTGTATGGGGAAGTCCTGGCATGTGGGAGACGTCTCCGTAGTTGGAACTTTCCTCCAGCTACGGATGCAGCCATTAGGCTGTCTTCCCCGCCACACACACACGTGTGTGTAGATGGTAAAAAACACTCCCAAAAAAAGTAAAAAAAAAAAAAATACAATAAAAGAAAAAAGTAAGGCCTCTTTCACACATCAGTTTTTTGCCGTCAGGCGCGATCCGGCTTATTTTTGCAAAACTGGATCCGGCGAAATGCAATGCCGGATCCAGTTTTTCCCCATTGACTTGCATTAGCGCCGGATTGCGCCGGATGGCATTGCGTTTCATCCGTTTTTTGCCGGATCCGGCAACTTGTCTCATTCCGGTGTCTGGAAAAAAGGCTACTGTAACGTTTTTTGTCTCCGGCGAAAAAGCCGGAAGCGCCGGATCCGACGCTTCCGGCTTTTTGCCACAATGAAAGTCTATGGGCGCCGGAATGCGCCGGATCCAGAAAAAGACGGATCCAGCCACCGGATCCGTTTTTTTAAGTCTGCGCATGCTCAGATCCAATTGGCCAGCCCCCAGGAAACAGATATAACCTGCTAGACGGATCCAGCAGAAAAACGGATCCGTTTCTACAGTTCTCCAAAATTTATGCCATATCCGTTTTTTTCTAAAAATAGCCGAATCCTGCCTGACGGCAAAAAACTGATGTGTGAAAGTAGCCTAACTCAACTCGCTCTGGAACAGTGCTCAGCTCTCTTCTCTACCTCTGCTTGCCTCGCACTGACCGTTCTTGTGGAACATTCCATGACTCATGGACAACGCTTTTGTGAGGTCATATGGCAATGGTTCTAATATAAGAAGACTAGTATATTATAAAGATCTACTAGGAAGTGTCTCACTCTGCATAACAATTTATAGTACATAGCCAGACACTTCTGCTTCTGTTACTTCTCTAAGGTTTTGCAACTCACCAATATATATGTTTAAAAGACGATCAATAGATAGTTTTAGTAACGCCCCATTGTACACTGTTAAAGGGAATGTGTCAGGTCATTTTTGACTACTCTGCTAATAGTGTCCTGAAAATATGGCTTTTGCAGCCCTTTCAGGATATGAAACTTTTATTTTTGTACGTTGTCCCGTTGTGCTGCTGTAAGCCCCTGAAAATGTATTGTACTTTAGCGCGCCTGCTAGTCAAACATATGTTAATGCCGAATGAATGTTCACCCCTTTCCCGCCCATAATCCCACTCACCCCTCTGCACCGATGTCACCGATTGGGTGCAGTCAGACTGCTGTCTTACTCGCCCGAGGATTGCATCGCAGTCCCCGGACTGGCCGTCTGCTCAGGGCCGGCCCGAGAGATTACGGCGCCCTAGGCGAAACTATTTTGTTGCGCCCCTACTATTCTTGGCAGTAGATGAAAACTTGGGATATAAATTTAGGAGCAAAATAAACCACAACAACGATTAATTAACTCTCTCCTAACTCTTTAATCTTCTGAGAAGTTGTATAGGACAAATATATACAAAGTAATCAATAACACAAAACAAAAACGACCATAGGTAATTAAAATTTTTGCTTCCTTGCCTTTTTCTTTTGAAAAGGAAGACACTAAGTCACCGAGATTAATTTGTTTAGCAACTTCAGATTCTATCGAAATTGTTGCCAACCCAACCAACCTCTCTTGCGTCATATTTGCCCTTAAATATGTACACTTTCCTTTCCATCCCTAAAACTTTTTGCCTTTTGAAAAGATTTTTTATAATTTTTTCTATTTTTTCCTCTGGCGCCCCCTTTGGGTCGGCGCCCTAGGCGGCCGCCTAGTTCGCCTATACGTTCGGGCCGGCCCTGCGTCTGCTCTCCTGATCTGAGCGTGACAGCTGCATAGAAATACACTGTCATGACATGACAGGTGAGGAAAGCCGATGGCCAGTCCAAGGAACCACATGACTCAATAAAGGCACAACTCTTCTATGATTTTGAATTCTGTAGTATTGCAATTTTCATAAGATAGACAGATAATAGTTGATAGATAGATAAGAGATAGAAGATAGATAAGAGAGACAGATAGATAATAGACAGACAGATAGATAGATAGATAGATAGATAGATAGATAGATGTAACATTTTCTATATACCGTAGTTATGTGGAAATATCAAGAATGTTCTTTACAACAAAAATAATAATAAAAAAAACTTCTGCAGCTTGTGACCTGAGTCTTTGAGCTTCTCCATCCAATTTCTGTGATAGATACAAGAGCCAACCCGTCATTGTGACAGATCTTCGATCCCGCCATAAATAAGAAGCAACATTTGCCCTGTCTATATATTAATAAATCAACACGTCAATAGCGCTCTGACATTATATCAGGTCAATCTCTATAGAAATGTATCAATGCACTGATAACCCTGTAGTAAATGTGCATGTCCCCGTGTCAGTGGCGCACCATTACCCTCTGCCATTATATCAGCTTACACATCAATACATCAGTGCCCGCAGAGACAACACAGGGCAATGCACACAGTCCAGGGTCAGCGTATGGTCGGAGCTGTAACACTACAGTGCCATTATTACCCTCTGCCATTACAGTGGTATCAGCCGGACCTGTCCAGCATATCTGCTCACTGTATACATTACTATGAGTGTATGGGCAGACATGGTGCCAGCATCTCGTCATCCCCCAGTCATCTGATCAGGAGCAGGTCACTGTGCCAGTGTCTTGCGGCTCCCCCCTGCCACTGTATCATCACAGTGTGGCTATCTATGTCACCGTGCCAGTGTTATCATTACCCATTACTTCACAGCGCCGGAGACACTAATATGCCCACAGCTCCCCAGACCTAAAATATGTGAGCGTGTCACTGTGCCGGTGTCTAGTCATAACCCTCAGACATCCGACCGGGGTACAGTAGGAACCTCACACTATAACCTAGAAGTAGCATTGTGCCAAAAGATCCGTGTCATCCGTACATTATTATACCCGGACATGGACTGACCTGTAATACAGGGACACGTTCCACAGCCGGGGTCATGTTCCTGCCTGGGCTACTTCATCAGTGCAGTTCATATAGTACATACATAGATTACCAGGTCCTTCATATTACTGGGGACGGTGTGGTACCATAACCCTGTGCCATTATATCAGGATCACACGTAATCATCCGCAATGTCACTTATACATGACTATATGACTACATGGACGGATTTGTAAAAAATCACCTATATCTATCATTGATCTATCATCTATCCATCCCATAGCGCCGGTGTGATGTAGCAGCTATCCATCCAGTGTCACGCACCTCTGTCATTCTTTCAGGGCAGTTCACACATGAGTGTAGCCATCCCAGTCCTGCACTATGATCTGACCAGTGGATGACAAGCCATTGGAAACCCCATGGGCACAGCAGGAGATCCACATCTCTGCTCATGCCTGTGCCCCATGTGATTTACTGCCACTGGCACATTTCTACAATGCAGCAGCCATTTATCCTGAGAGTGCACCTTTTTCCATAAGGGTTTGGGAGGAGGCACCATCACCCTCCAGACTGGTTTGGGGGGCAGATTCAGGCACCCTCCCCTCTTCTCCATGTGCAGCCCCCAAATCGCAGCACACTCACCTCCAGCAGCCACCACCAGCAGCAGCAGGATGCATCCAGCCCAGGGCAGAGACAGCGCCATGTAGTGCCAGGCTGCCTGCTCCCCTCTCTCACCAGCCCGGGGATGCAGAGAGGGGCTCCCTCTCCCTCCAGTCAGACGCCATCTTGCACAAGTTTTTTTTCTCTTTTTTTAACCCCCTTTCTGTTTATTTAGGCAGCTGGTATCTGAGTGTCCTTCTGCTGCCATCTATTGGTTACAGAGCCAGTCTGAGGACATCTCTACTGTCTCATTCTAACAAAAGGGTCACATGTTTGGGAGAAGCTGCTCCCCACCCCGGCACTAATCACACGGAGCTGGGGGGCAGACAGGGGGGATATTATTTATGGAATGGCTGCAGACATCAGCTGCGAGGCAGCAAGGGGTTAATCCAGGCTATAACCCCCCCATATCCGTTATCCATCCCGTGGCTCCTGTCCTAGATGGAACCATTTTTGCTACAAATCGATCGTTTTTCGACATCTGATCGGTCCACGGAACGATTAGTAGGAAGAATGTTTCAATCTGAATTGATTGCGTCTGACGATCCGTCATCCAATACGGACAGTTTTACATCTAGATAATATGGCAATATACATAAAAATGGAAACAGGTCCTGAGAAAAATAAAGGATTTTTGGCATAATGGGAATTATGAAAACAAAATAAAAAACAATACCGTACAGACGCATGCTAGCTTTCCTCTGTAGAGTGGAATTCACACCCGGCAGCTTTGTTGCTGAAAGTTTGGCGAGTGTCCTGCGGGACCTGAAGAAATTATATGTTTACCACAAAAAAATCCTATTAAAAATCAACAGAAATGAATTTCAGTAGCAAAAAAGTATATCATGCATGAGTATCCCCTAATACGCCTGCAGCGTGGGCCACGGATTCACTGAAGATCCCCATAGAACTATCGATAGGATACGCCATCAATGTCTGATCAGTAGGGTCTGACCAAGAGTGGCACGGACGGTATGTTGGCCCCTTACCGATTTACAGCTTATTTCTTAAAGGAGTTGTCCGGGCTTTTCACATAATCTCAGTACATATCTGGGCTGCAGAATTATGACAATAAGTAATTTACTTTCTGTCACTAGTTTGCAGGTTTTCTAGATATTCTGAACAGAACGTCCGGGGGGGGGGGGGGGTGTTATGACATTGAAATGAGAACTAGTCGTAACCTCCTACTCTACTCCAAACATGCCCTCTATAGCAACAATCCCACCCTCCATAGCTACAGGCCCTCCCCGTCCACATGAAGAAGCCTTCATCACACAGTAACAAATCCTCCCCCTCTAGCAGCCTCACTGCAGAGAGCAGCTGCTCCTCCCCCAGACACACACTGAACAGTGATCTATGGAAAGTGAAACTACTGAGGAGGGAAAATCATCCTGTATTCTGGGCCACTCCATGATTACAATACATGACTCATTAGGCCTGTTTCACACTTCAGTTTTTCACAATCAGTCAAGATCCACCGATTTGCCAAAAAAACGAATCCGCCATTTTTATTAGCGGATCCGTTTTTTTCCCCATTGACTTTCATGATCGGCGGATTTTGACTGATGATCGTCCGTCGCGTCCGTATTTGTGCAGATCCGCCAAAATTTTGGCGTCTGCTGAGATCACCGAACGGACCATGCAACTTTTTTTTGCTGTACGGATCTGCATTTTCCCCTTTTAACCCTGAATCAAGTCTCGCTGCTGGATGAAAATTCTCTCTCTCTCTCTCCACTGCTGAACATCCGCGACTTCAGCCATTATCGCGCGATACCTTCACTGCTGTACTCCCGCGACTTCAGCCATTATCGCGCGATACCTTCACTGCTGTACTCCCGCGACTTCATCGCGCGATGCCTTCATATCGCAGCCATGGACCCCCGCTCCAACATGCAGGTATTCTGCTATATCGCGCCGATACGCTCTCTGCGAGGGTTCCTTTAAATTTTAACCATCGGCGGATCCCTACATCCGCCATTCCGTTGACACCCATTCCTGTCAGTCCGCCTGCGGATCCGTTTTCCGCTATTTTGGCGGATTTAGACTGACAAGAAAAACTGATGTGTGAAACAGGCCTATCAGTAAGAAAAACTGATGTGTGAAACAGGCCTATCAGTAATTCCTTCCCTCACTGTCCCAGGCTGCTGGCAGCAGTGAGAACAGACTGTGTGATGGCCAGTGATGGGGGTCTGCAGCTTCTAATCTGCACAGGGGATGGCAGTAACTGATGTAATCTGTTGTGTGACAAAGCCTCTGCTGTGTGAATGAGACAGCTCTGTGTCACTGATGTCTTCACACAGCAGCAGATTTGGTGCAGTGTATGGGCGAAGCTCCACCAAACTCCCAGCAAGCTCCAGTGACCAGCACCACCCACTGCCCACTCATTGGCTGGCAGTAAACTGCACCACCACTTAACTTTATCATTATTCCAGCATTGGAAAGAACACAGCACTGATCCTGTATTTGTGAAAGCAGCACAATACATACATACACCCCTCCCAACACTTCACACTGTTACAGCTGCTGATTGTACAGGCTGTTCCCATCAGTATTTGTGTCATTAGAGACACAGTGCTCACACATACACTGCACCAAATCTGCTGCTGTGTGAAGACATCAGTGACACAGAGCTGTCTCATTCACACAGCAGAGGCTTTGTCACACAACAGATTACATCAGTGATTGCCATCCCCTGTGCAGATTAGAAGCTGCAGACCCCCATCACTGGCCATCACACAGTCAGTTCTCACTGCTGCCAGCAGCCTGGGACAGTGAGGGAAGGAATTACTGATAATGAGTTATGTATTGTAATCATGGAGTGTCCCAGAATACAGGACGATTTTCACTCCTCACTGGTTTGGTTTCACTTTCCATAGATCACTGTTCAGTGTTGTGAATTAATTTTCCCCTTCACCATTGAGGTCTGATGAACTCCCTCTTCTGGTGAAGGAAGGTAGTGAGGCTGATTACAAAGCACCTGAGCAGAATGATGATGACTGGGTGACTGGGATTGCTGACTGGATATAAGGCAGCCGACGCCCTTCTGCCTTGCGGGTGATTACTCTGAGGGATTCTTGGAGACCAGTCTGATTCCTGCTCATCAAAAGCTAAGTTTTCTGCTCTACTTTTTGCATTTGTGTTTTGGTTTTGTTTTGCCTTGTTTTTCTGGATTTCTGCCTTTCCCTGCTGGGTGAGCTGAATTCCTTTTTGCTCTGTCTTCAGATAATACCTGAGTACTGATATAGTCTTTTTGAAGCCTAGCGTCTTCTGGGCTTTTTTCCCTATCAGTCTGTTGGCTCTTGTTTTTGAGAGGGTTTTGGCGGATTGCAGACAGCAGCTTTTCTTTTCTGTCCTATTTAGTTAGCTTGGGCCCCATCATTTGCTCAGCCTATCTTTCTATCTGTGTGAGTGTTTTTTCATCTTGCTTCACCGTCATTATATGTTGGGGGCTGCCTATTGCTTTGGGGTCTGCTCTGGGGCAGTTTAGATTTCCCTTTCTGTCATTAGGCTATGTAGTTCTCCGGCTGTGATCGAGGGGTCTAGGGCACCGTAGGAACCCCCCAGGGCTACTGCTAGTTGTTAGGTTCAGGGGTCTGCAATCCGATAGCGGCCAACTTTTCTGGTTTTCTGGACTTAACTAGTATTTCTGTTTTTGCCTCCTACGGTGACTCATTCATAACAGTTCAGCGTGTGCCTGGGGGAGGAGCAGCTGCTCTCTGCAGTGAGGCTGCTGGAGGGGAAGAATTTGTTACTGTGTGATGAGGGCTTCTTCATGTGAACGGGGAGGGCCTGTAGCTATGGAGGGTGGGGTTGTTGCTATAGAGGGCATGTTTGGAGTAGAGTAGGAGGTTACGACTAGTTCTCATTTCAATGCCATAACACACCCCCCCTTGGACGTTCTGTTTAGAATATCTAGAAAACCGTGCAAACTAGTGACAGAAAGTAAATTACTTATTGTCATAATTCTGCAGCCCAGATATGTACTAAGATTATGTGAAAAGCCCGGACAACCCCTTTAACAGCAAAGCCGGCAGCATCACCCGGTGAACCTTGGCAAGTGCTGGGGCTCATAGGGTCTGGGGGGCTTGCTGTGCTCAGGTTTCAATTTCCAACATCCGATGTAAAAGTACGACAGATGTACGCATTAGATGAATGGATCACCGGAGTCTAACTGCTGCTATCCAACCTGGCTCCAATAAAAGCAGATTAAAGGGGTTGTCAGTAAGGAGGGATGAACGGATTCGTAGAAGTTCGAGTTTTGGTACCCAACCCAAACTTTTGTCCAATGTTTGGTTTGGGTACCAGAGCTGAGCTGTACCCGAACTAGAACAAGAACCCGAACAACATGGACACCCGAACTTTGGATCTGTAAAATTCTCCCTCCCTCGCCCCCTGTCTCTCTCTCTCGTCCCTGTACTTCCCTGAACGTTAAAACAGGACTTCCGGAGTTTAGCACCGGATGTTAAGTGCCCAGTACGAACCTCAAACTTTTTAAGTTCGGCTTTGCTCATTTCTAGTTATCCAGTCTAAAACGACAAGTTTGCAGTCACTATGTGACTGTAGACTTGTGATCCCTCACAGTGCACATACTGCACACTGTGAGGATTCTCCGGTATCACTTGACCACAAATATGCAACATGCATACTCCCAGCGAAAATACAACTGAACTGTATTTTAGCAGGGACTATGCATATCACATACTTGACCGACATTTCCGGCACTGACAATGGAGAGTCCTTACAGCGTGCAGTGCATGCACTGTGAGGAATCACAAGTCTACAGTCACATAGAGTGACTGCAGACTTGTCGTTTTAGATCATATAACCCCTTTAACCAATTAAGTTAAGTTTCCATGATGCGAAAATACAGCGGATTTTTCGGTGTTGAATCACATGTGGAAAATCTGCTGCTCTTTACAGAGTCAGCAAACTGCGCAAAATTCTAAGAAATCTATCTTATGGACATACTGCGAAATCTACCGCTGCATAAACTCATACTAAATTTATGCTGCGGTTGAAGGTGTGAGTTTCACCCTTTTCCATTCAAGGACCTCTGTTGTCGGAGGTCCGCTGTAAATACGTTCTGCCAGGCTTCATGGGAGATAAATTATTGTACAGTATTGCAGTGTATTATACATGCAAACACAGGTTTAAGTCCCCAGGAAAACCAATAAAATAATCTATAAAAAATATACTGTATAACTACAGTTTCCTGTAAAGAAAACAAAAATTTGCATCTCTGCGCGCTTGACTGCCCAAACTAATATCATTATATTTTATTTATTCCACAAAAAAAACAAAACAGTGTGGCTCCCAAGAGCTGCCAGCTTTGAGTCATGGACGTGTGCAGAGAACGGCTGTAAGCACTTCCCAGCACTATAATATACCACTCGCGCTTTGCAAAAAAAGTGTTCTGCAGAGTCGTCTGTCAATCAAAGTCCCAGTTTGTTCTTAAACAGTATAGTGTGAATCAGCGGTGACTGAAGTCCCTCTGTGCAGACCTCCATGACTGAAAGCCGGCGGCTCCCAAAAATAATTATTTATCTCCTGGTAGCCACACCTTCAGTAAGGTGGCTAGGCAGTGTTAGTGTTGTAACATTATTTCCCTGCAGATTAACATCAACAGGCAAATAGCGTTTTCTGAGGTGACAGGTTCCCTTTAAAATAGTAGGAGCAATCTGATCGGGCAGCACGGACACTTATGTATTAGCATAACATAGGATAAAAACAAAATGAGAAAATACTTAATATAGGGTAAGAATACAGTAATAGTGCATGTAAATAACATAGGGGTACTTAGCTAATATTGTTTTGATGATAAAACGTATAAGCCTGTACTCTATGTTATGTACATGTACTATTACTATATGTACTTACTTAATGCAGGGCATTTGCTCATTTCGTTTTTATCCTAGGTTATGTTTGATAATGGCCACATTTAGCGGCATATATAGAAATCATGGGGCCCCATGCCAAAGGTTTTATTTGTGCCCTCACAACAACAACAAAAAAAATTAATATTCGGCAGGGTCACAGAAGAGCATATCTCACAACTTTGCAGTGCTAACAAAGTAATTTTCCTCCTGTGGAAGCCTTATATTCCCCTTTCATTGCACTCAAAGTATGATACAAACAAAAGTGCCCTCCCAAACACAGTATCATGCCCCCACATTGAATTCCTCTTCAGTACCCTCTACACGCACGGTATGGTGGCCCTACTGTACTCCACTTCAACTTCCCCAGAAAAGTATGGTGACCCCAACACAGTATGATCCCCCCACAGCCCTCAATGCAGTCCCACACCTCACCACACTGTATAATGGCCCCAACACAGCCCTCCACACTGTATGATGAACCCCACACAAACCTTCACTCTGTACAAGTTCTTACATATAGTATAATGGTCCCAATATAGGCCTCCATAAAGTTTAAAGGCTCACACATAGCCCTCCAAATATTATAATGGACCCATAATAGACATGCATATAGTATAGTGGGCCCCATAATCCTCCATACAGTAGAATGCACTCACCATAGTTCTACATATAGTAAAATGCACTCCCCATAGGTTTCCATGTAGCATAGTGCTCCTTATAGTCCTCCATATAGTATAATGCACTCACCATAGTCCTCTATATAGTATAATGCACCCCAAAGTCCTCTATACAGTATAATGCACTCCCTATAGTCTTCCATATAGTATAATGCACCACATAGCCCTCCATATAGTGTAAAGCATTCCCCCACAGTCGTCCATATGGTATAATGCATTCCCCACAGTCCTCCATATAGTATAATGCACTCCCCACAGTCCTCCATATAGTATAATGCACTCGCCATAGTACTCCATTTAGTATAATGCTCCCCCATAGTCCTCTATATAGTACAATGCACAAAACATAGTCCTCCATATAGTATAATGCAATCCTCATTGTCCTCCATATAGTATAATACACTCCACATAGCCCTGCATACCCTATATTCCACCCCATAGTCTTCCATATAGTATAATGAACCCATAGTCCTTTATACAGTACAATGCACTACCCATAGTCCTCCATACAGTGTGATGCACCCCATAGTCCTCCATGTAGTATACTGTGTTATGAAAAGGTCACCGAGGAGGATGGCAAGAATAGGCTACGCCACCAGGAAACCAGAAAGGTTGGTAACTTAGCAGATTGAGACCCCTAATCCTAACAACACAACTAGCAGTAGCCATGGGATGTACCTACAATGCCCTAGACACCTCGGCACAGCCAGAGAACTAACTAAGCTTAAAGCAAGAAAGGTGAAATCTAAACTGCCCCGGAGTAGAACCCCAAAGAAATAGATAGTCCCAAACATATATTGTCGGTGAGACAAGATGAGGCACAAACACAAGCAGAAAACAGACTGAGCAAATGATGGGGCCCAAACTGTCTAGATAGGATAGGAAAGGAAAGACACTGTCTGCAATCACGCAAAAACCCTAAAAAATCCAACACGTCTGATGTACAAAAAACACTGAGGTCTCACGACCTCTCCCCCACTATATCAGCATTCTGATGTGAACTGGCAGCAAAGCAAAAGAGACTAATATAACAGAGGACTGAACAAATAACACAAGCTGTAACATATGGAGCGGGGTCCAGCACAGCCCCAGCAGGGAGAACGCTGAAATCTCACAGAAAAGCAGAAAGAGGCAAAACCAGATCAGATGCAAAGGATTAGCAAATGAACAACTTAACTGAAAAATGCAGGATCAGGCAGGAGACATCAGACCTCAAAATGCACAGGAAGAAACAATCACCAGCAGCAACTGAGGGAAGCCTGCTCACTTATATCCTCCCAGTCAGTAACCCCTGATTTCCAATCATCGTCGTAAGGTGGCAGACTTCTGTCAACCCGGCCAGCTCCACTACCCGCAGTAACCACCAGAGGGAGCCCCGACTCAGAAGTCAGACCAAGAGAATTCACAACAATACTGCACCCCATAGTCCTTCATACAATATAATATACCTCATAGTCATCCATATAGTATAATGCACGGCCCATAGTCCTCCATACAGTATTCTGGCCACCACAATGTTCTCACGGATTTAAATAAAAAATAAAAAAAAGAATACAATACTGGTTTCTCCTTCTTGTTCCCTGCGATATGTAGTGACGATAGCATGCCCACTGTGCTGAGATGTCAGACCCAAGGAGGAATGATGGGAGAAGGCGCTACAGCTAACACTCCCTCTTTCATGAATACTTTCAACTGTAGTGGCATCCAGGAGGCCGATACAGTTGAATGTGCAATGACAGGCATCGGGCCCCCTGGCATACGGGCCCCATGACGGCCACAGTGAGAATGCACACCTACACATTGCACTTATACCAACATTCGTTCCAGCTAGTTTCTTTGATTTTCCTTTAGTCCCCCTTCCCCTTTATGAGCTGGGTATTTAGTCCATATAGTTTTCCACGGGCAGGTGTTTAAACAGTCAGGCATGGGTCCTGCTCTGACCCCCATCTGTAGATGTCTGCTGGCACATAGAGAGGTTTAATGCTAGAGATATGACCATCCATATTGGGTATACCAGGTCGCGGTGGTATGGCTTTTATGCATTATGATCAAAAATAGTGTCATCCATGTACCCAATATTACTTACATGTATGATTACTATTTACTCACTGCAGGGTATTTGATCAGTCTGAGAACATGTGGAAGGTAAGTTTTTTACATCTATTCGCTTGATGGTGGGTTGCAGTTATTGTTGCTGTGGTTTTCTGTCTTTGGGAAGGTGCGACCTGGAGTTGGGCTGGCGTCACGACACAGCACACCTGGGGAAGTTCTGGGACCCTGGACGAATGGGGGGGTCCACAAATACCTGGAGCCGGGCCTGACCTGGAGTCATGAGGACTCAGCCTCGCCTAATGGGTGCTCTGGGGTAGCAGGTTGTCCTCCCTGCTGATGTACCATCGCTGTGACAGTGGTTTACACCCGGCACCGCAACTTTTTGGCTTCGGACACACTGAGGTTCGCCGTGACGTGGCAGTGGGCTTCATACAGTCTGAGTAGAATGTTAAACTAAGAACCTCATGTCCAGTTTTTACATTTTGGCCTAGCAGCATTAGATCAACGTATGATTTTTGGAGGTGCAGTCTACAGTACAGTTCTGTCATTTCGTTTTTATCCAAGGTTCTGTTTGTTAATGGCCACAGTGTGAACGAGCGCTTACACATTGCACTTACGCCAACATTTGTTCCAGCTCATTTCTTTGGTTTCACTTATGTATTTCTCCTAAAGTATCAGAAAGTAGCAAAAGTCTTTATTTTACAGTGAGGTCCTTACTGACATAAAGCTGGAAAACCAAGTGGCAGTCAGTGGACAGGGCTACATTACGTCTGTGAATTTTTTGAGCACGCCGATAAATTCAGATGATAATGGAGCCGTTTCCGTGAAATTGCTGGGAATGTTACGATAGGTGTAAACAAGCGCCATGTCCATAGCCCCATCACTAACTCAGACATTGCTTATTGGCAATCGCTCCATGTAAATGGGCCTTCAGTCACTATGGAGACGGCAGCTATTTGTCTGTAGATCGCACAGTCAGATGATGGAAATGGCCCGCTGGTACGTGTTCCACATGATAAGAGTGACTGATCATTAATATTAGGGTGTCACCGTACCGCTGGGCTATTTGCATTGTCGACACGCTCTCCTAGAGCACGGCTGTATTGTAACTTCAGCGCTGCCATGCACTGTGGAACTACAAGTCTCAGCATTCCGACAGCTGCCCATGTGCCGTCATCCGGATACACTGCACTGAGTATATGGGGTAAACAGAATCATTATTTCTGGAGTATTTTAATGACAACCTTCTGTGCCTGTACTGCTGGAGGTTCCCATCTGCTTCGTTCTTGGAGTGGCGAGCCTTGCAGCTGTCCTGATTAACAGTATGGTCTCGCCAGGCTTCTGCATGCCAGCGCCTGTTACCATGGCAATGTGGACTCCAAGACAAGATGACAAAAAAAAGGGCTTGGGAAGGCCCCAGAGAGTGAGAATGGAAAGCAGCTGGCACCTTGTCGTGTTATCCCCCAATGTACAGCCCTCGCCAGCGAACATGCACTGTGCTGATATACAGCATCAGTGCACTTTATAGAAAACACTGAGAATATCCAGTTTTTTTCAGCACTTAAAGGGTTATTCTCAAAATCACAAGTTATCCCCTATCCCAAGTTCCCCAGCCATACGAAAAGCCCCATCTTGAATGGTGGCCATGCTCAACCTCCGATCCATACATTGAGTGACAGCTGGAGAAAGCCAAGTGCTAGACACAAAGATTTCCAGCAGTCCCAAAAACGCTAAAAGGAGCAGAAGTAAAACATCCCCATCCTCTGCTTCCTTCCACATGGGGCTGCAGACCCTCGCTGTATGCCAGAGGGACCCAGTGGTCAGACCTTCTGCCCCCTGTCCTACAGCTAGGGAATATCGTATGATTTTGGGAATAAGCCTAATATAAGAGATTTTCACCAGAACTCTCGGCAGCAAAGGAATTATATTCTCATTTCATTTTGGACTAAGATATAGTTGATATCTTTTGTGATGTTCACTGCTCAATTCCCTGGAGACAGATGGTAACTCTGCAGTGAGCGATGCATTAAGTGTAGGGTGCAAATTGCGTCTTCTGAGAGGAAGAGGAGTAGAACTCTAGTGCAAAGCTCGTTAAAGGGTCGATATTGACTTTTAGGATTGCTACTTCCAATAGGAGGCACTAGGGTTCTAGTCCTCTTACTGTCTGAAGGGGCTATTTGAATATTTCATTTCCATGAGGAGCATTGTATGGCTTATAAGCCTCCTCACACTGGCATGCCACTCTCTACTAGAAGAAACATTGCCCTTTAGACCCCATTAAATATAGGGATTTCTACATGAAAAATGCTTCAGCACGTAGTGCTTTCTAGCCCCACTTTATAGCTTGCAGTTTTTCTTTTTAATATCTTTTGCACTGACGGTATTACTGTCAAATTCACCAAAATTGTCAGAGTGATGAATTGGTGCAAAAGTCAAAGATGCATTTTTTTGCCTTTAAAAAGATAGTTTTTTTTCACAGTGAAAGACTATTAATTCAATTTTGCACTCCATTATGGGATTGCAATACAACTGTACAAAAATGTTGAATTAAGCCTTAAACATCTGCATAAGCAAATTCTCACCCTTAGGTCACATGCACACATTCAGTATTTGGTGAGTTTTTTACCCCCGTGTTTGTAAGCCAAAACCAGGAGTGGGTGATAACTGCAGAAGTGGTGCAAATGTTTCCATTATACTTTTTCTCGATTGTTCCACTCCTGGTTTTGGCCTACAAATACTGGGGTAAAAAAAAATCACCAAATACTCAATGTGTGCACATGGTTTTAGGCTGGAGTCACACTTACCGTATTAAAAAAAAAAAAAAAAAATTGGTCCGATTTTGACGGCCGAGAATCGCACAAATGTTCCCCCGAACAGTGATCAGTATGTAATCCGTTAGCAATGCAAGGATGCGATTTCCTCGCATCTAATAACAGTGTGACATCCGTATGGCATCCGTATGCAATGTGATTTTAGCATGAGCTTTTACATACAGCAGTTCTCACTATGTAAAAGCTCATGTTAACCCCTTCATGACCAAGCCTATTTTGACCTTAATGACCAGGCCATTTTTTGCAATTCTGACCAGTGTCCCTTTATGAGGTAATAACTCAGGAACGCTTCAACGGATCCTAGCGATTCTGAGATTGTTTTTTCGTGACATATTGGGCTTCATGTTAGTGGTAAATTTAGGTTGATAATTTTTGCGTTTATTTGTCAAAAAATCAGAAATTTGGTGAAAATTTAGAAAATTTTGCAATTTTCAAATTTTGAATTTTTATTCTGTTAAACCAGAGAGTTATGTGACACAAAATAGTTAATAAATAACATTTCCCATATGTCTACTTTACATCAGCACAATTTTGGAAACAAAATGTTTTTTTGTTAGGAAGTTATAAGGGTTAAAAGTTGACCAGCGATTTCTCATTTTTACAATAAAATTTACAAAACCATTTTTTTTAGGGACCACCTCACATTTGAAGTCACTTTGAGGGGTCTATATGGCAGAAAATACCCAAAAGTTACACCATTCTAAAAACTGCACCCCTCAAGCTACTCAAAACTACATTCAAGAAGATTATTAACCCTTCAGGTGTTTCACAGGAACTAAAGCAATGTGGAAAGAAAAAATGGACATTTTAATTTTTCCAACAAAAATTTTCTTTTAGCATAAATTTTTTCATTTTCACATGGGAAACAGGATAAAATGGATCCTAAAATTTGTTGGGCAATTTCTCCTGAGTACAACGATACCTCATATGTGGTCATAAACCACTGTTTGGGCGCACGGCACGGCTCAGAAGGGAAGGAGCGCCATTTGACTTTTTGAATGGAAAATATGCTGGAATATTTAGCGGTTGCCATGTCGTGTTTGGAGAGCCCCTGTGTGCATAAACATTGGAGCTCCTCCACAAGTGACCCCATTTTGGAAACTAGACCCCCCAAGGAACTTATCTAGATGCATAGTGATCACTTTGAACCCCCAGGTACTTCACAAATTGATCTGTAAAAAAAAAAAATACTTTTTTTTCAAAAAAATTTTCTTTTAGCCTCAGTTTTTTCATTTTCACATGGGCAACAGGATAAAATGGATCCTAAAATTTGTTGAGCAATTTCTCCTGAGTGCACAGATACCTCATATGTGGTCATAAACCACTGTTTGGGTGCACGGCATGGCCCGGAAGGCAAGGAGCACCATTTGACTTTTTGAATGGAAAATTAGCTCCACTCGTTATCGGACACCATGTCGCATTTGGAGAGCCCCTGTGCACCTAAACATTGGAGCTCCCCCACAAGTGACCCCATTTTGGAAACTAGACCCCCTAAGGAACTTATCTAGATGTGTAGGGAGCACTTTGAACCCCCAAGTGCTTCACAAAAGTTTATAACACAGAGCAGTGAAAATAAAAAATAATTTTTTTTCCTCAAAAATGATTTTTAGCACACTATTTTTAATTTTCACAAGGCTAACAGGAGAAATTGGACCACAAATCTTGTTGTCCAGTTTGTCCTGAGTACGCTGATACCCCATATGTGGGGGATGACCACTGTTTGGGTACACGTCGGGGCTCGGAAGGGAAGTAGTGACATTATGAAATGCTGACTTTGATGGAATGGTCTGCGGGCATCATGTTACATTTGCAGAACCCCTGATGTACCTAAACTGTGGAACCCCCCACAAGTGACCCCATTTTGGAAACTAGATCCCCTAAGGAACTTATCTAGATGTGTGGTGAGCACCTTGAACCCCCAAGTGCTTCACAGAAGTTTATAACGCAGAGACGTGAAAATAAAAAATATTTTTTTTTCCTCAAAAAAAATGATTTTTACCCAGCAATTTTTTTTTCACAAGGGTAGCAGGATAAATTGGACCCCAAACGTTGTTGTACAGTTTGTCCTGAGTACGCTGGTGCCCCATATATGGGGGGGAACTATTGTTTGGGCACACGTAAGGGCTCGGAATGGAAGTAGTGGCGTTTTGAAATGCAGACTTTGATGGAATGGTCTGCGGTCGTCATTACGTTTGCAGAGCCCCTGATGTGCCTAAACAATAGAAACCCCCCACAAGTGACCCCATTTTGGAAACAAGACCTCCCAAGTAACTTATCTAGATGCCTGGTGAGCACTTTGGACCCCCAAGTGCTTCACAGAACTTTATAACGCAGAGACGTGAAAATTAAAAAAAAAAATTTTTCCACAAAAATATTTTTTTAGCCCCCAATTTTTTATTTTCCCAAGGGTACCAGGAGAAATTAGACCCCCAAAGTTGTTGTGCAATTTTTCCTGAGTACGCTGATACCCCATATGTTGGGGTAAACCACTGTTTGGGCACACGTCGGGGCTTGGAAGGGAGGAAGCACCATTTAACTTTTTGAACGCAAAATTGGCTGGAATCAATGGTTGCACCATGTCGCGTTTGGTGACCCCCTGATGTGCCTAAACAGTGGAAACCCCTCAATTCTAACTCCAGCCCTAACCCCAACACACCCCTAACCACAGCCCTAACCCCAACACATCCCTAACCCTAATTCCAACCCTAACCATAACCCTAACCCCAACAGACCCCGAACCCTAATCCCAACCCTAACCATAACCCTAACCACAAGCCTAACCCTAATTCCAACCCTAACCCTCTTTCCAACCCTAACCCTCTTTCCAACCCTAACCCTCTTTCCAACCCTAACCCTCATTCCAACCCTAACCCTCATTCCAACCCTAACCCTCTTTCCAACCCTAACCCTCTTTCCAACCCTAACCATCTTTCCAATCCTAACCCTAACCCTCTTTCCAACCCTAACCCTCTTTCCAACCCTAACCCTCTTTCCAACCCTAACCCTAACCCTCTTTTCAACCCTAACCCTCTTTTCAACCCTAACCCTCTTTTTAACCCTAACCCTAACCCTCTTTTCAACCCTAACCCTAACCCTAATGGAAAAATAAAAATAAAAATATTTTCTTTTTTTTATTAGTTCTGCCTACCTATGGGGGTGATAATCGGGGGCTTTATTTACTTTTTCTTTCATTTTGATCACTGTGAGAGTGATCAAAATGAAAGAATGGAATCTGCAGCCGGCAGATTCGGGCGGGCGCACTGCGCATGCGCCCGCCATTTTCAAAGGTGGCGGCGCCCATCATCCGGACCCGAGGGACACCGGGAGGTACGGGGGGACTCAGGAGGTACCGGGGGGGTGAGGGGGGGATCGGAGGCTGGCGGGGAGCAGAGGGAATGGGAGGGGGGCAGATGATGACAGCGGCGGCAGATCGCCGCTGTCATTCAGTTGCGGGGGGGCGATTTCACTTTTAACAGCCAATCAGAGCGATCGTAGCCACGTTGGGGCGAAGCCACGCCCCCTGTGGTGAATTACAAAGCCCCCTGTATCTGCGGGTCGGGTGACCTTTCAGTGACCCCGGTCACCCGACCCGCAGGGGGGCTTTGAAGTCATGACGCCACATAGGCGTCACTGGTCAGATTTGAACCAGGTTTCATGACGCCTATGTGGCGTCATTGGTCGTGAAGGGGTTAAACTCTCATTGTAAAGACAAAATAATGAGAGAGAGAGAGATTAAAAGCCGGCAGATGCCGCGTACAGTATAGAATATTTTAGGTTAGAATAGATATATACAAATACAGTTGTGGCCAAAAGCATTGACACCCCTGCAATTCTGTCAGATAATACTCAGTTTCTTCCTGAAAATGATTGCAAACACAAATTCTTTGGTATTATTATCTTCATTTAATTTGTCTTAAATGAAAAAACACAAAAGAGAATGAAGCAAAAAGCAAAACATTGATCATTTCACACAAAAACTCCAAAAATGGGCCAGACAAAAGTATTGGCACCCTCAGCCTAATACTTGGTTGCACAACTTTTAGCCAAAATAACTGCGACCAACCGCTTCCGGTAACCATCAATGAGTTTCTTACAATGCTCTGCTGGAATTTTAGACCATTCTTCTTTGGCAAACTGCTCCAGGTCCCTGATATTTGAAGGGTGCATTCTCCAAACTGCCATTTTTAGATCTCTCCAAAGGTGTTCAATGGGATTCAGGTCTGGACTCATTGCTGGCCACCTTAGAAGTCTCCAGTGCTTTCTCTCAAACCATTTTCTAGTGCTTTTTGAAATGTGTTTTGGGTCATTGTCCTGCTGGAAGACCCATGACCTCTGAGGGAGACCCAGCTTTCTCACACTGGGCCCTACATTATGCTGCAAAATTTGTTGGTAGTCTTCAGACTTCATAATGCCATGCACACGGTCAAGCAGTCCAGTGCCAGAGGCAGCAAAGCAGCCCTAAAACATCAGGGAACCTCCGCCATGTTTGACTGTAGGGACCGTGTTCATTTCTTTGAATGCCTCTTTTTTCTCCTGTAAACTCTATGTTGATGCCTTTGCCCAAAAAGCTCTACTTTTGTCTCATCTGACCAGAGAACATTCTTCCAAAACGTTTTAGGCTTTTTCAGGTAAGTTTTGGCAAACTCCAGCATGGCTTTTTTATGTCTCGGGGTAAGAAGTGGGGTCTTCCTGGGTCTCCTACCATACAGTCCCTTTTCATTCAGACGCCGACGGATAGTGCAGGTTGACACTGTTGTACCCTCGGACTGCAGGGCAGCTTTAACTTGTTTGGATGCTAGTCGAGGTTCTTTATCCAACATCCGCACAATCTTGCATTGAAATCTCTTGTCAATTTTTCTTTTCCATCCACATCTAGGGGAGGTTAGCCACAGTGCCATGGGCTTTAAACTTCTTGATGACACTGCGCACGGTAGACACAGGAACATTCAGGTCTTTGGAGATGGACTTGTAGCCTTGAGATTGCTCATGCTTCCTCACAATTTGGTTTCTCAAGTCCTCAGACAGTTCTTTGGTCTTCTTTCTTTTCTCCATGCTCAATGTGGTACACACAAGGATACAGGACAGAGGTTGAGTCAACTTTAATCCATGTCAACTGGCTGCAAGTGTGATTTAGTTATTGCCAACACCTGTTAGGTGCCACAGGTAAGTTACAGGTGCTGTTAATTACACAAATTAGAGAAGCATCACATGATTTTTCGAACAGTGCCAATACTTTTGTCCACCCTCTTTTTTATGTTTGGTGTGGAATTATATCCAATTTGGCTTTAGAACAATTCTTTTTGTGTTTTTTCATTTAAGACAAATTAAATGAAGATAATAATACAAAAGAATTTGTGTTTGCAATCATTTTCAGGAAGAAACTGAGTATTATCTGACAGAATTGCAGGGGTGTCAATACTTTTGGCCACAACTGTAGAATGGGTGTATGTGTGTGTGTATATATATATATATATATATATATACACACACACACACACAGTCATGGCCAAAAGTATTGACACCCCTGCAATTCTGTCAGATAATATTCAGTTTCTTCCTGAAAATGATTGCAAACACAAATTCTTTGGTATTATTATCTTCATTTAATTTGTCTTAAATGAAAAAACACAAAAGAGAATGAAGCAAAAAGCAAAACATTGATCATTTCACACAAAACTCCAAAAATGGGCCGGACAAAAGTATTAGCACCCTCAGCCTAATACTTGGTTGCACAACCTTTAGCCAAAATAACTGCGACCAACCGCTTCCGGTAACCATCAATGAGTTTCTTACAATGCTCTGCTGGAATTTTAGACCATTCTTCTTTGGCAAACTACTCCAGGTCCCTGATATTTGAAGGGTGCCTTCTCCAAACTGCCATTTTTAGATCTCTCCACAGGTGTTTTATGGGATTCAGGTCTGGACTCATTGCTGGCCACCTTAGAAGTCTCCAGTGCTTTCTCTCAAACCATTTTCTAGTGCTTTTTGAAGTGTGTTTTGGGTCATTGTCCTGCTGGAAGACCCATGACCTCTGAGGGAGACCCAGCTTTCTCACACTGGGCCCTACATTATGCTGCAAAATTTGTTGGTAGTCTTCAGACTTCATAATGCCATGCACACGGTCAAGCAGTCCAGTGCCGGAGGCAGCAAAGCAACCCCAAAACATCAGGGAACCTCCGCCATGTTTGACTGTAGGGACCGTGTACTTTTCTTTGAATGCCTCTTTTTTCTCCTGTAAACTCTATGTTGATGCTTTTGCCCTAAAAGCTCTACTTTTGTCTCATCTGACCAGAGAACATTCTTCCAAAATGTTTTAGGCTTTTTCAGGTAAGTTTTGGCAAACTCCAGCCTGGCTTTTTTATGTCTCGGGGTAAGAAGTGGAGTCTTCCTGGGTCTCCTACCATACAGTCCCTTTTCATTCAGACGCCGACGGATTGTACGGGCTGACACCGTTGTACCCTTGGACTGCAGGGCAGCTTGAACTTGTTTGGATGTTAGTGGAGGTTCTTTATCCAACATCCGCACAATCTTGCGTTGAAATCTCTTGTCAATTTTTCTTTTCCGGCCCCATCTAGGGAGGTTAGCCACAGTGCCATGGGCTTTAAACTTCTTGATGACACTGTGCACGGTAGACACAGGAACATTCAGGTCTTTGGAGATGGACTTGTAGCCTTGAAATTGCTTATGCTTCCTCACAATTTGGTTTCTCAAGTTCTCAGACAGTTCTTTGGTCTTCTTTCTTTTCTCCATGCTCAATGTGGTACACACAAGGACACAGGACAGAGGTTGAGTCAACTTTAATCCATGTTAACTGGCTGCAAGTGTGATTTAGTTATTGCCAACACCTGTTAGGTGCCACAGGTAAGTTACAGGTGCTGTTAATTACATAAGTTAGAGAAGCATCACATGATTTTTCAAACAGTGCCAATACTTTTGTCCACCCTCTTTGTTATGTTTGGTGTGGAATTATATCCAATTTGGCTTTAGGACAATTCTTTTTGTGTTTTTTCATTTAAGACAAATTAAATGAAGATAATAATACCAAAGAATTTGTGTTTGCAATCATTTTCAGGAAGAAACTGAGTATTATCTGACAGAATTGCAGGGGTGTCAATACTTTTGGCCATGACTGTATATATATATATATAGTAGTGCAGCGCTCACTGAATGCGTTGGGGGACACTCGCTTGGCAAAGGATTAGCTTAGACTTGCACGGTTTTGCTCATAAAACAGTCTATGAGGTTTATTTTACTCAGCATAAACCACACTGTAGGACCAGTAACACGTCACAGGCCTACCACTGTCCATAATATTTTACAGGTTATGGCTTTACCTCGCAGTCCCTAAACCCGCCGGTCATCTCTGTCCAGTTACCGGGGTCGACCACACACCAAACAGTTCCTTAATGTTCATGGAACAATAAAATCACCAGCAGTCTGTGGAGGTACCTTACAGGAGCTCCTGCTCAAGACGCCGACTCCTTGTCAGTTATCTCTCCCGGAGAAGATGCCTTGCTGGGATCACTGTCCTTGTGACCAGGGCACTCCTGACAGTCCAGACCCACAGCAGGAACAGTAGCTTCCCCAATGCAGGGCTGTCACAGACTCTGCTCACATATGGCCTCTCCGGCTGCTAATCAGGACGTCTGTCCCCCCCGGGACCGTCCAACACACAGGCCTCCAGGTCTAAGACCTCACCATGTGCTCTTCAGGAAGTTAGCAACTTCCAACACACATGCCTTCCAGAACCTTACACTCTGACCACTCAGGTTCAGACACTCCCTATGTGACCAGACCTCAGTCACATTATATATCCGTAACCACCCCCATATGTGGGCGGTGTATGTGTGGCTAGCCGATTCCGCCCAGCTCTCCAACTAGCCCTATAAGCCCCCATTATAGGTAAATAAAATCATGGAACTACAAGTCCCAGCACAACAACATCATTTTTGGGTTGACAGCGCAGAGAACCTCTGCGACACATACTGGACATTTACAATCATGCTGGTCACTGTTTCACCATCACAATCAAGGAAACACCTGCATGCATATCCTGAGAAGCACATAAAGCGCCCCCTAGCTGTATCAAGGGTCACTGCATCACTTACCCCGCACCTGTTAAAACTTGTGGGGTTGAAGATTTGTCACACACCAGGGGCATCGAGACCGGGTACCCATGTCACCTTGCCCTACAAGTCGAGAGGACTGTCTCAGTCTGTTTTGGGCGTCATTCAGTATCACACCTTTGTTAGGCCTCCCCCACCCCCAGCTGTCAGTATGTCGGCCTTGGGCTTCAGCCCTTGCGTCACCATCTGTGTCACCAGACCATTTTTAGTCAACCCACTTTCCAAGTGTGCCCCTTCACGTGACCTTTCTTCCCATGGCCACCTCCCACGGTTGTTGCGGTCATGAGACCCACGTCCAGTCGAGTCTACTGGCTGCTCTGAGTCTGACCCTTTGTCACTACGTCCGCTTCCGGGTCTCCCGCCTAATTCACTCAGCCCTGAGCTAACTGAGGCGACACTACTTCTACCTCTTTCATCAGGTCTCTTTCTGTAATCTCTCTGCTGGCCATTTCTGCTATTGTCTTTATTGCCCAGAGAGCAGTTCTTCCATATGTCTCTATGTCCTCTGTTAGCTTCAACTTGAGGACCTTCAGTCTTTATCGAACCTCTTCACCTCTCTATCTCGTGAGATGAAGGTGACGGCCATCTGTTTCCCATTTCCTGCAGCTTTTTATTGATCTGCTCCCTCTCACGTCTTAGCTGCTCGATTTCCTTTAGGTACGCCACGCGATACCCCAGGAGCATCCCGATATTCTCAAGACTCTCCATGGAGCCGACAATAAGGAATAGAACCATCCCATCTTCACCCACGGCCTGGGCCTCGTCATCAGCCGGAATCCTCAGTCTCTTCACATTGGATCTATTCATCTCCTGCATCACTTTCCCAAGTCTTCTGATGACTTTCCCCACCAAATTTCTGGGTACCAGAACGACGCCTTCCACAAAGCCCAGCCGATTTTGAGCTTCCCTCGCAAGCTCCAGACGTTGAGCGGCTTCCTTATTCCTCAAGATAATCATCTGTTTCGTGCGGAGGCATTGTAGATGCATATCCCTCAGGACAGCCACCCGCTTCTCTGTAACTTCCCTCTTCGACAGTATCACCAACTGGTTCGTCTCTGGTGCCCAGTTCACACTACATGCTTTTACTGCCTTTTTAAAGGCCTCATGCACACCTTAACTGACACAAGCTTCTCGTACGTCTTTGGGTACCTCTATCACACACTTTAAGAGCGAAGTCTCATTCTCTTCATGGACAGGTGGCTCACGGTTTATCTCGGACACTCCCATCAAGACATCTGCCATGACCGGGTGACTGTCTTGTTCAGCTCTAAGCTTACATTCTTCCTCAACTTTACACTATTCAAGACCCCTGGCTAAGTTGGGCATTTGCAACTCCGCCTTGCTACCACTCGGGCACGGCCGCTGTAAGTCTTTTACCACCAACTTCTCTTGTAGAAGACCTTTTAATGCTTCTCTGAGCACTTCCACATCTTCCCTTAAGGCCTTATTCACACTTTGCCACGTTGACAGGTGCCCTCTGAGCTCAGAGACTTCCTGCTCCAGCTCATCCACTCTGTGCTCAGCCGCTTGTCTCAGTACCCTTTCTCGTTTAATATGCTCTTGCACTGTTTCTTTAATCAGCTCTATTTCTTGATCCTGTTCTCTTTTGGCCAGCATGTGTCGCACCATCACTTCTTTAAATATATTTTCTGATGGGCCAGCTTTCATAGTTGACATCTTCAACCTCTCTTGACACTCTGCCTGTTCACCCTTAGGTACTGTTACAGAACCACTCAGCACCCAGAATATGTTGTGCAGTTATATGTATATATAATAGGTTCCATGTGAGATGCATGTCCCTAATGTATCAGCAGTGTCCGCCCTCCCCCCACCTTTGTAATTCCCACAGTAAACATCCGCAGGCTCCGGCCACCTGTGGCTTTTGTAATGCATGTCTGGCCTGACGCCTGTCTATTGGCCGGCCCTCTGTATCTGTGTGATATATTCTGTGTCCTGTGAGTAAAGTGTTGTCAGACTGGAAATACATGGAGAAGCAGTGATCTTTTATATGCACCCATGCACTCAGAGGAATTCCAGCCAGCATCCTTCATTCAGACTCCAGCCAACGCAGAGCGGACCTCCGAAAACAAGGGGTGGTACTGAAAGAGGTACCCCAGCTTGGAAGACCCCGTTACACTGGAGGCAGCCAGCGGGATTTGATACCCCTTCTACAGGAGGAAAGGAATGAATGGAAAATAACTACCAGAAGTTAAAGAGGACTACATTAAAAGATCTGGTGGAAGCCCAAGGGTTGATCGCCAGCAACAAAACAAAAGCGGATTTGATAGCAGCCATCATGGAACACGACAGTGCAGCGCCCCCCAATGTGAACGTGGAGGAGACCGAATTCCAGAGGGAGGTAAAGAACAGACTGGCGTTCTATGGCCTAAACCCTGCAGTAGAGATCATACGAGAGGTGATGGCGGATGTGCGTACTGATCTGAAGGAAAAGATGGCCGAGCGGACCAGGATAGAGCTAGCCAAGATGGAGATGGCAGAGCGGACCAAAGTGGAGCTGGCCAAGATGGAGATGGCAGAGCGGAGAGAGGAGAGCCAGTGAGCAGGGGGAGCTCTGGCCTTCGACCAGGTACCTTCAACAGTAAGCCACAAAAAGATCCAGTACAATGCCTTCCGACAGTTGGGGAAGGCAGAGGAAGACATTGATGGCTTTCTGCAGGACTTTGAGCGGCATTGTGCCCTTCATCAAGTAAAGCCGGAGGAACGGGTTCAGATTCTCGCCAGCAAGCTGACAGGCTGGGCAGCGGATGCCTATCGCACGGTACCTGATGAGGACTGTATGGACTATGAGCGGATCAAAGAAGTGATCTTGGCCCGGTATGCATTGACACCAGAGGCCTACCGCCAAAAGTTCCGCGGACTTATAAAACGCGTAACCGATACCCAAATGAATGGGCCTGTAAATTACGGTGGTCACTGCTAGAGTGGGTACAAGGGAGCCAAGCAACCACTAAGGAGGACGTCCTCCAGCTCTTCCTGTTAGAATGATTCTTTAATGGACTAAACCCCGAGACACAGGAATGGCTTCTGGACAGGCGGCCAACGACTCTTGAGGAAGCCGCTCATCTGGCCGATGAACATCATGATGCCAGGAGGCCGCAGTTTTCCGGATCAAAGGTGGTCACTAGGGGCCCGCCCATGGACGTGGAGGGCCCCAAACCACCGAAGATTGTAGGGGGACCAGCTAGAAACCCAGCCTACCACAGTCCCCCTGGGGCGCGATGCCACACCTGCCGTCAGCTGGGCCACCTGCAAAGACAATGTCCCAACCGGACTCAGCATACTCAGTGGCCAAAGGCGGGAACAGCTACCTTCAGCCGGGCTGCTGTACACTGCTACCAAGGCGAAGCTGACCCGGCATTGGGGGCTACGATTAACCAAGGGGTGGAAGAGATGGAGGAAGTGCTGCATGAAGTAGACCCCGTGCAGGCAACCCGGGCAGATAATCGACAACAGCATCGACAGGTCGTGTGGGTTAATGGGAAACGTATGGGACCAAGAGAAGACGGACAGGACAGTGGCCGTCCGTGTAGCAGGGGGAGCCATACATCGACTGCCCACTGCCAGGATTCACCTGAACTGGGGAGTCGGGGATGGCCTTGTTGAGGTCGGCTTGATGGAGGATTTGCCTGCAGACGTCTTGCTGGGAAATGACTTGGGGCCCATGTCTGCATTCCCGGTGGCTCCTCTGGCAGAGACATTTCCTGTGACCACCCGGAGACAAGCACGAGCTGCGGAGGCGGAATCACACTCAGAGAAGGCCCAGGTAAGACATCCCAGCCCTGCACGTATTCCCATAGCCAGACACATTTCTTGGGCCACCCCAGATGAATTTAAGAGGGAGTTACTTGAGGATCCTTCCTTAGAGGGATATCGTGGGAAAGCACAGGAGGGGAGAGGGGTGCTGGAAGGGGAACAGTTTGTATGGAAGCAGGGACTCCTCTACCGGATCACAGAGGTAACCTATGATGTTCGTCAGTACTGCCAGACCTGTGACAGTTGTCAGCGCATTGGCAAGAGGTGGGATCGATGCAAGGCCAAATTACGCCCCCTCCCCATTGTGGAAGAACCATTTAGCCGAGTAGTGGTCGATCTGATAGGGCCGTTAGCCAAATCCAGTCCGTCCGGGAAAAAGTATATATTGACAGTGGTAGATTATGCCACACGGTATCCAGAGGCGGTTGCGTTACCTAACATACTGGCAGAGACGGTGGCGGCCGCCCTGCTCCAGGTTTTCTCACAGGTTGGATTTCCCCGGGAGATTATCTCGGACCAGGGTACCCAGTTTACAGCAGAGGTGACCAACCAACTGTGGAAGCTGTGCGGCGTAAAGTCCATTAGAAGCGCCCCATACCACCCGCAAACCAATGGGTTGTGTGAACGCTTTAACGGGACATTAAAACAGCTCATTGGGACTTTTACCTGGACCTACAGGGACTGGGAGAAATTCTTGCCACACCTCCTGTTTGCCTATCGGGAGGTGCCCCAAGAATCCACGGGGTTCTCCCCATTCGAGCTGGTATATGGGAGACGGGTAAGGGGACCCCTAGACTTAGTGCTGGAACACAGGGAAGGGGAGGGCCTCATAGAAGGGGTACCTATTGTACCCTATGTGCTGGAATTCCGGGACCGCCTACAGGAGCTGACCCAGGTTGTACGTGAGAACCTGCAGGCAACCCAGCGGCGCCAGAGCGTATGGTACGATCGGAGGGCCTGAGAGCGCACCTTGGAAATAGGACAGAAGGTCCTGGTGTTAGAGCCCACTAAACAGAACAAGTTCCAAGCTGCATGGCAGGGGCCCTACCAGGTAGTGGGGAAAATAGCCGACACAACCTATAATGTCGCCGATTGTGACGACCCCAGGGTTATCCGCATGTTCCACGTGAATATGCTGAAGCCCTACCGGGAGCGCCCTGAAGAGGTAGTGGCCATCTGTGCACCTGAGGCAGAGGATTTAGCCGGAATTCCCTTGCCGGATGTCTTAGGGGAAAGCACTCAGTCTAAAACATGGGACCAGGTACACTTGGGTGAAAACCTAGGCCCCCGGGAGAGACAGCAGGCGGAGGCATTGTTGAGGCTGCGACAGAGGATGTTTTCAGAGAGACCGGGGTACACTCGCCTGGCACAACACAAGGTTGAGACCCAGGATCAGACCCCCCTGCGACAAAACCCCTTCCACGTCCCTGAGTCTGTACGAGAGGGGATGCGACAAGAGATACAAGAGATGTTGCGTTTAGGGGTCATTGAAGAGTCAGATAGTCCCTGGGCATCCCCCGTAGTGTTAGTGCCCAAGAAGGATGGGACTGCACGGTTTTGTGTAGACTATCGTAAGCTCAATGAGAAAACAGTGACAGATGCATATCCCATGCCGCGTGTGGATGAGTTGTTAGACCGGCTGGCGAGGGCAAAGTATTTGACCACCATCGATCTATGCAAAGGCTACTGGCAGATTCCCCTTAGTCCTGACGCTATTCCCAAGTCGGCATTTGTCACCCCGTTCGGCTTATTCCAGTTTCGAGTTATGCCATTCGGGATGAAGAATGCCCCGGCGACCTTCCAGAGGCTGGCTGACCGGCTTCTGGATGGTCTCCAGGACTATGCTTGTGCCTACCTGGACGACATCGCCATCTACAGTGCGACATGGGAAGAGCATCTAAATCACCTAGAGATAGTATTGGACAGGATCCACCAGGCCGGAATCACCCTGAACCCAAACAAGTGTCACGTGGGCAAAGCAGAGGTTCAGTATTTAGGGCATTGGGTGGGAAGTGGGAAACAGCGACCAGAACCAGCCAAGATTGAGGCCATAGCCAAATGGCCCATCCCACGCACTAAAACCCAGGTCATGGCGTTTCTAGGGACAGCGGGGTATTACAGGAAATTCGTTCCCAAATACAGCAGCGTAGCCAAGCCCCTCACTGATTTGACCCGTAAGAACCAACCCCGCCAGGTAACCTGGACCTCAGAATGTGAGGAAGCCTTCCGCCAACTTAATGACGCCCTCACCAATACCCCTGTATTGGCTGCACCCGATCCAACTAAACGTTTCCTGGTTCACACAGACGCTTCTATGTTTGGATTGGGGGCAGTACTGAGCCAAGTCGGGCCGGACGGCCAAGAACACCAGGTAGCTTACCTGAGTCGGAAACTACTGCCCCGTGAAGTAAGCTATGCGGCCATCGAGAAGGAGTGCCTGGCGGTAGTATGGGCACTCAAAAAGTTGCAACCATATTTGTATGGACGACAGTTTTTCCTCCTAACGGACCATAATCCCCTAGTCTGGCTTAATCGGGTCTCCGGAGACAACGCCAGATTGCTGCGGTGGAGTTTAGCCCTACAACCTCTGGACTTCACCATCCACCACAGACCCGGCAAACAAAACGGTAACGCCGATGGACTAAGTCGACAAACGGAACTTGTACCAACCCCATAAACTTCTGTCATCCCCAAACCGATCCGTTGAGGATCAGACTGTGTATGCCGATCGCGTCGCTGAAAAGGGGGAGCCGAGTATAACGGGGTCTTCCAAGCTGGGGTACCTCTTTCAGTACCACCCCGTGTTTTCGGAGGTCCGCTCTGCGTTGGCTGGAGTCTGAATGAAGGATGCTGGCTGGAATTCCTCTGAGTGCATGGGCGCATATAAAAGATCACTGCTTCTCCATGTATTTCCAGTCTGACAACACTTTACTCACAGGACACAGAATATATCACACAGATACAGAGGGCCGGCCAATAGACAGGCGTCAGGCCAGACATGCATTACAAAAGCCGCAGGTGGCCGGAGCCTGCGGATGTTTACTGTGGGAATTACAAAGGTGGGGGGAGGGCGGACAGTGCTGATACATTAGGGACATGCATCTCACATGGAACCTATTATATATACATATGACTGCACAACATATTCTGGGTGCTGAGTGGTTCTGTAACAGGTTACCTCTCGACTCTCTAACTTCAGAAGCTCCACACTCTCCAGCTCTTCAGCAACCGGTTCTCTAGTCTTCACTTTGAGGTGCACTGTCGTTACCGTGTGTGAGTGCTTCTGACAGCACCACATTGCACTCAGCCCTAGCGGTTGCTACTGGTAATGACACGTCACTTTCCTTCCTGATCTCTTCAATATCTGGAGGAGCACTCACCTCCTGAATAAAAGCCCAACATCTTGCGGCCCTCCAAAGAAATGCCACCCCACACCATTACAGACCCACTGCCAAACCGGTCATGCTGAAGGATGTTGCAGGCAGCAGATCGCTCTCCACAGCGTCTCCAGACCCTGTCACATCTGTCACAAATGCTCAGTGTGAACCTGCTTTCATCTGTGAAGAGCACAGGGTGCCAGTGGCGAATTTGCCAATCCTGGTGCTCTGTGGCAAATGCCAAGCGTCCTGCCATGGTAGTGTTGGGCTGTGAGCACAACCCCCATCTGTGGACGTCGGTCAATCAGGCCATCCTCATGGAGTCGGTTTCTAACCATTTGTGCAGACACATGCACATTTGTGGCCTGCTGGAGGTTGTTTTGCAGGACTCTGGCAGTGCTCCTCCTGTTCCTCCTTGCACAAAGCCTGAGGTAGCGGTCCTGCTGCTGAGTTATTGTCCCCCTACAGCCCCCTCCATGTTTCCTGGTGTACTGGCCTGTCTCCTGGTAGCGCCTCCAGCCTCTGGACACTACGCTAACAGACACAGCAAACCTTCTTGCCACATCTCGCATTGACGTGCCATCCTGGATGAGCTGCACTACCTGAGCCACTTTTGTGGGTTGTAGAGTCCGTCTCATGCTACCACTAGTGTGAAAGCACAACCAACATTCAAAAGTGACCAAAACATCAGCCAGAAAACATTGGTACTGAGATGTGGTCTGTGATGCCCACCTGCAGAAACACTCCTTTATTGAGGGTGTCTTGATAATTGCCAATAATTTTCATCTGTTGTCTATTCCATTTGCACAACAGCATGTGAAATTGATTGTCAATCAGTGTTGCTTCCTAAGTGGACAGTTTGATTTCACAGAAGTTTGATTTACTTGGAGTTATATTCTGCTGTTTAAGTGTTCCCTTTATTTTTTTGAGCAGTGTATATTTCATAGGCAGATAGACAACAGAATAGCCGATAATTCATTTGTCGGCTTCTGTGAAATCATTGCAGACGCCGACAGGATAAAAGACACGGTTTACATACAGTAAACCATTGCAGAACAGTTAGATTTATATATGTCAGTGAGTAATACTGTTAGTAGTATGTGTGTAAAATTTGGGACCTGTATGTATTTAATAAAATAATGTTTTCACGGAAACAACTGGTGTGGGCTCCTGCACAATTTTCTGCGCCAGAGAAGGAAAGCCAGTGAGACCATGGTTATTGCCCCCCCCCCCGGCTAAAACATCTGCCCTCAGCCACCCCAGAAAAGGTGCATCTGTAAGACTAGGGCTGACGTCACTGATGCTGCGCAGCCTCCCAGCCTGACCTGCGATTAACTCGGCAGCGTGGGAAAATGAACTTCCACTTTCTCACGCTCAAGAGTTCACTATGGGTCAGGCTGGGAGGCTATGCTGACTTCACTGATGCTGCTGCCGGCAGCTTCTCATTCATTCCTTAGTGGTTTACAGCTGGGGCGGTAACATTAGCACCGCTCCCGGTTGTAAACTATTTAACCCCCAGATGTGGATTACGCCGTGGGACTAAATGCCGGACACGTATGGTATATTGTTGTTTATTACAGGAGATTGAGGGCATCGTTTGGACTAACAGAAGAATAAAGATGGCAAAACTGTGTGGTCTTTCATTTCATTAAAATACTTTTTTATGCTTGTGTGTGTGTGTGTGTTGATTTAACCCTTTACAAACTTTAGGATTAGTAATGGATAGGTGTCTTATTGACACCTCTCCATTACTAAGCCAGGCTTAATGTCACCTTACAATACAAAGGTGACATTAACCCCTTATTATCCCATACGCCACAACTATAGGGCAGTGGGAAGAGAAAGGCTAAATAGATGCGCCTTTTCTGGGGTGGCTGGGGGGCAGATGTTTTTAGCCGGGGGGGGGCGCAATAATCATGGTCCCTCTCTAGGCTATTAATATCTGTCCTCAATCACTGGCTTTCCCTCTCTGGGGCAGAAAATTGCGCAGGAGCCCACACCAGTTTTTCCGTTAAAACATTCTTTTATTAAATACAAAAAGGTCCCATATTTTACACACACATACTACTAACAGTATTAGACACTGACATATATAAATCTAACTGTTCTGCAACGGTTTACTGTATGTAAACCATGTCTCCTATCCTGTCGGCTTCTGCAATGATTTTACAGAAGCCGACAAATGAATTATCGGCTATTCTACTATATGTCTATGAAAAATAAAGATATACACTAACATTCAAAAGTTTAGGGTCACTTAGAAATGTCCTTATTTTTGAAAGAAAATCACAGTTTTTCCCAATGAAGCTAACATTAAATGATTCAGAAATACACTCTACATTGTTAATGTGAAAAATTACTATTCTAGCTGGAAACGTCTGGTTTGTAATACAATATTTTCATAGGTGTATAGAGGCCAATTTCCAACAACCATCACTCCAGTGTTCTTATGGTACTTTGTGTTTGCTAACTGTGTAAGAAGGCTAATGGATGGTTAGAATACCCTTGAAAACCCTTGTGCAAGTATGTTAGTCAAACTGTTTTCAGCTGTGCTGATTAGAGAAGTTATAATTCTGACCTTCCTTTGATCTAGTTGAGAATCTGGAGCATTACATTTGTTGGTTCCATTAAACTCTCAAAATGGCCAGAAAAAAAGAACTTTCATGTGAAACTCAACAGACTATTCTTGTTCTTAGAAATGAAGGCTATTCCATGCGAGAAATTGCCAAGAAACTGAAGATTTCCTACAACGGTGTGTACTACTCCCTTCAGAGGAGAGCACAAAGAGACTCTAACCAGAATAGAAAGAGAAGTCAGGGGCCCCGCTGCACCACTTAGCAACAAGACAAGTACATTAGAGTCTGTAATTTGAGAAATCGACGCCTCACAGGTCCTCAACTGGCAGCTTCATTAAATAGTACACGCAAAGCACCAGTGTCAATGTCTACAGCGAAGAAGCGACTCCGGGATGCTGGCCTTCAGAGCAGACTGGCAAAGAAAAAGCCATATCTGAGAGTGGCTAATAAAAGGAAAAGATTAATATGGGTAAAAGAACACAGACATTGGACAGAGGAAGATTAGAAAAAAGTGTTATGGACAGATGACTCCAAGTTTGAGGTGTTTGGATCACACAGAAGAACATTTGTGAGATGCAGAACAACTGAAAAGATATTGGAAGAGTGCCTGACGCCATCTGTCAAGCATGGTGGAGGTAATGTGATGGTCTGGGGTTGCTTTGGTGCTGGTAAAGTGGGAGATTTGTACAAGGTAAAAGGGATTTTTAATAAGGAAACCTATCACTCCATTTTGCAACACCATGACATACCCTGTGGACAGAGCTTGATTGGAGCCAATTTCATTCTACAACAGGACAATGATCCAAAGCACACCTCCAAATTATGCAAGAACTATTTAGGGAAGAAGCAGGCAGCTGGTATTCTATCTGTAATGGAGTGGCCAGCGCAGTCACCAGATCTCAACTCCATTGAGCTGTTGTGGGAGCAGCTTGACTGTATGGTACGCAAAAAGTGCCCATCAAGCCAAACCAACAGATCTCAACCCCATTGAGCTGTTGTGGGAGCAGCTTGACCGTATGGTACGCAAAAAGTGCCCATCAAGCCAAGCCAACTTGTAGGAGGGGCTTTTGGAAGCATGGGGCAAAATTTCTCCAGATTACCTCAGCAAATTAACTGCTAGAATGCCAAAGGTCTGCAATGCTGTAATTGCTGCAAAGCGAGCATTCTTTGACGAAAGCAAAGTTTGAAGGAGAAAATTATTATTTTAAATAAAAATCTTTTTTTTCTTGAACCTTGTCAATGTCTGGACTAGATTTTAAATTCATTTGGCAACTCATTTGATTAACAAAAGTATAAGTTTTCATGGAAAACACAAAATTGTCTGGGTGACCCCAAACTTTTGAACGGTAGTGTATATATGTGTGTCACTGACATATACTGTATAATATATATATATATATATATATATATACACACACACATACACACACACACACACCTATACTATGTGTATATATCTATTCTATTGTAAGCTGTCAGTGTGATATTACTGTACACCACACCTGAATTGCCGGCTTTTCAAAGGACACCGGTGTGTATTTCTCACAAGTCACACTGCTGGTCCATGCGATGTGCGAGATTTTCTCACATCCATAGACTTGCATTGGCGAATCTCGGATGATAAACGGTGCAAATTGCAGCATGCTGCGATTTCCTTTGCACATATAATACAGCCAAGAAATAAAAAATGGTGATGGGAGCTGCCCCATAGATTAACATTGGTCCGAGTGCTATGCAATTTTTTCTCGCATTGCACTCGTCCGTATTCCTCTCTAGTGTGATGCCGGCCTTACTTAATTTCTACCCCCCACCCAAAAAAAAAAAAAAAAAAAATCAAGTGTGTTTTGCCAATAAATCCGCTATAAAAACGCTAAAAATAAGCTTCCCATTCATTTCTATGCATTTTGCAATTTCTGTGCATACTGATGCGTTTTTTACCGTGAAAAAACCGCTTTTCGGTAAAAAGCACAGCATGCTCATTAATTTCGTGGATTTTTCCGCATTTCTGGCTAGTTCTATGTGTCAGGAACAGTGCGGAAAAAAACGCATAAAAACCGCAAGTTTTTTTGCGCAGAAAACGCGAGGAAAAAAACCCACGGTTTCTGGGAGGGGAGTCAGGTTTTTAAGCAGAAATTTTCTGCTACGTGTGCACATAGCCTTAAATTCAGGGGGCTGGCTGAGCAGCATCAAAGGGAGCAGGAAGTTCCTGCTTCCAGTTCAGAGCCCAGGCAGGACGTGTGTCCCCATCTGGGATGGAAGAGACCCCCGGCTGGGAAGGACAAAGGCTGCCAGAACTGCCGGGTACCGGGACTGGATGTGTGCCCCACCAGAGACTTTCACCTCCGGCGAGTTTACTGGGAGTTGTGGACTCTGCTGCTGCAGTCGTTGCTGTAACTAGGGACAGAACTGGAATTAAACATGTCATGTTAATTTCTCCATTCTCCTTATTAAAATACAAGTTGCCACTGTTGGGCCCTATCCAGTGTGAAGTGTGGTTCATCTGGAGGATGCCGTCCCATCATGGCGAACAGCCGCAGAACCGAGGTAACCCACTATGACCCGTGGCTGGGATTCGGACTGTCCTTTCATGTGCAAGGGACTGGGGTGTGGACTGACTCTGCAGTAGTAGACTCGCCCGCGACTATCACCCCGTGTCACCTTGTTACACTTCCACAGAATTTTTAAAAATCTGGCGAGATCTCAATATACCACCCGATCTATTATCGGATGTTTAGTTTCTAGCCAACCTTGATGAAATAACACCAACATCCCAGGGGCTATGTCCGTTTACTACCCTTAAAAATCCCAGCTCCAAGATGCCACCACCAGGGGGAGATCTGCTATTGATATTTTTCTAAATCTAGTCACCAGTGAAATCAAAGGAATCAAGAAGTTACAGGGGCCACGTAACTTATCAAGGGAACAGATGACAGCGTTCTGTAATTTGGAAAGAGAAACATCTATAGTAATAAAGTCCTCTGACAAAGGGAAAGTAATATTGTAATTATGGATTTAAAGCAATACAAAAATGTGTGTCTCTTTCCTTGTTACAGAACTCCTCAACATAAGATATTGAGGGATAATCCGATACCAGCTTACATGGACAATCTGAGGAAGCTAATAACCGTGGCCAAGAGTGACAAACTCATTAGTCAGGACAAATTTTCATTTCTTCTACCTCAGCACCCGGTTATTGGTATATTTTACAATTTACCAAAGGTACACAAGGGGTATACCCCTCTTAAGGGGTGACCCATGGTGACCGAGATTTGGAGTTTGTCCTGACATAGGGACCTATGTGGATGACATACTTAGACGTTTGTCAGAGACACATTGGATCTCCTCCACAAATTAGAGGCTACCCCGGTAGAGTCAGAAACAATGCTGGCTAGCATTGACGTGGAAGCGATGTAATGTTCCATACTTTGTCATGCGGGTATTAGAGGTGTTAGACATTTCCTGAATACTAGGGGATGCCAGTTTGTACAGTGCAATGAATTTGTGATTACCCTTCTTGAATTCTCTCTAACAAATAAATTCTTCAGTTTTGATGGGAAAACCTACCACCAGCTCAGGGGCACTGCTATGGGCAATCCATGTGCACCAAGCTATGCTAATTTGTTCCTGGGCTGGTGGGAGGATACCATCGGTTTTTCTGAAGCCCTTATAGACTACACCAAATTTGTAGACCTCTGGGTAAGATTTATTGACGACGCCTTCATTTTCTGGAAAGGTACGAAGGATATGTTCAAATCCTTCATTGATTTACTCAATATCAACAAGATTGCTTCTATCTCAAAGGTGAAGCAGAGGCCAAAGACCTTACTGTTTTTGAATGTAGAAATAAGTAAATCAGAGAATGGAGACACTTTGACCACGTCAATATTTTGTAACCCACCTCAACTAATTCCTTTTTGAGATGGGATAGCCATCATCCCTATGCACAAAAGAAAGGTATCCCGAAAGAACAATACTTGAGATTGAAGTGTAATTGTTCAGGTATTAAGGACTTCAAAGTCAGAGCAGATAACCTGAGAGAGAGGTTTTTGAGAAGGGGCTATCCTGATCGGGTGCTGGGGGAAGCATATCACTATGCACAGCGACAAAAAAGGGAGCACTTATTGGTACCGAAAGAGAAGGCCAATGACAGAAGGGAAAATTCATTTTATTTCTACCTTTGACAACGGGGCACCATCGGTCAAACATTCTCATGAAATACTGGAATATACTTCAGATGGACAGGGATATTGCGGATGCGATTGGGGAATCACCACAGATCACATACAGGATGAGCAAATCTTTAGGGGACAGATTGGGGCACAGTCACCTTTTGAAATCTAGTGGAAAGGGAACCTGGTTAACTGAGAAACCAAAGGGATGCTACAAATGTGGTACATACGTAGCTTATGACTTCATTCAGACTGAAGGTGGATTTTACAATGACAATACACGAGAGTTTTCAGGTGAAGCAGTTTATCAATTGCAAAACTACAGGCATCATATATAAAGCTACATGTGACTGCGGTAAATCGTATGTGGGAAAAACAATCAGAGTTCAAGAGAAGTGTGGGGGACATACGCAATGGAAGGGACACACCACTGGCAAAGCACATTAATGGTTACCACAGGGGAAATTGTGAGGCCATTAAAATATGGGAATTGACAAAGTGGTAACGCCAGTGAGAGGTGGGGACTTTAACAAGATGGTGTTACAAAGAAAATGCAGATGGATATTTAGGCTAGATACACAGCAACCCCTTGGATTGAATGAACAATTGAATTATAGTTGTTTTTTTAATAAATTGTTACCCACTGTTAGCATAGGGGTACAATTCTTTTACGTACTCATTACCCATTCTTCTTTACATCCCTCTATCTACTTAATTCCCTTGTCCTCCTATCCCCATCTTCCTTTGACTCTGTGAACTAATTTATTTTATACAGGTCTGGTATCTGAGATGAAGTGTTGGTTCTGAATCTGGAGGGTTAGGCTTTCAAAATAGATTTGGGTTTATCAAAACAAACCCCCGTTTTATGATACTACTGGAGTATATTTACAGTAAGTCCAGTATGGTGGCACAATTGTCTCATTATTGAACATCAACTGTGAAATACTAGGATACACGTGTAATAATGGAAGAATGAGGGTACCATGCCAATGGTACTGACATGGGATTGTCCCACATAACTTGGACATTTTCTTGCTGGATTTAATAATACAGATATTCCCCAGGTTTTATTAGACATCGCTCATGCAGACTATACTAGCCTGAACGGAATGTGCACAGATACCTTTGAATATCTGTAGCGATCATACGATTTACTAAGTAACATGATTTCACGTGATCCGGCTGCAAGACCTGTGGTCAGGTGACTGGAAGTAACGTCACCGGATATGCGTGCATTCCACAGTAAACGCGGTGCGGCTCAGTGGGCAGAAGTGATATGGAGGACAGGACAGGCGTTCCAACGGTAAGAGGCCATAAACCAGAAGTGGAAATAATGGTACACGCTGGCTGTGACATGCGTTCTATCGGCAAAAGGCTGTGGATCGCAGACCGGAAGTACAGGTATAGAGGTACGTTCTGGGGGTCCATGGGCAGCACAGGGTAAAGTGCAAGCTTCACAACGAGGGGGACCAACCAGCTTTAACCTGGCTATGACGTCAGACGCCGCAGTAGCATTGGGACCTCCCACTGTTCCTATTTAAGGATAACAGGTAGTATAATGGGATGAAACCAATTTTCCCTAGACAGGTGCATTGACACAACTAGTCAGCCAGTTGGGCATTACTTGCCACTGCAAGTGCCCATATTACATATTTTTCTTTCCCCCCGATGAACCCCCTAAACGGGGAAAAACACGTTGGAAGGCAACACTATTCATATGGGTAACTGATGAACAGGTTTACACTTGGGTACTGCCCTTGTCAGGGCGGGAGCAAAGCATGGGCAAGACAAGGAGTAATATAGGGACTGGTATACCTCCTTCCTCAGAGAAACATAATCTGCCCCCCCTTTCTTCAATGGTGGACGAATAATGGAGAGTAGGAACAAGAAATTGCATTGGTGAGATAAAAACCAATGTTTTAACTAGAGCACTGCTGAACATGAGCACTTGCACTTTGTTATATCTATGTTTGTTTGTCCTGGGTACACACTGGCTTATAACATTTTAGGCAAACGTATTAAAAGTTATGTTATACTAGAAATAGGCCTGATGCTATTGCATCGGGAGTACGGTGAACTCAAATCCCGCGCGGCACCGCTCATTGGCTCAGCCGGCGGATTTGAATCCCGCGCCACTCATTGGCTGAGCCGCCCGCCGGCTGAGCCAATGAGCGGTGCGGGATTCAAATCCCCCGCCCCACAGGCTGAGCCAATGAGCTGTGCCGCGCAGGATTTGAATCCCCGCCAAAGCCACGCGGCACCACTCATTGGCTGAGCCAATGAGCGGCACACGATTCAAACCCCCCACCCCGCCGGCTGAGCCAATGAGCGTTGCGGTACAGGATTTGAATCCTCCCGGCTTTGGCGGGGGATTCAAATCCCGCGCGGCACCGCTCATTGGCTGAGCCGGCAGGGTGGGGGATTTGAATCCCGCGCCGTTCATTGGCCCAGCCAGCGGGTGGCTCAGCTAATGAATGGTGCTGCGCGGCTTTGGTAGGGGATTTGAATCCCGGCCGCCTTAGGCCTGTTTCACACTTCCGTTTTTTCAAATCCGTCAAAATCCGTTGTTTTCCGTTAAAAAACGGATCCGCCATTTTTTGCAGGATCCGTTTTTTTGTCCCATAGACTTCCATTACGGTTACCGCGGATCCGTCAAAAAAACGGATCCGTTTTTTTAAAAACGGATCCGTTTGCATCAGTTTCCGTCAAAAAAACGGAAACGGATCCGTTTGGCGGACACAAAAACGGAAGTGTGAAACAGGCCTTATCGGATTACCCATAATTTGGGTGTTCCAATATGGCGGTCGGCGTAGTTCCGATGCGAGCAGCCGGGAGATGAGCGGCGGGAGATGAGCCGCGGCTACCGTCAGCGCCGCTGATCTCCTGACGGAATAGTGGTGCCGTTTTTGTCACAGCTTCCGGCTGCGGTGAATTGTGGGATAGCGACACAATCGCCGGAAGCTGTGACAGAGCCGACTGGCAAATATATATTAGATTAATTTCCTCACCCAGTTGTAATTTAATTGTACTCGATTGGTTAGGTCTAGTTGGATCAGTTACAATTTCTGATCTTTTGCTGATTATTGACTCTCATGTGTCAGTATGTGTGTTTACTGTTATTTTCTTTTCACGGTGTTCGCACTCTTTTGCAGTGTATGTATAACAGGGTCAGTGAGGGTGAGCCAACACAAAGTGGGAGCGCCATTTCGTTTTCCTCTAGGGTGACAACCACCACTGTTAGGTTGGGAAACCGGAGACCTCAACTAGGGTCAATTCCCTACCCACACAGACTATTGCCTTACCCTGGCTTTTAGCCCCTCCTTTTTATTAAATTTTTCATTAAAGTTTTGTATATAGTAGATGGGTCTTTTTTTAGTTTTGTCTATGGCTGAACTTAGAAGAGATATCTTAAATTCTATAGCACTGATCCCCAAACTTTCTAACCTCCAGAGCCACATTCAGTTCTGCTGGATGGATGCTAGCCAGATCCAGAGCTCCCAAAGTAGTGATACCAAGAGCCACCATGATCTGTATGACAGCAAAAGCTTCCCTTTTGGAATCACACCGAGGCGGTGTACTTACATCCAAGGGTTTTCTCACCTTCAGTATTCTTGCATAAAGCACTCACATCACACTATCACACCCAACTTCAAGCTTCTCTGACTGGCAATATCATTCTGTTTTCACCTATAACTCCTGAGGCACAGAATTGAGACCTCTTCTCTATTGCTGGGAAGAAAACAGGTAGATAGATACGAAGAAAGATTATGTTGAGCTTTCTAACAAGTCTTTACATTTTCACTAGTGATTAGCAAACATGCTCGGAGGTTATCCGAGTGCTCATGTAATATGTTCCGAGTCTCCACAGCTGCATGATTCATGGCTGTTTAAACAGCCACAACATACGCAGGGATTGCCTGTTTGTTAGGCAATCCCTGCATGTGTTGCGGCTGTCTAAGCAGCCATGAATCACGCAGCTGCAGAGACTTGAACATATTACTCGAGCATACCTGAGATACTCCGATAACATCCAAGCATGTTCGGAAAACACGATATCCGAGCACGCTCACTCATCACTAATATTCATATCTAGTGAACTCAGTACTGTTGTACAAGTGTTTCTCACTAAATTAGAATATAATTGTAATGATGCTACAAATATGTTCACATTCAAAGTACCCTTCTAGAAACTTTTCATTGTCACACACACTGAGCTCTGCTATATCCATTAGGTCTGTGCAAGATATACGCTGTGGGCTCCCAGCTCCTTCTAGCTCCACATTCTGTGTAACGTGATACTAGTTTATGGCCCTAAGCTGGCACAAGGCAGTTGGGGAAATGTGCTCTTTTGTCTAAAGGCCCCGTCACACTAACGATGCACCAGCGATCCCGACGATACGACCTTGTCATGATCGCTCGTGCATCGCTACATGATCGCTGGTGACCTGTCAAACAGCCAGACTCACCAGTGATCAGGACCAGCGAGGACGCTGGTATCCAAGGTAAATATCGAGTAACTGGGTGCGTCGCTTAGTTACCCGATGTGTACCTTAGATACCTGCGTGCTGGCGCTGGTATCTAAGGTGCACAGCAGGTAACTAAGCACGCGCGTCACTTAGTTACCCACTGTGTACCTTGGTTACCAGCTCCCTGCGCGAGCACACAGGTATCTAAAGGTACACAGCGGGTAACTAAGTGACGACACGCGCTTAGTTACCCGATATTTACCTTAGATACCAGCTCCCAGCGTCTGCTTACAGCGCTGGGAGCTCGCTAATTGCTGCTCTACCTCTGCCACACAGTGATGCGTGCTGGCCAGCGGGAGACTAACTATCAAAAAACGGCCCAGGACATTCGTGCACGATCAGCATTACCCGGCGTGGGGGGGGGGGGGGGGGGGCGGGGCGGTCGCTGATGTGTATCACACACAGCAAGATCGCTAGCGAGATCGCTGATGCATCACAAAATCAGCGATCTCGCTGTGTGTGACGGGGCCTTTAGATCAGGGTTCCCCAACTCCAGTCCTCAAGGCCCACCAACAGGTCATGTTTTCAGGATCTCTTGTATTATCACCTGGGCAATACAAAGGAAATCCTGAAAACATGACCCGTTGGTGGGCCTTGAGGACTAGAGTTGGGGAACCCTGGTATAGATAGAGTTGATTTAAGAACTAAATATGAGGGCATATCTTGACCCCAGTTGGTGTTATAAGTATGAAAGTTACATATTTGGAATGTGCTCCGATAGAGCTACCCACCCTAGTTTTCTAGACTCCAGCTTCAGCGGAATCCAAGAAATGGATTCCTACTTAACCGGTCCATACAGTTACTTCGTGTTTGGGCTCAAATTAACGCCAGGCTCATGCTCGGAAGGATGATAGTTCCGTCGTTGCTCTACGAGGTTCCCTCCCAGAGATATGATCTTATGTTTTCAGTACGTGTTAGCCCCTCTGAGAAAAGAGGAGTGCATCCATAACTCCACCCACCTCAGTGATGTCACGACCAGGGGGTATAAGATAGTGGGAGCTCATTTTGCAGGCGTTTTTGCCCTGGAAGCCTGATACAGAGAGGCTCTGTGATGTATTTTGATGCAGCGCCCCTCTCCCACACCGCATTGTCTGCTATGAAATGATTTAAGCAGCTGTTTTTCTTCTTTTAATCAGTTATTTTGTGATCGCTTGTATAGGATTGTCTCCCTTTATAATATCTTTTTATACTTTTTGTAAACACTGCCTACCTTTTGGAGTAAAATCTATAAAATTAATAGCTTTGCTTCTCCTTGCTCTAAACATACATTAGCATCCTCTGAGACTAAATTCGCTACTGATTAGGTTGGCTCCTGACCCGTTACTAATCATAGAAATACGTGCTGTTAGCGGCGCCGTGTTCTGGACTTGTTGGGCAAAGCTGGCAGTGATAAAACAGGTTTTATAAGCGTATTGCCTGGCTGCGGCTGGAAGTAGTTATACTGTATTTCCCTCGCTGCAGCTTGCCTAATAGCCAGTACACATCCCGGTGGCCCGTCTGGCAACCGATTACCCTAGGTGCAGTTCCCTAACTGACCTGAGGGTAAGGGGGGCCCCAGACAGCCGCAAATTCAACACAGGAACTGGAGTGGGGTCATAAAATAGGATCCCTGACGAACTGGGGACAACCAAACACCCCGGTTCATGACATATTGGTGGCAGCGGTAGGATACCCAAATATATCCCTCCCTGCAATTCATGACAATAAAAAAGTTAATTTATATAATTTATATCCCCAAAGAGTCACTTTATATGGACATAAAACAAAATCCTACATAATCTTAGTATGATGCAAACTCCAATGTGAAGATGAATTAATGGGTAGGATAAATAGGCATGTTATGACCATAAGAACAATAAACTATTATGCAAAGGGTAAAAGAAGATAGCGCGTATCTGGTCAGCGTCCCCTCACACCGACGCGTTTTGCCGCCAGCTTCTTCCGGGGGCGTCTGGCAGTGAAATGCGCGTCGGGATGAGGGGACATAAATTATACACAGTTTTTGTAATAGTGATTATGGGAAGTTTATAAATCTACCACATTTAGTATTTTAGTATGGTTCCAATCATGACAATACTGTGTTACAAAGATTGATGTTTATGGCATCTGAAATTCCAATTTGTGGATTATTTGTGATGATCATTTATAATATCCCATTTTCTGCTTGGCGTCCTTTGATGGTAGTTTTTGCTTTTTTATTTTTCTCTTATTAATAAAGTATATATTTTTAATGTATTTTATTGTTTGGGATCTCTTCATATTCCCATAGACATCAGTCGTATGGGAAACTGTTGTTGTTAAGATAGACATAGGGAACAGCTATGGAGATTCAGTGCTGGAGCTAGGCAGGGTGAGGTGTTTTTTTTTTTTTTTTTAAAATAACATTTTCACAAGTCATTGGAAGACAAGATTTCACTGTATATATAATATACCGTGGCACTACTGATGGTGCTCAAGTAGGTACCCAAACCAATGTGTATTAGAATAAAATTAGAATCATTTTATTCTAATAAGATTTCACAGTATGGCATTCATTGTTATCCATTTAATGTATACAAGAGGTCAAATCTTGTGGATTTTGGTTTACAGTTGTTGCTGCTGAAATTTTCTGTAAAGTGACGCGTTAATAAAACAGTTGTGGGGAAAAAATATGAAAATATTCGGTGGACCTATAAGGGTCTGTTTATATGGTAAATCTACATTACAAGTGTATAATTGCGGTCCATGAGTGCCATAGATTGCATACATTCTTCCAGTGTACCTGAACAATTTTCCAGAATGACCAACAGTCTGCGAGAAGAAAAAAAACAAAAAAACTGCTCCAATACAATCTATGGATGTAACTGCACTTTTAATAGTATAAACCTGGCTTTATTGGGGTTGTTTCTGTACCATGTGCATAGATTTCTTCAAACCTCATTCAGACCTATGGAACAATTGCAGACATTTCTGTCACAAGGCAGCAGGTGAACCAGTCAGTCCGTTTTTCCATATTGAAGCTGTGGTATAGCTGTAATATCCGCCACTGGAAGGGGGCTAAAGTGCCAGCGATGGGTTTTATTGTGCTTATTAAACATAGACTTCCCTTTAAACATGCTAAAAAGCAGACAATATAAATGAGCAGATGACAGGAGGGTGTTACACTGGCTTTTCCAGCTCAAAATGACATCAGTTTCGCACTTTATTAAACTGCTTTTAGTTAAAGTACATTTTGTTTCTCGTTAAGGCAAAATCATTACAAGGGAACGGTTTCTTGTTTTGTGTGTGCAATGTTGCTGGGTGTGACATGAAGAGGTCATCTGCGCTCCTTCTATAACCACTCTGCATCATCTCAGGACAGTCCAAGATGATCTCTATCCTAGAACCTGAGAAAAAGGGCTGAAAACAATCATCTTAACCTTCTCCCACTCGGTTCAAGGGTTGTACAGTATAAGGGGAAAACATGGATGCTTTCTTCCAAAATTAGTGTCATATCTCCTGGTTGTCCTGAGTATTACAGCTGAGCTCTACTCCATTAAAGTTCATGAGGCTCAGCTACAATACCAGAGAACCTATAGAGAATGCCAATTAAAGCTTGCACAATTCTTTGAAAGATGCCCCCAACACATTGCCTAAATTGGTGGGTTTATAGAATTTTGTGTAGACTAATGTATAACGGGACCCTAACAGATGCCCTTTGTTTCCAGATAAGAAAAAGTCTCTGGCATTAGCCCGTTTGCTTTTAAAATACACCTGAAATCAGCTGAGCTAAAGCTGGAGTCACACATAGCGACTTACCAGCGATCCCGACAACGATATCAACGTTTCAGGATCGCTGGTAAGTCGCTATGTGATCGCTGGTGAGCTGTCAAACAGACAGCTTCACCAGCGATCAGCACAGTGATGCCGAGCGCGCGGCATCACTGTTTGTTAGCACTGATGCCATCCCTGTAAAAAATATTTTTTATTTTAATTCTATTATTCTCACCTTCCGACGTCCCACGCAGCCATCCCGCCTCTCTCCACGCTCCCGGTCCCAGTGATCCTTTGCACGAATGACCGCGAGACTTCGCACTCCCGCGAGACCGTGACATTCTTGCGGTCATTCTCGCAAAGGATCACTGGGACCGGAGCATGGAGAGAGGCAGGATGGCTGCGCGGGACGTCGGAAGGTGAGAATAACAATATTTTTTTTTTTTTATAGCTGATCACTGGTCTCCTGCCTGTCACACGCAGAAGATGCGTGCTGGCCAGCGGGAGACCAGCGCCGAAAAAAAAAGTCCAGAGGTTTCTTGCAGCGATCAGCGATACCGGCAGGGGGACCGGTCGCTGATCGCTGTCACACACAGCGATCTCGCTGGTGAGATCGCTGTTACGTCACAAAAGTTGTGACTCAGCAGCGATCTCGCTACCGAGATTGCTATGTGTGACTCCAGCTTAAGTGTGCATGTTTATTGGATTAGCAGACACAGTTGAAACTAGAAGTTTACATACACTATAAAAAGACATCTACATGTTTTTCTCAGTATCTGGCATGAAATCAGAATAAACCTTTGCAGTTTAACGTCAATTAGGATTACCATAATTATTATTTGCCAAATTAACGAGAGAGAATTGTTTAAGGCATTTTTATTATTTTCGGCAAAGTCAAACGTTTTTACTATGCCTTTAAACAATTCTGGACTGCCCATATGATGATGTCATGTATTTGGAAGCTTCTGATGATTTTTTTGGCAACATCTGAGTTAGAGACACACCTGCGGATGCATTTTAACGCACACCTGAAACACACTGCTTCTTTGTGTAGCATTATGGGAAAGTCAAGAAATCAGCCAAGATATCAGGAAGAGAACTGTGGACTTGTACAAGTTTCGCTCATCCTTGGGTACAATTTCAAGACACGTGAAGGTGCCTCGTTCATCTGTACAAACAATTATACGCAAGCACAAAGATAGGAATGTCCAGCCATCATACCCGCTCAGGAAGGAGACAAGTTCTATGTCCCAGAAATGAATGCGATTTGGTCCGACATGTGCATATCAACCCAAGGACAAAAGCAAAAGACCTTGTGAAGATGATGGCGGAAACTGGTAAGATTGTGTCACAGTGAAACGAGTACTGTATTAACATTGGCTGAAAGGCCACGCTGCCAGGAAAATCCATTACTCCAAAAAATCCATAAAGCCAGATTAATGTTTGCAAATGCACACAGGAACACAGACCTGAACTTTTGGAGACATCGCCCGTGGTCTGATGAAACTAAAATTGAACTTTTTGGGCATAATGACCATCGTTATGGATGGAGAAAAAAGGGAGAAGCTTGGAAGCCTAAGACCACCATTCCAACTGTGAAACAAGGGGGTGGCAGTATCATGTTGTGGGGTTGTTTTGCAGCAGGAGGGACTGGTGTACTTCACAAAATAGATGGCATCATGAGAAAAGAAGATTATGTGATAATACTGAAGCAACATCTGAAGACATCAGCCACAACGTTAAAGCTTGGGCAGAAATGGGTCTTCCAAATTGACCAACTTAAAACAAGCTGCCAAGATTGTAACAAAGTGGCTTAAGGATAAGAAAGTCAATGTTCTGGAGCGGCCATCAAAAAGCCATGATCTCAATCCTATTGAAAAGTTATAGGCAAAGCCGAAAAGCAGGTGCGAGAAAGCAGATCTACAAACCTGGATCAGTTACACCAGTTTTGTCAGGAGGAATGGGCTCAAATTCCAGCAAACTATTGTGAGAAGCTTGTGGAAGGATATCCCAAACGTTTGACCCAAGTCATTCAGTTTAAGGGTAACGGTACCAAATACTAATGAAATGTGTGTAACCTTTTGACCTAAAACGGGAAACACCAAGGTTACTTACCGGTAGCCGGTTTTTCCGGAGCCCATGACGGCACACATGAGAGAGGGGATCCGCCCAGTCAGGACAGGAACCCTACTGAAGATAAAAGGGCGGTACCTCTCCCTCGCTTCAGTTGGTTTACAGAGCATGAGAGGCCCCCCGGGTTAGTACACATGGTAAAACTATCACCACATTATATCTAACTAAAAAAAACACCCAAACTAAAGTGCACACCAAAGGAGTGAAAAGGGGGGGAATATACAGGTGCCGTCGTGGGCTCCGGAAAAACCGGCTACCGGTAAGTAACCTTGGTGTTTTCCCGTCTCCCATGACGGCACACATGAGAGACTTTTGTAGAATAAGACACCTTAGGGAGGGACCACCGCTTGCAGCACCCTTCTACCAAAGGTTAGGTCAGTAGAGGAAGACAGATCAAATCGGTAGTGTTTAAAAAAGGTGGAAGGTGAGGACCAAGTAGCGGCTTTACAAATTTGCTCAATCGATACCTCAGCCTTCTCTGCCCAGGAGGTAGCCACGGCTCTGGTGGAGTGAGCCTTGATGCCTTCTGGAACCGGAGCGCCACTTGCGGAGTAGGATAACATAATGGCCTCCCTGATCCATCTGGCAATGGTACTTTTAGCTACCCCGTGCCCCTTTCTACTACCCTGAAAGGCTACAAAAAGGGACTGATCTTTCCTCCACTGACTAGTTATTGACATATATTGTAATATGGCTCTTCTTACATCTAATGTATGGAACTTTTGCTCCCCCGGGTTTCTGGGATTGTTACAGAACGACGGCAAGGAGATCTCCTGAGTCCTATGAAACTTTTGGACTACCTTGGGGAGATAGGCCGGGTCTGGTCTTAGAACCACTCGGTCATCCAAGATCTGTGTATAAGGAGGACATATAGACAGAGCTTGTAGGTCGCTGACTCTTCGGGCTGACGTTAAGGCTACCAGTAAGACCGCTTTAAGTGTAAGTAGCTTTGGTGACAGCTCTAGTAGTGGTTCGAAGGGATCTTTGGTTAAAGGCTCCAAAACTAGGTTCAGGTCCCAGGGTGGTATCTTTGGGATAATGACCGGCCTTGACCTGCCACAGGACTTAATGAACCGGGACACCCACCTATTGGCTGCTAAATTGCAGTTATATAGGGCCCCCAAAGCTGAGACTTGAACTTTGAGTGTGTTAGTGGCTAACCCCAGTTGCAGCCCCGACTGTAAGAACTCTAGGATAGGTCCCACTGGAGCTACATCCCCTAAAGGTTCCCCCAGGAAGTCTAGGAACTTTTTCCACGTTCTAACGTAGATTTGGGATGTTATTGGTTTCCTACTTTTCAACAGGGTGGAGACTAACCCTGGAGAGAATCCCTGGCGACTCTGTAGCGCCCTCTAAAATTCCAGGCTGCTAGATGGAAGCCCTTCACCTGAGAGTGGACCACTGGTCCCTGGGAAAGCAGGTCTGGAATCTCTGGTAGTATCCATGGATCTGTCACTGACATGAGCCTCAGAAGGGAGAACCAAGGCCTTCTCGGCCAAAAAGGAGCTATAAGAATTATTCTTGCCCGATCCTCCCTGATTTTCCTGACTACTACTGGGATCATTGTTATCGGGGGAAATGCATAGGCCAGGATGAACTTCCAGGGTATTTGTTGGGCATCTACTGCGAAGGGGTTTTCCCTTGGATTTAGCGAGCAGAACTTCCTGACCTTCCGGTTGTGTGCGGTAGCGAACAGGTCTATTTCTGGTCTGCCCCAGGCCTGAACTATTTCTTGGAAGACTCGGGGGTTTAGGGACCATTCCCCTTGTCTTAGATTCCTGCGACTCAGGAAGTCTGCTTGTATATTTTCTGCCTCCTTTATGTGCAATGCTGTGATGGATAACAGATGTTGTTCTGCTAGCTGGAAGAGTAGATCTGATATTTGCATGAGGCCCCGAGATCTCGTTCCCCCCTGATGATTGATGTAGGCTACTACTGCCTGATTGTCAGTCATGACCCGGGTGTGGCAGCCCTGAAGTAAGGGAAGGAAATGTTTCACGGCTTTTTCCACTGCCCATAGTTTTTACATTTGAATTCTGATCGCTTTCTAGTGAGGACCAGGTCCCCTGTATTGTATGGGATCTCAGGTGTGCTCCCCACCCTGTGGCACTCGCGTCTGTCGTAATGATGTCCTCGACTGGTTTTTGCCACGGGACACCAGCTGTTAGATTCTTTTCTACAGTCCACCAGAGCAGGGAATCTCTTACAGCCACTGAGAGACATAGTTTGCCTTCTAAATGCCCTTTTGTTTCTGCGCTGACAGGACTTCCCACTGTAGTTGCCTTAAGTGGTACTGCGCCCATGTTACTGCGGGTATACATGATGTCAGTGAGCCTAAAAGGGACATTGCGTTCCTCAGTGTCATATTTGGTCTTTGTATTGCTGTGCGAGCTAGGCCTCTTATCTTGGTCACTTTCCTCTCTGGTAGGAGGCAGCGTTGTTGCTCGGAGTCCAATATCAACCCTACGAAGGATTGCTCTTTTACTGGGGTTATCCTTGACTTGGGGATGTTTACTATCCATCCTAGTCCTACTAGAGTTGCTATTACTTCCTTCACTTGAAGTGTGCAGTGGGATTCCGACCTCCCTATTACCAGAAAGTCGTCTAAGTATGGGACGATCACTATGTCCCTGGATCGCAGAAAAGACATTACTTCGGCCATCACTTTGGTGAATACCCTGGGGGCTGTAGACAGGCCAAACGGAAGGGCTGCATATTGGTAGTGTCTCACCTGCCCCTGGATATAGAGCGCTACTCTCAAATATCTCTGATACTCCCGATGGATTGGGATGTGATAGTAGGCATCTTTTAAGTCTATCACTGCCATGAGGCAATGCTGGAACAGGATCTTTGTGGCCGTGTTGATTGAGTCTCCTCAGGTTGACAATGGTTCTCCAAGAGCCGTCTGGTTTTTGTATTAAGAAGAGGGGGGAGTAGAACCCCCTTCCTTCTTCTTGCGCTGGGACTTCCTGTAGGACTTGTTTTTTCACTAGTCCCAAGACTTCCGTCTCCAGGGCCAGCTGTTGCTCTTGGGCTTTCCTTCTGGGTGTTATTATGAAGGTATGCCTGGGCGGACGGATGAATTTTATTTTTAAGCCGTCCTTGATTATATTTAGGACCCATGTACTGGGGGAGATATTTGCCCAGGCGGAAAGGAAGAGAGAAAGCCTTCCCCCTACCTCCGGCCCAATGTCATTGGGGAGATTTTTTGGAGGAAGTGGAGGGCCCTTTAAACATATAGCCCGATCCTCTTTTTTCTTTAAAGTCCCAGCTTTTTCTATCTCCCGGGGGACGACCCCTGTTAAATCTCCTCCTCCGAAAGGGCTGCTTCTTAGGTTCTCCCGGAAATCGGGGAAAGCTTTTCTTCCTATCCCCCGCATGCTCCAAAATCTCTTCTAGTTTTTTCCCCGAAGAGGAATTGGCCATCGCATGGAATGGAACATAACTTGTGCTTAGAGGGTAAATCTCCGGGACACCCTTTAAGCCACAGGGCTCGTCTTGCCGCATTTGACAGGCTTGCTGCTCTAGCTGTCAATCTTGCGGAGTCTGCAGAGGAATCGGCCAGGAAAGCCGCTGCTCCGTGCACCAATGTTAGATTAGCTAGAATTTCTTCTCTAGGAACTCTATCCTTGATCTGGTCCTCTATTTGTTGCAGCCAGACCATGAGGGCACGAGCGGTACAGGTACCGGCTATTGCTGGCTTCAATCCCCCTGCTGAAGCTTCCCAGATGTGCTTCAGAAACCCATCTGCTTTCTTATCAAGCGGGTCTTTCAACACGCCAAAATCTTCTAATGGTAGGGATACCTTTTTTGAGGATCTGGCTACAGCCCCATCAATTTTTGGGACTTTTTCCCAGGTTTCTGAGTCCTTCTGGTCAAAGGGGTACCTCCTCTTTGATGTGGAAGGTAAGCCCCCTGACCGCTCTGTCTTTTTCCATTCCCTGTCAATTAGCGCTTTTATTTTATCATTTACAGGGAAGGTACGCTTTCGCTTTTCCTCCAGTCCTCCAAACATTACATCCTCTAATGATTTGGGAGTTTTTTCTTCTTTAAGGCCCATTGTAGCTCTAATGGCCTTGACCAGTTTTTCTACGTCCTCCGTTGGGAAACATGGACGGCCGCCTATATCGCTGTCCGAGGAGGATTCTGAGGACTGCGTAGAGGAAGAGGAGGTGGAGGGGGACAAAGATCTATCCCGCCCCTTCTGCTTTGGCGAGGCCTCTGAATCGGAGCTCCTTCTACGGTTTCTTTTCTTTTTAAGGGCTGCCTTTAGGGAACCTTTCACCTCCTGATGTATTAACTCCTTCAGACTAGTCACCAAATCAGGGGTCTCCTCCTGTATAGTCCTGTTAATACAGTCAGCGCAGAGATCTTTCTGCCACTGATCTGCCAGCGGGTTTTTACATAGGGCGCATTCTCTATTTTTGGTTTTGCTGCTGGCCTTCCTCGCCCCCTAGTGATCAAACCGAAAAAATGGAACCCCATTACCATAAGGGTGACATTCACGTAGATCACTCACCACAGCTGTCAATCAGGGGTACCGATCTCGGAGGCTCCTCAGATGCACTCGTGACGTTTCTCCTGGATGTACCAGAGTCATGCCGATTGCGCTTATGACTGCCGCTCCCACCACTTGAGCGACTGCTCCTGGTATGTTGGTGGCTCGGCCTGGCATCTGGCGGGAGGTCTTGCTGCTGTCGCTGCTCGTCTTGCCCCACTTCCATTCTGAAGCCTTGGGCATGAGTGCGTCTTCTGTGGTCATCCCCCTTATGTAAGGGGGATCCACTGCACTCTCCGCCTCCTCCGGTTACCCCCACAGCCCCTCCCCCCCCTGCCATACCGCCGGGATCTCTCTCCACCGATCGGCGTTCTTCACCATGGGCGCCGCCATCTTGGATTTCGGCGCCGCCTCAGACGTCACGCGGGCACGCCCCTTCCCCAGCGTGCCCTGCGCGTGACGTCAGAGCGCGACCCGGAAGCGGCCGCTCCCTCAACGCTCCTGAGCTGCTCCAGAGTATGGAATCACCGGCAGAGGGGGAGAGGGCGGCGCGGCAGCGCCCCAGGACCCCCGCCGTGCTGTTCCTGTGCCCGCTCGGACGCTGAGCCCTGGAGGACCCGCGGACGGCGCTTCCTCCATCCAGACGCCCAGCGCTCAGGAGCCCAGCCTGATCTTCTACGCCGGCACGGGAGAGGGGCAGGTAAGTGTGACCTGCTGTCTTCAGCACGGGTCCCTGTCAGGACAGGAAACCCAACTGAAGCGAGGGAGAGGTACCGCCCTTTTATCTTCAGTAGGGTTCTTGTCCTGACTGGGCGGATCCCCTCTCTCATGTGTGCCGTCATGGGAGACGGGAAAAGGTTTATTCTGATTTCATGTCAGATATTGAGAAAAACATGCAGATGTTTATTTTTATAGTGTATGTAAACTTCTGGTTTCAACTGTTAGTAGGCTTTGGTCACTTGTATCTGGAACATGGACCGTGTTAATATAACTCCCAGATCCTCAAGATTTTACTGATGAAAAATCAAATTCAGTAGCTGGTTCATAGAGAAAAAACTGGTCCAGATGTTACATATACCATACCCCCAGGTAATTACAGGTATGTTACATCCTTTACATATACTGGTCTCTCTCACGTTAGTGTAGTATGTACAGGAAACTCCAAAGTGAATCACAACATTTTCATGTAATTGTTCTTTGGAACTTAACATGAATCTGACCTGCATAAAGAGGTTGTCTACCACATGGCTACACTACTGTTTGGCCCCATTAAAATAAAGTCACAATCTCTCCTCCAGTGTCTTTTAAGTGGTGAAGACACTCACGTTCCCAGGGCTTACTTGAGGTTATGTCATGTCTAGCGAGTCCTACGTCCACTCAGCGCTGGAGTCAGTGTTCCCACCTTCAGATTAATCAATCATCAAGAGCAAGTTGCAGCAGGGGCCCTTACTTCCTGTTGATGTTCAATACAACTACTCCAGGGCTGATTGGGCGTAGGGCTCACGTGACACAACATGATCACGAGAGCAGACACTGCTGGAACAGGCACCGGGCGTGTGTATAGGTGTTTTTATTTTAACGGGGGTCAAACCTGAGAATTAGGAGTTGTCCTAGTAATGGACAAGCCCTTTAATGAGTATTTCTTCATGTTATCCAAAAGCATAGGGGTATAGTGCACAAGATGTAATGTTTCAGTCTTAAATCACCTTCCTCAAAAATAACACTACGATGTAATAACGCAATGCTATTTTGTAATATTGATATATACTGCCATCTGCTTTTCTTAAAGGGGTACTCCCAACTCCAAGATCCTATCACAAGATGGAGTAGGTGTAATAGTATTAGCAAATACCTCCAATTCGAAATGTAGTATAGTTTTTCTGATTCGCTGTCTCTTTCTCCATGTACAGGCATTGCAGGACCTTAGGTATCCAGGATTACAACCACTAGCAACTATGCAACTTACTTTTCAGTGCACGTAACCATGGAAACCTAAGGTCCTGGAATGCCTACACATAAGGAAAGAGACATAGCGAATCAAAAAAACTGCACTACATTTCTAATTGGAAGCATTTGCTAATATTATTACACTTACTACATATTGGGATGGAATCTTTGAAACGGGAATACCACTTTAACTATATATTGAGTTGTTTTTCATGATTTATTTTCTTAATACATTATGTTGTATTCTGTGCAGTGTATATTTGATGGAGGTATTTTTTTTTTTAAAACAGTCTTTGCGTGTAATACAAAGTATACATATAATGTACAACAACATAACAGAAGAACATTTATGCAATACTATTAACATTAGACGGCATTTTTTCCTGATGGAGGTAATTTAATACCTTAAAGTCACATCTTGGACATTATACCCCTACGCTTTGAATGATACAAACACATTCTAGTATAAAGAGTGGCAAATTCATTATATATTGTAATTTATGGGTTGGGGCCCTATCTGATCAACTATAGACGATGGACCTGTTGACAGCGGATGATCAGTGCAGGAAAGAAAAAACCATGAACTGATAAGTAGAGGAAAAAAACCCCCAAAAAACGTATATTTCTCTAATAAAGTATATTACAAAGTATTTTTTTAATCTGCACTTGTTCTAGTAAGTTTTGAAACAAAAGGTTAAAGTGATCTTTAATTTTTTTTGGGGTGGTGGTTGTGATTCATTGATTTTTTTTTTTTTTTATATAAACAAGTGTAACAAGAGGCTAGAGAAAAAAAAAAAAAGAAGAAAATGATAATCTCACATGCGCAACTTTAGCTAATGTGGTCAACAAGTCCATTCACACCATACTTTGCTTCATTAAGTCACACAACTTGAATAATTTATGTATCACTAATTATATCTATCAGTTGTTTTTTGCTGTAGGCCTATTAATAAAAGCTGGTCCCAAGAACAAACAACCTATTCCATACTAGATTTATAATAAAAAAAAAAAAAAGGCAGAAAAATATTTCTTGGTCCACATCACAGAGGACTTGGCCCATAATCCAACTTGTATGAATGTAGTTTAGTGCTACAACCAGAATCAGTTTTTCAACCATTAGAACAGATTGCTTTTCTACTCTGCGTTTTCTCATGTTTTTAAAAACTGAAGATTTAGGCTATGTGCCCATGTAGTGTTTTTCAAGCGTTTTTTTCCTGAGCAGAAACGCATGCCCTTGCCAGGGAAACCGCATGCGCTTTTTGACATGCGTTTTTGCAATTACACTGTATGTATGCGGAATCGCATGTGATTCCACACAATTAATGATCATGCCGCATTTTTTCCTGCTAAGCGTTTCCGCAGCGGAAAAAAAAACACCATTAGCACAACGTGTGCGTATTCTATTACATTAGATGCTTTTCTTAAGCGTTTCCGCAGCAGAAACGCTCGTCTAAAAGCGCTGTGGCAACGCTTAAAAAAAGCAACGTGGGCACTCAGCCTAAATGTTGCATTTTTTTTTTCTTCTCAAAATTGGCAATGGAATAAAAGATGGCCAAAAAACCAGAAGACATTCATTTTTTTTTTTTTTCCTCAAGACTGAGAAAAAAATCCACTAAATACAAAAAGACATGCATGGCCTTAAAGAAAAATGTATACAGGAAAAAGGTTCAAAGATCCTCTAAAGTATGGGTCAGGGGCTGTCTTATAAAAACAGACAGCACAAAGTTGATAAAAACAGACATTCAAACACTAAAGCTACCATAGGGCCATACAATCACGTGATACATAAGCCACATCGCACGCCTGGACGCTCCTCAAAACAAAAAAAAAGGAAATAACAAAAAGACACAGACAAGTGGTTTCCCTCTTTTTTAAAGACTATATCATCTCTAGTTTCCAAACAGCAGAATATGGCACCTTTAAAAGAGACTTTGTGAGAAGAGAGCATACTGCATTAATGACAGTGACATGATGAGATTAATAGCTCAAGACTTAACAATTAAAATAAAAATTCATATAATTACAAGTTTAGTTTAAAACACTTGACATTCTAGAAATTTTTACAGGGTCACTGGGGGAGACGGATATTTGTCCCGCTTGGGCTCACAATGGTAAATCTAAGCTATGCAGTAGTCCCCTGCATATCAAACCACCACGCTTTAAGGCAGGGGATGATGTAAGGCAGACGTCAGCCCCCATAAGTCCTATAACTACAGGTGCTTCGTAATAATTCATTGTACATCAGCATTCTAATTCAGAATAATAAAAGTTGGAATTGATTCTTCCAAATTATTACCGTACTTATGACACAGGGGTGCTGCCAAATCAGTAGGAAATCCTCCTAACCCCCTATCTTCATGACTGTATGGGGGATGAGGAGTCGGGTGCTGGACCAGAGATCAGTATAAGATCACAGTCCTGTCTTCTGTGCTGTACAATGAGTTAGCAAACCGAATTTTACCAGGTTTGCCGGTTAGGTGAAGGCCATAAGATTAAGGGGGATACATACTAGAACAAGTCAACTGTTACTACTTAAATTGATTTCATGATGGCCTTTGGGGAAAAAAAAAAATATATATAGTACAATGCTGTCCACGTTGGATTTTCTATAGGAAAATTGAAAAGGAAACCGTTCTACATCATGCGGAGAGAGAGGACGAAATGACACATTGTGAGGTATCAGAGCAGCCAGCATTGCTTTACAGCCAATATGGGAAAGTAGCATGTTCCACCTACTGCAATCCTTAAATCGATCGTCAACATTAGAGGTCTTGGTAAGATGCATCAAGCCACTGCATTTCCAAACTGAGAAAAATGTTCAAGTAGTTAGAGTAGCACCTTTTGCTTTTTTTTGTTTTGTTTACATGGTATAAAGTGCTGTACAAGATCTCCATGGGGTGGAAACTGGGCAATTTACACTGCATGATGGTCCTGCAAACAAAGCGCTATACTGATAACAGCACACTTAATTACATCTTTCCGCTAATGTGGACCCAAATAATTAGTCGTGAGAATCTTTAAAATTTGGGGAGAGGTCTTATCTTCCCAAGTTAAAACTGCACTGTAAAATATGGAGGTGTATTGTGATCTGGAAATGGAAAGAGGAGTAAATGAAATAAAATAAAAATACTTCTAGTTTTTTGCAAATGCATACAAAGCAATTGGTAATTGACCATAATTGTCATGATCAGAAGGAGTGGATAGAGAGGAATAGAAAAAGGCACTCCAAATATAAAGGGACGTGGTGCTCAGAGCAGCTTTCCTTTCTAGCACCCAATGCAGGGGGATGCTTGCAGATTAGACGCGTCCAGGCACAGTCCTGCTTGGGATATCCTGGATCAGGTATTAAAGCATGGCCATGGGGCAAAATTGAGCCAAAAGATGGTGCAAGAAATCAAGTCTAACGCGGCTTTGGGCATGTGATGTCGTATCAGGGACTATATGAAAGCAAATCGTTTTGCAAACTACTGCATTTGATGTTCGCAGTTTCTAGCTCACTGGTGCCAAACTTGCTGTAAATCTGAAGCAAAAGAAATTGTAACCTGATTGATTTGTTACTCCCGGGTAATGTATGGAGATATTGACGGTTGTGAGGGGGAGAAGGAAAAAGGAAACCGAGCAAACACTTATCAAAGTAACAAACCCACATCGTGTAGTGTTCTGCGTCACGCATTTCCCCAGTTATGTGAAATGCTGTTAGGAGCTGCGGCTGACAATTTATCCTCTGACTGGTGGTCTGTCGTGTGATATCACTGTAGAAAAGGGATTATGCCTACGATTCCCTCTCCTACGAAGGTCAGCCTAGAACCAAGCTGTGTATCTGGGGTCTACAGGTGCCATTCATTGGCGGCAACAGGGCTGCCGCACTTCATCCCCACCCTGACCACCATTAACACTTTGCTCACAAAGCTTTGGTGCTGGCTATGTGAGACCCCAGATTTTCCTGCAGATAATACAGGAGGTGCAGTTCATAATGTTCTCCTGATTCAGGAACCCGAATACTGTGACGCTCCTGAGGATAGATCTGTAAAGAAGAAATCATGTTATTAGCTCATAATGCATAATACATGCAATGTCATGGCATACAGAAGGTAATGGGTTGCAGATAAATTGGAAAAAAAAAAAAAAAAAAAAAAAAAAATTAGTAACAAGTCCTCTTTACAGTCATGGCCAAAAGTATTGACACCCCTGCAATTCTGTCAGATAATACTCAGTTTCTTCCTGAAAATGATTGCAAACACAAATTCTTTGGTATTATTATCTTCATTTAATTTGTCTTAAATGAAAAAACACAAAAGAGAATGAAGCAAAAAGCAAAACATTGATCATTTCACACAAAACTCCAAAAATGGGCCGGACAAAAGTATTGGCACCCTCAGCCTAATACTTGGTTGCACAACCTTTAGCCAAAATAACTGCGACCAACTGCTTCCGGTAACCATCAATGAGTTTCTTACAATGCTCTGCTGGAATTTTAGACCATTCTTCTTTGGCAAACTACTCCAGGTCCCTGATATTTGAAGGGTGCCTTCTCCAAACTGCCATTTTTAGATCTCTCCACAGGTGTTCTATGGGATTCAGGTCTGGACTCATTGCTGGCCACCTTAGAAGTCTCCAGTGCTTTCTCTCAAACCATTTTCTAGTGCTTTTTGAAGTGTGTTTTGGGTTATAGTCCTGCTGGAAGACACATGACCTCTGAGGTAGACCCAGCTTTCTCACACTGGGCCCTATATTATGCTGCAAAATTTGTTGGTAGTCTTCTGACTTCATAATGCCAAGCACACGGTCAAGCAGTCCAGTGCCAGAGGCAGCAAAGCAACCCCAAAACATCAGGGAACCTCCGCCATGTTTGACTGTAGGGACCGTGTACTTTTCTTTGAATGCCTCTTTTTTCTCCTGTAAACTCTATGTTGATGCTTTTGACCTAAAAGCTCTACTTTTGTCTCATCTGACCAGAGAACATTCTTCCAAAATGTTTTAGGCTTTTTCAGGTAAGTTTTGGCAAACTCCAGCCTGGCTTTTTTATGTCTCGGGGTAAGAAGTGGAGTCTTCCTGGGTCTCCTACCATACAGTCCCTTTTCATTCAGATGCCGACGGATAGTACGGGTTGACACAGTTGTACCCTCGGAATGCAGGGCAGCTTGAACTTGTTTGGATGTTAGTTGAGGTTCTTTATCAAACATCCGCACAATCTTGCATTGAAATCTCTTGTCAATTTTTCTTTTCCGGCCACATCTAGAGAGGTTAGCCACAGTGCCATGGGCTTTAAACTTCTTGATGACACTGCGCACGGTAGACACAGGAACATTCAGGTCTTTGGAGATGGACTTGTAGCCTTGATATTGCTCATGCTTCCTCACAATTTGGTTTCTCAAGTCCTCAGACAGTTCTTTGGTCGTCTTTCTTTTCTCCATGCTCAATGTGGTACACACAAGGACACAGGACAGAGGTTGAGTCAACTTTAATCCATGTCAACTGGCTGCAAGTGTGATTTAGTTATTGCCAACACCTGTAAGGTGCCACAGGTAAGTTACAGGAGCTGTTAATCACACAAATTAGAGAAGCATCACATGATTTTTCGAACAGTGCCAATACTTTTGTCCACCCTCTTTGTTATGTTTGGTGTGGAATTATATCCAATTTGGCTTTAGGACAATTCTTTTTGTGTTTTTTCATTTAAGACAAATTAAATGAAGATAATAATACCAAAGAATTTGTGTTTGCAATCATTTTCAGGAAGAAGCTGAGTATTATCTGACAGAATTGCAGGGGTGTCAATACTTTTGGCCATGACTGTACATGATCTTTGAGTTCCTCCAATTAGTGCAGCTTTGCAGACTCTGAAACAGTTTTGTGTTTTTTTCTGTGTCCTTACATTACAAAGTTATGCCCCCCGGTAATGGTGAAGCAGACGGCATCATATGAGGATGGGAGGTGCCGGAAACGGACCGCGACACCCATCGGACTGGACCGCTCCCTCCGGTGAGTATAATCTAACGTGTTTTTCTTATCTTTCAGGTTACATCGCGGGATAAGGTAAGCCCCTGATGTCAATGCCGGCAGCTGATAGTCCAAAAAAAGGGTGACAGATTCCCTTTAAAGTACAGATGTGAGAGCCATGAATCAGTGTGTCCATCACGTCACCAGGACAGATGTCTAACCACTAAAGCCTGTAGCTTGCGGGCCAAGCATTAGCACCAGGTGTAGCAAACAGCCATTAAAGGGAACCTGTCACCACTTTTTTGGCTTACCAGCTAAAAATATCATCTGAGTGTCAGCTATGCGTTCCACAGCTAGTTCTGAAACCCCCTGACTCCCCATGTATCACCCATAAAAACCCTTTTTAATTTGTCCCGCGCTATATGTTAATCTGTTTGGTCCGGCCCAATGGGCGTTGCCTGTTCCGTCACTCCACCCCTCCTCGGCTTGCTGTACGCATTCTTCACTGTGAATATTGCAGCCTGCGCACAGATTTCGTGCATGCGCATTGAAATGTGACCTCGTGCGTGTGCAGTATATTTCACCCAACTGAGGGCAAAGCCGAAAATCAGTAGTGCGCATAGCCCCAAAATACTTCCGGGACAAACTGCGTATGCCGGCGCATGCGCAGTATTGATTTTCGGCTTTGCCCTGTTGGGCAAAGTATACTGCGCACGAGCGAGGTCACACTTCAATGCACACGCGCAAAATCTGTACGCGATCTGCGATCTTCAAAGCGAAGAATGCGTACAGCAAGCCGAGGAGGGGTGGAGTGACAGAACAGAGGCAACACCCATAGGACCGGACAGATTAACATACAGCGCAGGACAAATAAAAAAAGGTTTTCATGGGTGATAAATGAGTCGTCGGGGTTTCAGAACTAGTTGTGGAACGCATAGCTTGTACTCAAATATTTTTATCTAGGCCAAAAAAAGTGGTGACAGGTTCCCTTTAAGTGTAGATCTATAGACTGTGACTTGTGTGTATCCCTGCACATAAGAGCAAATCTGGGTGGGGGAGGAATCAGAAACCCTGAGCTTGGCATATTGCCTTGGTGTGATTTCAGTGGAAGCGCTTTGGTTGTCATTATACCCGTAATAGGGGGCTCTGGGTGTCACTAGTGGGAGTGGGGAGGAGGTGGATGTGGCTCCCGACCCTCTTTCATAGCCGAATGTGGCTCTCAAGGTCAGAAAGGTTGGAGACCTCTACACTAAAGGTTCCTATTGAATGGCAACAAGCGGAGTGCTAGTAAACCATAAGGGAACTAATATAGAAAGATTATTTTTATTATAACATACTATAAACTAGTCTAGATATTATGATCTTTTGTAAATTTAGGACTTTGAATGGAACTTATCAGCAGAGTCATGCTCCCTAAACAGGCGAAGTATAAAAACCAACATGTTTGCACAGGTTAGTAATGTTTTAAGCTACATCCATTTCCATAATCCATTGAAAACAGACCATTTTGCTCTCATGCGTCATCCTTTTCTAAAAACTCAAGGAGGCACACTGTCTATTTTTTTATGTTCATCCATAGACTTAGCTATGGATCAGCTAAAAACTAACCTTAGTTCTTAGGCCGATAGTTAAAAAAAAAAAAAAAAAAAAATAGTCCTGGATTACCCCTTTAATAACAGAAGTGCTTTTCAGAGGTTTTATTAAATTGGTCAATGTAAAAGTTAAAAACCACATCATTCAGTAATGCAAAGAGCAAGACACTGCTGTACCAGACCCCTAGTAAAATCTCCCAATAGTACTCACCTGTAGGTCGTACGGTTTCCCGCTGCGCACTAAGAAACTAAGGAGAATGCTTGTATGAGCAAAGTGCACATTCTCATCTAGGAAACCATGCAAAAGAAGAAGACGGCTGGGTCTACAGGAAAAAAAAAAAAATAGAAACAAAAACCCATAATTAATACATAAGAAAAGATCTATAAACACATCACTCATTGGCAGGAAAGATGCTGTAAACAAGAATCTAAGAGCTATGCTATTGATCGCAACCAGTTACTCAACTCCGAGCTACCAGTAACCAAGTTACATATAAACCTGGTATTAAACTTACTCAGAGGGAAACTTTTCTGCCTGCATTGCTACAGAGCCTAGGTAGTAGCCATGTTCATTTTGTTCTGGATGACCCATGTACCGCTCTGTATATCCTGTATCGTAGAAGATCCAAAGTGTTACCGGGGCTCCAGCAATCGCCACCTGGGACAAAGACCATAATTACTCACCATTCATAAGAAAATAAACTAAATATACTGCACTCTTCATCTAATAGATAAGGAGAACCTCACTACTACCGCAAAGGAAGGCAAGAAGTGATGGGGACGTCTACAGATAAGTCTCAGGGTCTATACGGGGACAGAGTTGGCAGCTACGGCATAACACGACCGCCTCCTTGTCTGTGCAGACGCTGGAAGCCTCCAGCTCTTATGCAGATTCAGACCTCAAAAGCTCCCGAATCTGCATAGCGAGGGGGCGATATGACAGCATTTATTTATTATGCTTGCTTATATCGCACCAACATATTCCCCACGCTTTACAGACATCACTGTCCCCAGTGGAGTTTACAATCTAGATTAGGTTTTCCTAACTCATCAGCACAGTTCAATGTATTTCCCAATTTGTCTGCAAAGTGGACAACACACCTTTAATGAGTACCATTATTTATTTCAAGACAAACAGTAGGAAGCAAGCTCTCCTTTGTGGTGGCTGCAGGCAAACAGAGCTTTACCATTTATATGGGACTGATCTGCTCTGACAGATGAAATTAAAACTTTTCTCAAACACTTGCCATTAGCAGAGCTGCCGATTTCTTGCAGTGTTACAGGGAAGCAGTTTATAGGTTCACTTTCCAGGGAGCTCAAAATGTGTTGAGACTGGGTTGTACCAACCGTGAGATGGGCTGGGGGTGATTCTATACAGCATCTCAATGGTAAATGGAGGGGTTGGGAGTGATTCTATACAGCATCTCAACGGTAAATAGAGGGGCTGGGGTGATTCTATACAGCATCTCAAATGGTAAATAGAGTCATGTGCGTAGAGCTGCAAGATTTAGGGTGGACTCAACTTGCATGTTTTGTCAAGTCACTGGTCCATTGAATGCAGTGGGAAAACTCATTTCCCCATTACCAATTTTTTTTTTTAAATTTTCTTTAACAGTCACAAAAATAGTGAATTGCATCACAAATGCATCTCAATGAGCCAGTGAGACACAGATCAGGTGAAAATGTTCCTCCCCTTTAACCAAGAGTCTGAACTTTACTTGATATTTATTGACCATTGTCATTTATCATACATATGGTAAGATGCCCTGAATATCAGGGCTGTGGAGTCGGAGTCGTGGAGTCGGTGCTCATTTTGGTGGAGTCGGTATAAAATGGACCGACTCTGACTCCTAAAATATATAATAAATTGGGTACAGTAATTCAATGCAGGATGTGCTGAATATTTTTTCATAGGAGTTTGGGAAAGTTATGAAATGTCCTATAAATGGCTGTTCTATTCCTGATCTAAGGCTACATTAACACACAGCGTTTTTCCTGTGCTTTTTGAGGATACGTTTTTCAGCTGCAAAAGCAGATCATCTTTTCAAAAAACTGCATCACCTGAAAGGTTTTTGAGCTCATAGATAATGTTTTCAATAGCAAAAGCAGATTAGAAATCTGCTCTATCTATCCATTTATCCATATTTGTGTCTATCCATATCATATCTGTACCAAAAAGAATGAAAACCGGGTAGTACACCAATATATATTCTGTTCTATCTAAATATCTTGATTATTGGATCATAAAAATGATTAAATGTCTGAGGTTCACATTGTACTACAATAAATTTTTCACTTAAATATATAAACAATATGTGTAGGAGTCGGAGTTGGAGTCGGTGTAAGGGAAATTGAGGAGTCGGAGTCGCAGGTTTGGCTTACCGACTCCACAGCCCTGCTGAATATTCTGAAGATCAGCTACAGGAAGAGGACAGTTTATAAAGGGCAGTGGCACGCAGACCACACGACCGCTCTAATGCCCGTGAGTCGAGCGTCGGAACAGACCCACCACCTGGTGGTATACTTTCAACTGTACTAGCATCCAGGATGCCGATACAATTGAAAACAATGATGGGAGAGGGAGCAGTCAGCTGATGCTTCCTTAGCATCTTTCCCCTCTGTCTGAGAACTGTCAGCGCAGAAGGCATGATGACGTCACTGCAGGGTGCCCACTGCTCCGAGCAGTGCCCGGAGCAGCTGGGGAACAGGGAGAGTTATTTGTTTACTAGAAATAGGACAGATGCTATCGCATAGGGAGTGCGGTGAAACATACACGTCACCACTATTCCCCACGCAGTAACAGCCGCGTATTTACTGCGCATGCGCAGGTAGAGCGCGCAGTTGTGGCTGTTACTGGCAATGTGCGGGAATAGCGGTGACGAGAAGGTCACTTGTGCAGGCGCAGTTCATGGCCTTGAGGCCATGAATTGCACCTGCGCAAGTGACATACACATCACCGCTATTCCCGCACATGTGTAGTAACGACGCAGCTGTTTATTCCCATGCAGGCGCACTAACAGCCGCGTCATTACTACGCACACGCGGGAATAGCGGAGACACGTAAATCACTTGCACAGGTGCATTTCGTGGCCTTACGACTACGAACTGTGCCTACGCAAGTGACACTGCCACGGTGCCTTATGGGATTTGGGGACAGCGGCTGGAAGCCCCAACTGGCAATATTATAAGATAGTCAAATTGGAGTACCCCTTTAATGTCTGATGCTGCAGCACCATCTACTGGGATGGAAAGCAGTAATCCTCTGCAGAGAACCTTGACTGCTCGCCTCATGGTGGTGTAGCAGGTTTCCATACTGATATCTGCACACTGGCATACATGCCAGTGTAAGACTCCAGGGCTGTGGGTGAGCTCATCAGCAGCCCAGCCTCCGGCTCATGTCAGTTCTCCTACTGTAATCATCCTAGCAGCAGCAGGAGGAGAAGCACTTTCCCCCCAGCGCCTCCCATACACTGCAGACTGCCAGGCGCTGCTCTGCAGATCACTACTGGACGAAGACAGGAAGGTCATTGCTGCCCACACTGCAGCAGGCACCGCTGCCACCCTGCCCGGCTCCTACCCACACCGCACGCCTAGGAGGAAGGTGTCTGACGGGATCTTAAACTTCCTGTCTGCGTTCTAAGCCTCACTACCAATGCTGGCAGCTGGGCTGAAGGACCTGTGAGGACGTCAGGACCATGTGATGTGTGGGCGGAGTCTGACTTCTGGCTGTGCTGCTGCACTGTAGTCAGTAAGAGGCACTGCCGCTGTGCCTTATGGGATTCGGGGACAGTGGCCCGAAGTCCCAACTGGGGATTATTTGTTTATTATTAATGTGGGAGCCATCATACGGCATAGAGGGCTAGGTGGGGGCCATCATACTGTATGGAGGGCTACGGTTGTGTCGGGGTGTGAGGGCCATTGTACTGTGTGGAAGGCAGTGTGCTGATTACAGTTGGGACATCAAACGGTAGTGGTGGTGGGGTCACCATATTTTGCCTGGGGATGATTGAGAGGGGTACAGTAGGGTCATCATACAGTGTATGTGGAGGGTACTGTGGAAGAATTCACTGTGGGGGTATCAGACACTATAGCTTTCATCAGTTTATGGGAGCAATGAAAAGGCAATCTAGGTGCTTCAAACAGGGATCAATCTCATTTTGCCACATTTATAATTACAGTCAGCATGAAGTGAAGAGACTCCTGTGTTGTATACACCCTATACTGTCCCCCCCCCACACACCATGGTCAGCTAAGAAACCTTCACACAGCTGTCAATTAGTGACACTGACTTGAGCAGACTTGAGTATCCTTGTCTTAAAGGGCTAGAGCTTTTGTAACTAAATTAGTGAGGAAGTGTTTTAATTCTCCTAGGTATTCATATTTGAGAAATCTTTTACATTATGACATTTCCTAGAAGTGATAAGTAGAAAAGTCAGGAGGTCCTCTTCAAAGTGGACTTAAGTAAATAAATTGTATTGTCCCAAAATTTACAATTCTGGGCATCTATGATTTTGCTGTTCAGTTTGTTATTCCCCTAGAAATTTATGAAACCAAGTTATAAAATATATAACTGGGTGTTCACTGTCTCCTTGTAAAAAAACAAAACAAAAAAAAAAAAAAAACACAAAAAAAAAAAAAACCACATGTGGAGAATATGGTAATGCCGTCATCACCAGTTTGACATTGCGAGTGCAAGTTTCCCACTTGGCCCCTGCCCAAATGGTAGCACCCAATTGTCATTATCTTCCTAAATTTCTAGGAGGAACTACAATACTAAAACTCAGACAGGAGAACTAACAGCACCTTTAACTGTCCATGCAGTTTTAATGTAACTTACTCTGAATATATCAGGTTTTTGGATCAAAGCCATTAGTGAGAGGTAGCCTCCATAAGACCAGCCATGGATACCAACGCGGTCAAGGTCTATGAAGCTATGCTTAGCAGCCAGATACTGCAACCCCTCCACCTGATCATCTATCTCCACTTGACCCTGCAGAGAAAGGGAAAATACTCATTATTCAGGGGCACATTCGTAGAATGGACATTTCTTTCTTCATGTAGGTTTCCTTCTTTAGTTCTACATTACTGCCTTTTCTCACCATCTTGTACTTGAATGCTCCTTCAAACTTTAGACCACGGTGACAGGAACCTCGATTGTCGATTACGACAACAACATACCCCAATGATGCAAGAGTATTCAGCCGGAAATACTTAACCCCCTTAAATCGATTGTTAACAAGCTGAACCTAAAAAGAAAATAGTCTTATTGCACACAGACACTGAATGCAGCCTGTAAACTAGAGGACTCAGAAAAAATAGGAGCATGCATCGAAAATGTAAAGCCATGACTAGTTCTTGATACAAATGTGTTATTAACCACTGATTACTTTACCATTCTGGACTCCTAAGAATCCAGATAGCAGCGCAACCATCTGAGTACAGCCAACAGGTATCCTTAAAATGGATAACAGACTGCAGCTTACAATTTAATGAACAAAATAAAGCTATATTTATGTAATTTTTTTATATGCAACTATTTTTTTCAGCTACAGACTGAATGACTAGCTGAGGGGCTATAGCCATCATGCAATGTGCCCCACTAGGAGGGCAATGGGAACACAGTGGAGGACGCCGGGAGCAGAACAGAGTGTTCGGTCAGTGAGAATCTACATTTTTTAATTTTTGAAGCACTCTGGGCCCATTGATAAAGAACTGAAAAGTAATGGACAAATCCTTAAAGCTGCATTTTTGTCTCGCCTAAACACATCACTATGTGCATAGTATACTCCCTGTCATTTCTCTTAGTTTGAAGAAAAATGAACCTTACCTGTGGACCTCCATAAATAAAAAGGACAGTGGGGTATTTTTTCCCTGGCTGCATCTGATGTGGTCGATACATCATGCCATAAAGAGTGAATCCTGTTCTACTTGGGAAAGAGAAAATTTCTGGGGCTATGTAACCAGGAACTGTCCCTAATGAAGAAAAACACAATTCTATTTAAAATAGAAAAAAAGCACGTTATAACAAAGCAATTGTAATTTCATGGAATGTTTCATGCCACATCGACATAAGAATATAATGTGCCACCTCACCTGGTGACTCCAGAAGAGTAGCCCAAAATTCTTTATCCTTTTGTGTTGGATCAGATCCGTTGCCTTTCATTTTAAAAAGATGCACAGCATGTGGAAGGGTCTGGCTACTGTACCTACTAATGAACATATCGCAGTGCTGACAAGAAGAAAAAACACAAGAGCTCAGGACAATGTAATAAGATGTTACTCTGAGGTTATGCTTCAGCGTGTATTGTCATGGGCACTTCTGTAGGATTTTATTTCCCCAATTTTTCCAATCTACATTTTAGAAGCAGTTAGAAAGTAGTTACAAAAGGGGGCAACAGAAAGCAGGAGGTGGAGAAACAAAACAAAAACCAACAAAGCTTAACAACAACACTAAAGGGTATGTGCACAGACACTGGAGCAGAAGACAAGTTCACAGGTGAAGTTGTTTCCAGACCCTGAATTGGTTAAAAGAATGTAAGACAACATGTACACAGCAATGTTGTTTGATATTGCTGTGCACTATGTTCATTTTATGGGGCCGTCCATACTGAAATAGAGCTTTTGCAGCAGTTTTTAAAACTTGACAGCACTATACACTAGAAAGGAAGGTTGGGGGACAAGAACAAAACACTCACCTTGCTAACACAACAGGAATGGGAAAAGCCAAGGTCCGTGAGCCTCTTCACCTCTCCTGGAGTTTCATAGTTTGCAACATACAGATGATGTTCTATAGGAGTGTCCTTTGTCGCTTCAAAATAGACTAGTTTATTGACCTCATCTACTCGAATCTGAAGAATTGAGAATTATTCCATTTATTACAAAGCTTTCAAAGCAAAAACTTACTGTTTACACATGCCAAGCTTATGAACAGAACAAGTAACTAAAGCAGAGGAGATAACACAATTTCTTAGACCAGATTATAAACAGGTCCCCCCCAAGATTGTAAGTTATGCCCTTTCCATAGGAAAAGGGGTATCTTGCTGATCTCTGATAGCCCGACTGTTGGGAACAAAAAAGGGGGTTCTGCGGCATACTGTCTGAATGGTGTGTAGGTCGAGCATGTGTACCTCTGCTCTATTCATGGTCTATGGGACTGCTGGAAAAAGAGTGCTGTAGTCTGCCATCTCCACCAGTGAATTATTATTTTATTATTTAAAAAAAAAAAAATGTAGGCAAACTACAGAAATTCTGTAAAACTCACAGTGGATCCATGTCTGCCAAGAACCTCCCACTCTCCACTGGTCACTGCCACCTCTTCCTTTACAGGACAACGGAAATCACCTAAAAGACAGTCCACGCATACAATTTTGTAAAATTAAAAAAGGTATGTATATATATATATGTATATATATATATATATATATATATATATATATATATATATATATATATATATATATATATATACACACACACAGCATTTGCTTGTGCAGCAGAGCAAGTACTGCATATAAAAGGGGTAAGCATTTACATTGGACAGTAATAATTCTGATCCCAGATCTCATCTGTTGGGGGGGGGGGGGGGGGTGTCGGGCGGAGCCATAAGGCCCTCCATACATAACAGATGCGTTATCAATATTTGAATTTTGTGCATCTATGGTTTGTCTGAAAAAGAACGGAAGCTGAATTACAAAGATGTGCTTTCAGTCTCAAGTTTTCCTGAACGTTTTTCCAAGCATCTTATAAAAGTCCCCAATAGTTCAGTCCTAGGGCTTAATCACAGATTGCAGATTAGATCAGTATTTTGGAGCCCAGAGGTGGAAGCAAACAAAAGAAATATGAATCATTCTGTTCGAGATCCACCCCTGGTTTTGGTTTACAAATACTCATGAAATATAATGACCTCATTTGCAACTTACAAGTATTAGACTTGGATACACTTAATGCTCGAAATTACAAGGGTAATCCTTAACATTTAGCTAAGGAGACCTGTGATCTGGGAACATAAGCAAATCCTAGCAGTCCTGATTATTTTTTTTTTACCTTAAAAGGGAAGCCATCATCAGAAAGTGACTTCTTGTTAAATTCAACTTTATGTGTTCCATGTATGTTTAAAAATATTTGTCTATTTTTTTTCATACCACAATCCTTATTAAGACATTACTGTAGTAATCTTGCAATTTTCACGTGGGAATTTTTTTTTTTTTTTTTTTTTTTTTTTAGACAGATACTTCCTGTCCTTTCAGAAGTTTTCTTATCAGAAGCAGGATTACAATGACAGGTAACACCTCTATACACAGCTGATATCACAGGACCCCAAAAATCACAATATGTGATGTCACAGCTCTCCCACTCTTCACAATGACTTTTGCATACACTCATTAGATGTTTCAATACAAAATATTGGAGCCTGACCATGGTGGCAATGTACATGTGTTTCCTCTGAAACATGACAATAGATTCTAAAAACAAGCCCCAATAGCCAGTATGAAGATAGGACGATTTAAATTTGCATTTTTAATATAGATTGGGCAAAGAATTAAAAAAATTAGTGTTATTGCAGCTGTGCAAGTTTTACTTTGAAAGCTGCAGTCAGTCCAACACAGGACCCCAGCGGTATCTCGCCATCCCCCTAGACTTACCAGTATAATCCTATAAGGGTTCGCATAGGGAGAGACCTGTTGATTACAGCAGCGGCGAGATTCCGCTGGGGTCCCGCCTATGACTAGTCAGAGACAGTCCCCAGGCAGCTGTTTTCAATATACACTGCTGCAATAACGCATCCAGCGTCTGATCCAAGCTGCTCATGAATCAGGCAGCATGAATAGGATGACAGGTTCCCTTTAATCTGCAATCAAAATATCAACCAAGGTTGATGACTTTTGCAAAGAGCTGTGTATAGCTTTATAGCGTATATATTATAGTTGGCTGTTCACGGTTCCTGCTGGATTATACTTTTGTTCAGTGCAATCAGAATGAATACATTACTCTGGTTTCTTGGAAACATGTTTACATGGCAACAAAGATCCATACGTCACATGCGTGCTTATGAAAGAACACATTTAGTAGATAAAAGGAAAGTACATTCAGATTAGAGCTAAACAGATCTGACACACTGATGTCAAGGTGTAGGTAAGGTAGAAAGCAACTCACTGAGCCCTAAAAGATCGACTCCGGCTCTACCAGAACTGGCAGCTCTCAATAGGCTGGTGATCCGGTATAGGTGCCGAAATCCCGTCTTGCACTCAGAGGCAAAGAGAAACTGGATTTCATCGTCTCGGGTTTGGGGGAAAAAGTATAGGATGTCATGAATCTATTAAAAATGGAGAGAGTTATATTAAGGAATGAAACATGACAAAACAAACACCAGATTGTTCTGGGTGACCATTCCATGTTACCAGGCCTATGCAAGAGGCTTAGGATACAACATAGCAAAGAAGAATAGTAATAAAAAAAAAAAAAAAAAAAAAAAAAAAAAAAAAAGATGCTACCAAACAGGGCACAAAGGAAGGGCTTAGACTATCATTTAAATCGCTTGGGGAATAACAGTTTATGACTTCTAGAAAAGGTCTTACCAGAACTCAAACATTGGGTGTTTACTTGAGGAGGATGTTTCAAATTGGTTCTTCATATTAATATTAAGCACTGTATGGCTGAACTCCTGCTATCTATCCTTCCCCTACCCCTGTCTTGTCTTTTTTCTTGTACGTCTAATTTGTTATTTTAAATATAATATATGCTCCCTTGCATGGGAGATTGGTTATTGTTTTTATGAGGTTTCAAATAAAAACTTATTGAAACTAAATCGCTTGGGAAAATAGGTTTGCTCTCTGGTCTGTGCAAGACCATGTTATCAAACACTAGAAGTCGTCAAAATCTACCATATATACTGCGTAAAAGTATAATACATCAAAATGGCCACATTGTACAACTTTGAGCAGCTGGCAAACCACAAAAAAAAATAAAAATAAAAAAAAAAAAAGCGGCAAATCTCCACTGGGATGGATAAGAGTCACAGAACTCTTCAGTCATCGCGCTGTAGCTCCTGTTCAGTGAGCATCAAACAAGCACAACCATCTACAAAAACAGGATTTTTTTTTGTCAGTTGCTTAAAGATTTCATCGTGCAGCAAGCATTAACTATTCTGTATCCCCACTGCCACACTTTTCCTGCCGCAAGTGTCATACACCACCCATAAAGTGTCTCCTACAGTTTTGGACACCCTGTAACACACTCTTGTGGACTTTCAGTATCCACTCGCCCCAATAGGTTACCTGAAGCAAGGTGTGCTCAAAATGCTAACATTAAAAAAGGTGTGGTAATGCTCAAACCCCCGTGGCTGCAGGGCAGATCACTCTGGTGGTCTCAGCTGTGTCAGCAAGCGATAACATCCTGAGGACTGCGACTGGCTGTAGCAACCAGGTAACAAACTTGCTAAAAACATGAAATAATCCATTTCCTTTCATGGTGGAGACCATTGGAGCAGACCACCCCAGAACCATGGGGGCTGCAACACTATACATTCATTAAAAGGCAAATAAGTAATCAACCCAACAGAATATGTACTGGCTTTGGCAACACATAATGCCATAAATGGTATATAAACGCCACAATGGAGGTATGCCAATCAGATAAATACAGTGCTTTGCGAAAGTATTCGGCCCCCTGGAACTTTTCAACCTTTTCCCAAATATCATGCTTCAAACATAAAGATACCAAATATAAATTTTTGGTGAAGAATCAACAAGTGGGACACAATTGTGAAGTTGAACGAAATTTATTGGTTATTTTAAATTTGTGGAAATTCAAAAACTGAAAAGTGAGGCGTGCAATATTATTCAACCCCTTTACTTTCAGTGCAGCAAACGCACTCCAGAAGTTCATTGTGGATCTCTGAATGATCCAATGTTATCCTAAATGACTACTGATAAATATAATCCACCTGTGTAATCAAGTCTCCGTATAAATGCACCTGCTCTGTGATAGTCTCAAGGTTCTGTTTGAAGCACAGAGAGTATCATGAAGACCAAGGAACACAACAGACAGGTATGTGATACTGTTGTGGAGAAGTTTAAAGCCGGATTTGGATACAAAATGATTTCCAAAACTTTAAACATCCCAAGGAGCACTGTGCAAGCGATCATATTGAAATGGAAGGAGTATCATACCTCTGCAAATCTACCAAGACCCGGCCGTCCCTCTAAACTTTCATCTCAAACAAGGAGAAGACCGATCAGAGATGCAGCCAAGAGGCCCATGATCACTCTGGATGAACTGCAGAGATCTACAGTTGAGGTGGGATAGTCTGTCCATAGGACAACAATCAGTCGTACACTGCACAAATCTTGACTTTATGGAAGAGTGGCAAGAAGAAAGCCATTTCTCAAAGATATCCATAAAAAGTGTTTAAAGTTTGCAACAAGCCACCTGGGAGAAAAAACAAACATGTGGAAGAAGGTGCTCTGGTCAAATGAAACCAAAATCGAACTTTTTGGCAACAATGCCAAACGATATGATTGGCGTAAAGGCAAACACAGCTCATCACCCTGAACACAACATCCCCACTGTATAACATGGTGCTGGCAGCATCATGGTTTGGGCCTGCTTTTCTTCAGCAGGGACAGGGAAGATGGTTAAAATTTATGGGAAGATGGATGGATCCAAATACAGGACCATTCTTGAAGAAAACCTGTTGGAGTCTGCAAAAGACCTGAGACTGGGATGGAAATTTGTCTTCCAACAAGACAATGATCCCAAACATAAATCAAAATCTACAATGGAATGGTTCACAAATAAACATATCCAGGTGATAGAATGGCTAAGTCCAAGTCCAGACCTGAATCCAATCGAGAATCTGTGGAAAGAGCTGAAAACTGCTGTTCACAAACGATCTCCATCAAACCTCACTGAGTTCGAGCGGTTTGCCAAGGAAGAATGGGCAAGAATTTCAGTCTCTCGATGTACAAAACTGATAGAGACATAGCCCAAGCGACCTGCAGCTGTAATCGCAGCAAAAGGTGGCGCAACAAAGTATTAAAGGGAACCTGTCACCCCCCCCCCCCAGGCATTTTAAGTAAAACAGCCACCTTGTGCAGTACTAATGCTGCATTCTGTCAAGGTGGCTCTTTTACGTAGCGTCCCTTCCACCGGAAAAATAGTTTTTAAAATTGTTTAAAAATACCTGAATTTTGACAGGAGGGCAGGTCTTTCCCCCTCTGACAGACACCTCGCATTCAGTCATTTCTTTCTTCAGTATTTGGCGCCGCCTCCTCAGTGTTCTTTTGATATGCTGGCGCCTGCGCTGTACTATCGTTTCGTGGGCATGCACATTTAGCGCTGCTAGACGTGCCCGTGCTCTCAGATCACATCCCGGCCTTCATATAGCGCGGCCACAGATCCCGCCCCGCAGTCGCTTATGATTTATTCACACTGGGTGACAGGGAATCTCGGGCATGCTCAGTAGTTGTCTGCAGCTCTCATGCCCAAGATTCCCAGCCCCGCAGTGTGAATAAATCATAAGCGACTGCGGGGCGGGATCTCTTGCCACGCGATATGAAGGCCGGGATGTGATCTGAGAGCACAGGCACGTCGAGCAGCGCTAACTGCGCATGCCCACGAAACTATAATACAGTGCAGGCGCCAGCATTTCAAAAGAACACTGAGGAGGCGGCGCCAAATACTGAAGAAAGAAATGACTGATGGATGCGAGGCATCTGTCAGAGGGGGGGGAAAGACCTGCCCCCTGTCAAAATTCAGGTATTTTTGAACAATTTTAAAAACTATTATTTCTGCGGTGGAAGGGACGCTAGTAAAAGAGCCACCTTGACAGAATGCAGCATTAGTGCTGCACAGGGTGGCTCTTTTACTTAAAAACGCCTGGGGGGGGGGGGTGACAGGTTCCCTTTAAGTTAGAGGGGCAAATAATACTGCACGCCCCACTTTTCAGTTTTTGAATTTCCACGAAAATTTAGAATAACCAATAAAATTTCGTTCAACTTCACAATTGTGTCCCACTTGTTGATTCTTCACCAAAGATTTCCTACATCTGATGACATTTACAGGTAGGAAGATCATGCAGCAGAACATATGCTATTTCAAGTGTTCCATCTACCACTTTAAAGCAAATCTGTCACCCCATTTTTGGCCTATAAGCTGCGGCCACCGCCATCAGGGGCTTATCTACAGCATTCTATAATGCTGTAGATTAGCCCCCGATGTAACTTGAAAGATAAACAAGATTATACTCACCGAGGGGCGAGTGCGGTGGGTGTCGGTCTGGTCCCTCCCATCTTCATGCGATGACATCCACCTTCTTACTTCTGCTGCGGCTCCTGCGCAGGCGTACTTTCTCTGCCCTGTTGAAGGCAGAGTAAAGTACTGCAGTGCACAGGCGCCGGGAAAGGTCAGAGGTCCCGCGCCTGCACACTGCAGTACCCCCGGGTGAGTATAATATAACTCGTTATTCTTATCTTTCAGGTTACATTGGGGGCTTATCTACAGCATTACAGAATGCTGTAGAAAAGCCCCTGATGGCGGTGGCCGCAGCTTATAGGCCAAAAATGGGGTGACAGATTCCCTTTAAAGTGGTAGACGGAACACTTGAAATAGCATATGTTCTGCTGCATGATTTTCCTTCTTGTAAATTTCATCAGATGTAGGAAGCACACGTTAAACATACTGCGCACTCTACCAATTTAATATATTTTGCATATCATGGCCCACTTGAAATATCAGGAAACACTGAGTGGCTGATGGTACACATCTAAAGAATGAGCAGTCATGACATTGTGCACATTTCACACTGTCATCAGGATGTCTATACAAAATCCTTAGAAACAAAGTTAAATCCTCTACATTGGTGTCACATGTTACTGACATACATTTATCCATATATCTGTTGTCTCTTCATAGATCACAAGGGGTGTTGCATATTCAGACCCAGAATCTGATAACCGATGATCACAAAATTCTTTGTAGGGAGCCACAAACAGTGAGGGTTGAATAAGAACAATTTGCAGACGGGTTTGTGGACGATCTAGTAGGATAGCCCATGCACTGCAAGGAAAGATATACACAAATGAAAAACCACAACAGATCACAAAGATCACCAATAAACATTTCCTGACCTGGACCCCTTACCTTAAAAAATGAAATGAAAATTAGGACAGCCTGCATATATTTGTACCCATTAGTGAGCTCATCATTAAAATAGTGCGTTGTCTGCAGATATATCATAAATGCTTCATAAATAATGGTCTTAGCTCTGGGACCAAGAGAGCAGGCAATCAAAGATATTCCCTATAGAAGTCAACAGGCGTTACATAAAGTCAAGCATAAAATGGTCAACATGGGAATACCATCTAGGGGGGTTTTCATTAGGACAGACTACTAACAGATAATGGAAACATATCATGATCATCTAAGAAATGCAAAATCCCTTCATTCAACAGCATATAGGACCTACAGGAGTACAAGTAGAAGCAACGGGATCCAAAGTCTAAACAAAAAAGGATCAAAATGTAAATTTTTTGTCTTACAGAATACATCAATACCATAAAAATGTTGAACCTATGTAGGTCACCACAAAAAAAAAAAAGCACAAAACAATGATGGAAACAAAAAAAACAAAACAAAAAAACAGAAGCACAATAAAAACCATGCACCCTAAAGCAGACAAAAATGGTTCACTAAACATATTTAAAGACCTTACGACGTATACCTATACGGTTTACACATAATAAACTAGGATATGGATCAGTAGGTTGAACAGCCTTATGAAAAAGCCTTATGAAAAAACAACTATGTATAACAATCAAAACCATGGATATATCACAGAATATATACACACACACTCATATATATATATATATATATATATATATATATATATATATATATATATATATATATATATATATATATATATATATATATATATATACACACACACATACATATATATATATATACACATACATATATATACATACATATACACATACAAAACCACCATGGTTACTTACCGGTAGCTGTTTTTTCCAGAACCCATGACAGCACACCAGAGAGGGGGATCTGCCCCGCCAGGACTCTACTGAAATATAAGGGGCGGCACCTCTCCCCCACTACCGGTAAGTAACCATGGTGGTTTTCCCTTCACTCATGACAGCACACCTGTGAGATTATTGGATACTTCGAACCACCTTAGGGAGGGACCACCGCTTGCAGCACCCTTCTACCAAAGGTTAAGTCAGCAGAGGAGGATAGATTTAATCTATAGTGTCTAAAGAAGGTTGATGGTGAGGCCTAGTTAGCGGCCTTACAAATTTGATCAATCGATACCTCTGCTTTTTCAGCCCAGGAGGTTGCCACGGTTCTGGTGGAATGAGCCTTGATGCAGTCAGGAATTGGAACACCACTAGCTGAGTAGGCTATACTAATGGCCTCCCTAATCCATCTGGCAATGGTCCACTTTGACACTCCGCAACCCTTTCTGGCACCCTGAAAGAATACAAATAGGGACTGGGACCTCCTCCACTGGCTAGACACTGATATATATTCTAGCAGGGCCCTTCTAACATCTAATGTGTGGAATTTTTATTCCCCTGGATTTTTTGGATTTCCACAGAAGGAGGGAAAGAATCTCCTGACCCACTCTATCCTGATACACTTGGGTATTAGGTGGGTTTACCGAGAGGGCCTGTAAGTCACTTACTCTACGGGCCGAAGTAAGGGCAACTAATATAATCGTCCTTAGGGTTAGATATTTTATAGGCAGTTATTGAACAGGCTCGAATGGCTCTTTTGTGAGGGCCTCTAACACCAGGTTTAGATCCCATGGGGCTATTTTTGGTAATGATATAGGTCTGGACCTGTGGCAGGATTTAATGAACCTAGCTACCCATCTGTTTGCTGCCAAGTTACAATTATATAGTGCGCCTAGTGCAGACACCTGAACTTTAAGGGTATTCACAGCTAACCTCCAGCTGTAATCCTGATTGTAAAAATTCCAAAAAGTGGCCTTAATCGGGGGTTTTTGGTCCAACTGCTTCCCCAGGAACTTATTCCATGTTCTGCCATAGATATTAGTCGTTACTGGCTTCCTACTTTTTAACAGGGTGGCCACTAACCCCAGAGAGAACCCTCTATCCATTAGAAGCAACCTTTCAAATATTGGACCCCGAGTTAACAGGTCTGGGATCTCCTGTAGGTGACATGGATCTGAGAGGGACATCTGCAACAGCGAGAACCAGGGTCTTTTTGGCCAGAGCAGGGCTAATAGGATCACCCTGGCTTGATCTTTCCTGATTTTCCTCACCACTGTTGGGATCAGAGCCACTGGGGGAAACGCATAAGCCAGCCTGAAATTCCACAGAATTTGCAATGAGTCCACTGCCCATGGCTTTTCTTTTGGGTTTAATGAACAGAACCTTTCGACCTGCCTGTTTTTGTTGGCGAAGAGGTATATCATAGGTTCCCCCCAGAGTTGAACTATCTTCTGAAAAACTGACTGATTTAGAGCCCATTCCCTTTGCTTTAGTGTACTGCGGCTCAGGAAATCGGCTTCTATATTCTCCGCCCCTTTTATACGTGCCATCAGAGAGTAGATGTTGTTCTGCTCTCTGAAAAGTGTCGCTGGCCGCCTTCATTAGGGAGTGTGATCTTGTACCCCCCTGGTGATTGATGTACGCCACTGTTACTCTGTTGTCCGACATAATACAGACGTTGGGGCCACTGAGGAAGGGAATAAAATTTGTTAGGGCTTTGCTCACTGCCCACAGTTCTCTCAAGTTGGAGGAAGCATTTTGCTCTTGCGGCCCCCTGGGCCGTATGACCCCTTAGGTGCGCTCCTGAGGAGCTTGCGTCTGTCAGAATTATGTCGGTCACTGGTTTGCCCCATAGTATCCCTGACGTCAAGTTTGTTCTGTCTAACCACCATATGAGAGAGTGCCTGACCTCTAAGGAAAGCTCCATTCTTCCTTCTAAACACCCTTTTAGTGACCTTTGTGCTGACAGAATTTCCGTCTGAAGCTGTCGGGAATGGAATTGTGCCCACCTCACCGCCGGGATACAGGACGTCAGGGTGCCTAGCAAGGACATCGCGTTCCTCAGGGTCATGTGGGGTTGGGCTAGGGCCGCTAATGTCACATTCCTCACCTTTTCTACCTTGGCCTCCGGTAGTAGACAGGTTGGTTGTTCTGAATCCAGGATGAACCCTAGAAAAACTTGTTTCTTTAGGGGTGGTAGCATTGATTTTTTGATTATCAAGCCCAGTCTTTGAAGGGTGTCTGTCACTCGTTCTACCTGTGCAGTGCAGTGGCCCTCTGAGCTGCCCACTATTAGGAAGTCGTCCAAATAGGGTTTTATGACCGTGTTGTGGATTTGGAGGAAGGCTGTCATCTCCGCTATGACTTTGGTAAACACTCTCGGGGCTATGGATATGCCGAATGGAAGGGCTCTGAATTGAAAATGCCTGAGATTGCCCTGGATGTAAAGAGCTACTCAAGTAATTTTGATAACATGGATGAATGGGGATGTGATAGTATGCATCCTTTAAATCGACTACAGCCATAAAACAATCGTGATGTAGCAGCTTTATGGCTGTAGTTACCGATTCCATCTTGAAAGTTTGATTTTTTTTTATCCACTGAGGCCTCTGAGGTTTATGATTGTCCTGAATGACTGGTCTGTTTTTTTTTTTTGTTTTTTTTTATCAGGAAGAGGGGTGAGTAGAACCCATTTTTTCTTGTCTGCTTGGGACTTCGGAAAGAACATGATTGTCTAGCAGACTTAAGATTTCTGATTATAGGGCCAATTGTTCCCCTATCACGTTTCTGACAAGGGTCACGACAAATAATGTTACTGGTTGGTGTAAAAAAGGGATCTTGAGGCCTTCCCTTATGATGTTTAGGATCCAGGAATTGGAAGAGATGTTTTCCCAGGCCTGGGAAGAGAGCATCAACCTCCCCCCTACCGGAATGCTGGCGTCATTGTGGGGATTTCTTGGAGGTTGAGGTGGCTCCTCCGAACATGAATCCGGACTCCTTTTTCCTCTTATCCCATTTTCTGCTATCCCCCGGACGACGGCCCCTGTTGAATTTTCCCCTATGAAAGGGCGGCCTCCTCTGATCCACTGGAAACCTGGGGAAGCCCTTCTTCCTGTCACTTGCCTTCTCTAAGATGTCATCTAGGCTTTTTCCAAATAAAAAATGACCATCACAAGGGAGAGAGCACAGCTTAGCTTTAGACTGCAGATCCCCTGGGCAGCCCTTAAGCCATAATGCCCGTCTCGCTGCGTTTGATAGTCCTGCTGCTCTTGCTGTCAATCTCATTGAGTCGGCGGAAGTGTCGGCTAAAAAGCTGCCGCCCCGTGCAGCAGATACTTGTCTGCCAATAATTTTTCTCTTGAGACTTTTGAAGCCAGTCTTTCAGCTGCTGCAGCCAAATCATTACAGAACGTGCAGTGCAGGTGCCCGCTATTGCCGGCTTCAGTCCTCCTGCTGCTGCTTCCCATGTATGTCTTAAATAGGAATATGCTTTTTTATCTAGTGGGTCCCTAAGCACCTCTGAATCCTCCAGGAGCAGGGCTGATCTTTTAGATGATCTGGACACTGCAGCGTCAATCTTTGGGACCTTGTCCCATATTTCTGTGTACTTATGTTCAAAGGGGTACCTCCTTTTAGAGGAGGAAGGAAGGGCTCCTGACCTCTCAGGCTTCCTCCATTCTCTCTCAATGAGTGCTTGGACTTTCTCGTTGACGGGAAAGGTCCGTTTCTTCCTTTCCTGTAGTCCCCCGAACATGATATCTTCCAGGGACTTAGCTGTTTTTTCCTCCTGTAGGCCCATGGTTACTCTAATGGCCTTGAGGAGAGCATCCGTATCCTATATTGGAAAACACTGTTTGCCAACCGTGTCGCTATCTGAGGAAGCGGATGGGTGTTCCGCCTGAGATAAGGCCAAGGAAGAGTCTGAGAAAGAACTAGGGGGATCTTTCCTACTCTTTTTCCCTTTCTTTAGCAAAGCTTTAAGCTAGCCTTCCATCTCTGACCTGATAACGGATCTAAGGTTGGTTGCAAAGCTAGGTGCTTCCTCCGCCATGGTTCGCTGAATGCTGCTGGTGCAAAGGTCTTTCTGCCAGTCTCTTGCTAGGGGTCTTCTACATATAGCACAATCTCTATTGTTCCTCTTGCTCCCTGCTTTTTTGGGTTTCTCCTAAGGAATTTAACACAGAAGAACCCTATTAACCATGTTACTAACATTCACGAAGATCACTCACCACCGTAATTAAGCGTACCAGACTGAGGCTGTGGAGGAGCACGTGACCTGTGCTCTCTGGACATCAAAGAGTCCCCCGACCTGTGGCGACTGCTGCTTTTGCCACTTGAACGGCTGCCATGCTTGCGAGCCGAGGGCTGTGATGGAGGCAGAGACGGTGGAGACGGCGACCGTTCCTGTTCTGACCCCATGGTTACCCAGCCATGCTGAGGTCTTCCTCCTTTAAATAGTTCTGGTCCCGGTGAGCATCTTCCTCCCCCTCCCCCCCTGCGACCGCGCACTACTATTCCATGCGGCCGGTGTCACACCAGGCGCCATATTGCCGTTGCTCTGCTGACGTCAGCCAGTGCGCTCCCAGGCTGCTCTGCACCGCCGTCAGCGGCCGGAAGACACCCCCGGCTCTCCCACGTTACGCGCTCTGAGGGAGACAGCCTGGGGGCACGAAAGAGGAGAGTGAGGCGCGGTGGAGCGCCCTGGAATTAGGGACCGCCAGTCGCGCCCGCACGAACCCTGAGCCCCCTGGGACTGTGCTACCAGGCACCCGACGGCCAGCGCTACAGGGAAGATGACCTGGTCTTCCCACGCCGGGACGGGCCTGGGTACTTTAAATCCATGACAGGCACCGCCACTGTCAGTCTGGGATTCCCTTCCAAGACAGGAACCCAACTGAAGCGGGAGAGAGGTTGCGTCCCTTATATTTCAGTAGATTCCTGTCCTAGCGGGGCGGATCCCTCTCTCAGGTGTGCTGTTATGGGTGAAGGGAAAATACTCTGTTAATAAGTTATAGATAGTAATTACATGTGGCCATGGTTTCAGCAAAAAGACTGCCGCACACCTCGACACGCATTTCACCGCCTACCTGCAGTTTCCTCAGGAGGTCCTCAAATATTCTATTGGATTCCGCACTGGAGACTGGCTAGGCCACTTCAGGACATTGAAATGCTTATTACGGAGCCACTCTTTAGTTGGCCTGGATGTGTGATTTGGGTCACTGTCATGCTGGATGGAAGACCCAGTCACGACCCATCTTCAATGCCCTTAATGAGAAAAAGCTGTTGTTGGCCAAAATCTCACAATACATGACCTCATCCATCCTCCCTTCCATACGGTGCACTCGCCCTGTCCTCTTTGCAGAAAAGCACCTTCAAAGTATGAGGTTTCCTCCACTATGCTTCACTGTTGGGACGGTGTTCTTGGGGTTCTACGCCTTCCTCCAAACATTGCGAGTGGAGTTGATAACAAAAAGTTCTGTTTTGGTCTCAAATGACCACATGACCTTCTCCCATGCATCCTCTGGATAATCCAGATAGTAATTTGTGAACTTCAAACGGGTCTGGACATGTGCTGGCTTTGCGTGTCATGCAGGATTTTAGTAAGACACTACGCAGTCATGGATGTTTGAGACCGTGGTCCCAGCTCTCCTCAGGTCATTGACTAGGTCCTCCGATTGTAGTTCTGGGCCGATTACTGACCTTTTCAAGGAGAGCTTCCATGGAGCCCAAGGCTGAGAAATATTGACAGTCATCTTGGGTTTCTTCCATTTTCTAACAATTGTGCCAACAGTTGTTGCCTTCTCACCAAGCTGCTTGCCTATTGTCCTGCAGCCCATCCCAGCCTTGTGCAGGTCTACGATTTTGTCCCCGATGTCCTTAGACAGATCTTTAGTCTTGCCCATGGTGGAGAGGTTGGAGTGTGATTGATTTGAGTGCATGGACAGGTGTCTTTTATACAGGCAACAAGTTCATACAGGTGCAATTAATACAGGTAATGAGTGCAGAGTAGGAGAGATTCTTAAAGAAAAACTGACAGTTCTGTGAGACAGAATTCTTGCTGGTTGGTAGGTGATCAAATATTTCATGCAATAAAATGCAATTTAATTATGTAAGAATCATACAATGATTCTGTTTTTTTTTTTTTGTTTTTAGATTCTGTCTCTCACAGTTGAAGTTTACCTACAATAAAAAGTTACAGACCTCTCCATACTTTGTGGGTGGGAAAACTTGCAATATTGGCAGTGAATCAAATACTTTTTTCCCCACTGTACATAGGTTCACCATTTTTAATGACATTTATGTATTCTGTATTAAAATAAATTGATACTTTTTGTATTCTGTAGGTTCCATTAACAGATAAGTAGGCATCTCTGGAGCATCGCATCCTCACTATTTAGGCACAGCAGTGTTTCATTTGGCTGTCCACTCACTTCCAATAGGGTCGAGCTCCAATACCAGGCACAGCGACACATACAGGCCTGATTAAACAATCTAGGGTAGCATGGCACTTGGTAGATACAATGACAGCCTCCCATAGTCTCTGGCTGTATATGATCCACATTACTTGGTCTTTAGTGTTAAATATTAGATCAGGCATTAGCCTCAGAAAACTCACTACTTTCCATCTGGAGTCCAGCCAGCTCTAGCAATGTATTCACACCCAGCAAACAGAACCTCAAACGGCTGCCGCAGCTCTTTGTCTACAGCATCCAACACCTGGAAGACAATGAATAACATTCCAGTTATAGCTGACACCAAGCACAGTCCTATCAGGGACAGAAAGGGTACGGGTAGCTGTAAGGTAGGTTATTGTTTTTTTGCCCCCGGCTAATTTAGTGACCTGCTGCAAGTCGGATTCTGTACTACAGCATTTGTGGCTTTACCGACAGCTGCCAATATTAATGAAAGTTGTGAAGATGCCACCTATGGCCACTGCAACATTTATAGGACCATTTTCATTTAGGCTTGTATTAACTGGCATTTTACTGTCAGTAATTAATAATGCGAAAAAAAAAACCATACTATAGTATTTGATGAAAAAAAGCATAGTTTCAAAATTTGAGCTTAAATCGTATCATGGAAGCACGTGAAAAGGTAATACAAAGTGAACTCAAAAACAAAACTAACACTACACTTACTCTGCCCTCTGCATCCACAGTTATTTCTGACAGTTTAAATGTCACTTTTGGGTTTGCAGTCCCTGGGGAAGAGAAAAAAACAAAACGTAATTGATCAGAATTCAAAAACAGTTTTACCTGCAAGACCAAACTACATTTAATAGTAAACTTGAAAAGCAGCATAAGGATATGTACACAGACATTATGCTGCGCTTTTGGAGCAGAAACTCCGTTACTGAGGATTTTGACATTTGGCGAAAGCAAAACCAAACACTTACCAGCTTTGGGGTACCTAAAGGAATCTGTCCTTCGGGTTTCCAGCATTGGGGATGTCACATGGATTATCTCAACTTCAGATTCATCATTTTCTTCATAGAGGATGCGCAGTATCTGACCGCCTGATGGAGCTGCGGCATACAGACGAACTGTTAACCACTGCTTCTCCACAAGAGGTGTGATTAGAAGACTTACAGGACACAATCCTTACTTGTCTCGTTACGGGGACACCACCAGTAACCAGTGTAGCGATCAAACTCCTCCTGTAACACAAAGGAGGCTACTCCAGCAGAACGGGAATCTTCTTCCACTCCTACCAAGTCTGTCGTAAACAGAAGTCACTTTATCCGATTCATTTTTGGGCAGAAGAGACCTAGCCTAAACTCTAATATCACCACTATCAACTGACTGAGCCTAGGCCCCAGTCTAGTACCAGTACTAAAATAGCACTCCATTGGAGGAAATAATTATCCCCTCATCTCCAGGCTTTCAGGTGTAAAAGAAAAAAAAAAAAAAAAAAAGTCAAGATTTGTTGGTGGCATTTATGAAGAGATTTTGCAAGTTCTTGCCCTTATGAGCCTCACAAAAAAAAAAAAAAAAAAAAAAAGCGAGTGTGGCTCATTAAGGAGTTATGTCTATGGCAGGGGACTAGTGTACGTTCTAGCCAAAGTCTATGCCAGCTCTGAGGTTCTGTAAGTTTCATGTTCTGGCACAGAGAGCCCAAATCAAAAAATCCAAGAATGTTATTAAGGGGGCATGCAAACCTTATTTCAGCAGCCTTTGCAAACATGACTGGGGTCTAAAATGCCAGTCGTAATAAAATTCCCCCCTTATGTTTCCAGACTATATAGGCGTTTACCTTTGTGCACAAATGTCAGCCTGCGCTCGTCTCCGGTCTCTATATTGGCCACCCACAAATCGTTGCTGTGCACAAACGCCATCCAGGTTGGGTCTGCGGGACAGATGGTGGGGTCCATGCGAATGTTGGGACAGTTGCTTTCCAGTAACTGTGGCTGCAGTGACTGTTTCTACAGATTAAAACAAAGGAAACCATATACTAAAAACTAGATTATTGCTTCAATATATTTTTTTGATCTACAAAACAGGAATTAAGAGAAAAAAAAAAAAAACCTGAACATGTTGGGGTTGGCATCTATCATTTTTTCCCACAAATATACTGCAAACACTATAATCCAGCAATATATGATTTAGGCATGATGATCTCCTCAGAGATGTGACACCTCCTTATTCAGCATTGTCTTATATGTATGTAAGTGCCCCAGTCCTTAGAGCCAATGATGAACAAGCCTGGCTATATTCTGCTCCACCAGTGGCCTACAATGAATAACACTGCACACAACACTGCACTAATGTTCCATGCCATGTGCAGTGGTATTCAATGGAGGTCTCTGATGGATAGTTATATGCCCCTTTATCAGCAGCCATGATGAAGACCAGAGGCGTGTAGGGAATAAAGCTGTACTAAATCTATTACCATTATATTAGGGATTAAGAATGCAGTTTACAGCATATTTGTGAAAAATATGATAACATGGCAGTCGCCACCATGCTATGGTAAGTGACACTGCTGCTTTATTCTGTAACGCTGCACTTTTGCCAATAGTAATACCTTGAGTAGAGTTACAAACACACACTACAATTGGCAGGAGTGACACTAAAAAAAACAAAACCTGTCTTTTCCAGTTTACAAAACAAACAACTCAAGAATTAGGAAAATATCTGAAATAATTTACTTTCAGTAGTTGCTGGTTATCTCACTAATCGACTCTTAAAAGAGGAGTGTCTCATACGAATATATTAACCCCTTTACCCCCAAGGGTGGTTTGCACGTTCATGACCGGGCCAATTTTTATAATTCTGACCACTGTCCATTTATGAGGTAACTACATTAGATGGTGGCCCGATTCTAACGCATCGGGTATTCTAGAATATATAGGCAGTTTATTTTTGAAGATTTAATAATGCAATAATGCACCCCCCAATCCTAATATGTATGGTTCTCTCACCACCAAATTCTGATATGCATGCTACCCCTCAACCCCCTATCCTGGAATGCATGGTCCTCTTACTTCCGTTTCGGAGTATGCATGGTCCCCTCACCCCCCTTTCCTGGTATGCATGGTCCCCTCACCCCCCTTTCCTGGTAAGCATGGTCCCCTCACCCCCCTTTCCTGGTATGCATGGTCCCCTCACCCCCCCCCCCAATCCTGGTATGCATGGTCCCCTCACCCCCCCCCCCCAATCCCGGTATGCATGGTCCCCTCACCCTCCCCCCCCCAATCCCGGTATGCATGGTATCCTCACGCCCCAATCCTGATATGCAGGGTCTCCTCACGCCCCAATCCTGATATGCAGGGTCTCCTCACGCCCCAATCCTGGTATGCATGGTGCTCTTACGCTCCTTTTGGGGTATGCATTGTCCCCTCACCCCTCTATCCTGGTATGCATGGTCCCCTCACCCCCCTTTCTTCGTATGCATGGTCCCATCACCCCCCCTATCCTGGTATGCATGGTCCCCTCACCCCCCCTATCCTGGTATGCATGGTCCCCTCACCCCCCCTATCCTGGTATGCATGGTCCCCTCACCCCCCCCCTATCCTGGTATGCATGGTCCCCTCACCCCCCCCTATCCTGGTATGCATGGTCCCCTCACCCCCCTATCCTGGTATGCATGGTCCCCTCACCCCCCAATCCTGGTATGCATGGTCCCCTCACCCCCCAATCCTGGTATGCATGGTCCCCTCACCCCCCAATCCTGGTATGCATGGTCCCCTCACCCCCCAATCCTGGTATGCATGGTCCCCTCACCCCCCAATCCTGGTATGCATGGTCCCCTCACCCCCCAATCCTGGTATGCATGGTCCCCTCACCCCCCTATCCTGGTATGCATGGTCCCCTCACCTGGTATGCATGGTCCCCTCACCCCCCAATCCTGGTATGCATGGTCCCCTCACCCCCCAATCCTGGTATGCATGGTCCCCTCACCCCCCTTTCCGTGTAGCCGCGACCAATCAGCGTCACGGCCCTCTGTCCGCGACCAATCACTGCCGCGGCTCTGTACAAAAATATTAAAAAATAAAAATAAGTTATTCTCACCTTCCGACAGCCTCCTGTCTTCTTCCACGCTCCTGGCCTCGCATTCCCAGTAATGCTTTGCAGCTTAGACCGCTGATGACGTCACTCTCGCGAGAGTGAGAAGGAAGACCGACGTCATCAGCGGTCTAAGCCGCAAAGCATTACTGGGAACGCGAGGCTGGGCGCGTGGAAAGAAGACAGGAGGCCGTCGGAAGGTGAGAATACCTTTTTTGTTTTAATTCTCTTTTTTTTTTTTTTTTTTTTACAGATTAAGGTCTGCGCCTGCCGCTGATAGGTCGTGGCCATCGGCGGCAGGCGCAGCTTACCGTTACAAACAGCTGCGCCTGTCGCTGATTGGTTGCGACTTGGCGGGGGCCTGGCGGCCACGACCGATCAGCGGCCCGTAATTTCGGTTACAGACAGACGATAAGGTATATTGTATGTGAATATATATATATATATATATATATATATATATATATATATATATATATATATATATATATATATATATATATACACACATATATATATATATACACACACACACACACACACATACATACATACACACATACATACACACACACTAGCTGAAGAGCCCAGCGCTGCCCAGGCATAGTAACTAACTGTGGTTAGTTATAGCAAATTATAATTATCCTCCATCCCATAGTCCCATGCCCATATACCCATCATACATATCCACGATCTCATAGTCGAGTGCCCATTTACCCATCACACATCCTCCATCCCATAGTCCCATGCCCATATACCCATCATACATATCCGCCATCCCATAGTCCCGTGCCCATATACCAGTCATACATATCCTCCATCCCCATAGTCCAGTGCCCATATACCCGTCATACATATCCTCCATCCCATAGTCCAGTGCCCATATACCCATCACACATCCTCCACCCCATGCCCATATACCCATCATACATATCCGCCATCCCATAGTCCCGTGCCCATATACCAGTCATACATATCCTCTATCCCATAGTCCAGTGCCCATATACCCGTCATACATATCCTCCATCCCATAGTCCAGTGCCCATATACCCATCACACATCCGCCATCCCATAGTCCCGTGCCCATATACCAGTCATACATATCCTCTATCCCATAGTCCAGTGCCCATATACCCGTCATACATATCCTCCATCCCATAGTCCAGTGCCCATATACCCATCACACATCCTCCATCCCATAGTCCCGTGCCCATATACCCGTCATACATATCCTCCATCCCCATAGTCCAGTGCCCATATACCCATCACACATCCTCCATCCCATAGTCCCGTGCCCATATACATATCCACCATCCCATAGTCCCGTGCCCATATACATATCCGCCATCCCATAGTCCCGTGCCCATGTACCAGTCATCAGCATAATTTTGGAACCAAAAAGTTATAAGGGTTAAAAATTAACCAGCGATTTCTCATTTTTGCAACACCATTTTATTTTTACGGACCACATCACATTTGAAGTCACCTTGAGGGGTCTATATGATAGAAAATACCCATAAAAGTGACACTATTCTAAAAACTGCACCCCTCAAGGTGCTCAAAACCAGATTCAAGACGTTTATTAACCCTTCAGGTGCTTCACAGGAATTTTTTGAATGTTCAAAAATGAACATTTAATTTTTTCACAAAAAAATTACTTCAGGTCCAAATTTTTTTTTATTTTACCAAGGGTAACAGGAGAAATTGGACTGCAAAAGTTATTGTGCAATTTCTCCTGAGTACGCCGATACTTGATATGTGGGAGGAACCACTGTTTGGGTGCATGGCAGAGCTCAGAAGGGAAGGAGCGCCGTTTGACTTTTTCAATGCAAAATGGGCTGGAATTCAGATCGGACACCATATCACGTTTGGAGAGCCCCTGATGTGCCTAAACAGTGAAACCCCCCACAAGTGACCCCATTTTGGAAACTAGACCCCCCCAAGGAACTTATCTAGATGTGTGGTGAGCACTTTGAACCCCCCAGTGCTTCACAGAAATTTATGACGTACAGCCGTACAATTATTATTTTTTTTTTTTTTTTTTACACAAAAATGATCTTGTCACCCTCAATTTTTATTTTTCCAAAGGTAACAGGACCCTAAAAGTAATTGTGCAATTTGTCCTGAGTACGCTGATACCCCACAGGTGGGGGTACACCACTATTTGGGCGCATGGCAGAGCTCGGAAGGGAAGCAGCGCCATTTGACTTTTTTGGCTGAAATTGGGATTGGACGCCATGCCGCGTTTGGAAAGCTCCTGATGTGCCTAAACAGTGGAAACCCCACACAAATGACACAATTTTGGAAACTAGACCCCCCCCCCCCCAGGGAACTTCGCTAGATGTGTGGTGAGCCCTTTGAACCCCTCCAGTGCTTCACAGAAGTTTATAATGCCCGGGCGTGAAAATAAAAAAAAAAAAAAAAAAAAAAAAAAAAAAACAAAACCATTTTTTCCCACAAACATGTCCTTCTAGTCCCCAATTTTTTTATTTTCCCAAGGGTAACAGGAGAAATTGGACCCCAAAAGATGTCCAATTTGTCCTGAGTACGCCGATACCCCATATGTGAGAGAAAACTACCATATGGGCACACGTCGGGGCTCGGAAGGGAAGTAGTGACGTTTTGGAATGCAGACTTTGATGGAATGGTCTGCAGGTGTCAAGTTGCCTTTGGAGGGCCCCTGATGTACCTAAACAGTGGAAACCCCCCGCAAGTGACCCCATTTTGGAAACTAGATGCACCCCCCCCCCCTAGATGTGTGGTGAGCACTCAGACCCCCCCCCCCCCCCCCCCAAGTGCTTCACAGAATAACGCCCGGGCGTGGGAATAGAAAAAAATCATTTTTTTCCCCACAAAAATAATATTTTTGCCTCGAATTTTTTATTTTCCTAAGGGTAACAGGAGAAATTGGACCCCAAATGAAAAGGATTTTACGGTGAGTACACAAAAATCCCTATTTCTCCGCCTCATTGGGGGACACAGACAGTGGGACGTCCTAAAGCAGTCCCTGGGTGGGGAGCATACAACTGCTAATACCCCATGTACCACTGGCTTAACACTGTGGTTCTGCCGATTGCAGGATGCGTCTGCCAAGAGCTGCATCCGCAGAGGCCTGAACATGAATTTGGTAATGTTTTGTAAAGGTATGCAGGCTGGACTAAGTCGCAGCGTTGAAGACCTGTTCTGCCGACGCCTGGTGCCGAATGGCCCAAGAGGCACCCACTGAGCAGATAGAATGGGTCTGAATCCCTGCTGGGACAGGTGTGTCCCGGAAACGGTAGGATTCCGGAATAGCCAAGCAAATCCACCTGGCTAGCGTGGTTTTTGAAGCGGCTAGACTTATGAATGGGTCACCGAGGAGGATAGCAGGCCCAGGCTAAGCCACAGAAAACCAGAGAGGTTGGTAACTAAGCGAATTGCAGACCCCTCATCCTGTCCACACAACTAGCAGTAGCCGTGGAGGGTACCTACGATGATCCTAGATGCCTCGGCAAAGCTGGAGAGCTAACTAAGCCTAAAGCAAGAAAGGGGAAATCTAAACTGCCCCGGAGCAGCCCCAAAGGAATAGATAGCCCCCAAACATATATTGCCAGTGAGACAAGATGAAAACACAAACGCAGGCAGAAAAATAGACTGAGCAAACAATGGGGCCCACACTGACTAGACAGGACAGGAAAGACTGTCTGCAATCACAAAAAACCCTGCAAAATTCCAACACGTCTGATGCACAAAAAACACTGAAGTCGCACGACTTCGCTCCCACTATATCAGCACTCTGGTATATTCTGAAAGCAAAGCAAAAAGACCAATATAGAGGGGCGTGGCTATGGCAGCGACGGAGTAGGACGCACGCGGTGGAAGCTCCTGCCATCCTGATAAAATCCAGTCGGCAGTCTCTTAACCCCGCGGCACACTCACCCATTTTCTGACCCCTCTGAACTCGGGGTCGCTCCTGGACCCCCGCGGGAGAGCGGGGCTGGACTCTTGGGAGCCGGCGGCTCTGGAAACCTGGGCGGCTGGCAGGGCCTGCAGGGAGCGGCGGCCATCTTGGAGGCACGCGCTCTGCTGAAGAGAGACGTGGCGCCGAGTTTCATCGCTGCAGCACTGAGAGAGCAGGACGGTGAGCTAAAAATTTAACCATTTGTGAGGGACAAGCGGTGTGAGCCCTGGAAAATTGGGCCCCGCGTCCCCCTCCTTACCATATTGCCTGCCCTGCGCCATAATTATTGGGGCCTGGATCCCTCCCTGGCTGTAGCCCCTGTGAGAGTCGCTCCCTGGGATGTGGGGGCCCTTGCTTGCCACCTGGGGCTGAACTTTGCCCCCTTGTGAGACACTGCAGGTCTGTGCTGTGCCTGGGTCCCTGCAATCACCCTCTGTGCACAATACCCTGTCTGCCACATTAATTTGGAGACCCCAAAGTGCAATTTTTACCAAGATTCTAGCTACTAGGCTGAATTCCATTATATTGAATCTCATACATCCAGATCAAACGGGCTTTATGCCGGGCAAAAGCACTTCCATTAACATCAGAAGAGTCCAGTCAATAGTCCAATATAGCTCCTTGGTACCAGACAACAGATGGGCATTGGCATCGTTAGATGCTGCCAAGGCTTTTGACTCTCTTGAATGGCCTTTCTTTTCCGCATGTTTGCAGAGGTATGGCTTTGGCAATCAATTACATGGATCAAAAATATTATACATGAAACCTAATGCCCGTATTCTAATAAATAATTCTATATCTGAATCTCTCATGTTGCATAGGGGAACCCGCCAGGGTTGCCCTCTTTCCCCGGCTCTCTTCGCTCTTGCGATTGAGGCACTAGCAATATGTATAAGGTCCTTCCCCAATATCCGAGGTATAGATATAGCAGGTCGGGTAGACACCATTGGCCTATATGCCGATGACATGGTGATATTCTTGAATAATGTGGAAGAAACTTTGCCGCAGGTGATATCCCTTATAGATAAATTTAGTAAATATTCAGGTTTACATATAAAATTGGGAAAAATCTGCCCTGTTACCCCTTTCCCATGCTCCGATTCCCCAGCTAGAGGATCTCTCCCTGCTGCCTATTGTATCTAGTTTTAAATATTTGGGCATCTACATCTCTAATAATAGTACACTTGATTTACAACTTAATGTCCACCCGTTGCTGGACCTGGTTAAAGCTAAATTTGCGTCTTGGAGTAGGCTCCCATTATCTGTGGCTGGACGCATTAATCTGATTAAAATGATATTACTCCCTAAATTTGGCTAATCGCTCCAGCACAGTGCGGTAGCGGTGCCTAAGTCCTTTTTTGTTAATCTTAATTCTCTGGTCACGTCCTTTATTTGGGGGAAAACTAGGCCCAACTTAAATTGTCCACTTTACAAAGACCAAAGAAGGGAGGTGGGGCGGCGCTGCCAGATTTTTTCCTGTACTAAGCTGGGCAGGCTAAAAGCTTTAATAAATGGATGCCGGGTAACTGCCTCCCTAATTCTGAAAGCCACCTGCTTCACGCTGCACAAGCGGATTGCCCATTGGGTTTCCTTGAGTTGGAAAAAACTAATGCTCCACGTCTGCTGCCCCTGCTCCGGCTGGCACGATTAATATGGAGACAAATCAAGAATGTAATAGGGTTTAGGGGTGTTGTGGCTGAAATGCCCCTGTGGAGTAATAACTCTTTTTTGGAGCTACTGAATCACCCATCCGCCGTTTTTTGGGCTCAGCATGGCGTTTCTTCAGTGGGAGACTTGTATGACCAGGGGACCTTAAAGTCTTTTGAACAGTTACAAGCCGCGCATGATATTCCAAGGTCTCAATTTTTTCGCTATCTGCAGCTGAGATCGGCTCTTCAGTCACATATGAGGAATGGGGGTGTGGACCGTACTATTTCGTCTTTACCTCTGATAGGAATTCTTAACTCGCAGGGTCCCCAGGGTCTTATATTCTCCTTGTACACATATATGCTGTCAGTAGGGGCAGAATCGGCCATAAGCTCTACAAGGATGAAGTGGGAACGTCTCATCCCTGATGCGCAAAGAGGAATGGGAGGAGATTCTGGAGTCTCCGATTGGAGTATCACCATCTATCAATAACAGAATGATACAAATGTATATAATAAATCAATCATATTTGACTCCGTTGCGACTTTTTAGGATGGGTCGGCTTCAATCATCAGAATGTATGCGATGTCACTCGCCAGATGCTGATTTTATCCATATGGTGAGGCAATGTCCCATTATCCTACACTACTGGAAAGAGGTCACCACACTACTGACGTCCTTGATGCAGGCCCCTGTCCCTCTAGAGCCATTGATTTGCTTGTTTGGGGTATGGGAGGAGGAGATCTGGGATCGATATGCTGGCGTCTCTGTTTATGGCGCGGAAAGTGCTGGCACTGAGGTGGATGGGGGGCTCAGATCCTTCCTTTAGATTTTGGATCAAGTTGGTGATTTCGGTTGTTCCATATGAGCGCACGTTATATCACAATAGGGGATGCCCGGGGAAGTTTGAGAAGATCTGGGAGAGGTGGAATTCCTCTCACCTTACTCAACAAAACTGAGACATCACGCACGACACAACGTGATCTAGGCTGCGGAAATAGTAGATGTTAGTTGAGATAGTGGTAGATGTAGTTTAGGAGATCTAGTTAGCTCTTACTGTTACATGACAAGGTTTGTGAAATTTAAATTAAAGTGATATGTATGGGGAAACACAAACAGTTATCCTTTAAATATGTTCGGATGGAAATGTACACATTACCTTGTTTATTTGTGAGTGTGCGCAATTTCTTTGTATTCTGTTATCACAACTCATTATGTATGATGTGCATTCTCTGTATTCTGGTGTTTAACGAATTAAAAAAAAAAAACACAAAAAAACAAAAAACAATATAACAGGGGACAAAACAAACTGACACAAGCAGTAACATATGGGCGGTGATTCAGCACAGTGCCAGCCGGAGCTGGCTGACCCGCACAAAGCAGAGGTAGACAAAACCAGATCAAATGCAAACAGAGTAGCAAATGAACCACTTAGCTGAACATGCAGGGACAGAGCAGGAGACATCAGACCTCAGGAGGCACCAGAAGAAAATCACCAGCAGGCATAGAGGGAGTCGACTGTCAAATCCCAATCTGAAACCCCAGATCTACAATCGTCTTCCTCATTATCAGGTGGCAAGCCTCTGTCAATCAGATCAGCTCAACTACCTCCAGTAACCACCAGAGGGAGCCCAGAAAGAGAACTCGCAACCCCTCTGTCAATCTGACCAGCTCCACTACCTTTAGTAATCACCAGAGGGAAGCCAGAGAGAATTCACAACACTAGACCCTTCCTATGCCCCTGTGGAAGAACGAACAGGGCATCTGACTTGTGGAAGGGAGTAGTCCGCCAGATGTTCCATCTCAGAGCCCTGACTACATCAAGGGTGTGGAAGGCCCTCTCAATGCAATGGACTGGAGCAGGACAGAAGGAAGGCCAAACAATTTCTTCATTGAGATGAAAAGAAGACCCAACTTTGGGCAGGAAAGACGGGGACGTCCTGAGAGCTGCCTCGTCCTGATGAAAATGGAATGGAGGACGGCAGGACAGGGCTGCCAATCCAGAATCTTGTGTAATTGACGTAATTGCAGCTAGAAAGACCACCTTCCAAGAGAATAGCTAGTGGTACGTCCTGCAGTGGTTCAAAGAGAGCCTACTGTAAGGCTCCGAGAACCAAGTCAAAGTCTCATGATTCCAATGGCCCTTAAAATATAGAGGCGCCACCTGGGAGACTGAATGAATGTCTTCATCTGAAGTCCGGTGGCAATTTTGCATTGGAATAGCACTGACAAGGCTGAAATCTGGCCCTTGAGCAAGCTAAGCACGAGACCTGATGTTAATCCGGATTGTAGGAATTCCAATATAGAAAGAATAGAAAACACCAGTGGGGGTCAACCATGGTCCTTGCACCACAAGAAGAAGGTTCTCCAGGTGCGGTGATATGTGCGCATGGACACGGGCTTCCTAACATTAATCATGGTGGAGATCACATCGGGAGAAAAAACAGCCTGTGCTAAAAGCCAGGATTCAACGGCCACGCCGTCAAAGACAGGGCCCCGGAGTTCTGGTGGTAAATCGGGCCCTGTGAGAGTAGATCCATGCGATCTGGAAGTCGCCAGGGAACGCCGGCGACTAGTTGTACTAAACTGTGTTCCAAATTATTATGCAAAAAGAGTTTAGGAGTGATACGGTTAGCATTTTTTTGTTTCTCATTTAAACTCATTGATGGTGATATGTGTCAGAGCTCTTTATATCACTGAAAGCAATTGCAGATACCTGTGCAAATTAGTTTGGCAGGTGTGTCCAAATAAAGGCAAGACTACTTAAGAAGGCTGTTCCACATTATTAAGCAGCCTACATTTTTTGCCAAAATGGGAAAGAAAAAGGATGTGTCGGCTGCTGAGAAGCAACAAATTGTGGAGTATTTAGGTCAAGGCATGACTACAATCAACATTGCCAAGACACTTCATCGTGATCGTCACACAATCAAGAAGTATGTAGCTGATTCCCAGCACACACGTGTGCGTGCTGATAAGGAAAAATTGAGGACTCTTTCCAACAGGCAATTGCATCAGGTTAAAAGAGCAGCTGCAAAAATGCCTTGTCATAGCAGCAGACAAGTTTTTGAAGCTGCTGGTGCCTCCAACGTCCCCCAAACAAAAAGATGCAGGGTCCTTCAGAGGTTTGCAGCTGTGCGTAAGCCATCCTGTCGACCACCTCTATCCACTGCACACAAGCAGAAACGGCTCCAGTGGGCCAAACAATACATGAAGACTGACTTCCAAACTGTTTTGTTCACCGATGAGTGCCGTGCAACGCTCGATGGTCCAGATGGATGGAGTGGAGGATGGCTGGTTGATGGACAACCCATGAAAACACGGCTAAGGCGCCAACAAGGAGGAGGTGGAGTAATGTTTTGGGCTGGAATCATGGGGAGAGAGATTGTCGGCCCCTTTAGGATCCCTGAAGGGGTAAAGATGAACTCCATAATCTATATGGCGTTTCTAAAACAGCACTTCCTGCCATGGTTCAAGAGGAAGAACCGTGCTTTCCGCAGCAAGATCATTTTCATGCATGATAATGCACAGTCTAATGCTGCAAATAACACATCTGCATCTCTGGCTGCTATGGGCATAAAAGAGGACAAGCTTATGGTGTGGCCACCATCTTACCCTGACCTCAACCCCATTGAGAACCTCTGGAGCATCATCAAAAGGAGTGTCTATGATGGCGGAAGGCAGTTCACATCTAAGCAACAGCTCTGGGAGGGTATTCTGTCCACTTGCAAAACAACTGAAGCACAAACCATCCAAAAACTGACAAATCCAATGGGCGAGAGAGTTCAGAAGCTTCTTTCGAACAAGGGGTCCTATGTGCAAATGTAACATCACCTAGAATAAAGTTTTGACTTGAAAACTGTTTGATTTCATCTTGTAATAAGCTGATAATGCTTATAATTTCACAAATGACCATTTTTTGTTCAAAATAAAAAGGTTGAAAACTGCTGTGCATAATAATTTGGAACATGCATTTTGAGTGTTTCTTATTTTTAAAAATATAGTTTTCATAGGCAGTTTGTTCAAAAACATTGCAATTATACTAGAATATTAGATGACTGGAAAATAACAATGACTGCAATTCATATAGGTAATTTAAAGAAAATATGAGGAAATATTTTTTGCATATTAATTTGGAACACAGTGTAGTTCTGCACACCATGGCCGGCGCGACCAATCTGGCGCGACTAGGATCACTGGTATCACCTCTGCTCTAATTTTCTTGATGACCCTCGGGAGCAAGGGAAGAATGCATGGGAGCCAGAACCGGTGCCACGGCAGAAATAGGGTGTCCGCTCGGATGGCGCATGGATCGCGCGATCGGGTAATGAATCGAGGAACCCTGTTTAGTCTTTAGGCCATATGATCCACATCCGGAGTCCCCCAGCGATGGCAGTTCTGCTGAAAAAAAACTTCCGAATAAAGAGACCACTCTCCTGAGGCAAGGCCTGTGTTTTTCTCTGTCGCCACCGCCCAACTGTCCACACCCGGAGTGTGGATTGCTGAGATGGGTGAATGGTTGGTCTCGGCCCAATGGAGGATGTGACTCACTTCGTGCATGTCCATCCTGCTCCGAGTACCCCCTGACAGTTGATATACACCACAGCCGTGGCGTTGTCGGATTGGATCCTGATGAGGTGACCTGCGATTAGATGGTGGAAGCTCAGTAGAGCTAATTTGATCGCTCGAATGTCCAAGATGTTGACCCGCAGGGACAGAAGGAACCGGCGGTCCAGGGAGAATGGGTTCTTGTCCCAAGTTAACAGCAACGCATGTTGTAAAGGGGCAGAAATGGAACTATGCGAATGGGACCGCTCCCATCGCTGCCACTATGTTTCCGAGAACGATCATGCTGAAAACGTATGGAGTGAGAAACCGGTCCGGAAAGAGTCTGTGCTGCCTGTTGTAAGGCTCGGGCCTTTTCTGGAGTGAGAATGACCAACCCGTGGGAAGAGTCCAAGATCAATTCCAAAAAGGAAATCTGCTGGACAGGTGTTGGGGGAAGGCTTTTTGAAGTTTATCTTCCGACCCAGGCGAGAAAGTGTAAATACTGTGATATCCATGGATTTCTCGCAGGCTGGAAGGGATGGACCCTTGATCAGCAGGTCGTCCAGATACGGCAGTACCACCACTCCCCAAGCGTGGAAAATGGCCATGACAGTCGCCATGGCCTGGGTATAGACCATGGGGCGGTGGCGAGAACGAAGGGCAAGGCAACAAACTAGTAGTGTTCTTCTCGAATTGCAAAACGCAGGAACTGCTGGATGATAGGGACTCTCCCTTTTGCATGGAGGCGACACGGATCGGAGGAATTCCATTCGGAATCGCCGTACTTTGATAAACTGATTTAACAGCTTGAGGTCCAGTATGGACCGCATCGTTCCTTCCTTCTTTGGAACCACAAAGAAAGGTTTGAATAAATAAACGCTGAACCATTAGTCTTGAGGGACAGGAAGGATGACTCCGTCCCACTGCGACGCATGAAAGGCCCGAAGGAAGGCTATGACTGAATGACAGCAGACGGCCGCCTACTTTGTCGGTGTCTGCCGGATACACAACAAGTCATTGAGTAGAGGATCTATGGGATATGCTTCCTTAGATCCAGATGCTGTCGTCCTGGGTTTCCAAGAGCGGTTAGGTCTGAGAGAGACCTGGGAAACTTGTCTACGCGGGGACCAACCTGATCCGAAGAGAAGGTTGTGGAGGACCAGCAGGATCTGTTGCGAGAAAGGTCGAAAAACAAGTCTGCTGTTGATTCCGTAAATGGCCGGGCAGCCCCTTGTTGGGGAAGAAACCTACTCTTCCCCCCCGGAAGAGTCAGAAAATAGCTGGTCTAGTTTTTTGTCCAAACAGGCGACTAGTTTGATACGGCAGAGAAGTCTCTGGAGGTGGAATCTACCCGTCAGTCGCGTAGTCATGGGGCTCTTCTGATGGAGCGGTTGCCTTAGCAGCGCAATTAGTGGCATCTAAAGAGGAGTCTACTGCAAAATCCCCTGCGTGAATGACCTGCTTGGTGACACTGGTTGTCTCCGGAGGAGGATTGCTACCTTGGAAGGCAGTAATTAAGACTTCTGCCCAAGTGGCCACTGCGTTAGGCCGGTTTCACATTTGCGCTTTTGAGCGCAGCGACGGCCTGCGCACGGCCGCTGCTAAGCCCCGCCCCCTGATGCGCCTCCGCCGAATGACACTGCATGCGTCCCATATCTTTATCACTGGGGGCGCAGGCCGTGCGCAGTATGCGTTTGGCGGCGCATGCGTCCTTTTGACGGTGCGGCGAGCGCAACCAAACTGCGGCAGGTTGCGTTTGGCGATGGTCGGCGCACCGTCAAAAGGACGCATGTGCCTCCAAACGCATACTGCGCACAGCCTGCACCCCCAGTGATAAAAGATAGGGGACGCAGGACACGTGCAGCGTCATGCACCGGTAGGCGGAGCAACCGGCGGGGGGCACGACAAGGGGCGGGGCTTAGCTGCAGCCGTGCGCAGGCCGTCGCTGCGCTCAAAAGCGCAAATGTGAAACCGGCCTTAGCCACTCAAGTCGCCGCGAAAGATGGGGAAAAAAGCCGCTCCTGAAGCTCCAAAAAACCGGATTACTTACCGGTAATACTCTTTTGTAGAGTCCACGACAGCACCCACTGAGAGAGGGGATCCGCCCCAGGAACAGGAAACCTACAGAGATAAATGGGGCGGTCCCCCTCGCTCCCTCAGTTTGTATTACCGAGAACAATGGAGGAACCGCCATACATGTTTTATATTCATTTTGTTTGGGCGATTCATATATCTTACCCATATAGCCTTTAGATTCGCTAAGTTTAATCATATATTAAATTCTAATTACAATCTCCACCACCAAGGAGACCCATGTGTGAAAAATTTTTACGGGGGGGAAGTGAGCGGGTGCTGTCGTGGACTCTACAAAAGAGTATTACCGGTAAGTAATCCGGTTTTTCCTCTTCGCCACGACAGCACCCACTGAGAGATTTCCAGAGATAATCACTTGGGAGGGCACACCGTGTTAAGGACCGATCTACCAAAGGTCAAATCCTCTGTAGAGGACAAATCTAGTCTATAGTGACTATAGAAGGTAGATGGAGAAGACCAGGTTGCAGCCTTACATATTTGTTCAATTGGGACGTTTGCCCTCTCGGCCCAGGAGGATGATATGGCTCTAGTAGAGCGCGCCTTAATCCCCAGAGGAGGTTCTTCTCCTTTGGCCAAATATGCCATTGTGATCGCATCTCTGATCCACCTGGATAATGTGCCTGTTGTGACTCCAGACCCCTTTCTGCTGCCCTGGAAGGAGACAAAAAGAGACCTACTCTGCCTCCAGGGACTGGTCCTATCAAGGTAGGCTAGTACCGCCGTTCTTACATCTAAGGTGTGATATTTCACCTCGTCCTGGTTTGACGGGTTCTCATAGAAGGAGGGTAGGCATATCTCCTGAGACCTATGAAATTTAGTTGCCCGTTTGGGAAGGTAGGACGGGTCTGTCTTCAAAATCAGTCTGTCTCGTGTTATTGACAGGAACGGAGGGTCTACCGATAGAGCATGAAGATTACTTACTCTTCTAGCTGATACTAAAGCTACTAATGTAGCAGTTTTTAATGAGAGGCACTTCACTGATGCCGAGCTTATGGGCTCAAACGGGGCCTGAGTAAAGGCATCCAAAACCAGAGTAAGGTTCCATGCCGGAAGCCGAGGAATATGCACCGGTTCTGACCATTGACAAGCTGAAACAAAACGGTTTACCCATCTATTTGCTGCCACGTTATAGTTAACTAGGGCTCCTAGGGCCGATATATGGACCCTTAGAGTATTAACTGAGAGGCCCAATTCTCGGCCTCTTTGAAGAAACTCTAAGATGGGCGTAATGGGTACTTCACCGGCTAGCTCTGCTGGGTGAAAGGCCAGGAATTTCCTCCACACCTTAGCGTATATTCTTGTAGTAGACTCTTTCCTACTTCGTAGCAGGGTATTAATTAGGTTTTCCGAAAAGCCCTTCTGCTTCAATAGTTCCCTTTCAAATTCCAGGCCGCTTGGTGTAGGGCTTTGGCCTGTGGATGGTAGCAGGGTCCCTGCGAGAGAAGATCCTGGTGCAGCGGCAGGATCCACGGGTCGGTTATTGACATGGCTCTCAGCCATGAAAACCACAGCCTTTTGGGCCAAAACGGGGCTATCAAGATGACCCTCGCCCTCTCTTGTCTTATTTTCCTGATTACCGTTGGAAGTAGAACCATTGGAGGGAAGGCATAGGCTAGCCGGAATGCCCACGGTGCTTGGAGGGCATCTAGAATGTCTGGGTTGTCTGACCTGTAGAGTGAAGCGAACCTCTTTACGCGTCTGTTGGCTCTGGTAGCAAACAGGTCTATTTCCGGTCTGCCCCATTCTGTCGCTATCGTCTCGAAGACGTGCCTGCTGAGGACCTGGCGACAGATAGTCTGCTTGAAAGTTGTCTACTCCTCTTATGTGGAGTGCCGACAAGGAGTGAAGATGTACCTCGGCTATCTCTAGGATCTCTTCCGCGATAGACATCAACGGTCCCGACCGCGTACCTCCCTGTCGGTTTATATAGGCCACTGCGGTGGTATTGTCTGTCTGGATTCTCACGTGGGTTCCTCTTAACTGCGGGAGAAATTGAGATATCGCATAGTAAATTGCTTTTAGCTCCTTTACATTAGAGGAGGTTTCTATCTCATGTTTACTCCACCGGCCTTGTATCATGTGCTCCTCCAGGTGGGCCCCCCAGCCCCAGGGGCTAGCATCTGTGGTGAGCACCTTGGAGGGAGTTACCCACCATTGCACTCCCTTAGACAAATTGGTAGGATTTAACCACCACTTTAGGGATTTAACAACTTCTGGCGATAGGGACATCCTCCCTTCCAACCGCCCCTGCAGTCTCTCTGTTTCCTGCAGAATAGCCCACTGTAGTGTTCTAGAGTGGAACTGGGCCCATTGCACCGCTGGGATGCACGATATCAGGGACCCCAGCAAAGACATACCCTGTCTCAATGATATCTTATTGATTATGGCCACTGCTTTAGCGTCTGGCAGAAAGCACTTCTGACTTACAGAATCTACTTGCAGGCCTAGGAACCTCTGACAGGTAACTGGTTCTAGTCTGGACTTCTCCCAGTTGATTAGCCATCTTAGCGTTTGTAGGGATGAGATAATCTCGGCCATTCTTGTTTTGCACTGAGAAACAGAATTCCCCACTACGAGCAGGTCATCCAAGTAAGGGACCACTAGTGTGTCATTCAGCCTTACATACGACATCACTTCCAGCATCAATTTGGTAAATACCCGAGGAGCCATGGATAGCCCGAATGGCATTGCCACAAACTGGAAATGTTGAATCCGACCCTTGATCCAGACCGCTACCCGCAGGAACTTCTGGTGCTCTCGGTATATGGGTAGATGGTAATAGGCATCCTTTCGGTCCAAAACTGCCATGTAACACCTGGGAAACAGAAGTTTTATTGCAGAATTTATTGACTCCATCTTAAATGGTCTCAGCCTTAAGAAGGTATTAAGCTTCTTTAAATTTATTATGGTCCTAAAAGAGCCATCTGGTTTTGGGACTAAAAATAGAGGAGAATAAAAGCCCATTCCTTCTTCGTCCCCTGGGACCTCTATTAGGACCTGTTTAGTTAGTAATACTGCAATCTCCATCTCCAGTGCTTCCAGCTGTATCTGGGACCTCATGGAAGTCAATAGGAAGAAGTTCGGTGGATGCCGAACAAATTCTAGTTTTAGGCCTGATGAGACGATATCAATGGCCCATGGGTTTGATGTTACCTTCCCCCATTGGTGGCTGAATTCCAGTAGTCTGCCACCTACCGGTGTACTGGTATTAGCGGAACCTGTCTCCTCTGAAGGGACGCTTCCCGAATAGATTGCCCCTCTGTTTGGGGTCCTTATTTCCCCAGCGATCCTGGGGTTTAAAGTCCTTCTTTTTGCCAAACGGCGGCTTTCTGTAGGACCTCCTATTGAAGGGAATATACGGGTTAGGGAAACCTTTTTTTCTCTCTCCCGCTTTTGTTAAAATCTCGTCGAGTTCTGTGCCAAATAGGTACTTACCCTGGCAGGGTATAGCACACAGTTTAGTTTTTGTCTGCGTGTCCCCTTTCCACCCCTTCAACCATAAGTCCCGCCGGCCTGCATTGGTTAGCCCCGCTGCTCTAGGCGATAAACGGAGAGAGTCCGCCGAGGAATCGGAGAGGAAGGCCGCTGCTCCTTTAATGAGGGGCATAGAGGACAGGAGTTTATTCCTGGCCACTCCGTTTTTAATATTGTCCTCTAGGTCATTTAGCCATACCAACATTGATCTTGCTGTGCACGTGGCTGCTATTGCGGGCTTAAAAGCTGCCGCACATGCTTCCCAGGATCGTTTAAGGAGTGTATCGGTCTTACGATCTGATGAGTCAGCCAAAATTCCTGAATCCTCTACCGGCAGGGAGGATCTACGAGAGGTAGAGGCCACCGCCGCATCCACTTTGGGGGCTCTCGACCAAGCTGTCAATTCCTCATTGTCAAACGGATATTTACGCTTTGACGTTAAGGTTTTCTGCCCGTTTTTCCCACTCCCTTTTCACCAGCTCTTTTATAGCTGGGACCACTGGGAATGCTTGGACCTTTCTACGGGAAATGCCTGCAAACATTATGTCTTGTGGAGTCTTGGGGTCCTTACTCTCAGGTAGCCCCATGGTATTTCGGACAGATTTAACCAAGTTACTGACGCTGTCCGTAGGGAAACACGCCTGCTCCTCGTCCTCTGAGGAAGGGTATCCCTGTGATCTATCAGAGTCTAGCTCCCCGGATTCTGATGGCAACCTTGACGCCGGCGAAGCTCCTCCTCTTGGTGAACTTATCTGTCTCACGGAGGAGTGACCCCCCAGACTACTGGTGCTGCCCAAGGCCCGTAACTCTTCCCTAATTATCGCTCGGATATCCTCTTTCTTCCGTGAGGATTCCTCCTGTAAGGCCTCCTCAATACACGCTTGGCATAATCTTTTAGGGTGGACGTCTGGGAGGGGCTGAGAACATAAGGCACACTCTATTTTTCGCCTTCTCTGTTCTTTTGGCCTAAAAAGGGGGTATGGACCAGAAAAAAGAAGGCCATCAGCTATTTAATCTGACTAAAAACACTCACCCGTGAGTCTCGTCAGCAAACTACCGGCTGCGGGGTCCGCGCCTCAAGCTGAGGCGAGGCGTGGGATGATTTCTTCTCCTTCCGTTTTTTCTCCAGGGGCTCAATTTGCCTGGAAGGTCCACTAGATTCCTTCCTGGAGCCGCCACTTCTTCTGGTGCTGCTGCTTCTCCTAGTAGCACCGCTTTGTCTGCTGCCATGTGGTGATTCCACTGGCTGACTTAGCGGGAGCGAAGCTGGGTCATCTATGGATGACATGACTGCGCACTGGCGCTGCCTCCGTGGCTTCCTTTTATAACCTTACCACACTTTTTTTTTAGCCCCTTCTGCGCATGCGTTCTCTCGCGAGCGCCGCCTCCTGCACTGATCCCGGAAGTCTTCCATACCCTTACTTCCGGGTTGCCTGCCTGGGAGCGCCGCTGGAAGCGCTGATGCCGTGGCCCCGACAGTGACACCACGCACACGGCCCACACGTTAACCCCTGCAGGTATGACCTCCGGTAGCGCTGCCTGGCACAAACGCTCAGGCTCTTCTGTTTCTCTCAAGGGAGGGGGCGCGCGGCCACCATCCATGATATGCCTAATGGCATTGTGTAATGCGTTCGTCCCCTTCCTGGGGGGGGGGGGGGGGATATACGCCCCTGTCCCCTCAGTGAGCCTTGGCACCTTCTTACCTCCGGCCTCACCTGCATTACCAGCTCTGGGGGGGGAACCATCACCTCTCCGCCCGACACTGCCTCCAGTCCTGGGGCCCCTGCTGCTCATATTATGCATGCAGGCGGCTACCAGACCAGGTATCCTCTTCTGCGGGTTCCTTCCTAGGAACAGGAAACCAAACTGAGGGAGCGAGGGGGACCGCCCCATTTATCTCTCTGTAGGTTTCCTGTTCCTGGGGCGGATCCCCTCTCTCAGTGGGTGCTGTCGTGGCGAAGAGGAAAAACTGAACTGGCGAGGTAGCCAATTTGACAATCAGCAGGGTTTATGACTGAAGAGCCCTCAGAAAGAGATCAAAGTATTTTACGAGCAAGGCGCAATACAGGAGGATCCACCAAAGGGGGAATGTAACCAATCCTTCATTAGATCTGGAGTAAAGGGGTATTTAGCCTCGATAGGCTTTTGCCCTGTGAACCGCTTATGTGGTCGGTTCCTACGTCTCTAGACAATGTCCTTCAACTCCGGATGGCTGGCAAATACCCTGTGTACACGTTTAGTCTTCTTAAAGGAGATAACGTGTTCCGGAGCGGGAATATACTCCTTGTCCAACGTCAGAATCTTGTTGACTGACTGTCAGAGAATCAAGCGATTCATGGACTTTTGGGGAATTCTGAGGGACTGACATGTCAGACTCGAATTCAGAGACATGTTCTCTGCGAACATTAGGAGAGGGGGGAGCACGAGACAGAACTCGCTGATGCTGAATTGCGAGCTTGGCTAGGGGACGCGTCATGGGTCCGTTTTATAGAGACCTGAGGATCCCTTGAACGATCACAGCCCCTGCTGGCAGACGGTTCCCGGCCGTCGCCAAAGCCCTCCTCGGGCGGTAAAGACGCGTTCTGACTTAAAGAGGATTCCCGGAGGAGTCTAACCTTGGTCAGTGACTCCACAGACCGTGACAAGGACGCAGCCCACTCAGGGAGACTAAACGCAGGGAGCACCTTGCAGCGGCGGCGGATGGCATTTTAGCACAAGCCGGGTTCGCAATCCGTGCATAGCGGATTAGTCTGGGTACTAGGCAAGTCAGTCTTGCAATAGGTGCCAGCTGTAAAGAACGCAGTGCACTTATTAACCCCCTTTTTTGCTTCCTTAGACTGAGACATTGTGCCCGTGAAAGGGTTACAAGCAGAGCCTGGGCTGCAGCTGCAGGGAATGTACAGCAAAGGGGTTAAGCTTTTCTCCGAGCAGATGCAGCTTACCCGCGGTCCTGACGCTGTGTCCCTGTGAGGAATATCGGTGGCCCTGTACCGTCACCAGGTGTTGTCCATCCATGCGCTTACCTTTGCAGCCGTCACAGAGCCAGAGGAGCAGAGAAGGGGTGAAGGACATGGCCCCCGAAACTTGCAGGGCGCCTTTTGTACAGAGCGAGAGGCGCCAAAGACGTGGGCGGCGGCATGTAAATTGCGGCCTAGTAGGCCGAAAAGCCGGGGACTAAATTTTTGGGCCTATCCGCGGCGAGCGCCGGGTGAAGGGGAAGACTCGGTCAGCGCTTCTCCCAGGAACTAGGACCCAACCCCATACCTCCAATCCGGTGCTCGCTCTGTCTAGGAGCCTGCAGGTTTCATCCCATCTCAGATCCTGCTGGATGTCACACATAGTGATATCGCTGATGTGTCACAAAATCAGCGATCTCGCCGTGTGTAACGTGCCCTTAAACAAGAACTGGGGAATTCCCAGCCAGCGAGAGGGTGTATACTGCAGGGGAGGAATTAACTTCTTTCTGTGTTTACTTAATGTCATCCTAGTGGCAAGCAGCATAACACCTACTGTGTGTCCCCCAATGTGGCGTAGGAGAAAAGTCATTTCTGAAAGCAAATCATAAGAAGTCACGTTTGCAAAAAGACATGTTGGGAACACAACTAGCATGTGGAAGAAGGTGATCTGGTCTGATGACCAAAAATGCTTAGGTTAAATGCAAAGCGCTATGTGTGGCAGTAAACTAACACTGCACATCACCCTTAAAACACTATCACCACTGTAAAACATGGTGGTGGTCGAATCATGCTGTTGGGATGCTCTTGTTCAGCAGGAACAAGGAAAATGGACCGAGTTGATGGGAGGATGGAGCTACATACAGGGCAATCCTGGAGTAAAATTGGTTAGAAGCTGCAGAAGACTTAAGACTGGGATCTAGGTTTAACTTCTGGCAGGACAACAACCCTAAACATACTGCCAGAGCTATAATGGAATGTTTTAGATCAAAACACATCCATGTACATGAATGGTTCCATTCACAGTAGAGGTCTAAATCCCATTGAAAATCAAGGATTAAAAATTGCTGTCATGGACACCTCCATTCAATCTAACTTAGGGCCCCGTCACACATAGCGACTCACCAGCGATCCCGACAACGATATCAACTTGTCAGATCGCTGGTGAGCCGTCAAACAGACAGCTACACCAGCGATCAGCACCAGCGACGCCGAGCGGGCGCATCTCTGTGTACGTTAGTTACCAGTGCGCTGATGCAGGGAGCTGGTAACTAAGGTGCACATCGGGTTTCTAAGCACAGTGCGCTGCTTAGAAACTCTGCGTTTACCTTAGTTACCAGCGCGCTGATCGCTGGTCTCCCGCCTGTCACACACAGCGATGCTTGCTGGCCAGCGGGAGACCAGTGATCAAAAAAAATGTCCAGGGCTTTCCAACAACGATCAGCGATACCGGCAGGGGGGCCGGTCGCTGACAGGTGTCACACAGCGATCTCGCTGGTGAGATCGCTGTGGCATCACAAAACTTGTGACTCAGCAGCGATCTCGCTAGCGAGATCGCTATGCGTGACGGGGGCTTTAGCTAGAGTGCAAAGAAGAATGGGAATTAAATTTCAGCCTCAAGATATGTAAAGCTGGTAGACATACCCCAAAAGACCTTAACCCCTTTACGACCAGGGATATTTTTGGTTTTGCATTTTCATTTTTCCCTCCCCTTCTTTCCAGAGCCATGTGAGGGCTTATTTTTGGCGGGACAAGTTGTACTTTTAAATTACACCATTGGTTTTACCATGTCGTGTACTCGCAAACGGGAAAAAAAATTCCAAGTGCGGTTAAATTGCCAAAAAAGTGCAATCTCACTAGTTTTTTGGCTAGGTTCACTAGATGCTAAATCTGACCTGCCATTATGATTCTCCAGGTCATTACGAGTTCATAGACACCAAACATGTCTATGTCCTCTTATCGAAGTGGTGAAAAAAAATTCCAAAGTTTGCTAAAAAAAAAAAAAAAAAAAAAAAAAAAAAAAAAAATAATTTGCGCAATTTTCCGAGACCCGTAGCGTCTCCAATTTTCATGATCTGGGGTCGGGTGAGGGCTTATTTTTTCCATGCCGGGCTGACGTTTTTAATGATACCACTTTTGTGCAGATACGTTCTTTTGATCGCCCGTTATTGCATTTTAATGCAATGTCTTGGCGACCAAAAAAAATTGTAATTCTGGTGTTCTGAATTTTTTTCTCGCTACGCCATTTAGCGATCGGGTTAATGCTTTTTTTTTTTTTTTATTGATAGATCGGGCGATTCTGAACGCGGCGATACCTAATATGTGTATGTGGGATTTTTTTTTTTTTACTATTTTATTTTGATTGGGGCGAAAGGGGGGTGATTTGAACTTTTAGGTTTTTTTAATTTCTAAACATTTTTTTTCTTCTACTTTTGGCATGCTTCAATAGCCTCCATAGGAGGCTAGAAGCATGCGCAACCCGATCGGCCCTATGGGCGATGAGCAGATCGCCCATATGTAGCAGATTTACTGCTGTGCTTTCAGCACCGACCGGGTGGCGCTGAAAGCCATATGCCTAGAACAACCATAGAGGTCTCAGAGACCTCTGGTTGTCCAGGCAACATGACGCCGACCCCGATCACGTGGCGGGGTCGGCGATGACATCATTTCCCCCCCGGCGGCCGGAAATGTTATTTAAATGCCCGCTGTCAGCTTTGACAGCGGGATTTAACTAGTTAATAGGCGCGGGCGGACGGCGATTCCGCTCGCGCCTATTGCGGGCACATGTCAGCTGACATATCCCGGCTTTGATGCGGGCTCACCGCTGGAGCCCTCAAAGCAGAGGAGATGCCTGATGTCCTTCATTGGACATTAAGGGGTTAAGCAATAATTGCAGAGAAAGGTGATCCTACGAAGTATTGACTCAAGGGGGATGAATACAAATGCATGTCACAATTTTCAGATTTATATTTTTAAAATATTTAGGAAACCAGGTATCATTGCCTTTCCACTTCACAAATACTTGCTACTTTGTTTCAGTATATCACACCAAATCCCAATAAAACAGGATTTTTGGGTTGCTTACCGTAAAATCTGTTTCTCGGAGCCTTCATTGGGGGACACAGAGACCTTGGGTGTATGCTGCTGCCACTAGGAGGCTGACACTATGCACAAAAAAAGATAGCTCCTCCTCCGCAGTGTACACCCCACCGACCGGCAGAGAATTCCTCAGTTAGTGAGAAAGCAGTAGGAGAAGTAACAATAGGTTGACAACATAAACAACTCAACTGTAACCATTCAACCAAAGTAAGAACAGGAGCTGTAAAACATGGGAGGGTGCTGTGTCCCCCAATGAAGGCTCCGAGAAACAGATTTTACGGTAAGCAACCCAAAAATCCTGTTTTCTCGTTCGCCTTATTGGGGGACACAGAGACCTTGGGACGTCCCAAAGCAGTCCCTGGGGTGGGAAACAAACTTCCATCAGGCCAGCGGACTCACCACCGCGGCCTGCAGAATCCGTCTACCTAGGCTGGCGTCCGCCGAAGCGTAGGTGTGGACTCTGTAGAATTTCACAAACGTGTGAACCGATGACCATGTTGCAGCTTTGCAAAGCTGCAGTGCGGAAGCTCTGTGGCGCACCGCCCAGGAGGCACCCACTGCTCGAGTAGAGTGGGCCCTGATACCCGGAGGGGCTCCGCGACGCTTAACACGGTAGGCTTCCAGGATAGCCGATCTGATCCAGCGAGCAATGGTGGCTTTTGACGCCGGGTGACCTTTCCGCGCTCCATCAGGGATAATGAAAAGAGACTGTCTTTCGCAAAGAAGTCGTCCTAGACAGATAGACTCTTACCGCCCTAACCAGGTCCAGCTTGTTCAAGGACCGCTCTCGGGGATGAGTTGGATTCGGACAAAAGGACGGGAGCACGATATCCTCGTTGAGGTGAAACGAGGACACCAACTTCGGAAGGAACGAGGGCGGAGGCCGCAGAACTACCTTATCCTGGTGGAGAACCAGAAAGGGAGAGCGGCACGAAAGAGCTGCCAATTCCGACACGCGCCGGACGGAGGTGATGGCCACCAGAAAGGCTAACTTCCAAGAAAGGAGAGAAAGGGAAATATCCCTGAGGGGTTCAAAGGGCGGACCTTGCAGAACCTCAAGAACCAGATTAAGATCCCATGGATCCACGGGCGCCAGGTACGGCGGGACCGTGTGAGCCACGCCCTGAAGAAAGGTCTTAACCTGAGGACGGGAAGCCAACGTTTTCTGAAACAGAATGGACAGCGCCGAAACTTGACCCTTTAGGGAACTGAGGGCAAGCCCCGCATCCAATCCTGCCTGAAGAAACGCTAGGACTGAAGGGAGCGAAAAGGACATGGGCGCGACGTCATTGGTCTCACACCAAGTGAAATAGGCCTTCCAAGTACGTTAGTAAATCTTGGAAGATGACGGCTTTCTGGCTCGGATCATGGTCTGAATTACGTGGTCGGAAAATCCTGCTCGTTTCAGAACCTCGGTCTCAACAGCCACGCCGTTAAATTGAGCAGCCGAGAATTGGGGTGGCAAATCGGACCCCGAGACAGCAGATCTGTTCTGTCTGGAAGCTTCCAGGGGGCGTCTGCGAGAAGGTTGACAATGTCCGCGAACCAAGACCTTCTGGGCCAATTCGGGGCGATGAGAATGACCGGAAGTCCTTCTGCCTTGATCTTCTTCAACAGCTTGGGAAGAAGAGGCAGAGGAGGGAACAGGTAGGGAAGTTCGAACTGGGACCAAGGAACGGCCAGGGCGTCGGCGCCCACTGCCAGAGGGTCCCGAGACCTGGACACGAATTGTGGGACTTTCCTGTTGAGGCGAGACGCCATGAGGTCTACATCCGGGGTTCCCCACCGAAGGCAGAGCAGATGAAACACTTCCGGATGTAGGGACCATTCTCCCGCCGCGAGACCCTCGCGGCTGAGAAAATCGGCGGCCCAGTTGTCTACGCCGGGAAAGTGAACCGCGGAAATTGTCGGGACGAAAATCTCCGCCCAACGAAGAATCTTGGACACCTCCGCCAGGGCTGAAACACTCCGTGTTCCCCCTTGGCGGTTGACATATGCCACCGCTGTGGCGTTGTCTGTCTGAATCCGTACCGGTAGTCCCTTGAGGAGCCTTTCCCAGTGGACCAGAGCAAGATGGATCGCTCGAATCTCCAGAACGTTGATCGGTAGCGCTGATTCCCGATTCGACCATCGACCCTGAACAGTGTGGTTGCGGAACACAGCACCCCAACCGAGGAGACTGGCATCTGTGGTTACTATCTGCCAGTGAATGGGAAGGAAGGATCGACCCGATAGAATGAGAGGTGACGACAACCACCAGTTGAGAGACCGCTTGATCCGGTAAGAAAGATGGACAGGGCGATCCAGGGACCGAGGCGACCTGTTCCATTTCGACAGAATGGCCTGCTGGAGAGGCCTGGCGTGAAATTGGGCAAAGGGAACTGCCTCTATCGCTGCGACCATCTTTCCCAGGACCCTCATGGCTGTACGGAGGGATGGGAATCGCGAGGTCTGCAGCGATCGTACTTCCTGCTGCAGAGAGAATCTTTTCTTGTGGGAGAAAGACCCTTGACCGACGAGTGTCGAACAGAAGACCTAGAAAGACCAGGCGTTGGGTAGGAACCAGACAGGACTTTTTCCTGTTGACGATCCACCCGAAATTGGAAAGAGTGTCCAGGACGATTGACAAACTTTGGTGAGCCTGTTGGAATGAGGGAGCCTTGATCAGAATATCGTCTAGGTACGGGAAAAGAACGAGGCCTCTGACTCTCAACAAAGCCATCAACGCAGCCATGATCTTCGTGAAGACTCTGGGAGCGGTGGCAAGACCGAAGGGCAGTGCGACAAACTGGTAGTGGTGCTGTCGAATCGCAAAGCGCAGGAACTTCTGATGTCCGGAGAAAATTGGAACATGTAAATAGGCATCTTGGATGTCTATTGAGCACATGAATTCCTGCTCCTCCATGGAGGCGATGACCGAGCGAAGCGACTCAATGCGGAAGTGGCGAAGGCGGACCCTCTTGTTGAGCAGCTTGAGATCCAAGATGGGTCGAACTGCGCCGTCTTTTTTCGGCACTACAAACAGGTTCGAGTAGAACCCCGTGAAGCGCTCCGATTCGGGAACGGGCACAATCACCCCGGAACTGAGGAGAGCGGCGATAGCTGTAGAGAACCCCGGGATCAAGGCTGGATCCTTTGGAGGCCGGGATTCGAAGAAACGATCCCGTGGGAGAGAGACGAACTCTATCTTGTATCCTGAGGATACGACCTCCCTGACCCAGGCGTCCTCCACGGCGGCCAGCCAAACGTCCCTGAAGGAAAGAAGTCGACCTCCCAATTGGAAAGGCCCTTCGCGTGCCCGATGATAGTCATGCTGAAGTAGACCGTCCAGATCTAGATCTGGACGGTCTGCCCTGGGAGGAGTGGGGTCGCCAGGAAGGAGTGGGTCTGAAGGAAACTTTCCTTCTCTCCTGGCGAGCCTGCGGTCTCTGTTGGCTGGAGGAGTTGTCCGCCGTATTGAAACGGCGGAAAGTCCGAAAGGGTCGAAACTGACGCCTTAGTGGGGGTCTGCGAGGCTTGGACTGAGGGAGGAGTGAACTCGTGCCTCCGGTGGCGTCCTTAATAATCTGGTCCAATTGGGACCCAAAGAGGCGCACCCCCTGAAAAGGCAGGTTAGTGAGGGACTTTTTAGAAGACAAGTCCGCTTGCCATGCCTTTAGCCAAAGTGTACGTCGAATTGCAATAACGTTGCTTGACGCCTGAACTGCACAGGATGCAGCATCCAAGGAAGCGGAGAGAAGATAGTCCCCAGCATGGGAGATCTGATTGGCGAGATTGGCCAAATGCTCCGGTTGCGCCTTATCTAAGATGCCCTGCCGAAGGTCGTCTGCCCACGTGGCTATGGTCTTTGCTGTCCAGGATGAAGCAAAGATTGGACACACCGCCGCTGAAGCCGCTTCAAAGGCAGACTTCGCCAGGGATTCTATAATCCTGTCATTAGAATCCTTTAGGGACGCCACGCCTGAAAGCGGGAGAACCGTGTTATTGGATAGCCTGGACACGGGCGGATCGACCGAGGGAGAGGCCGACCAGTTGTCCGTGAGCTCCTTAGCAAATGGGTAGAGTATGCCGAGACGTTTTCCTCTTTGAAAGCATCTGGTCGGATCCTCTCTTTCCTTGGTAAAAATTTTCCCAAACTGGGAATGGAAAGGAAAAACCCTGGAGGGAGTTTCTGCCCGTCTGAACGAAACCTCCTGATCTGAGGATTTCGCAGGGGAGTCAGCAATATCGAAGGTATGATGGATCGCAGCAATGAGGTCCTGCACTGTGACCTTCATGCTTGCATCCTGGTCTGAATCCAGCTCTAAAATCCCCTCAGATGACCTGTCCGAAAGCGCTTCCCCTGACTCGGGAGAGGAGGCCCGAGAGGGAGACTGGTGAGAAGGGCTATGCGGTAAGATGGGACTAGGAGAGGATTCCGGCTGGGAATCTTGCCTGGGTCTTTTGCGACTACCGCTGGCTGATTCAGATGGAACAATTTGGGACCTGCTTGGCCCTGCTGAAGAGTCCAGGGGCAACTTATCAAGAACGGCCACCAGGGACTGAGACACCCTGGTGAGGTCTGCCACTGATTGAGATAGCGAGGAGGCCCAGCCAGGCATGGGGGGCTCACTCTCACCTGGGGCCGCAGATGGCTCCTGGACGGCGTCAGGCTGAATTGGATTGCTACAATCCAGGCAGAGGGGAGTGGACTGGCCTGAGGGAAGTTTGCGATTGCACGAAGAACATGCAAAGTACTTGACTAAAGTGCAGGGGGGGGCGGTAGAGCGGGTACGATCAGACTTAGACATAGTGAAAAGCTGAGGTAATGCCGGAAGGTTGGGGGACAGAGGGCGGAGAAGGGTCAGTCTGCAGTGCAGAGCTACTCACGGTCCGGTGTCCCCAGAAGCGATGCTCTGCGACCTGTCAGTGGATGCAGGTCAGAGCGAAATCCGGCCGACAGACTTCCTGAAAAAAAAACAGCTGGAGAAGATGCTGTCCAGTGAGGAGCTGGTGCCCGGCTAACAGGCTGGGAAAATGGCGCCGTCCTGAGAAAAAGCGCGCCTTAGGAGAGGAGGGAGGGCGGAGCACCACGCAGGGTTAACGATTCACCGCCCTCTAGCCAATAACAGGCTGGGCAGGTGAAGGACAGGCGGTGGGAGGGCCTGGGAAGAGCGGGAGAGAAGCCCGCTTAGAAGAAAGGGGCGGGGGGCGTGGCCGCGACGCAGCGGTAGGCCCGAACTGAAGCCGGGGCCTAAATTAGTTGCGGCGGCCGCCTGTCAGCAGGGGGTCGGCGCGGAGGTCCGAAAAAGTGGGACGCCGCAGTTGCTCCCAATGGGAAAAAACCCTGTGCTCCCTGTACCCAGAAAGGGGGGAGGGAAGGGGGGGGGGGATGCCCAGCAACATTGAGCTGCCTATAGCCTTGTGGCGACTGCGAGCGACCGCAGCGCCTACCCCTGACCATTGAAGAGGTGACCGTCGGGAATGGGCAGCCAGGTAAATAAATATGAAGCCGGGGCCTAATACTCACCCATCCACGATCCGTTACCTGTCTGAAGAAGTCTTGCGTCTCATCCAACCGACAGGCTCTGGTAGGCGAGTGGGAGGGAGACTGGCGACAAGGACCCCTGGAGTCGCTGGCACGTCTTGGTGTCGGCGTCCGTCTGGCTGGTCCTGCCACGGAGAACTGCAAGGATACGGGGTGGCAGTACACGCTGTACTTGCAGACTCCATGTGGGAGTACAGATGTGACTTTTCACTCTGTATCCCTCCGTAGAACCTGAAAAGGAACGACGCGGTAGATATGGGTCTAATAAAAGACCCGTGTCGACCTCCTACTGACACTAAGCTAAACTGAGGAATTCTCTGCCGGTCGGTGGGGTGTACACTGCGGAGGAGGAGCTATCTTTTTTTGTGCATAGTGTCAGCCATCTAGTGGCAGCAGCATACACCCAAGGTCTCTGTGTCCCCCAATAAGGCGAACGAGAAAAAAAAAATTTAAATTTGTAGGTGTAACGTGAAAAAAATATGGAAAAGTTCACAGGGTATGAAGACTTTCAAGGCACTGCATTTTCGAACACAGAGCTTTGCATCATCCTCTACAGATATTTCTCTGTAGTATGTATCAATAAAATAAAGCCCTGATGATACAAACAGGTTAAGCAGGTTTCAACAGAAGGAACATACAGAATGCAGCTTTTCTGCTTACCGTAAATCCACGGGTGCCTCCATCGCGGACAGTATAGATGGCGCTTCCCGCTTGGAATAGGAAAGTTCCACTCTTTGCATGATAATCAAACGCAGAAATGCCCACTGTACCAATACGCTTCCTTTCCCGAAGCAGCTCTTCTTCCCGAGAATACATCCCGTAATCAGGCGTGGCCTAAAAGAGGAACAGTGAAGTTGGATTGGCTGCCATAATACATACCCCACCCACCAAAATGAAAAGCTCTGCGACTAAACCAAACCACCAGAACTAGGCAAAAGACAGAAAATGTCACAGACACGCTGTGCAGAAAATGATGCATTTTTATGCCATAGTACAGTATTGAAAGTGTCTAGTAAAGGGAAGGAAGACAAAGGGGCACACCAGCCTAAATATCCCTATAACTGCTGGCATAACACGTGCGCCATTGTTTTGGTGAAAAACATAAGTTGAGCGAGCCAAGAGATGGGTTAAGCTAGAGAAAAGGACATGTCTAGGTGCTAACTCGCCGTGCACCTCACACTGAGGTCTCACCTGAAAAGTATCTAGCAGAGGCTTCCAGGACAGCATGAGGACGGCGCCGCGGTTTATGTTCTTTGGGATCTCAGAGTAAAATAGAGTATTCTCTCGGTTTTCTCCAGACATCGCTAAACACAAAGTGTGAGATAAGTAACTGTTATATGCAGACATTAAGTAGTACACTACAATAGTGCCTGGTCTATTAGGGCAGTACACGGAGGAGCCATGCTGCAATGTCATTATGTGGAAGGAGTTTCACATCAATCTGATTTGTACCAACATCTACCCATGCCTGCATCCATATGCCGAGGTTATACCACAAGTCAGATTTACAAGAAAAGTAAAAACATCACACTAGATCCCCTGTAGTGTGATCTGCTAGCAGAAGACCACCTATGGATATTGGGGCTCCATCGGAGGTGATATACAGTCTAAGTAAATGAATAGACATCCTCAACATAATATGGATAAAGAATAAAAAAATAAATTAAAAAAAAAAAACAAAAAAAAAAAAAACACAGGTCAGTGGAGATAAGTAGCGCGCTACTTACACTTTCTGCAAATTCTATGCAGAAAAGCCGAGGATTACCCCCTTGAAATGAAAGTGGGGTTAATCGTAATATGTATCTGCAGTACAGCACACTGCACAACTGCTGCAATATCCCCAGCACTAGCCTTGGATTTCCATTAACGACCCAATTGTAAATACGGTATATGTCAGATTAATTCAGTTACATGTGAACATTGCCTAAGATTTATGGTTTGGAGATCAGTGTGATGGTGGTTGTATGGTTCAGATATAGAGTTAGCATAGCTGTACCTTCATCCAGTGACCATGATACAAGACACGGCTTGCCCTAAATCTAGTCTGCACTATACCTAGAATTTTCAGTGCATTTTGTAGTAGACCCCCCCCTCCACTCAATGGATGAAAACCTAAAGCATGAAACTCACATGTGAACTGTGACTGACAATTCACCTTCCTGGTTACAAGTGGTGATTCTGAGAAATGATTTCTTCATCACTAGATATAATTCATTTAAAGGGATTTTCCAGTTTTGTAAACTCCCTTCTGGCTTCAGTGTGTTAAACAAAATAAACCCTCATTAAGTTTCCACCACTGCTCTCGATGTCTTATTTTGTGCATCGCATCGACAACGCTGCGGCCAATAAGATTGCACATCGGCCCTGTGCTGCTTGTGCCATCAACTCCGGCAGAGCAGCTAAGCTTACCGATTGCCCGCAGCGCTGTCAATGTCACTCCAGTGCTGCAAGTAAGAACAGACGCCACGAGCAACGGAGGAGCACTTGGGCAGGACCTGGGGAGGGTGAATGAAGCAGTGCGTTTGTTTTTAAAACGAACTGCAGCCGCGGGAAAGGTGTTTTCGAAAAATCAGAAAACCTTTCACTGAACCTGAAACCTAACCCTGCATTTGTGACTACAGTGAACCTCAATGCCACCTATGGAGGCTCTAGGTGTCAGATGAGAATACACTGTACCCACATACGACATGACACTCGTCACCAGTAACTTTCTATTCCCTGACTTTGAAAGATAACTCCTCTGCAAGAACATTTAACATTGTCATTCGTGGAAAGAAAAATCTACATGTTACAGGATGAACAATGCAAAGTCTATGGATGCTGATGAACAATGGTAAAGATGTCCTGCAGCCACTCGCCCTCCATGAGGTCAATGGACAATATTGCTAGAAAGAGGTCTTCCCAAATGGGTATTGTTAACGGGGCACATTAAAAACCAATAGGATTTGGCTGATACACATCCAGTGTATATGGCTAGCTATAAGGGAAGCATGTAAAGTATTCACAAGGCTAAGACTTACAGAAATATGGGGATACTTACACATACCCAGATAGTACATGCGATCAGAGTGAGGGCTATCTGGGTCATTCCTCTTCACAAACGTGAAGCTGTGCGGGGCTTTGGCCATCATGTATCCATGGTATTTCCTGGTGTCTGCAAGCAGCTTCCTCATCTGACTCCATGAATGACGCTCCACATAGAAGGGCTCCGGTTTTGGATCTCCCCCACTTTTCTCTGCAGACTCAAATACCTCTAATCCAACCGGCTCAGTCTCCATAGCAGCCGCCATGTTACATCCTGCCAATGTGAATGACATTTAGGTGGCGTGGCACAGGAGCCGTACACAGGGGGGGAGGGAGGTGGCGTGGCACAGGAGCCGTACACAGGGGGGGAGGGAGGTGGCGTGGCACAGGAGCCGTACACAGGGGGGGAGGGAGGTGGCGTGGCACAGGAGCCGTACACAGGGGGGGAGGGAGGTGGCGTGGCACAGGAGCCGTACACAGGGGGGGAGGGAGGTGGCGTGGCACAGGAGCCGTACACAGGGGGGGAGGGAGGTGGCGTGGCACAGGAGCCGTACACAGGGGGGGAGGGAGGTGGCGTGGCACAGGAGCCGTACACAGGGGGGGAGGGAGGTGGCGTGGCACAGGAGCCGTACACAGGGGGGGAGGGAGGTGGCGTGGCACAGGAGCCGTACACAGGGGGGGAGGGAGGTGGCGTGGCACAGGAGCCGTACACAGGGGGGGAGGGAGGTGGCGTGGCACAGGAGCCGTACACAGGGGGGGAGGGAGGTGGCGTGGCACAGGAGCCGTACACAGGGGGGGAGGGAGGTGGTGTGGCACAGGAGCCGTACACAGGGGGGGAGGGAGGTGGTGTGGCACAGGAGCCGTATACAGGGGGGGAGGGAGGTGGTGTGGCACAGGAGCCGTATACAGGGGGGGAGGGAGGTGGTGTGGCACAGGAGCCGTATACAGGGGGGGAGGGAGGTGGTGTGGCACAGGAGCCGTATACAGGGGGGGAGGGAGGTGGTGTGGCACAGGAGCCGTATACAGGGGGGGAGGGAGGTGGTGTGGCACAGGAGCCGTATACAGGGGGGAGGGAGGTGGTGTGGCACAGGAGCCGTATACAGGGGGGGGAGGGAGGTGGTGTGGCACAGGAGCCGTATACAGGGGGGGGAGGGAGGTGGTGTGGCACAGGAGCCGTATACAGGGGGGGAGGGAGGTGGTGTGGCACAGGAGCCGTATACAGGGGGGGAGGGAGGTGGTGTGGCACAGGAGCCGTATACAGGGGGGGAGGGAGGTGGTGTGGCACAGGAGCCGTATACAGGGGGGGAGGGAGGTGGTGTGGCACAGGAGCCGTATACAGGGGGGGAGGGAGGTGGTGTGGCACAGGAGCCGTATACAGGGGGGGAGGGAGGTGGTGGTGCACAGGAGACGTATACGGGGGGGGGGGGAGACGGTGTGGCACAGGAGCCATATACAGGGGGGGAGGGAGGTGGTGGTGCACAGGAGACGTATACGGGGGGGGGGGGGGGAGACGGTGTGGCACAGGAGACGTATACAGTGGGGGGAGATGGTGTGGCACAGGAGCCGTATGGGAGGGGGGGGGGGGCCACAGGAGCTGGATGGTGGGGGGGGTGGTGTGGCACGGGGGCCGTATACAGGCGAGAGGCGAGCCCTCGCACTGCCCTCCCCGCCGCCATACATCCCTAACACCCCACCCAGCGTCACACGTTTCCCGCCCAGGACAGCTCACCTAGCATGTGGAAGAAGACGGTGTAGCAGCCGAGCCCGGCTCCTGTTCTCTCCGTGTCCCCGGTTATGACTTGGCTGCTCTCACTCCCAGTACAACTGCCGCTCACACATCCGCTTCCTGGAGAACGGCGGAGAGAAGCGTGCGCGGGCTCCCCCTGCTGGCCGGAGGCGCTCGTACACTGGCCGGAGCTCCGTGCTGGAGCCCAGGCTCTGTGCGACTCTCCGTTATCGGCACGCACCTCTGTGCGAGAAAGAAGGCGGCCTCTGTCCCTACTTATGTTTTTATTTTCTAACCAGGCTTGCCCTCAGTTATCATGGATACTGTCTGTTTTCTATTGCACTTATGCCCTTAATCAATATGGCCGTCCTCAGTCTCTGGCCCCGCCCACAGGGTAGAGCAGTGTCAGGACGGTTGCTGGCTCGGATTGTTCTAGTAGCAGAAGCAGTCAGCAAGGTGGCAGGATGAGTCTGACCCCGCAGGTGTACTGGGCACAGCGGCACCACGAGTTGTATATCCGGGTGGAGCTCAGCGACGTGCAGGTAATGTCCTCGGTCATTACTGGTATCAGCATCCCTGCTGGACAGGGGGTCTATAGGAGCAGGTGCATGACCGCCCCACCACTGAGCACCTCACTGCCATGTATGTGGGAAATGCACAACTGAGAGGGTTCAGCTGTTATATGTGACCTGTAGTTTCCAAGAGAAAAAGGTCGCACTCTGCGGGATAATGATGAATGTTTATTGACACTGAATTACATGTCACATCGGAGATGTGAAGGAGAGTGTGTCAAATGGCTGACAAATGAGTAGCCACACGCGCCCCTCGCAATTGCCCAGGGCAGTAGCCGCGATCGCCCGGAGGAGTAGGCATGCTCGCCCCTCGCGATCGCCCGGGGCAGTAGCCACGCGCGCCCATCGCAATTGCCCGGGGCAGTAGCCCCTCACGATTGCCCGGGGGAGTAGCCACGCGCGCCCCTCGCGATTGCCCGGGGCAGTAGGCACGCGCGCCCCTCGCGATTGCCCGGGGCAGTAGCCCCTCGCGATTGCCCGGGGGAGTAGCCACGTGCGCCCCTCGCGATTGCCCGGGGCAGTAGGCACGCGCGCCCCTCGCGATTGCCCGGGGCAGTAGCCACGCGCGCCCATCGCAATTGCCCGGGGCAGTAGCCACGATCGCCCGGGGGAGTAGCCACGTGCGCCCCTCGCGAGTTCATTAGTTGTATAAAACATGCCTGTCCATACGCTCAAACTCCAACTTCTCCACCATGGCCAAGACCAAATAGAGGTCTAAGGACATGCCTGGTCTAATATTTAACAGCAAAGACCAAGTAATGTGGATCATATACAGCCAGAGACTATGGGAGGCTGTCATTGTATCTACCAAGTGCCATGCTACCCTAGATTGTTTAATCAGGCCTGTATGTGTCGCTGTGCCTGGTATTGGAGCTCGACCCTATTGGAAGTGAGTGGACAGCCAAATGAAACACTGCTGTGCCTAAATAGTGAGGATGCGATGCTCCAGAGATGCCTACTTATCTGTTAATGGAACCTACAGAATACAAAAAGTATCAATTTATTTTCATACAGAATACATAAATGTCATTAAAAATGGTGAACCTATGTACAGTGGGGAAAATAAGTATTTGATTCACTGCCAATATTGCAAGTTTTCCCGCCCACAAAGTTTGGAGAAGTCTGTAATTTTTTATCGTAGGTAAACTTCAACTGTGAGAGACAGAATATAAAAATAAAAAAGCAGAAAATCACATTGTATGATTCTTACATAATTAAATTGCATTTTATTGCATGAAATATTTGATCACCTACCAACCAGCAAGAATTCTGTCTCTCACAGACCTGTTAGTTTTTCTTTAAGGCTGTGTGCACACGCTGCGGAAAAGGTGCGGATTCATCCGCGCGGATTTTGTACAATCCGCAGGTGAAACCGCAGGTCAAAAGACCTGCGGTTTTACCTGCGGATTGCTCTGCGGTTTTGCCCTGCGGTTTTTCATCTCCTTAATGGAGGAGATGGCAAACCGCAGGAGAATCCGCAGAAAGAATTGACATGTCAATTCTTTCTGCGGATTGAAAACCGCAGATAATCCGCGCGGAAAATTCCGCACCGTCTGCACTGCGGTTTTTGATTCCCATAGGGAATCATTGTACTGTACACCGCAGCAGAAACTGCTGCGGGTCCGCAGCGGCCAAAACCGCTGCGGAACCGCAGCAAAATCCGCAGCGTGTGCACACAGCCTAAGAATCTCTCCTACTCTGCACTCATTACCTGTATTAATGGCACCTGTATGAACTTGTTGCCTGTATAAAAGACACCTGTCCATGCACTCAAATCAATCACACTCCAACCTCTCCACCATGGGCAAGACTAAAGATCTGTCTAAGGACATCGGGGACAAAATCGTAGACCTGCACAAGGCTGGGATGGGCTATAGGACAATAGGCAAGCTGCTTGGTGAGAAGGCAACAACTGTTGGCATATTAGAAAATGGAAGAAACACAAATTGTCAGTCTTCCTCAACGTGTGGCTCCATGCAAGATCTCGCCTCGTGGGGTAAGGATGATTCTGAGAAAGGTCAGGAATCACCCAGAATTACACGGGAGGACCTGGTCAATGACCTGAAGAGAGCTGGGACCACAGTCTCAAACATTACAGATAGTAACACACAACGCCTTCGTGGATTAAAATCCTGCAGGGCACGCAAGGTCCCCCTGCTCATGGCAGCACATGTCCAGGCAGGTTTCAAATTCTAGAAAAAACAATGAGTCTACCAATCAATGAGGGTATATGAAAAGCAAGGTAGATGTGCGGATAAAATGTAACTTTTAATATTCATGATAAAGATAAAACCCCAAGGGTTCATAAAAACCAACAAAAACATGTATAACATACGACACACCAAAAAAATCATATAGAAAACATTACTCGCTCCAGTGATGAAAAATATAGCGACATGGGTAAGGGAGCATGGAAAGAATTCTTTCAACCCTATACCCTTCAACACAACCAGTAGGTAAAATCCTTTAAATAGAAATTGTTCATCACAGTTGGATCCAAACCCTACTGAGTAATAGCAGACACCATAAATGAATCTAAGGAATGATCTCACCCAATATCATTCCTTCATTTGACCAGATCGTGGTGCTTCAGGGGTGCAGTTAATCCACATGCACTAGGGGAGGCTTTCACAAATATCCGCGCATTACCCCGCCGCATGGACATACCCAAGGACCATACGTATTTTAACCCCAAAGGTCGTCTCCCAAAGCATTTCACTTGGCTAGATCATCAGGGGAGATGCAGGCCAATAATATACAATATGGGGATTGATGGCGTGATACCCATTACACATAAGAAATTGAGGGAGAAAGCGCATTGTTCAATTTTGGTCTCATCAGTTCAAATTACCTAGTTCCAGAAGTTTTGAGGCTTGTCTCTGTGCTGTTTTGCGTATTGTAGGTGAGATATTTTGTGACATTTTCCTCAGTAAAGACTTTCTTCTGGTCGACTCGACCATGCAATAATATTGCACGCTCCACTTTTCAGTTTTTGAATTTCCACGAAAATGTAAAATAATCAGTACATTTCGTTCAACTTCACAATTGTGTCCCACTTGTTGATTCTTCACCCAAAATTTACATTTGGTAACATTATGTTTGAAGCATGATATGTGGGAAAAGGTTGAAAAGTTCCAGGGAGCCGAATACTTTCGCAGTGCACTGTAAATCAGATCTGCTACAAGATTTTTCAGAAGCCAAACTGTATAAATTACTAAACAGATCACAGACCTGATGAGACTGGTGGACTTTCTCTGAAAATCCCTATCAGAATTTATGTATGCATGCTCAAATGATAATGAGCATTTTAGAAGTTAAAAAATTGCTCCTTATATTATTAAGCGGGAAACTTTTCACAAAGGAGTACAATGTCTCAGTGGTGCAAGCCTTGCAGCACTGGGGCCCTGGGATCAAATCCCACCAAGGACAACATCTGCAAGGAGTTTGTATGTTCTCCCCGTGTTTGTGTGGGTTTCCTCCGGGTTTTCTGATTTCCTCCCACGCTCCAAAGACATACTGATAGGGAATTTAGATTGTGAGCCCCATCGGGGACAGTGGTGATAATGTCTGTATGTAAAGCGCTGTGGAATATGATGGAGCTATATAAGCAGTAGATAATAAAAGCGTATTCAGCCATTCTTATATAGATTTTCAAAGTAAGTACTCTAGCATCATCAGATCCAATAGAGCCTCTCAATAAGATATGTATTTTGTATAATGAAACAGAGAAACAGATCCTCTTTAAAAGATATATTGGGTTTGTGTTAGTTCCGGATAATACAGGACACCATCAAAGGCCCTTGTGGCACAAGAGGAGTCTACATAATATTTGGCTTGTGGGTTTAATGTTATGGGGCTGATCAGTTTTTAATAAGCTTCTAGAAAAATGTTTTGGCTATTGTAGCTCCCCTCATTCATTAAAGCGAATCTGTCAGCAGGTATTTGCTGTGTAATCCGACAGCATCATAATGAAGAAACAGAAAGCTTGATTCCAAGGATGTGTCAATATGCTGGGTGCAGCAGTTGTGATACAATTTCAGTTTTCTCTGCTGCCGATCTAGCAGAGCCCAGTAAGGCCTGTTTCACACTTCAGTTTTCAGCGTCAGTCAAAATCCGCCGTTTTGACGGAATGACGGATCCTTCGAAATTAGTGAAAAACGGATGCAACTGATTCGTCTAGTGGATCCGCCAGAAAAACGGATCCGTTTAATCAGTTGCATCCGTTTTTTCCATCCGTTTGTTCAGTTTTTTTTTACGGATCCCTTGAAACTGCAGATTTTGGAATGTAAGGCTGTGTGCACACGCTGCGGATTGTCCTGCGGATTTGTAAAAAACCGCAGGTCAAAAGACCTGTGGTTTATATGCAGTTTTTCTGTGGTTTAGCCTGCGGTTTTCCCCTGCGGTTTGACACCTGCCATGGAGCAGGTGCCAAACCGCAGCGGAATCCGCACAAAGAATTGACATGCTGCGGTTTTCATTTTCCATTGATTTTAGTTTCAATGGTTTTATTGAAAAGGAAACCTCATAAAACATGAAATACATTCATATTAGAATACAAGGATCCCCTCGCAGGGGGAAATATACAAGAAAAGACACAATATGTCATACGTTATCCTTCACTTCGTAATCTAAATGTATAGAAACTTGTAGAAGAAGAATTATAACACGACTAATCTAGTCTTAACGAGGTGGGGAGGGAGTGGGGGGAGAGTGTCCTGGGTGTCAATAGAGTAAATAGACGGGAGGTGCTAGAGAGTTTGTTTAGAGACTATAATTGTAGGAGACAGCTACCATGTCAGCCGCTATGCAGATAAAGAGATCATCCCCATAAGCCTGAATCCAGGGGTCCCAGATATTTCGAAAAGCGTCGTGTGAATCAGATCTGATGGCTTCTATTTTCTCGTATAACATTATCAAATTAACCCTTCTCTTCACCTGCGTTATTGATAGCGTACTAGTCTTCCATCTGCTAGCTATGTGGTTCCTCGTTGCCATAGCAATAAAGTCAATAAGACGGCAGGTCCCAGTATTGGCATTGATTGGTCTGTCTCCCAGCAGTAGTACTGACGGCGACAGAGGCAATTTCTTACCCAATATATTGTCAATTAGTTTTACCACATCTTTCCAGAGAGACTTTACTATTGGGCCTGTCCACCATATGTGGGGGGTATCCCCATTATCCGTGCACCCTCTAAAACAACCGCCAGGGACTGAGTGGTAGATATCGTGTAGGAAGCGAGGTACGTAGTGAATCCTATGGAACAGTTTAAGAGATGTTTCAGTGAGTGAAACTTGATTGCTACCCCTCATTATATTCTCGTAACGCCTGTACCACCTTTGAGGTGTGAGGGAGATCTGTAGGTCCCACTGCTCCATAGATTCAGTTTAGAGCCGTCTCTAGGTTGATTAAATATAGAATAGAGTTGGGATGTAAGGCCGTTACCCAGAGGGTCATACTCGTGCGTTGTAGGTTTTATGTTTGGTGAGCCTACTGTTCCAGTCTGAAAGCCTCAGACCTCGGGACTTGATATTTCGCGACAAACTCTCTTGTTTTGACATTTAAAGTGAGTCGATAAATTCTGCAGCCTAGTTAGTTTATTCTGGTGCCACCACGAGTGGTTCCGAAACGTAATTCCTGGCGGAAACATGGGGTTATTAACCTCTTCACGACCGCCCACAGTAGATAAACGTTGGCGCTTGCTGGGCTTTGTGCAGCGCCGACGTTTATCTACTGTCGGCGGTTTTGTGCCCCCCGGGACCCCCACATACCTTCCAACGCGGGGATCCCGGTGCGCAATGCATGCTGGGACCCCCGACGTCATCGAGACCTGATTGGTTCAGGTCCCGATGACGTCAGCGTCACAGCAGCCAATGGGAGCGATCGCTGGGAAAGCTGCCTGTTTCCCGGCGATCTCCCTCATTGTAACGTGGCTTCTCCCTCTGATCTCACTGACAGATGATCAGAGGTGAAGCAGCGTTATTGTGTGACTAGATCGCTGCCTGGCACAGCTGATCGCTGCCTGGCACAGCTGTGCCAGGCAGCGATCTTGTCACACAGTAACGCTGCTTCACCTCTGATCATCTGTCATTGTGAGATCAGAGGAGAAGTGGCGTTATTATGTGCCAGGCAGCGATCTTGTCACATAGTAACGCTGCTTCTCCTCTGATCTCACACTGACAGATGATCAGAGGTGAAGTGGCGTTACTATGAGTCAGATCGCAGTGCAGCGATCTTGTGACAAAAATAAAAAAAAAAGTAAAAAAAAAAAAAATGCAGGGGCTCGGGCTAGGGTTAAGGCCCCGTCACACTAAGCGACTTACCAGCGATCCCGACACCGATATCAAGGTGTCAGGATCGCTAGTAAGTCGCTATGTGATCGCTGGTGAGCTGTCACACAGACAGCTTCACCAGCGATCAGCACAGCGATGCCGAGCGCCCGGCATCGCTGGCCATCCCTGTAAAAAATAGAATCAAAATAAAAAATATAGTTATTCTCACCTTCCGACGTCCCGTTCAGCCATCCTGCCTCTCTCCACGCTCCGGTCCCAGTGATCCTTTGCACGAATGACCGCGAGATGTCACAGTCTCGCGGGATAACAAAGTCTCACGGTCATTCGTGCAAAGGATCACTGGGACCGGAGCGTGGAGAGAGGCAGGATGGCTGAACGGGACATCGGAAGGTGAGAATAACTATATTTTTTATTTTTTTTTTATTATTTTTTACACCTGATCGCTGGTCTCCCGCCTGTCGCACGCAGCGATGTGTGCTGGCCAGCGGGAGACCAGCGACCAAAGAAATGTCCAGAGATTTCTTTCAGCGATACCGGCAGGGGGGCCGCTCGCTGATCGCTGTCACACATAGCGATCTCGCTGGTGAGATCGCTGTTACGTCACAAAAGTTGTGACTCAACAGCGATCTCGCTACCGAGATTGCTTAGTGAGACGGGGCCTTTAGGGTTAGGGCTAGGGTTAGGGCTAGGGTTAGGGCTAGGGTTAGGGCTAGGGTTAGGGCTAGGGCTGGGATTAAGGTTATGGGTGTGTTGGTGTTAGGTTTGTGGTTAGGGTTATGGTTAGGGCTGAGATTAGGGTTAGGGGTGTGTTGGGGTTAGGGTTGGAATTAGAATTGGGGGTTTCCACTGTTTAGGTACATCAGGGGCTCTGTAAATGCAATATGACGCCCGCAGACCATTCCATCAAAGTCTGCATTTCAGAACGTCACTACTTCCCTTCCGAGCCCCACCGTGTGCCCAAACAATAGTTTTCTCCCACATATGGGGTACCAGCGTACTCAGGACTCAGGACAAATTGGACAACAACTCTTAGGGTCCAATTTCTCCTGTTACCCTTGTGAAAATAAAAATTGGGGGCTAAAAGATCATTTTTGTGGAAAAAAAAATGATTTTTTTATTTTCACGCCTCTACATTATAAACTTTAGTGAAACACTTGGGGGTTCAAAGTGCTCACCACACATCTAGATAAGTTCCTTGGGGGGTCTAGTTTCCAAAATGGGGTCACTTGTGGGGGGTTTCCACTGTTTAGGTACATCAGGGGCTCTGCAAAGGCGACATGACACCCACAGACCATTCCATCAAAGTCTGCATTTCAGAACGTCACTACTTCCCTTCCGAGCCCCACCGTGTGCCCAAACAGTAGTTTTCTCCAACATATGGCGTACCAGCGTACTCAGGACAAATTGGACAACAACTCTTAGGGTACGTGCACACGCTGCGGATTCCGCTGCGGATTAATCCGCACGGATTTTGCAAAAACCGCAGATAATCCGCAGGTCCAAAGACCTGCGGATTATCTGCGGTTTTGCCTGCGGTTTGGTCCTGCGGATTCACTATCTCCACAATGGTGGAGATAGGAACCCGCAGCGGTTTCCGCAGAAAGAATTGACATGCAATTCTTTCTGCGGATTCAAAACCGCAGCAAATCCGCGCGGTTTTTTCCGCAGCGTCGGCACAGCGTTTTTTTTTTCCCATTCAAATGAATGGTACTGTACACCGCAGCTAAAACTGCTGTGTGTCCGCAGCGGCCAAAACCGCTGCGGAAACGCAGCGGAATCCGCAGCGTGTGCACACAGCCTTAGGTTCCAATTTCTCCTGTTACCCTTGTGAAAATAAAAATTGGGGGCTAAAAGATCATTTTTGTGGAAAAAAAAATGATTTTTTTATTTTCACGCCTCTACATTATAAACTTGGTGAAACACTTGGGGGTTCAAAGTGCTCACCACACATCTAGATAAGTTCCTTGGGGGGTCTAGTTTCCAAAATGGGGTCACTTGTGGGGGGTTGCCACTGTTTAGGTATATCAGGGGCTCTGCAAACGCGACATGACACCCGCAGACCATTCCATCAAAGTCTGCATTTCAGAACGTCACTACTTCCCTTCCGAGCCCCACCGTGTGCCCAAACAGTAGTTTTCTCCAACATATGGCGTACCAGCGTGCTCAGGACAAATTGGACAACAACTCTTAGGGTCCAATTTCTCCTGTTACCCTTGTGAAAATAAAAATTGGGGGCTAAAAGATCATTTTTGTGGAAAAAAATGATTTTTTTTTATTTTCACGGCTCTACATTATAAACTTTAGTGAAACACTTGGGGGTTCAAAGTGCTCACCACACATCTAGATAAGTCCCTGGGGGGGTCTAATTTCCAAAATGGGGTCACTTGTGGGGGGTTTCCACTGTTTAGGTACATCAGGGGCTCTCCAAATGCGACATGGCATCCGATCTCAATTCCAGCCAATTCTGCATTGAAAAAGTCAAATGGCACTCCTTCCGTTCTGAGCTCTGCCGTGTGCGCAAACAGTGGTTTAGCCCCACATACGGGGTATTGGCGTATTCGGGAGAAATTGCACAAAAAATTTAGTGGTTCATTTTCTCTTTTTACACTTGTGAAAATAAAAAAAAATGGTTTTGAAGTAAAATGTTTGTGAAAAAAAGTTAAATGTTTATTTTTTCCTTCCATATTTCATTCATTCATGTGAAGCACCTGAAGGGTTAATAAACTTCTTGAATGTGGTTTTGAGTACATTGAGAGGTGCAGTTTTTAGAATGGTGTCAATTTTGGGTATTTTCTGTCATATTGACCCCCCAAACTCACTTCAAATGTGAGGTGGTCCCTAAAAAAAATGGTGTTGCAAATTTTGTTGTAAAAATGAGAAATCGCTGGTCAACTTTTAACCCTTATAACTTCCTAAAAAAAAAAATTATGTTTCCAAAATTGTGCAGATGTAAAGTAGACATGTGGGAAATGTTATTTATTAACTATTTTGTGCGATATCACTCTCTGATTTAAGGGCATAAAAATTAAAAGTTTGAAAATTGCAAAATTTTCTAAATTTTTGCCAAATTTTGATTTTTTTAACAAATAAGTGCAGATCATATCTAAAAATTTTTACCACCATCATGAAGTACAATATGTCATGAGAAAACAATGTCAGAATCAGTAGGATCCGTTGAAGCGTTCTAGAGTTATGACCTCATAAAGTGACACTGGTCAGAATTGAAAAAATTGGCCTGGTCACGAAGGCAAAAACAGGCTCGGGTGCGAAGGGGTTAAACAAGTTTATTTTTCATTGCTTTTAATGGTACTGTACAGCACAGCAGAAACTGCTGCGGATCTGCAGGACCAAAACCGCTGCGGGTCTGCAGCAGAATCCACAGCGTGTGCACCAGGGCTGTGGAGTCGGTAAGCCACAGTTGCGACTCCGACTCCTGGATTTTATCAGGCTCCGACTCCGGCTCCGACTCCGACTCCTTCATAAATGGCCAATTCATAACAACAAATTTACTGTTGTAAAATATTAAACATCGTGCTTATTCAGTTTCTCACCATCATATAAGTAATCAGACCACTTAGAGCAAAAACTACATTTATTAGAATACAATTAGAATATAGCAAATAACTTTTATAAACTTTTCTAAACTGTAAGTAAATATGCAATAAACACTTTTATGCAGTTAATAAGGCTGTGTGCACACGGTGCGGTTTCTGCTGCGCTTCCGCAGCGGTTTTGCCGCTGCGGAAACGCAGCAGTTCCGCTGACCAAGTACAGTACAATGAAACCCTATGGGGTTTCAAAAACGCTGTGCTGACGGTGCGTTTTTTTCCGCGCGGTTTTGCTGCGGTTTACAAACCGCAGCATGTCAATTGTTTGTGCGGTTTCCGCAGCGGTTTCATACCTCTACCATAGTAGAGGTGTGAAACCGCAGGGCAAAACCGCAGGTCACTTTACCTGCGGTTTTACCTGCGTTTCCGCGCGGAAAAAACCGCAGCGGAATCCGCAACGTGTGCACATAGCCTAAGAAGAAATCTATAAATTTGTCCTCAGAAAAAGTATTGCCTCTGTCAGATCCTCCTTCATGGATGCCCTCAAATCTGATCTAATTATTTTGAGAGCAGAGAACAACCTCTCTACACTAACTTGTGTTGTGTTGGTGGCAAAGCAGTAACCACTCGGGCAACATCTCTGACAATGTCAGGATACAGAGGAATCGCTTGTTGCACTGTTATTTTGGATGAACGGTCAAATTTCTCAATTTCTTTTAGTGCACATGAAAAATTCTGCTGAAATGTACTGGCTGTGTTCCTTGATGGGGATGATTCTTCTATGCGGGAACGCTTTGCACGGTCCTTGTGATCCAAATATTTTTCGAAATTAAATTCTTCATCAGTTGATGATGAGGGTGAAGATCATAGAATCATAGAATCGTAGAGTTGGAAGGGACCTCCTGGGCCATCTGGTCCAACCCCCTGCTCAAAGCAGGATTCGCTAAATCATCCCAGTCAGATGTCTGTCCAGCCTCTGTTTGAAGACTTCCATTGAAGGAGAACTCACCACTTCTCGTGGCAGCCTGTTCCACTCATTGATCACTCTAACTGTCAAAAAGTTTTTTCTAATATCTAATCTGTGTCTCCTCCCATTCAGTTTCATCCCATTGCTTCTAGTCTTTCCTTGTGCAAATGAGAATAAAGTTGATCCTTCTACAATGTGGCAGGACGACCAAATTCTTCTTGTTCCTCCTGACTGTTCTGCAACCCTTTAATCCTTACTGCTATTTCAAACAGAGCTTCTTTTCCTTTACTTAGCTGTTGATCATCAAGAAGAATCCGATGCATTGGGTCTACATAAACAGCTGCCAAAAGAATGTTATTTTGTAATAGTAGCTCCTCTCTCCGTTTCATTGATGTAGCAATGCCACTTGCAATTAACCCTCCTCTTTGGGACAGGCGAAACATCAGGTTCTTCTACTCCTTTAAGAAAATACCTGGAGTTAAGTCCTCTGCTTGTAATTTTTTAGTCACTGTAAATGGGTGCTCTAGCAATTTTTCCAGCTCAGTCACCTGATTCCACTGTCTTTCATTTAGCGTCAGTTGAGGGTTAGCCATGTCTACAAGAAAGGTTTTCAGTTCAACCAAGCGCTGAATCATTAAGTAAGTACTGCCCCATCGTGTGGCTTGATCAATAATTGCCCCTTTTCCAGCACGTCTCTTCAAAATTGAGTCAACTTTAGGGGTTCTGGCAACAGTAGCCAATTTTCTCACCTTGCCAATCAGTGCAGCAGCATGTCCTTCTTGCAGACTGTCTCTTATAGCCAGCTGTAGCGTATGCACAACACAGCGCATGTGATGAATGAAAGAACATATTGACACAGTTTAAACAAGATCATCTAAACTATCATGTGCTGTTCATCTGAAGCAACTTCAGTTTGCTCCTCAGTTACAATACTGTGTTCCTCTATTTCAAACATTTCTGTGTCTGTGGACCCAGAATGTTCTTCTAGCTGCTGGTCACCATCATTACTCTCATTCATTAGCTTAATAGTACTTATCATATTTGAAGCATTGTCAGTTACGACAGAAAGAACTTGCTCTTTTTTAAGTTCATAGTCTTGCAGAACCTTTTCCACCAAGACCTGGAGAAACTCACTGGTGTGATGAGCTTTGGTGTCTTTTACTGCCAATGTCTTGGTAACTATTTCATTTTTGTCACAAACAAATCGGACATTGATGGCAAAATAGTTCACTCTGTGACGTGTGCAGGCATCCATTTTAAGAAACAGAAAGCGTCCCTTGAGAGTTTTTTTAAGTTCTTCCTTTTGTTTAAAAGCTTCTTCGATTACTAATTTTCTAATACTCTCTCTCTCCAGAGAAACACCAAGCTTGCGGGCCATTTCCCCATTCAGACACATAAAAGCTGGTTGTGAAAATAATGAAATAGGCACACTATCCTTTACAACAAGCTCTATGATCTGTTTATTAAATGTATCTACTGTCATTGTCACAGTAACTTTGTCACTGACAAAATATCTTGCAACTGATGGCTGCAAAGTTCTCTGCTCCTTTGTTTGGCTGGAAGAGCTGGGCACTGGTTCATTGGTTTGGATGCAGTCTTTCTCATCCACTGCTTTCAGTACTTCTGGATGAAAGCGCTGTAAATGTCTCTTTAGATTAGAAGCTCTGGTAGGAGCAGTTTTATCTTTGCCTGAATATGCACTCATCTTGGCTTCACAGCATTTGTTTTCGTCTGGATCATTTGTCATACACTGACAGACATAATGTTTTCTATCTTGAGTGATGGTGAAATGTTCAAATACAGCTGATTTAATGTGATGCTTCTTTGACATTCTCAGGTTTTTAATTCTGCATTCACAATCCAAATGACAATTGTTTTTCCTAAAAACAATTGTACAAAATTATTGCCAGGTTGTACAACTGATATAGTGGTCAGTAATACTGTTATTATTCCTCATGTATTCACAGTTAACTGATGCAAAGTTTGTTGAAAGGATAATACTTCTTACAGTCTTCCTCTTCTGAGTAGCAGGCAGCTGTGAGATGCTTGGAAGACGCACACCTAGTATGATCTAGTCTAGAGGAGGAGCTTTACTACTAAGAATTTGCAACACATTTTCACTTTCAGTTTCATACATTGTAAGTAGGGGGGTTGGGGCACCATGAGGTTAACCAAGTATAAAATTAGATAAGGGCAGTGGAGAACAGTGACACACAAGAAGTAAGAAATGTCTCTATCTCCAGAAGAACTGCTTATCACTGTTGTTCATAGTTTGATAGAACATATATATTTGAGTAACATTTATAAAATTCATATGAAAGTTCAATTATGAAATATTAATACATTTTTTTTAAGCTGGAGTCGGTACATTTATACCGACTCCGACTCCAACCAAAACTAACTCCGACTCCACGACTCCGACTCCACAGCCCTGGTGTGCACACCCTAAAGGAACATGATTCTGGAGAGAGAGATTTTGTGCCAGAACGGGTTTTGGGGTTAAATTTCATGAAAGGAAATCCTTCCGGGCATGCTCAGTTTAAAGAAATGGACTGCGTCAACGGATTCCGTCATGTGACGGATGGGGACGGATTCATTGCCCATAGGCGTCCATTCTACCAGAGAACGGACGCAGACAAATCCCTCACTGTCCGCCTTTTTGCAGCTGACAAAAACGCTCCTATGGACGTTTTTTTTTTCCTGACGGACCCAAATTTTATGACGGATCCGCCGCACAACGGACGCAACGGAAGGCCACCCGTCACAATCCGCCGCCAATACAAGTCTATGGGGAAAAAAACAGATCCGCCAGGTAAATCCGTCAGATCCGTTTTTTTACCCAAGCGGCGGACTGTGACTGACGCCTGCAACAGAAGTGGGAAACAGGCCTTACTGAGCTGTGTATAACCAACTCACACCACTGACTGGCAGGTTTCTGTGTACATTGTATAGTGGCAGAAAGCTGCTAATCAGTGCTTGGGGTGTGGATTGACTAGGAGGCACAGGACAGCTTGTCCTGTGATGATCATCTCCTGCTGATAAAACATTGTCTTGAAACGGAAAAACACAGCCCACAAAGTGACACATCCCTGTAGTCAGGGACTCTGCTGCTACATTATAGTGCAGGCAAAAAACTGCTGACGGATTCCCTTTTAAGCACTTTTGATCTTGGGATGCTGCGGTTTTGAGAACCACGCTGCAAAAGCCCATCAATTAACAGGACTTTTAAGGGGTTTACAACATATCAAAAAATGCTTAAAATGTTAGTTACACTTTAACTGTTACTCTCTTTTGCAACTAGTTCTGTAAAACAGGAAGCCAGGGATAATCCTGTTCACTGATCAGGTTACATGTCCGTTCTATGGTGGGACTGTGTTTTCTGTTCCATGGTGGCTTTCAGGCCCTAGGAGCAGCTGCAATGGGATTAATGTTCCTCTGGTCATTGTTCCTCACTGTAATCGAACACTTGTGAATCAGTGTAATTATCTGAGATCTGCGTGTGAGTAGGGTCTATGTTAGCAGTTTACAGACAGAATGTCCTCCTTAAGGCGGCGTGCACACAGAGAACACCGGCAGTGTTTTTTCCTGGAGCGTCTGGCATCTCTCTGGTTGATTTTGCGGTAAAGCAAGAAAGTGGTAAAAGAAAGCTCATGTTACTTCTTTGAAGCAGAATCAACTCCAAACTCGGCACTTTCCAATCAAAATGCTTCAAGAAGCGCTTTGGGAAAAGGCAAGCTCTCACAACAGCTCCCTAAGGCTATGTACACACAGCGTCTTTTAGACGCCAACGCATCTGCCAAGTTTTTCCAAGTAATGCTTCAGGAAAACATGTTGTGCACACAGAATCTTTTTGACAAATTTTCAGAGCACAGTTTTTGAGGAGTTTTTGCATTTTTAAGGAGTATTCGAAAAGTTTCCATTCAGTTTCTGCTCCAGAAACTCTTCAAAAATGTATGTACACATTGAGGTTTTTTATGAGTTTTTTTGAGCAGAAACATCCAAGTTCTTGAGGAGTTTTCAGATCTCGAGCGTTTCCGCTCCAAAAACTTTTCAAAAAACGGTTTGCACATAAGCTTAAAAAAAGAAGCATTTCATAAAGCAGTTTCTATTGGACAGACTCGTCAACCTGATTATCGACTTCCTCGATGAGGTGGTGTGTTTTATCTACCTGAATGAGAGAGGGGAAAAACAAAAAAAACTGAACTGGAGTAGACTGGAATGACATGCATGATGTAAAATCATGTTCACACTGGCCATAAAAGCAAGCAAAACCAAAGGAAAAAACAATGTGTATATACCCTAATGAAAATAAATAAGTAAAAAAGCAAGTGCATTATATAACATAGGGTACTTGGTAAACACTGTTTTGATCAAAAAAGTATAAAGTTGTCCCACCACGGCAAGGTGTACCCATTTGAGACAGTAACTATACTAACGGTTAAAACCTACCTAGTTTTTTCCTTTGGTTTTGCTGAATGAGAGAGGGGGCAAAAATGACATAGAGGCCTCAAGATTGTGCAAAAATGTAGTTTACGTTCGTGGTGTAAACGGTATATTTCCCACTCTTTATGAGGCTGTGTGCACACAGTGCGTTTTTGATGCATTTCCACAACGTCTTTCCCCGCACAGAAATGGGGCAAAATACTATTGAGTCAGTCAAATCCGCCGCAAAAACGTTTTTGTTTGCGTGTTACAGTCTTCCTTTGCTGTTTCCCACGCTGTCAATTGTGTGACAGCGTGGGAAACACCAGCGCGGTGGTTCCTATTAGCAGTAAGACCATCCGTCAGAGCGCTGCAGGGTCATGCTGTCAGATGTAGGCTTGACCCCGCAGCTGTGACTGTGACCTGCGGTAAAAAGCTTACCACTGGTCAGCAGGTGTGGGCTGATGAGAGACTATTCCTCCCATCAGCCTACGTCTGCTGTCACTGATAACAGTGATGGCAGGAGCCACTGATGGGAGACGTAGTCTCTCGTCAGCCAGCGCCTGTGCTCACGCTTAAAAAAAAAAAAAAAGTCAATAATTGCATACATATTCAAATAAAAAACACATTATACTCGCCTCTCACCAAATCCCCGACGCCCTTGTCTCCTATAAAAAAATGTAAGATGATAAACCACCATATACTCACCTGTCCGTAATCCCGAGTGTCCCATGGCGAACTCACTTGTAGAACACTCACATCGGGAGATGTGACCGCTTTAAAAAAAAAAAAAAAAAGACTAAAAACTATTGTGAAATCAGAGTTTCTGTATGCTGGGCTGAATCTGCTGAGCCAGGGGTCACCATCCCCCACACCTGCCCGCTGCTGTCCCTGAGCTCTGGCTTGTGTTATTCCGGGTGAAAAGTTCACTAATTTAGGCAAAAATGCAAATAAGACTTTACCTTATTGATACTTTGGGCTGTGAATCTTGTGCAACTCAGTGATCAAATCAGTCTTTATATATATATATATATATACAGTGGGGAAAAAAAGTATTTAGTCAGTCAGCAATAGTGCAAGTTCCACCACTTAAAAAGATGAGAGGCATCTGTAATTTACATCATAGGTAGACCTCAACTATGGGAGACAAACTGAGAAAAAAAAATCCAGAAAATCACATTGTCTGTTTTTTTTTCATTTTATTTGCATATTATGGTGGAAAATAAGTATTTGGTCAGAAACAAAATTTCATCTCAATACTTTGTGATATATCCTTTGTTGGCAATGACAGAGGTCAAACGTTTTCTGTAAGTCTTCACAAGGTTGCCACACACTGTTGTTGGTATGTTGGCCCATTCCTCCATGCAGATCTCTAGAGCAGTGATGTTTTTGGCTTTTCGCTTGGCAACACGGACTTTCAACTCCCTCCAAAGGTTTTCTATAGGGTTGAGATCTGGAGACTGGCTAGGCCACTCCAGGACCTTGAAATGCTTCTTACGAAGCCACTCCTTCGTTGCCCTGGCGGTGTGCTTTGGATCATTGTCATGTTGAAAGACCCAGCCACGTTTCATCTTCAATGCCCTTGCTGATGGAAGGAGGTTTGCACTCAAAATCTCACGATACATAGCCCCATTCATTCTTTCATGTACCCGGATCAGTCGTCCTGGCCCCTTTGCAGAGAAACAGCCCCAAAGCATGATGTTTCCACCACCATGCTTTACAGTAGGTATGGTGTTTGATGGATGCAACTCGGTATTCTTTTTCCTCCAAACACGACAAGTTGTGTTTCTACCAAACAGTTCCAGTTTGGTTTCATCAGACCATAGGACATTCTCCCAAAACTCCTCTGGATCATCCAAATGCTCTCTAGCAAACTTCAGACGGGCCCGGACATGTACAGGCTTAAGCAGTGGGACACGTCTGGCACTGCAGGATCTGAGTCCATGGTGGCGTAGTGTGTTACTTATGGTAGGCCTTGTTACATTGGTCCCAGCTTTCTGCAGTTCATTCACTAGGTCCCCCCGCGTGGTTCTGGGATTTTTGCTCACCGTTCTTGTGATCATTCTGACCCCACGGGGTGGGATTTTGCGTGGAGCACCAGATCGAGGGAGATTATCAGTGGTCTTGTATGTCTTCCATTTTCTAATTATTGCTCCCACAGTTGATTTCTTCACTCCAAGCTGGTTGGCTATTGCAGATTCAGTCTTCCCAGCCTGGTGCAGGGCTACAATTTTGTTTCTGGTGTCCTTTGACAGCTCTTTGGTCTTCACCATAGTGGAGTTTGGAGTCAGACTGTTTGAGGGTGTGCACAGGTGTCTTTTTATACTGATAACAAGTTTAAACAGGTGCCATTACTACAGGTAATGAGTGGAGGAAAGAGGAGACTCTTAAAGAAGAAGTTACAGGTCTGTGAGAGCCAGAAATCTTGATTGCTTGTTTCTGACCAAATACTTATTTTCCACCATAATATGCAAATAAAATGAAAAAAAAACAGACAATGTGATTTTCTGGATTTTTTTTTTCTCAGTTTGTCTCCCATAGTTGAGGTCTACCTATGATGTAAATTACAGACGCCTCTCATCTTTTTAAGTGGTGGAACTTGCACTATTGCTGACTGACTAAATACTTTTTTTCCCCACTGTATATATATATTTCCCTACGGGAACGTGAGACCTTCCCCCTAAGAGGCACTCTAAGGATTACAATTTTGTCTATCATTGCTCGTTTGGGCAGTAGGGGAACGTTGACACACAAAAACTACTATGCAATTTAATTTTTTTTTTTTTTTTCAAAAGGTAATGCCAAGATATCATTTTACTCAGTTTCCTATGATCTACATACCCATATAGACGTCTTAGGAGGGTGGATCTTACTGACAGATTCCCTTTAAGGGACCTTCAATCAAATGAGGAAAATGGGCACAGATCAGTTATGTAAAGCCCATACTCTATTTCTTCATTTTTTGGCAATATGATTACATGCCACGGACTACCAACAGTGCAGCTGGACCAGGGTCCAGCAAATGTTTTTGCTCAACGCTAGTACAGAGCATTCAGGTTATATCACATTTAATAGGGGCTTTTACCCCTTTTGTCAGTGTGGGAGGAGATGTTATAAACTGCTTACCCCATGAGAGGGCAAAGTTGCCAGTTAATGGGCAATGTTAATCGCATGTTGTAGTTTGTCCAAGTTCCAAGAGGCTAAAACTGTATCTGTGAAGCACAAAGAGATAGTGGTGTAATTTCTCCAACTACAGCATGTCCTCAAAACTGTGTCCACTGCAGTACCTCTTAAATTACCTTGTGTATCTGCTGCTGCATTACCTCTTGCATTACCTTGTATGTCTGCTGCTGCGTTACCTCTTACATTATCTTGTATGTCTGCTGCGTTACCGCTTGCATTACCTTGTATGTCTGCTGCTGCGTTACCTCTTACATTACCTCTTACATTACCTTGTATGTCTTCTGCTGCATTACCTCTTACATTACCTTGTATGTCTGCTGCTGCATTACCGCTTACATTACCTTGTGTATCTGCTGCTGCTTTACCTCTTGCATTACCTTGTATGTCTGCTGCTGTAGTACCGCTTAGGCTGAGTTCACACGTGGCGTTTTTTTCGCGTTTCTGCGGCGGTTTTAACCGCGTGATTTTGCAGCGAAAATGCGAAAAATAAGCATCCCATGCATTCCTATGGGATTCCGCAATGCTGTGCTAATGCTGCAGTTTTTACCGCGGCGGAATCGCTTTTGCGGTAAAAACCGCAGCATGCTCATTAATTTGCGGAATCGCGGCGATCCCGCACCCATAGGAATGCATTGTTCCGCTTATTTCCCGCATGTGGCTGTGCACACCATGCGGAAAGTAAGCAGAACATTTGTGGATGGTACCCACGGCCTGGAGGAGAGGAGACTGTCCTCCGGGCTTTGGGTACCATATCCCTGTAAAAAATAGAACTTAAAAATAAAAAATAGTGTTATTCTCACCCTCCGACGTCCCGCGCATCCGTTCCCAGTAATCCTTTGCGAAAATGCTCGCGATGACTACTGATGCTGCATAGGCGGCCTCAGTAGTAAAAAGTTGGTCACACTCGTCAAACACTATGTTTGACGAGTGTGACCAACCTGTCAATCAGTTCTCCAAGCGATGCTACAGATCGCTTGGAAAACGCTAGCATTCTGCAAGCTAAATACGCTTGCAAAATGCTAGTTTTTCCGCGGGAAAATCGCGGGAATTTAAAATGCGATTTTCCCGCGGACTGGAATTCCGGAATTCTCGCGGTAATTTCCGCGAGAGTTCCGGTACGTGTGCACTTAGCCTTACATTACCTAGTGTACCTGCTGCTGCGTTACCTCTTACATTATCTTGTATGTCTGCTGCTGCATTACCGCATACATTACCTTGTGTATCTGCTGCTGCATTACCTCTTGCATTACCTTGTATGTCTGCTGCTGTAGTACCTCTTACATTACCTTCTATGTCTGCTGCTGCATTACCTCTTACTGTACCTTGTATGTCTGCTGCTGCGTTACCTCTTACATTACTTTGTATGTCTGCTGCTGCATTACCTCTTACTATACCTTGTGTGTCTGATAACAGATGCTTTTCCCCTTCCACAAGTTAAGTTCACTGCTGAAACCTTAAACCAGGTGATGTCACAACACAGATGGTGGAGGTCCTGCTATTATAGATGGAGACACTAGAAAGAAAATACCTTCATGAATACTATGGTCAGAAGTCTTGAGTATGAAGCAGGACTGAATTCATCCCCTAATCCTGGGTCATTTATTACTGACTCAATAGTACATGGAGCTTATTCAATAGAACTGATGTCCCTTCATGGAAAATCTGCAGCAGCAAAAAAAAAAAAAAAAATTACCCAAACTCGTGCATGATTTTTTAGCAGATTTCATTGGAAACGTGCAGCTATGCTGTCCAAATTTACAGCACAAATTGACATGGTATAAATTAACAGTTTGCGTCACAAGTCAGTATATGCTGTCGCTTTTGTTTTATTTTGTAAAGTTTTCCTTGATGTCTGTGATTTTATTGGGCTCCAACATGTATCAGCCACTATTTCATTTGTGTGGATTTCTAAAATATATTTTGTATTGTTGACACAGTTTACTGACCAAATGGATGTGTTTGTCTTGCAGAGCCCAGACATCGGCATTACCAACAATGTTCTGCGCTTTAAGGGTGAGGACCAGAAATGTTATTTAAAAACTTTTAGGTTTTTCGCTCCAAAAGTGTTATATATAACGTTATATATTTTTTTCTTAAGCCTTGGGGCATGGCGCTAAAGGGGTGAACACATATGAGTTTGCACTGGATTTCCTCGAACCTGTAAAGACAAAGGTAAGTCCTGTCCTCTTCCAATACGTGCCCTCTGTGATCCTCAGGAGCGTAACTTCCATTTACCATAACATCTTGTCTTTCGCCATGATTGGAAACTGGCCAGGTTGTGCAGCGATCCACTCAGCGCCATGTAAGTCTAATTGTGAAGAAGAGTGAAAGCCACTGGTGGCCCCGCTTGACCAAGCAGGAACGCAAACCATTGTTCCTGTCTCCAGACTTTGACCGCTGGCTGGACGAATCTGATGCAGAGATGGAGCTCAGGGAGAAGGTAGGAAAAGTGTTTGGGCTTCTATCTCCCATTACTAGAGAAATAGTATACACTGCTCAAGCACATAAATCACACAACGGATCTCAGTGAACAAAGCATTTAAGCTGAAAATCTGAACTGATATGTGGGATTTGTTGCGATGCAGAAAAGGCCAAAATCGTCAACCGAGAGCTGGTTCCAAATCAACACGAACATTTATAAAATTGTAATTACAAGTGAAGCCAGTATGCGTGAATTCCATCAGATTACCCTGACTCTGTGGTGTGTATGGCCCCCACGTGCCTGCATGCCATTCCGACAACATTCAAGCTTGTTCCTGACGAGACGGCAGATGGTGTCCTTGGGATCTCCTCCTAAACGTTGATCAGGGCATCCATGAGCTCCTGTACTGTCTGTGTGGCTAAGTGACAGCGTCTTATGCACTGATACATAATGTCCCAAAGGTTCTCAACTGGATTCAGATATGCAGAACATGGAGGCAAGTCAATGGCATCAGTGTCTTCATCATCCTGGAACTGGCTACTTGAAGCTGGAGATAGTACTTTACCAGGTGGATCTCAGGGCCCACTTTACCAGTGTAAAGTATTTCAATGGCTTCGGGTCCTAACAGTAATTGTGGGACAGTTGGATATCGTGTGGAAGTTTTTAGAACCCTTCAAGGATGTGTCTAGTCAGAACATTACTTATCCTCCCTCATACCTGTGGATGATGTCTCGTGCAGCATAATGTTCACCACAACGTCTCTAGGCTCTTCCACCTGTTGCTCTCAAATATGAAAACAATATGGTGCCAATGACAAACCTGCCAATTCTGATGTTCACTGCCAACCAAAATGCACAGTGGTGGACTGTGAGCACAGGTCCCATTACAGGCTGTTGGGCCCTCATGCCACCTTCATGGGGTCTGTTGGGTCAGAAACATGCACCCCAATAGCCTGCAAGAGGTAATTTTGTAGGGCTCTGGCAGTGCTCCTCCTGTTCCAATTATTGTCACTCTCATTTGCACCAAAGCAGGTGACCTTGATCCAGAATTATTCTTCCTGACTGGACAGATTGATATCCCTGATATTTCATTGACTTTGAGTTATACTGGGATGTGGACGGGTTCCTTAAATTTTTTGAGCAGTGTACACTATATACACCCATATATTATTTCATATGTATGATTCCTAATTTAGTACAATTATTAATATCTTACATTTATGATGGTTTTGTGGGAAAAGGCTAATAAGAGATAAATACTGTGTATGAGCTAGAGTAGTTCTCGCAGACCCTGATGAGTCACGTATTGCATTATGATCCATTTTTTTAAATGGCCACTTATAGTATTAAATCATCCTTTAGTGGTCTCTGCAGCTGGCAGTAATTCCTGATTTTACTAGTTGGTCTCGAGACAGGTCCATATCGTAAGTTTGATAAATGGCAAATGCTTACAATGGAGTGATTGACGTCCAATTCTATATAGTCTGAGAAGCAGGATCAGCCATAAGGTTTATTTCTGCTTTGCCTTTATCTTCCAGGAAGAAGAGAGAATATCAAAAATCAGAACAGAATCTCGAGTCCGAGAAGATCGTAAGTTCTGAAGGAGTCAATGTAAATCTTTAGCCACCGTCACTTCCTAAGAAAAAATGAGGAAAAATTCCAGCTCCTAAAATTCCAGAATTTATTTAAAAAATTAATGAAAAATGAAAATAAAAAAAAAGTAAAATTATGGGTTATCAAAAATTCTGTAGCATGAATGACCTATAAACATAAATCTGAGGAATAATTGCTATATCTAGATAAATGAAATTCTAAAGCATGGATAGCAATATCACGTGGGATCGAAGTATATAATCGCAACTTAGCCTAGAGAAATCTTTTAGCCATACAAGATTAGCAAACGGAGAACATCCAGAGAATCCTTCAAAAGATCATGGGTTGTCTGAGAAAAAGGTTGTAGTAATGGGTCCAACCACTTGCTCAAATGTTCTGTAATGGACCCAGTCTCCTAGAAGGCGGATTAGTTGTAAAATGGGTAAGATCGGGTGTTGCACCATTAAATCTTCCTTTTGAGGAATATGGTGAGGATTCCTAGAGAAAAGTCTCCAGTGATACTTCTCAGGTTCTGAGGTTTTTTTTTATGTAGATTTATCATCTAGCATGGAGACATCAGGAATCACCTCTTGACAGGAGAGGAGTTCTGGATTTACAACCCTGGCACTTGTTATCTGGAGGGCGTAAATGTGCAGAAGGGGATTATGTTCCATTATTGATTAGGCATAATATTTTGAATCCTGGTTTATTGACAAGACATACCGTATGTTTCCTCTTTTGCTTCTTTCTACATGTATATGTGTGTATAATATATATATATATATATATATATATATATATATATATATACATACATACACACATAATATTATTTTTCATGTTTTCTTTATTCATTTATTTCCATGATGTCGATGGGCTTCTCTTGCCACTGACATGTTTTTAACATGTGACCTACATGGACAACTCCATTGCTCACTCCTTTGTATATAGGTCTTTTGGTTCTCACTTTCATAGAGCTTAGACAAAGAACGCCTGTATGCGTTGGAAACGCGTTGTCCCTCACATGTGTTGATTTAAGTTTTTAAGTTTTTGAAATACATTTTTGAATTTTTCCTCGTTTTTTTTCTTGCAAACACGTGTAGTCACACTGTTTTCCTGCACTTGCACTCCTCAGACCCATGGGTGATCTTGTTTCTACAACCTTTTTCACTGTCACTTCCCCCCTGCCAACCTCTTGCTGGAAGTTCTGGTGAAGAGAAAATGATCGCTGCTCCAGATGCTGGCAGGAAATGGGAAATCAGATCCGGTAGTCTTCCTTTCCTGTTCTGTTGGCTGACCCTCCATATAGCTGTATGAAAGGAAACCGGCAGATAGAGATGTGACCTCTGAACTTATTGGGAATCTGTCACCAGGTTCTTGCTATCCCATCTTGAGCTGCATGATGTAGTGGCAGAGACCCTGATTCCAGTGATGTCAATTACTGTGCTACTTGCTGCAGTTTTGATAATGACTTGTTTCTTTCCAGCTGATCTTTCAGTTCTCTGAATGTTGAACTCTGTATAATTCTGCCCACTCCACAGGTTGCCAGCTTACTGCCTATGCACAGTGTGCAAAGAACCTGGTCTGAGCAGGGTTGCACAAAGCTCGTGAATATTGAGGACTACACGGCAGCAGGTTTACTAGTCCTCTGGTGGTGATCTGCTGATTTAAAAAAAAAAAAAAAGTCAGTTTTATCAGAACTACATCAGGAAGTGACACATCTCTGGAATCAGGGTATCTGCATTATGCTGCTCTCAAATTAGGTGGCAAAAATCTGGTGACAAATTCCCTTTACTCCCAAAGACAAAGCAAGGACGCGTGATGTCTGCTGCTTGGGAGAATACTTTCTTTTCTCCCTTACGATCTGTCCATTGTATTGTATTTTTATAATCTGTTCTTATTTTTTTCTCGCCAGCTTTCCTCTATTTGAAGCGTGGATACCTGTTCATGTATAACCTTGTCCAGTTCCTGGGGTTCTCCTGGATATTTGTCAATATGACTGTCCGACTCTTCATTTTGGGAAAAGGTGGGCAAACATCGGCGTTACACTCTCCAATCACTGATATAAACAATCTTACAGCCCCTCCACTCCCATAAGGGACCCCTAAACCTACGATAGGAAGGTTGGTAGAGAGCAGCTTATACTAATGCTGACCATAGGTAGGGGACTTGTCAGCTGGTCCTAATCAAAGACAGGTGGGCACCACCCAAAATCCTCAAAAAGGAGGTCTAGCAGAGCAGATATGAGATGGGGCAGAATGCCACGTCCCTTATTCCAGACATGATTGGTCTATTTATATTTTTATTATTTTTCCTATCACAAGGATCAATGTTACTTGAATTATTTCCTTGTATTTTACCAAATGTTTACTCCTGGTAGGTTTGCATTGGCATTTTATATTCTGTCATTAATTATGCTTTCTTCTAAATATTTTGTGACAGCAGTAATTTTTCTTCTGGATATAAAGGACATGGTTAAGACCTGACCAGGTTTGCTGTATACTCTATGAATACGCTATAGGTAGTTTTTATATTTTTGTTTGCTATGTTTCTTTTTTGTTTATACAGTATAATAATGATAACGTTGCCTTCGTTTCTTTTGGATGTGTAATGTCACTGTGCAGACACTTGTCAGCTGATCGCATTGATTTCGTCTACTGATAGATTTAAGCGTCTGACCATACTGATGATCTGAGATTGGCGGTGTAACTGATACTACTCCCACCGCAGGGGCAAGAGGTGGAGTAAAGGAGATTTGTCATGTCTGCAGCCAGCATATAATGGGTACCACTATTAGATATAGGGGTGCAGCAAGTTTTAAAAAGCCTCAGACTAATTGAAGTGAATAAAGTAACACACTCTAACTAGTTCACAACACCAAAATATTTTTATTTTTTGCACAAAGTTTTAAAATGAAAAACAGCCACCAGGTAATGCTAAATTGGAGCACTATACAGCAAGGCACAATGGCTTTCACAGTGAATAGAAGTCCTGAGGATTTTCACTTATGGCGGGCTTTAACTCAAAAAGTCCATTCATTTGCTGTCTGGATGCGTAAAGTCCTTTGTGAGAGGGTCTCCTGGTAAATCCTGTATGTTTAGCTGGTGGTACACAGGGTGCTCTGAAAACCACAAAGCACGTACTAGAGAGCCATATCCTGATTAGGGAGGCCTGAGGTCCTTTGAAATGCGTAGGTTTCTTGGCCGTCACACGCCATTCAAGTACATGCTGACCCCTCTACCAGCAGCTTATCTACATAATCTGTACTCATACGGGGCGTACAGTGAGCACCGGTGTGTTTTTATTAGTTCTTGAATTTTAAAATGACTGTATCTTGGACGGCCGCCAAATAAGTGTTGTCTCTGTTCTACAAATAGCAAGATATCTGCTCAAAAAGGGCCCTAATCTATTTATATAATTGCCTTGTAATGTTTTCATTTCCTGTTCTGTCCAGATGTCACCGTATCCCAGAATTCCAAGGGGAGGACGTTCACAGACCGCCATATTGGGACACCCAAGTGATGGGTGTCTCAATATGGAAACTGCTGCTGGTACCAACCTATTGCGCGGTACCACTGTCATAACACACACACTCTGTACGCCGTACACACCACACACACTCATTCTCACACACTCACACTCAGTCACACTCACTCACATTCACACTATCACACTCAGTCACACACACTCACATTCACACACACTCACACTCTCCCACACACTTTCACACACACTCTCACACACACATACTCTCACACACTCTCCCACACACTCACTCACACTCAGACTCACACACACTCATGCAGCCTCTTGCGCAGTACCACCAGCGGAACACCGTCGCACTGCACCTGTGCGAATTCCGTGCTGGCGCAGTGAATCATACAGCTTATCCCGGCGACAGATGCGCGACGTGTCTACAGGCAGAGGAATCCGGTCACATTAAAGGGGTTTTCCCACGAACGAAAGTTCATTTTAAAGATTGTGTCTGACTGTGTACGGAGCACACCACAGCTCCTGGGCAGGGGAGGAAGCAAAAGACTATACTGACATTACAGCAGGAGATCAGAGAATTCATTTTGTGAGGTAAAATATTTCACTGACTGTTTTTAACAGGGCTGTGAAGTCGGTAAGCCAAACCTGCGACTCTGACTCCTCAATTTCCCTTACACCGACTCCACGACTCCGACTCCCACATATATTGCTTATATTTAAGTGAAAAATGTATTGTAGTACAATGTGAACATCAGACATTTAATCATTTTTATGATACAATAATCAAGATATTTAGAACATAATATATATTTATTGGAATACAACTTTAGAACGCAAAAAACTGTAATAAATTGTAAATATGTAATACACTATGTAATATCGATTACATATATACAGTACAGACCAAAAGTTTGGACACACCTTCTCATTCAAAGAGTTTTCTTCATTTTCATGATTATGAAAATTGTAGATTCACTCTGAAGGCATCAAAACAATGAATTAACACATGTGGAATTATATAATTAACAAAAAAGTGTGAAACAACTGAAAATATGTCTTATATTCTAGGTTCTTCAAAGTAGCCACCTTTTGCTTTGGTTACTGCTTTGCACACTCTTGGCATTCTCATGATGAGCTTCAAGAGGTAGTCACCGGAAATGGTCTTCCAACAGTCTTGAAGGAGTTCCCAGTGATCCTTAGCACTTGTTGGCCCTTTTGCCTTCACTCTGCGGTCCAGCTCACCCTAAACCATCTCGATTGGGTTCAGGTCTGGTGACTGTGGAGGCCAGGTCATCTGGCGTAGCACCCCATCACTCTCCTTCTTGGTCAAATAGCCCTTACACAGCCTGGAGGTGTGTTTGGGGTCATTGTGTCCTGTTGAAAAATAAATGATGGTTCAACTGAAGGCATACTGAACCAGCATGCTGTGGTAGCCATGCTGGTTCAGTATGCCTTTGATTTTGAATAAATCCCCAACAGTGTCAGCAGCAAAGCACCCCCACACCATCACACCTCCTCCTCCATGCTTCACGGTGGGAACTGGGCATGTAGATTCCATCCTTTTACCTTTTCTGTGTCACATAAAGACACGGTGGTTGGAACCAAAGATCTCGAATTTGGACTCATCAGACCAAAGCACAGATTTCCACTGGTTTAATGTCCATTCCTTGTGTTCTTTAGCCCAAACAAGTCTCTTCTGCTTGTTGCCTGTCCTTAGCAGTGGTTTCCTAGCAGCTATTTTACCATGAAGGCCTGCTGCACAAAGTCTCCAGTTGTTGTAGAGATGTGTCTGCTGCTAGAACTCTGTGTGGCATTGACCTGGTCTCTAATCTGAGCTGCTGTTAACCTGCGATTTCTGAGACTGGTGACTCGGATGAACTTATCCTCCGCAGCAGAGGTGACTCTTGGTCTTCCTTTCCTGGGGCGGTCCTCATGTGAGCCAGTTTCTTTGTAGCGCTTGATGGTTTGGGGACACTTTCAAAGTTTTCCCAATTTTTCGGACTGACTGACCTTCATTTCTTAAAGTAATGATGGCCACTCGTTTTTCTTTACTTAGCTTAATACAAATTCTAACAGTCTATTCAGTAGGACTATCAGCTGTGTATCCACCAGACTTCTGCACAACACAACTGATGGTCCCAACCCCATTTATATGGCAAGAAATCCCACTTATTAAACCTGACAGGGCACACCTGTGAAGTGAAAACCATTTCCTGTGACAACCTCTTGAAGCTCATCAAGAGAATGCCAAGAGTGTGCAAAGCAGTTATCAAAGCAAACGGTGGCTACTTTGAAGAACCTAGAATATAAGACATATCATAGAATCGTAGAGTTGGAAGGGACCTCCTGGGCCATCTGGTCCAACCCCCTGCTCAAAGCAGGATTCGCTAAATCATCCCAGTCAGATGCCTGTCCAGCCTCTGTTTGAAGACTTCCATTGAAGGAGAACTCACCACTTCTCGTGGCAGCCTGTTCCACTCATTGATCACTCTAACTGTCAAAAAGTTTTTTCTAATATCTAATCTGTGTCTCCTCCCATTCAGTTTCATCCCATTGCTTCTAGTCTTTCCTTGTGCAAATGAGAATAAAGTTGATCCTTCTACAATGTGACAGCCCTTTAGATATTTGTAGACAGCTATTAAGTCTCCTCTCAGTCTTCTCTTACTCTGTTGCCTTATTGGGGGACACAGAACCGTGGGTGTTATGCTGCTGTCCACTAGGAGGCGACACTATGCATAATCTGAAAAAGATTAACTTTGGCTCCTCCTCTGCAGTATACACCCCTGGACGGCGTCAGCCTTCTCCAGTTTTTGCTTAGTGTCGCAAGAAGGCACACCTAAGAGTTTTTACTCCGTTTTTTTCCTTGATTTTTTTTTCAACGGATTACAGATGAAGAAAAGCGGGTCCCCAGCGAGACTCCCGGCATGGCTCCCTCCTCGGTCCCCTATTAAGGGGTACCCGGTTGAGGTCGAGACGGCTATTCCCCATGTCGCTCCTTCCCCAGTCCCTCGGGTACTGGCTCGAAGTCGAGACCCCCCCCCTCCTTCCCCAGTTCCCTTGGGCTCTGGGTTGAGGTCGAGGATAGGATGAAGCCCCCCTGACGGTGACAGCAGCACCCTCCCTAATCCCCCTCTGGGGGCATTAGGTTGAGACACCGCAGGTAGGGCCTGTATCAGGCACAATTCGGCCACTTACAAGTCCAGGGACCCCAGCCCAGCTGCGGGCTCCTGTTGGGACCGGGGGAGGTGCGGCAGGCATGGCACTTGTCAGAGACAGGGCTCCCTGCGCTCCTGTCTCTGTGGCAGCACCAGCTGCATAGCGCCTCAAAGGGACCCCCCACAGGGCCCAGGTGGCGCTCATGTCCCCACCGCTAGCCTGCCGTTCAATCCGGGGGGGTCTGGTTTGAATCCGACCCCCCCCCCTGGACAACCGCGCCGTCCTGGAGCCCTTCTGGGCATGAGGTATCAAATTTAGGCCGCGGCTTCGGCCTAGCCGAAGTCGCCGCCCTATTCCCGCCCCCTGGCCCGCCCCCCGGATGACGAAAATGACACTGCAGTGTCATAGAAGGGGCGGATCGAGGCAGGAAGGGCACGCTTTTACATAGCTCAGCGCGCCCTTTTCAGCTCTCCGCCCCCTTCCCCCTCCACCTCAGAATCCCGGTGGCCATCTTGCTGCAGCAGGAAACATAGCTGACAGCCATACAACAGTCTCCGGGGGGCACAGGACTGTGATTTGTCGGCGCTGGACTTAAGGGCACACTGGTGGGGTAAGATCACAGCTGGGTTCTCTTTACTCAGCTGTGCATTCATATTACCTATAAGTTCTCCCCTTTGCATAGCCCCTGTAGGACCCCTGCTAGCCAGCCTCTGTGCATGATGCCGGGCTCAAGGAAGAAAACCAGGCAAGAGCATTCTGCACAGCCTGCAAGACCACTCCCCAGGGGCAGCACGGACCCACACTGCCGGGACTGTGTCCAAAACACTGGGTCAGAACCAACGCTTCTGCGTCTTCTTCCATACCGGAATGGGCTACTCAGATGTTGCAGTCTATAACACAGTCCATACATAGCCTGACCTCTACACTACTGCAGGCTTTGCAGGGTCATGTCTCGGCTATGAACGTTACCCAGGCCACCGGCCGTTCTAGGCCGAGCGTGACTGCATTCGTCAGGTGGCGGCCGCTAAGCAGCTTGAGCCTTGGCCGGAACCCAAATGGGAGACCAGCCCGCGCTAGCAGGTCCGGGGTCATGCGTTTAAATCTCGGGGACATGCCACTTCCGACAGTCTCAGACGTAAGCGGACCCACAGGTCGCATTCATCTGCGTCCTCACATAGCACTCGGTCGTCCCCCTCCAGGAAGAGACACAGTGGCTCCAGGTCACCTAGTCGTCCCCTGACAGAGACAGACAATGCGGATCTCCGCAACGATTTCCGACCACAGACTCGGAAGGCATATGTGACTCTAACCCAGACAACGAAACAGAGAATTATCTCGTCTCTTGTCCCCCTAGCAATACTGCAATAGTTGAGGATATCGTCTCTTCCATCCTTCGGGTGCTGGACATTTCAGATCCAACCCCGGAAGCACCAAAACACAAGATTTCCTTTGAAAGTGTTCAGAAACCATCGAAGGTCTTCCCTAATCACCCGGAATTTCAAAAAATCCTTTCTAAGCATTTTTTGCAGCCTGAGAAAAAATTCGCCAATCGCAAGTATTTGGAAGCAAATTACCCCTTTCCACAGAAAGACACCAAGGATTGGACAGATTTGCCTGAAGTGGACCCTCCAGTCTCTAGGCTGGCAGCACAAACGCTTCTCTCGCTGCCGGACAGTTCAACCCTCAAGGATACAGCAGACAGACAAGTCGAACGCATGGCTCGTTCAATCTTTGAAGCGGCAGGTGCCTCTTTGGCTCCCGCATTTGCTTCAGTTTGGGCAGCCAAGGCCATCATGGCTTGGGCTGATCTATATTGCAAAAGGGCCTTCAACCGTCAAATCCTCAGCTGGCGGACCAGGCAGTGCAAATTGCAGTGGTGGCAGATTACATGGTCCATGCAGCATTGGACTCTGCAAGAGGAATAGCGGGAATAGCATCAAACGCCATCACAATCCGGCGTATTCTCTGGCTAAGAGAATGGAAAGCGGACGCGGCCTCAAAAAAAGTCCTTAACAAATCTCCCGTACTTCAGTGGCCGTCTTTTCGGTGGAAAGCTGGATACAATGATATCCAATGCTACGGGGGCAAAAGTACTTCCCCAACTAAGACCAAAACACACGTTTAAAAGGCGTAATCAATCTAGTTTCCGATCCTTTCGGAATTTTTCAGGCTGGTCCGTCTCACTCCCAGCACAAAACCGTAATCGTTCCCCCCGCAGGGACAACACACGTGCGGCACAGAGGCCGGACAGGAACTGGCAATCAAAGACAAGCCAGGCAAAACCTAAAGGAGGAAAACCTCAGACTTTTCCCTCATCCTGACTCATGCCCTCTGGAAGACACCCCACTTGTAGGCGGACGACTGCTACTCTTTCAGCAGGTCTGGCTGCCTATTACAGAAGACAAGTGGGTCAAGGAAATAGTGTCTTCAGGATACAAAATCGAGTTTACTACCAGCCCACCGCACAGGTTTTTTCCCTCTGTCCCTCCAAAATCCCCGCTCAAAGCTCAGGCCTTCCGTCAAGCGGTTTCTTTCCAGTCATAGTGCCAGTCCCAGCAGAAGAGCGCTTCCGAGGTTTCTACTCCAACCTGTTTGTGGTGCCCAAGAAGGGAGGCAGCGTCCGACCCATACTAGACCTCAAGCAACTCAACAAGTATGTTCGAGTTCGTCACTTCCGCATGGAATCCCTCCGGTCAATCGTTGCGTCTATGGAAAAAGGAGAATATCTTGCCTCCATAGACATACAGGACGCATACCTGCATATACCGATTGCTCCCGCCCATCAGAGGTTTCTCAGATTCACAATCAACCAAGACCATTACCAGTTTGTGGCCCTCCCATTCGGTCTCGCCACGGCTCCCAGAACATTTACAAAGGTCATGGCAGCTACCATGGACGTTCTGCACTCCAGAGGCATAGTAGTCGTTCCATACCTGGACGACCTTCTCATCAAGGCCCCCACCCTCAAGGACTGCGAGGTCAACATCTTGATCACGATCGACACTCTGACGCGCCTGATATGGTTAGTCAATTTACAGAAGTCCTCGACTACCCCGAGTCAGTCTCTGACCTTCCTGGGGATGCTATTCGACACCTCCAAGGGTCTGGTGATCCTCCCCAGGGACAAGGCACTGGCTGTCTGTCTGGGAGTTCACACACTCCTCCGCAAGTCCCCCAGATCTCTCCGGTATGCCATGAGAGTACTTGGCAGGATGGCAGCAGCAATGGAGGCGGTACCATTTGCCCAGTTTCACCTCAGACCCCTTCAACTGGCCATCCTCAAGTCCTGGGACAGGAATCCGTTCTCCCTCGACAGGGAGTTCTGGTTATCAGCAAACACCAGGAGGTCCCTGCACTGGTGGCTCAAGCCAACCTCGCTTGCAAGGGGAAAATTCTTTCTCTCCGGTCAATGGAAGGTTTTGACCACCTACGCAAGCCTTATGGGTTGGGGCGCGGTGCACCTACATCAGAGCGCAAGGCAGGTGGTCACCAAGGGAATCGACCATGCCCATCAACATCCTGGAAATTCGGGCCATCTTCCTGGCGTTGAAAGCCTTCCATCACTTGCTGGCAGACTCTCATATCAGTGTACAGTCAGACAATGCCACGGCAGTGGCATACGTGAACCATCAAGGCGGCACCCGCAGCATCCAGGCGATGACCGAAGTAACGCGTATCCTACAATGGGCGGAGGCTGCAAGGTCGGTACTCTCCGCGGTCCACATTCCGGGTGTGGACAACTGGGAAGCCGACTATCTCAGCCGACAAGGAATGGACTCGGGGGAATGGTCTCTCCATCCCGAAGTCTTCTGTCAGATCTGTCATCGTTGGGGGACCCCGGACGTGCATCTGATGGCATCCCATCTCAAGGCCAAGGTTCCCAATTTCATGGCCAGGACGCGCGATCCGCGGTCGCTCGGAGCAGATGTCCTGGTTCAGGACTGGACCCAGTTCCAGCTTCTGTACATTTTTCCACCCCTCCCCCTGATCTCCAGAGTCCTGAGGAAGATCAAACAAGAGGGTGTTCCCACCATTCTGATCGCTCCAGACTGGCCCAGGCGTACATGGTACGCCGACGTCGTGCAACTCACAGCAGACGCCCCCTGGCGTCTCCCCACACGTCCCGACCTCCTGTCACAAGGCCCGTTCTTCCACCAGAACTCAGGGGCTCTCAATTTGACGGCGTGGCCATTGAGACCTGGGTTTTGACCCAAGCAGGTTTTTCACCGGACGTTGTTAAAACCATGATCAGGGCTCGAAAGCCAACTCCAGCCAGGATTTACTATCGTACCTGGAAGATTTTCTTCACATGGTGCGACTCTCGTGGGCAGATTCCACTTCCCTATTCTCTTCCAAAGGTCCTCGGTTTCCTTCAGTCAGGCCTGGACGCCGGGCTATCCCTGGGCTCGCTGAAGAGCCAGGTGTCAGCGCTCTCAGTGCTCTTTCAGAGGCGTATTGCTAACAAGACGCAAGTGAAGACTTTTCTCCAAGGGGTTTCCCGATTGGTTCCCCCCTACAAACGTCCGTTGGAGACGTGGGATCTCAACCTGGTCTTGACAGCACTACAGTCACCTCCTTTTGAACCCCTTAGGGTGGTCTCAATCCGCTTTCTATCACAGAAAGTGGTTTTTCCTGGTGGCAATCACTTCGCTACGCAGGGCGTCTGAACTTTCAGCTCTTTTCCTGCAGACAACCCTTCCTGGTTTTTCACCAGGACAAGGTGGTTCTTCGTACAGTACCATCCTTCCTTCCGAAGGTCGTGTCCAGCTTCCACCTCAATGAGGAAATATCACTACTGTCTCTTTGCCCGGCTCCCGTTCATAGGGTAGAGAAGGCTCTGCATACGCTTGACCTTGTCAGGGCATTGCGTATTTACGTGTCTAGGAATGCTCCCTTCTGGAAGTCTGATTCACTTTTCCTTCTTCCAGAAGGCGTTCGCAAGGGCCTACCGGCTTCCAAAGCCACCCTTGCTAAGTGGATCAAGTCCACCATTCAACAGGCTTACCGCCTCAACAATTCTCCCCTTCCGGCCGGTATCACGGCACACTCTACGCGGGCGGTAGGGGCCTCTTGGGCCATTCGGCATCAAGCCTCAGCACATCAAGTGTGTAAGGCAGCCACTTGGACTAGCCTGCACACATTTACAAAACACTACAGAGTGCATACCCAGTCCTCAGCGGATGCGAGCCTGGGTAGACGGGTCCTGCAGACGGCAGTACCCCAAGTCTAGAGGACTGTCAGCACAATATTCGTCCACTGCTTCCCACCCAGGGACTGCTTTGGGACGTCCCACGGTTCTGTGTCCCCCAATAAGGCGACAGAGTAAAGGAGATTTTTGTGTACTCACCGTAAAATCTCTTTCTCTTAGCCTTTAATTGGGGGACACAGCTCCCACCCTGTTGCCCTTGCGGGCCGTTGTTACGGTTGGGTTCTCATATTGTTGTTTGAGCCTGTTTATAGTAGCCTTTTTTTACAAGCATGGTTATGTTTCTGGTATATTCCTCCTAATGCTTTTGCACAAAACTGGAGAAGGCTGACGCCGTCCAGGGGTGTATACTGCAGAGGAGGAGCCAAAGTTAATCTTTTTCAGATTATGCATAGTGTCGCCTCCTAGTGGACAGCAGCATAACACCCACGGTTCTGTGTCCCCCAATTAAAGGCTAAGAGAAAGAGATTTTACGGTGAGTACACAAAAATCTCCTTTTTGCAAACTAAGGCCTGTTTCACACTTGCTTTTTTTTGCAGCGCGTTTTTCCCGCAAAAAAACGCATTGAAAAACGCATACAAAAGCATACAAATGCTGCGTTTTTTTCAAGCATTTTTATGAGCATGCATGAAAAAAACGCAGCGTTTTTAAGCGTTTGTATGCGTTTTTAGTGCGTTTTTACCGCGTTTGCGTTTTTTTCCAACATTAGGTGGCCACTCACACTAACCCAAACCATGACTTTACTAACCCTGACCCTAACCCTGACCCTAACCCTAACCCTTAACCAAACCATACTTAACCCTAACCCTGACCCTTAACCAAACCATACTTAACCCTAACCCTGACCCTAACCCTGACCCTAACCCTGACCCTTAACCAAACCATACTTAACCCTAACCCTTAACCAAACCATACTTAACCCTAACCCTGACCCTAACCCTTAACCAAACCATACTTAACCTTAACCCTAACCCTGACCCTTAACCAAACCATACTTAACCCTAACCCTAACCCTTAACCAAACCATACTTAACCCTAACCCTGACCCTAACCCTTAACCAAACCATACTTAACCTTAACCCTAACCCTGACCCTAACCCTTAACCAAACCATACTTAACCCTAACCCTGACCCTAACCCTTAACCAAACCATACTTAACCCTAACCCTTACCCTAACCCTTAACCAAACCATACTTAACCCTAACCCTGACCCTAACCCTTAACCAAACCATACTTAACCCTGACCCTAACCCTTAACCAAACCATACTTAACCCTGACCCTAACCCTGACCCTAACCCTAAACCCCCTTAACTAACCCTAACTTTACCCAAACCCCTAAATTCCATTGTCTAAACTAATGGTAAAAAAACAAACACATGTGCAAAAAAACGCATACATAAGCATGCCAATGCGCACATATGCTCACCATAGACTTATAATGGGTGTCTTGCGTAAAAAAACGCATTGCGCGCGCATGCGTTTTTTTGAGGCAAATCGGACGCACAAAAAATGCAACAAGTTGCATTTTGTGCGCCCGAGCGCATACCGCAAAAAAACGCATGCGCGGTAAAACGCGGTAAAACGCATGTGTATGCGCACATAAGCGCATCCCATGCAAAGTATAGGGAAAAAAAACGCATGCGCTATTTAGCGCTAAATTACCGCGAAAAAAAACGCAAATGTGAAACCAGCCTAAACAATCCCAAATCCTGCAACCTTTCCTCATAAGACAGGGTTTGCAGACCGGTCACCATTCTGGTCGCTCTTTTCTGAACTTGCTCCAGTTTGTTGATGTCTTTTTTAAAATGTGGTGCTCAAAACTGGACACAATATTCCAGATGAGGTCTGACCAAAGAGGAGTAGAGGGAAATAATGACTTCACGTGATCTAGACTGTATGCTTCTGTTAATACATCCTAGAATTGCATTTGCCTTTTTTGCTGCTGCATCACATTGTTGACTCATATTCAGTCTGTGATCTATTAGTATACCCAAGTCTTTTTCACATGTGCTGTCACTAAGCCCTATTCCTCCCATCCTCCCATATTTTCAGTTGTTTCACACTTTTTTGTTAATTATATAATTCCACATCTGTTAATTCATAGTTTTGATGCCTCCAGAGTGAATCTACGAATCTACAATTTTCATAGTCCTGAAAATAAAGAAAACTCTTTGAATGAGGTGTGTCCAAAATTTTGGTCTGTACTGTATATGTATATTCTAATATATAAAGTTCAATGTGGGTGTGTATGTGTGTGTGTGTGTGTGTGTATCCGGGATTGGCATCCGCACCGTCGCAGCTACAGCCACAAAATTTGGCACAGTCACATGTCTGGACCCCGAGAGCGTCATAGGCTATGTTGTGAGGCGAAATTTTAACCCCGCGCGTTCCAATTCACCAAACAATTTTGCCCCTATCTACATAATGGGGAAAAAGTGTGTGTGTATCAAGCCCCGCCCCTCATTATGATGTCATAATGGTTGCCATGGTGACGCTGATGTCATAGGTTGCAAGCCCCGCCCCTCATTATGATGTCATAATGCTTGCCATGGCGACGCTAATGTCATAATAGGTTGCAATGGCGAAGATGCTGTCACAATGGTTGCCATGGTGACGATGATGTTTTAATAGGTTGCAATGGTGACGGTTATGTCATAACGGTTGCCATGGTGATGATGATGTCATAATGGGTATATGGGCACGGGACTTTGGGATGGAGGATGTGTGATGGGTATATGGGCACTGGACTATGGGATGGAGGATATGTATGACGGGTATATGGGCACCGGACTATGGGATGGAGGATATGTATGATGGGTATTTGGGCATGGGACTATGAGATGAAGGATGTGTGATGGATATATGGGCACTTGACTATGGTATGATATGTATGATGGGTAAATGGGCATGGGACTATGGGATGGAGGATGTATGATGGGCACTCGACTATGGGATGGAGGATATGTATGATTGGTATATGGGCACGGGACTATGGGATGGAGGATAATTATAATTTGTTATAACTAACCACAGTTAGTTACTATGCCCGGGCAGCGCCTGACTCTTCAGCTAAAATATATATATATATATATATATATATATATATATATATATATATATATATATATATATATATATATATATATATATATATATATATATATATATATATAATATAACACTATGACTTATCTCAGCTAAGACAAAGCCTAGATCCTCAGGCTACATTCACACCATGGGAGTAGCCAGGATCAAATGTGGGGGGGGGCAGAACCTCATATTGTTCCACAGAACCTCATACTGCACACCTCAGCTGCTGCAGAGGTTCATACTGCACACCCCTACACTTGAAAATAAAGCCTGCACCTTAAGAAGATGTGGTGATGAATGCAGTCTATTTATTCCAACTATTAATTGATGTTGATGTGTTACTGAAGACGAGTAATGCCTGTCCTGGGCGTCCTTTTGGGCAGCTATGAGGTGTATCTGACTGGTGCTAAAAAAAAAAAAAAGGAGTGTTAGTCTGTGTGCTATCCGGCTTTCATTCTTTTTGGTACAGATAAGATATGGATAGACAGATATGGATGGATGGATAGAGCAGAATTCTAATCTGCTTTTGCTATTGAAAGCATCTATGAGCTCAAAAACCTTTCAGGTGATGCCGTTTTTTAAAAAGCTGATCTGCTTTTGCAGCTGAAAAACGTATCCTCAAAAAACGCAGGAAAAACGCTGTGTGTGAATGTAGCCTTAGATCAGGAATAGAACAGTCATTTATAGGACATTTCTTAACTTTCCCAAATTCCTATGAAAAAATATTCAGCACATCCTGCATTGAATTACTGTACCCAATTTATTATATATATTAGGAGTCGGAGTCGGTCCATTTTATACTCCACCAAAATGAGCACCGAAACGCCGACTCCACAGCCCTGGTTTTTAAACAGTATTTTACCTCACAAAATGTATCCTCTGCGATCTCCTGCTGTAATGTCAGTATTGTCTTTTGCTTCCTCCCCTGCTCAGGAGCTCAGCTCAAACGAGAGAACACATGAGGGAAGAAGACAGCACAGTGGTGGAGAGAGAGCAGACAAGGGGGAGAGCACATGGGGTACACAGGTCAAAGGAGAGATGACATGAGAGGAGAAGACAGCAGATGGGGGAGAGAGAAAGCACACAGGGGTGAGCGAGACAGAGCACAGGGGGGAGACAGCTCAAACGGGACAGCACATGAGGGGAGAACACAGCACAGGAAGGAGAGAGACAGCAGACAAGGGGGATAGCACATGGGGTAGACAGGTCAAAGAAGAGAGCACTGACGGTAGAAGTCAGCACATGGGGAAAGAGAGAGTGGATAGGTGGGTGAGCACATGGGGGGGAGAGACTCGCAACGCCTGCCCCCATAGTGACATTACCGCCCTCCCGATGTGATAGCATCGGGCCTCCATCTAGTTATACAATAAGGGCTTGTTCACACAACTATATTTTCAGTTCTAGTGCTATCCGTGAAAAAAAACAGAGCGCACTTAGACCAATGTTATCCAATGGGACATGGCAGATGATCGTTACTCTGAATGATTTCTTATACCCTTGTGTGAACCTGCCTTTCATGATATCGTACTGCGATCAACCAAGTATCATATTTTGCACACAGAGATAAATGTGCAAATCATAACGCAACATACAGAGATCACGATCAGTCCAAGAAGGACGAGCGCTTCCAAACAAGAATAGAAAATATATGTCGCCACAGCTATTAGAATAGAAACGGTCAATCATGAATCAAATATAAAAGAAACAAATAATGTTCCGTCAGTGCTACAAAGCATGACACGAGTGGCCAGCAATGCATTGGTTAAATAAAAAACAAATACCAGGTCCAAGGACGTAGGCGGAGAAGCACCCAGTGCTTGTCACGTGTAGCAGCTTTGTTAAAGCTGAACCAAAAAGTCTTTTTGCCAATATAAAAATTAAGAACAAATTATTAGCATGTGAAATAATAATCCTTAAAAGTTACCTATTGCTAAAGCGAAGCATGACGGATTGGTGTTCCGGGAATTAAAAAAGAAATACTAACTAAACATTGGTGATGATCATGTGCTAAAATCAATATTTGGTGTGACCGCCCTTTGCCTTCAGCATCAATTCTTCTAGGTATAATTGTACTTGTACTTTCACACATGTTTTGAAGGAAGGTTGTTCTATACATCGTGGTCAATATCATCACTCTATGATATTGAAGCACAAACATATTCCTCATCACAGAGACAGACTGTTTGTGTTTCGGGGCGGCCTGTGGACAGGTCTTTCCTTAGTCTCTCCTTGGTTTCTGTGGCTTAGAGCATGAAGATCAGACTGTGCCTACAGTCCGGCCCCGGAGCACAGGCATATACGAGGGGCGATCCAAAAGTAATGATAATCAATAATAAACACAATGAATATAGTCAAAATTGTTTTTTTTTTTCTACATAGTCTCCTAACAAGTCTATACATTTAGTCCATCTCTTTTCTAAACTTAGAATTCCCTTCGAAAAAAATTCTTGATCTTGACCCTCAAAAAACTCCCCAACAGCGGTTATCACGTCGCTATTGTCGTCAAATTTCTTGCCCCGGAGGTGTTCCTTGAGCCGAGGAAAGAGAAAGAAGTCACTGGGGGCTAGATCTGGCGAATGGGGGGGTGTTCCACCAGTTCAAAGCCCGCTTCTTGAATGGTAGCCATGGCAACTGCAGCTTTGTGAGCCGGTGCGTTATCTTGGTGAAACAGCACTCCAGCCTGCAGTTTGCCGCGCTTTTTCTCCTTGATAGCCTCCCGCAATCTTCTCATTTGTTCTGCGTAGTAGGAGCCCGTAATAGTGGCTCCCTTCTCCAAATAGTCCACCATAATAATTCCTTCAGCGTCCCAAAAAACGGACGCCATAACCTTCCCTGCTGAGCTTGACACTTTGAATTTCTTCGGCGTCGGTTCGTCGGCTCGTTTCCATGTCATCGATTGTTGTTTAGTTTCGGGATCAAAGTGGTGGATCCAGGTCTCATCCATGGTCAAAAAACGTGACAAAAAATTCTCCTTGTCTGCTTGGAACTTTTCGAGATTTGCTATTGAAATGTCAACTCGTTTCTTCTTTTGCTCGTCAGTTAACATTTTTGGCACCCAACGCGCGGAGACCTTTCTCATATGCAATTCTTTTGCAAGGATTCTTTGAATACTGGCATATGAGATCCCTGTGACCTCAGCTACATGCCTGATAGTCACTCTTCGATCTGCCAACACAACTTCAACTTTTTTCACGTTTTCTTCATTGAGGGACGTGGATGGGCGTCCTTCGCGATGTTCATCTTCCGTCGATGTTCTTCCCAGCTTAAATTCCTTGGCCCAGCGTGCAACTGTGGAATATGGAGGAGAAGAGTCCCCCAATGTTTCCACCAAGTCGCTGTGTATGTCTTTGGTAGACATTTTTTTCAAGCAGAGGTATTTGATGACAGCTCTGAGCTCGTTTTTTTCCATTTTGATGTTCACTCCTTGGCAGTTCATATTCTAATGAATGTAGCTCCCAGGAATCGTGACCTATTTAAGTGATTTTTTTTTCCTGGACTAGTGGGTACCTAAGAGAGAAGAAAACATTTTATTTTAATCTCTGTGTGCAATAGAAATAACCGATTATCATTACTTTTGGATCGCCCCTCGTAATTAACTGATAACTTCTAACACTGATTTCACAAGAACCACAAGAAAGATTTCTTCACCCCAGGTATCATTTTAATCAGTATAACATCACCAACCTGATTGTGCCTGTAGTTTACTTAGCAAAATCCTGCTGACAGGTTTGCTTTAAGTGATGTATAGTTTATATATAAGTTGTATTGTGAAGTATGGCCACAGATTCACTTTAACAACATTTTTATGAGTCAATATTTGCTAGGTGCAAAACAGCTTATTACCAGTTGTTAGGGGGACTGAAAAACCTGACAATGCATTTTGATTTTTACATTCTCTTATAATATAATTCTTAATTGGGTGGACAGTGTCATGTGGCCTAAATGCACTATGACAGCTGTAGACAATCTAAAATGAACACCCATGAAATGGAACGTGATTCCCTCTTAACGGGTCAGGGCCATCTCAGTGAGCTATAATAGTAGGGGGCCACTTATATTGAGTGATCTCATGGTGGCCCTAGCCCAGTCATCTATTACATTAGAATGATGTAGTACTACATTTCCCATCTGTTGGCAGTAATCTGTTGTTCTTGGCACTGGTTTCTGAAGTCAATACGGGAGCAATCAGTTGATTGGCAGCTAAAATTAAACAAGTGACTGATGGATTAAATCCTTAAAGGGAATCTCACCAGCTTTTTGCTATTTAAGCTGAGAGCAACATGATGTAGGGGCAGAGACCCTGATTCCAGTGATGTGTCACTTACTGGACCGCATGATGTAGTTTTTAATAAAATTGGTGTTTTATCAGCAGGATATTATCATTAGAGGACTTGTAGTTTTGTGCCATGTGGTCCTCTTGGTCTGTGTAACCTTGCCCCCACCACTAATTGGCAGCTCTGCCAGTAAACATTGTACACAGAAAGCTGCCAATCACTGATGTGCGCGTTATTATACAGAGCGCAGCATTCTGCGAACTGGTGGATCTTAAGCAGAGAAAAGAGTGATTTTATCAAATCTACAGCAAGCAGCTCAGTAAGTGATACTTCGATGGAATCGGGGTCTATGTCTCTACAAAATGCTGCTCTCAGATAGCATAGCAAAAACCTGGTGACAGATTCTCTTTAAAGGGAATCTGTCACCCCATTTTTGGCCTATGAGATGCGTCCACCGCTATCAGGGGCTCATCTAAAGCATTCTGCAATGCTGTATATAATCCCCCGATGTAACCTGAAAGATAAGAAAAACAAATTAGATTATACTTACCGGGCGGGGCGGGGGCGGTGGGTGTCGCGGTCCGGCGCCTCCCATCTTCTAGTGATGATGTCCTCCTTCTTACTTCTGCTGCGGCTCCTGCGCAGGTGTACTTTATCTGCCCTGTTGAGGGCAGAGTAAAGTACTGCAGTGCACAGGTGCCGGGAAAGGTCAGAGAGGTCCGGCGCCTGCACACTGCAGTACTCTGCTCTGCCCTCAACAGGGCAGATAAAGTACACCTGCGCAGGAGCCGAGGGAGAAGCAAGGAGGGGGACATCATCGTATGAAGATGGGAGGCACCGGACCGCGACATCCATCAGACCGGACCCCAGGTGAGTATAATATAACTTGTTTTTCTTCTCTTTCAGGTTACATGGGGGGCTTATCTACAGCATTACAGAATGCTGTAGATAAGCTCCTAATGGCGGTGGCCGCAGCTCATAGGCCAAAAATGGGGTGACAGATTCCCTTTAACGGTCATATAGCGCTGATGTAAAGGGTCACTATCATTAAAAAAATGTATATTATGTCTCAAATTTTGGTTTTGAGGGAGGCACTTTGTCTGATGGCAGCGGAAGGAGCAGATCTCAGTTCAGAGCAATTCATTCGTTGTTTGCGGGGGTCTCATCACTTTGAACTCTACCTATACTTCTCAACTGTTTCTATGATGTGACCTTTTAGAAGTTTTCTTAAATGACGGCACCACAAGGGGGAAAGAATGGCTGAAGGAAGTAAGCATCTCATTGAGGGAGAAGAATGTGATGTGTTCCATCGTTCCACAATCCAGTATCCTGGAGAACACTTCACAATTATAGAGCGCAGCGTCCAATATTTGTGTACTTACTGAATGTAGTGAAGTGTTATAAGTGGTGGAGGGGCATTAAGTGTCCGTGACTCCTGTGCCGTCAGTGTAGCAAGGAGAGGGGGCAGCCGGTGAACTCTCCTTCCTCATCCCGTGCTCATTATGGCCAATACCAGGACAGGCAGGAAAGGTATTTTGGAAATCACCTTATGTTTCAGAAAGCCATTGATTTCTGCCTCTCAGTGACTACTGGGGGTCCTCGCAGAGTCCCCGCTAGTAGGAAAAAAGTAAAGTATTGGCATTGTTACGGATATTAACTGCGGTCAAGGAAAGGTTGGACATTTGGAATATTTTATTAGTGCTGCTGTAAGCCATGATGACCGGGTTAATTAACGTAATTGTATATATTAAATATGTAAATTCAAGAGGCGCGAGCAGATAATGGGGAATATGTAGGAAATCCATTCCCTTGTGAAGTAATTGGGCAGCGGCGTCCGCCATATATGTACTACATGTGAGTCTAATCTAGTGTTATAGATCTGGGTCTCACCATTCCATATATTACAGAGTTTCTGCTTGAATTCATCTTCTGTATTCCAGCGTGCAGCTTGTGACTAATCCCGGCTATTCTGTCTCTGCTTTCAGACTCGTTCTACGACACGTTTCACACTATGTCTGACATGATGTATTTCTGCCAGACTCTGGCTGTTTTGGAGATTATAAATCCCTTAATAGGATTGGTGAAAACGGGAATTGTGCCAGCATTGATCCAGGTATTATGAGCGCGACTGCGGTGATAATGGCCAGCGCTACACGTATAGTACATTTCTCATGGAGGGACCTAGGATCCTGGGTATCCAAGAGAGACACCGGTGTATACCAATGAAAAGTCGTTTTAAAGGGGTTGTCCACTAAATTGACATTGATGTCTTTTCCTTGTGATAAGCCAGTGATTATAGGAGCGGGGGACATGAGGGGTCTTATAGCCAGTACCCCATTGATTAGATATCGGCTCCAGTGGCGGCCGGATATAAACCTCGGTAATGGCTGCTAAGCAGTGAATGGAGCTGGTTACATAAAGCTCAGCTCCTATTTCTTTGAATGTGTCGGACACCCATCAAAATCATAAGGAACAACCCATATAACCTATGGTATCCTGTAAGAATTTATTCGGGACATGGGTGTGTTTGGTCTCCGTGCGTGAGCTGTATGTGTATGGCCAATGACCTTCTTACATGTACATCATGTGTAAAATCTGTGAATCCCATGACGCTAATTAGCAAAATGAAAGCCCCTTTGGTAATGCTCAAAGATTTGATCTGTGTCAAGTCTCTGATCACAAGACTCTGATCACACTTTAAGGTCTCCTGCAGGGGTTTCAGCATTTCTAAAGGCAAGGATGTAGTAGTCCATTATAAGTCAAGTCATTGGGATCTGTATGAAAATTGATCGTACAAATTTGTCTTGGTTTTCATAAAGTTAATGTGAGGTGAGCTTCCACAATCCTAGGATAAGTGATAGGTTGCTGACCGCTTGACCCAAAAGCGCTGGTCTTGTCTGCTCCCTGTGAACGCAAGTGGTGGTCCATGCTTCACACTACAGCTCCTCAGTGAATGGAGGCAAAATGTATTCGCTATCCTACGTAGATAATAAATGTCTTTAGTGGGGAAACACCCCCGCACCCCCTTTTAAGGAAAGTGTTATTTGAGGGATGATTTCCATAGAAAATCAGATTCTCATTAACTGAGCAGTTCCAAAGGGCCCTATCGGTCGTGGTCCAAGCTCCCGGATTGCTCATCATGTATTTCAGAAAATTGCTTATAATGGTTTATCACTAGTATTAGTTATTAATCCTAATCCTCTCATGAACATGTATGATCTTTTTGGAAAAAGATCCATTTTTGAGCTATCTGTAAAGCCTGTGCTTTAACAATGTGAGAGGCCAATATTTTAGTTTTTCGAAAATGGAAGAATCTATTAACTCGTTCCCACAGAGCTTACTCCTTGTCGAAAAATTAGTCTGTTAGTGTGGCCATCTTTAGTGGGGTGCATGTAGAAGCTGCCTTGGCCGTCTGTTTTGCCTCCAGCGTTCCAGTAAGAGGTTCTGCCAGCAGCTGTCTTACCTGCGTGCCTATGCTTTCTATATTGTCCCTTGCTTTTGGACTACACCGTGCAATTATCAAGTGCATTTTCTGTTTATTTTTAGGTGATGGGAAGAAATTTCATACTTTTTATCGTTCTTGGGCAGTTGGATGAAATGCAGAGCAACGGAGTGGTTTTCTTTGTGTTTTATGTGTGGAGCATCATTGAGATTTTCAGGTAGATCTATTCAGCTCATTAATTAAAGGGCTATTCCAAAAATCATACGTTGTTACTGATCCAGTGTTAAACCAGAAGTCCTTAAACCCTGCATGTGAGCCGATGTTCTTGACCATTGTCCCCAGGTATCCGTTCTACATGTTGGCCTGCATAGACGTGCATTGGAAGCTGCTTACATGGATCAGGTACACCATCTGGATTCCACTCTACCCACTGGGTGTTTTGTCAGAAGGTACGTATTATGGGCAATGGTGGGGCATAGAGACATCAATTCTGATGCAGGCAGGCATAGACTGCTTGTTAGATATAAATATCTGATCAGTAAAATACATTAACAGGGGTTTTCCAACAAGAAAAGTTAGGCTGGAGTCACACTAACCTGCGCAAAATACGGTCAGTATTTTACATGCGTAATACGGATGACAGACCCCTAAACAGTGCTCCGTATGTCATCCGTAATCAAGGTGTGGTCGCGTATTTTGCGCGTGTCAGCATCCGTATGTAATCCGTATGGCATCCGTATGGTGAGATTTTCTCGCAGGCTTGCAAAATGGACATATAATGAAGCCCTATGACAGTTTTAATAAAGAAATGAAAGAATAGATATAGACACATAGAATGCATATACATATATATATATATATATATATATATATATATATGTATTCTATGTGTCTATATCTATTCTTTCATTTCTTTATTAAAACTGTCAGTGTGAGTTTACTGTACAGCGCACTGAATTCCCGGCTTTGCTAAAAGACACCTGGTGCGTATTTCTCGCAAGTCACACGTGTGGTCCGTGTGTAATCCGTATTTTTTGCGCACCCATAGACTTGCATTGGCGTACAACGGCCGTAGTACGCTGACAATCGCAGCATGCTGCGAGTGGCACGGAGCGGAGGATACGGAGGAGAAATATACGCCTGGTGCGAGTGACCCCATAGAGAATCATTGGTCCGTGTCTAATGCGTGCTTTTTGCGCCTCTCACGCACCCGTATTCCTCGCCAGTGTGACTCCGGCCTTAATGTTAATCAGCATATCTTGGAATAATATTGTATGTATTTAAATAAAATGTTCCTTTGCTGAGATAATCTTATAAATGTGCCCCTGCTATGTACTGTGTGATGGACGTGTCTGACCATACAGGGACATGGTCTGATCAAATCACAGCTCAGAGGAGGAAGAAAGAAGAGTATACAGACAGGATAGCAGGGGATCACAAATGATTATTTCTAATTCTCCTTTTTGGGAGACACAGGACCATGGGTGTTATGTTGCTGCCACTAGGAGGCAGACACTAAGTAAATACAAAAAGATTATCTCCTCCTCTGCAGTATACACCCACACACTGGCTCCAGCCGAACCAGTTCAAACTTAGTGTCAGTAGGAGGCACATGTGTTCTGATCTTCAGACCACATCTATACTTTATTTTTATTTTTTTCTCTATTTTTCCCAATTTTTTTCAAAGGATTACAGGGGGCGACGGATCTCTTAAGGGCTCCGCTCTCCCCAAACCTACAACATGCGGGAATGTGGAGTGTTGCCTCCACATACCCCCTCCTCCATCGTTTGTTACAGTATGCCTGAGATCTCTTTTAGAGACGGATCCCTTCATGGTACCACTTTCCCCGCACCGACAACAGATGGGAACACGGAGAGTCGCCTCCATGTACCACCCACTGCATACAGGCTTATTCCACCCTTTCATGTGCCATACCAACAGCCCTGTCTCATCCTGGGGAGTTAACCCCTAGGATTTCCAGAGGCACTTAAGGAGTCCGTGCAGCCCCCACTGCATCGCCCTTGATAAACAGTGGAAGGAAGGCGGATGGTTCCGCTCCACCTTTCTAACAACGGAGTGGTGGATGGAGGGTCACCCTGCACCGTCCACACTACAGCAGCTATGCAAAGAGCCCTGGTCTTGCGCTTCACCTTTCTCCAGCGTCGGCTCCATGCCGAGGACGCACACCGCTGGTAAGTGTAGGCCCGGGACACGAACGGGTCAGTAACCTCGGCGGAGGGCTCCTCCTTTGTCAGTCAGCAGGGGTCGTTCTCTGTCAAAAACTCCACAGGCATCTAGAAAACGAGTCCCTAACCCGTCTCCCGGGCCTTCTCGCGCCTCGGCATCCGTGGGCTCCGTTTCCCACTCCCCCTCACCCGGAGTTTACAGTGACCAGGACTCTGAGTCCGATTCCGACATGCCACTTGATCTGGACTCTCCAGATTATCAGGCGATGGTGGACAGTCTCATTGAGGCCGTCAATCAGACTTTAAAGGTTGACGAGGACACTAACTCTGTTCCGGATCATGCAGTGTCTTTCAAGAGGACCAAACGTCCTCGTAGGGTTTTCTCCAACCATCCCGAGTTCCAGGATATAGTTCGACGACATAGAGAGCGACCGGGCAAATGATTTGCAGGTCAGAAGCCTATTGAGGCGAGATACCCATTTTCCTCAGATCTGCAGAAGGAGATAAGCCGAATCATCTCCCGCCTGGCCACCATAACCCTCCTGTCCTTACCAAATGGGTCCTCGATTAAAGACCCCCACGGACCGTCTGATAGAGAACCTTGCCCATTCGGTTTTCGAAGCCTCGGGCTCGACACTCTATCCCTCTTTTGCCACGATATGGGTAGCAAAAGCTATGGTCTCCTGGGCAGATACCCTGACCAGAACCATGCAGGATAGTGACCTTCCCAAAGTAAATTCCTCCCTCAGCAGAAGACTAGGCGACCTTTTCGTCATCAGCAACAGACACGTTTCCGGCCCTTTCGCAGCAATACTGGTTGGTCTAATGCGACCACCAATTCCAGATCGGGACGTTCCCCTCGGGGGGACAGGATCCCCAGGTCTCGTATAAGACCAACCAGTCATGGAAGGGCCGGCCCAAGCAATCTAGGTCTAAGGAATCCAGGTCCCATAGATTCTCGGCCCAATGACTCACAGCATTATCCGGTCAACACCAGCAGAGCAGGCGATCGCATACTCCTGTTTTCGTCATATCTGGCTCTGTCGTCCACGAACAATGTGTCAGAGACCTGGTATTTTCCGGATGCAAGGTAAGAGTTTTCCTCCCGCCCCCGGGGCACGGGTCCGGCTTTTCTTCCAAGCCATCGATTCGCTACGCCAAAGACAGAGTCATCATTCTGGTCCCAGAAAACGAGAGGTTCGAAGTGTTCTACTCGAACATATTCGTGGTCCCGAAGAAGGACGGAGTGGTGCGGCCCATTTTGGATCTGAAACTCTTACACAAGTTTGTCAAGGTCCGGTGCTTCAGTATGGAGTCCCTCCGCTCTGTTATCACTTTGATGGAGAAGGGGGAGTTCCTAGCATCTTTCTACATCTGGGATGCCTACCTTCATATCCCAATTTTTTTTTCCCCCTCACCAAAGGTTTCTTCGCTTTGCCATCCGCGAGGAACATTTCCAGTTTGCAGCTTTTCCCTTCGGCCTCGCCACCACTCCCAGAGTGTTCACAAAGGTCATGGCGGCCATCATGTTTTTTCTGTACTCTCGGGGCTTGGTCGTTTTGCCATACTTGGATGACCTCCTAATCAAGGACCCGTCTTTCCAAGCCTGCGCGGAGTGCGTCCATATCATGTTGGATACACTTTCTCGCCTGGGCTGGCTGATAAACTTGGACAAATCTTCCCCTATCCCAGCCCAGCAGATATCCTTTTTAGGAATGAGGAATGACCCTGGACATCTCCCGAGGGTTGGTGATTCTCCCTCGAGACAAGGTCATAGCCCTTCAACAGGGAGCCAGGGCACTTTGCCGCCCATCTCAGCTCTCTATCCGGTTCGGCATGAGGTTCCTGGGCAAGATGGTGGCAGCGATGGAAGTGGTTCCCTTTGCCCAGCTACACCTGCATCCTCTGCAGCTTGCGCTTCTGGCAGCCTGGGACAGGAACCCTTTCTCTCTCGACCATCTATGCCGCTTGTCTCAGCAGGTCAAGCGGGCGCTCAGTTGATGGACGTTGCGGACTTCCCTCACCCAGAGAAAATCTTTTCTCCCAGTTCAATGGCTGGTAGGCACCACTGACGCCAGTCTTCTCGGCTGTGGGGATGTCTTTCATCAACACACTGCCCAGGGGCGCTGGTCACCTCGGGAGTCGCGCCTTCCAATCAACTTCCTGGAAACTCGGGCTATTCGGTTGACACTGCGGCGGTTCCATCACCTCCTGGCGGATCGTCCCATCCGAATACAGTCGGACAACGCCACGGCTGTGGTGTATATCAATCATCAGGGGGACACCCGCAGCAGGGTGGCAATGCGCGAGGTAGAACACATTCTCAGCTGGGCCGAGATGGCCCAGTCAGTCATTTCAGCAGTTCACATCCCAGGCGTGGAAAACTGGGCAGCAGACTTCCTCAGCCGTCATGGCCTCACCTCGGTAAAGTGGTCACTTCTTCTGGAGGTCTCCCAACCGATTTTTTTTTTTTTTTGGTGGGGGACTCCAGACGTGGATCTGATGGCTTCAAGACTAAACGCCATGGTGCCCGAGTTCATAGATCGGTCCCGGGAACCAGAGGCCATTGGGGCGGACGCACTGGTCCTTCCGTGGCGTCAATTTCGTCTTCCGTACGTGTTTCCCCCTCTTCCATTACTTCTGAGGGTCATCAGGAAGATCAAGATAAAGGGATTCCAGTGATCCTAGTCACTTCGGACTGGCCGTGCTGGACGTGGTACGCAGAGTTGGTGCAGCTCATCGTCGACTATCCCTGGCGACTACTGGATCGTCCAGATTTGCTCTCCCAGGGCCCGATTTGCCACCAGAACTCAGAGGCCTTGTGTTTAATAGCCTTACCATTAAATCCTGGGTTCTAACCCAAGCCGGGTTTTCCCGAGAAGTAGTTTCCACTAAGATTAGCGCTCGGACACCCGCATCGGGTCGCATTTATCGACGCACCTGAAATGCGTTTTTCGCATTGTGCAGGGAACGCGGTCCTTCTCCTCTTGCCTTCTCCATTGTGACTATTTTAGCGTTCCTTCAAACCAGTCTGGACTCAGGCCTAGCGCTTAGTTCCCTCAAAGGCCAGATCTCTGCCTTATCAATTTTGTTCCAGCGCCGGATTGCTTCTAAGCTGCAGGTGAAGACTTTCATTCAGGGGTCTTCCACATGGTACCTCCCTATAGAAGGCTGTTGGATGCCTGGGACCTTAACCTGGTCCTGGGTGTTCGACAGGGGGCTCCCTTCGAGCAGCCACAGGACGTCTGACTCACTATTCATGGAAGGTCACCTTCCTTCTTGTGGTGACATCAATCAGGCGGGTATTGGAATTTGCTACTCTTTCTTGTAGACCCCCTTTCCTAATTTTTCACCAGGACAAGGTGGTTCTCAGGCCATCCCCGTCCTTCCTGCCCAAGATGGTCTCTTCTTTTATCCTTAACGAGGACATTGTTTTTCCCTCGTTTTGTCTGGCACCAATTCACCGTCTTGAGAGTGCTCTTCACACTCTGGACCTGGTGAGGACCCTCAGAAGATAAGTCTGAGGGACAGCGTCCTTTTGCAAGACGAACATCTTATTCGTTCTTCCTGAGGGTCGCCGGAAGGGACTCGCCACTTCAAAATACACAGTAGCTAGGTGGGTTCGCTCGGCTATTCAAGAGGCTTACTGTGTCGAAGGCACAGTTTGGTATGGGGTTTGGTCTGTTCTATCCGTTCCCCATCCAGGGACTGCTTTAGGACGTCCCATGGTCCTGTGTCCCCCAATGATGCGAAGGAGAAACAGATATTTGTGTACTGACTGTAAAATCCTTTTCTCCGAGCCACTCATTGGGGGACAAAGCACCCACCCCGTTGGCTTAACGGCTTGAGTATGTTCTTTGGTTTGACTTTGTTATACACTCATAGTTTTCCTACTGCTTTGTCACGGAACTGGTTCGGCTGGAGCAAGTGTCTAGGTATATACTGCAGAGAAGGAGCTAATTTTTTTTGTGTTTACTTAGTGTCAGCCTCCTAGTGGCAGCAGCATAAAACCCATGGTCCTGTGTCCCCCACTGAGTGGCTCGGAGAAAAGGATTTTACGGTGAGTATAAAAAGTCTCTGTTTTTTTAGGTAAAATATTGCTTAAAAACAGGCAGGGAAATTTGTTACCTCACAGAAAGCAGCAGCTGTGATCTCGTGCTATCCTGTCTGTATCCTCTCATTTGCTTCCTCCGATGACCCTGAGCAGATTGACTGTGCTCAGGAATATTTTTTTTTCTTTAACATGTACTATTGTGGAACTTATTATTATTGAAAGATCTATTAATTAAAATGTACTTTGTGGGAAAACCCCTTTAATGTGCCTACCCTTGAAATACCTCATTAGAAACTAGTGCCTTTATACATGGTGATTCACTCGCTACTTTACCCAGAAAAATTGCTGTAACTTCTTAAAGAGACAGTTGACCATACTGAAACTTCGACTGTACATACTTTGGCTCGTGAAAAGTTAGGGTGCAATGACCCTCGGTGACAGCGATAAGAAACATCCGCGAACCAAGTGGTCTCACCGACTTGTAACCCCGCTGGTCAACTCCACTACAAGATAGACTTGCTGCCCTTCTGCGTGTCGGTAGTTTGTGTGGTGCTTACATTTCACTCCTGATGACTTTCTTAACAATGTACAGATATAGTTTGCAGGAATATGTTTTCATTGTGAAAACCTATTGGAAAACTGAGTCCTTAAAAAGGTGCCAAAGTCAGTTTGTAAAGAAGTTTGGAGGTGGAAATCCGTAGTCCAAACCATGCAATCTGTCATTGGTGTATAAGCTGGAACGTACAGGAACATTATCGGATGAACAAGATGGAGGATGTCTGAAAATGTCTGGGGAAAAGATTCAAGATGTGAAACAGCGATTTCTGGCATCTCCACATAAATTGTTGCCCAGACTTTCACAGGAGACAGACATGTCTTATTCTACAGTCATGGCCAAAAGTTTTGAGAATGACACAAATATTAATTTTTACAAAGTCTACTGCTTCATTTTTTCTAATGGCAATTTGCATATACTCCAGAATGTTATAAAGAGTGATCAGCTTAACAGCAATTACTTGCAAAGTCAATATTTGCCTTGAAAATGAACTTTATCCCCCAAAACACATTTCAACATCATTGCAGCCCTGCCTTAAAAGGACCAGCTAACATCGTTTCAGTGATTGTTCTCCAGCCCTGTCCTCATCAACACCCACACCTGTGTTAATGGAGCAATCTGTCATGATTAAGTAAGAATGACACCACTGGACACTTTAAAAGGAGGCTGGTGCTTGACATCATTGTTTCTCTTCTGTTAACCATGGTTATCTCTAAAGAAACACGTGCACTGCACAAAAATGGCCTAACAGGGAAGAGTATCGCAGCTAGAAAGATTGCACCTCAGTCAACAATCTATCGCATCATCAAGAACTTCAAGGAGAGAGGTTCCCTTGTTGCCAAAAAGGCTCCAGGGCGCCCAAGAAAGACCAGCAAGCGCCAGGACCGTCTCTTAAAAGTGTTTCAGCTGCGGGATCGGGCTACCAGCAGTGCAGAGCTTGCTCAGGAATGGCAGCAGGCAGGTGTGAGTGCATCTGCACGCACTGTGAGGCGGAGACTCTTGGAGCAAGGCCTGGTCTCAAGAAGGGCAGCAAAGAAGCCACTTCTCTCCAGGAAAAACATCATGGACAGACTGATATTCTGCAAGAGGTACAGGGAGTGGACTGCTGAGGACTGGGGTAAAGTCATTTTCTCTAATGAATCCCCTTTTCGATTGTTTGGGACATCTGGAAAACGGCTTATTCGGAGAAGACCAGGTGAGCGCTACCACTAGTCTTGTCTCATGCCAACTGTCAAGCATCCTGAAACCATTCATGTGTGGGGTTGCTTCTCAGCCAAGGGAATGGGCTCTCTCTCAGTCTTGCCTAAAAACGCAGCCATGAATAAAGAATGGTACCAGAATGTCCTCCAAGATCAACTTCTCCCAACCGTCCAAGAGCAGTTTGGTGATGAACAATGCCTTTTTCAACATGATGGAGCACCTTGCCATAAAGCAAAGGTGATAGCTAAATGGCTCAGGGAACAAAACATAGAGATTTTGGGACCATGGCCTGGAAACTCCCCAGATCTTAATCCCATTAAGAACTTGTGGTCAATCATCAAGAGACGGGTGGACAAACAAAAACCTTCAAATTCAGACAAAATAAAAGCATTGATTTTGCAAGAATGGACTGCTATCAGTCAGGATTTGATCCAGAAGTTGATTGAGAGCATGCCAGGGAGAATTGCTGAGGTCGTGAAGAAGAAGGGTCAACACTGCAAATATTGACTTGCTGCATTAACTCATTCTAACTGTCAATATAACCTTTTGCTACTCATAATATGATTGCAATTATATTTCTGTATGTGATAAAAACATCTGACAAACACACATAAAAACCAGAGGCCAGCAGATCATGTGAAAATATAATATTTGTGTCATTCTCAAAACTTTTGGCCATGACTGTACATGTCAACGAGCAGCCAAGAAAGTTCTTGTTTGCCTTGTCGTTCATGAATTGAAAGGGCCCGGTGAAGAGAAAATAATTTGTTATTGTCAGTGGTTTCAGACCTTCATTGCTGAAAAAGAAAACATATTGGACTATTCGTGGTACACTGATGAAGCCTGGTTTCACCTACTGTATGTGGCTACTTAAATTCACAAAACCCCCATATTTGAGCAGCTGATAACCTGCACTTGCTTCATGAGATGCCGCCTCATCCAGAAAAAGTTGGTGTTTGGTGTGCTGTTTCCTGGCAGCACATAATGGGCCTCATGTTTTGTTTGAAGCAACAGTGACAGCAGCAGTGTACATGGAAATCTTCCAAACCTTTGTCAATCAGCTGGACGATGAGGAAATTAGAATGGGCTACTTCCAACAAGATGGTGCATCACGTTTGTTCTCAGCATGGCAGAGATTGAAGCCTTCTTTGATGACATCGTTATCTCCAAGGGACTGTAGCCACCAAGATAGCCTGATTTAACACCGCCGGATTTTTTTTTTTCCATTTGAAAGGTCGGGTGTACAGTAACAAGCTACAAACATTACAGGCACTTAGAGAGAACACACAGCGAAGAAATTCAGGCTACGACCCCAGACATCCTGCGGAATACATTGAACAATATGGAATGGCACGTGCTTGTGAACGGTGGACATTTTCAACATCTGCTTCAGTTTCTCATGACTCAGATCGTCTTTTAGAAGTTACAGCAGTTTTTTTTTTCTGGGTAAAGTAGGGTGAAAATCAACCCTGTACAAGGTGGCAGAACTCTAGGTTCTGTGTGAACTTCCGAGGCTTCATTTTTATCGAGCATTGCAAATTGTGCACATGATATAAACTGTGTTCCAAATTATTATGCAAAAAGAGTTTAGGAGTGATAAGGTTGGAATTTTTTCGTTTGTCATTTAAACTCATTGATGGTGATGTGTGTCAGGGCTCTTTATATCACTGAAAGCAATTGCAGATACCAGTGCAAATTAGTTTGGCAGGTGTGTCCAAATAAAGGCAAGACTACTTAAGAAGGCTGTTCCACATTATTAAGCAGCCTACATTTTTTGCCAAAATGGGAAAGAAAAAGGATGTGTCAGCTTCTGAGAAGCAACAAATTGTGGAGTATTTAGGTCAAGGCATGACTACAATCAACATTGCCAAGACACTTCATCGTGATCATCGCACAATCAAGAAGTATGTAGCTGATTCCCAGCACACAAGATGCAGGGTCCTTCAGAGGTTTGCAGCTGTGCGTAAGCCGTCCTGTCGACCACCTCTATCCACTGCACACAAGCAGAAACGGCTCCAGTGGGCCAAACGATACATGAAGACTGACTTCCAAACTGTTTTGTTCACCGATGAGTGCCGTGCAACGCTCGATGGTCCAGATGGATGGAGTGGAGGATGGCTGGTTGATGGACACCCCATGAAAACACGGCTAAGGCGCCAACAAGGAGGAGGTGGAGTAATGTTTTGGGCTGGAATCATGGCGAGAGAGATTGTCGGCCCCTTTAGGATCCCTGAAGGGGTAAAGATGAACTCCATAATCTATGTGGAGTTTCTAAAACAGCACTTCCTGCCATGGTTCAAGAGGAAGAACCGTGCTTTCCGCAGCAAGATCATTTTCATGCATGATAATGCACCGTCTCATGCTGCAAATAACACATCTGCATCTCTGGCTGCTATGGGCATAAAAGAGGACAAACTTATGGTGTGGCCACCATCTTCCCCTGACCTCAACCCCATTGAGAACCAAGGAGTGTCTATGATGGCGGGAGGCCGTTCACATCTAAGCAACAGCTGTGGGAGGGTATTCTGTCCACATGCAAAACAATTGACGCACAAACCATCCAAAAACTGACAAATTCAATGGACGAGAGAGTTCAGAAGCTTCTTTCGAACAAGGGGTCCTATGTGCAAATGTAACATCACCTAGAATAAAGTTTTGACTTGAAAACTGTTTGATTTAATTTTGTAATAAGCTGATAATGCTTATAATTCACAATTGACCATTTTTTGTTCAAAATAAAAATAAAAAGGTTGAAAACTCTGCTGTTCATAATAATTTGGAATATGCATTTTGAGTGTTTCTTATTTTTAAAAATATACTGTTTTCATAGGCAGTTTGTTCAAAAACATTGCAATTATACTAGAATATTAGATGACTGGAAAATATCAATGACTGCAATTCATATAGGTAATTTAGAGAAAATATGAGGAAATATTTTTTGCATAATAATTTGGAACACAGTGTAGTTAAACTACACATGCTTGGTATCACCATGTCTGTAGCAAATGAAAGGATAAAATTAGCACACAATTTATCCCAGCCAGTGAATTTAATAATTAAAAAAATAATAATGAAAAATTGCTGTATTTTTAGTCACCTTGCTTCTCAAAGAGAGAGAATAAAAAAGCTATTGAAAATATGAATACTATAAGAAAAAAATAGAATCATTAACAGAATAGTGGTATTTTGTTTCTCACCTAAAAGAAATGTAATAACTTGTGATCAAAACATTGTATGCACCCCAAAATTGCACCAATTTAACCTAAAACTCGCCCCTCAAAAAATAAGTACTAATACAACTTCATCAATAGGAAAAAATAAATTATGGCAGAATATAATGGCACAAGCCTATTGTTGGTGCACATTGTGGATTTGATGGGAAGAGGTTCTGTAACACTAGAGACTTCTGCTGCTGTGATCGTATTGATTACCGATTATCCAATGTCCAATGTGTATATGATGCGATGCTAACTTTCGGTTCTCCCTCAGCTGTTTGTGTCCTCCTGTCAATGCCTATATTTACGGAGACTGGGATATTCGGCCTTCATCTCCCATCTCCTCTGAATGTAAACATCAGCTTCTCCATCTTCCTTTCCATCTACCTGCTGATCTTAGTTTTAGGTAAGTTCTGTATTTTATTTCTTGGGCTATTGACATGATTCTTCCATTTGTGACTAATGCAGGGTTTTTGCTCCATTTGTGTACACATTTTATATATTCTACATTTTGATACTAATTAATGGAAAAGGGAGGTTTATTTTTATACGTATTATTTCATTATTTTTTTTATTTCTATAGTTTGTCCCATAAAGATCAAAAAGGCTACTGTGGGAGTGGCATCATAATCATCATTACTATTTTTATTCAGTAATATTTTTACACTGTACTTGGCACAGACTTCACCTAAAACTGGCTGTACAGTGGTATAACAGTGACTGTTGTTGATGTTGAGACACTGGGATCGCTATTGTGCACACAATGCTCTTAAAGTTCAGTCTTTGGGAGCATGGAACTGGACATTTGGATGCACAATTGCACTGGTCAAAAATTTGGACACGTGTTCATAAAATGGTTTTCCTTGCTCTTATTTTAATGTGCACGTTGTAAATTCAGGCTCAAAGCGGCAACACCACCAGAGAAAGGTGTAGAGGAACACGTGTGAAACAGACTAAAATGTATGGTTTAATTTAGATTTCTCAAAGCACCCGCATTGCAAGCCCTTTGCATTCATTCACTGACGCAGTTTCACCTTAGTGTCATCTAGAATGGCTTTCCAACAGTTTTAAAGTACTTCTCAGAGGTGATGAGTACTTTTTGGCTGCTTTACCATCTCTCTGTGGTCCAACTTATCCCAAACCATCTCTATTTGGTTGACATCAAGTGATTGTGAAGGCCATGTCATCTGACGCAACCCCCCATCCCTCCACTTGGTCAGATAGCCTGTCGGTGTGTGTTTTGGGTTATTGTGGTAACAACATGTGTGTTGCAACGGGACAAAGGTCAAGCCATTTTGAGAATGTGTGTTTTGAATCCCAAACTTTAACTCCTCAGACCACAGTACAGATTTCCTCTGATTTAATGGCAATTCCTTGTGTTGCTTGGCTCCTTCAAGTCTCTTGTTTGCGGTTTTCAATAGTGGCTTCTTTCTTGTGGTTTCTGGACAGGTGACGTTGAGGTATCTGCTATTTGATGTCTGTGCATTATTTATGAGAGCTGTTATCTAATGCAGGGTTCCCCAACTCCAGTCCTCAAGGTCCACCAACAGGTCATGTTTTCAGGATTTCCTTAGTATTGCCCAGGTGATAATTGCATCACCTGTACAATACAAGGGAAATCTTGAAAACATGACCTGTTGGTGGGCCTTGAGGACTGGAGTTGGGGAACCCTGATCTAATGTACTGTCAATTTGCAGTTATTGAGATTGGTAACTTTGATTAACTTATCCTCTGAGGTAATTTTGGTCTTCCTTTTCTTGGGCAGATGAAAGCCAGTTTTATGAAAGCGATAGATGTTTTTCATGTTTGCACTTAAAGGTCGGTTAAATCAAAAAATCTCTAGAATCTTGATGTTATATCTTAAATGTGCACATTCCAATAAGAACAAGGAAAACCATTGTATGAACAGGTGTGTCCAGACTTTTGAAAGGTATTGTAAATAGTACCATGGCACAACTTTAAAAAGCCATCCACCTATGTTTAACCAAATGTTATCTGTAAAGGGTGGCGTTTCATGGTCGTGCATAAATTATAATTGTGGACCATCCACATGTCTCCTGACCTGAACTTAAGATCATCTTATAAGACTGTTTAGACTCCAGAAACCCATATGCCAGTCTGAAATCACAGACCCTACAGGAACTATGACATTTGGATCTGTGAGGCCACGTTAAGATGAAAGATACAAATTTAAGCAGCACTTACCATCTACTGATTTCAGTTCAATTTTGTATGCATAGTCAGGTATACTGCACATGAACTGTATAATTATGGAGGGAGTGCTTCTCACACATAGCTTAATTTTAATATATTACATGAATGCACTCACTTAGCATTTAAAGAAGACCTTTCACCAGTTTTCAGCCACTATTTCATGTGTCAGGTTAACATGCTTAGAGCTAAATAAAACTTCTGTTTTTTTGTCATCTGCATTGTGGAGATATTGGCTAGGAAAGTTTATATGCTAATTTTCGCTAAGATCAATGGAGTGTTGCCATTAATCTGCGAAGACTTTTTTTGAATATTCAAATTCCAGCAGATAATAGGGGGGAAAGGGTGGTGGTCTCACTGGATGCACGAAAGGCATTTGATAGGGTAGAGTGGGAGTATTTATGGGCAGTACTGAAATGTATGGGATTTGGGCATAGATTTATCTCCTGGGTTAAGTTACTGTATGTAGACCCGAAAGGATATATTAGGATTAATGGGGAGACTTCGGAGGCATTTGGGTTGTTCAGAGGAACTCGTCAGGGATGTCCATTGTCACCGTTATTGTTTGCTGTAGCGATGGAACCGTTAGCGATAAAAATTAGTAACTCCAAAGAAATACAAGGCTTTAGATATGGGGAATTGGAGGAAAAGATCGCCCTATACGCGGATGATATACTCCTTTTCTTAAAAGACGGCGGAGAAGCACTGACTGAGGTCATGGGCCTTATAGGGAAATTTGGATACTTTTCCAGATTGAGAATTAATTGGGACAAGTCATGTATCATGGGGATTGATAGAGAGCTGGGAGATCAAGATGTGGGGGGGGTAGTTAGACACTTGAAAGTAGTTAAGGAATTTAAATACCTCGGAATATGGGTATCTATGCCTATATCTAGATTTCTCGAACTAAACTTGGACCCATTACTAGTTAAATTTAAAGTTAAGATGACAGCGTGGTGTAAGCTAGTACTATCAATAGTGGGGAGGACAAATCTAATTAAAATGATTCTGATGCCTCAGTTGATGTACGTCCTCCATAATGCCCCGGTTTGGATTCCCAAGAAAAAATGTTACAAAATTAATACCATTTTTAGAGAATTGATTTGGGGGAAAAAAACAAGCAAAAATTAAATTGGAAATACTGCAAAGGGGGAAGGAAGAGGGTGGGTTGGCGGCGCCAAATCCATGGATATACTTTGTGGCAACGCAGGGGTAGCACTTTAGGGGTTGGCGAGAGGAGGGGAACTTAAGCGTTATGGGGAGAGTTTTGGCCCAACTGACCAACAAGAGAACATTGGTACAGAGTCTAGAAGCAGGAAACTTTGGGAGATTAGGGAAGGACATGCCCACATTTGGACTAATGCACAAAATATGGCAACATATCAAAATTCTTAGAAGAGTTGAGGAATTGACGACATACACACCTATCTGGGATAATGTGAACCTTTCTGAACTATACAAACTGAAGGACTTTATTGATTGGGAGAGGAGAGGTTTGCAATATGTGTGGCACCTGTTGGAGGGGTCTGAGATCAAGTCTTTTACTGTTTTGAAAGAAGAGTTTGGACTCCCATGTAGTGGGGAATTTCGATATTTTGGTCTCAGGCATGCATTTCAAGCGCAGAAACAGATAATGAATATGACGGTGCAGAGGGATGTGGTATTGGACTATGTGTGTGCGTCCGGGGGTACGAGAGGTGTTATATCTACCATCTATAGAGATTTATTATATTCTTACTTGACTGGGTTTCCTCTAACAGTAAAATCTAAATGGGAGAGAGAAGTGGGGGAAATAGTAGATGATACATGGGAGTCTATTTTAGAGTATATACCTAAACTCTCTTTGAGTGAGCCAGGTAGGATATCGCAAATATATATTGTACATAGAACATATAAGACTCCAGAACTTATGAGGAAAATGGGCTTGAGGGATAATGCGGAGTGTCCAAGATGTGGGTATGAACCTGCGGGAATGCTCCATATGCTTTGGTCTTGTCCAAGACTTTCATTATACTGGGAGGAGGTTATAGGGCTTGTTGAGAAGATATACCGATGTGATATAGGAAGGGACCCAGTAACGTGTGTGTTGGGGTATGTGGAGGAGGTGTCGGTGGGGAATGCCTATAAGTCCATCATAGCAAAACTCTTATATATTGCCCGTAAGCTGATAGCTCAAAAATGGATCGATGCTGAACCCCCAACGACTGGGGAGTTTGTTATCCGTGTGAATAACGTAATCCGATTGGAGGAGAGAATTTATAGAAGGCGACATACGGAAGCTCACTTTGAAAAACTCTGGGCCATGTGGTTACAGTGGAGACAATCACATTGAGAAAGTCGGTATTGCAGTTGGGAAGGGGGGGAGGGAGGAGGTCGGGTTAGGTTATCTTTTCTTTTTATGACGGGGAGGAAATTGAATGTCGTGTATTCTTCTATATGCAATGGAGATGATTTGAAAGCTTTGCTTGAATGTAATTATAACGACATTTGAATATAATAAAAATCTTTGGTTTAAAAAAAAGATCAATGGAGTGTTAATAGAGATTTGTCTCGGAGGCCGTATTGCTCAGTCTGGACAGTGATGTGTTCCTTCTGATTTTTCTTCCTCTGATTAAAACGTATGGGGGGGGCACCTGCTCCTTCAACAGCTCACGACGTTGAAGGAGAAGCCCCCAGCATCTGTCTGTGCTCATGAGATACCTTTTTAACTGGTTAATGATTTTTTTTTTTTCCTGAAGTTTGGGCTTTCTTGGGATTCAATTTCAGAACCTATAGCATGTAAGGAGCTATAGCAGTGTGCTACAGCCATCACGGATAAAGACAGGAATAATTTCTGTGAATAAAGCTCTAAAAAGTTTTCTTCATTACAGGCATAAGGTACTAGTATACAGCTCTGGCAAAAATTAAGAGACCACTGCAAAATTGTAAACTGCTCTTTTATTCTAAAAACTACTGACATGTCTTCGAATTTCCAAGCACTAAATTTTTTATTTATTTTCAGAAAATGAGAAATGGTCAAAAGAACAAAAAAATGCAGTGCTTGCAGACCTCAAATAATAAGGCTGTGTTCACGCGTTGCTTTTTTTCACTTTTTTTGCGTTTTTACCAAATAAAACGCTTAAAAGAAGCTTCCCATTCATTTTAATTAATTCCGCACTTTCTGTGTATATTGATGCATTTTTTTCCGCCAAAAAAAGCGCATCGCGGAAAAAACCGCAGCATGCTCATTAATTTCGTGGAAAATTCCACATTTCTAGCTATTTTCTATGTGACTGGGACCGCTCCGGAAAAAAACGCATGTTTTTTGAGCAAAAACCGTGCAGAAACGAGCGGAAAAAAAATCCCGTTTTCTGGGAAGGAGTCAGGTTTTCAAGCAGAAATTTTCTGCATACGTGTGCACATAGCCTAAGAAAAAAGTTCATAATCATTTAGAAACAACAATACTAATGTTTTAACTCAGAAAGAGTTCAGAAATCAATATTTTTTGGAATAACCATTATTTTTAATCACAGCTTTCATGCGTCTTGGCATGCTTTCCACCAGTCTTTCACACTGCCGGTCTTTGCCACTCCTGGTACAAAAATTTAAGCAGTTCTTCTTTGTTTGATGGCTTGTGACTATCCATCTTCCTCTTGATTACATTCCAGAGGTTTTCAATGGGGTTTAGGTCTGGAGACTGGGCTGGCCATGAGAGGGATTTGATGTGGTGGTCCTTCATCCACACATTGATTGACCTAGCTTTGTGGCATGGCGCATTGTCCTGCTGGAAAAAACAGTCCTCAGAGTTGGGGAGCATTGCCTGAGTTGAAGAAATCGACTGTTTTTCCAAGATAACCTTGTATGCGGTTTGATTCATACGTCCCTCACAAAGATTAACCTGCCCAATTCCAGCCTTGCTGAAGCATCCCCAGATCATCACCAATCCTCCACCAAATTTCACAGTGGGTGCAAGATACTGTGGCTTGTACGCCTCTCCAGGTCTCCGTCTAACCATTAGACGATCAGGTGTTGGGCAAAGCTGAAAATTAGACAAGAGGACGTGATACCATCAATTACAATATTTAAAATTATAATATATATATCAAAATGTATCATAAACTAGTATACCCCCCAGGGCTGTGGAGTCGGTAAGCCACAGTTGCGACTCCGACTCCTGGATTTTATCAGGCTCCGACTCCGGCTCCGACTCCGACTCCTTCATAAATGGCCAATTCATAACAACAAATTTACTGTTGTAAAATATTAAACATCGTGCTTATTCAGTTTCTCACCATCATATAAGTAATCAGACCACTTAGAGCAAAAACTACATTTATTAGAATACAATTAGAATATAGCAAATAACTTTTATAAACTTTTCTAAACTGTAAGTAAATATGCAATAAACACTTTTATGCAGTTAATAAGAAGAAATCTATAAATTTGTCCTCAGAAAAAGTATTGCCTCTGTCAGATCCTCCTTCATGGATGCCCTCAAATCTGATCTAATTATTTTGAGAGCAGAGAACAACCTCTCTACACTAACTTGTGTTGGTGGCAAAGCAGTAACCACTCAGGCAACATCTCTGACAATGTCAGGATACAGAGGAATCGCTTGTTGCACTGTTATTTTTGATGAACGGTCAAATTTCTCAATTTCTTTTAGTGCACATGAAAAATTCTGCTGAAATGTACTGGCTGTGTTCCTTGATGGGGATGACTCTTCTTCTATGCGGGAACGCTTTGCACGGTCCTTGTGATCCAAATATTTTTCGAAATTAAATTCTTCATCAGTTGATGATGAGGGTGAAGATGTGGCAGGACGACCAAATTCTTCTTGTTCCTCCTGACTGTTCTGCAACCCTTTCATCCTTACTGCTATTTCAAACAGAGCTTCTTTTCCTTTACTTAGCTGTTGATCATCTAGAAGAATCCGATGCATTGGGTCTACATAAACAGCTGCTAAAAGAATATTATTTTGTAATAGTAGCTCCTCTCTCCGTTTCATTGATGTAGCAATGCCACTTGCAATTAACCCTCCTCTTTGGGACAGGCGAAACATCAGGTTCTTCTACTCCTTTAAGAAAATACCTGGAGTTAAGTCCTCTGCTTGTAATTTTTTAGTCACTGTAAATGGGTGCTCTAGCAATTTTTCCAGCTCAGTCACCTGATTCCACTGACTTTCATTTAGCGTCAGTTGAGGGTTAGCCATGTCTACAAGAAAGGTTTTCAGTTCAACCAAGCGCTGAATCATTAAGTAAGTACTGCCCCATCGTGTGGCTTGATCAATAATTGCCCCTTTTCCAGCACGTCTCTTCAAAATTGAGTCAACTTTAGGGGTTCTGGCAACAGTAGCCAATTTTCTCACCTTGCCAATCAGTGCAGCAGCATGTCCTTCTTGCAGACTGTCTCTTATAGCCAGCTGTAGCGTATGCACAACACAGCGCATGTGATGAATGAAAGAACATATTGACACAGTTTCAACAAGATCATCTAAACTATCATGTTGCTGTTCATCTGAAGCAACTTCAGTTTGCTCCTCAGTTACAATACTGTGTTCCTCTATTTCAAACATTTCTGTGTCTGTGGACCCAGAATGTTCTTCTAGCTGCTGGTCACCATCATTACTCTCATTCATTAGCTTAATAGTACTTATCATATTTGAAGCATTGTCAGTTACGACAGAAAGAACTTGCTCTTTTTTAAGTTCATAGTCTTGCAGAACCTTTTCTACCAAGACCTGGAGAAACTCACTGGTGTGATGAGCTTTGGTGTCTTTTACTGCCAATGTCTTGGTAACTATTTCATTTTTGTCACAAACAAATCGGACATTGATGGCAAAATAGTTCACTCTGTGACGTGTGCAGGCATCCATTTTAAGAAACAAAGCGTCCCTTGAGAGTTTTTTTAAGTTCTTCCTTTTGTTTAAAAGCTTCTTCGATTACTAATTTTCTAATACTCTCTCTCCAGAGAAACACCAAGCTTGCGGGCCATTTCCCCATTCAGACACATAAAAGCTGGTCGTGAAAATAATGAAATAGGCACACTATCCTTTACAACAATCTCTATGATCTGTTTATTAAATGTATCTACTGTCATTGTCACAGTAACTTTGTCACTGACAAAATATCTTGCAACTGATGGCTGCAAAGTTCTCTGCTCCTTTGTTTGGCTGGAAGAGCTGGGCACTGGTTCATTGGTTTGGATGCAGTCTTTCTCATCCACTGCTTTCAGTACTTCTGGATGAAAGCGCTGTAAATGTCTCTTTAGATTAGAAGCTCTGGTAGGAGCATTTTTATCTTTGCCTGAATATGCACTCATCTTGGCTTCACAGCATTTGTTTTCGTCTGGATCATTTGTCATACACTGACAGACATAATGTTTTCTATCTTGAGTGATGGTGAAATGTTCAAATACAGCTGATTTAATGTGATGCTTCTTTGGCATTCTCAGGCTTTTAATTCTGCATTCACAATCCAAATGACAATTGTTTTTCCTAAAAACAATTGTACAAAATTATTGCCAGGTTGTACAACTGATATAGTGGTCAGTAATACTGTTATTATTCCTCATGTACTCACAGTTAACTGATGCAAAGTTTGTTGAAAGGATAATACTTCTTACAGTCTTCCTCTTCTGAGTAGCAGGCAGCTGTGAGATGCTTGGAAGACGCACACCTAGTATGATCTAGTCTAGAGGAGGAGCTTTACTACTAAGAATTTGCAACACATTTTCACTTTCAGTTTCATACATTGTAAGTAGGGGGGTTGGGGCAGCATGAGGTTAACCAAGTATAAGATTAGATAAGGGCAGTGGAGAACAGTGACACACAAGAAGTAAGAAATGTCTCTATCTCCAGCAGAACTGCTTATCACTGTTGTTCATAGTTTGATAGAACATATATATTTGAGTAACATTTATAAAATTCATATGAAAGTTCAATTATGAAATATTAATACATTTTTTTTAAAGCTAGAGTCGGTACATTTCTACCGACTCCGATTCCAACCAAAACTAACTCCGACTCTCCGACTCCGACTCCACAGCCCTGATACACCCCTCTTGAAAATTAGATGGCAGACCATCCGGATAATGATTAACAAAAACCACTGAGAATGACGGAGATAAAAACGGGCAGGAGTCAGTGGGAAAAAATGTATAATTAACAGAGAAAATATATAAAATGATACAATAAAACAGTGACTTTCAAATAACCTGTATTAGATAATGGCACAAAAACACATAATAGATGTGCATAATATGATAAAAGGGCACATAACCGCAAATAATTACACATAGGACACCATGAGTATATAAAATCAGCTCAATGTTGAGATGTTAAAATCATGGAAACCCATAATAAAAGAATAGGCTTAATTAGTAAAACCAGGTAGATTGCCTATAACACGAAAAAATGAAAAAATACCCCCAAAGTGCTAATAAAGTGCAATGGTACCAAAAAAGCAAAAGAAGTGCAATGATAAAGGCAAATATACCTGTAAGCCATATATATGAACCGCGGTGTGGGGCGCGTTCTTGTGGCACACAGCGGTTCATATATATATGGCTTACAGGAATATTTGCCTTCATCATTGTACTTCTTTTTGCTTCTTTTTGTGCCATTATCTAATAAAGGTTATTTGAAAGTCACTGTTTTATAGTATCATTTTATATATTTTCTCTATTAATTATACATTTTTTCCACTGACTTCTGCTCGTTTTTATCTCTGCCATTCTCAGTGGTTTTTGTTTTAAAGCTGAAAATTAGACTCATCAGAGAAGATTACCTTACTCCAGTTCTCTATGGTCCAATCCTTATGGTCTTTGGCAAACTTCAGCCTGGCTTCTCCTTTGCTTGTCATTGATGAAATGCTTTTCTCTAGCTTTACATGACTTGAGTCCTGCCTCTCGGAGCCTTTTACAAACTGTTCTTGCCGTGCACTTCAGCCCAGCTGCCATTTGCCATTCCTTTTGTAGGTCACTTGATGTCATCCTGCAGTTGCTGAGTTACATTCAAATAAGATGACGGTCATCCCGGTCAGTGGAGAGTCATTTTCGCCCTCTGCCAGTCTGTAGCTTTGTTGTCCCCATTGTCTGCTGCTAGACCTTGTTGTAATGGACTACCGTCTTAGAAATTTTAAGGATGGAGGCAACATGATGCTCACTGTATCCTTCTGCTAGTAAAGCCAGAATTGAGCCCTTCTTTTCCTCACTCAATACTTTTCTTTTCAACTCCTTTGGCATCGTTAAAAGTTATTTTTCATTCCTATTACTTTTGGGATATTTGTTATGAATGAGTCACCATAGGAGGCAAAAACAGAAATACTAGCTAAGACCAGAAAACCAGAGAAGTTGGCAGCTATCGGATTGCAGACCCCTGAACCTATCAACAACAACTAGCAGTAGCCGTGGGGGGTTCCTACGATGCCCTAGACCCCTCGATCACAGCCGGAGAACTAAATAGCCTAAAGACAGAAAGGGAAATCTAAACTGCCCCAGAGCAGACCCCAAAGCAATAGGCAGCCCCCAACATATAATGACGGTGAAGCAAGATGAAAAAACACTCACACAGATAGAAAGATAGGCAGAGCAAATGATGGGGCCCAAGCTAACTAAATAGGACAGGATAGAAAAGCTGCTGTCTGCAATCCGCCAAAACCCTATCAAAACAAGAGCCAACAGACTGATAGGGAAAAAAGCCCTGAAGAAGCTAGGCTTCAAAAAGACTATATCAGTACTCAGGTATTTTCTGAAGACAGAGCAAAAAGGAATTCCGCTCACCCCAGCAGGGAATGGCAGAAATCCAGAAAAACAAGGCAAAACAAAACCAAAACACAAATGCAAAAAGCAGAGCAGAAAACTTAGCTTTTGAGGAGCAGGAATCAGACTGGTCTCCTAGAATCCCTCTGAGAAATCACCAGCAAGGCAGAAGGGTGTCGGCTGCCTTATATCCAGTCAGCAATTCCAGTCACCCAGTCATCATCATCCTGCTCAGGTGCTTGGTAATCAGCCTCACTACCTTCCTTCACCAGAAGAGGGAGTTCATCAGACCTCAATGGTGAAGGGGAAAATGAACTCACAACAGATATTACTAGCACTTTTTGCCATCCAGCTTGTCCTATTGCAAGAAGATTGTGAACACCACAGCAGGGTTTTTTATACTTTCCTTCGTTAAATAAGATTTGGTTCAGGTGATCACCTAATCAGAAGCACATTAAGTAGAATGAGGCGTACTCTGGTTGGAATTCAACTGACACTGGAATGGAATGGCTGTCAGACATGTAGAGAAGCTGATTTTTATAAAACTGTGCAGTGTTCTCTTAAATTTTGCCAGAGCTGTATCGAGTTTCAGCGTTAGTAGCTACGTTAAGGCTTTGTGCCCACGTAGCGTTTTTTAAGTATTTCTGCAGCGCATTTAGACAAGTGATTCTGCTGCAGAAACGCTTAAGAAAAGCATCCAATTGATTTTTAATGAAAAACGCACATGTTGTGCCAATGGTGCGTTTTGAACCGCTTAGTGATTAAAAACGCAGCATGTTCTTTAATTTTGCGGAATCGCACGCAATTCCACATACCATCAATTATATGGGCAAAAATGCTTAGGAAAACGCATGCAAAAACGCTTGACAATCGCTTACAAAAGCGTGTCAAAAAACGCATGCGTTTTCCCGGGAGCAGAGTGTGCGATTCTGCTCAGGTTTATTCTGCTTCAGAATCGCTACGTGGGCACATAGCCTAATGAAGATTTTTGTATTCGCATACAGATTATTCACAATTTGGAATAACCCAGCAAGAACCCGCTCTAATCACTTAGTGACACCCCGGGGTGTCAACACTATAAGGCAGATATATAGATTATTAATTCTATAGTTGTATCTATCCCTCGCAAGCCCTTACAAGATCTCCACAATTTGCATAAACCCTTTTGTGAATATAAGTTATGCAAAAATGAGAACAATGCGTTGCTTGACTTTAATATTTTTATTATTGTAAAACCTCAAATATTCTTTTCTTTTTCATTTGTCTAAGAAGAAAATGATGATAAAACTGAAAAATAATTGAATCCTTTATTCTATCACAGGACTTGTCATCAACTTCCGTCACTTGCTCAAACAAAGACGCAAACGTTTGGGAAGCCGGCAGAAGAAGATGCGTTGATGTCTCAGTTTTGGGATTTTCTTCCAAGATGGTGGAATGAGGAATTTAAAATTCTTCTATTGTTTTGTTTTTTGTTGTTTTTCTTTTCACCCATTGTTTTTTCTTTTTGTTTTCCTTGCTGGGAACAAATAATGAATATGTGTATTTCTTAGGGCCTGTTCACATTGTATTTTGCAGTGTGTTCATGTTTCTGACCAGTGCTTCCATCTGGATCCCCAAAGAATGGGATTTAGACGTGCCCATGATGGAGCCATTGAATAAGACAAACTGGGTCCAAAGTAAACTTTGGGCTGTGTGTTCTGTCTTTTTAGACAGGCCCTTTGCGCTATACCATCCATCACCTTCACAGCACTAGTAATGGAGGCTGACAATTGTCACTTACACCTCTAGATGTAATGAAATATAGTATCACCAACTATTGGTGTGGAGTTACAAATATTCCATGAGACACACAAAGGTCCCTATGAACATTCCTTACCACAAAGCATGGCACAACTGGCTTATGATTCTGACTACCTAAATTAGCATCAGCAGGTTCTGAATCTGTATTTAAGAGATGAAATCAATGATTTATTTTGTAGTACTAAAGTATTTCTGGCAATATGTAAAGGCTGCCGTCCAAATAACGGTTTATTACCTGCATCCGGAGGCATGTGGTGCTGAGCCACCAGAGTTACCTATGTGTTCTTGCTGGATTATGGATACATGGAATATGTGTGTGGAATAAAGGACTGAGATTTTTACTGTACCACATTTGATTGTTTAGTAATAATGATTCACATTGAAAGACAATATATATGAAGGGTGTATAGCTGGACACCATAACATCCAATTATTATACGCTCTCCCTGTGACAAGTGATGTGTATACGCTGTTCTCCATAGATGAATGCTTTTCAGTGTAAAGGGAACCAGTCATCAGAAACTGTCTCTGTTAATGCAGCTGTGTATGTCTTGCTCTGAAACGCTTAGGCCACATTCACACATTCAGTATTTGGTGAGTTTTTTACCTCAGTATTTGTAAGCCAAAATCAGGAGTGGAACAATCATAGGAAAAGTATAATCGAAACACGTCACCGCTTCTGCATTTTTCACCAACTCCTGATTTTGTCTTACAAATACTGAGGTAATCACAATATACCTGAGGAAGACATTTTATACTGTCGAAACGCGTTGTATGTGCTTTTTCTTGAGAAATATTAAAAACCTTTTTTGGATAATAAGAAGCCTTGGATCCTACACCTATGGGAGCGCAAATAGCCTGGTATAAAATGTATTGAGATACTGAGGTAAAATACTGATCAAATACTGAACATGGCCTTACGCATGCTTGCAAAGGCCGTCTGATGTCTGTGTCTTGGATGACAAGTCCGAGGCAGGTCCTTAGCAGCTTCTCCCTGCCCCAATTTCTCTGACAGACTGGTCTATCCTTATACACACCCAAAGTGATAGTCCTGTTAGTCTATGGGAGCGGGGAGGATAGAAGCCTCCGAGAACTGGCTCAAACTAGTCAACTGAATTCTAAAAAGTAGATTTTCTGTGAAATCCTTCAGCGTTTCAAAGTAAAACATGCGCAGCTGCAATACTGCAACCAGACTTATTTATGCTGCCTTTGGTTTTAGAAGCCATGCGGTTCTTACCGTAAAATCTTTCTCGGAGCTTTCATTGGGGGGACACAAGAAACCATAGGTCTATGCTGCTGCCACTAGGAGGCTGACACTGGGCAATAAAAATAAGTTAGCTCCTCCTCAGTAGTATACACCACCAACTGAAGCCAAGGCGATCAGTTAGTGTGAAAGCAGTAGGAGAAGCAACTTAAAATAAAATACAGACTGGCTCAACAGAGGCATTTAGAAAACAATGGGTGTTGTGACCCCAAAGAAGGCTCCAAGAAAGAGATTTTAAGGTAAGAACCCAAAATCTTAATTTCTCTATTGCTTCATTGGGGGACACGGAAAACCATGGATGTTCCAAAGCAGTCCCCAAGGGTGGGAAGTCAAAAAGGAGTAGTCAAATAACCGAGCATAGGAAAGAATTTGAGATCGGCCACTGTATTATGCAGAAATACTTCTGCCCAGGCTCAAACTCCAAGGAGTATTCTGTAGAACCTGGAAAAGGTAAGAACAGATAACTGAAGAACGGCTTAGCGAGCTGCAATTAGAGGCCTGAAGAATGGTGCAGGAGGCCATAGGCCCAGATGAAGAGAGCAGGAATACATTGATGGAGCTCTGTCCCTTGCCAATATGTGTCCAGAATTGTAGAGTGGATCCAGACTGCAACCCCTGGCAAAAATTATGGAATCACCGGCCTTGGAGGATGTTCATTCAGTTGTTTAATTTTGTAGAAAAAAAGCAGATCACATGGCACAAAACTAAAGTCATTTCAAAGGGCAACTTTCTGGCTTTAAGAAACACTAAAAGAAATCAAGAACAAAAAATGTGGTAGTCAGTAATGGTTACTTTTTTAAACCAAGCATAGGGGAAAAATTATGGAATCACTCAATTCTGAGGGAAAAAATTATGGAATCACCCTGTAAATTTTAATTCCCAAAACTAACACGTGCATCAAATTAAATCTGCATGTTAGTCTGCATCTAAAAAGTAGTGAGCACACCTTGGAGAGCTGTGGTACCAAATGGACTGACATGAATCATGACTCCAACACGAGAGATGTCAATTGAAACAAAGGAGAGGATTATCAAACTCTCAAAAAGAGGGTAAATAATCACGCAATGTTGCAAAAGATGTTGGTTGTTCACAGTCAGCTGTGTCTAAAATCTGTACCAAATACAAACAACATGGGAAGGTTGTTAAAGGCAAACATACTGGTAGACCAAGGAAGACATCAAAGCGTCAAGACCGGAAACTTAAAGCAATATGTCTCCAAAACAGGAAATGCACAACAAAACAAATGAATGAATGGGAGTCAACGTCTGTGACCGAACTGTAAGAAACCGCCTGAAGGAAATGGGATTTACATACAGAATGTCAGGAACACCGCACTGCACTTGCTCACCGAGCCAGTGCGCATGTCCTGAGTACAAACCTGTGCCCAAAGATACCTGTGGAGCGGGGCAGCAGTGAGGACAATGCGTGCTCCAGGCTCACAGGACCTGTGTCACTGAAGGTAGACAGCAGTGAAGGACCTACGATCATGTGACTGCAGGGGGCGGGGCTTAGCGTCCTGCTGCTGGAGATAAGTGTAGGATTCTACTTCAGGGATCCTCAAGTCAGACAAACGGGGGTCATACACAGAGAGGGCAGCGCGGTACCAGAGGGACAAGCAGAGAGTAGTCAGAACGTAAGCAATGAGTCATACACGGAGATAGCAGCACAGTACAAGAGGGGCAATCAGAGACTAGTCAGGACATAGGTAATGAGTCAGAAACCAGAGAAGCAGTAAACAGTACAGAATCAAGAGACAAACTCACAACAGGGGACAGAACCAGGTCAGAACCATATAAGCAAGCTAGAAGACAATCAGAAGGCACAGGCACACAGGGGTCACCACACTCAGCCAAAGGCAAAAGTATAACTGACAGGGATTGGAGTCTCCCAGGGCTATAAGAAGCTCTCCTTGAGCCAAAGAGAGGCTACAATAATTAACCCCCGGCGTTCAGGTCAAGCCTGCACTGAGCTCAAGACATTAACCCCTGTTGTGCAGGTCAAATCCTGGACTGGGATCATGACACAGAAAAGCTAAACGAAAGCCATCATTAACACCTAAACAGAAAAAAACAAGGTTACAATGGGCTAAGGAAAAGCAATCGTGGACTGTGGATGACTGGATGAAAGTCATATTCAGTGATGAATCACGAATCTGCATTGGGCAAGGTGATGATGCTGGAACTTTTGTTTGGTGCCGTTCCAATGAGATTTATAAAGATGACTGCCTGAAGAGAACATGCAAATTTCCACAATCATTGATTATATGGGGCTGCATGTCAGGTAAAGGCACTGGGGAGATGGCTGTCATTACATCTTCAATAAATGCACAAGTTTATGTTGGAAGAATATTTAGAATTGAGAGTCCTCAATGGTTGATACCTTTTAATGGCTAACTGAAAAGATGGCAACAAGTTGCAAGCTTTCGAGACTACGCAGGTCTCTTCATCAGTCTTGACTAGTACAAAATCTGAAGGATAACATATTTATACAAAAGACAATGTATAGTCACTGCACACGCTGATTGTACTTAATGTGAAGTAAATTTATTGCTTGACAGTGAGGAAGCGACATCAAACGACGTTTCGGCCACATCGGCCTTTATCACAAAGTCGCTGTAATAAAATACATACATAAAAATATCAAAAAATTGTAAACTTTATACAAAATATATACACATAGTATCCAGAGAGCATGGAATATAAGCACTAGAATTATTTAGAAAGATGTGGAGACATCAAACACGTGAAACTGAGAGATAACGCAGTAGATAAGAAACATGAAGGAGCGTGGTCATACCCTTTTCAATTGAATGTAGGGTCTGTTTTCACCAAATCGATAGTGTCACTGCTAGGCATAAATGAGTTGATAGCATATTCTGTAAGTAGGGATAGATGAACATATCGTTAGGGTGACATAAATAAAGAAAAAAAATAAAAAATAAAGAGTAAAAAATCAAGTACTGAACTGGGTGGCTGGAGGACAGATGGATAAAACAGATTAACCAGCATAAGTGGCGTAGCTAGTTGTATACAAAAAAGACAGTGAGGGACTGTAAAAATATGCCCAGGTATCTAGCTGTCCAGACAAAAGCTGTCTTCTATTTAGGGAAAACAAAGAAATATACCAAAGTTGCCGCTAAATCCTGTTCCTTGAAGAGGTGGTGGACTGGTAAATATGCCACTGCTAAACAAAGAAAAAGGGGGTACATTAGAGATGTGGCAGGATTGGTGGTCCTGGATTGGGACCATACAAAAGTTGGTGATGCAGCGGTGGTCCTGGGTAGGGACCATGGTAAGGTTGGTGGTACAGCAGTGGTCCCAATGGGACAGTACTTACTATTATTGGTGGCTCAGTGGAGTGTGAAGTCTGCACAATGGTGCCAGAGCAGTGAGTGAGCGCTGGATCACAGGCTGTGCTTTTTATCCTGTCTGGTCCGGTCATGTGACCGGAAGTGACATCAGACGCCGGGGCGTGTGCATTGGAGCACGGCCGTAGTGTCTCACAGTGATCCCCACCAAAAAGATGGCGCTGGCTGTTCACACATGCGCAGTAGAGCGCAATCAAAGAAAACCTAATGAGGCCATGCAGAGACTGCTGTAGCTCTGAGTGGGACACACGCATCGGGGGGAGGTGCAGTGTGCTATATATAAAGAGACTGGGCAATTAACATATGGAAACAAATATAAACGAACAGTATTATTGCAAATCATACATGTAAATATACAGCATTTGTATTGCGTAGGAGTCCAAACTTAAACAAACATAAAAAATAAAAGAAACGAAAAGAGTGATGTCAGACCTAGGGGAGAGAATGGAAAAGGTTATGAACTCAAATCAAATGAATTATGAAGATTAGAAAAAAGGAAAAATAAAGATATAAAATGAGAATAGTAGAAAATAAAAATAAACAAAAAATAAAAAATAAAATATAAAAAAAAGGAAAAAATAAAAAGGAAAAAATAAAAAATAAGAAAATAAAAAATAAAGAGGAACAAGGGGGGAAAAAAAAGAAAAAAAGGAAAAAAAAGGGGAAAAAAAAGGCTGCAAGGAACAAAATATAAGGGGGAAAAAATTTTTTTTGAAAAGTAAATAAAAAGACCAAATTTGTAAAGAAAAGGTGAAAATAAATTGTACGGCAAAATGCCTTCAAACAGAGGAAGGGAAAAAAAAAGGGGGGGGTTGTGGAAAACTTTTTTGCAAACTTGAAAAAGAAAAAGAAACAAAAAAGAAAAACAAAAAACAAAAACACATTATGTTTCATTATCTTACCGCTTGGGTTAGATGTAAAAAGGGGAGACTCAAGAAGGCAACCAATCAATGGGTCTAGGGAAAGAGGAAGAGAAAAAAAGGAATTTTTATAAAAATTATTAGATTAGCCAATCGATTTCTCGATTGAGACCCCTCGGATGTAAGGTGTCTAGTGTGTAGATCCAGAATGTCTCCCGTTGCTTTAAAAGGCGAACATGGTTCCCACCTCTTTTGGGTCTAGGGACTTTTTCAATAATTTGGAACCGTAGTTGTGATACGTTGTGTTGGGCTTCCTTGAAATGGGCAGGAAGTGGGAGCCATGTTTTCCCGCATCTAATCGTAGACTTGTGACTGGATATTCTGTCCCTGATTGCCTGGGTGGTTTCACCCACGTACAATAAACCACATGGACATTTGATGATGTAAACGACGAAGTTAGTTTCACAAGTGAAGTAATCCCTAATTGGATAGGATTTGCCAGAACGTGGGTGGACTATCTCACTGCCTTTGATGATATTGGAACAGCTCATGCAGTTTAGGCAAGGGAATGTACCAGTTCTCTTTTGTCCTGTTAGAGTATGTGTATTGATGTGACTGGAGGTACCCAGGTCAGCCCGGACAAGCTTGTCCTTAAGATTTTGAGGTCTCCTCAGGCACATCAATGGTGGGGATTTAAAGAGGTTAATCCTAGGATAGGATCTGGTCAATAGAGGCCAATGTTTGTGGATGAGATTATGTATTCTTTGCATGGACGGGTGGTGACCATGGACGAATGGGAGTCTGGGTGGTTTGATTGTTGTGGTTCTGGTGGTGTCGGGGTCAATCCGTGCTTTAGTCATCTCAGAAGCCAGAAGTGTAGATGGATAATGCCTAGATTCAAATCTATCAGACATTTCTTGTAATCTGAGGTCTCTAGTCGAAGGATCTGATACAATCCTGGTAATCCTTTTAAAATGTGATCGTGGGAGACTATTGCGGGTGGACCTTGGATGACAACTGTCATACAGAAGGAGATTATTGCAATCGGTGGGTTTAGTGTAAAGATCGGATGACAGTGTTCCTTGTGCATCTTTTTTGACCCTAGTATCCAAAAAACTGATTGATTCCAGGTTGTGGGACATTGTAAATTTCAGCTCATGCCTGGCATTGTTGATGGTATCATAGAATTTAGAAAGGCTAGTTGAGTCCCCACCCCATATGCAAAAAATATCATCAATGTAGCGAAGCCACACTGTGGCAAATTCCTGGAAAAGTGGATTGGCGTAAATGTAGTCTCGTTCAAACTTATCCATGTAAAGATTTGCGTACGCGGGGGCTACATTAGAGCCCATCGCGGTGCCGCATGTCTGGATGAAAAAATCATTGATGATATTTTTTGCATATGGGGTGGGGACTCAACTAGCCTTTCTAAATTCTATGATACCATCAACAATGCCAGGCATGAGCTGAAATTTACAATGTCCCACAACCTGGAATCAATCAGTTTTTTGGATACTAGGGTCAAAAAAGATGCACAAGGAACACTGTCATCCGATCTTTACACTAAACCCACCGATTGCAATAATCTCCTTCTGTATGACAGTTGTCATCCAAGGTCCACCCGCAATAGTCTCCCACGATCACAGTTTAAAAGGATTACCAGGATTGTATCAGATCCTTCGACTAGAGACCTCAGATTACAAGAAATGTCTGATAGATTTGAATCTAGGCATTATCCATCTACACTTCTGGCTTCTGAGATGACTAAAGCACGGATTGACCCCGACACCACCAGAACCACAACAATCAAACCACCCAGACTCCCATTCGTCCATGGTCCCCACCCGTCCATGCAAAGAATACATAATCTCATCCACAAACATTGGCCTCTATTGACCAGATCCTATCCTAGGATTAACCTCTTTAAATCCCCACCATTGATGTGCCTGAGGAGACCTCAAAATCTTAAGGACAAGCTTGTCCGGGCTGACCTGGGTACCTCCAGTCACATCAATACACATACTCTAACAGGACAAAAGAGAACTGGTACATTCCCTTGCCTAAACTGCATGAGCTGTTCCAATATCATCAAAGGCAGTGAGATAGTCCACCCACGTTCTGGCAAATCCTATCCAATTAGGGATTACTTCACTTGTGAAACTAACTTCGTCGTTTACATCATCAAATGTCCATGTGGTTTATTGTACGTGGGTGAAACCACCCAGGCAATCAGGGACAGAATATCCAGTCACAAGTCTACGATTAGATGCGGGAAAACATGGCTCCCACTTCCTGCCCATTTCAAGGAAGCCCGACACAACGTATCACAACTACGGTTCCAAATTATTGAAAAAGTCCCTAGACCCAAAAGAGGTGGGAACCATGTTCGCCTTTTAAAGCAACGGGAGACATTCTGGATCTACACACTAGACACCTTACATCCGAGGGGTCTCAATCGAGAAATCGATTGGCTAATCTAATAATTTTTATAAAAATTCCTTTTTTTCTCTTCCTCTTTCCCTAGACCCATTGATTGGTTGCCTTCTTGAGTCTCCCCTTTTTACATCTAACCCAAGCGGTAAGATAATGAAACATAATGTGTTTTTGTTTTTTGTTTTTGTTTTTTGTTTTTTCTTTTTCTTTTTTGTTTTTGTTTCTTTTTCTTTTTCAAGTTTGCAAAAAAGTTTTCCACAACCCCCCCTCCCCCCTTTTTTTTCCCTTCCTCTGTTTGAAGGCATTTTGCCGTACAATTTATTTTCACCTTTTCTTTACAAATTTGGTCTTTTTATTTACTTTTCAAAAAAAATTTTTTCCCCTTATATTTTGTTCCTTGCAGCCTTTTTTTTCCCCCCCTTTTTTTTCCTTTTTTTCTTTTTTTCTTCTTTTCTTTTTTTTCCCCCCTTGTTCCTCTTTATTTTTTATTTTCTTATTTTTTATTTTTTACTTTTTATTTTTTATTTTTTCCTTTTTTTTTATATTTTATTTTTTATTTTTTGTTTATTTTTATTTTTTATTTTCTACTATTCTCATTTTATATCTTTATTTTTCCTTTTTCTAATCTTCATAATTCATTTGATTTGAGTTCATAACCTTCTCCATTCTCTCCCCTAGGTCTGACATCACTCTTTTCATTTCTTTTATTTTTTATGTTTGTTTAAGTTTGGACTCCTACGCAATTCAAATGCTGTATATTTACATGTATGATTTGCAATAATACTGTTCGTTTATATTTGTTTCCATATGTTAATTGCCCAGTCTCTTTATATATAGCACACTGCACCTCCCCCCCTGATGCGTGTGTCCCACTCAGAGCTACAGCAGTCTCTGCATGGCCTCATTAGGTTTTCTTTGATTGCGCTCTACTGCGCATGTGTGAACAGCCAGCGCCATCTTTTTGGTGGGGATCACTGTGAGACACTACGGCCGTGCTCCAATGCACATGCCCCGGCGTCTGATGTCACTTCCGGTCACATGACCGGACCAGACAGGATAAAAAGCACAGCCTGTGATCCAGCGCTCACTCACTGCTCTGGCACCATTGTGCAGACTTCACACTCCACTGAGCCACCAATAATAGTAAGTACTGTCCCATTGGGACCACTGCTGTACCACCAACCTTACCATGGTCCCTACCCAGGACCACCGCTGCATCACCAACTTTTGTATGGTCCCAATCCAGGACCACCAATCCTGCCACATCTCTAATGTACCCCCTTTTTCTTTGTTTAGCAGTGGCATATTTACCAGTCCACCACCTCTTCAAGGAACAGGATTTAGCGGCAACTTTGGTATATTTCTTTGTTTTCCCTAAATAGAAGACAGCTTTTGTCTGGACAGCTAGATACCTGGGCATATTTTTACAGTCCCTCACTGTCTTTTTTGTATACAACTAGCTACGCCACTTATGCTGGTTAATCTGTTTTATCGATCTGTCCTCCAGACACCAAGTTCAGTACTTGATTTTTTACTCTTTATTTTTTATTTTTATTTTTTATTTTTTTTCTTTATTTATGTCACCCTAACGATATGTTCATCTATCCCTACTTACAGAATATGCTATCAACTCATTTATGCCTAGCAGTGACACTATCGATTTGGTGAAAACAGACCCTACATTCAATTGAAAAGGGTATGACCACGCTCCTTCATGTTTCTTATCTACTGCGTTATCTCTCAGTTTCACGTGTTTGATGTCTCCACATCTTTCTAAATAATTCTAGTGCTTATATTCCATGCTCTCTGGATACTATGTGTATATATTTTGTATAAAGTTTACAATTTTTTGATATTTTTATGTATGTATTTTATTACAGCGACTTTGTGATAAAGGCCGATGTGGCCGAAACGTCGTTTGATGTCGCTTCCTCACTGTCAAGCAATAAATTTACTTCACATTAAGTACAATCAGCGTGTGCAGTGACTATACATTGTCTATGCGATTCTGGGACTATCCGTTCCTTCTCACTGGCACCGCGAACTCGAACCCTCTGGCCGAGTGCTAACCATCTGTATTACCTAATATTTATACAAAAGATAGCACAGAAATAACCTGATGCCAGGGGTGGTGCATCAAAATACTAGTGATGTGTTGGAGTGTTTTTTTTGTTGGTTTTTCATGATTCCATAATTTTTTCCCTCAAAATTGAGTGATTCCATAATTTTTCCTCTATGCTTGGTTTAAAAAAGTAACCATTACTGAATACCACATTTTTTGTTCTTGATTTCTTTTGCCATTTGAATTGACCTTAGTTTTGTGCCATGTCTGTGATCTTTTTTTTTCTACAAAATTAAACAACTGAATGAATATCCTCCAAGACCGGTGATTCCATAATTTTTGCCAGGAGTTGTAGAAGACCATTATGATGACTCTCCAGACGCAAGCAGGGAATCTGAGCGTCTGAGGAAACTGTTCTCGATAGATGGGGCGCTGAGATGCACTCTTAAGGCCTCTTTCACACATCCGTTTTTTCTTGTCAGTTAAAATCCGCCAAAATGGCGGAAAGCGGATCCGTTTGTAACTGATGCAAACGGATGCCACCGGACCGTTTTTTTGACAGATCCGTTGAATGCAGAATTTTAAAGGAACCGCAGTCCGGGAAGGAGAGAGAGAGAGAGAGAGAATTTTTTCCGTCCTCCAGAAAGGATTTCAGGGTTAAAATTCCGTCTGAATTCCTTCCTCCGGACATGCGCACTGTAAAATGCGGATCCTGCAGCCAAAAAAACGTTGCAAGGTCCGTCCAGGCATGTCGGCGGACGAAAAAAATTTGGTGGATCCGCAAAAAAACGGATCCAACTGATGGCCATCTGTCAAGATCCGCCAGTAATGCAGCTCAATGGGGAAAAAAACGGATCCGCAAAAAAAAATGGCGGATCCGTTTTTTTAAAAAAACGGCGGATTTTGACTGATGGTCAAAAACGGAAGTGTGAAAAAGGCCTAACCAGTTACAATAAATACAAGAGACCGATTGGACAAGAAGAAAGGGAATGGAGCAAGAGAAGGCTAAATCCCACAATGATGAGCCAAACTGAACTCAGGACCCCGGTGACCAGAGAGGTCAGGAAGGGGGGGGGGGTGACAGTATGGGTATGGAGAGATCATTGTCGAAAGAACTTTCCAGGCAACGAGGAAGGAAAACTATAAAGGTAAGAAGAAAAAGTCTGTAGACTGTTCAAAACCAGATGCGGACCCCCAAAACACACTGGAGGTCGCTAGAGGTATACTAAGCGTGCGCACCCCAATAAACAGATTTTGGGTACCTGTTCCCAAGGCTGCACATAGCACTTTATTTTTTGAATGGTCACTTGGCAGCTTTGAATCTTTTATATCCTGTACCGACTGGAATCTTTGATTGGTAACAGCTCTGCTATTTATAACAGAGCACCTCTTCTGAGTTGTTGATCTTACCTAACTGCAGTATACTTACTATTTCCTTTTTCCATGTCTCGATCCATAGGGCTGTCAGCATAACTTTGATCATTTGTGGGTCTTATAGTTTTTCTAATGATTGTATTACCTTCCTATACTTACACTTATACTGTCAGAGAATATTGATTATTTTGCTTGGGCTGCTTTAAACTCTTTTTTAGCATCTTGCTTTATAATAACCTTGCTATTAATAACATTGTCCCCCTCCTGATCTATTGACTTTATCTTTTAGCATTTGCTTATCATTTGTTCATAGATCTATTTACATCTCTTGCTTTGGGGCTGGCAGCCCATTTTCCCATTAGGATTTATCAATGTGCTTGGAAATATGATTATATTGACCTCTGTGTTTATACTCACATTGTCAAATAACACTGTTAGTGACTATTGTGCTTGATGTTACATTTAGATTTATGTCCTAGGGAGGACCTTATTTGGTCAGGTTGTGTTCTTTAGCCTTTTAAATGTTTTTATATTTTGGTTTATACTTATATCCCTTTTTTTTAAGTAAAAATATTTTTTTTAAGGTGATCCCTTGTTGTATGCATACTTTAATTTCTCATTGTTCTTTCCCCAGTGAACAGATACAATGGGAAACTGGTTTCCCTGAAAGGAAGATAAAAACCTGGCCTTTTGGAGCTGAGGAACACACTAGACTCAGCGTCCAACAATAAGGGAAGAAAGAGGAAGGAGTGATTAAGAGGGTTTCCCTACTTAGATCATAATCAAGATGTGATCGGAGTAACCGACGCTTTAATGCTGCGTTTCTGAGCAGCCCGTGAAACTGAAACAGTCAAATTGTAACAGTGAAGATGATGGAATTGGATAACAGATATAGAAGTTTCCAAGAGGAAACTGTAAGAAGTAGACTACCTCCACTGTAGAAGAGGGCGGAAGGAAGGGGAGGATTTGAGTCCATGCAACTGTGAACGTCTTGGAGAAGAAATGCTTGTGGAATCTAGAAGTGGACTGAAAAACCTCGTAGAGCATCCTGGATCTTTTCGGAATGATGTAGGGTATGCTCCACCAAAAACGACTACAGACAATAACTGTCTGATGAAACAAACCGGAGATCCGTATGATACAACCCCTCTCCTGTCGAAGGCCTTTTGCAGGATAGGAAGTCAGTAGAATGTATCTTACTGTGGAGGAGTGAACTGCTGAAAAAAATCAGTCCATGACCAGATAATTCTGCCGAGGTTGACCAGGATAGTGTTCCCCCATGTAAAGAAAAGAGAAAACCTACCACTTTGGGTTCCAGATGAAGAAGGGAATGAGGCTTATTTAGCCTACGGGCGATCCTGAGCTGTGCGACACTGGACTCAAGTTCCTAGCTGAGAAAGAAGGGATGCCCGTCATCACAAACTTTCTTTTGTCTGGAAGGATCTTTTGTAAAGAGAGTTAGAACACTGCCACTAGGCCATATTCTTTGACTATGCTCAGACGAGAGAGACACTGAAGTAAAGTCAGTGATTAAGTTTTGAGGAGAACAGAGAAGGCTGCATGTGCGGATCATAACAACATGTTCCGAAAGACTAGACGATTGAGATAAGGGACGATTTTGACCTGTTTGATGGCTGAACCCGAATGGAAGTGAGCTCCGACAAATGTGTAAAGAATCTCCCAGAATGTAGAAAAGGAGGAGCCCTGGACCAAATTTGTGATCCCCGTAAGGCCACTTAAGAGGCTAAGTCGATGGTAATGCCTAGGGATGGCAGAGATTCTTGGAGTCCAAAAGAAGATGCATAGAGACAAACCCAAGCACACTGGGCAGAAGAAAGCATTAGGTTCTATGCGGTTAGCCGTCCTGGAAAGCGTTGAAGTGGGCATCTGTACGTAAGCCAGAGATCCAGAATGGAAAGGTAGGTACTGTCCTACACTGGACCAGAGATTTGGATGAGAAAACCCTGAGTGGCTGGAGTAAAGCCAATCAAAACATGAGGAGACCTACCAACTCCCTGGAGAGTGGACCAGATCTGAACCTAGAACCCAAGTGCTGAGGAACAACTGAGAGCTGGAAAAGTACCTGAATGGCAAAAAGAACGACTGATGGAGACTAGTCGATATAAGAACGACCGGTCCAGCTTATGGAAACAAGTGCTGATCCTTAGATACGGGCTAGGATCCTCGCATGTGGGACCGCTTACCTTGGCATGACCCGCAACATGACATACAGTTGGGCCAAAAGTATTGACACCCCTGCAATTCTGTCAGATAATACTCAGTTTCTTCCTGAAAATGATTGCAAACACAAATTCTTTGGTATTATTATCTTCATTTAATTTGTCTTAAATGAAAAAACACAAAAGAGAATGAAGCAAAACATCGATCATTTCACACAAAACTCCAAAAATGGGCCAGACAAAAGTATTGGCACCCTCAGCCTAATACTTGGTTGCACAACCTTTAGCCAAAATAACTGTGACCAACCGCTTCCGATAACCATCAATGAGTTTCTTACAATGCTCTGCTGGAATTTTAGACCATTCTTCCTTGGCAAACTGCTCCAGGTCCCTGATATTTGAAGGGTGCCTTCTCCAAACTGCCATTTTTAGATCTCTTCACAGGTGTTCTATGGGATTCAGGTCTGGACTTATTGCTGGCCACCTTAGAAGTCTCCAGTGCTTTCTCTCAAACCATTTTCTAGTGCTTTTTGAAGTGTGTTTTGGGTCATTGTCCTGCTGGAAGACCCATGACCTCTGAGGGAGACCCAGCTTTCTCACACTGGGCCCTACATTGTGCTGCAAAATTTGTTGGTAGTCTTCAGACTTCATAATGCCATGCACACGGTCAAGCAGTCCAGTGCCAGAGGCAGCAAAGCAACCCCAAAACATCAGGGAACCTCCGACATGTTTGACTGTAGGGACCGTGTTCTTTTCTTTGAATGCCTCTTTTTTTCTCCTGTAAACTATGTTGATGCCTTTGCCCAAAAAGCTCTACTTTTGTCTCATCTGACCAGAGAACATTCTTCCAAAATGTTTTAGGCTTTTTCAGGTAAGTTTTGGCAAACTCCAGCCTGGCTTTTTTATGTCTCGGGGTAAGAAGTGGGGTTTTCCTGGGTCTCCTACCATTCAGTCCCTTTTCATTCAGACGCCGACGGATAGTACGGGTTGACACTGTTGTACCCTCGGACTGCAGGGCAGCTTGAACTTGTTTGGATGTTAGTCGAAGTTCTTTATCCAACATCCGCACAATCTTGCGTTGAAATCTCTTGTCAATTTTTCTTTTCCGTCCACATCTAGGGAGGTTAGCCACAGTGCCATGGGCTTTAAACTTCTTGATGACACTGCACACGGTAGACACAGGAACATTCTGGTCTTTGGAGATGGACTTGTAGCCTTGAGATTGCTCAAGCTTCCTCACAATTTGGTTTCTCAAGTCCTCAGACAGTTCTTTGGTCTTCTTTCTTTTCTCCATGCTCAATGTGGTACACACAAGGACACAGGACAGAGGTTGAGTCAACTTTAATCCATGTCACCTGGCTGCAAGTGTGATTTAGTTATTGCCAACACCTGTTAGGTGCCACAGGTAAGTTACAGGTGCTGTTAATTACACAAATTAGAGAAGCATCACATGATTTTTCGAACAGTGCCAAAACTTTTGTCCACCCTCTTTTTTATGTTTGGTGTGGAATTATATCCAATTTGGCTTTAGGACAATTTTTTTTGTGTTTTTTCATTTAAGACATTAAATGAAGATAATACCAAAAAATTTGTGTTTGCAATCATTTTCAGGAAGAAACTGAGAATTATCTGACAGAATTGCAGGGGTGTCAATACTTTTGGCCACAACTGCATAATCACAATGAGACTCGAGAAATGTCAGCTGCTGTAAGAAAAGATAAACAATGAATGAGGTCCAACCATTCAAAGAAGGGGGGACCCCAGGAGGATGCCTGACGCAGGCAACTAGGATGACTGCTATAGGCAACAGAAAGGGCGGAAGTCAGCTTACCGAAACAACCAGCTGGGTACAAGTGCTGACCCTGTGAACCACAGGGGCAGATATAGGCAGGGAGTCTGCAAGTTGGAATGGACTATTCGAGTGAGACAGTACTGGGCTATATTTCTAGTCTATGGGTTTTGCTATTTTGGTATAGCTGGTGCAACGTGGCACCCCATGGTATTTAGTTCCTTTTTTCAGTGGTCCAAGCACCTTTCTATTTTGCATTTTTTTGTACATTGTTTTATCTTTGTATTTAATAAAATACATTTTTATGAAGTACCTTTTGGTCACCACTGTATTCATTTACTTTTGGTGACATTTTTGTGATTACTAAGTTAAAATTGTTTGGTTTGGCTTCGGTAGTTGGGTGTTTTTCATTGCCTAGTGCAGCAGCATACACCCATGGTTTCCTCCCAATACTCATGAACGCTTGGTTCTGCAGATCATACATAGGTTGTCAATAAGATAAGGGGAGTTAGCATTTGTCGGGGAACTCTGGTAGCAGCTCATCTAAAGCGATAAAACATTTGAACATTGAAACTCATCATGGCTCTTTCTTCTCTCATCTGTTGGAAAGCTTCAGGTTTCTCGGCCCCTCTCCCCACTTCCTGTTCCATTGGGTGTGCACACCTCAGGAAGGACCAATATCTCACTGCTGCAGTCAGGGATTAGCTGCAGCGATTGCCTTTTTTTTTTTTTTTTTTGTTGAAAAGACGCAAAGAGAAAAGTAGGGTACCCCAGCAGTAGCATGGAGTATCAACAGGGGATCAGTAGGTGAATAATTGTTTGTTGGCTTAATCTTTTTAAATCAGATAGTTTTTATTAAAAGTTTTGCAAATGACAGGCATGTACAACTTACAACATGTTGTCAAACATTCCCTTCCCCAATAACACCCCCCTCCCTTTGTCCTATGGCATGGACTGGTACATAGCGAATAAACCCAATTGTATCACACAACCATATCATATGAGAAAAGGCGAGCAACAACCGACAAGAGACCACCTCCAGGGCCCACCCACTAATCCAGAAGATTCGAGGCAGCCAGGCTGGGAATCTTCAACCATCCCTCCCATATTTTCCCAAAAATATGCGGCACACCCCTCCTAAGGTACACAGACTTTTCCCTATATAATATTTGGTTCAACCTATTAATATATTCTTTTCTTGAGGGGATGTTGGCAGAAATCCAGTGATAAGCTATCAGCTTTCGGGCCACAAATAGCATTCTGGCCACAGCAATTTTAAGGTATTGATCCCCTCCCACCTCATCAACAAACCCCAGAACACAAATCACTGGGTCCCTGGAGACATCCTGTCCCGTGACCAAGTGTATAAGGCCAAGGACCACGATCCAAAATATCTGCAGGCAAGAGCATGTCCACATCATATGTAAGATGTCCGCATTATCCGTCGTGCACTTGGGGCACCTTGAATCCGACCGCAACCCTCTATTGAACAACCATTCGGGAGACCTGTATGTCCTATAGAGGACATATAACTGAGACAGGCGGCCAGGCTCACTAAGAGACAAACTAGGAATCATCTGTAGAATCGAGTCCCACTGCTCCACTGATATCGTACCTAACTGTTGTTCCAACTTTATCAGTGCGCTAATGGGATGCCTTGACAGGACCTGTCCAAGTAAGCCACCATACACCATTGAAATCAGTCCTCTGGTGGACCCCTGCATACCGAGCCTATGGATAAGGACGTCGTGGTGTATGGTTAGGTCAACTTTTTTGCTCTGCACCATATACGCGTGACGCAGCTGCAAATATTGATAAAACATAGAGCGTTGGAGGGGAAATTCCCGTCCCAATTGCTCGAAAGTTTTAAAAACCCCTCCCTCCACCAGCTGCGACACCCACCATATGCCAATCCGCTTCCAGTGAGCAAAGCCTCTGAGCGTTTTCATACATGGCAAATGCTGATTGTCCCATATGGGGGGAGTACTTTGTAAGACCGCGTATTCCTCTCAGCTGCCTCAGCTTATCCCATACTCTAACCACTAGAAGCACCGTAGGAAACCTGAATGCAAGGGATCGAAATCTACCCGACTCCAGACTCGACACCAGCGATCCCCGTCCCACTAGAAATTGAAGGATCTTCTGACCTCCCACCAAATCTGCCAACTCGCCCTCCATCCCTCCTGCTACATGCTGACACTGGGAAGACAAAAAATAAAGCCATGGGTTGGGCAACGCAAGTCCCCCCTCATCCTTAGGTTTTTGCAGGTGTTCAAGTTTAATTCTCGCGCCTTGTTTCAGCCAAACGAGCTCTCTAAAAATCATATTAATTTTATGAAACCTGTTCTGAGGAAGCCAGACAGGGGAATTATGAAGGACATATAAGAGTTGCGGCATAACTACCATCTTCAACAGATTCACTCTTCCCACTACAGAGAGGTGTAACTTTGCCCAGGCCTTAACCTTCTGTTTGATCCTGTCCAACAACGGGACAAGATTTAGACTCTCATAGTCTGTCAGCTTATTGGATATTTTTATGCCCAAATATTGAAGGGACGTTGCAACCGGCACACCTACCACACTGCAGGAGCTTGAGTCCAATGGGAGGAGCGCAGACTTCTCCCAGTAAATAACCAGACCCGAGACCTTCCCAAATACTCCAAGAAGTGTCATCGTGTTTTGTAATGATCTGTCCGCGTCCGCTAAAAATAACAGGTCATCCGCATAAAGTGCTACCTTCTCCTCATGCTCCCCATACCGGAATCCCTCTATGCCAGTATCCAATCTTATCCTGGAAGCCAATGGCTCCACCGCGAGAGCAAACAGCAGCGGGGATAAAGGACATCCCTGCCTTGTTCCTCTATGAAGCGAAAAAGGATTAGACAACTGACCATTAGCCCTCAGCCGAGCGCAAGAGCTTGACCCAACCAATAAAGCCCGGGCCAAAACCCATACAGTGAAGCGTCGCCCATAGATAGTCCCACTCCACACTATCAAATGCCTTAGCGGCGTCAAGGGACAGAACCACCCTCTTCCCGGCATTATCAACCCTCACCTGCATATTCAGATATAATCTCCTAATATTCATAGCCGTCGATTTGTTGGGCATAAACCCCGTCTGGTCGTGGTGTATTAACACAGCTACTACCTTTGAGAGTCGAATGGCCAGGACCTTCGCTAAAAGTTTAATGTCTAGCGTCAACAGGGAGATGGGCCTATACGACGCAGGCAGAGTTGGGTCCTTATCCTTTTTCAACAGCACAGCAATGACAGCTTCTCGCATAGACGGTGGGAGAACACCCCGTTCCAGACTATCATTAAACACCGTCAATAGAGCAGGGAGCAGTACCGTTCTATACCGTTTGTATACCTCAGCTGGCAACCCATCTACCCCAGGTGCCTTACCATTGGACATGGTTCCCAGAGCCTCCTCCAACTCTTCCAGACTTAGAGGTCTATCTAGAGAGCGTCTGTCCTCAGGGGCCAACCTTGGGAGATTGGCAGCCTCCAAAAAGGAAACAACATCCTCTGTCGGGGCCCTAGCATGTGAGGAATACAAGTCAGCATAAAAAATCTCTAGAATTTTTAAAATCCCATGTGCGTCAGTGAGCAGTCGCCCATGCACATCCTGAAGACCCGCTATGACCGCAGACCCTCTCTGTGCCGATGTCACGACAGAAAGCAAATGCCCCACACTTTCCCCACTCTCAAAATATTGAGTAGATTGAAACAGTCGTTTTTGCGCCGCCGCCTCTAATGCCTGTTTGGTCACCTTTGACTGCGCCTCCCCCAATCGCTTCCGAGTGGCAGGTGTGCTCTGCGTTGCAAGGGCCCTTTCCGCATCCTCCAGTTCCCTAAATACAAGTTGTGATTTCGCCCTAGAGGCAGTCTTTATTTTAGAAATCTCTCGTATGTACATTCCCCTTAAGTACGCCTTTAAGGCCTCCCAGACGATCCCACTAGAAGCCGAGCCTCTATTAAGATCAAGATATTCCTGCAACTCAGAGATGAAGCCGTCATTCTTATCGATCAGTTGCAGCCAAAACGGATTAAGACGCCAGAGAGGTCTATCACTCCTCCCGTTCCCGCCCCCCCCAAGCATGACTGAAACAGGCGAATGATCAGATACCGTTCGCGCCAAATATTTAACCTCTAAAGTTTTTCCCAGCATAAGATCATCACCCAGGGCCAGATCGATGCGAGACAGGGAGGAGTGAGTAGAGGAGAAGCACGAGAATTGACGGACGCCAGGGTTACGGCATCTCCACAAGTCGGTCAAAGCTATCTCCCGCACGAGAACCCCGAATGGCGTAAGATTACCTCCCAGCCTCAGAGGTTCATGGCTACCCCTGTCCCAATGTGAATCCAGAATATTATTAAAATCTCCCACCACCAAATGCGGAACCCCCGGAAAATCTCTCAGAATGGCCAGAACTTTATAGATAACTCTACTGCTATAAGGCGGGGGTATATATATAGATGTCAACACCAGTGGGGTGGAAAAGATTGTACAAGATAAAAGGACAAATTGCCCCTCTGTGTCCACCACCACCCGGTGGCACTTAAATTGAGTCCTGGAGTGAATCAATATACTAACCCCCCTAGAGTATTGGGAATGAGTAGAGTGAAAGCCCGCCTGTACCCATCTTTTATCCAGGATTCCCAGCGTCTCCTGTGTGAGATGCGTCTCCTGCAAACAAACAACCGCCGGCTTCTGGTCCGCTATGAAGGAGAATATGGCCTGTCGTTTTACTGGCGACTTCAACCCCCTGATATTCCAACTAAGTATCTTAAAATCAGCCATTATCGTACCACAGCATATTGCCTACCATCTCCCCCCCGGCCGCACCATAGCCAATATTGAAATGTACAAATATGCCAAAGGACATTTTGAACCCAATCCCTCCCCCCTCCCCCCAAAAAACACCCTCCAACAATTCCTTGGGCTGAACCAAGGGCGCAACAAGTAAGGGCACTGTCGAACCCTTCCACCCCATTCAGCAGGCATTTCAATTCCTGTTCACTACCCGCATTTGACAGGATATAACCCCACAGCACTTTGCATTTACCCTTAGTCGTATTCAGACTAAGGCCCCACAAGGACCACAAATTCTTAAAAGAAGAACAACATATAACAGAATAACAAAAGGATAAATAGAAATATAACTTCTTAGGCTACTTTCACACATCAGGTTTTCGGCGTCAGGCGCGATCCGGCGTCGTGCCGGAACGCCGGATCCGGCAAATGTTTAGTAAAACCGGATGTGATGGATCCGGTTTTCTGCCGGATCCGTCTTTTTCTTGACAGACAAAACCGGATCCGTCTCATCCGGTTCATCCGTTTTTCTATCCGTTTTTCGACGGATTACGCCGGATCCGGTTTTTAAAATTGACCCTTGTGGCCTTCCGAACGGGATTGGCTACTGGAAAACTATATATAGCATGTTCCTACAGCCCTTCTTTGACAGGTTGTAGAGGAGAAAGTGCAGGTTGGAGAGAAGAGCAAGTTACTGGCGAAGATGGATGTTGTCATTGGAAATATTTTGAAGAATTTGGCGGATTTTACAGCGGAGGCAAATCGTTTGAGGGTGATTGTTCTGGAGAAGGAGAGAGCGAGACAGCAGCGCATCAGGCATCGTAGACGACGTTTGTGGATCCACCCCATCACAGCCAAGAGAATGACGCGTGGGGTCTATTCTACACTATGCATGGACCTTCGACGAAACCCGGATAAATTTTTTGGATATGTTAGGATGAAAATGGAGAATTTTGATTACTTGGTGGAGCGCATTGCACACCTCATAAGAAAAGCGGACACCTATTGCCGCTTCTCTGTTTCACCCGCAGAGCGTCTGATGGTGACTTTAAGGTAAGCCACATTTATTGGATATGCTCGCATCAGAGCACACTTTCACTGCAATCTTGTTGGTGGTAATTTGTATCTCCAAGTGTTAGGTCAGTTTTGGTATGTAATGCTGTGATTTAAAACTAATTTATTGTTTTTTAATTCCCCACAGATTTCTTGCAACTGGAGAATCCCTTTCGTCACTGCATTTCCAGTACAGACTCGGGATTTCCACCATATCTGGAATTGTGAAGTACACATGCCGTGCACTGTGGGACGCCTTAGCTGAAGAGTTTTTACCAGAGCCCACAACAGAGAGGTGGATTGAAATTGCTGACAAGTTTCAACAGATATGTCAGTTTCCAAACTGCTTGGGCGCTGTGGACGGGAAACATATCCGCATTGTAAAGCCAGCCGGATCGGGATCGGAATATTTCAATTACAAGAAATATTTTTCAATTGTCCTCATGGCCATCGCTGACGCGGAATACAAATTTATTGCGGTTGATATTGGGGCCTATGGCCGCTCCAATGACTCTCAAGTTTTCAAGCTGTCTGCCATGGGGCGTAAACTGTATGGAAACACCTTCCAGTTCCCACCACCTAGACCGCTGCCGCAAACATCTGGTCCACCTATGCCATTTGTCTGTGTAGGGGATGAAGCCTTCCAGCTGTCAGAACACCTTTTGAAACCGTACTCTAGCAGAGGATTGACAAGACCTAAACGCATTTTTAATTACCGCCTCACAAGAGCAAGAAGAATGGTTGAATGTACCTTTGGTATTCTGACAGCCAAATGGCGGGTCCTATTGACTGCGATCAACCTCAAGACAGAAACTGTGGATGAGGTGATCAAAGCGTGCGTGGTACTCCACAATTTTGTTATCTGCAAGGAACCCATTTCCATTGAGGACACCTCTGAAGAAACCACCTTGCAAGATTACCATGACATTACCACTAGAAGTTCTGTGACGGTTTCAGCAATGAGGGACAATTTTGCACTATACTTTGTCACCTCAAGGCAGAGTACACTGGCAGGATGACAGAGTGTGAAAGATTTGTGCCCTAACCAAACTTGTGTACCTTCTGTACCAACAGTATATACCTTTGCCAACCAAAGTTGGCTATCTTGTCATGGTCTCTATTTTTAGCTTTAGGCCACAGGTGTGTACCTGGTTGTGTTTTATGCAAAGTATTTCACCTTTTAACAAAAGTTGTGTACATTGTTAGGAAATCACCAACAATAAACACAACTTTTTAGGTGAAATACTTTGCTTCAAACACAACCAGGAACACAACTGTGGCAAAAAGCTAAAATTTACCCACAGTTACAGTATATACCTAGTTTTGAATACCATTTCACCTTTTAAATACCCTGTATTTAACCTTTTTCGCCGCAGAAAGAAATGACAGACAACCAGTGTAAAATAATTTAACTTTTATTGAAAAATGTTTTTTTTAGTAAACTTTTTTAAAATTTTAATAAACTTGTTTAATAAAACTTTGAAACTATAAAACTGAAACCATAAAACTGGTCATTTTTATTTAAATACACACATTATAATTCTGTGTAGTGTGTGGTGGAAATATTGCTGTAGGGGCTGCGGGACACTTCGACACTGGGAGTGTGGAGAGAGGACTGGGATCGTGGTGGGGAAGGAACAGTTAGAGGTGAAGGTGTGGAAAAAACTACAGAATGGGTGGACATGTGGGAAGCAGAAGAGGTGGTGGGTGGTGGAGTGGAGGGTTGGGCAGGGACTGTAGGAGCAGATGATGTTGATGGCAAGTTGTATGGGGAAGGACTTTTGTACGGGGCAGGTTGCTGGAAGTGGGGAGATGTCTGGTACGGGGCAGGTTGCTGGAAGTGGGGAGATGTCTGGTACGGGGCAGGTTGCTGGAAGTGGGGAGATGTCTGGTACGGGGCAGGTTGCTGGAAGTGGGGAGATGTCTGGTACTGGGGAGGTTGCTGGTACTGGGGAGTTTGCAGGTACTGTGGAGGTTGCTGGTACTGGTGAGGTTGCTGGTGCTGGGGAGGTGGATGGTGCTGGGGAGGTGGATGGTGCTGGGGAGGTGGATGGTATGTAATAGGAGGGGGAGGATGGAAAGTGGCTGGAGGTGGATGGTATGTAATAGGAGGGGGAGGATGGAAAGTGGCTGGAGGGGGTATAGATGTAATAGGAGGGGGAGGATGGAAAGTGGCTGGAGGGGGTGTAGATGTAATAGGAGGGGGAGGATGGAAAGTGGCTGGAGGGGGGTGCAGGTGGAGGAACTACTGTGGTGGTGGGAGGAGGAGGAGGTTGGGAGGTAACTTGCTGGAGAGCAGCGTGGCATGAATGCATTACATGCATCTGCTGGGCAGGAGAGAGCGTTTCCATGCGCTCCACAACAGACCTGAAAAAGGTGTGGTTTGGCGAAGATCTTGCTTCTGAATGCATGGTTTGCAGAAGTGTCTTCACCTCCAGAATGCTGGAGTTGATCTGCTGATAGCCTGCGGAGATTTGCTCTGACAAGACTTTTAGACAGTTCTGGAAAGATGCATTCAGATGCAAGAACTCTGGCGCATAAGTCTTTTCCTGACCCCTCTGCCGCTGCCGCCCAGTACCCGCAGGTGTACTAGAGGTGGCAGGGGCAGAAGGGTGGGGTAAAGGGAAAGCGATCTCCTCACCAGCAGCTTCATGTAATGTAGGCGGCCACGATGCTCCTGTGCTGGTGGATGGGACAGATGGGTCGAATGTGTTGGAAGGCTGGGAAGGTGCAGATGTACCGGGGCGGTCGAAGTGTCCCTCGGTGCCGGTCTCCTCAGGGATCGCCTCAGAAGGGTCCAATCGTGCCGGCTCCCGAGTGCTGCTCACCGTGCTGTGGAATAAAGAGAAAAAAAAACAATTAAAATACTGACATGGTATGGCCCTGGCTGAAAAAATTTTTTACATCTAACATTTTTTTTTCACATGTGGTGTGTAATATTTACCTTCTGGTGACCATTGTTTCCCGGAGGAACGACAGGGCTTCTGCGTACTTGTACTTGCTCCTGCGTCCTCCAGATCCACTCGGGGCCCGCATCTCTTTATTGAACTCCTTCTTGAAACGATCTCTCACAGACCTCCACCGATTCACAATTCTGTTCCCTGAAACGAGAAAGGAGTGATTAGTATACAACATCAGTGTTTCCCAAACTCCAGTCCTCATGGTCCCCAGGGGTCATGTTTTCAGGATTTCCATAGTAAATAGAAATCCTGAACACATGATCCGTGGGGACCACGAGGACTGGAGTTCGGGAAACACTGGTTTAAATCAAGCAACCGGTACTGTATATACTTACGCTCTGTAATCTGGGCCCGAACATCGAGGTCCTCCCAGCGGCCCACAAGGAGCGAACAGATTTCCTCCCAGAGTCGTCGGGTAACGATCAGGTCAGCGTGGCGGCGGTCAGCCATATTCCAGAGCGGCTCCCTTTCTCTGACGAGATCGATGAGGCGGTCCACATCAATCCCTCCATCCTCAACGTCAGAGTCGGGAGCACGCTGTGAAGGCTGTTAAAGAAAAAGACAAAAATAACATAATTAGCCTCCACAAAAGAAATGAAATAAAAAGTGCAAAAAAACAAAGCAAAAATATTTATACTTACACGCTGGTGACCGCCGCGTTGCTGTCGCCGACGACCCTGGGAGGCACTGCGAGGACCTCTTGGCCAAGCACCAGATTGGGAAGACTAGAGAAGAAAACAAAAAAAGTTATGTCTTTGGATGTAGGCATTTGTTTGCTGTGTGTGGTCTGCAGAACATTGTTTTCTATGTGTTGTGTGTAGTGTGATGTTGTGTTTCTGCGTTTGATGCAAAAAACTTACCAATTGTGAGCCCACTCCAGGTGTCTGTCCACCCCTTCCTTCTTCTTCTGGGAGCTCCTCTTCATCTTGTGATTCCTGTTTTGAAATAAAAGGCCATGAATAGACATATATTACAGAGAAGATGGATTTTGGAAATAAAAACTTACCGTCAAACGCTGACGATGCGAGGGAGGGCTCCCAGAAGATGATGTGCTGTCTTCCTGGTGGCCACACTCCATGCCTGTGGGTGGTGTTCCAGCTGCTGCCATTGCTGTTGCTGCTGCTGCTGCTGCATCTATTGGGCGGCTGTTGAATAAAGAGAAACAAAGGGCCAATGAATATCTTGATATTCAATAGCCCTAGTTTGGAGGAATGGGTGATTTGATAATTACCGTCTCTCATCTGCTGCTGGACTCCCCTCCCGTTGTTCAGCATGCTGCTCCAATTGGGGTGGTGCTGATGGTGCTGCTGCAGATGTCTCCTGCCTTCTCCTGCGCCTGGTTGCTGTCTTGGGTGGCATGTTGGGTGTGGCTGTGGGTCCCACTGTCTTGCTTTTATATATGTCTTGTGGGCAGAGCTACTGAGCATGCTCAGACCAAAAAACCGGATCCGGCGCATTGCGGCGCTCATAGGCTTTCATTGTGTGAAAAAGCCGGACGCGCCGGATCCGGCGTGTCCGGCTTTTTCGCCGGAGACAAAAAACGTTACAGTAGACGTTTTTTCCAGACGCCGGATCGCGACACATTGCGACACATTGCCGGATCCGGCGAAAACCGGATGAAACGCATGGCCATCCGGCGCAAATGCAAGTCAATGGGGGGGAAACCGGATCCGGCATTGCATTTCGCCGGATCCGGTTTCTGTCAAAAGCGCCGGATCGCGCCTGACGGCGAAAACCTGATGTGTGAAAGAGGCCTTAGGCAGTCCATTGCATCAGGACCGCAGACTCCAACCGCATGACTCCAGAGCAACTAAGCAGGTCAAGAAACCATCAGCCACAGTCCTGCTCTTCCCTCTCCTTCCTCAATTGTCGCTCGTTAAGGTCCAACCAGTCCACAGCTTCCCTGGGGTCCAGAAAAAAGTGGCTTTTATTCCAGGCCTCAACACGCAATTTAGCCGGGAAAAACATGGAGTACTTGACGCCACAGGCTCTCAGACGCTTCTTGATGTCTATGAACTTCGCTCTCATCTTCTGAACTTCCGGCGAAAAGTCCGGGTAAAAGGAGACTCTGGATCCCTCCATTGTAAGGTCAGGGTGTTCTCTCGAGTATCTAAGGATAACGTCTCTGTCCCTGTAATGAAGGATTTTAGCCAGCACAGGTCTTGGTGGATGACCAGGGAGGGGGGGCCGAGTCGGGACTCTGTGTGCTCTTTCCACTGCATACAGGTGTGTTAAATTGTCCACACCTACTGTTTCTTTAAGCCATGTTTCAATGAAGGCAGTAGGATTCTTTCCCTCACAGCGCTCTGGCATGCCCACAATACGAACATTATTCCGTCTGGATCTATTTTCAAGGTCATCAGTTTTAGCCCAGACAGCTGCCATATCCTTCTTGAGCTCTGTACAATGCTGTCCTGAGTCAGAGGCCGAATTCTCCACAGCACCCATACGCTTTTCCAGCTGGCTTGTTCTGTCTCTAACACTGTGCAGGTCATGTCGCACAGTCTGCATGGACTCCTGCAGAAAGCCCAGTTGCGTCAGGACATGTGAGATCGCAGTCCCACAGTGCACCACTGCCAGCATTACATCTTTGTTGGTGGGCTCGTCTGGAACTTGTAATTGCAAGGCTGTGAGGTGCTGTTTATTTCTTTCCACCAGATCACTCCAGCTAGGCTCAGCTCCTTTCCCCCCCTGCACTCCAGCATGGGCAGCCTCCTCCTCTTCCCCCATTCCCGGGCTCATGTCCTCTGCCACAGTCTCCTGATCCATATCAGAGTCCTGGAGAGACTCCTGTTCTGCCTCAGCCGTGCGGGCAAAGCGCTGCAACCTGGCCGCCACTGCCCTGTTCCTAGCCGCGCTGTCTTCTGCGGCCTCCTCCAAAGCGCGCGCTGAGGCGGCGGCGCCATCTTGGCTCCCCGCTCCGGCCTCTCCTGCCACCCTTCTCTGACCTCTTTTCCCCATATCCCGGGGTGAAGCAGCGATCTCCGGTGCCCCGCGGCGTCTACCGACTCCGGTGCAGCCTCCAGGGGTTATACCAGCCGTGCTGTGGGGACGAAACGGCTGAAGGAAGCAAGTATATGCGGGAGCTCAGCGGGCACACGTCCTCCTCACATGCCGCTCAGGCCACGCCCCCTTGTTGGCTTAATCTTAACTAGAAAAAGCAAAGTCCATTTTTATATGAAAATAAGATATGGACAACCCCTTTAAAAGGGACTCTGTCAGCACAGAATGACTGCTGAAATCAAGTGCAGGTGCTCGGCACACATTGCCAGGGACAATCAATTAAATACACCTTACCACCTGCTTATTTTCCCGTTATATGCACCCCTCTTTGATTGACGGCCCTGGAGTTATTGAGCCAGAGAAGGGAGGAGATGGGTCGGAAGGTGTATTTAATTGATTGGCCCTACCATGATGCATGGAATGCCTGTACTTGGTTGAACAGTCACTCTGTGCTGACAGCAGTCCCCTCCCAGACTAAGAACATCAGCCCTCAGCTGTCCCAGAAATGGTGCATTCATTAGATGCAACAAATCTGGGGCTTAGCCTTGGCTCTTCGCACTTTCCTTAGTGCCGAAAATATATTCCCCCACCCAGTTTGTTGATAAAGATCAAGGCGGAAGGGGTGCTGATCATTCTAATTGCGCCGGATTGGCCTGAGAGATCTTGGTTCGCAGAGGTCGTCAATCTTCTCGCAGACACCCCAGATCTTCTTTCCCAGGGGCCGATTTTCCACCAGAATTCTCGGGCGCTCGATTTAATGACACAGCTGTTGAAACCGCGGTTCTAAGAGCGTCTGGGTTTTTAGGACAAGTGATTCAAACCATGATTTTGGCTAGGAAGCCGGCACATCTTGGGTCTATTATTGGACTTGAAAAGCGTATTTCCGTTGGTGTAAGGCTAATCACATCGCGCCTATGTCTTTTTCTCTCCCTTCTATTTTGGCCTTTCTTCAGGTGTGACTTGACTCAGGCCTTGTCCTCCGTTCTCTAAAGGGGCAAGTGTAAGGGCTTTCTGTTCTATTCCAGAAGAACTTTACATCCCGCTCTATGGTTAGAACTTTTCTCCAGGGAGTGGCTCACGCAGCTCCTCCCTACCGGACACCTGATAATCCCTGGGACCTCAATTTAGTTTTGGAGGACCTCAGGAGTTCTCCCTTTGAACTGCTTAGAGAAGTCTGTCTGTTTTTTCTTGGAAGGTGGTGTTTCTTGTGGCAATCACTTCCATTAGGCGTGTCTCGGAGTTGGCGGCTCTTTGCTGGTTCTCCATCATAAGGTGGTTTTGCGACCAATGCCTATATTGTCCTCCCTTCCTTGTGCCCGATTCCAACTCTTCCTCTGGAACGTTCACTGAACTGGTTAGACCTGTTAGGACAATGTGCGTCTATCTGGTGTGAGGCAGTGACTGGTGTTACATGTGAGGGTCACTGTATGTTTCCCCCAGGAGGCGCCCAGAGGTGTATTGAGGCTATGAGAGGACATTGCAGTCACAGGTGTAGCTGTGGTTGCAATGCAGACTAAAGTGAATAAAGGTCTTGGACATGCTAGTTCCATTCCCGGTCTGGGTTTTCCATGTGGCCCAAGGCCGCAGATTCTAGTTAAAAACCTTGCAGTGTAGGGTTTGGGTGTGTCAGGTTTAGAGTCAGTGTTGGCAGGAGTACAGAGCAGGAGGCTCTGCAGTGCTCCACCTGTGTGAGGCAACACAGGCCAGCGGAGCCAAACAGCCAAGACCTGGCACCCACAGCGTACACAACGGTGCAGTTGCCCACAGCAATGGTCAGAGGAGGACTAGCGTGTTTAGTGACTGTAAACTGGAGGATATGGTTCCTGGCTGTGATTCAGAGGATATTGTGTACTGTGTAATACTGTAAGTAGAACATTAACACAGCGGTGCAGTCACCCATGGCAACCGGTCAGAGGTGGACTGGCGTGTTTAGTGACTGTAATCCAGAGGATATATGCCTGGCTGCGAACCAGAGGTGGACTGTCTTGTTCCCAGCTGCGATCCGGAGGTGGACTGTCCTGTTTTCTGTCTGCGAACCAGAGGATATCATATGCTGTATTATTTGAGTTGAACATTAAAGAGACGTTTTGCTTTGCACTTTGCTGGGTCACTGCCTCGTCACTGCACAGGGTGCTACCGCTGCATCACACTGGCTAGGACCATCCCCTTCAGGAAGATGGACTCACTTTTTGTCATTTCTGAGCGTGTGCGTAGAGGCCTCCTGGCCTCCACAGCTACGATTGCTCGCTAGATGGCAATCTTGGAGGTGTACCGGGTCAAGAACAGGGCGCCTCCCCCTTCCCCCAGGATTAAGGCACCTTCTACCAGGCAGTGGGCGTCTCCTGGGTGGTACACCATAGGGTTCCACCCTACAACTCTGTAAAACGGCAACCTCGTCTTCCATCCACACATTCGCCAAATTTTACAGGGTCCAGATTATACAGACGCCAGCCTAGGTAGGATTTTGCAGGCGGCAATGGTTAGTTCTCCGACCTGAAGGGAGTTTGTGCTGTTCCCTACCCAAGGGCTGCTTTAGGACGTCCCATGGTTTCCTGTGTCCCCCAATGAAGCGATATAGAAAACAGGATTTTTGGTTACTCACCATAAATCTGTTTCTCTGCACTGGGAGACGCCGCACCCTTGCACGTTTTAACAGCTGTATTAACTGTTATATTGATGCAGTTTGAGTTTGTGTGTTTTGTTTCTCTTTTACACATTGCTTCTCCTACTGCTTTCTCACTAACTGATTAACCTAGTGCCAGTCGGTGGGGTGTATACTGCTAAGGAGGAGCTGAAATTTTTTGTGAATAGTGTCAGCCTCCTAGAGGCAGCAGCATACACCCATGATTTCCTATGTCCCCCACTGAAGGCTCGGAGGAATAGATTTTACGATTTTATGTAAATGACCTCTCTTCTAGGTTATGGGGAGGACGCTGCCTGGAAGATACCGTATTTTTCTGACTATAAGACAAACTTTTTTACTCCAAAAATGTGGAAGAAAATGAGGGGGGGGGTGTCTGGATGTACCTGATCTGGCTGTAGATTTGGAAGTTGGGGAGTGGCAGCGGCGGAGTAGCGGATCAAAGGAGGCAGGAGCCAGAGGCTGTGGCAAACTCCTCTGCCCGCTGCTAAAGGAAATTAATATTTACTGCAGTCCATGGGAGTGGAAAGTAGTGAATAATAATTTCTCTTTAATAGCGGACGTGCTGTTAGCCAGAGCAGACGGTTTGCTGCAGCTGCCGGGCTTTTGCATGTCCCCGCTACATAAGGGAATGAATATTCACTGCTCTCCTCTCCCATAGGCGTGGAATAAGGTGAGCATTCATTCCCTTTAGTAGCGGTGACACACGAAAACCCAGCAGCTGCAGTTAACAATGTGTAAGCTATTAAAGAGCAATGAATACTCACTGCTCTACACGCACATAGTCCCGGCATGGACAGAGAACTGTCCTCGGCTTGTAAGCAGCGCATGACGTCAATGCAATGCGCTGCTTACAAGCATAAAGCAGCTGCTGGCACCAGAACAAGATGCTGCGAGGGAGCGCAGGGAAGGTAAGTAGGATGGTTTATTTATTGTTAATGTTTTTTGATGGGGGTCATGCATACAAGGATAAGGAGGATGTGCATACCGGGATAGGGGATATTAGTACAGAATTGACCACATTTTTTGCTTCAATTTTTTTTCCTAATTTCCTCCTCTAAAACCTGGGCACATCTTATTGTTTGTTGCGTCTTATAGTCCACAAATTACGGTAACTGCTTCTAGAGATTATTTTACATGAAGGGGAGTTACCAGTGTGATGTGTAATTTCCGTTCTCTGATCTCACTGCAAAACTGTGTGTGATTAGTGCTGTGAAGTCGGTAAGCCAAACCTCCGACTCCTCAATTTCCTCGACTCCACAGCACTGAACACTAATGATCATGTACATAAAGTGCAGCACAGATTCATCGCAACTAAAAGCCGAGATCCTTAGATCAGGAACAGAACAGATATTTATAGGACATTTCATAACTTTCCCTAATTCATATGAAAAATTATTTTGCACATCCTGCATTGTACCCAATTTATTATATATTTCAGGAGTCCGAGTCGGTCTATTTTATACTGACTATACCAAAATGGACACAGACTGACTCCACAGCCCTGGATTATACTGGACACATCTGCAGGTTCCCCTCCGCTTCCATCTCACAGGCAGACAGGGTTGAAATATTGTTACAATACAGAAGAGCTCAGAGAGAAGCAAAAAATGTGTTTGCAAGGAGACAAACTTCAGTTCTCCTGCTCTGTATTAAGTTACTTGTTTCACACTGGTCACTCATGTAAAATAATCTCTGGAGGCAGAGTTATCTCCAGGCAGCGTCCTCCCCATAGCCTCGAAGACTATTAAGAAAAACGTGGATTTCTCTGGAATAAGACATTGTATCGCAGATATCATAGACGGCTTAGGAGGGTTGATCCGAATGACAGATTCCCATCAAGGCTTAAAAAAAAAAAAAAAAAAAAAAAAAATTTGGAAAGTGTGTATACATGAAGACATGTGACCCAGAAAAGCAGGAGGATCAGGAGGCAGTCAGCACCCATACTGCTCAGAAACCAGTACCAGGCTCTCACGCAGGAAAACGGTGAAGAAATACATCAGGATAAGACTTTGCCAACAAACAGCAACCTTGTACGCCCTCAGAGTCCTCCTGGATGGAGAAAGAAAAATGTTGTGAAGAAGAAACGGAGAGTGGTGGTCATGGGGGATTCCCTGTTGAGAGGAACAGAGGCCGCTATCTGCAGACCGGATATAACTTCAAGAGAAATGTGCTGTCTTCCAGGTGCAAAAATTAAAGATGTGTCTGACAGGATATCAGGACTCTTCAGACCTACAGATGACTACCCATTCCTGCTACTACATGTGGGGACAAATGACACCGCAAGAAACGACCTGGAAACCATCTGCAGAGACTTTGAAGACTTAGGCAAGAAAGTGAAAGAACTGGGAGCGCAGGTGGTCTTCTCTTCCATCCTCCCAGTGGATGGCCATGGAACAAGGAGGTGGAATAAGATTCTGCAGGTGAACAACTGGCTACGTCGATGGTGCCGTCAGCAACGATTTGGATTTCTGGATCACGGAGTGAACTACTTATACGATGGACTACTTGCTAGAGATGGGGTGCACCTTACGAAGACTGGAAAGGATGTATTTGGAAGTCGCCTTGCTACACTTGTAAGGAGAGCTTTAAACTAGAACAAAATGGGAAGGGAAGCAAAAGACCAGAAAAAGCCATACACCTGACAAATGCTATTGAGAACTCTGCTATTAGAAGTGGAAAGGAAGAACAAAGACGAAAGAATCTAATTAATAAAAATATTGGAGAAAGAGAAACCAATCACAAACTAAAATGTTTCTATACTAATGCACAAAGCATGAGCAACAAACAAGGAGAATTGGAACTACTAACACAGGAAAAGAAATATGATGTCATTGGAATCACTGAAACTTGGTGGGACAATACACATGATTGGAATACAAGACTAGAAGGATACAACTTATTTGCAAGAAACAGACTTGATAAACGAGGAGGGGGTGTCGCATTGTATGTTAGAAACGCGTATATCTGCACAGAGATTGAAGCTTCAGAGACTGGGAGTTCTGTGGAAACTGTTTGGGTAAGAATACAAGGACAGAACAATGGAAAGGACACCATTGTAGGCATTTACTACAGGCCGCCTGTGCAAGCTGAAGATATGGATGAACTCTTTATGCATCAAATCGCCAAGTTCTCCAAAAAATATGACATAGTTGTCATGGGAGATTTCAACTATCCAGACCTTTGTTGGGAATCTCTCTCAGGCAAAACTAACAGGTCAAGGAAATTCTTATCCTCTCTTGCTGACAACTTTATCTTCCAAAAGGTAAGGGAGAAAACAAGGGGAACTGCTACCTTGGATCTAATCCTTATAAACAGGGAGGAAATGGTTGAGGAGGTAAAAGTGGCTGGGACCCTAGGAGGTAGCGACCATGCTATTTTAGAATTTTGGATAACTAGAGGCGGAAGACCTGTGAAGACTCAGACGTCAAGGTTAGATTTCAGAAAGGCAGATTTTAAGGGATTCAGAAAGAGAATTGGAGGGATCCAATGGCTGGATATCCTTAAAGACAAAAATGTCCAGGAAGGATGGGAAATCTTGAAAAATGAAATTCTCAAAGCACAGTTGTTAACAATTCCGAAAAGAGGGAAGAATAGGAAGCATTTAAGGAAACCAGGATGGATGAACACAGAACTTAAGCACATGCTAAAAAGGAAGAAAAAAATGTTTATAAAATGGAAAGAGGGAGGCATATCTAAAGAAGAATATAATGCTGTCTGCAGAACCTGCAGGGCACAAATCAGATTAGCTAAAGCTGAAAATGAATTGAGGCTTGCAAGAGATGTCAAAAGCAATAATAAAGGATTTTGGGGATATGTCAAAAGTAAAAGAAAAGTCAAAGATGCTATAGGATTTTTACAGGATGAAAATGATGAAATGGTAAGACAGGATGTTGAGAAGGCTGAACTTTTAAATTCCTATTTTGCATCTGTTTTCTCTCAGAAAGGAAATGTAACACCAACTTTTATTCACTGTCCTATTAAGGGAATAGAAGAATCCAGGATATCTATAAACAGAAAGATAGTGAGGAAACACTTAGCTAACCTAAATGAATTCAAGTCTCCAGGTCCAGATGAATTACACCCCAGAGTACTGAAGGAGATAGCAGAAGAAATTTTTGAACCCCTCTCCATAATCTTTGAAAATTCTTGGAGAACAGGAGAAGTGCCAGAAGACTGGAGAAGAGCAAATGTTGTTCCTATCTTCAAAAAGGGGAAGAAGGTGGACCCAGGCAACTATAGGCCGGTGAGTCTGACTTCTATACCAGGAAAGATCTTTGAACAAATTATTAAACAACATGTATGTCAATACCTGGATAAGAATGAAGTGATTAAACAGAGTCAGCATGGGTTTGTAACTAATAAGTCATGTCAGACTAACTTAATTTCCTTCTATGACGGTATCACTGATTGGGTGGATCAAGGAAATGCTGTAGATATAGTATATCTTGACTTCAGCAAAGCATTTGACAAAGTCTCTCATACAATCCTTATTGAAAAAATGACTAAGTATGGAATGGACAAGGCAACTGTTAGGTGGATTCATAACTGGCTTAGTGATCGGACCCAAAGAGTGGTCGTAAATGGCTGCACATCCAGTTGGAAGAATGTCTCAAGTGGGGTACCACAGGGCTCTGTCCTGGGCCCTGTATTGTTCAACATCTTTATCAACGATTTAGATGAAGGAATTGAGGGTAAACTGATTAAATTTGCTGATGACACAAAGCTAGGAGGGATAGCTAATACTAGAGAAGAGAGAGAAAGGATTCAAAAAGATTTAAATAAACTGGAGCAGTGGGCAGCAACTAACAGAATGGTTTTTAACAGGGAGAAATGCAAAGTACTACATCTGGGCAATAAAAATGAAAAAAGCATATATAGAATGGGAGGAATAGGGCTAAGTGACAGCACATGTGAAAAAGACTTGGGTATACTAATAGATCACAGACTGAATATGAGTCAACAGTGTGATGCAGCGGCAAAAAAGGCAAATGCAATTCTAGGATGTATTAACAGAAGCATACAGTCTAGATCACGTGAAGTCATTATTTCACTCTACTCCTCTTTGGTCAGACGTCATCGCGGACATTTTCGCAAAGGATTACTGGGAACGGCTGCGCGGGACGTCGGAAGGTAAGAATAACACCATTTTTTTTTTTACATTTTATCTTTTACTATGGATGCTGCATAGGCGGCCTCAGTAGTAAAAAGTTGGTCACACTTGTCAAACACTATGTTTGACGAGTGTGACCAACCTGTCAATCAGTTCTCCAAGCGATGCTACAGATCGCTTGGAAAACGCTAGCATTTTGCAAGCTAAATACGCTTGCAAAATGCTAGTTTTTCCGCGGGAAAATCCGGGAATTTAAAATGCGATTTTCCCGCGGAATGGTACGTGTGAACTTAGCCTTAAAGAAGCACTCCTCCTCCCATCAAAGTTTTTATCCTCTTAATATATTGCAGTCATCATATTATACAATTGCTCATTTTGCCTTTGTACCCAGCTAATTATTCTGTGCTCTGTGTAGAAACAGGAAGTCTCTTGTCCCTGCATTTATCATCCCCCTCTTTAACTCCTGACCCAGCTGCTCCGCTGCCATAGACTTTTGCAGTGATGACTCATGACTTGTGCAGACAAAATTGACCTCCTGTTTCTACATAGAGATTCAGCTAGTCAGTTTATAATCATGTGATGTCATAGATGTAATGGAAAAGAGAAGAAAAGAGAAGAATTAGCTGGGGAGAAGGAAAAATGAGCAATTGTAAGTACATATAGTTATTCTATATAATATGATGACTGCAATATATTAAGAGGATAAAAACTTTGATCGGAGGAGGAGTGATTCTTTAATGCAATTAAAAAATGTTCAAGAGTGGACAATTCTGTATTACTCTGTCGCCTAATTGGGGAACACAGAACCGTGGGTGTTATGCTGCTGTTCACTAGGAGGCGACAGTATGCATAATCTGAAAAAGATTAACTTTGGCTCCTCCTCTGCAGTATACACCCCTGGACGGCGTCAACCTTCTCCAGTTTTTGCTTAGTGTCGCAAGGAGGCACACCTAAGATTTTTTTTTTAATCCGTTTTTTTCTTCCTTGATTTTTTTCAACGGATTACAGATGAAGAAAAGTGGGTCTCCAGCGAGACTCCCGGCATGGCTCCCTCCTCGGTCCCCTATTAAGGGGTACCCGGTTGAGGTCGAGATGGCTCTTCCCCATGTCGCTCCTTCCCCAGTCCTTCGGGTACTGGTTCGAAGTCGAGAACCCCCCCTCCTTCCCCAGTTCCCTTGGGCTCTGGGTTGAGGTCAAGGATAGGATGAAGCCCCCTGACTGTGACAGCAGCACCCTCCCTAATACCCCTATGGGGGCATTAGGTTGAGACACCGCAGGTAGGACTTGTATCAGGCACCATTCGGCCACTTACAAGTCCAGGGACCCCAGCCCAGCTGCGCTTGTCAGAGACAAAGCTCCCTGCGCCCCTGTCTCTCCGGCAGCACCAGCTGCATAGCGCCTCAAAGGGACCCCCCACAGGGCCCAGGTTGCGTTTATGACCCCACCACTAGCCTACCATTCAATCCGGGGGGGTCTGGTTTGAATCAGACCCCCCCCTGGACAACTGCGCCGTCCTGGAGCCCTTCTGGGCATGAGGTATCAAATTTAGGCCACGGCTTCGGCCTAGCCGAAGTCGCCGCCTTATTCCCTCCCCCCCCCGGATGTAGAAAATGACACCCCGCAGTGTCATAGAATGGGCGGATCGAGTCTGGAAGGGCGCGCTTTTACATAGTTCAGCGCGCCCTTTTCAGCATCTCCACCCCCTTCCTCCTCCACCTCAGAATTCCGGTGGCCATCTTGCTGCACCTGAAGCTGAAGGCAGAACAGCGGTCTCTGGGGGGCACAGAAGTGCGATTTATCGGCGCTGGACCTAGGGGGCGCACCGGTGGGGTAAGATCACAGCTGGGTTCTCTGTACTCAGCTGTGAGTTCATATAACCTATAACGCTCCCCTATTCCTTTTCCTCTGCGTAGATACCGATGTAGGGCCTCTGCTAATTAGCCTCTAGCCACTATGTCGGGCTCAAGGAAAAGGACCAGACAAGACTGCTTTTATGCAGTCTGTACAGCCTGCAAAGCCACTCTCCCCAGCGGCAGCACGTACCCGCACTGCCAAGACTGTACCCAAAACACTGGGTCAGAACCCCAAGAAGTCCCTACCAACGCTTCTGCGACCGCTACTGCGCCGGAATGGGCGACTCAGATGTCGCAGTCTATGACACAGTCTATAGATAACCTTACCTCCACATTACTGCAGGCTCTGCAGGGTCATGTAACATAGTAACATAGTAATTAAGGTTGAAGGGAGACTTTAAGTCCATCTAGTTCAACCCATATCCTATCCTAACTTGCCCTAACATGTTGATCCAGAGGAAGGCAAAAAAACCCCATGTGGCAAACAGTAAGCTTCACATTGGGGAAAAAAATTCCTTCCCGACTCCACATACGGCAATCAGACTAGCTCCCTGGATCAACGCAACACTAAGGAAGCTAGTGTATATACCCTGTAATATTATACTTTTCAAGAAAGGCATCCAGTCCCCTCTTAAATTTTAGTAGGGAATCACTCATTACAACATCATATGGCAGAGAGTTCCATAGTCTCACTGCTCTTACAGTAAAGAATCCGCGTCTGTGAGTATGCTTAAACCTTTCCTCCAGACGTAGATGATGCCCCCTTGTCCCGGTCTAAGAGTAAAAAGATCATTAGAAAGGTCTTGGTATTGTCCCCGCATATATTTATACATTGTAATAAGATCACCCCTAAGCCTTCGATTCTCCAAACTAAATAACCCCAAGTGTAATAACCTATCTTGGTAATGCAGACCCCCCAGTTCCCTAATAACCTTGGTCGCTCTTCTCTGCACCCGCTCCAGTTCAGCTATGTCTTTCTTATACACCGGAGACCAGAACTGTACACAGTATTCTAAGTGTGGTCGCACTAGTGACTTATATAGAGGTAAAATTATGTTCTCCTCCTGAGCATCTATGCCTCTTTTAATGCATCCCATTATTTTATTTGCCTTTGCAGCAGCTGCCTGACACTGGCCACTAAATGTGAGTTTGTCGTCCACCCATACACCCAGGTCTTTTTCAGTGACAGTTTTGCCCAGTGTTTTCCAATTAAGCACATAATTATACATCTTGTTCGTTCTACCCAAGTGCATGACCTTAGATTTATCCCCATTAAAGCTCATTTGCCATTTATCAGCCCAAGCTTCTAGTTTACATAAATCCTCCTGTAATATAAAATTGTCCTCCTCTGTATTGATTACCCTGCAGAGTTTAGTGTCATCTGCAAATATTGAAATTCTACTCTCTATGCCCCCTACAAGGTCATTAATAAATATGTTAAAAAGAAGCGGGCCCAAAACTGACCCCTGTGGTACCCCACTGCTAACCGTGACCCAGTCCGAGTGTGCTCCATTAATAACCACTCTTTGTTTCCTATCCCTGAGCCAGCTCTTAACCCACCTACACATATTTTCCCCTATCCCCATTGTTCTCATTTTATGTATCAACCTTTTGTGTGGCACCGTATCAAAAGCTTTTGAAAAGTCCATGTACACCACGTCCACTGCATTCCCTTGGTCCAGTCCGGAACTTACCTCTTCATAAAAGCTTATCAGATTAGTCTGACAGGAACGGTCCCTTGTAAACCCATGTTGATATTGGGTCATAAGTTTATTCTTCTCCAGATACTCTAGTATAGTATCTCTTAGAAAACCCTCCAGGATTTTACCCACAGTTGAAGTTAAACTCACTGGCCTATAATTTCCAAGTTCAGTTTTTGTCCCCTTTTTGAATATTGGCACCACATTTGCTATACGCCAGTCCTGTGGTACAGACCCTGTTATTATGGAATCTTTAAAGATTAAAAATAATGGTCTATCTATGACTGTGCTTAATTCCTGCAGTACTCGGGGGTGTATCCCATCCGGGCCTGGGGATTTGTCAATTTTAGTGATTTTTAGACGCCGCCGTAATTCCTGCTGGGTTAAGCAGGTGACATTTAATGGACAATTTTTATCCCTGATCATGTTATCCGTCATGGGATTTTCTTGTGTAAACACTGTCGAAAAAAAGTCATTTAGCATATTGGCTTTTTCCTCATCCTCCTCCACCATTTCACCCAGACTATTTTTAAGGGGGCCAACATTATCATTTTTTAGCTTCTTACTATTTATGTAGTTAAAGAATATTTTGGGATTATTTTTACTTTCTCTGGCAATGAATCTCTGTCTCAATCTTTGCTGTTTTGATTTGCTTTTTACAGAATTTATTTAATCTTCTGTATTTAGTTAATGCCTCATCACTACCTACTTGCTTTAATTCTCTAAATGCTTTATTTTTATCTCTTATTGCGCCCCTTACAGCTCTATTTAGCCATAGTGGTTTCCTCCTATTTCTAGCATGTTTATTCCCATATGGTATATATTGTGCACAGGTCCTATTCAGAATGCTAATAAACGTCTCCCATGTCTCGGCTATGAACGTTACCCAGCAAAGATCTCAGGGACAGGCCGCTTCCGACAGTTTGAGTCGTAAGCGGACCCACAGGTCGCGTTCATCTGCGTCCTCGCATAGCACTAGGTCGCCCCCCTCCAGGGAGAGACACAGTGGCTCCAGGTCACGGAGACTGTCCCCTGATAGAGAAACACAATGCGGATCTCCACAATGATCCCAGGCCACAGAACACCTCCGCCCTAGTTCGCCCGCTAGGGAGCTCCTTAGCGATGCGCAAGACTCAGAGGGCATATGTGACTAACTCAGATAATGAAATGGAGAACACTCTGGTCCCTTGTCCCCCTAGCAATACGGCGCTAGTTGAGGATATAATCTCTTCCATCCTTCGGGTACTGGACATTTCTGATCCAACCCCGGAAGCACCAGAACACAAGATTTCCTTCGAGAGTGTTCAGAAACCATCTAAGGTCTTCCCTAATCACCCGGAATATCAAAAAATACTTTCTAAGCATTTTTCGCAGCCTGAGAAAAAATTTGCCAATTGCAAATACTTGAAAGCAAAGTACCCCTTCCCACAGAAGGACACTAAGGATTGGACAGATCCGCCTGAAGTGGACCCCCCAGTCTCTAAGCTGGCAGCACAAACACTTCTCTCACTGCCGGACAGCTCAACCCTCAAAGACGCAGCAGACAGACAGGTAGAACGCATGGTGCGTTCAATCTTCGAAGCGGCAGGTGCCTCTCTGGCTCCCGCATTTGCTTCAGTTTGGGCAACCAAGGCCATTATGGCCTGGGCTACTCTATTGCAACAGGGCTTCCAAGCTTCAAATCCTCAGCTGGCGGACCAGGCGGTGCAAATTGCAGTAGTGGCAGATTACATGGTCCATGCAGCATTGGATTCTGCAAGAGGGGTAGCGGGAATAGCATCAAACGCCATCACAATTCGGCGTATTCTCTAGCTGAGTGAATGGAAGGCGGATGCGGCATCAAAAAAGTCCCTGACAAATCTCCCGTACTTCAGTGGACGTCTTTTCGGTGAAAAGCTGGATACAATGATATCCAATGCTACTGGGGGTAAAAGTACTTCTCTCCCTCAACTAAAACCAAAACGCACGTTTAAAAGACGTAATCAATCTCGTTTTCTATCCTTTTGGAATTATTCAGGCTGGTCCGTCTCTCGCCCAGCACAAAATCGTAACCGCTCCCCCCCGCAGAGACAACACACGGGCGGCACAGAGGCCGGACAGGAACTGGCAGTCAAAAGCAAGCCAGGCAAAATCCAAAGGAGGAAAAGCTCAGACTTTCCCCTCATCATGACTCATGCCCTTCCGGAAGACACCCCACTTGTGGGCGCACGACTGCTACTCTTTCAGCAGGTCTGGCTTCCTATTACAGAAGACAAGTGGGTCAAGGAAATAGTGTCTTCAGGATACAAGATCGAGTTTACTACCAGCCCACCGCACAGGTTCTTTCTCTCCGTTCCTCCAAAGCCTCCACTCAAAGCTCGAGCCTTCCATCAAGCGGTTTCTTCCCTCCTGCAAGCAGGAGTCATAGTACCGGTTCCAGCAGACGAGCTCTTCCGAGGGTTCTACTCCAATCTGTTCGTTGTGCCCAAGAAGGGAGGCAGCGTCCGACCCATACTAGACCTCAAGCAACTCAACAAGTATGTTCGAGTTCGTCACTTTCGCATGGAATCCCTCCGGTCAATCGTTGCATCCATGGAAAAAGGAGAATTTCTCGCCTCCATAGACATACAGGACGCATACCTGCATATACCAATTGCTCCCGCCCATCAGAGATTTCTCAGATTCGCAATCAACCAAGACCATTACCAGTTTGTGGCCCTCCCGTTCAGTCTCGCCACGGCTCCCAGAACATTTACAAAGGTCATGGCAGCCACCATGGACGTTCTACACTCCAGAGGCATAGTAGTCGTTCCATATCTGGACGACCTTCTCGTCAAGGCCCCCAACTTCAAGGACTGCGAGGTCAATGTCTCAATCACCATCGACACTCTGAGTCGCCTGGGATGGTTAGTCAATTTACAGAAGTCCTCGACTACCCCGAGTCAGTCTCTGGCCTTCCTGGGGATGCTATTCGACACCTCCAAGGGTCTGGTGATCCTCCCCAGGGACAAGGAACTGGCCCTCCGTTTGGGAGTTCGCACTCTCCTCCGCAAGTCCCCCCGATCTCTCCGGTATGCCATGAGAGTACTTGGCAGGATGGCAGCGGCAATGGAGGCGGTACCATTTGCCCAGTTTCACCTCAGACCCCTTCATCTGGCCATCCTCAAGTCCTGGGACAGGAATCTGTTCTCCCTCGACAGGGAGTTCCGGTTATTATCGAAAACCAGGAGGTCCCTGCACTGGTGGCTCAAGCCAACCTCGCTTGCACGGGGAAAATCCTCTCTCTCCGGTCAATGGAAGGTTTTGACCACCGACGCAAGCCTTACGGGTTGGGGCACGGTGCATCTACATCACAGAGCGCAAGGCAAGTGGTCACCAATGGAAGCGACCATGCCCAGCAACATCCTGGAAATTCGGGCCATCTTCCTGGCATTGAAAGCCTTTCATCACTTGCTAGCAGACTCTCATATCAGAGTACAGTCGGACAATGCCACGGCAGTGGCATACGTGAACCATCAAGGCAGGACCCGCAGCATCCATGCGATGAACTAAGTAACACGTATCCTACACTGGGCGGAGGATGTGAGGTCGGTACTCTCTGTGGTCCACATTCCGGGTGTGGACAACTGGGAAGCCGACTATCTCAGCAGACAAGGAATGGACTTGGGGGTGTGGTCTCTCCATCCCGAAGTTTTTCGTCAGATCTGCCATCGCTGGGGGACCCCGGACGTGGATCTGATGGCATCCCATCTCAATGCCAAGGTTCCCAATTTTATGGCCAGGTCGCGCGACCCGCGGTCGCTAGGAGCAGATGCCCTGGTTCAGGACTGGACCCAATTCCAGCTTCTGTACGTTTTTCCACCCCTCCCCCTGATCTCCAGAGTCCTGAGGAAGATCAACCAAGAGGGAGTTCCCACCATTCTGATCGCTCCAGACTGGCCCAGGCGTACATGGTACGCCGACGTCGTGCAACTCACAGCAGACTTGGACTAGCCTGCAAGGAGATTTTTGTGTACTCACCGTAAAATCTCTTTCTCTTAGCCTTTAATTGGGGGACACAGCTCCCACCCTGTTGCCCTTACGGGCCGTTGTTAGTTGAGTTCTCATATTGTTCTTTGAGCTCGTACATAGTGGCCTTCTTACAGGCATGGTTATGTTATTTGTGTTACGTTCCTCCTAATGCTTTTGCACAAAACTGGAGAAGGCTGACGCCGTCTAGGGGTGTACACTGCAGAGGAGGAGCCAAAGTCAATCTTTTTCAGATTATGCATAGTGTCGCCTCCTAGTGGACAGCAGCATAACACCCACGGTTCTGTATCCCCCAATTAAAGGCTAAGAGAAAGAGATTTTACGGTGAGTACACAAAAATCTCCTTTTTCCCGTCTGTTCTTCCACATCGACATGTAAACTTACCTTTAGCTAAACATGTAAGGAAGATGAATAACTCCCATTTACCAATTATATTACCTGGGTAGAAGCTCTCCACTAAAATGTAACAGGGCTGGTCAGCTAGTGAGAATAGAGAATGTAAGACCACCATCAACCTTCAAACATTAGGGGCTGCAAATATATACATTTGCCTGAGTTAAACAAAAATGTAATGATGCAATTTTTTTTATATACTTTATCTCTATCAATTCATGTTGCTAGATCATAATAATCAATATTCATCAAGAAACTGAAGAATTAATGACAACGAGGAAACTGATACTATTCAAGAAAGCATTTATACACAGAACCAATAACGAGGTCATCCCAAACATATAAAAAAGGCTATTTGTCCACAGCAACAATGAAGTCAAAAAGTGTCCCTCTGTACAAACGGTAAAATCAGTTTCTATGTAGTCTGGATTTTGTGCCCTACCATTAATAAGCAATACCAATCCTTTATTAGATAGTCCAGTCCTATTACGTCCATCCTCTGATCTGTGCTGGGACAACTGGAATGTTAAAGTGATAGAAACAATCATTTCTGGACAGAAGCATTGCTGTTGTGTTCTTTCACCAGACCAGAAGCCTTCGAGTTGGAGGTCTGTATATGTACAAGTAAAGTTGCGTTCAAGTTTTTCTGTCACTCATATACACAATCTGCAGATTTCTTTTTGTAATCCTTATGGAAAGCAACCTAATTTTGACCCACTGTCCTTCTTAGGATCATTGCGCTACCATGGCCATGACAGCTGTTTGAAATCCCACTATCAGCTTCCTACTGTTGTGGGGCAATATATTCTTCACTCTTGGAGTGTAAGTTGTCAGCAGAAGCTGAACTGTGATACTAAATCTTCACTACAGAACATAAGTGCAGAGTCTCACATCCTATCAGACCCTCGTCCTGAGAAGTCTGTCTGCAGAGGTACAATATTATGGTCATATGCCGCATGTTCAGAGTTCCCGGTGCTGGCAAGCTTGAGCTGTGCGGCCGCATGTGACAGCTGGAAGGCGGCATCCGGATGTGCTGTTTCCGGCAGCAAAGTGCACTCTCTATCCAGCATATCTGACACTCCCTTTAATAAATCCAGAAATCCAAACGCAAGGGCAGCTTTCCTCAGTCGGTTCAGTTCCTGGATATGAAATCATACAAAAGTGTTAAAGCAGTGTAGAAGAAGCCGTAACATATGATTGCATGGATGGGACATTAATCAAGAGAGGAACAAACCCCTGCATAAAGAGAATGCAATCTGTATGGTGTACATCCACAGTCAGGCTGCAGACACTATTTAGAGACTTTATGTTTCTTCTAGTTCCTCATTTGAACTCCTTGTCCTAGTGACGATGACTATGGAGACATTGACGTTAATGAGTAAGCAGACAGTAGAAGGGGGTCAGCTAGATCTTACTTTATAGAAGGTTTGAGTCTTCTCTGGAAGTTTCCTGGCGTTCCTTAGGATCTTCTGCACATCGGTCTACAAGACAACAGCAACCATGTAAGGAATGTCACATGTCGTCTAAGATTTGCTGACCCCACTAACATCCCGTACCATTATGCATGAAGCAACCTTGCGTCTCTTTCTGACTTCTACTCTCCTTTACTTTATATCATGGTGTGATCAGTCTGTGAAGTCGGGGTATAATATAAGACTGATTTCACAAAGCGAACATGAAATGCAACAAAAACTGCATATACATGCAGGAACTGAACATGGGTTTTTTTTTTTTTGCAAATTAACATTAAGTGAAATGCTTCTTGGACAGTGTTGGAAACCTAATTGGGCATAAGAGATTGTACTTGTTTACTGCCACAATGACACTCTCAGCAAATGTTAATGTCGTGTTTACTAAGGCAAGAAAAAAAAGATTGTGTGGCTTCGTAGTGAAATGCAATGCCAAAAGAAAACTGGCACTGACCTACTAGAAATACAGATGCATGACTCGTGAAATTGGGACCTACACACACTCCTCAACATTGAAATTCTAAAGCCAAGAAAAAAAGTGGTGGAATTAGAAGTGTTAATGATATGCAAATGGTGAAAAAATGAAAACAAACATTTCGATTAATTCAGTCTTCAGTAGGGTGGGGGCAAGTGCAGAAATCCCCATATTTGGCGGCTAGGCACACTTACAGCTCCCTTTGCAGTTGCCGACTAATGACGCCCCAGATGTGCTCGATGGGAGACAAGTTCGGAGATTCTGCAGGCCATGGCAGCACATTTAAGACACACAGGCTGCTCACAGTAACACAAGCAACACTTGGCCTGGTGTTGTCGTGTTGAAAAACGGCTTCCTGAGACACTTTGGAGAAATGGTCATACCACTGGTTCCCAACCATGTCAATGTTCCACCGAGCTGTCAGTATACCTGGAATGAAAACTAGAGGTGTCTGGCTACTGTACATTATGCCACCCTACACAATAGAAATGATGTGACGTTCACTTGTCAGGGCGTTGCCCACATGGTTACCATACCAATCTTTGACTATCACTGAAGAGGACAGACGTTCAATCAAGCCTCCATTGCTGTACTGCTCTATATAATGATATCCTTTGAGAGCAGTGACATGAGGTCAATTTAACACTTGTAAGTGGACATCTGGCTCGTAGTCCAATGTCGTGCAAACTGATGATTTGTGTAGACACTGCTTGACACCTTAAAGTTGGTATGCGATGTCCAGTTTCATTTGCATTACAGAATGCATCAATCATGAAACCAGTGGTACGGTCATTACTGCAAAGTGTCCCAGGAGCAATTTTTCAGCACGATCATGCTAGGTCGCATGTTGCTTGTGCTACTATGAGCAGTCTGCATGGCCTAAACGTGCCACCATGGCCTGCAGCATCTCTAGACTTGTCACTGCACATCCGGGACGTCATTGGTTGACAATTACAAAAGGAGCTGCCAACAGCAGATCTTGATGAGTTGCGTGCCCAAGTGCATTCAGTGAGGCAGAACACACCTCAGTGATAGCAGGTAAGGTGTATACAGTGGCAAGTAAACGTTTGGTTACCTCTGGTCAAAATTACTTTTATGGTGAACGGTTAAGCAAGTTGAAGATGAAATGATCTCTAACATTAAAGATGACATTTTTGAATTTTAAGCACAAAAATATATATAAATTGTCATATTTTACAGTTTCAAAATTACAAAAATGAAAAATGGGCAGATGCAAAACTTTGGTCGCCCTGCAGTGTTAGTACCTAGTAGCACCCCCTTTTGAACGTATGACAGCTTGTAAATGCTTTCTGTAGCCAGACAAGAGTCTTTCACTTCTTGTTTCAGGGCTTTTCATCCATTCTTCCTTGGAAAATTCTTCCAGTTCTGAGATTCCTGGGTCGTCTTGCATACTGTCACGATCCATTTTTGGATCTGTGTCAGTTTGGTCTTCTCAGATATAAACCTATATCCTTTCTGGCAATTGGGGGTTAATGCCAGTTTTTCCCCCCGGTGGCCGCTGGTGTTACTACATGTTTAGTTAGTCTGCTGGTGGTGACCATTCCCACCTACCTATATAAGGTCACCTGGTGCATCAGCTGACTGTTGGTTATGACAGGTTCTTTTTTGGATACCAACTCGTGGTGAAGACTGGAGCTACCTGGTGCAGTGGTGATTCAGCTTGTCGGGAGCAGTGGTGGTTCTGCTGAAGAGAAAAGCTTTGTGGAGCAGTGGTGATTCTGCTGAAAGCTGAGTTCAGAAGCCTTACTCTCCTGCACAGTGCATTGGCAGCAGAGAAAGCCAAGTGTTGTTTTGTTTAACCCTGTCTGTCGTATCTCCCCTTGGTGTTTTATTAGTGCAGCGGTGGGACCAGTGTCTGCACTTACCAATTCCCTAGTGAGGGATAGGTATCTTGCTCGGCGACAGGTTGAGAGAACCTGTATAGGGACGTCAGGTTAGTCCAGGACTCAGCCGCAGCAGAGTGCAGGAGGTGTCTCTTTCCCCATTCCCTGTAGCAGGGCCACCGTTGTAATTGTGTCTCCGGTGTTCCCTTGTCTGTTTGTCTTGTTATTTGGTGACCGACCAGTCGTCGGGTCGCGTCACGCAGGGCCAGTCATATATCGTGACATTATAACCAACCGCCCATTTTTTCTGGTGAGCCATGGGCCAAATGCAGACCTTTGTCCAATTGCTTCAGACCCTCACTGAGGAGCGTGGGGTGCTGCGTGGTGTGGTGTAGCAGCAGCTGCAGCAGTTGGTGGGGTTCGGGACCTCAGGTTCAGGCTCAACCAGAACCAAAGTTATCTCTGCCAGACAGATTTTCTGGAGGAAGAGATAATTTTTTGGTTTTTCAGGAGGCCTGCAAGCTACAGTTCAGGCTCCGCCCTCGTTCTTTAGGGAGTGTGGAACAGCAGGTGGGATTCTTATCCCTCCTTAAGGTGATCCCCAATCCTGGGCCTTCTCCCTGCCGGCCGATTCACCCTCTCTAAGGTCGGTGGACGAGTTTTTTGCGGCTCTGGCGAATATGCCCCCTGTAGTCCTTGCTAGGGAGGAGGACTCATTGGTGCAGTAGGACAAGCCCAGGCAGGTGGGAGGAGTTGGTTTCCCAGTGGTGTTGCCTGTGGTTCGTCGTGGTTTGAGGGTATGTTTTTGCTGTGGGCAGACTGGCCATTTTTTTAGGGTCTGCCCGGCTCGCTCCAAAACTTCTGTACCATCTAAGAAGCCGCGTCCCCCTGGTCATGTGGAGGGAGGCGACCAGGGAGTGTATATTTCCTCCATTTTGCCCTCTCAGTGTACTATATCAGCAGAAGTGGTGGTTGTTAGGGTACCTGAGGGCATACCGGTGTTTGTGGACAGTGGAGCGGGAGTCAATCTGGTGGACACTCACTTTGTCCAGACCCATGGCCTGAGTTGTAGGATGCTGGCCAAACCCCTAAGCGTCCAGGCCATTAACTCTGTCCAACTGAGTCAGGGGAGGTTGACCCAAGTGGTAGAAAATATACATCTGCGTATAGGGACTCATCATGAAGAGTCCCTGTCATGCTATCATGGGGGGTATACCATCACCTATCGTTTTAGGCCTCCCTTGGTTGGAAAGACAACCCGGTAATAGATTGGCGGTCTAGGGAAGTAGTCAGCTGGGATCAGTCGTGTGAGGGCTGTTGCCTGGGGGGGCTACTGTCTCTGCCGCCTCTCTACAACCGTCCCCTTCTTCTCCAGTGGGGGCAGCAGAGGTGCTGCCAGGGAGTAGGGGCAAGTCTCAACCCTCACCATTAGCCATCCCTGAGAGGCGGAGTCCTCGTAGGAGGAGGGGTCGGAGGAGGGTGGTGGTTCCCTCTGTGAATTGTAGGGGTGTGAGTGTGGTGACACAGGGGGACGTCTCTGTTGTCAGTTCCTTGAAGAGTTCACAGTCTTGTGGCAAACGCGTATGTGGCAATAAACGTTCAGGTCCGGACCTGTGTGAACGAGTACAGTATGTATGGGTGTCCACCAAAAACATCCAGTGGAAGTGTGCTGCTGGGGTCTGGAGTTCTCGGGTGATCGGGCCGTATTGGGTGTCAGCCATCCTCGGCCCTGGGACTTACCAGCTGGAGTTACCCCCAGTAATGCCCATACTCAACTCATTCCCCAGGTCAGCGCTCTGGAGATTTGTGGTGTCTCCGGAGCATATGTTGTCACCTCCATCAGTCCACGTTTGCCATAAACCTGAGAGTCAGGTGATTGCTGAGATGAACTCTGGTGGATCTAGGCGTCCTCACTGTAGGTGGTTTTCCGGTGAAGTGCAGTGTTGAGGGTCCAGAGGTCGCTCATTGTAAGGGGGGTACTGTCACGATCCATTTTTGGATCTGTGTCAGTTTGGGCTTCTCAGATATAAACCTTTTTCCTTGCTGGCCATCGGGGGTTAATGTCATTTTTTTTCCCCCGTTGGCTGCAGGTGTTACTACGTTTAGTTAGTCTGCTGGTGGTGACTACTCCCACCTTTCTATATAAGGTCACCTGGTGCATCAGCTGACTGTTGGTTATGACAGGTCCTTTTATGGATACCAACCCGTGGTGAAGACTGGAGCTACCTGGGGCAGTGGTGGTTCAGCTTGTCGGGAGCAGTGGTGGTTCTGCTGAAGAGAGGAGCTTTATGGAGCAGTGATGATTCTGCTGAAAGCTGAGTTCAGGAGCCTTACTCTGCTGCACGGTGCACTGGCAGCAGAGAAAGCTAAGTGTTGTTTTGTTTAACCCTGTTTGTCGTATCTCCCCTTGGTGTTTTATTAGTGAAGCGGTGGGACCAGTGTCCGCACTTACCAATTCCCTAGTGAGGGATAGGTGCAGGGTAAGTGAGGGACAAGGTATCCTGCTCGGCGACAGGTTGAGAAAACCTGTATAGGGATGTCAGGTTAGTCCAGGACTCAGCCGCAGCAGAGTGCAGGAGGTGTCCCTTTCCCCGTTCCCTATAGCAGGGCCCACTGTTGTAATTGTGTCCCTGGTGTTCCCTTATTTGCTTGTCTTGTTATTTGGTGACCGACTGGTCGGGTCGCGTCACGCATGGCCAGTCACATATTGCTACACATACACTACTATTTTAAGGGTCTAGCCACAGATTTTCAATGATGTTCAGATCAGGGGACTGTGAGGGTCATTGTAAAACCTTCAGCTTGAGACTTTTGAGGTTGTCTATTGTGCATTTTGATGTGCGTTTAGGATCATTATCCCTTTGTAGAAGTTTTCCTCTTTTCAACTTCAGCTTTTTTACAGAATTTGTTGAAATTTCTTTGAATCCATTATTCCTTGTGAAATGTTCCCCTTGCAAATGGCTGAAACACAACCCCAAAGCATGATTGTTCCACCCCCCATGCTTAATGGTTGGAGAGATGTTCTTTTCCTGAAATTCTGTGCCCTTTTTACTCAACAGATACTTTGAGGCCAAAGAGTTCTATTTTAACCTCATTGGTCCACAGGACTTGTTTTCAAAACGCATCAGGCATGTTTAGATCTTTTTTGCATACTTCTGATACTGAATTTTACGGTGAGGATGCAAGAGAGGTTTCCTTCTGATGACTCTTCCATGAAGGCCATATTTGTGCAGGTGCCTCTGAACAGTAGGACAATGTACCACAACTCCAGAGTCTGCTAAATCTTTCTGAAGGTCTTTTGCAGTCAAGCGAGGGTTCAGATTTGCCTCTCTAGCAATCTTACGAGCAGCTCTCACTGAAATTTTGCTTGGTCTTCCAGATATTATCTTGACCTCCACTGTTACTGTCAACTGCCATTTCTTAATTACCTTTCAAATTGAGGGAACTCATGGCTGCTGGGTTTTTTTTTTGGCACAAGGTTAAAGGAGGCTGAGTTTATATAAAGCTGGAAAATTTGCATCACCTGGCCTTTCCCAATGAGGATACTGAATAAGCCATAACCCAAACAGGCTAATTAAGGTCTGAAACCTTGGTCAAAGTTATCTGAGCACACAAATCTCCAAGGGTGCCTAAACTTTTGCATTGGCCCATTTTGCAATGTTTAAAATAATAAAAAAAAAAAAAGACTATATATATATATTTGCTGCCTAAAGTAGAAAAGGAAATGTGTGACCTTTTCATTTTAGGCCTTTTAGAGATCATTTCATCTTCAACTTGCTTAAGTGTTCACCGTAACAGTAATTTTGACCAGGGTTGTCCAAATTTCTAAATGCAGTTGCAAGTCCTGTACTTCTGCAAGTAGAACTCACACTTGATACTGAATTGCTTTGCAAGATGCTTTGAATATATTGTTTCCATCATAATACAGTGGGCCACACGCCTTGACAATAGGCTAAACCACAACGCCATGATGCAGAGCAGTGTACACGTATCTTTTTGTAAATAAAGGACATGACACTACGAATCTTACCTGCAGTCCACTAGGTTTAATCCACACGGTCACATTCTGGGCATAGCTTCTTTTTGACCTAGGTTGCAGTGGAAATGGACTCTTATTATCCTCTTCCCCATATGGATTCTCTTTGGCATCTTATATATAAAAAGATGGAGTTTTATTAGTAATTTTATATATACTGAAATAGCACAAAAAGAGGACTTAAAAATCCTCCAATAATAAAAGAAAACAGCAAAAAAGCAGAAAGGTTTACCCGTCCAGGCCTCCAGACAAATGCACTATCAGGATGCAGTGGACCCATATAATTAAGATGGCAACACAGGTGCAAGAATACCGATGAAACAACAGCTCACAGCCTACCAAGAATACCGATGAAACAACAAGGTTGTGCGCGGTTGTTTCATCGGTATTCTTGCACCTGTGTTGCCATCTTAATTATATGGGTCCACTGCATCCTGATAGTGTATTTGTCTGGAGGCCTGGACGGGTAAACCTTTCTGCTTTGTTACGGTTTTCTAATTTTATATATATCAGCTATGTAAGTCATGTAAAGCTAAGGCTTCTTTTACACTTACCGTGTTTTTCCAGGCCAATTTTGTGTCCCCAATAAACTTCTATGGGGCTGCAAAATCCGCCCGCAAAAATTCCACAGTGCGCTGTGTGCCATACGGCCATATTTGTGGCTGTGATAAAAGATCGAGCTTGCTCGATCTTTTTCAAGGCGTATGGACATGGCCCCCATTGTAAATCAATGGGGCCGCAAAAACAAATGGAAGTTTGTTTTTGTGGTGCCCCGTGACTTCCAGTTTTGCGGAACGCCATTTTTTTTTTCCTCAATACTATTTCCATAGTATTGAAAAAATGAAAAACGGCGATCCACAAGCTTTTTTGCAGTCCGTTATTGCGGCAGACCATAAAAAATGCGGCGATATGGCCCACAAAAACGGGCCGCAATAACCGGCAGCATAAAAAGCGGCAAGTGTACAAGTAGCCTAAGATGCATTATTGGGGGAAAATGTGCACAGAGAAATCTAATTATTTTTATATAACTTAGGAATGATAAATGACAGCATATACAGTATGTTAATATCAATAGTTACAGGAAATGTACATTAAAGAGGTTGCCCAGGTCTATGTGACTGCAGCCTTGTAAGTCCTCACAACGCATGCACCGCATGCTGTCAGAAGTCTCCTGTGTCTGCGGTGAGAGCGGCCACTTCCAGCCACATTCCGACTAGACATGCACAGCTTCACTCAATACAAGTGAATTGAGCAAGACCAAGCACGTCTAGTCGGCACGTGACTGCATGTATACAAATAGCATACCATACCTGCAGTCATGTGACTGCTCGCTCTCGCTGCTGGCACCAAAGAATCCTGACAGCTTGCAGTGGATGCACTATGGGGAATCAGAAGTCTGCAGTCACAGAGTAACTGAAGACTTTCATTACAAATCTGAACAACCCCTTTAATGATAAAAGAAACATAGAAACAAGTATTTAGTTTATTTTCTAAATCATACCTGATATGGGTCCAAGCTGAGAAGTTTTTCCCAGCCATGGTAGTGGCTCAACACCAAGCTCAAATAATGACATCATTAAATTTGATTTCTTCTTACTATCAGCTTGAGAATAGAGCATCCCATGCCAGTCTGATCTTTAGAGGAGATAGGAAAAGAAATGCTGATACTGAAAAACCATCTACAACCTGGGTTTCCAAAGAATTTTTCCCCTTTAATACACCATAGCTACAGTTGTGGCCAAAAGTATTGACACCCCTGCAATTTTGACAGATAATACTCAGTTTCTTCCTGAAAATGATTGCAAACACAAATTCTTTGGTATTATTATCTTCATTTAATTTGTCTTAAATGAAAAAACACAAAAAGAATTGTCCTAAAGCCAAATTGGATATAATTCCACACCAAACATAAAAAAAAGAGGGTAAACAAAAGTATTGGCACTGTTCGAAAAATCATGTGATGCTTCTCTAATTTGTGTAATTAACAGCACCTGTTACTTACCTGTGGTACCTAACAGGTGTTGGCAATAACTAAATCACACTTGCAGCCAGTTGACATGGATTAAAGTTGACTCAACCTCTGTCCTGTGTCCTTGTGTGTACCACATTGAGCATGGAGAAAAGAAAGAAGACCACAGAACTGTCTGAGGACTTGAGAAACCAAATTGTGAGGAAGCATGAGCAATCTCAAGGCTACAAGTCCATCTCCAAAGACCTGAATGCTCCTGTGTCTACCTTGCGCAGTGTCATCAAGAAGTTTAAAGCCCATGGCACTGTGGCTAACCTCCCTAGATGTGGACGGAAAAGAAAAATTGACAAGAGATTTCAACGCAAGATTGTGCGGATCTTGGATAAAAAACCTCGACTAACATCCAAACAAGTTCAAGCTGCCCTGCAGTCCGAGGGTACAACAGTGTCAACCCGTACTATCCGTCGGCGTCTGAATGAAAAGGGACTGTATGGTAGGAGACCCAGGAAGACCCCACTTCTTACCCCGAGACATAAAAAAGCCAGGCTGGAGTTTGCCAAAACTTACCTGAAAAAGCCTAAAACGTTTTGGAAGAATGTTCTCTGGTCAGATGTGACAAAAGTAGAGCTTTTTGGGCAAAGGCATCAACATAGAGTTTACAGGAGAAAAAAAAGAGGCATTCAAAGAAAAAAACACGGTCCCTACAGTCAAACATGGCGGAGGTTCCCTGATGTTTTGGGGTTGCTTTGCTGCCTCTGGCACTGGACTGCTTGACCGTGTGCATGGCATATGAAGTCTGAAGACTACCAACAAATTTTGCAGCATAATGTAGGGCCCAGTGTGAGAAAGCTGGGTCTCCCTCAGAGGTCATGGGTCTTCCAGCAGGACAATGACCCAAAACACACTTCAAAAAGCACTAGAAAATGGTTTGAGAGAAAGCACTGGAGACTTCTAAGGTGGCCAGCAATGAGTCCAGACCTGAATCCCATAGAACACCTGTGGAGAGATCTAAAAATGGCAGTTTGGAGAAGGCACCCTTCAAATATCAGGGACCTGGAGCAGTTTGCCAAAGAAGAATGGTCTAAAATTCCAGCAGAGCATTGTAAGAAACTCATTGATGGTTACCGGAAGTGGTTGGTCAACCAAGTATTAGGCTGTGGGTGCCAATACTTTTGTCTGGTCCATTTTTGGAGTTTTGTGTGAAATGAACAATGTTTTGCTTTTTGCTTCATTCTCTTTTGTGTTTTTTCATTTAAGACAAATTAAATGAAGATAATAATACCAAAGAATTTGTGTTTGCAATCATTTTCAGGAAGAAACTGAGTATTATCTGACAAAATTGCAGGGGTGTCAATACTTTTGGCCACAACTGTATCTGTTGGTAAGTCAGCCTTACAGGTCACCATTTCCGAATTTATAGACGTGACCAGTATAGTCTACACAGGAGCATAGAGATGCAGTTTGATCGCTTCTGATAGAGTGGTCAATGTCACTTAATAGGCAGGCAATTAACGTGGCACTTGAAAGAGTCTTCATTACTGAGTTCTAAGAACCTGTAAAGGGGTTGCTTCTATCAGCAAAACATACATAGGCCTAAGCAAGTTTGGACACAGCTATAAAGAAGGCCTCCTCCATTCATGTACTACTTGGACGGCCATTACTTTAATTGTCTGCATGTAATTCTACATCTCATGTGAAAAGGATATCTTACCCAAGCTGCACTATGGCCACCATGCCTTCCACCTTCAGACTACCATGGAGCAAGACACAAAAATTAGGAATTTTGCCAGCAATCTGGCTAGCGGAATTTTCATCCTCAATATCATCTGTGAGTCCAGCACCAAAATCATCTCCTTCTATAAGGAAACAAGGTAGGACACATTATAAGGAATAATAGTGCAGAGGAGCGCTAAATCCAATATTATTCTCACTCACCTTTGTTAAGGGCAATAGGTAAAACCAAATGACGGGACAAGACAGGAGGGCTTGAGATATCCGCAATGTCAATAAAGCCCACGATTTCTAATTCTGAAAAACAGCCTCAACTATAAGTATACAGTTTATTACAACTATTTGACAGAATAGCATCCTGCAAAAACTTCAGATATAAATATGTGGCTGTCAAGGAGGAAATCATTATGTATCACTGTAAAGCTATACAAAATAGTATATAGCCATGATATACACTGGTATACTGTCCTCACTGGCAATACATCACTCAGCACAAAGTCTGCTGTAAAGGCCCCGTCACACTAAGCGACTTACCAGCGATCCCGACACCGATATGAAGGTGTCAGGATCGCTGGTAAATCGCTATGTGATCGCTGGTGAGCTGTCACGCAGAGAAGGCGGTGAGGAACGAGAGGGAGGTGAGGGAGGCGTGGGCAGAGAGGGAGGCGAGGGCTGGGCAGAGAAAAGAGGGGTAAAAAGGGAAGGGAGGAGAGAGGGATCAGATAGACAGTAGAATGCGGAGAGTAGGCAGATGATATGGGAGGGATGGGATAAGTGGGTGGAAGGGGGATGTGAAGAGAGGAAAAGAGGTGTGGGAGGGTAGCAGCTAATTGTTGTATAGCAATCAGTAGGTTGGAGAGAGATGACTGAGATGTTAGGTATTAACCCATCTCCTTGAATGCAACTACTGCACACACTCAACCATGGTATGGGCATGCACTGGTGGCCGAGTTCCAAGGAAACCAGCTGAACAATATGCAAGATAAAAGCTCTCACATCAGGAGAATGACAGGAGAAAGATACAAAGAACCATTGCAAACTTGCTTATTTTGATGTTCTGATCTTCTCCGTTATTGAGATATACAAGCTGCTCAAGACAATCCAATGAATCAAAATTTTAGAGCTGGTTACATAAAACAAGTAATTTAATAACCTGAGAATACCCATTTAAAGGGATTGTTTCAGGAGTATGCAACTTCCCTTAGAAAAATCAGCTAATACAAGGGTAAAAAGCATAAAATCAGGATGGTGGTATCACAGTCTTCTACCGAAGCTGTTCTCAAAACACTTTGTTCCATTTTAGTAAAATAATAATTTTGGTAAAATCATGTGTTAACATGTAAGTTCTAAAATGTAATGCAGATACAGTTTTGTGCTACGCCTCTACAGGTATATGTGAACACCTGCTGAAATTTTTTCTGCAACCGGTTACCTGTGTTAATGGATTTAGGCACAGGGTCTACCTCCTCATCTATGACAACTGGTTCAGGCCTAGGAAACACTTGGACATCTGAAGACAGGTTCCCACACTTCAGGACCGCATGGAATGGTGTGTATGCCACATCAATGAGCTTCCTGCAAGATAATAAAATAGAACAAAACTTGAACTAACCTCCCACAAATGTAAACCAATGCCACAGACAGCAATATACAGGCTACTTACCCAAACATGGACTGAACGTTCTTTAAGCACAGAGGGCCATCAATTGTAAAGATCTGACCTTCTCCATTATTCAGATCAATAAGCCGTTCAAGACAATCCAATGAATCAGAATTTTGGAGCTGGTTACATAAAACAGGTAATGTGATAGTTATATACATGCAACTTTTATAAAACTCATCAACTTTCACAGCATTGGATGCTTAAATGCGAATGGTCAATAGCGATAGCATCTAGTTTCAGATTGGTGAGTACTATCAATCAGTATGATTAGTTGCCACGATTTTTAGCGGTCATGATCTAATTGGTGGACCTGTGTCCTACAGGTCATAAAAAAATTGGGGAATTTGGCCAGCGGCAATCATTATCTTTTGTCCCTTTCCCTGATGACGCCGTGTATACGGGGAAACGAGTTGAGGGGACTTATGGTTTAATCTGAGTGCCTTTCTCTGCCTACAAAGATGGCACCCTGTGGTGCTATCATGTGATAATTAGAAGTAATCGCTTTTTCAATATACAGCTCTGGCAAAAATTAAGAGACCACTGCAAAATTTTCAGTTTGTCTGATTTTTCTCTTTATAGGTATATTTTTGAGTAAAATGTAAATTGCTCTTTTATTCTATAAACTACTGACAACATGTCTCCGAATTTCCAAGCACTAAATTTTGTATTTAATTTCAGAAAATGAGAAATGGTGAAAATAACAAAAAAAAAAAAATGCAGTGCTTGCAGACCTCAAATAATGCTAAGAAAACAAGTTCATAATCATTTAGAAACAACAATACTAAAGTTTTAACTCAGGAAGAGTTCAGAAATAGGGATTTTTGAGCAATCACCGTAAAATCCTTTTCTCCGAGCCAATCATTGGGGGACACAGAGACAGTGGATGTTATGCTGCTTGCCACTAGGAGGACACTTAGTAAACACAGAAAAAAAGTTAACTCCTCCCCTGCAGTATACACCCTCTCGCTGGCTGGAAATTCCCCAGTTCGGTGAAAAAAGCAGTAGGAGCATTAAACGAATGACAATAATCATAACTCTGTCAAAACCTAATAATGCCACAGTGAGCCAATAGGCCAAACAGGGTGGGTGCTGTGTCCCCCAATAATTTGCTCGGAGAAAAGATTTTACGGTGAGTACACAAAAATCCCAATTTCTCCTACTCCTCATTGGGGGACACAGACAGTGGGACATCCCAAAGCAGTCCCTGGGTGGGGAGCAAACATCTGCTAACACCCCATGTACCACTGAGTCAACACTGTGGTACTGCTGATTGCAGGATGCGTCTGCCAAGCGCTGCATCCGCAGAGGCCTGAGAATGAAATTAGTCAATGTTTGTAAAGGTATGCAGGCTGGACCAAATCGCAGCCTTGCGGACAGACCTGAGAATGAATTTGGAAATGTTTTGTAAAGGTATGTGGGCTGGACTAAGTCACAGCGTTGAAGACCTGTTCTGCCGACGCCTGGAGCCAAATGGTCTAAGAAGTGCCCACTGAGCGGATAGAATGCGCCTTAATCCTTGCTGGGACAGGTGTGTCCCGGACACAGTAGGATTCCGGAATAGCCAAGCAAATCCACCTGGCTAGCGTGTTTTGTTTTTTTTTTTTAAAGCAGTTAGACCCTTCCTATGCCCCCTGGAAGTATAAACAGGGCATCTGACTTGCGCAAGGGAGCCGTCCGCGAGATGTACCGTCTCAGAGCCCTAACCACATCGCGGGTGTGGAGGGCCTTCTCAATGCGATGGACCAGTGCCAGACAAAAGGAGGGCAAAACAATTTCCAGATAGAGATGGAAAGAGTATACGACTTTGGGCAGGACGGACGGAGACGTCCTTGAGAACTGCCTTGTGCTGATGAAACTTCAGGAACTGATGACGGCAGGACAGGGCCGCCAGTTCCGAAACTCGTCTGATTGACGTACTTGCCACTAGAAAGACCACTTTCCAAGAGAGAATAGGTAGTTTTACGTCCTGCAACTGTTTGAAAGGAGCCTCCTGTAGGCCCCGAGAACCAAGTTAAGGTCCCATGATTCGAATGGCCCTTTATAGGGAGGCGCTACATGAGAAACTCCCTGAATGAACGTCTTGACTTGAAGTTTGGTGGCAACCTTGCGTTGGAATAGCACTGACAAGGCGGAAATTTGACCCTTGAGCGAGCTAAGCGCGAGGCCTGACCTTAAACCTGACTGAAGGGATTCCAATATGGCAGGAATGGAAAACAGTAGAGGGGATCGACCATGATCCTTGCACCACGAAAAGAAGGTTTTCCAGGTGCGGTGATAAATGCGCATGGACACGAACTTCCTAGCACTAATCATGGTGGAAATCACGTTGTGAGAAAATCCAGCCTGTGCTAAAATCCAGGATTCAACGGCCACGACGTCAAAAACAGGGCCCCGGAGATCCGGTAGTAAATCGGACCCTGAGAGAGTAGATCCATGCGATCTGGAAGTCGCCAAGGGATGTGGACGACTAGTTGTACTAGTTCTGCGTTCCATGCACGGCCAATCTGGCGCGACTAAGATCACTGATATGTCCTCTGCTCTTCTTGATGACCTTCAGGAGCAAGGGGAAAGGGGGAAAGATGTACGGGAGCCGGAACTGGTGCCACGGCAGAACTAGGGCGTCCGCTTCGATGGTGATCAGGTAACGAATCGAGGAATCTTGTTGTTTAGGCTTGAAGCCATGAGATCCACATCCGGAGTGCCCCAACAACGGCAAATCTGCTGAAAACCTTCCGGATGAAGAGCCCACTCTCCCGAGGCAAGGGCTTGGCGACTGAGAAAGTCTGCCGCCCAATTCTCTATGTCCGGGATGAGGATCGCTGAGATGGGCCAACGATTGGTCTAGGCCCACTGGAGGATGTGACTCACTTCGTGCATGGCCTTCCTGCTCCGAGGACCCTCTTGACGGTTGATATACGCTACAGCTGTGGCGTTGTCGGATTGGATCCTGATGGGGAGACCTGCGAGGAGAAAGTGGAAACTCAATAGGGCTAATTTGAGCGCTTGTATCTCCAAGACGTTGATGGGGAGACGTGACTCCCGAATTGACCAACGACCCTGTGCCATGTGGTGACAAAACACCACACCCCCAGAAGACTTGCGTCGGTTGACACCACCAACCATCGTACTTGGAGAAAAGACCTCCCTTGACTCGGAGGAATTCAATGTCCACCACTTGAGGGCTTGTCTGATCCGCAGGGACAGAAGGCACCGATGGTCCAGGGAAGACGGGTTCTTGTCCCGAGTCAACAGCAAGGCTTGTTGCAAAAGGCGGAGATGGAATTGTGCGAATGGCACCACTTCCATTGCTGCCACCACCTTTCCGAGAACTCTCATGCTGAAACGAATAGAATGAGAGACCGGATGGGAAAGAGTCCGCGCTGCCTGTTGCAAAGCTTGGTCTTCTCTGGAGGGAGAATGACCAACCCACGGGAAGTGTCCAAGACCATTCCCAAAAGGGAAATCTGCTGGACCGGTGTTGGGGAAGACTTTTTGAAGTTCATCTTCAGACCCAGGCAAGAAAGTGTATTTACTGTTATATCCACGGATTTCTCGCAGGCAGGAAGGGATGGACCCTTGATTAACAGGTCGTCCAGATACGGCAGTACCACCACTCCCCGAGCCTTGAGAATGGCCATGACATCCGCCATGTCCTTGGTATAGGCCCTGGGGGCGGTGGCGACACTGAAGGGCAAGACAACGAACTAGAAGTGGTCATCTCGAATTGCAAAATGCAGGAACTGCTGGATGATAGGGGCTCTCCCCTTTTGCATGGAAGCGACACCGACCGGAGAAATTCCATTTGGAATCGCCGTACTTTGACAAACTGATTTAACAGCCTGAGGTCCAGTATGGACCACATCGTTCCTTCTTTCTTTGGAACCACAAAGAAAGGTTTGTGAGATCTGCTTCCTTAGATCCACATGCTGTCGGCCTGGGTTTCCAAGAGCGGTTAGGTTTGTGAGAGACCTGGGAACCTCTCTCTCCACGCAGGGACTGATCCGGAAGATAAGGTTGTGGAGGACCAGCTGGAGCTGTTGCGCAAAAAGGTCGAAAAACTAGTCGGCTGTTGATTCTGAAAGCCGCCGGGCATCCCCTTGTTGGGGAGGAGACCTACTCTTACCCCCCCGGAAGTGTCAGAAAAGAGCTAGTCAAGTTTCTTTACCAAACAGGCGACCAGTTTGATATGGCAGAGAAGAGTTTAATCTCTTGGAGGTGGAATCTGTCAGCCAGTTGCGTAGCCATAGGGCTCTCTGATGGAGACTGCATTAGCGGTTGCCTTAGCAGCGCAATTAACGGCATCTAAAGAAGCGTCTACTGCAAAATCCCCTGCGTGAATTATCTGCTTGGAAGGCAGTAATTAAGACTTCTGCCCAATTGGCCATGCCTTAGCCACTCAAGTCGCCGCGAAAGATGGGAAAAAAGCCGCTCCTGAAGCTCCAAAAAACTGAACTGGCGTGATAGCCAATTTGATGATCGGAGGGGTTTCTGACTGAAGAGCCCTCAGAAACGGATCGAAGCGTTTTAGGAGCAAGGCACAATACAGGAGAATCCACCAAGGGGGACTAACCAATTCTTCAGCAGATATGGAGTAAAGGGAGTATTCAGCATCGATAGGCTTGTGCCCTGTGAACCGCTTATGTGGTTGGTTCCTACGTTTCTAGACAATGTCCATCAACTCCGGATGGTTGGCAAATACCCTGCGTTCACGTTTAGTCCTCTTAAAGGAGATAACGTGTTCCGAAGCGAGAATATTCTCCTTGTCCAACGTCAGAAACTTGTTGACTGACTGTCAGAGAATCAAGCGATTCATGGACATTTGGGGAATTCTGAGGGAATGACATGTCAGACTCAAATTCAGAGACATGTTCTCTGCGAACATTAGGAAACAGAGAGCGAGAGACAGAACTCACAGATGCTGAATCGTGAGCATGACAAGGGGACGCGTCATTGGTCCGCTTCTAGAGACCTGAGGATCCCTTGAACGAGCACGGTCCCTGCAGGCGGACGGTTCCCGGCCGTCGCCGAAGCCCTCCTCGGGCGGTAAAGGCGCGTTCTAACATAAAGACGATTCCCGGAGGAGTCTATAACCTTGGTCAGTGACTCCACAGACCGTGACAAGGACGCGGCACACAGAGAGGGACTAAAAGCAGGGAGCAGCTTGCAGCAGATGGCGTTTTAGCACAAGCCGGGTCGCAATCCGTGCATAGCGGATTAGTCTGGGTACTAGGCAAGGCAGTCTTGCAAGAGGTACCAGCGGCAAAGAACGCTGTGCGCTTCTCATTAGCCCCCTTTTTGCTTCCTTAGACTGAGACATAGTGCCCGTGAAAGGGTTACAAGCAGAGCCTGGGCTGCAGATGCAGGGAATGTGCAGCGAAGGGTTAAGCTTTGCGATGTGGCCCTGTAGCGTCACCAGGTGTTGTCATCCGTACGCGCACCCCCCGCAGTCGTCCCAGAGTCTGAGGGGCAGAGAAGGAGTTAAGGATATGGCCCCCGAGACTAGCAGGGCGCATCTCCTACAGAGGGAGAGGCGCCAAAGACGTAGGCGGCAGCGCTAACAGTGGGCGCGCTATGTAAATTGCGGCCTAGTAGGCCGAAAAGCCAGGGATTAAATTTTGGGGCCTGCCCGCCGCAAGCGCCGGGTGAAGGGGAGAGCGGGGGGGGCCGCGCCGGAACGCCGGTATGCCGCCGCTGAGACTCGGTCAGCGCTTCTCCCAGGGACCAGGACCCGACCCCATACCAATCCAGTGCTGTGCGCTGTCCAGGAGCCTGCAGTGTGTTTCATCCCATCTTCAGATTCTGAGGTAAAAAAAGCTCCCGAGCGATGTAGCAGAGACGGAGGAGTTGTTACAGGGGTATTGCTCAATCGCTCCACCCTATGGGTAGGGGGACGGAGAGCTATGGGGCTGATTCAGGGCATCCGAAAGCACTAGTCAAGTCTTCTCCGTGCGTTCCGTGCACTCGCCCTCGTATCCGTGTGGGGTATCGGGACCGTAAAGGATCCATCGCCAGAAGAATCAGCCCCAGTCGTCGCAGGAAAGTGTACGGGGAGGTATACTCCGTGTGCTTGTCTGTTGTTGGTTTGGGGGAGAGCGGGCCGTAGAAAGGAACCGTCGCCCCATTCACTCGGCTAATTAAAAAAATAAAAATTTACAGAAAATTCAAAAATAAAATAAAAACGGTGGGGTCTGAAGCCAGACCCAAGTGCCTCCTACAGACACTAAGCAAGAACTGGGGAATTCCCAGCCAGCGAGAGGGTGTATATTGCAGGGGAGGAGCTAACTTTTTTCTGTGTTTACTTAGTGTCCTCCTAGTGGCCAGCAGCAAAACACCCACTGTCTCTGTGTCCCCCAATGAGGTATAGGAGAAATCAATATTTTGTGGAATAACCATGATTTTTAATCACCGCGTCTTGGCATGCTTTCCACCAGTCTTTCACACTGCTTTTGGGTGACCTTATGCCACTCCTGTTACAAAAATTTAAGCAGTTCTTTGATTAATGGCTTGTGACTATCCATCTTCCTCTTGATTTCCTCACTCAAGACTTTTCTTTTCAACTCCTTTGGCATGGTTAAAAGTTATTTTTTCATTCCTATTACTTTGGGGATATTACTAGCACTTGTTTTGCCATCCAGCTTGTCCTATTGCAAAAGGATTGTGAACACCACAGCAGGGTTTTTTATACTTTCTTTGCTAAATAAGATTTGGTCCAGGTGATCACTTAGTCAGAAGCACATTAAGTAGAATGAGGTGTACTCTGGTTGGAATTCAACTGACACTGGAATGGAATGGCTGTCAGACATGTAGAGAAGCTGATTTTTATAAAACTGTGCAGTGGTCTCTTAATTTTTGCCAGCGCTGTATTTAGTGTTAGCAGATTAGGGGCAAATCTTTTTTAATCCTTCACCTGTAATACTCGCATTTGTTTTGTTACTGAATAAAAGTTAAAATTTTATGACCTGTTAGCGAGGGTAACACAATGGGGTTCTCCTGTTTTCTATTAGTAATATATCCCTTCCAGGTCATTTATATCCCACTAGTTTTTCTAGGTATAAGATAGTTAGAAAATGTGTTCCCTGCTAATCTGTTCCTCCATTGTATAAAAAAATATGTACAGTATTATTTCATTAGAAAAAAAAAAAACATTGAAAAACTCTGATAAAAAAAATATATAAAAAGAAAATCCAAACAAAAATAAAATTATCTGCAACAAAAAGTGTACACCTCCAACACACAGGCACCAATATGTTTTATGCAAATGCATTTTGTATGGCCATCAGCTTCTCGGGCATTTAATGGGAATTCCTAGAATTGAAAGTTTTCCGTTATCCATGCAATCTGGAATAACTTTCGGGATCCAACCGCTGGGACCCCCAGTGATTCTGTGAACAATCCTGAGTGGAGCTTTGTCAAGCTCTGCTCCATTCAAGCCGTGGTTTTGCAGAGAAGAATTCTGAGGATCACTCAGTGTGCCAGAGGTCGAAGCCCCAGCGATCAATAAATTATCCTTGATCCTTTAGATTTGGAATAACTTTAATTTCTACCATGTAACAAGTGCCTGTGACTCAAAAAGATATGTTACTCCATACAATAATTACTTCCAACTTGTTCTATGTTTGCCCCATCATGGAAATAAATATGCACCTAGTTGATTATCATCCATGTCTAAAGCTCTGTCTAAAATTTAGGGAGGGCGATGGATTTAAAAAAAAAAAAAAAAAGTCTCTGTTCTCTAACTTCAAAGCGATGAAACATTTATGATTTTTCTTCAACGAAGAAACTGAAATTTGCATACATGTGTGGAACACATCCCTGAATTAATGTGCATTTTCTTACCTCTTCTAGATTTGCCATGCACATAATGTACAGCTTAGATGGGAAAGGGAAGGGCAGAGGAAATCGGTTGCTCTCGCTGCGCTGGTTTAAAGATGATAGGGAGTTGTGAAGAGAGCCCCTTCCGATGCCCAGGCATCCGTCTGTAACCAGCACAACCTGACAAGGGTAACATGAGGCAGACAGTGAAAAAACAGCAGTCACAATATTAATCATAATAATATAAATAAGTACAATGCAACAAATATCTGTTGGAAGAATGTTAGTAGTTCAGAATCCTTTTCCAATACATTGCTTTGACAGATTCAAAAACCCCTTAACTAAAGAAAAGATGGAGAAAAAAAACAGGATTTTTGGTTGCTTACCGTAAAATCTGTTTCTCGGAGCCTTCATTGGGGGACACAGGAAACCATGGGGCTCATTTTTTCTTAAAGGGCATTAAGGATCTTTTCCCCTTAATTTTAAAGCCCTGGTGGCTCTGAAGGCACCTTGTTTTTCAAAGGGGTCTTTCCCCTCGGTGCGGAGGGCCCTGAAACAGCGCAAAAGGTATCTAGGTGCCCCAAAAAAATGCAGTGAAATTAAAGGGGAAAGACCCCTCATGCCCCATGCGAAAAACAAGGTGCCTCCAGAGCCACCAGGGCTTCAGGATTAAGGGGAAGAGACCCTTACTGCCCTTTAATAAAAAATGAGCCCCATGGTTTCCTGTGTCCTCCAATGAAGCGACAGAGAAATATATACTACCTTAAAGGGGTTGTCCTCTCTTCTGATGAAAATCTGCAGTCACTCTATGTGACCGCAGATTTCTGAATCCTTACAGCGAGCACAGTCAATGCTCTCTGGTGTTGCCAGTGAGACCCCCTGGTCTCATGACTGTAAGTAAGTGATGTGAATACTTCTGGCCACAGTCTGACTAAATGTGCTCGGTCTCGCTCAACTCACTTGTATTGAGCAAGATCAAGCACCTCTAGTCGGCACCTGACGGCATGAATTTACATCTCCACTCAACGGCAACACCAGTGAATCCTGACAGCGTACAGTGTGCCCGCTACAAATATTTGGAAGTGTGCAGTCACATAGAATAACTGCAGACTTTCAGCCAAAGACTGTACATCCTAATCTACAAAACAGTCTCAAAACTGCAGCGTTTACACGGAATATCTGAAATTACCTGGCAGGGAATAGAGGCCCCCCATTCTTGTTGGACCACACTAGACACACCTTGCAGTGCTGACTCTAAACAAGTCTTGTCATAATCATCTATATTACTCAACGATTCCTGCAACAAAAAAAATACAATACATAAGTAAAATTAGTGAAAAAAAAATCACAAGTAAAACATGTTGCTGCTTCTTATGCAAATATTGTAAACAAGTGAACTAAAAAGAAAAGCCTTCATAATATAAATGGAGGAACAGTCACGGAGCACACGTGCATGACGACTCCTATAGACCCTAAGAAATGGATGTAGCGCTGTTCATACATGGACAGCAGCTTTAAGAAAGGTACACAGGACAATTAATGAACTTTTATTTCTATTTTGGAAGGAGAGGATAAAAAAGATCCACATTTTCTTACATATTGCACTCCCTGTGGTCATTTTAAAAGGCCCCTAGCTGCCATTGCAACTCATTGGCACCCCAAAATCTCATTGCAGGTTGCTGATGGGGTTTACAAAGGGGCATCCCTACCTCTATCCAACCAATTAAATATCATGGACATAACTGACAATGGCAATTCAGGGTTAGACTGAGGATGGCGTGGGCAGTGGGCACAGCCCTTATATCCATATGTCTTAGATCAGCAAATGGCACAACAAAAAGTTATGGTGCTCTTATCCTTTTGGTCTCTTAACAATATACCTGAAGGGTGTTGTAGTCTCTGGTGAAAGGCACCATCAGCTCCCACAAGGAAGAGAAGACCACTAGTGCAGTAAACTCCAGCTTGTAGTTGGTTGCCATGTGTTCAAAGAGCATAGTGAGGCCATGGGCTGCCAGGTGCTTACGCTGGAAGTCCTCTGTCCCCTCCACTGGCACTGGCCTTGTCATGGAGAGGGACACATCCATCACCACCACCGTGGGCATCGTGACTGACTAATGTTATAGAAAAACTATGAAGAAATCTGCAATGTGGAAATAGAAAAATACATAATCAGTTATTATAATTAACATCAGTACACATCTTATATATTACTGTATATGTATAGAAGCATTAGTGATACATTGTGACGCAAAAAGGGAAACAGTGAACTTATATTGCAGCTTCAGGCAATCAATGAGGGTCCCAGTGGGCAGAAGCACACCAATAAATTATTTGTCTAAATTTATCATTCAAAGAGAACCGACATTTTAATTTTTTCTTCATAATTCAATAGTACATGTGAAAATAAGAAACTGTGCAATAAATCCTGTAAGAGAAACCAATTTATTTCCCCTCCTGGACTGATCATTCATTCTCAAAATTATCAATTCATGGGTAAAATCTGTCTTCACTGAATACAGTTTTTCCCATTATTGAGATAGCAGACGGCAGTTGGTGCTCATAAAGTTCTGCGGAGAACTGTTGTTCCAGGAGAACTCACAGCAAAATGTCTGTGTCTGCTGTTAGCTCCTTTCTCCTCTGAATTTAAAAACACCAGATTGGCATCAGATATTTCAGTAATGGGAAAATCTGTCTTCACTGAATACAGATTTTATGCATGAATTCACAGTCCAGGAGGTGAAAGCAGCAGATTTCTCTTATAAGATATTTTACATATTTGCCTATTTTCAAGTGTACTATTGATTTATACGATAAAAGGGACCTGTCATGTAAAATAACACTAATAACCTGCCGATATGGGGTTAATCTGCAGGTTAATAGTGTTCCAAGACTGTGAGGCGGCTGTACTGAAAGCTCCGCTGCCAGGAGGAAATTAACTTTATTACCCCAGGCAGGCTCGCTCTTTCAGTCAAGGAGCACCGCCATGGTTCTAGTCATGGCGGCTATAACTGAACCCCTGGAGTTGCACAGTGTTAGAACACTACTGACCTGCAGACTAACCCCATATCTGCAGGTTTATAGCGTTATTTTACATGACAGGTTCCCTCTAACTATACGTTCTATTCTCAATAAGCCAATATCATCACTTATCCACGGAATATTTTCCTTTCAATATTTTCCATGGGAGTCTGCTGGCTGAGACCCCCACTGGCATAGAACTAATGGAAATGTCCCAATATTTTTGTCTAACTCATAGTTGAGCTAAAATTTTACAACTTTTGCCCTTTTTTTAGGCCATCTTGCCAACTCCTGGAAAAGTTGGTGGGTCTTAAGGTATGTGCACACGTATTTGTTGGTGCTGCGGATTTCTCCCTGCGGATTTTGTAAAATCCGCAGGTAAATTTCAGGTCAAAAGACATGCGTTTTTCCTGCGGATTAGGCTGCGGTTTTCCCCTGCGGTTTATCATCTCTACAATGGAGGAGATGGTAAACTGCAGCGGAATCCACAAAAAAGAAGTGACATGTCATTTCTTTCTGCGGATTTGAAACCGCAGCAAAACCGCGTGGAAAATTCTGCAGCATGTGCACAGCAGTTTCCATTTTACATAGAGTAAAATGGTACTGTACAACGCAGCAGATTCTGCTACGGACCCGAAGGGCCAGAAATGCTGCGGATCCGCAGCAAAATCCGCAACGTGTGCACATAGCCTCAATGGGAGTGAACATGGATTTAGTGCAGCCTGACAAATCCATTATAATTTCTGCCACAAAAAGAGTGTGTAAATTAAGACTGAAATCTACTTTGTTCCCTGATTGAAGCACAGTTCTGGTAAATAGTAAGAGACAGTGTCCAAGTCCTGGGTTTATCAAGACCTTTTTGATAGATTGAAACGTTACCTTTTATATGGCGGAATATTTTTTTTTTTTATTCCTTTTTTACCCCAGGTCTTGGACTCTGTCTCATACTATTTAGTGGATTGTCTTCAAGTGGATTCCATGGAGTTTTGGACTTTGCGACCATTGGTGGAGTGCTGCTGGTTGCCGCTTCCATTCCTGTGAAGCCCAGTTCTGATCCTGGCAGATGAGCAGCAGAAAAATGCACCAAATTCATTTAAAGTTGCACGCACCCTCCTAATGAATTGGACGCATCACACCTCAGCACAACCTGGGTCAAAACCAATGCACAAAAGGCCCAACTTGGTGATTCGGCTTTTTATTTTTTTTTTTACAATTCCTCACCATGTTGACCATCTCTGCTTGCTGATAGAGAATAGAATCATTTATGTTCCCCTGTAAAGGCTGATTTAGGGGTTTAGTATCAGGAGAGCCCTCTGGTGCACTAACGCTCTCCCCACTCGTGGTTTCCAGGACAGATACCACTGGGGCCGTGAAGCACCCCACTGACTTATAACAGGGTCCCACTCAGCGGCAGAGCCGATCACAGATGTGACCAGAGGAGCCGTGGGACTCGTGTCAGCTGGAAATTAAAAAAAAAGATTTTCCCTTTGGGATGTAAACAAGACAATGAGTTCATTCACTGACTACAAGCAGAGTTCTAGACAAAGCAGAGGAAAGAGACTAAGTATATCTGAAAGTTACTGAACTCCTATGGAGAACCCCTTTAAGTAGAAACGATGATAATTCACATCCCAGGGCACAAACCCACTGGACCTGTGTTATTAGCCGTCCTGGTGGACTGTATGGGGTTTACATATGCTGCAGTACAAGTTCCAGGCAGCACATATTCCTGTGTAGGTGATACAGACCGTACACTGCCCCACGTCCATACCGATGCAGTGAGGAACTACGAGTCCCAGAATGCCCTGCGCCAATTCATATAGTTGTGTACTAGACTCATTCAACAATTATCACTCACTCACCGTTTAGCTTCCCAGCCCGGAAGGATTTTAACAGCGCTACGGCCGCTGTGCATCAGCAAATGTGTTCCTCTATGAAACACGCGCTCCACAACGACATTCCTGTCTCGCACGGCTGTGTGTGTGACTGTGTGAGGGGAGCTGTGTGTGAATGTGTGGAGGAGACTGTGTGAATGTGTGGAGGGAGTGGTGTGTGACTAGGCTGTGTGTGACCGTGTGTTGGGCTGTGTGAGGAGCTGTGTGTGACAGTGTGAGGAGGCTGTGTGGGGAGCTGTGTGTGACAGTGTGAGGGGGCTGTGTGTGACTGTGAGGAGGCTGTGTGTTGGGCTGTGTGGGGAGCTGTGTGTGACCGTGTGTTGGGCTGTGTGAGGAGCTGTGTGTGACAGTGTGAGGAGGCTGTGTGGGGAGCTGTGTGTGACTGTGGGGGAGCTGTGTGTGACTGTGTGTTGGGCTGTGTGGGGAGCTGTGTGTGATGGTGTGAGGGAGCTGTGTGTGACTGTGGGGGAGCTGTGTGGGACAGTGTGAGGGGGCTGTGTGTGACCGTGTGTTGGGCTGTGTGTGATGGTGTGAGGGGGCTGTGTGTGACTGTGGGGGAGCTGTGTGTGACTGTGAGGAGGCTGTGTGTGACCGTGTGTTGGGCTGTGTGGGGAGCTGTGTGTGATGGTGTGAGGGAGCTGTGTGTGACTGTGGGGGAGCTGTGTGGGACAGTGTGAGGGGGCTGTGTGTGACCGTGTGTTGGGCTGTGTGTGATGGTGTGAGGGGGCTGTGTGTGACTGTGGGGGAGCTGTATGTGAAGGTGTGGTGGAGCTGTTTGTGACAGTGTGAGGGGGCTGTGACTGTGGGGGAGCTGTATGTGAATGTGTGGAGGGGCTGTGTGTGATGGTGTGAGGGGGTTGTGTCTGACTGTGGGAAGCTGTGTGTGACAGTGTGGGGAGCTATGTGCAGCTGGGAGCCGAACCCGCCGGTACCTGAGTGACATTGTGATCATTCATCAGTATAGAAAATCACAAATATGAGGCAGAGCTGTGATTCAGTTTGACCAAAAGACAAGAAATCTGGGTCTCCAAGTTCTGGAGGCAAAAAAGTAAATCCAATTGATTTTATTCTGTTCCATACTTGTTTTAAGTAAATTTGTGGATATTACCTTATTGCCTAAATGGAAGGTCCCCTCTAAGTACCTGGGGGTTGCCCATTTTAAAAAATGTTTTTCCTAAACTCTCTGTGAGTAGTTTAAAACAATGCTTTGCTCACTCTCCCCAGGACCAGTGCTGCATCGCCGCTGCTCCTGTTGTCTGCAGGGTTGCAGGCAATGAGTAACCTCAGCGGCTTGTGCTGTCTACAGGGACAGATCTGCTGAGCTCACTGATTGGCTGCAGTGCTGTTGACGTGATGTCAGAGTTGCAGAAAACAACAGGTTGAGCAGCGGCAAAGCTTCAATGATGGACCAGGGGAGGGTGAGTAGAGCTGTGGTTTTATTTTTTACTACTAACAGAGCTTGTATGATAAGCTTTTCTGAAGGGGGACAGCCCTTTTAAATCCTTAGCACACCCATTGGGCCGGATTCACATTTATAGGCCGGGATCACACATGCGAGAAACTCGACCACGTCTCGCATGTTAATACCCGACACTGCTGCCGACACTCGGGAGTGGAGCGTGCGGCTCCATGTCTTGCTATGCAGCTGCATGTGTGATCCCGGCCATACTGTTCTGTACGCTGAGCACTGCTTCCGTTTTTCCATCTCAATCCTCAAAATAATGGCATTCAGACCGAACTTGTAATGAGTATCAGTATAATGAGGGTCATTTTGGCCTCTGTTCTGGCAATGTGCTTATTTTTTAGAACACAAAAGTGTTGTGTACCAAGCTATCGTGTCCACCTAAAAAAGACAAGACTGAGACCAAAATGACCCCGCCGCCTCATTTTACTGAATGACGCTATCGGAAGTTTGGTCTGAATCTCTTTTTTTTTTAAGTACTGAGACAGAAACACATGCAGCGCTCAGCGTAGCGCCCAGGATAAATGTGATCTGAGCTTCATTCTGAGATCGACACAGATTTGGGAACATTTCATCCACTTTGCTACTACTGTAACACACTGCAGATTGTCCCACTGGAGAACCTCGGGGTCACCCAAGGGATAAAAATTATTTTTTAAAGATCTACGTTACTTTTATTGGTAAAAAAGTAACAAATTATACTCCGCCTCTCTGATTTCCTGGTTTCTGTCTGACCCACCAAAAATGGCACTAAATGACCACATCAATCAATGGCCACTTTGCACAGTTATTGACTAACTGGATATTTTCTGCCAGTTTTGCAGACTTGACCAGCAAGCAGGAGCCAGAGTGGATTTGGTAAATGCAGGAAAAGAGCTGTGAGTGGTCAGTGAAGGTGATTATTACCTGATTTATTTTTATTCCAGGCTGGGCCTTTTAAAATAATTTTTATTCCTTGAAAAACTCCTTTAACCCCTTTACCCCCAAGGGTGGTTTGCACATTAATGACCAGGCCAATTTTTAGAATTCTGACCACTGTCTCTTTATGTGGTATTAACTCTGGAACGCTTCCATGGATCCCGGTGATTCTGACTCTCTTTTCTCGTGACATATTGTACTTCATGTTAGTGGTAAAATTTGTTTGATATTACTTTTAATTATTTGTGAAAAAAAATGGAAATTTGGCGAAAGTTTTGAAAATTTCAAAATTTTCCAACTTTGAATTTTAATGCCCTTAAATCACAGAGATATGTCACACAAAATACTTAATAAGTAACATTTCCCACATGTCTACTTTATATCAGCACAATTTTGGAACCAAAATTTTTTTTTTGTTAGGAAGTCATAAGGGTTAAAAGTTGACCAGCGATTTCTCATTTTTACAACACCATTTTTTTAGGGGCCACATCACATTTGAAGTCACTTTGAGGGGTCTATTTGATAGAAAATACCCAAAAGTGAAACCATTCTAAAAACTGCACCCCTCAAGGTGCTCAAAACCACATTCAAGAAGTTTATTAACCCTTCAGGTGCTTCACAGGAATTTTTGGAATGTTTAAAAAAAAATGAACATTTAACTTTTTTTCACAAAAAAATTACTTCACATTCAATTTGTTTTATTTTAACTAGGGTAACAGGAGAAATTGGACCCCAAAAGTTGTTGTACAATATGTCCTGAGTACGCTGACACCCAATATATGCAGATAAACCACTATTTGGGCGCATGGCAGAGCTCGGAAGGGAAGCAGCGCCGTTTAACTTTTCAATGCAAAATTGGCTGGAATTGAGATCGGACGCCATGTCGCGTTTGGAGAGCCCCAGATGTGCCTAAACAGTGGAAACCCCCCACAAGTGACACCATTTTGGAAAGTAGACCCCCTAAGAAACTTATCTAGATGTGTGGTGAGCACTTTGAACCCCCAAGTGCTTCACAGAAGTTTATAATGTAGAGCTGTAAAAATAAAAAAAAATCATTTTTTTTCACAAAAATTATTTTTCGCCCCTAATTTTTTATTTTCCCAAGGGTAACAGGAGAAATTGGACCCCAAAAGTTGTTGTGCAATTTGTCCTAAGTATGCTGATACCCCATATGTGGGTGTAAACCACTGTTTGGGCACATGGCAGAGCTCGGAAGGGAAGGAGCACCGTTTGACTTTTCAATGCAAAATTGGCTGGAATTGAGAAAAGACGCCATGTCGCGTTTGAAAAGCCCCTGATGTGCCAGAACAGTGGAAACCCAACAATTCTAACTCCAACCCTAACCACAAACCTAACATTAATCCCAACAGTAACCGTAATCCTAACTTTAGCCCCAACCCTAACTGGAAAATGGAAATATATACATTTTTTTATTTTATTATTTTTCCCTAACCAAGGGGGTGATAACGGGGGGTTTGATTTACTATTTATAGCGAGTTTTTATATTTGGCAGCTGTCACACACTAAAAGACGCTTTTTATTACAAAAAAATAGTTTTTGCATCACCACATTTTGAGAACTATAATTTTTCCATATTTTGACCCACAGAGTCATGTGAGGTCTTGTTTTTTGCGGGACAAGTTGACGTTTTTATTGGTACCATTTTTGGGCACATGACATTTTTGATAGCTTTTTATTTCAATTTTTGGGACGCAGAATGAAAAAAAAACAGCAATTCATGAATTTCTTTGGGGGGGGCGTTTATAATGTTCCACGTGTGGTAAAATTGATAAAGCGGTTTTATTCTTCGGGTCAGTACGATTACAGCGATACCTCATTTATATCTTTTTTTATATTTTGGCGCTTTTATACAATAAAAACTTATATAAAAAATAATTATTTTTGCATCGCTTTAGTCTGACAGCTATAACTTTTTTATTTTTCCTGTGATGATGCTGTGTGGCAGCTTGTTTTTTGCCGGACAAGATGACGTTTTCAGCGGTACCATGTTTATTTATATCCGTCTTTTTGATCACGTGTTATTCCACTTTTTGTTTGGCAGTGTGATGATAAAGCATTGTTTTTTTTTTGTTTTTTTAATGGTGTTCACTAAAGGTGTTAACTAGTGGGACAGTTTTATAGGGCGGGTCGTTACGGATATGGCGATACTAAATATGTGTACTTTTATTGTTTAGATTTTTTTTTAAATTCAAATATTTATTGATGGAATAAATATTGAATTTTTATTATTATTTTTTGAAATATTTTTACAATTATTTATTTTTTTTAAATTTCTTACTTTTTCCCACTATGGGACACTCTTTTTGTGCAGGCTGATCGCTTCTATAGCATGCAGATCTGTATGCTTTAGAAGCTGTCAACGCTGCAGTTTCTATTACACTGACCTGGGTCTGCCGCTGGGTCTCCGATCCAAAGGCAGAGGGGCTATCAGTACCTCTGCCATCTCAGGAATTCTGCAATCATATTTAATCGCAGTGTTCCGGGGGTTAAAGTGCCAGGAGCAGTCCGTGACCGCACCTGGCACTTAGTGCCGGGTGTCAGCTGTAAGAATCAGTTAACACCCAGCCGCAATCAGCCGCGCTCCACCCGTGAGCGCGGCTTATCGCCCATGACGTACTATCCTGTCCAGGGGCACATAGACGGGATAGTACGTCTAATGTCAGAAGGGGGTTAGTATTGTAACTAGAGTGACTACTATGAAGAAAGAGATGGGGTAAGATCACCCTCTTAGCGACCGACTGCCCGGAAGTGTATTGAACACGCATGAAACCACAAGGGTTAGAGGCCATAATGGCCTGAAAGGCACCAGCAGTGGACCGCTGACTCCTGGTCAGAACAAAGCCGTCTAATTCTGTTAAATTCTCCATATGGAATTGCTCTAATTGTGTGTCTATCGTGTGATGATGAGGATAAAAGAAGTGCGTTACTTTAGAAATGTCACTAGTAGTTTATTCCCAGACATTGATTTCTCCCGACGCGTTTTCTCATTTTAGATTCATCAGGGGAGTTAGGGGCACATGTCTATCTTAGCTCATTTTGGGTATTAGACATGTGCCCCTAACTCCACTTTCTAAAGCCATGATATACCAGTCTAATCAGTGGCAACAATCTAAGGACGCAGGAATCCCACTTCACCCTATATTGCGGGATGCCATGCGATGCTATATTTTTTAGGCATTGTGGCGCTAAGATATTGAACCCGCACACTAAAAAATTGGCCGTGGAAAACAATGCCGTTTATGTGATATTTCTTATGCATTTTGGTTGCCATATGGGACTTTATCATATTGAACCAGTATGCCAACAATTTTGGGTTCCTATTTCACACCTACCTGGAGGGAATGAACATTCACTGCTCTCCACTCCCATGGGCGTGGAGAGCAATATATATTACTTCTCTTTAGTAGCGGGAACACGTGATTGCCTGGCCACTCCAGCAAGCCAGCGGCTGAGGTTACTGTGGCCACTATTAAAGATCAATGAATAGTCACTGCTCCACATGCCCATAGTCCCCGCATGGAGAACAGTTAGTAATCCGGCAGCTGTCCTTTGCTTGTAAGCAGCGCATGACGTCACTACCATGCGTTGCTTGCAAGCATAAATGAGCTGTTGGCGTCAGAACAGGGCACTGCGAGGGAGCACAGGGATGGTAAGTAGAATTGTGTAGTTTTTATTGTTTTTTGGATGGGGGGGGCAATGCATACCAAGTGTGGTGTAGTGACCACTATGTCCGCTAGGGGGCGCTGTGTGGGTGTCCCAGGACGGGCCTACAGGCATATCCATTGTGGTAATGGGTATAGGATGCTGAATGACCGTTATGTATCCCAAGGTAGGTGGCCTTGGGATGGAAGCTTGAATATGTGTGTTGATCAGCAGAGGCACTGCTGAGCTGTTGTTACACTGTGTCAGCGAGAGCTACCTACAAACCCACCTAGGGGAGGTGTCTAGAATGCCTTAATAGAGTGTATGAATGCTTGTAGGACCTGTGATGAGGTCATAGCCATGTGATCCGGTGGGCGTCGCTACGGTCCATATAAGGTAACCAGAGTAGGTCACATGAGAGAGAGAGCATGGATCTGATTGAGCCATGTGGAAGGTCCCAGCAGGCCTATGTGGTGGAAGGTGTGCTGCCTTCCTGAAGACCACGTGCTGAGGCTGCTGACCTGGGGAGGCCTATGTATATTGGCTGTATGTGAGGAGGGATAAGCCTCCTGTGTTTTGCTGAGGCTCCAGGACTGAGCCTGAAATAATGGACATTTATGCTTGTTTTCACCTGACCTAAAGGCTATTCCTTATGTTATCTGCTGCTTTATGGGTTATGAAGCAATAAACCCTATGAACTTTTAACGGAACGTGCCTCCTGATTGACTCCCATGGCTCCTGAGCGAGTTGAATCCCTACACAAGATAGAGAAAGGTGGGGGCCATACATACCAGGATTGGGATGAGGGGACCATGCATACCAGGATGGGGAAGAGGAGGCCATGCATACCAGTATAGGGATGAGTGGGCCATGCTTACCAGTATAAGGATGAAGAGGCCATGCATACCAGGATAGGGATGAGGGTCCATGCATACCAAGCTTATATTCGAGCCAATAAGTTTTCCCAGTTTTTTGTGGTAAAATTAGGTGACTTGGCCTATGTTCGGGTCGGCTTATACTCGAGTGTATACGGGTATAGGTAAAGAAGTTAGGTAGAAAATCCTAACAGCATTATTGTAATGGAGAAAGTTTTATAAACTGGATATCTTAGAGAACGAGGAGATAGGGGAGAATAGAAAGTTAAGAAAGGGGGAGAGGGGATGGAAAAGACAGGAGAAGAAAAAAGGATAAAACAGTCTGAAACAGCGGTCTTAATTTTCCCCACTAAGAATCTACTTCAAATTCAAACACTTTGAGATTTGATCCACTATACACAAAAAAAAACAACTTGCCCAACACCATTTCCCACACTGCTGAAGCATCAAAGGGTGGGCTAATGTCTTTTTACATGGCCAAGCAGGTTTCCCCATAATGCCCTGCAGCTGGGACACCTAGCAGATTATCACACCTTGTACAGTGGTGATCAGTACCAGGGGAATCACAGATCAGAGACGTTTTCTATCTGTAGAGTCACTGGGAAAGTCTCTCTCCTGTAGAGTGTAAGCTCTTATGGTCAGTGGGGTCCTCTCTCTCTCCTGTAGAATGTAAGCTCTTATGGTCAGCAGAGTCCTCTCTCCTGTAGAGTGTAAGCTCTTATGGTCAGCAGGGTCCTCTCTCTCTCCTGTAGAGTGTAAGCTCTTAAGGTCAGCAGGGTCCTCTCTCTCTCCTGTAGAGTGTAAACTGTTATGATCAGTGAGGTCCTCTCTCTCTCCTGTAGAGGGTAAGCTGTTATAATCAGTGAGGTCCTCTCTCTCTCTCCTGTAAAGTGTAAGCTGTTATGATCAGTGGGGTCCTCTCTCTCTACTGTAGAGTGTAAGCTGTTATAATCAGTGAGGTCCTCTCTCTCTCCTGTAGAGTGTAAGCTTTTATAATCAGTGAGGTCCTCTCTCTCTCTCCTGTAGAGTGTAAGCTCTTATGGTCAGTGGGGTCCTCTCTCTCTCCTGTAGAATGTAAGCTCTTATGGTCAGCAGAGTCCTCTCTCCTGTAGAGTGTAAGCTCTTATGGTCAGCAGGGTCCTCTCTCTCTCCTGTAGAGTGTAAGCTCTTAAGGTCAGCAGGGTCCTCTCTCTCTCCTATAGAGTGTAAACTGTTATGATCAGTGAGGTCCTCTCTCTCTCCTGTAGAGGGTAAGCTGTTATAATCAGTGAGGTCCTCTCTCTCTCTCCTGTAAAGTGTAAGCTGTTATGATCAGTGGGGTCCTCTCTCTCTACTGTAGAGTGTAAGCTGTTATAATCAGTGAGGTCCTCTCTCTCTCCTGTAGAGTGTAAGCTTTTATAATCAGTGAGGTCCTCTCTCTCTCTCCTGTAAAGTGTAAGCTGTTATGATCAGTGGGGTCCTCTCTCTCTCCTGTAGAGTGTAAGCTCTTATGGTCAGCAGGGTCCTCTCTCTCTCCTGTAGAGTCTAAGCTCTTAAGGTCAGCAGGGTCCTCTCTCTCTCCTGTAGAGTGTAAACTGTTATGATCAGTGAGGTCCTCTCTCTCTCCTGTAGAGTGTAAGCTGTTATAATCAGTGATGTCCTCTCTCTCTCTCCTGTAAAGTGTAAGCTGTTATGATCAGTGGGGTCCTCTCTCTCTCCTGTAGAGTGTAAGCTGTTATAATCAGTGAGGTCCTCTCTCTCTCTCCTGTAAAGTGTAAGCTGTTATGATCAGTGAGGTCCTCTCTCTCCTGTAGAGTGTAAGCTGTTATAATCAGTGAGGTCCTCTCTCTCTCTCCTGTAAAGTGTAAGCTGTTATGATCAGTGGGGTCCTCTCTCCTGTAGAGTGTAAGTTCTTATGGTCAGTGGGTTTCTCTCTCACTCTACTCTCTCCCATGTTTATTTTCTGAACAATCACAAGCTGTACAATATTGAAAATTGGGGACATTTTTTCCTTGCTAATCAAATTTTTGGAGAAAAGTCAGCGGATCGAATACAGCACCTTATTTGAAGTGGAATCCTACTCCTGGATCTCATTGTGTCCTAAGGTTAAAGGTCTAGATTGCTTTTGCGTTGAATGTTCTGACCCCAGCTACAGTCACTGTATCTCAATGGGAAAGTGTCAAGGGCTTAAGGCTGTATGCACACGCTGCGGATTTTGCTGCGGTTCCACAGCGGTGTACAGTACCATGATTCCCTATGGGAATCAAAAACCGCAATGCAGACGGTGCAGAATTTTCCACGCGGATTATCTGCGGTTTTCAATCCGCAGAAAGAATTGACATGTCAATTCTTTCTGCGGATTCCGCTGCGGTTTGCCATCTCCTCCATTGAGGAGATGAAAAACCGCAGGGCAAAACCGCAGAGCAATCCGCAGGTAAAACCGCAGGACTTTTGACCTGCGGTTTCACCTGCTGATTTTACAAAATCCGCGCGGATGAATCCGCACCTAATCCGCAGCGTGTGCACACAGCCTTAGAGGCACCAAATTAATTACTTCATACTTACCTTCCTAGTTGTAAATATACACTAACGTTCAAAAGTTTGGGGTCACCCAGACAATTTTGTGTTTTCCAAGAAAACTCACACTTTTATTAATCAAATGAGTTCCCAAATGAATTTAAAATCTAGTCCAGACATTGATTGACAAGGTTAAAAAAAATTTTTTTTATTTGGAATGATAATATTCTCCTTCAAACTTTGCTTTCGTCAAAGAATGCTCCCTTTGCAGCAATTACAGCATTGCAGACCTTTGGCATTCTAGCAGATAATTAGCTGAGGTAATCTGTAGAAATTTCACCCCATGCTTCAAGAAGCCCCTCCCACAAGTTGGATTGGCTTGATGGGCACTTTTTGCATATCATACGGTCAAGCTGCTCCCACATCCGCTCAATGGGGTTGAGATCCAGGGACTGCGCTGGCCACTCCATTACCGATAGAATACCAGCTGCCTGCTTCTTCCCTAAATAGTTCTTGCATAATTTGGAGGTGTGCTTTGGGTCATTGTCCTGTTGTAGGATGAAATTGGCTCCAATCAAGCGCTGTCCACAGGGTATGGCATGTCATTGCAAAATGGAGTGATAGCCTTCCTTATTCAAAATCCCTTTTACCTTGTACAAATCTCCCACTTTACCAGCACCAAAGCAACCCCAGACCATCACATTACCTCCACCATGCTTAACAGATGGCGTCAGGCACTCTTCCAGCATCTTTTCAGTTGTTCTGCGTCTCACAAATGTTCTTCTGTGTGATCCAAACATGTCAAACTTGGATTTGTCTGTCCAGAACACTTTTTTTTCCAATCTTCCTCTGTCCAATGTCTGTGTTCTTTTGCCCATATCAATCTTTTCCTTTTATTAGCCAGTCTTAGCTATGGCTTTTTCTTTGCCACTCTGCCCTGAAAGCCAGCATCCCGGAGTCGCCTCTTCACTGTAGACGTTGACACAGGCATGTTGGTGTACTATTTAATGAAGCTGCCAGTTGAGGACCTGTGAGACATTGATTTCTCAAACTACAGACTCTAATGTACTTGTCTTGTTGCTCAGTTTTGCAGTGGGGCCTCCCACTTCTCTTTCTACTCTGGTTAGAGTATGTACTCTCTTCTGAAGGGAGTAGTACACACCGTTGTAGGAAATCTTCAGTTTCTTGGCAATCTCTCGCATGGAATAGCCTTCATTTCTAAGAACAAGAATAAACTGTCGAGTTTCACATGAAAGTTATTTTTTCTGGCCATTTTGAGAGTTTAACCCCTTTACCCCCAAGGGTGGTTTGCACGTTCATGACCGGGCCAATTTTTACAATTCTGACCACTGTCCCTTTATGAGGCAATAACTCTGAAACGCTTCCATGGATCCCGGTGATTCTGACATTGTTTTCTCATGACATATTGTACTTCATGTTAGTGGTAAAATTTCAATCAAATAACTTGCTTTTTTTGTGAAAAAAACGGAAATTTGGCGAAAATTTTGCAATTTTCCAACTTTGAATTTTTATGCCCTTAAATCACAGAGATATGGCACACAAAAAACTTAATAAGTAACATTTCACATATGTTTACTTTACATCAGCACAATTTTGGAACCAAAATTTATTTTTATTAGGAAGTTATGAGGGTTAAAAGTTGACCAGTGATTTCTCATTTTTAGAACACCATTTTATTTTTACGGACCACATCACATTTGAAGTCACTTTGAGGGGTCTATATGATAGAAAATACCCAAAAGTGACACCATTCTAAAAACTGCATCCCTCAAGGTGCTCAAAACCACATTCAAGAAGTTTATTAACCCTTCAGGTGCTTCACAGGAATTTTTTGAATGTTTAAAAAAATGAACTTTTAACTTTTTTTCACAAAAAAAATTACTTCAGGTAATTGGACTGCAAAAGTTATTGTGCAATTTCTCCTGAGTACGCTGATACCTGATATGTGGAGGGAACCACTGTTTCGGCGCATGGCAGAACTCATAAGGGAAGGAGCGCCGTTTGACTTTTTCAATGCAAAATTGGCTGGAATTCAGATCGGACGCCATGTCACGTTTGGAGAGCCCCTGATGTGCCTAAACAGTGGAAACCCCCCAGAAGTGACCCCATTTTGGAAACTAGACCCCCAAGGAACTTATCTAGATATGTGGTGAGAACTTTGAACCCACAGGGGCTTCACAGAAGTTTATAACGTATAGCCGTACAATTAAAAAATCATATTTTACTCTTCGCCACGACAGCACCCACTGGAGGTATCGGATCTGCCCATTTGGAACAGGAAACCCTACAGGAAAGATAAAAGGGGCGGTCCGCCTTTCCTCCTCAGTTTTGGTTTCCTGTTCCAAATGGAGCAGGATCCTGCAGGATCTTACCTGGGCCATGCATCCGCCTGTGCGGTCTCCTCGGGAACGGCAGGGGCTGCGGTCCGGAAGCAGCGTCGGGGGAGATTCCGTTTGACGGTTCCCCCCTCGTCTGGTGGCATAATGGTGATGACCGGGTCCGGGGAGGGCCGCCCGGTCTTACCAGGGAGCGGACCGGTCTGGCATCCGGAGGCAGAACACCCCCCCCCCCCTTCGGTGGATACAGCGTGGGAGGTGAAGCCATGAGCGCGTGAACCGCGCGTGTGAGTAGCGGGGGCGCAGGAGCCGGCCGGCGCCCGACGCTCCTATACCCCGGAAGTAATGGTTGAACTTCCGGGGTAGGATGGCGATGACGCGGCGCATGCGCCCTGACACAGGGCGACTTCCGGGGGCACGACAGGAGTGAAGATAAAACAGCGCTGCAACGATGGAACCATGTCGTCCCCCACGGAGTCGCAGGCCCCAGCAGGGGATTCAGCTGGGGGCAATTCCACCAGGGACCGCAGCGCCAGGACAGAGACTGCCCGCAGGAGCGAGGCAGCAGAAACCCGATCCAGACCGTCTCAGCCATCCGACCCGGTATTAAGCTTCACTGGGTGAGTGTGCAAAGTATATACTCTACCTATTAAGCTAACCTCTCCCCCCCCCTCTCTTTTCCTTTGACCTCCCACTTCAGTCAAAGAAAAAAGAAAAAATTAAACATAAAGAATGCGCATTATGTTCAGAGCCTCTCCCTGACTCCTACCCCAAAAAACTCTGCAAACAATGCATGAAAGAGACCAGGCAGGGGTCGACGATATCTTCTAAAGATATCCGAGCCATAATTAGGGAGGAGATACAAGCCATCAACCGCGCCAGCACTCCCTCAGAGTCCAGTCATAAGAAAAAGGTCGTTGTTAGTTCAGAGTCAGAGGAAGAACAGGAGTTAAACTCAGGCTCCGCATCCACGTCCTCATCGTCATCCTCGGAGATGGAAGGTCGCGCATGTTTTCCACTGGACAGCGTAGATAACCTAGTAAAAGCGGTTAGAAATACTATGGGGTGTGAAGAGGAAAGGGGAGCCCAAACCGCGCAGGACATTATGTTTGCGGGATTGGCAGAAAAAAAGAGATCATTTCCGGTGATACCGGCAATTAAGGACCTCATCAAAAGAGAGTGGGAAAAGCACGACCAGAGAGGTTTTCTCCCATCAGCCTCAAAACGGAAGTATCCGTTCACTGATGAAGACCTATTGAAATGGACTAAAATACCAAAGGTGGATGCCGTCATAGCCTCCACTTCCAAACAGACCTCGATCCCGGTCGAGGACGCAGGATTGTTAGCAGACCCATTAGACCGAAAGGCAGAATCTTCGCTCAAAAGGTCCTGGGAGTCCACCACCGGGGTATTCAAACCCGCAATAGCCAGCACATGTACTGCTAGATCAATGCTGGTATGGCTAGATCAATTAGATCAGCAGATCGAACAAAGAATGTCAAGGGAGAAACTGCGTGCAGCCATCCCGTTGATAAGAGGTGCAGCTGCCTTTATGGCAGATGCTTCAGCGGACACCCTAAGACTGGCAGCGAGGTCGGCAGCCCTGGTGAATAACGCCAGACGCGCGCTATGGATAAAAAGCTGGAAAGGGGACGCACAATCAAAATCCAAAATTAGTGCAACCCCATGCGAGGGTGAGTTCCTCTTCGGAAAAGCCTTAGACGAAATTCTCGCCAAGGCAAAAGAGAGGAAAAAGGCCTTCAGTGATTCTCCCATTCCGTTTTATAGGAAAACCTTTAAGAGACGGCCATTCGGGAGAAGAAGACAGTCGGACAGAACGAATAGATGGGCCACGAAAGACGAAAAGCAGAAGGGTACCATCTTCAGAGGGCCAACATATAGGAGAGATAAAAATTAAGAGTTTAGACCCACCAGTTGGGGGTAGATTAAAATTTTTTGTTACCAAATGGGAACAAATTACGTTAAGCCCATGGATTTTGAACATAATCAGGGAAGGAATAAAGATTGAATTCCTTCAGATCCCTTATGAATTCTTTGTTATAACTCGCCTTAATTCCTCAGTTCAGCAAAAGGCTCTCGAAGACGAGATTCGAGTCCTACTAGCTAAAAAAGTTTTAGTTGACGTCCCTGAGGGACAAGAGGGTAGAGGCTTTTATTCTCCCCTGTTTTTGGTTTCTAAACCAGATGGTACGTTTAGAACCATTAATTAATTAATTTAAAGAAGCTTAATTCATTTATAAAAAATTATAACTTCAAAATGGAATCAATTAGATCCACTATAAAGCTTCTGTTCCCAAATTGCGTAATGGCAGGGATTGATTTAAAAGATGCTTATTATCATCTCCCTATTCACAATAGATTCCAGAAATACCTAAGAGTCGCAGTGGAAGTCGAGGGCAGGATTTGTCAATACGTATTTCCAATACGCGGCCATGCCCTTCGGGCTTTCCACGGCACCAAGAATATTTACCAAGGTGATGGCAGAAGTGATGGCCTACCTTCGCCAAAAGGACACACTGATCGTGCCATATTTAGACGACTTCCTAATAATTGGGAATTCAGTCAAACAATGTACCGAACGCGTGACTGACGCAATCTCGTCTTTTCAGAGCCTTGGCTGGATCATCAATATCCAAAAGTCCAGACTCGATCCACAATCTCTCCAGACATTTCTAGGATTTCAACTAGATTCCTTGACCCAGAGATGTCTACTACCTCAGGTAAAAATCACCCTCACGAAACAAAAAATACGAGCAGCTATAGATAGACCACGGGTGTCCTTGAGAGGAGCAATGTCACTATTAGGATCACTAAATTCTTGCACCCCAGCAGTCCGGTGGGCCCAGTACCATGTCCGTACACTACAACACCAGATCCTCCAGGAGGATAAGCAACATAGTGGGCATTTACAGAGCAAAATAACCCTGTCACAAGAAGTCTTGACTTCTCTAGAGTGGTGGTTAGATGATGACCATTTATGTTCAGGAGTTCCATGGGTTATAGTTCCATCCTGTATCGTAACCACCGATGCCAGTCCCCAGGGCTGGGGAGCCCACATGGAGAATGAGTTTCATCAGGGAAGGTGGAATAGAGAGGAATGCGAATACTCATCCAATTTAAAAGAACTGACTGCAGTGTTCTATGCTCTATACAACTTCCTTCCGCAGCTCCAACAGAAGCATGTCAGGATCCTATCGGACAATACCACCACCGTGGCCTATATAAACAGACAAGGAGGAACTCGTTCAGAGACTCTGATGTCTTCAGCGGCAAGAATTTTAAACTTAGCAGAAAACTATTTTTTGTCCCTCTCGGCCCTTCATATCAGAGGCGAGAGCAATCAAAAGGCAGACTTCCTAAGCCGACACACTCTGCGGCAAGGAGAGTGGTGCCTCAATCAGAAGGTCTTCAGGGACATAGTAGCCCTATGGGGACAACCCGAGGTGGACCTTTTCGCCACAAGGGAGAACAGGCAGATAAAAACATTTGCCTCCCTATCTCCATCAGACCACCCAGACATACTAGACGCCCTTCTAGCTCCATGGAATTTCAACCTGGCGTATGCGTTCCCTCCATTGATCCTCCTACCTCAAGTAATTCGGAAGATCAGAGACGACAAAGCAAGGATAATCTTAATAGCACCGTTCTGGCCAAAAAGACCGTGGTTTTCGTGGCTGCAGATTATGTCCATAACAGATCCTTGGGTCCTTCCTTCGACTCCCAACCTACTCTCCCAAGGCCCCTTTTTCCACCCTCAAGTGGTCAGCTTGCACTTGACGGCGTGGAATTTGAGAGGCAGTTATTGAGGACAAGAGGATTCTCTGAGTCTTTAATTACTACACTACTACAAAGTAGAAAACAGTCCACAACCCAAATTTACACTAGAATATGGAAAAAATTTCTTCAATTCCATACAGTACCTCATACAGCAGAAGTTCCGATAATCCCAATCTTAGAATTTCTGCAGAAAGGGAAAGACTTAGGCTTAGCAGTAAATACGCTAAGAGTACAAATATCGGCATTAGGAGCACTATATGGCCATAATATAGCAGGCAACAAGTGGATAACTCGATTCATTACAGCATGTGAACGAATAGCTCCAATCCACATACCCTCCGTCCCTACATGGGATCTAAATCTGGTCTTAGACGCCCTAACGGTAGACCCCTTTGAGCCGATCGACACAATACCCTTCAAACACTTAGCACTTAAAATGGCCCTCTTGGTAGCACTGACCTCAGCTAGAAGAGTGGGTGATATCCAGGCCTTGTCAATAGATCCACCTTTTTTTTCAAGAATACCAAGACAGATTGGTATTAAAACCAGACCCTGCCTACCTGCCAAAAGTGGCAACAAAATACCATAGATCTCAGGAGATACTCCTCCCAACCTTCTATATAAATCCCTCTACTCCGGAAGAGCAGAAGTTCCATACTCTGGACGTCAAAAGAACTGTCCTAAAATATATTGAGAGGTCCAACAGTTGGAGGCAGAGTAGGGCCCTATTTGTTTCATTTCAGGGCTGTAAGAAGGGGTATGGAGTCACGAAGAGCACCATTTCCCGGTGGATCAGAGAAGCCATTCGTTTAGCCTACTCCGCAAAAAACGAAGATCCTCCAGGGAACATCAGGGCGCATTCCACCAGGGCAATGGCAACTTCTTGGGCGGAAAAGGGAGATGTTCCGATTGAAACTATATGTAAGGCGGCAGTTTGGTCATCCCCTTCTACCTTCTATAACCACTATAGACTTGATCTTTCATCAGCCTCTGACTTAAGCTTTGGCAGGACTGTCCTTGGCACAGTGGTCCCACCCAGGTGATGGTCTCTGGAATCTCTCCAGTGGGTGCTGTCGTGGCGAAGAGTAAAAAGCCGGATTACTTACCGGTAATGCTCTTTTAATGAGTCCACGACATCACCCGCTCACTTCCCTCCCTAAAAATATTAATAGTTAAAGTATATCAACCAAATAATGGATAAGAAAGATGTTAAAATAAGAGAACATTGCCTAATCCTTGGCGGTCCTTCTGGTACTCCGAAACGTAAAATTGAGGAGGAAAGGCGGACCGCCCCTTTTATCTTTCCTGTAGGGTTTCCTGTTCCAAATGGGCGGATCCGATACCTCCAGTGGGTGCTGTCGTGGACTCATTAAAAGAGCATTACCGGTAAGTAATCCGGCTTTTTTTTCCCAAAAATGATCTTTTCACCCCCAATTTTTATTTTTCCAAGGGAAACAGGACCCCAAAAGTTATTGTGCAATTTGTCCTGAGTGCGCTCATACCCCATATGTGGGGGTAAACCACTATTTGGGCGCATGGCAGAGCTCGGAAAGGAAGCAGCGCCATTTGACTTTTATGGCTGGAATTGAGATCGGACGCCATGTCGCGTTTGGAAAGCCCCTGATGTGCCAAAACAGTGGAAACCCCCCACAAATGACACCAATGTGGAAACTAGACCCCACAAGGAACTTATCTAGATGTGTGGTGAGCACTTTGAACCCCCAAGGGCTTCACAGAAGTTTATAACACCCGGGCGTGAAAAAAAAATCATATTTTTTCCATAAACATGATCTTTTAGTCCCCAATTTTTTTATTTTCTCTAGGGTAACAGGAGAAATTGGACCCCAAAAGTTGTCCAATTTGTCCTGAGTACGCTGATACCCCATATATGTGAGAAAACAACCGTATGGGCACACGTCGTTTTGGAATGCAGACTTTGATGGAATGGTCTGCGGGTGTCATGTCGCTTTTGGAGAGCCTCTGATGTGCCTAAACTGTTGAAACTCCCACAAGTGACCCCATTTTGGAAACTAGACCCCCCCACGGAACTTATCTAGATGTGTGGTGAGCACTTTGAATTCCCAAGTGCTTCACAGAAGTTTATAACGCCCGGGAGTGAAAATTAAAAAAATCATATTTTTTTTCCACAAAAATGATGTTTTTGCCCCCAATTTTTTTATTTTCCTAAGGGTAACAGGAGAAATTGGACCCCAAAAGTTGTTTTGCAATTTGTCCTGAGTAGGCTGATACCCCATATATGGGGGTAAAGCACTGTTTGGGCGCATAACAGAACTTGGAAGGGAAGGAGCACCGTTTGACTTTTTCAACGCAGAATTGGCTGGGATTGAGATCAGACGCCATGTTGCGTTTGGAGAGCACCTAATGTGCCCAAACAGTGGAAACCCCCCAATTCTAACTCCAACCCTAACCCCAACACACCCCTAACCCTAATCTCAGCCCTAACCCTAGCCCTAACACTAATGGGAAAATGGAAATAAATACATTTTTTTAATTTTATTATTTTTCCCTAACTAAGGGGGTGATAACGGGGGGTTTGATTTACTATTTATGGCGGTTTTTATATTTGGCAGCTGTCATACGCTAAAAGACGCTTTTTATTGTAAAAATAGTTTTTGCATCACCACATTTTGAGAGCTATAATTTTTCCATATTTTGACCCACCGAGTCATGTGCAGTCTTATTTTTTGCGGGACGAGTTGACGTTTTTATTGGTACCATTTTCGGGTGCGTGACATTTGTTCCTCTCTGATAGTCTGGTATGGGGGAGCCACTGCGCATGACAAACTCCGCTTACAAAGGACTTTCAGAACAGCAGAGAGAATTATAGGTTCCCCCCTGCCTAAAATCCAGGATCTTTATGATAAGAGTATTCAATCCCACGCATTGAAAATTTCATCCGATCCCTCTCACCCGGGACACTCCTCATTTCAACTACTCCCTTCAGGACGTCGCTTCAGAGTCCCCAAATGCAGCACCAACCGCCATATGAACAGCTTCTATCCACTCTCTGTTCAACAATTAAATCGTCATGTGTAGACTATATACTGTATCTGTCTTGTTAGATGTTACTTGTTGTATCTGTTGTTATATATTATGTTGCCTCTTTGCCACAAAGAATTCCTTGTATATATGTAATATGTACTTGGCGATAATAAATTTGATTGATTGATTGATTTTTTCATTGCTTTTTATTCCCATTTTTGGGACGCAGAATGAACAAAAACCAGCATTTCAAGAATTTCTTTTGGGGGTGCGCTTACACCGTTCCACATGCAGTAAAATTGATAAAGCGGTTTTATTCTTCGGGTCCGTACGATTACAGTGATACCTCATTTAAGTCTTTTTTTATGTTTTGGCACTTTTATGCAATAAAAACAATTTTATATAAAAAATAATTATTTTTGCATCGCTTTATTCTGCGAGCTATAACTTTTTTATTTTTTTCACTCATGACACTGTATTGTGGCTCGTTTTTTGCAGGACAAGATGACGTTTTCAGCGGTACCATGGTTATTTCTATCCGTCTTTTTGATCGCGCGTTATTGCACTTTTTGTTCGGCGGTATGATAATAAAGCATTATTTTTTGCTTTGTTTTTTATTTTTTAAGGGGTTCGCTTAAGGGGTTAACTAATGGGACAGTTTTATAGGGCGGGTTGTTACGGACGCGGCGATACTAAATATGTGTACTTTTATTGTTTTGGGGGTTTTTATTTCCAAAAAATTATTATTATTTTTACACTTTTTTTTTTTACTTTATTACAATGTCCCAGGGGGGACATAACTGTCATGTGACAGATCGCTGATCCCCTGAAGGTCCCCGCCGCCATTTTGGATCCGGGGACCTGCAGGGAAGGAGGCCCCTGCAGCAGCGCTGCACATTGCACTGCTGTGGGGGTCTCAGGGAAGCACGGAGGGAGCGCCCTCCCTACCGATGCTTCCCTAAACCCCCGGTACACTGTGATCGTGTGATTGCAGTGTCCTTGACTGCCCCTAGCACATAGTGCTGGGTGTCAGCTGTGATAATCAGCTGTGACGTACTATCCCGTCCATGGGCATAGGGGCCCGGGTCTCATGGACGGGATAATACGTCAGATGTCAGAAAGGGGTTAATGGAACCAACAAATGTAATGCTCCAGATTTTCAAATAGCTCAAAGGAAGGTCAGGTTTATAGCTTCTCTAATCAGCCAAACTGTTTTCAACTGTGATAACATATTTGCACAAGTGTTTTCAAGGGTATTCTAAATATTCATTAGCCTTCTTACACAGTTAGCAAACACAAATTACCATAAGAACACTGCAGTGATGGTTGTTGGATATGGGCCTCTATACACCTAGGAACATATTGCATTACAAACCTGACTTTTGCAGCTAGAATAGTCATTTACCACATTAACAATGTATAGAGTGTATTTCTGAATCATTTAATGTTAGCTTCATTGGAAAAAAACTGCTTTTCTTTCAAAAATAAGGAAATTTCTAAGTGACCCTAAACTTTTGAGCGGTAGTGTATTTTCCATTGCTGAGAAAAGTGCAAATGCAGATTTATAAAAGTTGAAGGGGCATCACAGGGCAATAAACATGGGATACACCCAAGGCCTATATATAATGTACTACACATAAAAAAAGAGAAAAAGTTATAGGCCATAATGAAGGGATCACCACACAATATAGAAAAAGCACATTAATTTTTATTGAGTACGAAAAACACACAACAATGACACCACATTAAAAACATTAAAAAGTGACTGATGTGACGTAACCAAACCAGCATATAAGCTCATAATAGAGCTACAGCCTTAAACCAATCACACAAGTGGGCAAATAATAAATGTGTATATTATTCCTGTTCATCTCTGACAGCCTTCCTGGAATTTTGGGGAAGTTCATAAGTCCCTCTGAGTAATACGAGTGAAGAACAAGAAGTTCCCTTCTTTTTAATTGCATGGACAATATAAGTGATCCCTCTGTAGCTTATCAAAATTCAAATTTCAATAGTAACAGAGCCCAATAGAAAGCATCATCTAATCCTCTAAGAGCAAGAAAAAGTTTTGGATGTGATCTGAGATGTAAGAAGCCACTAGGACAATGCATCTATATGTATGTAATTTATATAAAACATTAAATAATTCTGCATTCCCCCTCATTCAGTAGCGTCTCTCCTGGGAATGAGGAAAGTACAGTGTTGCTGGATAATCTCCTTAATGCTGCAGGTATTAGTGTGGATTGGACACTGCAGTGTGTCCTTCATACCTGACCCTCCACAGACTTGAGCCGCTGCAGATTTGCTTGTGATGGGGACACTTACTATGCGTTTCCCTTAGTCCACCTCACTTCATTTGGCATCATGTGCCCTGATGATTAAGGGGGTGAATGCTTCCCCCAAACTGCCTGCTGCCTTCTATCTTCAGGTAGGTTCCAGATGTAACAATAGGGTCCCTAAAATATACATTTAATATTCTAGTATTGGACAGATTATATACACAGGTTGAATGGATGGGACTCGTAGGTCGTTATGATGTTGTTTGTTTTGTACTTATTTTATTAGAATATATCCATCACATGTAGTGTATCTTATTATTCGTAAACTGTCAAGGGATCATTTGACGAGTGGACGATTTATTGACTAGTTATATAGAATTAATAGAGTTCACCTTATGATTGTGATCAACACCGCCTCATTTGTAATTTACCAATACTTTTAATATTATACAATTAAAACCTTTTTTTTTTTTAAATTCTTTGCAACATTGATTTTTCTTTACTTTTTTTTAAGCTTTTCATATATTGTCTTCGGTAAGATAAAAAAAGGTTTGTATTTATTATATTGAAATGGCATCACGTCATCACAGGTGTCACATTATTTTGCGTTACTCTACTGACTGCAATAATGGGGAAATCTTAGGCTGGCAGACTATGAGTATCACAACTAATAGGATACATTTTGTATTAAACAGATACCTACAAAATAAGGTAAAAGGTGCCCCTGTATATTTATTTTACTCACTTTTATAGCACCATTAATCCACAGCACTTTACAGACATTATCGGCATTGTCCCCATTGGGGCTCACAATCTACATTCCCTATCAGTCTGTCTTTGGCGTGTGGGAGGAAAGCGGAGAACCCAGAGGAAACCCACACAAACACGGAGAGAACATACCTTGCAGATGTTGCCCTAGACAGGATTTGAACCCAGGACCCCAACGCTGCAATAATGCTAACCACTGAGCCACTGTGCTGCTTATATAAAAAGACACATCCAAAAACTCCAAGAAGCAGAATGTAAAATTGAATATTAAAAAGAAGCAATCTAGAAATAACTGAAATAATCCAACAATAATAAGTAATCAGGATAATACCAGAACTAATAATCCAAACATTAGATTAAACCAATAGAGAAATGGCAACAAAAATTCCATTAGGAAAAAAAATGGAGGGTATGAAACATAGGAATTGTTTAATGGAAGAGATTATACCATAATCATAGCTCAAAAAAAAATTATAAGGTTCGTGTGGGGCAAACAATCCCCATGCATATCACTGATAATTACTAGCTTCCTCGGGGGTGGTGATACTGTAAAATCAGTCAGGATTGGCTGATGGACACTATGGGATTCTGGACAGCAGAGAGGGGACATTTGGGCCAGAGAAGTAGATCTGAGTGTCATCAGGTATAGTAATAAGAAGAGGCAATGTATACAAGTGTATTCCCTTCTAAGTCTACATTCAGTCTAACTTATGATTTATAAATAATAGGGCATGTTTATTTTGGAAAAGCACATTACCAGATGTTGTGAATTTGCAGAAATTTTGTTGCTACATGCTTTCTTCATTTAATCATTTCGGTGTAGTCTTTGCTGTAGATCCATGTATTCTGTATATTTTAGTATTGATAATAATACGTTTTCCTCATATATTTGTTCTTTCTTAGGGTTCTATGTTATGTGCGGCAAAAGCTTCCAAATTTATCTAATACTCAATGCAAGCAATCCAAAGATGGAAAACAAGTCCAGTGCTCTGTCAGTAAAATCTCCATAGAATATAAATTATTGACTGGGATAGACTTTCTGGCATAAGGTTTTCTGGCCCTGGTCTTTTATCCGTCTGCTATCATCACAATGCATCTACAGCGGAGAAAAAGGCTTCAGCTCAATCGTATTTTATTTATCGTCTGTGTGATGTTCCTTTGCTCCTTGTACCAACTATCAGTAAATCAACAAATGGATTCAGAACCTTGGACAGAGACTAACCTGGAAGAACTTCGCTTTCAGAAGGATGCAAAAAGTGAGATGACTATAAAGGTATCTATAAGGGAAGTATTAAACCTGACATCGACCACCACTACCACCTCTACCAGCACCTCTACCTCAATTGCGCACACAGAAAATGTAACTGGAAGAACCAAAACCCGACACTGCATATTTGTCGACCCAGATCCTATAACACCAATCAATAAACCAAAAACTACAACCACTGTTTCAATGAGCACTAGCAAACCCACAAAACACCCTTTGCCTCATGCCAAAGGAGAATATCCAGAGGACCTCTTCAACATTGAGCAGCGCAGGCAGGGATGGGTAGCACTTCATATCTTTGGCATGATGTATGTATTTGTGGCCTTGGCCATTGTCTGCGATGAGTTTTTTGTCCCAGCTTTGGGGGTGATCACAGACAAGCTTCAGATCTCTGAAGATGTAGCTGGTGCCACATTTATGGCTGCTGGTGGGTCAGCACCAGAACTTTTCACATCCTTGATCGGCGTGTTCATTTCTCACAGCAATGTTGGCATTGGAACGATTGTGGGATCGGCAGTCTTTAATATCTTGTTTGTGATTGGTACTTGTGCCCTCTTCTCCAGGGAGATCCTCAACCTTACATGGTGGCCTCTCTTCAGAGATGTTTCATTCTACATCCTTGATTTGATCATGCTGATTATCTTCTTCCTTGATAATTTTATATCGTGGTGGGAGAGCATGCTGCTTCTCAGTGCCTATGGGTTTTATGTCTGCTTCATGAAATGTAATGTTTTGTTTGAAACATGGGTGAAGACACATCTGTCCAAAAGAAAGAGGCTGGTGAAAGTAATGGCACTGGAAGATCCATCTAAGGTATGTAGATATCCATCACCTTGTTAACTGAGCAAGCTTCCTGGCATCATCTAGTATCACAGGAACTTTAATTTTTGGTAAAATCATATATGAACTGCAGACCTTTTTCATGAAAATAAATATGGTGTTTCTGATTTTTGTACATCCCCTATGATGTCTTGCACTGACCCATTAGGTTACATTAATTGTGTTGTTTTTATGATTTGCATAGCTTACAATGACAATAAGAGAGAAAATAAAACCAATTGATTTATCCATATTGTCAAAAACTTGGACATAAATTCATAAGCTTCTGACCTTGTTAAGACATCATGTGCTTTGCATCCTACAAGACCCCTCTATCTTATGGTATTTGATAAAGATTCACACTACCTACAGTAGGGTCCGTCCATTACACAATTTGGTACTCTATGGCAGGCAGACCAAGGCAATGCGATCGTGTACAGGCGGCTTTTGTCATCACTAAATGGCATTCCACCATGACTCACGTCATGACTTTTCAGGGGCCTAGTAATCAGAGGAGACACCCAGGAGGCTGATAATCCAGTGCTGGCCAACGATGTTCCACTGCTTTGGCCTGCCTGCCATGGACTACAAAAGTAGACATCAGACCTGGGAAGTGTCAATCTTTTTGGTGATCTCTAATATTTGGTTAGTTCTAAATGCCTATAATTATAGCTTTACTTGACAGGTATTTATCCTACTGTCCAACAGTTATTTGGGTGGAGAAAATCTCGGAAATATGCACACTTTTGGCAGTCTTGGCTGTAATAAGACTCACATTTCCTCTATTGCTATTCTTCTTGGCATGTGAAATCAATGCTAGATGCGCCAAGAGGGACATAAATCAAGAAATAGGTGGTGTGATCACAATAATGACTAATCAGCACTTCAGCTCCTCGCAGATGACTAATGGAGGGCAGCACGTGGTGATAATATAACTTTTTCCCTGACAATCTCCAGGGGCAAATCTTAAAAAATGTATTTTCAGGCATTTTAATATAATGCGATTAGTTTAATAATGAAACCTTAGCTAACGAGTTATACAATATTTAGAGAGGATAGGTTACCAGGTTAAAAGTTATCAGTTTTTACTCTTATTGTATTCCTGCTGCTCCTCTGATTATTCCATGTTTTTTTACCTCCTGCAGAGATATGAACCTTTTTATTTAGTGATAATTCTTATGGTCTTTCCGTGTTTTAGGCTGCTTTGCATAATTATAATTTGAGCCATGCCCCCTATGGAAAGATCATAAAAGTTATTATTAGATAATAAGGCATTTATCTCTGCTACCATATGGCAGGTTTAAAAAAAAAAAAAAAGATAAAAAATGACATACTCAGGGGAGCTGCGGGAAAAAAAACCCAGCAATAACTGGACATTTTTAACCTCATGACAGGTTCTCTTTAAATACATCATAGTTGTCATTGATCCATACTGCGGTCAATGCGTATTCTACTGTGTATATCACAGTGTTATATAGCTGGTAATGATTGATGTATTGTACTGGGGAAAAAAAAAGAATGCAAATCCTGATTGCTCTGCCCTTTACCTATTTCCAAAATAAGCTACGGTAATTTATTAAGTGATTTCCATCTGACAAGTACCTGGCCGCTAAGTTTATGATACTACATAATCTACATAATAGGCTTCTATGCCAAGAGGGTGATTGTGTGAGATTGATAGGCTGGTCTCAATGCTTGCTACATAATATGTCCCAATGCCATACCCTTTATACTAATCTAGTTTAGTTTAAAGGGGGTCCAAAGGCAAAGTCACTTTCCTACTAAATCCGCATCTATCTTATACCGTAATGTAAACCATTTTCTAATATATTTGAATTAAAAATTCCCTATCCATCCCTACCTACACTAACTGCTATTCTATTTTTTTCCCTACGTCCTTTTTGATAATGCAACATTTGAGAATCCTAGTGAATGGCTGGGATACTAAAACGAGGAGTGATCAGGGGGAAGAGGCTGCTGTCACTGTCATAGCCTCTTTCCCTACCTGAAATAAAGCGTCATCAGTGGCACTCCTTTCAGGGGCTGGGCTAGTCCCTGTGCACATTGACAGTGCACTCTCTGTTGCCGGCTCACATGAGCAGTAACAAGTCGGCAACAAAGCAATGTCAGATACCCGGCGTGCGGAGACCAGTGCCGCCCCCGCAAGGGACATCACTGTTCTCTGCATGCCAGGTATTCTAACACCAATCTATTGCCAGCTCATTATTGCTGGTCTGAACCAGCAACGGAAAGAGCGCTGCATTTGTCCATAGAGCACATCGACTCGCCCAGCCCCTGTAATGAGAGTCACTACAGTTGTGGCCAAAAGTATTGACACCCCTGCAATTCTGTCAGATAATACTCAGTTTCTTCCTGAAAATGATTGCAAACACAAATTCTTTGGTATTATTATCTTCATTTAATTTGTCTTAAATGAAAAAGCACAAAAAGAATTGTCCTAAAGCCAAATTGGATATAATTTCACACCAAACATAAAAAGAGGGTGGACAAAAGTATTGGCACTGTTCGAAAAATCATGTGATGCTTCTCTAATTTGTGTAATTAACAGCACCTGTAACTTACCTGTGGCACCTAACAGGTGTTGGCAATAACTAAATCACACTTGCAGCCAGTTGACATGGATTAAAGTTGACTCAACCTCTGTCCTGTGTCCTTGTGTGTACCACATTGAGCATGGAGAAAAGAAAGAAGACCAAAGGACTGTCTGAGGACTTGAGAAACCAAATTGTGAGGAAGCATGAGCAATCTCAAGGCTACAAGTCCATCTCCAAAGACCTGAATGTTCCTGTGTCTACCGTGCGCAGTGTCATCAAGAAGTTTAAAGCCCATGGCACTGTGGCTAACCTCTCTAGATGTGGCCAGAAAAGAAAAATTGACAAGAGATTTCAATGCAAGATTGTGCGGATGTTGGATAAAGAACCTCCACTAACATCCAAACAAGTTCAAGCTGCCCTGCAGTCCGAGGGTACAACAGTGTCAACCTGTACTATCCGTCGGCGTCTAAATGAAAAGGGACTGTATGGTAGGAGACCCAGGAAGACCCCACTTCTTACCCCGAGACATAAAAAAGCCAGGCTGGAGTTTGCCAAAACTTACCTGAAAAAACCTAAAACGTTTTGGAAGAATGTTCTCTGGTCAGATGAGACAAAAGTAGAGCTTTTTGGGCAAAGGCATCAACATAGAGTTTACAGGAGAAAAAAAGAGGCATTCAAAGAAAAGAACACGGTCCCTACAGTCAAACATGGCGGATGTTCCCTGATGTTTTGGGGTTGCTTTGCTGCCTCTGGCACTGGACTGCTTGACCGTGTGCATGGCATTATGAAGTCAGAAGACTACCAACAAATTTTGCAGCATAATGTAGGGCCCAGTGTTAGAAAGCTGGGTCTCCCTCAGAGGTCATGGGTCATCCAGCAGGACAATGACCCAAAACACACTTCAAAAAGCACTAGAAAATGGTTTGAGAGAAAGCACTGGAGACTTCTAAGGTGGCCAGCAATGAGTCCAGACCTGAATTCCATAGAACACCTATGGAGAGATCAAAAAATGGCAGTTTGGAGAAGGCACCCTTCAAATATCAGGGACCTGGAGCAGTTTGTCAAAGAAGAATTGTCTAAAATTCCAGCAGAGCATTGTAAGAAACTCATTGATGGTTACCGGAAGCGGTTGGTCGCAGTTATTTTGGCTAAAGGTTGTGCAACCAAGTATTAAGCTGAGGGTGCCAATACTTTTGTCTGGCCCATTTTTGGAGTTTTGTGTGAAATGATCAATGTTTTGCTTTTTGCTTCATTCTCTTTTGTGTTTTTTCATTTAAGACAAATTAAATGAAGATAATAATACCAAAGAATTTGTGTTTGCAATCATTTTCAGGAAGAAAAGCAGTATTATCTGACAGAATTGCAGGGGTGTCAATACTTTTGGCCACAACTGTAATTATGTTTTGTTTCAGGAAGGGGGCAAAGTCTACAGAAAGGACTGCAGCCTCTACCCCTTCATAAAGCTTTGTTTGAGTTTCCTAGCATGCACTAGGATTCTCAAAGAGTCATCCACAAAGAAAGATGGAGAAAAACAAACAGAATAAGGCTGAGTGCAGACGGACTTTTTAGCCCTGCGGATTTTTCCACGCAGAATGGAAGAAATCCGCAGGTCAAATGACCTGCATTTTTCCTGCGGATTTCTTCCATTTTTCATGCGGCTTTCCTGCGGTTTTTGTGCGGTTTTCCACTGCGGATTCCCCCCTGCGGATTTGGAGACAGGGGAGGTGGAAAACCGCACAAAATAAGTGACATGCTGCGGATTTTGTACCACAGGAAAACCGCGCGGAAAAATGCGCAGCGTTTGCACAGCGGTTTTTTTTTCATTGATTTTAAGGCTACTGTACATCACAATGCGGATATGCAGCGTTTCTGCGTGGAAAAATCCGCTGCGGATCCGCTATATATCCGCATTGTGTGCACACAGCCTAACAGATAGTGTAGATAAGGAAGAACAGAGAATTTCCAATGCAAGCATATTAGAAAATAGTTTAGATTATGGCAATAAATAGGGATTTAGAATGAAAAAGACTTTGCCTTCGGACCACCCCTTTAATTTTGATAACCAATGTAACACCCCTTTATGGCTACCACTGTACCCTGGGTGTTATGGGGGGTCTCACCTCTTCTGTACGCAGTGCCTCCACCCGAATCTTGATTGGAGCTCTGTCTCTGGGCTGCAGAAGGACAGTTATCTTCTGCCAGGGGCTGATTCGGGAAACCCCTGCCACAGCTCGGTACACACTCAGGAAGCACGAGTAAAACAGTTTAACAGATTTATTGCTATGAAGCAGAATTAAAATGGATTTACAGGAATAAACATACAATGCGATTAACTGTGCTCTATAAAAGTCATATACCCATCACAGACTAATTAAACCCCAACCCTGCAAATATAACGTGGTCAATTCCCCCTCTTTTGCATTTACTCAGTCCGACCGTTGGGGCCCAGTTGCCGCGGATGTTGGCGCGCAAAGTAGAAAACGTAGGTGCACTTAAATGAATGTTGCTGTCAATAGTCTCGGTTGCAGTGTACTCACTGTAAGTCGATCTGATAGAATCACAAGTCTCAGCAGAACAGTCACTGTGTCTCCAACAATCGGAGGATTCTTTAGACTCCAGCTGAGGGCTGCAGGATTTAGACCTTTATCCGATGGGAGTGCCGGCAGGAATCTCTGGATCTTTGCTCTCTCCGGCAACACTGGTATCTCCGCGGTGTCCCCCACACTCAGCAACTTAGGGGAATCAAGATCCTCACCTTTCTGTTTCTCATAACCAGCAGCAGCAGCCACGTTTTCTCTCCTCTCTCCCTTTACTTTCACTTTCTCCTCAGCATCCTCCCCCAAGTCCCTCCTCCTTCCTTCTTCTATCATCTCACTGGATCCCTGGGAGTTGTAGTCTTCTGCCACTCAGGAGAAAAACGATTAGTGTCTGTAGGTCCCTGTTTAACAGCCACTGCAAAACTCTTCTTAGAGTCTGTAAGCTCCAGCATGCCGGTAGATGCTCTGACAGTTCCCTGTGCATCTGTTACACCAGCAATAAACAAAATATCCAAGAATTAGGCTGGAGTCACACTAACCAACGAGAAATACGGTCCGTGTTTTACATGCATAATACGGAGAACTGTCCCCTAAATAGTGCTCTGTATGTCAGCCGTAATCAAGGTCTGGTCGCGTATTTTGCGCATGTAAGCATCCGTATGTATTCTGTATGGCATCCGAATGCTGAGATTTTCTCACAGGCTGGAAAAATGGACATATAATGGATCCCTATGACAGGTTAAAACCCAAATGAAAGAATAGATATAGACACATAGAATACATATATATATATGTATACACATGTCATAGAGACACACACACACATATATATATATATATTTATATTTCATAGAGTTCTACATAACAGAATAGCTGCATTTTTTCCCACGCTCATCAGTTCACCTCAGGTCAGCCAGTGACGTCAGTCAGGCTGCGCGGAGTCCTCTGGCTGACCTGAGGTGAACTAATGAGCATGGGAAAAATGCAGAAACTTTCCCACGCTAATTAGTTCATCTCCAGACAGCCAGGGAGGCTGCGCAGAGATGAAATAAATCATTCTGGCAGTGGTTTACATGTCACTGGTCGCATTAGCAACGGTCCCTGTGTAAACCACTTAACCCTTTCTGATGGATTGCAGCGGGGAACCTGACTGAGCAGCGGAGAGGTAAGGATATGGTTGCTTTTATGTTTTCTTTTTGTTACAGTTTGATGGTTTATTTTTGGATTACCAGAGCAATAAATCTTGTCAAAAACTAGGTGTCTTTATTTCTTTAAAATAATTTTTAATGTCTGTGTGTGTTTTTTAACCATTTAATAGTCTAACTTATAATGGATAAGTGTTTAATTGACACCTCTTCATTATTAATCAGCTTAATGTCACCTTCCAATTACAAGATGACAATAACCCATTAATATTAACCCATTAGGCACCGCTACAGGGCAATGGGAATAGAGAGGATAAGTGCCAGAAAAGGCGCATCTTATAGATGCGCCTTTTCTGGGGTGTCTGGGGGCAGATTTTTGTAGCCAGGGGGGGCAAAAACAATGGTCTCTTCCAAGGCTATTAAAATCTGCCCTTACTCACCTGCTTTACCTCTCTGGTTGCGATTTTGCCGCGGGAGCCCACGCATTTTTTTCCAACAAAATAACCCCTTACTTTAACACTTAAGCGTCCCAAATTTTACACACAAACTCTAATTTAATTATTAGTCAGGGACATATAAAAAATACATGAATTTTAATGGTTTACTGTATGTAAACCATGTGTCATTTCATGTCAGGTTGGGGAATGATTTTACAGAAGCCGGCAATTGATTTTGCTTCTATTCTGCTGTGTAGAACTCTATGAAATATAAATCTATATATATAAATATATATATATGTGTGTGTGTCTCAATGACGTGTGTGTGTATATATATATATATCTATATATAAATGTATTCTATGTGTATATATCTATTCTTTTGTTTCTATATTAAACCTGTCAGAGTGATTTTACTGTATTGCGCACTGAATTGCCGGCTTTTCTAAAGGACACCGGGTGCGTATTTCTTCCAAGTCACACATCTGGTCCGTGTGTAATGCATTTTCTTGCGCACCCATAGACTTGCATTGGCGTATTGCGGCTGTAGTACGCTGACAATCGCAGCATGCTGCGATTGGCACAGACCGTAAAATACGCGAGAGAAATATACGGCTGATGGGAGCTACCCGATAGAAAATCGTTGGTCCGTGTGCAATGCGTTGTTTTTACGCCTCTCACTCATCTGTATTTCTCTCTAGTGTGACGCCGGCCTTAAAGTAAAAATTGAAACAATTCCCCATATTTCCACTTTACTAAATGGCACTTACCACAGTAGGGTTAACCTTGTTGTAGCTAATGGGTGTTAATGTCCTGACGGATGGTGTTACATCATTACTTTTCATTTTTATGTACAGAAGGGCAATGGGTCACTTGCAGGGGATGAGCCAAAGCCACAAGAAGACAACAACAGATTAAAGGTAGGTGATCCAAGGAGTTTACTACAGAGTGATCTAATCCAATTTACACCCTTACCTGTGTGTAAGACGGAATGTCATAGTTTTGCAAATAGAAAGCATAGGTAATGTGCCTGTTTTATATACATAGTTATGATAGTTATGACTGTCCGCAAATTATTGTTCTGCATCAAGTCTGGTTTGGTAAACGTTTAATTCTGTATATGGCATTGATAGGTAAATGTCAATGAGAAAATGTTCTAGTGATATTACTTTTTGTTGTTGGGTTCTGGAAAACAAGTTTGTGATCAATGCAAGACCTCAGAACCCAGTATGACAGCAATAAATAATTACATTATTTAAAGACTAAAGGTCATTAAAAATAATTGTTCTAACACTGAAATAATCTTTTATATATACTCGAATTATGAGGTGTATTTATTCCACCGCTAACCCCTGGTGCAGCAATAACAAATCTCTAAGGATTAGAGCAATTGCAGGAGCTTTCCTCCCTGACTGATTTCACCTTTAATATCACCGGCTCAATCCTTCTCAAGCTTATTTGAGCGAATCATACATCAACTGTCCCGTGTGGCAGACACCATTCTTCCCTCGCTGTCCCGCGTTGCAGACACCATTCTTACCTAGCTGTCCTGTGTGGCAGATATTATTCTTCCCTAGCTGTCCCGCGTGGCAGACACCATTCTTCCTTTGCTGTCCCACGTGGCAGACACCATTGTTCCCTAGATGTCCTGTGTGGCAGACACCATTCTTCCCTAGCTGTCCTGTATGGCAGACCACTCATTTCTAGCCAAACAGCTGTAGAGAACCTCCTCTCCAGCTCTTCTATTTGCCCTTTTATTTAATTTCCAACTGTCAATGTGAAAGACTACTACTCACCAGCTGTGGTATCACTAGATTCTATCTACCAGCTCTTCTATGTACTAGACGTCATTCACCAGGTCTTCACCTGTGAGGGCAATACTGGCCATCTCTTCAATATGCTAAACCACTTCTTTCCCAGATCTATACCTGTTGGAGCTGTTCTTCTTGGCACTCCCATGTGCCAGACACCATTCTTCTCTAGCTGTTTTTAGTGCCAGATTACTTATTCCCTCCATCTATAGCTCTAGAGGCTCTCTTCTTCAGCTCTTCTACGTGCTCAGCCATTTATTTCCAAACTTTCAAGCTTTGGAGATACTATTTATCCTCTATGTGTCTATGTGGGTCTTCCAGCTGTCAGGGCATCCTCACCAGTTCCTTGATGTTCCAAATCTCATTTACCAGGTCCATAACTGTTGGAGCTCTCCTATCAGCTCTTCTGTGTGCCACATCACCAATTTTCCAGCTGTGAGAGCTCTCATCATCAACAATACTAAGTGTCAGATCACTCTTTCCCCGCATCTCTATATCGGAAGTCTCTACTATTCACAATGTGTTAATAGAAATGCATCAGAGAAAAAAAAGAGAAAAGAAGTCTAAAATAAAACGTAACTCATTTTATTAAACACGTAAATTAAAACAACAATGTACACATACAGTTACAAAGAAATTGACAAAAATGGGCAGTGTGGAACAATGGAAAAGTGGATGGGAAACCAATGGGAATAGCAGTGTTACATGTAAAGTGCCCTTGCTTCATGTCATTCCTGATCACTCATCCTGTGCTCTCACAGTGTGTCCAATGCAATTAAAGTCTCAGTAAGAAAAATAGGTATCCAGAGTCAATACTCAGTGCTAATAATAGAGATGGGCGGACTCCTGGGTGTTCGGGTCTGGCGGGTCCAGCCGAACAGGTACAAAAAGTTCGGGTTCAGGTACCACTCTCACGGTGCTAGCGAAGATCTCCCCGAGGTCACTGCAGTTCACTACGGTGGGGATCGGAGCCTCAGTACCTGGAGGTAACCTCGATGATGTCAAAACCGGTCACTGAGGCTGTGCTCGAAGCAGTTAAGTCACCAGTGGTTCTCAACCTGAGCGGTCGCATCTTGGCACCGTCCAGTTTGAAATCTGTTTATCATCCAGACATGGATTATGGTGTGGGACAGAACGACTAACAGGTATGGTATATTGTTGTTTTTTTATTTTTGGTTTATTACAGGAGATCAAGGGCTTCGGTTGAATTAGGCGTTTGGTGAGTATAACTGTGTTTTGTTTTATTTCTAATAAAGGACTTTATTCTGGCTGTCTGTTTATTTACAATACAGCTATGTAAGGAGGTGACGGAGTCCATCATGTGTTTTCCCCTCTTTGGACACTGTACACATGTATCACGTGCGGCACCTTGTCGTTTCCTAATGTTAATGTAATGTTGCTGTATTGTGTATTTACTGTTTATAAGTTTAGAGACAGTGTAGGGTAATAGCATAGTACAATAGTGGGATTATAATAGAGGGGGCATACTAGAGATAGGGAATAGGGGTATTATCTTAGGTTTAGTCAGCATAGGGGTTTTCCAAATGGGGAGGAGTTTACAGTGTAGTGCAGAACAGTGAGGATATAGTGCAGACACTTCCTGGTTAGTGAGCACAGCCCGGCAGCCTTACCCAGGGCATGAAGTGCTGTCAGGATGCAGAAGTGAACAGTCATAGTCTGCCAGCTCTGGGGATAAAGCTGCTTTGGCAGGAAGGGGTCCCAGGCTGAGGAACGTGCTAGCGGTCACCACCTTAAATAGAAACCAGCCCCAAGAGGATCCGGGTCCTACGGTCGGGATTAGGCGCAGCTGAGATGGCGAGCCTTCTACCTTCTCCTACTGAGACTGGATAAGGGGAGTGGGAAGGAGCTGGTGGACCCAAAGGCACAGGTGATGCAGACAGGACAGGGGCTGTCCAAAAGGGCCAGGATGGCCAGACGAGACAGAGATTGTCAGGTGGGACAAGGATTGTCCAGAGGGGCTGAGATGGCCAGGAGAAACGGAGACTGCCAGGGAAAGTGTCAGGACTGCAATTGCAAAGGAACTGTGCTGTTCTTGTAACAAAAACCCTGTCATTAAGTAAAGTTGAGTTGTTAAGCATGGATATGGAGTTTGGAGTGATTTGTGAGATCCATGGATCTGATGCCAGAGTGACAGATGACAAGAGGACTCCAGCAACTGAAGTGAGTGTCCTGCTGTGCACACTACACACACAGCAGGATGGACATTATATTTCATCTGTGGGGCGCCAGGGTGTGGGAACACTACAGCTCGTTGCCACGACTACCACCCTGGCCGCCTTACAACTATAGGATTAGTAATGGATAGGTGTCTTACAGATGCCTCTCCATTACTAATCTGTGGGCTTGATGTCACCTGACAATATAAAGGAGACATCAACCCCACAAATATTAACTCTACTTGCCACCACTACAGGACAAGTGGGAAGAGCTGGGCAAAGCACCAGAAATGGTGCATTTAATAGATGTGCCTTTTCTGGGCACCTGCTTGCTGCTATTTTTAGGCTGGGAGGGCAATATCCATGGCCCCTTACCAGCCTGAGAATGCCAGCCCCCCAGCTGTCTGCTTTAGCAAGGCTGGTTGTCAAAAATAGGGGGACCCCAGGCCATTTTTTTAAATTATTTAAATAATTAAAAAAAAAAAAACAGTGTGGGGACCCCTCTATTTTTGATAACCAGCCTTGTTGAAGCTGACAGCTGAGGATTGCAGCCCTCAGCTGTGAGTCTTGCCTGACTGGTTATCAAACATACAGGGGGACCCACGCCTTTTTTTTTTTAATTATTTATTTACAGTACAGGAGCGTCTGATGAATGCTCCCATCTGTCGTTCCTGCACTCACTGTTATTAGTGGCTGCAGGTGTCGGATGATGGGAGCAGTAGCCCCATCAGTTGACACCAGTGACCAGAGGTAAACGTTATACCTCTGATCACAGCTGCGTGATCGCGCTTTGTTTTCACAGCGTGAGAACCGCGGCTCTCTGATCGGCGGGGAAGATTTCACCACCAATCAGAAGCAGTGTTTGCCGTGCTGTCATGTGCTCTGGCCCACTTGTACTCTAACCCCCTTTGTATTGGCATACCATCTCTATGTAAGTATTCATTCAGTTGTATTTTCTTACTAAGATTAGTCACAACACCATGCTTTTTGACTAAGAGTATTTAGGGTAGGGTCTTTACCTTTTTGCACTTTTCTAATTATTTTACATGGTATATGTGCTCCAGCACCATTTTGCAGGAACATTTTTTTTTTAAATTTCTTCTGATATATACATAATTTTAAAAACTATATTAAAGTAATTTGTATGTAACTCCTTCTTAGGTACAGCACCATGGAATCAATGGTGCTATATAAATAAATAATAATAATAATAATGTTTTATTTTATGAGACCTTTGTTAGCACCTCTTTTTTTCTCATGTTGGTTTAATATAATATAATCTTTTCATAGCGTGTGTCTCTTGAATGCCCTCTCTTCTCTGCTCAGTCTTTTTATTGTTTGCGATGATGTACGTCTTTTCAGATGCGCACAGGAATGTTTTCTATGTTTCTGTCCCTGTCTGAAGAAATGGACAGTGTTGGAAGAAAAAGCACAAAGCCCATTTGTACTCAGTTTGCGTCATTGCACTCTATAGCTCCGTCGAGGGTTCTGTTCAAATTCTGTAGTGAGAACATAGTACAATGTTTCTAGAACCCAACAATGTCTTCCCTGGCTATGCAATTGTCTCCCAGCCGTCAGATCCTTCCTCCCCCAGTTCTCCTCACCTGCTCTCTTCACAACATCCCTACCACAACGATCTGGCCAATTACTTCAAAGAAAAATTGACCAGATCCGACAGGAAATTATCTCCCAATCACCTCATACCATGCACTGTCCTACCTCCCCCACTGCATCTAGCTCACTCTCTGATTTTGAACCAGTCACAGAAGAAGTAAGCAGGCTCCTTGCATCTTCTCGCCCAACCACTTGCACCAGTGACCCATTTCCGTCACATCTACTCCAGTCCCTTTCCCCTGCTGTTACCCCTCACCTAACTAAAATATTTAACCTCTCTCTCTCTTCTGGTATCTTTCCCTCCTCATTTAAGCATGCCATCATACATCCACTACTTAAAAAACCATCCCTCGACCAAAACTGTGCCGCTAACTATAGACCTGTTTCTAATCTTCCCTTCATCTCTAAACTCCTGGAACTCCTGGACCACTCCCGTCTTTTCCGCTATCAGAAAACTCTCTTCTCGACCCTCTCCAATCCGGTTTCCGCTCTTTACACTCTACTGAAACTGCCCTCACTAAAGTCTCTGATGATCTACTAACAGCTAAATCAAATGTTCATTACTCCATGCTAATTCTCTTGGATCTCTCTGCAGCATTCGACACTGTGGATCATCAGCTTCTCCTAACTATGCTCCGTTCCATTGGCCTCAAGGACACCGTTCTCTCCTGGTTCTCCTATTTCTCTGACCGCTCCTTTACTGTTTCTTTTGCTGGCTCCTCCTCCTCTCATCTTCCCCTTACTGTTGGGGTTCCACAAGGATCAGTCCTAGGCCCCCTTGTTGTGAGTTCATTTTCCCCTTCGTCACTGAGGTCTGGTGAACTCCCTATTCTGGTAAAGGAAGGTAATGAGCCTGATTATCAGGCACCTGAGCCTAAAGTGGATGACTGGCTGAGTGGAGTCACGGACTGGATATAAGGCTGCCGACGCCCTTCTGCCCTGCGGGTGATTTCTCTGTGGACTTCTAGGACACCAGTCTGATTCCTGCTCCTCTAAAGCTAAGTTTTCTGCTTTGCCTGTTAGCATTTGTGTTTTGTTTTTGTTTTCCTTGCTTTTCTGGATTCTGCCATTCCCTGCTGGGGTGAGCTGAATCTCATTTTGCCGGTTGCTCTGTCTTCAGAATATTCCTGAGTACTGACATAGCTTTTTGAAGCCTAGCGTCTTCAGGGCCTTTTTCACTGTCAGTTTGTTGGCTCTTATTTTCATAGGGTTTTTCACGGATTGCAGACAGCAGCCTTCCTGTCCTTTCCTATCTAGTTAGCTTGGGCCCCGTCTTTGCTCAGTCTATCTTTCTGTCTGTGTTAGTGTTTTCATCTTGCTTCACCGTTATTAAATGTTGGGGGCTGCCTATTGCTTTGGAGTCTGCACTGGGGCAGTTTAGATTTCCCCTTTCTTTCTTTAGGCCTATTTACTTCTCCGGCTGTGGTCGAGGGGTCTAGGGCATCGTAGGAACCCCCCACGGCTACTGTTAGTTGTTGTGGATAGGATCAGGGGTCTGCAATCCGATAGCTGCCAACCTCTCTGGTTTTCTGGACTTAGCTAGTATTTCTGTTTTTGCCTCCTACGGTGACTCAATCATAACACCCCCTCCTCTTCTCTTTGTATACTGCCCCTATTGGTCAAACAATCATTAGATTTGGTTTCAAGTACCATCTCTATGCTGACGACACCCAATTATACGCTTCTTCTCCTGACATCACGCCAGCCTTTCTAGAAAACACCGGCAATTGTCTAAACGCTGTGTCTAACATCATGTCCTCACTATATCTGAAACTGAACCTGTCAAAGACTGAACTCCTTGTGTTTCCTCCCACTACTAATGTACCTATACCCGACATTGCCATTTCCGTGTGTGGTTCTACTATTATTCCCCGGAAACATGCCCGCTGTCTTGGGGTCATACTTGACTCCGAGCTTTCCTTTGTCCCCCACATCCAATCACTGGCTCGATCTTGTTATCTGCACCTCAAAAACATTTCTAGAATTCGACCTTTTCTTACTTTTGACTCTACAAAAACTCTGACTGTTTCTCTTATTCATTCTCGTCTCGACTATTGTAACTCCCTTCTAATCGGTCTCCCTCTCCCCCCTCCAATCTGTCTTGAATGCTGCTGCCAGGATCATATTCCTCGCCAATCGCTACACCGATGCCTCTACCTTGTGCCAGTCATTACACTGGCTATCCATCCACTCCAGAATCCAGTACAAACTTATTACCCTCACCCACAAAGCTCTTCATGGCTCAGCACCACCCTACATCTCCTCCTGTTATGAATGAGTCACCGTAGGAGGCAAAAGCAGAAATACAAGCTAAGTCCAGAAAACCAGAGAAGTTGGCAACTATCAGATTGCAGACCCCTGAACCTATCAACACAACTAGCAGTAGCCGTGGGGGGTTCCTACGATGCCCTAGACCCCTCGATCACAGCCGGAGAATTACATAGGCCTAAAGAAAGAAAGGGGAAATCTAAACTGCCCCAGAGCAGACCCCAAAGCAATAGGCAGCCCCCAACATATAATGACGGTGAAGCAAGATGAAAATACTAACACAGACAGAAAGATAGACTGAGCAAAGACGGGGCCCAAAACTACCTAGATAGGAAAGGACAGGAAGGCTGCTGTCTGCAATCTGCCAAAACCCTATCAAAGACATAAGCCAACAAGCTGATATGAAAAAGGCCCTGAAGCAGCTAGGCTTCAAAAACTAAATCAGCACTCAGGTATTTTCAGAAGACAGAGCTAAATGAATTCAGCACACCCCAGCAGGGAATGGCAGAAATCCAGAAAAACAAAGCAAAACAAAGTCAAAGCACAAAAGCAAAAGGCCGAGCAGCAAACTTAGCTTTAGAGGAGCAGGAATTCAGACTGGTCTCCAAGGATCACACAGAGAAATCACCCGCAGGGCAGAAGGGCGTCGGCAGCCTTATATCCAGTCAGTAACTTCACTCAGCCAGTCATCATCATCAGCCTCAGGTGTTTGATAATCAGGCTCACTACCTTTCTTTACCAGAAGAGGGAGTTCCTCGGGCCTCAGTAATGAAGGGGAAAATGAACTCACAACAGTACCTCCCCCTTGAGGAGGGGTCACCGAACCCTCAACTACGCCACCAGGGCGATCAGGGTGAGCCCGATGAAAGGCACGCACCAATCTTTTGGCATGAATATCAGAGGCAGAGACCCAGGAATTATCCTCCTGACCATAACCCTTCCACTTAACCAAATACTGGAGTCTCCGTCTAGCCAGACGGGAATCCAGTACCTTCTCTACCTCATATTCCATGTTACCTTCAACCAATACAGGGTCTGGAGGTGCCACTCCCGGAACAACAGGTTCAACAAACCTCTTCAACAAAGATTTGTAAGGTACTCCTGGGGTGGACCCACTAGACCGTGGCAACGAACCCCCCAAGGGCGAGCTGACCAGGTGGACCACCCCCTATACAGGGAGTGTATGGGGCAGGCCCACGGGGGACTATCACCACGGCAGCCGGTACCCGGGAAGGTCAGGGCGGTCAGAGAGGTGGATCCGAAGGGCAGGCACTGGACAGACGACACGGCTCGGAGACACAGGAGAGACGGCAAGTCTTGGCGAGACAGGAGGAATGGCAAGGCTTGTAGACACAGGAGGGAAACGGGCGAGGACTGAAGCCACAGAACCTAGGAGAGGAAACACAAGAGGAGAAAGGTAAATGCACGGAAAAGGCAGGGGAGCGCTAGGAGAGCGGCCAGAGTCACTAGCAAAAACTAATGATAGTCAGGCATCGCCTCCAGAAGGAGGCGGCCTGATATAGGGAGAGCGAAGGCCTGCCGGGTCATGACCTCCAGCTGGAGGAGGAGACGCGCGTCCTCAGGCGGGGGAGAGCGCGCGCCCGGCCATAGTGAGGAGACGCACCCGCCGAGGAGGAGGAGCGGGAGCGCGCACCAGGGGGCCGGACAGAGGCAGGCGTGGGCCGTGGACGGGGGACCGGGAGAGGCCGCAGCGAGGCCCGCAGCGGCCGGTGAGGCAGAGAGGTGACCCCCGGAGAGCGGGTGAGCCGGGGCCGGAGGGAGGTAAGAGAGGAGGTCCGCGGCAGCCGCCGCGTGACAGTACCCCCCCCTTACGCGCCCTCCCCTGCAGACCGGACAAAAATTTAGCCAGGATTCGCGGAGCTTGGATATTCTCCTGGGGTTCCCAGGATCTCTCCTCAGGACCAAAGCCCTTCCAATCAACCAAGAAAAAGGTTTTCCCTTTTTGCTTTCTCATGGCCAAAATATCTCTCACCTCAAATACATCGTCTGCGGCGGCAGGCGGATGTGAGTGAGGAGCTTCAGAAAGGAAACGATTGAAAATAACTGGCTTAAGCAAAGACACATGGAAAGCATTAGGGATGCGGAGAGAGGCGGGAAGACGCAATTTATAGGAGACATCATTGATACGGGACAAGACCTCAAAAGGTCCAATATAGCGGGGACCCAGTTTGTGGGATGGGACCTTGAGGCGAATAAACTTGGAGGCTAGCCAAACTTTGTCACCTGGGTGATATGGTGGGACATCCAGGCGCCTCTTGTCTGCGAATCCTTTTACCCTGTTACGCACCAACTCGAGAGCGGTCTTGGTCTCCTGCCAGATCCTGGAGAATTCGCCGGACAGAAGATCAGCCGCCGGTACACCCGAGGCGGGGGGAACTGGTAGAGGTACACCAGGATGTAGACCGTAGACAACAAAAAACGGGGATTTGCCAGAAGATTCACTGATGTGGTTATTATAGGAAAACTCAGCCCACGGGAGTAATTCAGACCAGTCGTTCTGGTGGATATTAGAAAAGTGCCGGAGGTAGTTCACCAAACTCTGATTCGTCCGTTCTGCCTGACCGTTGGACTGTGGATGATAAGATGAGGAGAAGTCAAGGGTGACATCCATCGATTTGCATAGAGCTCTCCAGAAGCGAGAGGTGAATTGGACTCCTCTGTCCGAGACAATATGTTGGGGCAGACCATGGAGACGAAAGATGTGCTGGACGAAAATCTTCGCCAAGGCGGAAGCCGATGGCAAGCCAGGCAAAGGGATGAAGTGGGCCATTTTAGAGAATCTATCCACTACTACTAAGACGACAGTACAGTTGGCAGATGAGGGTAAGTCCGTAATAAAGTCCATGGCAATGTGTTGCCAAGGCGACGAGGGTACTGGAAGTGGATGTAGAAGACCAGAAGGCAGCTGCCGAGGCACCTTGATCTTGGCACACGAGAGACAGGAGGCGACGAAATCCCGGACATCCTGGGAAAGGGTCGGCCACCAGTAATAGCGGGACACCAGAAGAAGTGTCTTTTTATGGCCGAGATGACCTGCCAGTTTAGAAGCATGGCCCCAGTGGAGAATTCGTCTTCGGTCCGTCTCAGAAACAAAAGTCTTACCAGGTGGGGTAGCGAGGAGAGAAAGCGGAGCCACGGTGATGAACCTGGATGGATCCAAAATATGTGCAGGTTCCTCCTCGACATCCGTGGAAAGAGAGGACCTGGACAAGGCGTTGGCTTTGAGGTTCTTGTTGCCTGGACGAAAATGCAGATCAAAATCGAATCGGCCAAAGAACAGAGACCACCTGGCCTGCCGAGGGTTGAGTCTTTGTGCAGACCGCAGGTACGCCAGATTCTTATGGTCTGTGTAGATTGTGAAGGGATGTGCGGCGCCCTCCAACAAGTACCTCCACTCTTCTAGCGCTAACTTGATGGCAAGCAGTTCTCGGTCTCCAATGGAATAATTCCGCTCAGGGGTGGAGAAGGATTTTGAAAAGAAACCGCACGTAACGAGCCTGCCGGAGGAGGACCTCTGAGACAAAACAGCTCCGGCTCCTGTTGCGGATGCATCCACCTCAAGGACGAATGGTTTGTTGACCTCAGGGCGACGGAGTACGGGGGCCGTGGCAAAGGCACGTTTCAGAGATAGAAAGGCTTCTTCTGCTTCAGGGGTCCAAACGTGTGGGTTGGCTCCCTTACGGATCAAAGATGAGATAGCGCCAGTCAAAGAGGAGAAATGGGAGATGAACTGCCGGTAGTAGTTTGCGAAGCCGAGAAAACGCTGAATGGCTCTCACCCCTTGAGGACGTGGCCAGTTAAGCACGGCCGAAACCTTCTCAGGATCCATACGCAGACCAGAGTCGGAGATGATATAGCCCAGAAATGGGAGAGAGGACTGCTCAAAGGCACACTTCTCCAACTTGGCGTACAGACGATTCTCCCTCAAACGGAACAGGACGCGCCGGACATCTCTTCTATGAGTGGACAGATCAGGAGAAAAGACCAGGATATCGTCGAGGTACACAACCACGCAGGAATACAGAAGGTCTCGGAAGACGTCGTTCACAAATTCCTGAAAGACTGCGGGAGCGTTGCATAACCCAAAGGGCATGACGAGATACTCATAGTGTCCATCTCTGGTGTTGAAGGCGGTCTTCCACTCATCTCCAGAGCGAATACGGATGAGATTATAGGCTCCACGGAGATCCAATTTAGAAAAGATTCGTGCCCCACGCAGCCGGTCAAACAACTCGGGGATGAGAGGTAGCGGATATCTATTCTTAACGGTAATCTCGTTGAGACCACGATAGTCAATACAGGGGCGCAGGGACCCGTCTTTTTTCTTGACAAAAAAGAAGCCCGCTCCAGCGGGGGAGGAAGACTTTCGGATGAAGCCCCTAGCCAAATTCTCCTGTACATATTCGGTCATGGCCTGGGACTCGAGTGGACTCAACGGATAGATCCGCCCTCGGGGCGGAGTCGAGCCGGGAACAAGCTCGATGGGACAATCATATTGCCGGTGCGGAGGAAGGACCTCTGCTTCCTTCTTATCGAAGACGTCCGCGAAGGCCCAGTAAGCCGAAGGCAAGTCCGCAGGACCCGAGACAGGAGACGAGCATTTGAGGGGTCGTACTGGGCGGAGACATCTGGTCTGGCAGAAACGGCCCCAACGAAGGATGTCTCCGGAGCGCCAATCCAGAACAGGTTCATGCATCCGCAACCACGGAAGACCCAGAAGCACGGTGTGGGACAAAGACGGCAGCACGAAGAAGGTTATCTTTTCACGGTGCAAGACCCCGATCTGTAAGTCCAGCTCTTCAGTGACCAGGGTAACGGCTTCACGCAAGGGAGCACCGTCGACAGAGGCTAACTGCCGGGGAACCTCCAAGGACCTGACAGGTATCCCTAATCTCTTCACCGCCTCGAGTTGGATGAAGTTTCCCGCAGCCCCCGAATCAATATAGGCTAACTCCGAAAAACGTTTGGAGCCCAGGAAAAACACAACAGAAAGGGTCAAGGGTAGAGAGGTGTCAGTGACACCTAGGGAGGCCTCTCTTACCTGTCCTAGGCGGAGGAGTTTCCCGGCCTCACAGGACAGGAACGTAGGAGATGGGAGGCGCTGCCACAATAGAGACAAAGGCCATGAGCGAGTCTGTCCTGGCGGCGAAGCTCCGCGGGCCTTAGTCGGTCCACTTGCATGGGTTCGGGAGCTGTGGCTGCGGCGGAGGACCGTGAGCGTGGTGGGCTGTGTGTAGGAGGAGAAAAACGATTGGGCCTTCTCTCCCTGGCGATCTCGCGGGAACGCTCCCGGAAACGCAGATCAACTCGTGTTGCCAGCGAGATGAGGTCCTCCAAAGTCGAGGGTGTATCCCGGCCTGCCAGCTCGTCCTTGATTCGGGATGATAAGCCTCGCCAAAAAGCCCCAACCAGGGCCTCATTGTTCCACCCCAGCTCCGAGGATAACGTACGGAACTGGATGGCGTATTGTCCAACCGAGAGGGTACCCTGGCGCAGGCAGAACAAAGACTCGGTAGCAGAGACCAGGCGACCGGGCTCATCGAAGACCTTACGAAAGGTCTCCAAGAAAGTTGCGAGCTGGGAGACAATCGGGTCATCGCGTTCCCACAAGGGATTCACCCAGGACAGTGCCTCACCCTCAAGGTGGGAAATCATAAAGGCCACTTTGGCCCGGTCGGAGGGATACTGTAGGGGAGCCAACTCGAAATGCAACTGGCACTGGTTGATGAACCCCCGACAGAGTTTGGGATCTCCGCTATAACGTGGGGGTTTAGCCAACCGGGGAGAGGCGTGTGGAACAGCCACAGGTGCCGGAACTGCGGCTGCCGCCTGTAGGGCTAGTAAGCGGTTATCTACAGAGGCGATGTAGTTCAAAATATGGGCCTGGGTGTCGCGCTGCTGGGCCAGTTCCTGCTGCAGGCCGGAGATCTGGGAGGCAACTCCCGGATCGGAGGTCTGCAAAGCGGAAAGTCGGGAATCCATCGATTTGAGGAACGACATGATCCTCGCTTGGTTCTCTCGAAGGAACAAAAGTTCCTTTTGGGTCGGGGCCGAAGTACCAGCGGGATCCATGGCCTGACTATACTGTAAGGTACTCCTGGGGTGGACCCACTAGACCGTGGCAACGAACCCCCCAAGGGCGAGCTGACCAGGTGGACCACCCCCTATACAGGGAGTGTATGGGGCAGGCCCACGGGGGACTATCACCACGGCAGCCGGTACCCGGGAAGGTCAGGGCGGTCAGAGAGGTGGATCCGAAGGGCAGGCACTGGACAGACGACACGGCTCGGAGACACAGGAGAGACGGCAAGTCTTGGCGAGACAGGAGGAATGGCAAGGCTTGTAGACACAGGAGGGAAACGGGCGAGGACTGAAGCCACAGAACCTAGGAGAGGAAACACAAGAGGAGAAAGGTAAATGCACGGAAAAGGCAGGGGAGCGCTAGGAGAGCGGCCAGAGTCACTAGCAAAAACTAATGATAGTCAGGCATCGCCTCCAGAAGGAGGCGGCCTGATATAGGGAGAGCGAAGGCCTGCCGGGTCATGACCTCCAGCTGGAGGAGGAGACGCGCGTCCTCAGGCGGGGGAGAGCGCGCGCCCGGCCATAGTGAGGAGACGCACCCGCCGAGGAGGAGGAGCGGGAGCGCGCACCAGGGGGCCGGACAGAGGCAGGCGTGGGCCGTGGACGGGGGACCGGGAGAGGCCGCAGCGAGGCCCGCAGCGGCCGGTGAGGCAGAGAGGTGACCCCCGGAGAGCGGGTGAGCCGGGGCCGGAGGGAGGTAAGAGAGGAGGTCCGCGGCAGCCGCCGCGTGACAGATTTATGGAACACATTATGGATTTTAAATGTGACAGGAAGAGCCAAACGAAAAGAGACCGGATTAATAATCTCCACAATCTTGTAAGGTCCAATAAATCTAGGCTTAAAATTAGGAGAAGCCACCTTCATAGCAATATTTTTTAATGATAACCACACCATATCACCAACCTTAAACTGGGGACCAATGGTCCTATGTCGGTTGGAAAACCGCTGGGCCTTTTCCTGGGAGAGAGATAACTTATTCACCACTTGTTCCCAGATCTGGTGCATTCTCTCCACCACAGTGTCAACACCTGGGCAGGCAGAGGGCTCCACCTGCCCTGAAGAAAATCGAGGATGAAACCCAAAGTTACAAAAAAAAGGTGACATCAAAGTGGCAGAACTAGCTCTATTATTTAAAGCAAATTCTGCCAAGGGCAAAAATGAAACCCAATCATCCTGATCAGCAGAAATAAAACATCTCAAATATGACTCCAAGGTCTGGTTTGTTCTCTCTGTCTGCCCATTGGTCTGAGGGTGAAAAGCAGAGGAGAAGGACAACTGAATTCCCAGCCTGGAACAGAAAGTTCTCCAAAATCTAGACACAAACTGGACTCCTCTGTCAGATACAATGTTCTCAGGAATCCCGTGCAAACGAACCACCTGTTGTAAAAACAGGGGCACCAACTCAGAGGAAGACGGCAACTTAGGGAGTGGTACAAGATGAACCATCTTAGAGAACCTATCACAAATCACCCAAATAACAGTCATCCTCTGAGAGACAGGCATATCAGAGATGAAATGCATTGAAATATGGGTCCATGGCCTCTTGGGGACAGGCAAAGGCATCAACAACCCACTAGATCGAGAACACGATTTAGACCGGGAGCACATCCCACAGGACTGCACAAAATTCCTGACATCACGAGACAAGGAGGGCCACCAAAAAAACCGACTCACCAGATCTCTAGTACCAAAAATACCTGGATCACCAGCCAAAGCAGAGCAATGAACTTCAGACATCACTCTCTTCTTCCACTGGTCAGGAACATACAACTTTCCACTGGGACAACGCTCAGGTTTGTCCTCCTGGAACTCTTCCAGAGCAAGTCTCAAATCGGGCGAGATGGCAGAAAGAACTACCCCTTCGCCTAAGATGGTAGCAGGCTTGGTCACCACAGGAGAATCAGCAAGGAAGCTCCTAGAGAGGGCGTCTGCCTTGACATTCTTTGTTCCAGGAAGAAAAGAAACCACAAAATCAAAACGTGTAAAAAACAAGGCCCACCTAGCCTGTCTAGGGTTCAAGCGCTTAGGCTACTTTCACACATCAGGTTTTCGGCGTCAGGCGCGATCCGGCGTCGTGCCGGAATGCCGGATCCGGCAAATGTTTTGTAAAACCTGATGTGCCGGATCCGGTTTTCTGCCGGATCCGTCTTGTTCTTGACAGACAAAACCGGATCCGTCTCATCCGGTTCATCCGTTTTTCTATCCGTTTTTCGACGGATTACGCCGGATCCGGTTTTTAAAATTGACCCTTGTGGCCTTCCGAACGGGATTGGCTACTGGAAAACTATATATAGCATGTTCCTACAGCCCTTCTTTGACAGGTTGTAGAGAAGAAAGTGCAGGTTGGAGAGAAGAGCAAGTTACTGGCGAAGATGGATGTTGTCATTGGAAATATTACCACTAGAAGTTCTGTGACGGTTTCAGTAATGAGGGACAATTTTGCACTATACTTTATGTCACCTCAAGGCAGAGTACACTGGCAGGATGACAGAGTGTGAAAGATTTGTGCCCTAACCAAACTTGTGTACCTTCTGGACCAACAGTATATACCTTTGCCAACCAAAGTTGGCTATCTTGTCATGGTCTTACTATTTTTAGCTTTAGGCCACAGGTGTGTACCTGGTTGTGTTTTATGCAAAGTATTTCACCTTTTAACAAAAGTTGTGTACATTGTTAGGAAATCACCAACAATAAACACAACTTTTTAGGTGAAATACTTTGCTTCAAACACAACCAAGAACACAACTGTGGCAAAAAGCTAAAATTTACCCACAGTTATATACCTGGTTTTGAATACCTTTTTACCTTTGAAATACCCTGTATTTAACCTTTTTTTTAAACATAGTTCGCAGCAGAAAGAAATGACAGACAACCATTGTGAAACGATAATTTAACTTTTATTTAAATTTTTTTTTTTTTTGTAAAATGTTTTTAAAGTGCAAAAAACTTTTTTAATAAAGGTTTTAAACCCAATGGGCATTTTTATTAAAAAACACACATTACAAATCTGTGTAGTGTGGGGTGGAAATACTGCTGGAGGGGCTGCGGGACACTTCGACACTGGGTGTGTGGAGAGAGGACTGGGATCGTGGTGGGGAAGGAACAGTTAGAGGTGAAGGTGTGGAAAAAGCTACAGAATGGGTGGACATGTGGGAGGCAGAAGAGGTGGTGGGCGGTGGAGTGGAGGGTTGGGCAGGGACTGTAGGAGCAGATGATGTTGATGGAAAGTTGTATGGGGAAGGAGTTTGGTACGGGGAAGGAGTTTGGTACGGGGCAGGTTGCTGGAAGTGGGGAGATGTCTGGTACTGGGGAGGTTGCTGGTACTGGTGAGGTTGCTGGTATGTAATAGGAGGGGGAGGATGGAAAGTGGCTGGAGGGGGTGCAGATGTAATAGGAGGGGGAGGATGGAAAGTGGCTGGAGGGGGTGCAGGTGGAGGAACTACAGTGGTGGGAGGTGGAGGTTGGGAGGTAACCTGCTGTAGAGCACCGTGGCACGAATGCATTACATGCATCTGCTGGGTAGGAGATAGTGTTGCCATGCGCTCCACAACAGACCTGAAAAAGGTGTGGTTTGGCGAAGATCTTGCTTCTGAATGCATGGTTTGCAGAAGTGTCTTCACCTCCAGAATGCTGGAGTTGATCTGCTGAAAGCCTGCGGAGATTTGCTCTGACAAGACTTTTAGACAGTTCTGGAAAGATGCATTCAGATGCAAGAACTCTTGCGCATAACTCTTTTCCTGACCCCTCTGCCGCTGCCGCCCAGTACCCGCAGGTGTACTAGAGGTGGCAGGGGCAGAAGGGTGGGGTAAAGGGAAAGCGATCTCCTCACCAGCAGCTTCATGTAATGTAGGCGGCCACGATGCTCCTGTGCTGGTGGATGGGACAGATGGGTCGAATGTGTGGGAAGGCTGGGAAGGTGCAGATGTACCGGGGCGGTCGAAGTGTCCCTCGGTGCCGGTCTCCTCAGGGATCGCCTCAGAAGGGTCCAATCGTGCCGGCTCCCGAGTGCTGCTCACCGTGCTGTGGAATAAAGAGAAAAAAAAACAATTAAAATACTGACATGGTATGGCCCTGGCTGAAAAAAAAAAGTTACATCTAACATTTTTTTTCACATGTGGTGTGTAATATTTACCTTCTGGTGAGCATTGTTTCCCGGAGGAACGACAGGGCTTGTGCGTACTTGTACTTGCTCCTGCGTCCTCCAGATCCACTCGGGGCCCGCATCTCTTTATTGAACTCCTTCTTGAAACGATCCCTCACAGACCGCCACCGATTCACAATTCTGTTCCCTGAAACGAGAAAGGAGTGGTTAGTATACAACATCAGTGTTTCACAAACTCCAGTCCTCATGGTCCCCAGGGGTCATGTTTTCAGGATTTCCATAGTAAATAGAAATCCTGAACACATGATCCGTGGGGACCACGAGGACTGGAGTTCGGGAAACACTGGTTTACATCAAGCAACCGGTACTGTATATACTTACGCTCTTTAATCTGGGCCCGAACATCGAGGTCCTCCCAGCGGCCCACAAGGAGCGAACAGATTTCCTCCCAGAGTCGTCGGGTAACGATAAGGTCAGCGTGGCGGCGGTCAGCCATATTCCAGAGCGGCTCCCTTTCTCTGACGAGATCGATGAGGTGGTCCACATCGAGTCCTCCATCCTCACCGTCAGAGTCGGGAGCACGCTGTGAAGGCTGTTAAAGAAAAAGACAAAAATAACATAATTAGCCTCCACAAAAGAAATGAAATAAAAAGTGCAAAAAAACAAAGCAAAAATATTTATACTTACACGCTGGTGACCGCCGCGTTGCTGTCGCCGACGACCTTGGCCGAGCACCAGATTGGGAAGACTAGAGAAGAAAACAAAAAATGTTATGTCTTTGGATGTAGGCATTTGTTTGCTGTGTGTGGTCTGCAGAACATTGTTTTCTATGTGTTGTGTGTAGTGTGATGTTGTGTTTCTGCGTTTGATGCAAAAAACTTACCAATTGTGAGCCCACTCCAGGTGTCTGTCCACCCCTTCCTTCTTCTTCTGGGAGCTCCTCTTCATCTTGTGATTCCTGTTTTGAAATAAAAGGCAATGAATAGACATATATTACAGAGATGATGGATTTTGGAAATAAAAACTTACCGTCAAACGCTGACGATGCGAGGGAGGGCTCCCAGAAGAAGATGTGCTGTCCTGTTGATGGCCAGACTCCATGGCTGTGGGTATTGCTGCTGCTGTTGCTGCTGCCAGTGATGCCATTTCTGCTGCTGCTGCTGCATCTCTTGGGCGGCTGTTAAATAAAGAGAAACAAAGGGCCAATGAATATCTTGATATTCCATGGCCCTAGTTTGGAGGAATGGGGGATTTGATAATTACCGTCTCTCATCTGCTGCTGGACTCCCCTCCTCAGCATGTTCCATTTGCTGTTCCATTTGCTGCTCCATTTGGGGTGGTGGTGGTGCTGATGGTGCTGCAGTGGTCTCCTGCCTTCTCCTGCTGCGCTTGGTTGCTTTCTTGGGTGGCATGTTGGGTGTGGCTGTGGGTCCCACTGTCTTGCTTTTATATATGTCTTGTGGGCAGAGCTACTGAGCATGCTCAGACCAAAAAAAACGGATCCGGCCACCGGATCCGGCTTTCGCCGGATCAGGCGCATTGAGGCGCTCATAGGCTTTCATTGTGTGAAAAAGCCGGACGCGCCGGATCCGGCGGGTCCGGCTTTTTCGCCGGAGACAAAAAACGTTACAGTAGCCGTTTTTTCCAGACGCCGGATCGCGACACATTGCCGGATCCGGCGAAAACCGGATGAAACGCATGGCCATCCGGCGCGATCCGGCGCAAATGCAAGTCAATGGGGGGGAAACCGGATCCGGCATTGCATTTCGCCGGATCCGGTTTCTGTCAAAAGCGCCGGATCACGCCTGACGGCGAAAACCTGATGTGTGAAAGAGGCCTAAGCCGACTCTAGGTAAATCAAATTCTTGTGGTCAGTGAGGACCACGACTTGATGCTTAGCTCCCTCCAACCAATGTCTCCACTCCTCAAATGCCCATTTCATGGCCAACAGTTCCCTATTCCCCACATCATAGTTACGTTCAGATGGAGAGAACTTTCGGGAAAAGAAAGCACAGGGATTAATTTTAGATGTTACAGGATCCTTTTGGGACAAAACAGCTCCTGCACCAATCTCAGAAGCGTCCACCTCTACCTGGAATGGAAGTGAGACATCAGGTTGCCGCAAAACCGGGACGGAGGTGAATCTTCGCTTCAGCTCCTGAAAGGAAGAAACAGCCTCCGGAGACCAATTTAACACATCAGCACCCTTTTTAGTCAAATAAGTCAATGGCTTGGCAATACTAGAAAATTTTGCTATAAATTTCCGATAAAAATTAGCAAAACCCAAAAACTTCTGGAGGGCCTTCAAAGAAGTGGGCTGAACCCAATCGTGAATGGCCTGTACCTTGGCCGGGTCCATTTCAATAGTTGACGGGGACAAAATAAATCCCAAAAAAGAAATCCTCTGTACTCCAAAAAGGCATTTAGATCCTTTGACATACAGGGAATTCTCCCTCAAGATCCGGAACACAGTCCGAATATGTTCCACATGAGAATCCCAATCCTTGGAGAAGATCAAAATATCATCCAGATAGATAATCAAAAATGTATCGACAAAATCTCGGAAAATATCGTTCATGAAGCACTGGAAGACAGAAGGGGCATTAGTGAGCCCAAAAGGCATCACCAGGTACTCAAAATGTCCCTCCGGAGTATTAAACGCCGTCTTCCATTCATCCCCATGCTTAATGCGAATAAGATTATACGCCCCCCCTGAGGTCAAGCTTGGTAAACCAGCAAGCACCTTTAACTCTGGAGAATAGATCAGAAATCAGGGGTAACGGATACTGATATTTAACAGTAATTTTGTTGAGGGCACGATAATCAATACAAGGTCTTAATGATCCATCCTTTTTGGCTACAAAAAAAAAAATGGCACCTAAGGGTGACGAGGATGGTCTAATATGACCCTTCTCCAACGCCTCCTTAATATAGGATCGCATAGCCTCGTGCTCGGGTACAGATAAATTGAAGAGCCGACCCTTGGGAAATTTACACCCCAGGCTCAGTTCAATAGCACAGTCATAACTCCTATGAGGAGGCAGAGACGCAGACTCATTCTCACTAAATACATCATAAAAGTCCGCCAAATAATCAGGAACATCATGCGACTGAGGAGAGGTGGAAAACACCGGAGCCTCACTAAAGGCACACCGACAACCCCAACTCACCACAGACACAGATTTCCAATCCAAAACTGGATTATGAATCTGTAACCAGGGAAACCCCAGAACAATAGTATCATGCAGATTATGCAACACCAAAAATCTGCAATTTTCTTGATGGTCTGGGGCGACCTGCATTACCACCTGGGTCCAAAACTGGGGTTTATTTTTAGCCAAAGGAGTAGCATCAATCCCCCTCAAAGGGATAGGCGTCTGCAGAGGTGTCATCGGAAATCCACAACGTTTAGCAAAATCCAAGTCCATTAGGTTTAGGGCTGCTCCCGAATCCACAAAAGCCTTGGCGGAAAATGTGGACAGGGAGCAGATCAGAGTAATAGCCAGAAGAAACTTAGGTTGAACACCCCCAACAGAAAACGTGTGTGCAAAGCGTTTCTCTCGTTTGGGACAGACAGAAATAATATGCGAGGCATCTCCACAGAAAAAACACAACTTATTACGCCTTCTGAACTCCTGACGCTGCTCTCTGGAAAAAACTCTATCACATTGCATAGGTTCAGACATTTGTTCAACAGGTGGCAACACCTCTCGTGCAGCTTTGCGTTCGCGCAAACGCCGATCAACCTGAATGGCTAATGACATAGAATCGTCAAGACCAGAGGGAACAGGAAATCCCACCATAGTATCTTTTACGGCTTCTGACAACCCCTTCCGAAATAGAGCAGCCAAGGCATTATCATTCCAGGTAGTAAGTACTGCCCACTTTCGGAATTTTTGACAGTACAATTCTGCAGAATCACGACCCTGGCTCAATGCCAGCAGGGTCTTTTCAGCCTGATCAATGGCATTAGGTTCGTCATACAACAACCCCAAAGCTTGAAAGAATGCGTTCACATTAGTCAGAATAGGATCATCTGGTTTCAAAGAAAACGCCCAATCCTGGGGATCGCCACGCAGCAAAGAGATGACAATTTTAACCTGCTGCGCTGAGCTCCCTGACGAGTTAGGCTTCAAGGCAAAAAATAATTTACAATTATTTTTGAAATTCAAAAATTTAGGCCGATCCCCAAAAAATACATCAGGTGTAGGAATCTTTGGTTCAGCAGCATGTGAATGAGCAAGGTAGGCGGAAATTCCCTGCACTTCCGCAGCGAGCTGCTCCACACGATCAGACAATTGCTTTATCTCCATTGAGAGAAAAAAAAATTCCCCCTACGGCCTCAGAGATATAGAGGAAAAAATATACACACCTTTTTTTTTTTTTTTCTTACAATTCTTTCCTGCTATTGAGTACCCTAGAATCTGCGGTATGGCGGGTGATTCTGTTATGAATGAGTCACCGTAGGAGGCAAAAGCAGAAATACAAGCTAAGTCCAGAAAACCAGAGAAGTTGGCAACTATCAGATTCCAGACCCCTGAACCTATCAACACAAGTAGCAATAGCCGTGGGGGGTTCCTACGATGCCCTAGACCCCTCGATCACAGCCGGAGAATTACATAGGCCTAAAGAAAGAAAGGGGAAATCTAAACTGCCCCAGAGCAGACCCCAAAGCAATAGGCAGCCCCCAACATATAATGACGGTGAAGCAAGATGAAAATACTAACACAGACAGAAAGATAGACTGAGCAAAGACGGGGCCCAAAACTACCTAGATAGGAAAGGACAGGAAGGCTGCTGTCTGCAATCTGCCAAAACCCTATCAAAGACATAAGCCAACAAGCTGATATGAAAAAGGCCCTGAAGCAGCTAGGCTTCAAAAACTAAATCAGCACTCAGGTATTTTCAGAAGACAGAGCTAAATGAATTCAGCACACCCCAGCAGGGAATGGCAGAAATCCAGAAAAACAAAGCAAAACAAAGTCAAAGCACAAAAGCAAAAGGCCGAGCAGCAAACTTAGCTTTAGAGGAGCAGGAATTCAGACTGGTCTCCAAGGATCCCACAGAGAAATCACCCGCAGGGCAGAAGGGCGTCGGCAGCCTTATATCCAGTCAGTAACTCCACTCAGCCAGTCATCATCATCAGCCTCAGGTGTTTGATAATCAGGCTCACTACCTTTCTTTACCAGAAGAGGGAGTTCCTCGGGCCTCAGTAATGAAGGGGAAAATGAACTCACAACATCCTCCCTTGTTTAAGTATACCATCCTACCCGCACCCTCCGTTCTGCTGATGACCTGAGGTTAGCATCCTCAATAATCAGAACCTCCCACTCCCGTCTTCAAAACTATACACGTTCTGCGCCAATTCTTTGGAATGCACTTCCCAGGTCAATACAATTAGTCCCCAATCCCCACAATTTTAAGCGTGCCCTGAAAACTCATTTATTCAGACTGGCCTACCGCCTCAACACATTAACCTAATCTATCCCTATGTGGCACAGCCAAAAGTTTTTTACCATAACCAGGCTCCCCGCATCATGTTCCCACATGCTTTATGCATCCATTAGCGCTCTGCATCTGTACTTTTACACACTTAACATTATGGCTGATCCATACAATCGGGGCAACTGTTAAAACCCACCTTTCGTGTCTCCCCTTTTTTCCTCATAGATTGTAATCTTGCGAGCAGGGCCCTCATTCCTCTTGGTATCTGTTATAATCTATGTGACTATTGTTTTGCTGTAATGTATATTGTCTGTACAAGTCCCCTCTGAAATGTAAAGTGCTGCGGAATATGTCGGCGCTATAGAAATAAAATTTATTATTATTATTACCACAAACTTTATGGATCTTTTTTAAAATGTGGGTAGTGAGGTTGGGTATCTATTGCTGGTTTCTGAACCATTCTCAGATACCAGGGTTGCCAACCATCCAGAAATTCCTGGACAATCTGTAAAAATAGGACACTTTTTTCCCTTTGTCTGTAGAAAAAAAAATCAGGCGTCCGTGATTTTTTGAAGCTGAAGAAACGTATACAGATTATTTTGACTGTAATTATCATCATTTTAGGGTTTACAGTGAATGCAGCTGATGTCTTCATATCAGTATTATGGGCTGTAAATATGGATCACTGGCAATCATAATGATATATTATGGTTTTCCAATGTGTCCCTGTATATAGAGCATATATATTCTGACTTCCTGCAACCAGCAGCACAGTTAGAAAAGAATGGAGCTACATGATTTAAATATACAGTTTTATAAGGGAATTTTCCGGTCATAAGCAGTAACCTGCTATCCACTTGATAGTTGATAATTGCTAGATTTGAAATGTCTGACCACTAGTACAAGCACTATATAAAGCTATCTATGTTAGCCCTATAGACTAGAAATGGAGTGGCAGCATGCATCTAGGACAAGAGCTGCATTCAAATTAAGGACATGGTACTCCCTTAGTGTTGCTCATAAGGTCACAATGGTCGGTCCTCCACCAATCAGTTATCATCTATCCCATGGATAGGTAACAGCTGCCAATGACTGGATTGCTCCTTTACTATAAATGTAAGTTATAATATATAATAATACTTGTTCCTCTTCTGTCCAGCTGAAGCCTTACCTTACTAGAGGCGGGAGCTCGGCCTCTCTACATAACAGCACCATTCGTAGCACCATATTTCAACTTATGATCCATACCCTGGACCCTCTCGGGGAAGGTAAGACAACTCTCAATTAACATTATGAGTGATAGATCTTATGGACTCACTACAAGGATTATCTTGACTTGACACTACTGGTCATTGGGCTTCAATCAAATCATGACTTCATTTTTGAGATTTTTGTTTTCTGTGATTGTACGTTTTGGTCTTGTGTGAATGTAATTCCACCAATGCTAAGTTATTTTGACTGAGTATCATAAACCATAGTCATTTTCCTAATCTGCTTTGCTTATAGTTTTGCTTTTTTTTCCCTGCTGCCCTAACTTTACCCTGGTTTCATCCCCTGCATTTACATATTGGATACAGTTTCTGATAAAAAAAACTTTGGGGACTTTCTTCCAGGTGGGCATATTTTATGTGACTTATATTATGTACACATTTATTTTCTGTGTTTTCTGCCCTTTGCAGTCTCAGGAGCTGAGTCTGCACCATTCCCAGCAGATATTTGATGTGTTATTCAGTTAACAACTGAGTGGAGCCAAACTTTGCCTTATTCTTTTACTTACTTAGATGCCACTGTCAGTTTCTGACAGTGGCATTTAAAGTGTGCAAATTTGGATTGAGGAGTATAGTTCCAAACTCCCATTTGTCTACCTACAATGTGATCACGTGTTGCCAATGAATTGCCATGGTAGCTGGAGACCTGCTGAAGGCACTCCTGTGAAGACCAGCCTGTGGCTAGTGTCCATATGAGATTCATTTTTACTATATACTGCAATACTACAGAAAAAAAATAAAAAGTTATGGCCCTTGGAAGAAGGGGAGGAGAAAATGAAAAGATTTCTCTACAGAGTAAAGGTTCACATGATGATTCTTGTATCAAGTGAACGCCTGACCTGCAATGGCCTACTTGCTCTAAATGGATTATCTTCTTGGCATTCAAGTATAGTTTAAAAGAGATTGAAGCTAAGTAGATAAATTGTTATGTTAGTGTGCCGGGTTATAGTGGGGAAATGAGAGGTAGACAGATGGTCACCAATCATACATACATACATACATATGCAGAAAGAAATATAAAATCCAAGAAAGCATTAAAAGGAATCTGTAATCAATTTTTGCCACCTAATCTGTTAGCAGCATAATGTAGGGTCAGAAACCCTAATTCCAGATATGTATTTCTACTGTACTGCTTGCTGTAGTTTTTATAAAATCACTGTTTTATCAGCAGGAGATTATCATTAGAGGAGTAGTAAACCTGCTACCATGTAGTCATCCATATTTATGAGCTCTGTATAAACCCGCCCCCACTACTGATTGGCAGCTTTCTGCCTATGCACAGTGTACACAGAAAGCTGCCAATGAGTGGCATGGGCGGGGTTTCACAGAGCTCAGCATTCAAGAGAACTGCTAGATCTCCAGCAGATAAAATAGCTTTTTTTATTCAAAACTGCAGGGCTGCCACTAGGAATTTCGGGGCCCCATACTGGCAAAATTTTCAGGGTCCCTTGAGACTCCGCCCAGGTTCCACCCCAGTCCTGCCTCCACCCCTTGAACTGTCCACAGCCCCACTGCTCTCTCTTGGAAAAACTCCATTTCTCACCGATCAAACATTAACAGTTCCCATCACCAGGTCACACATATAGCCAGCAGCTTTTGTTTTGGTCAAAATATTTTTTAAGCCGCCACCACAACACGGTAGACACTTTTGGCCGAGCTCTACTCTACTGCAACCTATTAAATATTTGTTAAAATATGCAATACAATTTATGTATATTTTTATTTATTTTTCAATTTTTAAAATGACCAATAATATCACATACAAGGGACAAATACCACCGCACCATGAACAGACACAATATTACCACCACAGTTACCTATAATACCACATAGGAGGAACAAATACCGTCACACCATGTCCAGACCACCTATTACCACCACAGTGACCGAATAATATCACATACAAGGAACAAATACCACCGCATCATGACCAGACCACATATTACCACCACATAGTGACCAAATAATAGCACATACAAGGGACAAATACCGCAACACCATGTCCAGACCACATATTACCACCACATAGTGACTGAATACTACAGATCAGTAATAAAAAAATACAATACTGTTATGATTGAGTCACCGTAGGAGGCAAAAACAGAAATGCTAGCTAAGTCCAGAAAACCAGAGAGGTTGGCAGCTATCGGATTGCAGACCCCTGAACCTATCAACACAACTAGCAGTAGCCGTGGGGGGTTCCTACGATGCCCTAGACCCCTCGATCACAGCCGGAGGACTAAATAGCCTAAAGACAGAAAGGGAAATCTAAACTGCCCCAGAGCAGACCCCAAAGCAAAAGGCAGCCCCCCACATATAATGACGGTGAAGCAAGAAGAAAGAACACAACACAGACAGAAAGATAGACTGAGCAAAGACGGGGCCCAAGCTAACTAGATAGGAAAGGATAGGAAGGCTGCTGTCTGCAATCGGTGAAAAACCCTATGAAAAATAAGAGCCAACAGACTGACAGTGAAAAAGGCCCTGAAGACGCTAGGCTTCAAAAAGACTATGTCAGTACTCAGGAATATTCTGAAGACAGAGCAACAGGCAAAAGGAGATTCAGCTCACCCCAGCAGGGAATGGCAGAATCCAGAAAAGCAAGGCAAACAAAAACAAAACACAAATGCTAAAAGGCAAAGCAGAAAACTTAGCTTTAGAGGAGCAGGAATCAGACTGGTCTCCTAGAAATCCACAGAGAAATCACCCGCAGGGCAGAAGGGCGTCGGCAGCCTTATATCCAGTCCGTGACTCCACTCAGCCAGTCATCATCATTAGGCTCAGGTGCCTGATAATCAGGCTCATTACTTTCCTTTACCAGAATAGGGAGTTCACCAGACCTCAGTGACGAAGGGGAAAATGAACTCACAACAGTACCTCCCCCTTGAGGAGGGGTCACCGAACCCTCAACCACTCGACCAGGGCGATCAGGGTGAGCCCGATGAAAGGCACGCACCAGTCTTTCGGCATGAATATCAGAGGCAGAGACCCAGGAATTATCCTCCTGACCATAACCCTTCCACTTAACCAAATACTGGAGTCTCCGTCTAGCCAGACGGGAATCCAGTATTTTCTCTACCTCATATTCCATGTTACCTTCAACCAATACAGGGTCCGGAGGTGCCACCCCAGGAACAACTGGTTCAACAAACCTCTTCAACAAGGACTTATGGAACACATTATGGATTTTAAACGTGACAGGAAGAGCCAAACGAAAAGAGACCGGATTAATAATCTCCAAAATCTTGTAAGGTCCAATAAATCTAGGCTTAAACTTAGGAGAAGCCACCTTCATAGCAATATTTTTTGATGATAACCACACCATATCACCAATCTTAAACTGGGGACCAATGGTCCTATGTCGATTGGAAAACCGCTGGGCCTTTTCCTGGGAGAGAGATAACTTATTCACCACTTGGTCCCAGATCTGGTGCATTCTCTCCACCACAGTGTCAACACCTGGGCAGGCAGAAGGCTCCACCTGCCCTGAAGAAAATCGAGGATGAAACCCAAAGTTACAAAAAAAAGGTGACATCAAAGTGGCAGAACTAGCTCTATTATTTAAAGCAAATTCGGCCAAGGGCAAAAATGAAACCCAATCATCCTGATCAGCGGAAATAAAACATATCAAATACGACTCCAAGGTCTGGTTTGTTCTCTCTGTCTGCCCATTGGTCTGAGGGTGAAAAGCAGAGGAGAAGGACAACTGAATTCCCAGCTTGGAACAGAAAGTCCTCCAAAATCTAGACACAAACTGAACTCCTCTGTCAGATACAATGTTCTCAGGAATCCCGTGCAAGCGAACCACCTGTTGCAAAAACAGGGGCACCAACTCAGAGGAAGACGGCAACTTAGGGAGTGGTACAAGATGAACCATCTTAGAGAACCTATCGCAAATCACCCAAATAACAGTCATTCTTTGAGAGACCGGCATATCAGAGATGAAATCCATTGAAATATGGGTCCATGGCCTCCTGGGGACCGGCAAAGGCATCAACAACCCACTAGAGCGAGAACAAGATTTAGACCGGGAGCAAGTTCCACAGGACTGCACAAAATTCCTGACATCATGAGACAAGGTGGGCCACCAAAAAGAGCGACTCACCAGATCTCTAGTACCAAAAATACCTGGATGACCAGCCAATGCAGAGCAATGAACTTCAGACATCACTCTCTTCTTCCACTGGTCAGGAACATACAACTTTCCACTGGGACAACGCTCAGGTTTGTCCTCCTGGAACTCTTGCAGAGCAAGTCTCAAATCGGGCGAGATTGCAGAAAGAACTACGCCTTCGCCTAAGATGGTAGCAGGCTTGGTCACCACAGGAGAATCAGCAAAGAAGCTCCTAGAGAGGGCGTCAGCCTTGACATTCTTAGTTCCAGGAAGAAAAGAGACCACAAAATCAAAACGTGTAAAAAACAAGGCCCACCTAGCCTGTCTAGGGTTCAAGCGTTTAGCCGACTCTAGGTAAATCAAATTCTTGTGGTCAGTGAGGACCACAACTTGATGTTTAGCTCCCTCCAACCAATGTCTCCACTCCTCAAATGCCCATTTCATGGCCAACAGTTCCCGATTCCCCACATCATAGTTACGTTCAGATGGAGAGAACTTTCAGGAAAAGAAAGCACAGGGATTCATTTTAGATGTTTCAGGATCCATTTGGGACAAAACAGCTCCTGCACCAATCTCAGAAGCATCCACCTCTACCTGTAACGGGAGTGAGACATCAGGTTGCCGCAAAACCGGGGCAGAGGTAAATCTTCGCTTCAGCTCCTGAAAGGAAGCAACAGCCTCCGGAGACCAATTCAACACATCAGCACCCTTCTTAGTCAGATCAGTCAATGGCTTGGCAATACTAGAAAATTTTGCTATAAATTTCCGATAAAAATTAGCAAAACCCAAAAACTTCTGGAGGGCCTTCAAAGAAGTGGGTTGAACCCAATCATAAATGGCCTGTACCTTGGCCGGGTCCATTTCAATAGTTGACGGAGACAAAATAAATCCCAAAAATGAAATCCTCTGTACTCCAAAAAAGGCATTTCGAGCCTTTGACATACAGGGAATTCTCCCTCAAGATCCGGAACACAGTCCGAATATGTTCCACATGAGAATCCCAATCCTTGGAGAAGATCAAAATATCATCCAGATAGATAATCAAAAATTTATCGACAAAGTCTCGGAAAATATCGTTCATCAAGCACTGGAAGACAGAAGGGGCATTAGTGAGCCCAAAAGGCATCACCAGGTACTCAAAATGTCCCTCCGGAGTATTAAACGCCGTCTTCCATTCATCCCCCTGCTTAATGCGGATAAGATTATACGCCCCCCTGAGGTCAAGCTTGGTAAACCAGCAAGCACCTCTAACTCTAGAGAATAGATCCGAAATCAGGGCTAACGGATACTGATATTTAATAGTAATTTTGTTGAGGGCACGATAATCAATACAAGGCCTTAAAGAACCATCCTTTTTGGCCACAAAAAAAAAACCGGCACCTAAGGGTGAAGAGGATGGTCTAATATGACCCTTCTCCAACGCCTCCTTAATATAGGACCGCATAGCCTCGTGCTCGGGTACAGATAAATTGAAGAGCCGACCCTTGGGAAATTTACACCCCGGGCTCAGTCATAACTCCTATGAGGAGGCAAGGACGCAGACTCATTCTCACTAAATACATCATAAAAGTCCGCCAAATAGTCAGGAACATCATGCGACTGAGGAGAGGTGGAAAAAACCGGAGCCTCACTAAAGGTACACCGACAACCCCAACTCACCACAGACACAGATTTCCAATCCAAAACCGGATTATGAATTTGCAACCAGGGAGACCCCAGAACAACGGCATCATGCAGACCATGCAACACCAAAAATCTGCAATTTTCTTGATAGTCTGGGGCGACCCGCATGACCACCTGGGTCCAAAACTGAGGTTTATTTTTCGCCAAAGGAGTAGCATCAATCCCCCTCAAAGGGATAGGCGTCTGCAGAGGTGTCATCGGAAATCCACAACGTTTAGCAAAATCCAAGTCCATTAGGTTTAGCGCTGCTCCCGAATCCACAAAAGCCTTGGCGGAAAATGTGGACAGGGAGCAGATCAGAGTAATAGCCAGAAGAAACTTAGGTTGAACACCACCAACAGAAAACGTGTGTGCAAAGCGTTTCTCTCGTTTAGGACAAACAGAAATAATATGCGAGGCATCTCCACAGAAAAAACACAGCTTATTACGCCTTCTGTACTCCTGACGTTGCGCCTTAGACAAAACTCTATCATATTGCATATGTTCAGACGTCTGTTCTACCGGTGGCAACACCTCTCGTGCAATCCTGCGTTCACGTAAACGCCGATCAACCTGAATGGCTAATGACATAGAATCGTCCAGACCAGAGGGAACAGGAAATCCCACCATAGTATCTTTTACGGCTTCTGACAAACCCTTCCGAAAGAGAGCAGCCAAGGCATTATCATTCCAGGTAGTAAGGACCGCCCACTTTCGGAACTTTTGACAGTACAACTCTGCAGAATCTCGACCCTGGTTCAATGCCAACAGGGTCTTTTCAGCCTGATCAATAGCATTAGGTTCGTCATACAACAACCCCAAGGCTTGAAAGAATGCGTTCACATTAGTCAGAATAGGATCATCTGGTTTCAAAGAAAACGCCCAATCCTTGGGATCGCCACGCAGCAAAGAGATGACAATTTTAACCTGCTGCGCGGAGCTCCCTGACGAGTTAGGCTTCAAGGCAAAAAATAATTTACAATTATTTTTGAAACTAAAAAATTTAGATCGATCCCCAAAAAATACATCTTGTGTAGGGATCTTTGGTTCAACAGCATGCGAACAAGCAAGGTAGGCGGAAATTCCCCGCACTTCCGCAGCGAGCTGCTCCACACGATCAGACAATTGCTTTATCTCCATTGAGAGAAAAAAAAATTCCCCCTACGGCCTCAGAGAAATAGAGGCAAGAATATACACACTCTTTTTTTTTTTTTTTTAAACACAATTCTTTCCTGCTATTGAGTACCCTAGGATCTGCGGCATGGCGGGTGATTCTGTTATGATTGAGTCACCGTAGGAGGCAAAAACAGAAATGCTAGCTAAGTCCAGAAAACCAGAGAGGTTGGCAGCTATCGGATTGCAGACCCCTGAACCTATCAACACAACTAGCAGTAGCCGTGGGGGGTTCCTACGATGCCCTAGACCCCTCGATCACAGCCGGAGGACTAAATAGCCTAAAGACAGAAAGGGAAATCTAAACTGCCCCAGAGCAGACCCCAAAGCAAAAGGCAGCCCCCCACATATAATGACGGTGAAGCAAGAAGAAAGAACACAACACAGACAGAAAGATAGACTGAGCAAAGATGGGGCCCAAGCTAACTAGATAGGAAAGGATAGGAAGGCTGCTGTCTGCAATCCGTGAAAAACCCTATGAAAAATAAGAGCCAACAGACTGACAGTGAAAAAGGCCCTGAAGACGCTAGGCTTCAAAAAGACTATGTCAGTACTCAGGAATATTCTGAAGACAGAGCAACAGGCAAAAGGAGATTCAGCTCACCCCAGCAGGGAATGGCAGAATCCAGAAAAGCAAGGCAAACAAAAACAAAACACAAATGCTAAAAGGCAAAGCAGAAAACTTAGCTTTAGAGGAGCAGGAATCAGACTGGTCTCTTAGAAGTCCACAGAGAAATCACCCGCAGGGCAGAAGGGCGTCAGCAGCCTTATATCCAGTCCGTGACTCCACTCAGCCAGTCATCATCATTAGGCTCAGGTGCCTGATAATCAGGCTCATTACCTTCCTTTACCAGAATAGGGAGTTCACCAGACCTCAGTGACGAAGGGGAAAATGAACTCACAACACAATACTATCACCATAAGTGCCATTATGCACAGGAGATCTGTACTTAGTATGCAATGTCTGTGTACAGGTAATACAGTGATCAATTACATTATACATAGGAGCTCTGTATATAATGTATAGGTAATACAGGGATCACTGGTGACATTATACACAGGACCTCAATGTATAGTGTCAGTGTACAGGTAACACACTGAGTCACCAGTGACGTCTCTAGGTGAAGTCCTTCATCTTAGCTTTTCATCTTTCATCCAGCACAGACCGCCATCATTTCTTCCAGCCAGGGCTCGTCTCTGCAGGAAATAACACAGTTATCTAGAGCTCCGTTTGCAGAACACATTACCTATTTTTTTCCAAACTTCTACATTACACCACATGAAGAAAAAAGGCAACATAGTGTCACTCTACACAGTAACAGGACCGTCCCCCATTTAAAACAGTATACTCAAAAAATAAAACAAAGTACATAATATCATGGCGTTAGTAATGTTAATCAAGCCTAGAAGATGTATTTATGGAGAGGCTGCAAACATTATTCCAGCCATTTTTTTTTATTAAAAAGTACTTTTGTAACCTTTATTACAGCATAATTAAAAATACATTCCAGGTATAATCCAAACAATAATTATAGCATTTTTTCTACTCTTTTCAGACAATAATGTAAAGACTAAATTTCTGTCTGAGACGCATAGGAAAAATGCTCTAACTATTGTTTGTATTATAACTGGAATATATTTTTAATTATTCTGGAAAAAAGATTCTGAAAATACTTTTTCAAACAAAAAAATGTCCGGAATACTTTTATGTTTGCAATCGTCGTTATGCCACATCGAGCTGGAGTGGTTTTTCTGTGTTGCGGTGTATTAAGAGTCAAACAAGCACGAGCTGAGTTGTATAAATGATCCTTTATGGAAAGAATGCTTGTATCTTACTGATAGCTACAGTACAATGCTCAAATGTTTCCCAACTCCCAAATGTGTTGCTTTAAGAAATAAAGAGCAACATTTAAATGGTGATTGGTGGGCGCCAGTGTGTTACTATGATGGTTCTGAGTCTGCTGAGTATGCCAATAGGTGCCATGTTAGGAGATTGTTAGTTCACTATATACTTCAACACTGTGGTATTGCAGTACTGTATGAATGAACAAATGATTTGGGCAGCATGGATAGACTGTCAGGTTCCCTTTAAAGTGAACCTGTCAGCAGGATTTTGCTAAGTAACATACAGGCAATGTCTGTTTGGCAGTGTTAAACTGATTTAAATGATACCTAGGGTGAAGAAATCAGTCTTGTGGTTCTTTTGTAATAATTGTTAAAAGTTTTCAGTTAATGATTTGCCAGTGCTCCGGGGTGGGACAGTAGGCAGAGTCTTATCCTCCTGCTCTAGGCCAGAGAAAACATGGAAAGACCTGCCCACAGACCACCCAGAAGCACAAACATGCTCCGCGTCATAGAGACAGACTGTTTGTGCTTCGTGGCGGCCTGTGAGCAGGTCTTTCCTTGGTTTCTCTGGCTTAGAGCAGGAAAATCAGACACTGCCTACAGTCTGCCCCGGAGCACGGGCATATCATTAACTGAAAACTTCTAACACTGATTACACAAGAACCACAAGACGGATTTCTTCACCCCAGGTATCAATTTAATCAGTTTAACAGCGCCAACCTGACAGTGTCTGTAAGTTACTTAGCAAAATCATGCTGACAGGTTAGTTTTAAGTAACAGTGTAAGAACTGGGTTTACACCAGAGACATTTACCTCTTCGTGTATCTCCATGATATAGACTTCCGAACTGTAGCTAGTTATTATTTTGGTGTCAAGGAGTTCATTTGCCATCCTTCTTTGATATGGAGGTTATACGGTAACTGGTGTGTTATAGGGAATACAAAGTGTTCATTGCGGTATTCTAGATATGAATATACTGTATATCACAGGACGCGAGACATGCAACTACGAGGACTCAAACACATTATTTGAGCACGCTGAAGACACCCGATTAGCACCCAAGCATGCTCTTATAAGGCCTTATCCGGGCAAATTTGCTCATCACTAGTCATAAATGTTAAATCTTTGGGGGTTTGACCACTTTGAACCATTTGGATCACCACAGTGGGGACCCCGCTTGCATGGAGCCGTGACTGTGATTGCACCTTTCTGTTTGGTGTGACACTGCAGTATCTGTAGCAACAGTAGACTTGTTAGACCTCTAGTAAGAAATGAGTGCTAGAGTTTATTCGACAACACATCTAGGTATTATGCTTTAAACACTTTTATTCCTAATGTTCATCGGATCTCATGTAAGTGGAGCCATATTTTGTCTCAAAACGTAGTTGCATCTATCTTTAATATGGTACCCTACTAAGCTTATCACACATTGTTCTTCTGTTTGTACTGAAAAAAAATGTGATGAGAGAGATATTTTACGTGCATATTCCTGCCTCATTTAGACAAGATTTTTCACACTCTCAATAAAACAGTGTAAGTTTTATCAAGGTTTTTGATCTGAGTTTGGTCAGTGCCAGCTTTTACCATCAGTATTTCATCCATTCATGTGTTCCCCGTGATTATCACAGACCCATAGACTTGTACGAGTTATTTTTTTCTGTGACTCTTATCAAAAACGAACATGTCTTTGTAATTGTTTTCCGCATACGCATCATAGACTTTAACAGGTACAGTTGTGGCCAAAAGTATTGACACCTCTGCCATTCTGTCAGATAATACTCAGTTTCTTCCTGAAAATGATTACAAACACAAATTCTTTTTTGGTATTATTATCTTCATTTAATTTGTCTTAAATGAAAAAAACACAAAAGAGAATCAAGTAAAAAGCAAAGCATTGATCATTTCACACAAAACTCCAAAAATGGGCGAGACAAAAGTATTGGCACCCTCAGCTTAATACTTGGTTGCACAACCTTTAGCCAAAATAACTGCGACCAACCGCTTCCGGTAACCATCAATGAGTTTCTTACAATGCTTTGCTGGAATTTTAGACCATTCTTCTTTGGCAAACTGCTCCAGGTCCCTGATATTAGAAGGGTGCCTTCTCCAAACTGCCATTTTTAGATCTCTCCACAGGTGTTCTATGGGATTCAGGTCTGGACCCATTGCTGGCCACCTTAGAAGTCTCCAGTGCTTTCTCTCAAACCATTTTCTAGTGCTTTTTGAAGTGTGTTTTGGGTCATTGTCCTGCTGGAAGACCCATGACCTCTGAGGGAGACCGAGCTTTCTCACACTGGGCCCTACATTATGCTGCAAAATTTGTTGGTAGTCTTCTGACTTCATAATGCCATGCACACGGTCAAGCAGTCCAGTGCCAGAGGCAGCAAAGCAACCCCAAAACATCAGGGAACCTCCGCCATGTTTGACTGTGCGGAACTGTGTTCTTTTCTTTGAATACCTCTTTTTTTCTCCTGTAAACTCTATGTTGATGCCTTTGCCCAAAAAGCTCTACTTTTGTCTCATCTGACCAGAGAACATTCTTCCAAAACGTTTTAGGCTTTTTCAGGTAAGTTTTGGCAAACTCCAGCCTGGCTTTTTTATGTCTCGGGGTAAGAAGTGGGATCTTCCTGGATCTCCTACCATACAGTCCCTTTTCATTCAGACGCCGACGGATAGTACGGGTTGACACTGTTGTACCCTTGGACTGCAGGGCAGCTTGAACTTGTTTGGATGTTAGTCGAGGTTCTTTATCCAACATCCGTACAATCTTGCATTGAACTCTCTTGTCAATTTTTCTTTTCCGTCCACATCTAGGGAGGTTAGCCACAGTGCTATGGGCTTTAAACTTCTTGATGACACTGTGCACGGTAGACTCAGGAACATTCAGGTCTTTGGAGATGGACTTGTAGCCTTGAGATTGCTCATGCTTCCTCACAATTTGGTTTCTCAAGTCCTCAGACAGTTCTTTGGTCTTTTTTCTTTTCTCCATGCTCAATGTGGTACACACAAGGACACAGGACAGAGGTTGAGTCAACTTTAATCCATGTCAACTGGCTGCAAGTGTGATTTAGTTATTGCCAACACCTGTTAGGTGCCACAGGTAAGTTATAGGTGCTGTTAATTACACAAATTAGAGAAGCATCACATGATTTTTCGAACCGTGCCAATACTTTTGTCCACCCTCTTTTTTATGTTTGGTGTGTAATTATATCCAATTTGGCTTTAGGACAATTCTTTTTGTGTTTTTTCATTTAAGACAAATTAAATGAAGATAATAATACCAAAGAATTTGTGTTTGCAATCATTTTCAGGAAGAAACTGAGTATTATCTGACAGAATTGCAGGGGTATCAATACTTTGGGCCACAACTGTATGTGTGCTATCCATGAAAAATGAATGTGTGAACGAGGTCTTATGAAGAATCCATTCTTGGTAAACCTAATGACTTTTAGTTGTCCGCTTCCACCTTAGTTAAAGATCATATAACAAGCTGCTGTGTCTGTATTTTATAATCGCTAAACACCTCTGGTCTTACGACCTTGAAGTTCTACTCACCGACCTCTACTGTGTGCCGCTCATGTCAGGTGTATTACTGACCAGATTAACAAAAATCTCGTCAAACCTGGACAGCAGACAGTAATCCTGAGCCTGATATGTTTAATCCCGAGACCCATGAGGCTTCCTACAGACAATATTTCTGTCAATTTTCAGCTGCACATTGTTAGGCTCATGGTCTTTATATATGTAGTTGCTGAAAAAATAATACAGGCATCTATCTACAAAAAATAGTTTTAGTTATATCATAGCTACAGTTTAAAGAATGAGCAAGTATGCAATATACTGAACAAAAAATGCCCTGTTATGAGAAAGTTCATCTTTTGCACACAATTCCTGTCGTAAAGTCTAATAAGGGTATGTGCACACGTTGCAGATTTGCCTGCAGAATTTTCTGCACAGAATCTGCATCCCTTGGCAGAATACGCGGGCCAAAATGCTTGCGGATTTCATGCGGAATTGATGCCGATTTCTTGCGGATTTGTTGCGGATTGTCATACGTTTTTGATGTGTGGATTTGCCTTACTCAATGTATAGTCAATGGGAGCAGTAACGCTGCGGATTCGCACAAAGAATTCACATGCTGCGGAAAAAAATCGCAGCGAATCCGCGCGTATTTTTCCACAGCATGTGCACAGCAATTCTCAAATTCCAATTGACTATCATTGGTACTGTGCTACACTGCGGATTTGATGCAATTCAGCGCATCCACAAACGCTGCGGAAACGCATCAAAATCCGCAACGTGTGCACACAGCCTAATGAGCTGGGCTTATCATACTCATGGTAAACAGAATTGTGATATTGTCAAAAAGCTTTGTGGTCAATCTACATGTTGCCACCATAATTGCCCTGCATATCTACTCAGTGGCATAACGTGAGGTTGGTAGTACCCAGAACAAGGCAAATATTGTAGAGTTGGAACAATGCAGTGTTGCCTTCCTGAGCTGGGATACTGACATCTTGGAGGCCACAAGCCTAACCACCCAGTGGCCTACAGGATGGAGAGTGGTGGATCTATGGCTCCCTGTTCTACTACTGGATCTAAATGTATTGGCATCATATTCAAAGTGGTGGTCACCTGGAGAATCAGATATGTCCACTGCTTCAGATATTCAGTGCTAGTGACATCACTTCTCGTTTCTTTTGAAATTTTGCATCCAGAGCGTCTGTTCCTGTGGCCTTCCTCCCATACGCCACACCGCCGTATCTACTGTAACCTTTGCATTCCTGAAGAGAACATGTAATATTTTTCCTTGCAGTTTTGCACACCATGTTCTGGAATGTGTGGAGTAATTAAGCTGCATATATCAAATTTTAATACAGTGGCCACCAGAGTGAAAGATAGGCATTACATGGTGCCCATTGAATTAATGGCTTGTCTGTGACACAGCTTGGTCCTCCAGTCAAAAAAATACACCTTGTAGCACTCTATTCTACCTAATCAATGGAGAACGTTTGGGTGGATTAAACTAGGTGGATCTGTTACTAAATTTCACTATAAAAATTGCATACATTATTAAAGATCTTTAAGACCTGATGAAACTGGTAAAATTACTTTGATAATCCATGTCAGAATCATTGTGTAATCATGATATTAGGTTGAGTCCACCTCGATTCAATTCTATCCATTCAGTCATGTCTGACCCTTGGATGCACTGATACTCTGAAGACCAGTTTTCACCATCATTCCCTGTTTTCCATTGCTTCGTTCCATTGCTTGATACTCATTCCCTTGTTATTCTTGATGGTGTCCAGCCAACAGGACTTCGAGATCTTTTTTACTTTTCCCACTGACCATTCCATTTAGTATATCCTTTTCTAATGAACGCCCCCTGAGGAAGCGACGATACAACACGCGAAACGCGCGTCGGGGAACGTGGTCACAGCACGGGCAGCTACCACAAACAATTATGGGTAATTAGCTCTTTTATTCTCTTTATTTGTATAGCAGACTTTGCGTGTTTACTATTGATGTCTTGATGGTGTTTACTACTGAGGGACATTCATTCAGCCTACCATTAAAGTGTCGGTTATGTGAGCCATTTATATTCAAATGGTCAGCTGTTTGATATTCACTTTGAATTAACTCTTTTGACATCACTATTTTGAAATGACTAATCTAGGCTCTGTCCTGCTAGTGTGTGTTGCTTAGTCTGTGGCCACTTATCTTGTGGATCATTTATATCCATACATATTGATTGTGATATATACAACATTTTAGTATTTATGTAATTGAGGAAATTTTTTGTACTAATAAATACGTACTTTTCATGGCATATGGTAAACTCGTTTGTCTCCGTTCCTTTCCTTTTCTAGTGAAGTTGCCCTTATAACATGTCCAAAAAAGATCAGTTTCTGACAGGTGATCGTGCCTTCCTCTGGCAATTCTGGGTTTATATGGTCAAGAACATCTTTGTTGGTGATCATAGCTGCCTATGAGATTCATAGAAGTCTTCCCACCACAGTTAAACAGAATCAATTTTTTTTGTCTACTTTTGTGAGTCTCCATGTTTCACAGCCATATGTCATAACTGAGGACACAATTGCAGTGGTCAGTCTTTGTTTGACGGTGAGTGGACATCCATGCACTTCAATATTTGGTCCATGTTCACCATGGCTTCTTGCCTTAGTGCTAATCGACACTCAATTTCTGCTGTTGAACTATTACTGTGATTAAAGAGGGACCCAAGAAAACTGAAGATTTCGACTTCTTTTATTTCTTCATTGTTAATCCCTATATGTACTTTCTAATTGATGGTAGTAATGTTTTTGGTCTCCTTGATACTCAGGCAAAGTCCCATCTTCTCACTTTTTTCTTCTTACTTCAGAATCAGTTTCTTCAAGTTCTTCTCACTCTCTGCCAGCAAGGTTGTATCCTCTGCATATCTCAGGTTGCTGATGGTTCTTCCCCCTATTTTCATCCCTACACTCGAATCAAATATTTCCAACTTCCTCATGAATCCTTCTGCATAGAGATTGAAAAGAAAAGGACAAAGAATGCATCCTTGTCTTGACCCTCTTCTTATCATGAACCATTCTGTACCTCTATATCTGATTCACAACGTATCTTCTTGATGGTTATAGGAACCTAATCAGGTGCACCACCACCCCTACTTCAGTCAGTGCTTCCCAAAGCTTATCATGCTTAACACAGCCAAAAGCTTTGATATAATCAATAAAGCACAGGTAGAGCTTTTTTGGTACTCTTTCATTTTTTTTTTATGATCTACCTCAGGTTTGCGATGTGATTACTGTTCCCTCTGTCCTTACGAATCTAGCTTGGTGATCAATAAGTTCACGATCAAGGATTTTGCCCAGTCGCTTCGGAATGATCTTCAGAAGCACCTTGCTGGTGTAGGGGATCAGGACGATTTTTCTCTAATTGGCACAGTCCCTGGCTTGCTTTTCTTCAGCAGTGGAATGAAAACTGATCTTTTCCAGTCGTTTGTCCATGTGCAGGTCCTCCGAATCTTCTAGAATAGTGCTGCTCTTGAGACTGATTTGAGCAGTACTCCAGCGATATCATCACTGCCAGGTACTTTAATGTTTGGAAGCTGCCTCAGCATTTAATCCACTTCACTTGCCAATAATATGGTTTTCATTCCTATTTTCCCCCATGCTCCTCATGGTAGTCAGTGCTGTCACTGGCATATATTTTTTGTATGAATTTTTCCATCTCTACTTCATGTCTAGCTGGTCGCTAATTTCATTCCCATCACGATCATTGATGTTTTTTTGGAATGCTAAGAATGGCTTCACTTGCTTCACCATGGCAAATAATTCCCTGGTGTGGCCCTTCTTATTGGTGTCTTAAAGGTTCACACATTGGGTATTCAGAAAGTTTTTCTTGTCTTTCCTGATTCTCTTTGGACATCAATATTAGGTCGTCTCGCCTCATACAACCTACTCTTAGCTTTGGCCTCTCTCTTCTTACTAGGAATTTGGAGGGTGATTCAGCTAATCAATTCCCACCATGTATTGGCTTCTTTTATGACAACTACTATTAAGCAGTTTTAGTTATGGTTCCTTTGATCTTTACCCACAATTTGTCTAAGCCCCCTTTCTGCTGCCTGAGCACTTCCATTTGAATGAATCGCAATTGGGCCTCCCTGTGGGTTTACCTCCCTTGAAACGATCATTGTCCTGATTATTTTGGATGTACCTTCGCTCTTGAATTATGCTATCCAGCCTGAGGGACCCATTGTTAAACACCATACTGTATTTGAAACATATTGAATTTGATTCATAGTTTCATTGTAAAGATTTTATGGAGTTGATCACAAGGTCTTTCCTTATTCCGTAGCACTTAGCCATACAACAGCTTCAGTTGGTATGTCATGTGTTGCCACTCTTCCGATACTTTGAGCTGGCTATGGAAAAACCAAGAATTGCCAGTGGAAGGCAAGATCACAAAGACAGAATCTGACCTATTCTTCAAATGTAATGAGGGCAAATTCTTTAAAAAATGAATAACTCATAAGTACAAGTGTACTCAGCTGCTGCCTCCCAGCTTGAATCTTAGCTGCAGCCTCTATGTAACCGTTGTGTTTGTACTCTGTTTACCCGGCATTACTCTGCATATCTCTGCTTTAACCCTTCGCTCCTTTCCCTCTAGTGAGCTGGAATACTGTTGTCAGTTACCTGTATGGATGCTGCTCAGTTCCCGGCTCCGCTGCTTAGTCGTACATGCGTGAGTGTCTCCGCTGCGTTGCATGACCACCCACATGTGCGGTCCCTGGCTACCTGTCATGATCCCAATGCAGGTTTTTGAGCTGCACACCGGGGGTTAATTTCTGGAGCTCTGTGCAGGTTTTGACCTGCACACTTGGGGTTAATGATTGTGGCCTCTTTCTGGTTCTGGGAGAGCTTCATAAACCTCTGGGTAGCTTCAATCCCTGCCAGTTATACTTTTGCCTTTGGTCTAGTGTGCTGACCCCCATGTGCCTGTTTATTGCTATAGCTTGTTTATATGGTTCTGACCCGATTCTGTTTCCCGTTGTGAGTTTGCCTGTTGATTTTGTACTGCGTTATTATCTGTGTATGACCCATTGCCAGTGACCTGATTACTCTCTGCTTGCCCCTCTTGTACCTTGCAGCTATCTGTGTATGACTCATTGCCTGTGACCTGACCACTCTCTGCTCACCCCTCTGGTACCTTGCAGCTATCTCTGTGTGTGACTCATTGGCTACGTCCTGACTATTCTCCCTGTCTATGCCCCTTGGTAACTTTGTCTCACAGTTACTCTGCTACAGGAAAGATGTATATCTTTGTACCGTGTTAGCCAGTAGATAGAAAAATCTGAGTTACTCTGCTAGGAATTGTCTTGCAGCTCCTAGCTCTGTGGAGTTTAAGCCACGCCTCTAGCAGTCACGTGCTTCAGGCCCTGCAGCTCTGAAGTACACATCTATTCGGTTGCTGCCCGCTCCACAGGTAGCCTTGAGCACGCTTTCGCTTACTCGGGGCACGCGCACTGGCTCAGTGAGCAAATTCAGTGCGGTGTCTCTGACATTATAACTGGCCTACAATTTTTTTTTCTCTCCTCACTTCTACATCATGGACCCAATGTGTGCTTTATCTGAGCAGGTGAGAAGCTTGACTCAGTCACTGCAGAAGCTTAGTTTGGAACACCAAGCTCTGGCCCAGTCCCAACGGCGGCTCGAGGACTCAGTTCAGGGGGTACTTTCCGCTGGCTTCCAGCAGGTGGGGAATAGAGATGTCATTTTAGTCCCACCTGAATCCCCGGTTAAATTGCCAGATATATTTTCTGGTAACAAGGATGATTTCAGGTCATTTAAGGAGGGCTGTTTGCTTTTTTTTTTCTTTGAGACCCCGCTCCTCTGGGGATGAGAAACAGAGGGTGGGGGTGGTGATGTCCCTGCTTAGGGGGTCCCCACAAGCCTGGGCATTCTCGCTTTCCTCTTCTGCCCCTGAGAGAATGTCTGTGGATGCATTTTTTGAAGCCTTAGGGCTTATTTATGATGAGCCTGATAGAGTGCGGTTGGCTGAGGACAAAGTGATGAGTGTCTGTCAGGGGGAGAACTCGGCCGAATGGTTCTGTACTGAATTCAGATGTTGGGCAGCGGAAATTTCCTGGAGTGACGCCGCCCTGCAGGGGCTGTTCCACAGAGGCCTGTGTGAACGTCTGAAGGATGCTTTGGCACTTCATCCTCCGCCTGACTCCCTGGAGGATGCCATGGACCAAGCGGTTCGCATGGATCGCAGGCTGCGGGCTAGAGGCATTATGCAACGGGAAACGCCCTTATTCTTCAGTGGAGATGAGACCCAGACTCTTCCTATGGCTATGGAGGTGAACGCTGTCACCTGTGAGGGAAAGGAAAGAAGACGCCGCCGGGAAAAGCAGTTGTGCTTCTATTGTGGGAAATCTGGACATTGGAAGGACTGCCCCTCCTGTCCGTCATCCTCCAAGATGGCGGGAAACGACTAAGTCTGGGTAGTAATCGAGGAGGCTACCCAGACCTTCAGGTACAATTTTCCTCATGTGCAAAAATGGTGCTGCAGGTGGAACTGGAACTTGGTTATGGTCCTGTTCAGACTACTGCTTTTATTGACTGCGGTTCGGCTGTGAACCTGATTGATACCAAGGTTATGACTCTTTATAAGATAGGGACAGTCAGGCTTCACGATCCTGTTAAACTTGTGGCAATTGACTCATCTCCTCTTACCCAAGACGGTATCTGTTGCAGGTCTGAACTTTTTTCTCTAAAAGTGGGTTCCACTCATGTGGAGAAACTAAGTTGTCTGGTGGTAGATAACTTGCCTGCAGGACTGGTACTGGGGATGCCTTGGCTTCAACGCCATAATCCTACCATTGATTGGGTTACAGGGGAAATCACTCAATGGGGATGCAATAGTAAATGTGGTAACCGGAGACATCTTGTTAACGCTGTTAAATCAGTGTCTGTGTCGTCTGTCGATCTGGAAGGTATTCCGGAGTACCTGAAAGATTTCGAAGACGTTTTTTCCAAAAGTGAGGCTGAGGCGCTGCCACCACATAGACCCTATGATTGTGCCATTGATTTAGTACCCGGAGCCAAGTTACCTAAGGCTCGATTGTTCAATTTGTCTGGGCCTGAGCGCCAATCCATGAAGGAGTACATAGCTGAGAGTCTCCGCAAAGGGCATATCAGGCCTTCTGTGTCACCTGTGGCAGCAGGGTTCTTCTTTGTGAAGAAAAAAGATGGTGGTTTGCGGCCGTGCTTCGACTTTCGGGAACTGAACAAGATAACGGTTAGGAACTCTTACCCACTTCCCCTTATCCCAGACTTATGTAACCAGTTAGCTGGGGCCCAATGGTTCTCCAAGTTGGATCTGCGGGGGGCCTACAATCTGATAAGGGTTCGGGAAGGGGACGAGTGGAAAACGGCATTCCTCACATCAGAGGGACTCTTTGAGAACCTGGTAATGCCATTTGGGTTAACTAATGCACCCGCTATTTTCCAAAATTTCATCAATGTTGTGTTTTCTGATCTGATAGGCCGTTTTGTTATTATTTATTTGGATGATATTTTGGTGTATTCCCCGGACAGTCAATCTCACTTGCAACATCTAAAGACTGTTCTCCAGAGACTCAGGGAGAACCAATTGTTCGCCAAACTGGAAAAATGTTCGTTTTTTGTACAGGAGTTGTCTTTTTTGGGGTTGATTGTGTCCTGTGAGGGGTTTCGTATGGATCCTAAGAAGGTGCTGGCGATCGCTGACTGGGTTCAGCCTCGAGATCTCAAGGGGCTCCAGCGCTTCTTAGGATTTGCGAACTATTACCGGAGATTCATTAAAGGTTTCTCACAAGTGGTTAAACCACTCACGGATCTTACCCAGAAGGGAGCTGATGTAAAAAATTGGTCTGTACTCGCTAAGGAATCCTTCTCAGCAATTAAGAAATGTTTTATGTCTGCCCCGGTGTTGGTGCAACCTGACCCGTCCAAACCATTCATTGTGGAGGTGGATGCTTCTGAAGTGGGGGTGGGGGCTGTGCTGTCCCAGGGTCCGGCCACCCTTACCAATCTCAAACCCTGTACCTTCTTCTCCAAGAAGTTCTCTTCAGCTGAGAAAAACTATGATGTAGGCAATAGAGAACTTCTTGCGGTCAAGCTGGCATTTGAGGAATGGAGGCACTTTTTGGAAGGGGCGGCTCACCCTATCACGGTTGTCACGGATCACAAAAATTTGGCATACCTTGAATCTGCTAAGAGGCTTACTCCTAGACAGGCCCGTTGGTCACTTTTTTTTTTCACGATTTCAGTTCTCAATTACTTTTCGACCAGGATCCAAAAATGTTAAAGCGGATGCCCTGTCAGAAGTTTTGATCCAGTGTCTCCCCCTGAGCCGCCGTCCTCCATTCTTCCCCCAGGGGTGGTAGTGGCGGGGGTCTCAACTGAGTTGGAACAAGAAATCCTAAGGGCTCAGGCCCTAGCTCCGGCAACCAGGCCAAGCGATAAACTGTTTGTTCCAAATTCATTGCGGCCTATACTTCTGCAGGAGTTTCATGATTCTAGGCTGAGTGCTCATCCAGGTATCACAGCCACTAGAGAGGCAGTAACCAGGGGTTTTTGGTGGCCGTCATTAAGGGCCGATGTCAAGGAATTTGTTTCTGCTTGTGGCATGTGTCCCCGTTCCAAAAGCTCGCATAACCGACCGGCTGGGGAACTCATACCTTTACCGGTTCCTGATAGGCCATGGACTCATCTTTCCATGGATTTTATTACCGGTCTTCCACCTTCCAGGGGCAATACCGTGATCTGGGTGGTGGTGGACAGGTTTTCTAAACAGGCCCATTTCATTCCCTTGGCAGCATTACCTTCAGCAGAAACATTGTCAAGGTTGTTTGTGCAGCATGTGGTCCGATTGCATGGGGTACCCCTGAATGTTGTGTCTGACAGAGGTGTGCAGTTGTGGCCAAATTTTGGAGGGCGTTATGTATGAAATTGGGCATCTCACTCTCCTTCTCGTCGGCAAATCACCCGGAGAGCAATGGTCAGACGGAACGCACCAATCAATCCCTGGAACAAATTCTCAGGTGTCTGACCTCCGCCAGACAGGAGGATTGGTGTGATGCGTTACCGTTGGCTGAATTTGCTTTTAACAACCGGGTGAGTCAGTCCACCAACATGTCCCCATTCCTGATTAACTATGGCTTTAATCCGCATTTTGGGGAGTTTTCTCGGGTGGATTCCGGTTGTCCAGGAGCAGAGGGGTCTGTTCAACGGTTAAAAAACCTCTGGGCTGAAGTCCGGCGTAATATCTCTCGGGCCCAGGGGAGATACAAATATTTTGCGGACAAAAAGAGAGCCTCGGGAGACATGTTTCAGGTGGGAGAGAAGGTTTGGCTCTCCACGCGTAACATCAACTTGAAGGTACCATCAGTTAAGTTGGGACCAAAGTTCATTGGTCCGTACGAGATTATGGAGATAGTCAACCCTGTGGCATATAGGTTGCGTCTCCCCGCCTCCTTAAAAATATCTAATGTGTTCCATAAGTCTCTGTTGAAACCAGCAGGATCTGTCAAAGAGAACTCTGAGACTGTTGTTCCTCCAGTGCTGGTGGAGGGTCAATTGGAGTATGAGGTCGGACATATTGTGGACTCTCGGCGGGTGCGCCGCTCTTTGCAGTACCTGGTCCACTGGAAGGGATATGGACCAGAAGAGCGCTCATGGGTCCCTGCTCATTCGGTACATGCGGATCGCCTGGTTCGGGCGTTCCATGCCAAGTACCCGGGGAAGCCTGGGGGTCCAGAGGCCCCCCGTTGAGAGGGGGGTACTGTCATGATCCCAATGCAGGTTTTTGAGCTGCACACCGGGGGTTAATGTCTGGAGCTCTGTGCAGGTTTTGACCTGCACACTTGGGGTTAATGATTGTGGCCTCTTTCTGGTTCTGGGAGAGCTTCATAAACCTCTGGGTAGCTTCAATCCCTGCCAGTTATACTTTTGCCTTTGGTCTAGTGTGCTGACCCCCATGTGCCTGTTTATTGCTATAGCTTGTTTATATGGTTCTGACCCGATTCTGTTTCCCGTTGTGAGTTTGCCTGTTGATTTTGTACTGCGTTATTATCTGTGTATGACCCATTGCCTGTGACCTGATTACTCTCTGCTTGCCCCTCTTGTACCTTGCAGCTATCTGTGTATGACTCATTGCCTGTGACCTGACCACTCTCTGCTCACCCCTCTAGTAGCTTGCAGCTATCTCTGTGTGTGACTCATTGGCTACGTCCTGACTATTCTCCCTGTCTATGCCCCTTGGTAACTTTGTCTCACAGTTACTCTGCTAGGAATTGTCTTGCAGCTCCTAGCTCTGTGGAGTTTAAGCCACGCCTCTAGCAGTCACGTGCTTCAGGCCCTGCAGCTCTGAAGTACGCATCTATTCGGTTGCTGCCCGCTCCACAGGTAGCCTTGAGCACGCTTTCGCTTACTCGGGGCACGCGCACTGGCTCAGTGAGCAAGTTCAGTGCGGTGTCTCTGACACTACCTCTGTATAAGCTACCCGTGGGTTGCAAGGTCCTCTGCAGTTGTGCTTGACTTACCACGTGTGTTAAGGCTTGCAGCCACTGCCAAGAATACCCAGATCCATTTCTGTTCAGTCTGTTATCAGTTTTAAGACAGCTGATGTCTGAGTTCCTGTACTTGTCCTGTTTATGTGTTGGTACCAAAGTCCTAGTCCTGATTCCTGCTGTGTTATGTTCCTGAAGTCCTTCTGTGTCTTGAACCCTGTACCCAGTGACTGTGACTCTTTGCTAATTGACTTTCTGTGATCTAACCTGGGTTCATCTTGGAAGTAGGAGTCCGGTGTGTCGGCTGAGTTTCTACTACTCTGTACTCAGTTTGTTATTCGGTGAAATCCCCGACCGGCTCCAGTCCAACCCGGTGGAGCTTGCACCAGATCGCTTGAGTTCCTTTTTAGGTCGCTGCCAGATGTCCTGAGCCTGACGAAGGTGGCCTCTTGTCTGTAGCCTGATGACCGCGGCCTGATGTCCGGGGGGGCTGACGACCGCTCCCAGATGTCCAGTGCCTGACGTCCTCCGCCAGATGTCCGGATCCTATCCTTTGCTGCCTGATTCCCGGAGCTTGCTGATCGCTGCCAGATGTCCGGAGCCTGATGACCGCAGCCTCATGTCAGGAGCCTGATGTCCGCGGCCTGATGTCCGGAGCCTATCGATCGCTGCCAGATGTCCGGAGTCCGATGCCAGTATTCTGATGTTCTATTTGAGATCTGAGTCCAGATGTCCTGCCTGAGACCTGATGTCCGCCTGGTGCCCTGATGTCCTGATGTCTGGCTCGAGTCCCGATGTCCCAATGTCCTGATGTCCTACCTGAATCCTGATGTCCTGCCTGAGTCCAGATGTCTGTCCGTGTTCTGATGTCCCATCCGTGTTCCGATGTCCAGCCTGTGTCCAGATGTCCAGTCCATGGTCCTGGTGGTCCAAATTGTGCTCTTGAGTCGGTCCCGCTCGTGTTCCTGGATTGATTCCTCCTCCGTGGTTTCCGGGAGTCTCCACCTCTGTTCCCCGGTGACGGTCCTGCCAATGAGCTCAGGACCTGACCAGCTGATGCCCAGTGCTGTAGTGCCAACATTCATGGACCTGTGCTATCCATGTCTTGCTTATGTTCTGATGTCCTGCCGGTTCCCTGGGGTCTTACCCATGATGGCTCCTGCCATTGTCTGAAGGCTGTCCGAGGTCGGTGTATGATGTTCTCCTGCTATGCCTGTGCTACGCCTGAGAGAGAGGCCATCCTAGTATGCCCATGCCAGATAACCCTAGACTGCATCAACCCGTGATGACCCTAGCCATCATCTGAAGTCTAGACTCAAAAGAAAAAATGCACCTTGAGAATTCAATGCATAAAATAGTAATAGCTTTATTAAATAATTAAATATAAAAACATCCAGTCAAAGAATATATATGGAGAGATGTGACCGTGGTAAACCGAAACGTGGAACCACATAAGTACCCAGATAAAGAATCAGGATTGTACGTACTAAATCATTACACACAAAAGTGCAAATGCATAGATATAAATCTCAAGAGCCTCTCCCCCGGAACAAGGCACGGTGCTGAAACGTGCGTTGGGGCAGGTGGCACCACTGGGTGTCAGGTATGTCTCTAGGCTAATAATAGATTACTATGTACACACACTTATGATATTATTTTTGTCTCTATATTGGCATACAGCCTCCACTGACATTGTTATCATGCCCTTTTTAGTGTTACCAATACTTTGTGGTCTGGTATATGGGCTCTTGAGATTTATATCTGTGCACTTGAACTTTTGTGTGTAATGATTCTCATGGTGCGTTTTTTCTTTTGAGTCCAATATTTATGCACTGAATTCTATCACTTTGCACCTTTGTATCGATCTTTTGGTCTTTGCATATTTGGATGCTAGCCTGTTTACAGGTTATACCGATATATAATAAGAAGTCTGCCTGAAGTTGGTGTCTGATGTTCTCCTGCTGTGCCTGTGCCTCTCCTGTGGGCCGAGAGAGGTCCTCCTAGGATGCCCGTGCCAGACGTCCCTGGACTGCGTCAACCCGTGATGACCTCTTGCCATCATCTGAAGCTAGTCCGAGGTCTATATCTGATGTTCTCCTGCTGTGTCTGTGCCACTCCTGAGGCCTAAGTGAAAGGTCCTCTTAGGATGCCCGTGCCAGATGACTCTGGACTGCGTCAACCCGTGATGACCTCTTGCTTCGCTTGTCAACCTGAGATGTTTTTCCTTTGTGATGTACATAACCTGAAACCTGGTGTTTAGATGTCTTTTTGCTTTAAGTAAACTTTATGTTTCTTCATACCTGAAGTTGTGCGGTGTCTTTTAGCCCTGCATATAGCCATCTTGTCCACAAGCTCAGCTGCCACAGACCCCGGTCATTACCCTTCCCTAGTCCGGGTAGGCCCGGGTCCCCCCTGTGGTCCAGTGGGTCCACATTCCACGATCACCTGGGACGCACACCCCGTCATCGTTATGGTTCGACGACGTGGGAGCGTTGGCTGGGTAAGCTACGCTGCGTCCGCGATCGTAACATTCTACATAGAAGTATGAGATCTCAGCAGGGAGGAGGGACACTGAGGAACTGTCAATCAAGCTAGTAGGGGATAGATGGAGATAATTTCATAAAAGATTAGACAGACATTTCAACATGGATTTTTAAGGAAAATACAACATTGTTACTAGGTCTGAGAGATCTGTTTATTACTGTATGTAGGTTGTAATCTGATGACAGAGCCTCTTGTAGAGAATTGTTGATGCATTGCAGATGTACAGTATAAAAAATGTAATCACTAATTGTATACTGTATTTTGCATTGCTCTAGATTTTCGAAAGATTCACTTACCCTAGAATACTGCTGCTGTAAAGTTTTGAGGGACATTTAAGATTTTTTTAGAAAAACATGTACCAATTACAATCAATCTGATATGCTGAATTTTTAATTGAGAAAACATAATTGATGACTTGTGTTGATGATGTGTGGTTTGTATGTTTTGACTATATTGTATGTGGCAGGCATTACTGCTTTAGGTTTGCGCGACATCAAGTGCCTCGTCCCCGATTCATAATTTCACTACCTATATGGTACAGTACATATAAAGAAAAATCAGTCTGCCATCTAACTATTCCTCTAGGTACTTATTTCTTACTTAAAGACAGACTCATTTGGTTGGTATGATCCAATGTAGATGCTCATTTTTTTTTTAATAATATGTGAACTGCACTCCCACCCTTAGCACCACCCTAGGCTGCTGCCCACTCTGCTTGCTCCTTGTCCTGCTCTTCTAGTATGCCACTTCCTATACTAAGCTTCACTTTTTACTGCAGATATGACTCTGAGGTGTGTATACATAGTATATGTATGCAGCAGGGGCAACTATATTAGTATAAACAGTTTCTATGGACTACGTAGTCATTACACTAGAGCTAGGATAGCTGCTTGTGTTGGATGGGTAGTTTTGGTACATTTATGCATGGAATAAGTGCAAGTGTTGCCTGTAGGGTGACGTTCTTGTGTGCACTGAATGAGTGAACAGTAAGTACATTTTCTCCTTTCCAGCAAAATTTAAAGACAAAGCTGAAATCATGAACAACATGGCCAAGGCCAAGGTAGAAACAGAGGGGAAAAAATGTCTGAAAAACAAAGGTGAGAAAAGTAGGCTCAGATGCTGTTCATCTTCCTGACACTGGATTGATCATGTTACGGCTGTACAACCCTTGCCTAATTTATAGCAGTAGTTCAGTATAGGCATGGGTATAGAGATATCCCAAATCTTTAAAGCAGCAGTATTAGATGCACTAATCTCCAGTCCTGGTGCTAAGTAAGATGTGTAAGTGTTGGATGTCTGTGTAGAAGTCTAGTCCAGAATTTTGCTTTCTGGTGTCTTCGAGGTATCCTTTTGAGTGATGGACAGTCAGATGGTTGTTTTTTACACATTCAGTTATTAAAATGAGTATGTAATATAACATGTATCTTGGTTTTTTTTATCAAGATTTAGGGAACGTTAAGTAATGAAATGGATATGTGTGTAATACAGGGTGGGCCATTTGTATGGATACACCTAAATATAATGGGAATGGTTGGTGATATCAACTTCCTATTTGTGGTACATTAGTATATGGGAGGGAGAAACCGTTTCAAGATGGGTGGGGACCATGGCGGCCATTTTGAAGTCAGCCATTTTGGATCCAACTTAATTTTTCCAATGGGAAGAGGGTCATGTGACACATCAAACTTATTGAGATTGTCACAAGAAAAACAATGGTGTGCTTGGCTTTAACGTAACTTTATTCTTTCATGAGTTATTTACAAGTTTCTCTTTGTTTACAGCCATTGACATGTTGCAGAGGTTAACACATGAGGAGCGGATAGAAATTGTGTTGATGTCTGGTGAACGCAGTACCTGGGTCATTGCAGCAGATTTCAATGCAAGACACCCTACGCAACAAAACTGTCACCATTCCCATTTTATTTAGGTGTATCCATATAAATGGCCCACCCAAAAATTTGCCTAATCACTGAACATAATGTTCTGTGTAAACTGAGGGTCCTGTTCCAATTTTGTTTTGCCCATTCTGTAAATTCAGCGCACCGATCTAGGTCACCAACCATTCCCATTTTCTTCAGGAGTATCCATATAAATGGCCCACCCTGCATATATGGAGCCTGAGTCTTAGGCACCTCTTGTTGGATGTATTCAGTGTGGTTTGTTTTGGTTGGGTCTTATAGGATTACTAACACCGGTGAATGTGGGTCGCCCTCCCAGGTTGGTGGTTAATGGGATAGTTTGTGACGCCACCCGTGGTGTTTGACAAGTAAGATGTTAAGCCAACGCTGCTTGCAGATCCACTGGGACTGATGGTGTGATGCAGCATAGATGGTGTAGCTCCCCACAGGTGGAGCTGTAGTCCCAGGGCAGTGTAGGCGCTATGGATGAGGATAGGTGCAGGATGGTGTGGATGCTGGTACCCAGATGTAGCGGTGCTGAAGTTGTTAGCGACGGATGAATGGAGGACACCAGAGCTTGCAGTTTCAAAGCTTTACTCACAGTTCGTGGTACACACTGGTGCCTGCCTCTGTGCCATGTGCTACGGGATAAAGACTCAACCAACCTCCCGGGCAAATCAGGACTCTCCTCTCCAACACTCCGCCAACATGTACCTTTTCTGAACGACTCCTCCAATGCGCCTTGTGGAGTGAAGCACTCCAGTACTTAGTTACCCTGGAATACCTCCTTTCTAGATGTTCCTAGAACTCTACTTGTATGACAGACAGCTGTAGCCTGCTCGGGGATTCTCCTGGATCCCGGCTCTCTATCCGTGTTGCTGTTGTGTCCCAAGTCTTGGATGGGAGTAGTGCATTTACAGCCAACTACTCCACCGGTGTCTGCTGCAGAACCATAAGTGTTCATACAACCTTGGGGACCGGGCCCCGGCCTTGCGTTGAGAACCTATAGGCAGGGTTCCTATCCAACCCACTCCTCCTCTCTGTTCTCTACTCCTTCGTTCTGTACTTGTCTCTCTTTCGTATGGATGCTTAGGTTACAGGTCTACGTCTCTTCACCTTTCTTACTTTCCTGTGCCAGCTGGCTCAGGTCACAGAGGCAGCTGCAGCACTCCTTCCTCCATCCCTTCTTCCAGCGATCCCCACTCCTCACTGAGTGGCTTCCTAACTTCCTGACCTCCCGTCAGACTGACCCCTAAGGGCCTGACCCCCTAAGGGACAGCCCTGTAATTCTAAACCTTCCTAATCTTTTATATGAATCTAAACTCCACCCACCTCCCAGCACATCTCGTGTTACGAAGCAAGGACCCACGAATGGTGCTCTGCTACCCTCTAAGCATGGAGCTGCAATCTGGTCCTTTGCTGAACTATCCTGTGTGCAGGTGCAGGTGTTGGAGTGTGGAAAGGAGCTCCCAACTTACCAGGATGGTGGGGCACTACACCTCAGGAGAAGGTGCAGTACCTCAGTGGCGACTGAGCCTCAGGGGCGCCACATACCCCCCCGTTAAACACAGCACATCCGCGGGCTGCAAGGTAAACAAAGCAAACAGCAAAGAAACATACAAAATTTTGCAATGCATAATAAACTTTTCTTATACTAAACTTCCTAGCATAGGAGGCACTCATCTTGAACGTTACCAACAATTCTTATTTAACTAAATTTTTAATTCTAAGTGCAGTTCTCAATTTCAAAGTGCTATTCTCTATAACACATTTTCCTTATCATTTATCTTTTCTTTCTCTTTCTTTCTTCTAGACGCAAGACGCTGACCGCAAATACCTGGTCCGTCACCTGTCACTTTAATTCTTTATTCAAATTACTCATCTCTGTATTAGACATTCCTAATTCTTCTATAAAAGCTATCTCTCAATTATTAATACTCTTATAAAACACATTATCAAATACTTTTCAGTAAAACAGTGCAAAGATTCTTGTAAGTGCTGGACACCGCTCCCAGCCGGGATTTCTTGCAGTGTCCTTTGAGGTAGACATCATTCTTCGAAAAGTGTCAATGCAGAACATCATCTTCGCAAAGTGTCTATATATGTAAAACCAAGAAAGGGCACCTAAAGGGGTGCAAACTATTTACAAGACAGTTTTGGATCATACAGCGTCCATGATCTCCTCAGTTCCAATGTAAAGGCTGCCAATCAAAAACTAGGCAACAAAAAGTGCTACCAGCAAAAATATAACATGTTGAGCAAAAGGGCACAACTGGTGCAAACTAACCCTCCTGGGTAACGAGAATTGTAGAAAATTAGTGCTGATCCCCTCCTGGGGCTCTGGAAGCTGTACTGGAACTGCTACCAGGTGAAATGCTTGCTGTGTCTTCATCTTGATTCTGACTTCTTGCTAAGGAACCTCGAAACTGTGGCAAAGGGAACCCATGATGCATGTCTATTCCCATCAGCTGTTCCTCAGGGATGGATGGTTCTGCTGTTCTGGTGCGCGGCCTAGCACCGAGGGCTGCCGCATCCGCACGGCGCTGACATGTAGCCACATGGGGACTCGGCAGCGAAGGGATCCCAAGATCACCATCCCAAAGCGACCCAGACTCCCCCACTTTCTGAAGATGTCGAACCGGGCGCGCCTGCTCAAACCGTACTCTTCGCAGCAGAGACCTCCTCCACCTCCCCATCTCAGATTCAGAGGGTATCCCGCTAGGAAGGCCGCGTTATATACCTGGTAAACCCTGGTGATGCGTCCTCTGCTCCAGTGCAGGCGCGGTGGCGGGGCACCGGGGATGGCGGTGGAGCTACCGGCAGCTCTGGATCCACGGGGGTCGCTGTAGGGACCTGCGTAGCCGCGCCAGGTCCTGGCGGGAGTTCCTCTTCTTCCACTTCAGCTCCCAGCGTGGTGCACAACTCCTCCGGTAGCGGCGGCAGGGAGGGAGCAAGGTGCGCTGCCAGTGGTCTGGCAGCGGCTGTATGCCCCTTTAAATCTGCCCAGTAAAGGTCCGGTGCCACAGCGGCGGGTACCGATGGAGAGGGTACCGCAGGCGTAGGCCCTGCCGGGGCGCGCTGCCGTCTCAGCTTCTCCAAGGCCTCCTGCCTCAGCTGCAGACGTGTGGTCAGTTCGGTGATTTCTTCCGCCAGCTGCCGGCGGATCATTTCGGTGTTCGGGTTGGAGCCTTCAGCCATGGCACCAGGGAGATCTGTTTCCCCGCGCTCCGCAGGCCTCCTTCCCTCTCTTTCCAAAATGGCGTTCTGGCGTTCTTCTTCCTGCCTCGGCCCCTTTCCCGCCACTGGCTTCTTCTGCCCCTTCTTCCGGGGGCGGCGTCTTCTTCCAGCGCCTCCATACCAAGCTAGTATACGAACCCCTCGGGGGGTGGGCCATGTAGCTGTCACATAGTAATTCAGGCAGGGGAGGCCCAAGACTCTTCGCGGTCTTTTCCTAGGACCTCCCATCTCTTCACGCCCTTCTTCTCCACACCAGCGGCCATTTCAAATGTCCATTTTGCAGTCTATCAAATTAGGTCTTCTGCACATTTTCAAAAGTGTAAAGTCCAATAAATCTCAGGCGCACAGAACCTGATGGTGTCGGGTCTCGTCATCCTGTTCGTAACGCCAAAAATTGGGTCGCCCTCCCAGGGCTGTGGAGTACTCGGAACCGGGCCGGTGTCAGGGGGAGAATGTGACACAGCGATGGCGGTGACCCGGTCCGTGGCCCTGGGCGCCCAGTATCAATGGTGGTGGTTTTGGTGGTTAATGGAAAAGTTCGTGACACCACCTGTGGTGTTTGGCAAGTAAGATGTTAAGCCAACGCTGCTTGCAGATCCACTGGGATTGATGGTGTGATGCAGCAAAGATGGTGTAGCTCCCTACAGGTGGAGCTGTAGTCCCAGGGCAGTGTAGCCGCTATGGATGAGGATAGGTGCAGGATGGTGTGGATGCTGGTACCCAGATGTAGCGGTGCTGAAGGTGTTAGCGACGGATGAATGGAGGACACCAGAGCTTGCAGTTTCAAAGCTTTACTCACAGTTCGTGGTACACACTGGTGCCTGCCTCTGTGCCGTGTCTTCTGGGGTAAAGACTCAACCAACCTCCCGGGCAAGTCAGGACTCTCCTCTCCAACACTCCGCCAACATGTACCTTTCCTGAACGACTCCTCCAATGCGCCTTGTGGTGTGAAGCACTCCAGTACTTAGTTACCCTGGAATACCTCCTTTCTAGTTGTTCCTAGAACTCTACTTGTATGACAGACAGCTGTAGCCTGCTCGGGGATTCTCCTGGATCCCGGCTCTCTATCCGTGTTGCTGTTGTGTCCCAAGTCTTGGATGGGAGTAGTGCATTTACAGCCAACTACTCCACCGGTGTCTGCTGCAGAACCATAAGTGTCCATACAACCTCGGGGACCGGGCCCCGGCCTTGCGCTGAGAACCTATAGGCAGGGTTCCTATCCAACCCATTCCTCCTCTCTGTTCTCTACTCCTTCGTTCCGTACTTGTCTCTCTTTCGTATGGATGCTTAGGTTACAGGTCTACGTCTCTCCACCTTTCTTACTTTCCCTTGCCAGCTGGCTCAGGTCACAGAGGCAGCTGCAGCACTCCTTCCTCCATCCCTTCTTCCAGGGATCCCCACTCCTCACTGAGTGGCTTCCTAACTTCCTGACCTCCCGTCAGACTGACCCCTAAGGGACTGACCCCCTAAGGGACTGACCTGTAATTCGAAGGCCATGTGCACACGATGCAGATTTGCAGCGTTTCTGCAGCGGATTTTACCACGCAGAAACGTTGCATATCCGCATTGTGATGTACAGTACCTTTAAAATGAATGAAAAAAAAAAACCGCTGTGCAGACGCTGCGGATTTTTCCGCGCGGTTTTCCTGCGGTACAAAATCCGCAGCATGTTACTTCTTTTGTGCGGTTTTCTATCTCCCCTGTTACCAAATCCGCAGGGGGAAGACCGCAATGGAAAACCGCACAAAAACCGCATGAAAACCACTTGAAAAATGGAAGAAATCCGCAGGAAAAATGCAGGTCATTTGACCTGCGTTTTTCTTCCATTCTGCACGGAAAAATCCGCAGGGCTCAAAACTCCGTCTGCACTCAGCCTAAACCTTCCCAATCTTTTATATGAATCTAAACTCCACCCACCTCCCAGCACATCTCGTGTTACGAAGCAAGGACCCACGAAAGGTGCTCTGCTACCCTCTAAGCATGGAGCTACAATCTGGTCCTTTGCTGAACTATCCTGTGTGCGGGTGCAGGTGTTGGAGTGTGGAAAGGAGCTCCCAACTTACCAGGATGGTGGGGCACTACACCTCAGGAGAAGGTGCAGTACGTCTGTGGCGACTGAGCCTCAGGGGTGCCACAAATGGGCAGGCTTTATTGCTTACTATGAGCGGCTAACTAACCAATGGGAACTACTGAGCTTCTGTATGTCAAGATATTGCAAAAGAGAACTATAGAGAGGAAGGCATTTCATGAGCAGAAATGTGAGAATGACAGCTTACTGGTTCTCTAAGGTTTTGTCACTAGTTCCTTTTGATTTTTTTGAACTGTATCCTTGCTGATATTGCAGGTTCATTCATAGGTATTGATAGCTGAACTAAAAGAAATTAGCTGCTTTAAGGGACTGTCTACTAGTTTGAAATAGTTAATTTAATAGGCACAAAAAAATAGATACTCACCTACCGGATTACTGACGCTTTTCTGTATTGCTGCCAGTTACCCTCATTGTTTTCTGGCTATCTCTTATTCTTGGGAATATCCGGTGACAGCTTAAGCCAAATGGTGACTTCTGGATGACATGGATGCCGGACCTGAGCAGTGCAAATCGTTTTGCTTATCTCACGACCCATCGGTGACACAGACAGAAGAGGGCCTCTGTGAAGGACAGCGTATGGGCATTTTTGCAGTCCAGTAGCTCATCATAATGCACAATTCCAACTGCTTGGTTGCACCAATGGTATGTCCGCTCAAGTCATTACTGCTGCAGTGGTCACATGATGCCACGGTGGCAGAAGAAGCCAGGAAACAGTAGCAGCAGCCAAATGAAGGAGCATTGGGGGTCTGGTAGTTATTTTTTATTTTTACACCTCCCTGGGCATCTCTCAAAGTTGTGGACAAACCCTTTAAAGACCATTTCTTACTGTGTCCCACATTCCCTCATTTTCCCTGCTTGGCTTGCATCACACAGCCACTTGTAATAGGGGCAATGCCCATCATTCATGTGAGGAAGATGATACAGTATACTGAGAGAAATATATATGAAGCTAGATATAGGTATATATAGCTTGTTATTAGGATTACTGCCTGAGCTGCAGGGCAAGTCATACATAGTGACATGCACAAGTGATGCCGTAGAAGGCTACTAGCCATAACTGAGTGTCTTTCGTAGAAGACTAGACATTTATCATTCACCATGGATAGTTTATGTATTACATAGTATTAGCAACTAGTGAACACAACTCCACATCGCCAGCACAGCGTTTTATTAATTTCTATTTTCTTTGCAGATGACAAAGATGAAGGTGGTGATGTCCCCAACGCTGTGAATGTAAAGATGACTCCCGCCACTGGGTCTGAGCCCTCCAAGGATGGGGAGGATGAAGGAGCAGACAAGGATGACTCTCAGGTAACTCAATGCACAGGGGTGGACTTACCATATTTGCAAAGGCACCCGGGCTCAGTAGGTAAGGGGCCCACTAATATTCTTAAAGGCGGCTTCTAACTATCTAATAGATTGCAGGGGGGGTGTACTATGATGAGATAATGGAGAGTAAGGGGTCCATTTAGTGTCCTTATACCTTCTCCTTACGCTGTCTGTGTCGCCCTTATGCATTCATATTACTAGTTTACCCTCCACATCTCGTACAGACATAGAAATACATGTATGTAAGATACCAGATCTGCTGTAAAGTGCAGTCCAGTTTTCTAAATGAATTTCACCTTATGTACCACCCCCTCACGCCCTGCAGTTGGCATAACATAGTATATTAATATTACCAGAAGTTATGCCGGCTCCAAGAGATTAGCCAAAAGATTTGTAAAACATTATTTTATTTATTATGTTTACTTACATAGCGCCATCATATTCCACAGCGATTTACAGACTTCATCCTCACTGTTCCCATTAGGGCTCACAATGTAAATTCCCTGTCAGTATATCTCTGTAGTGTGAAAGGAAACGGGAGAACCCGGAGGAAAATCATGAAAGCACGGGGAGAACATACAAACTTTTTATGGATGTTGTCCTTGAGGGGATTTGAAACCAGGACATCAGAGCTGCAAAGCAACAGTGCTAACCATTGAGCCACTGTGCTGCCCTAGTATTATTATTCATTTTATAGCGCCATTTATTCCGTGGCGCTTTACATGTGAAAAGGGCATAAAAAGACAAGTACAATAAACATGAGCAATACAAGGCACACACAAGTACAAAAGGAGAGAGGACCCTGCCTGCGAGGGCTCACAGTCTACAGGGGATGGGTGAGGATACACAAGGAGAGGGTAGAGCTGGTCGTGCAGTGGTTCAGTAGACTGAGGATCACTGCAAGTTGTACACTTACTGGAAGAGGTGGGTCTTCAGGTTCCTTTTGAAGGTTTCCGTGGTAGGAGAAAGTCTGATGTGTTGAGGTAGAGAGTTCCATAGTATGGGGGAAGCACGGGAGAAGTCTTGTATGCGGTTGTGGGAAGAAAAGATAAGAGGTGAGTAGAGAAGGAGATCTTGAGAGGATCGAAGGTTGCGTGTAGGTAAATACCGAGAGACCATGTCACAGATGTATGGAGGAGACAGGTTGTGTATGGTTTTTTTTTCATAGTTAGGGTTTTGAACTGGAGCCTCTGGACAATAGGAAGCCAGTGAAGGGCTTGGCAGAGAGGAGAGGCTGGGGAATAGTGGGGAGACAGGTGGATTAATCGGGCAGCAGAGTTTAGGCTAGATTGGAGTGGCGCAAGAGTGCTAGAGGGGAGGCCAGAAAGTACGAGGGTGCAATAGTTGAGGCAGGAGATGATGAGGGCGTGCACAAGCTTTTTTGCAGTTTCTTGGTCAAGGAATGTACGGATTTGGGAGATATTTTCGAGTTGGCAGGAGGAGGCAAGGGCTTGGATATGTCGTTTGAAAGAGAGGGCAGAGTCGAGGATCACTCTGAGGCACCGAGCCTGCGGGACTGTGGAAATTGAGCAGCCATTGACATTGATGGATAGGTCTGGTGGAGGGGTAGAGTGAGATGGAGGAAAGATGATGAATTCTGTTTTATCCATGTTCAGTTTTAGAAAGCGAGCAGAAAAGAAAGATGAAATAGCAGACAGACATTGTGGGATTTTGGTGAGTAAGGAGGTGATGTACAAGTTCCCTCTGAAATGTAAAGTGCTGCGGAATATATCGGCGCTATAGAAATAAAATTATTATTATTATTACTATTAATGTCAGGTCCAGATAGGTAAATCTGCGTGTCATCGGCATAGAAATGATACTGCAAACCGTGTGATTCTTTTGAGCTGTCCCAGGCCGAAGGTGTAGATGGAGAAGAGTAGGGGTCCTAGAACTGAGCCTTGGGGAAGACTGACAAACAGGGGGCGAGGTGCGGAGGTGGTGTGGGAGAGGGAGACACTGAATGTCCGGTTTGTTAGATATGACAAGATCCAGGATAGGACCAAATCTGTGATGCCAAGAGATGAGAGAATCTGTAACAAGAGGGAATGGTCTACAGTAACAAAGGCAGAAGACAGGTCCAGGAGGAGGACGACAGAGTAGTGTTGCTTGTTTCTGGCGGTTATTAGGTCATTGTTGACTTTTGTTAGGGTGAAAGAGGGAGCAGGAGGAGAGGTGGGAGGACAATTCAAGATGGACGTGTTGTTCCAGTAGTTTTAAGACATAAGGGAGAAGTGATATTGGGTGATAGCTAGACACAGAAGATGGGTCAAGGGAGGGCTTTTTGAGGATGGGTGTGATTGAGGCATGTTTGATGGAATAGGGGAAGACACCATTTGTAAGTGAAACGTTGAAGAGATGTGTTAGGTTTGGGATGAAGACTGTGGTGAGGTTAGGGATGAGGTGGGACGGGAGCGGATCAAGCATGCAAGTGGTGAGATGTGATCTTGACAGAAGGGTGGAGAGCTGATCTTCTGTCATGGCAGAGAAGCTGGTTTGGGAAGAACAGGGCTGAGCAGTTAAGAGGAAGGGCATTGGGGGCTGCGGGCCAAAGCTTTCTCTGATGTTATCAATCTTCTGCTTAAAGAAAGAGGCAAAGTCTTCAGAAGAATTGAGAGGAGAGGAGAGGGAGGAGGTGCCGGGGGACGGAGTAGAGAATGGAAAGTGTTGAAAAGCTGTTTAGGGTTGTGAGACAAGGAGGATATGAGAGATGAAAAGTAAGTTTGTTTTGCGGCAGTAAGCGTGGACTTCAGGCTGGTGAGGGACTGCTTGAATGCGAAAAAGTTCTTGGTAGAATGGGATCTCTTCCATCTCCGCTCAGCAATCCTGGAAACCCGTCTCAGTTCTTTGGTCAGGCTGGTCAGCCAGGGCTGCCTGTTGATTGTTCGAGTTTTGCTCTGCATGAGGGGGGCGGCCGAATCGAGTGCTGTTGTTATTGTGGTGTTATATAAAGTGGTAGCAGCATCTGTGTCATGTAAGGAAGCTATGTCTGTAAGAGGGAGAAGGGACTCAGAGAGTGAGAGTAAATTGAGGTGTTTGATATTTCTGCGAAGGTGAGTGAGTTTGTGGAGTTGGGGTTGCGCACTAGGAGAGAAGAGGGAAGAGAATGTCAGTAGGTTGTGGTCAGACAGGGGGAGGGGTGAGTTAGTGAGATTAGTAAGGGACCAGAGACGGGTTAAGATAAGGTCCAGTATGTGGCCATCTTTGTGAGTGGCCACTGAGGACCATTGAGTGAGGCCAAAGGAGGAAGTCAGTGATAAAAGTTTAGAGGCAACTGAGGTGGAAGTGTCAATGGGGATGTTGAAGTCACCCTTGATGATAGTGGGGATGTCAGTAGAAAGGAAATGAAGTAGCCAGGTGGTGAAGTGGTCGAGGAAGGTGGAGATGGCTAGTTCTGGGGGCGGTAGATGACAGCCAGCTGGAGGTTGGAGGGGGAGTAGATGCGGACGGAGTGCACCTCAAACGAGGGTAGAGTAGCAGAGGGTGGGAGTGGAATTGGGGTGAACTAGCAGATATCAGACAGGAGCAAACCAACTCCTCCACCACGTTTGTTGCTGGGGCGAGGAGTGTGAGAGAGATGGAATCTGCCATAAGAATGTATCATGCAATATCATGACATGTGTCATGCTGCGTCCTCATGATAGGCTGTCTAGTACTTATGAAACATCTCCAGGATGTTGGCAGTCAAGTGCTGGCCAAGGAAGTTCACCCTGCCTTGGTCCGGCATCCATTACAGCATCAGCTGGCAGTGAGAGTCGGCACTACGACTCTTTTTGCTCCTTTCTACCACGTCTTGATGTTCAGCAGGAATTTGTCCTACCAAGATTTTAATGAGGCAGGTCAATTACAACGATCAAACAACAAAATATACTGAGAGCAATGGAAGAGATGGCTAATAAAATACTGTAAATCTGTCCATGGCCCAGAAGATTGTGGAGACCTTGACTGCCCCTCTAAATAAAATGAAAACCACCTGAACTACCAGGGATTCACATTAGCCTATGTGCAGACCTCTGACCATGTAGCTAATCTATAGTTTTCTAAAATGTAAACTATTTTACAGTTCTTTTTTGTGGACTGGGCCCCAAAGCTGGAGTGTGCAATAAAGGTGAGCTGTAACACGCACATAGGGGTGAAGTCCTTCTCTGCTGACATGGGGGTGACAATGCTGACAACTGTTATAATTCCTTATTGTTTTATAGGAATCTACTTGATTATCGGGAATACAAATCTGCATTTTATTACAGGGAAATCATTGTATTTTCCAGGGAAGGGAACCGTGTCGCCAGAACACTGACTACTTAATGTGAGAAATGCATTTAGTTGCTAGCTGCTTTCTACTAATCATTATGAGCTGGAAGGATACAAAAGTAAAAAGCATTCAGAAACATGGCCCAGTAAAAGGTTTTTGTATTTCCATGCAAGTCTTTGTGGTGATCATTATATGCAGTGTACAGCAAACATTCATACTTGGAAAGTAAGAAAAAGTTGTCAGTCAATACTAAATTGATGACCTTTTGATAGGATACCATATCGATCTATCAGTCAACACCAGACACCCCACAGATTACCTATTATTTGCTTCAGCGGTGGCTGTATGTAAAACCATTGAATTGAGCAAAGTGCAACTGCATTCGATGTGTAGTGTCTGCTGCCGGGTACTGCAGATCAGTCGCTATTCAAACACACAGGATCTGTTCTGCAGTAGTCGGTGTCAGCCACTACACATTGAATGAAGCTGCACCGTTCCACAAGTCTACATCTACAAATAAGAGTTGATTGGTGGGGGTGCCAGGTTTCGGACCCCTACAAATATTTTAGTGATTAACTGTTCAATGGATATGTCATCAATATGGTATAACTGGAAAACCCCTTTAAGGTGCCCGTACACATTTGACAAGCCTTAAAGGGAATCTGTCACCTCATTTTTGGCCTATAAGATGCAGCCACCGCCATCAGGGGCTTATCTACAGCATTCTGTATTGCTGTAGATAAGCCCCCGATGTAACCTGAAAGATAAGAAAAACAAGTTATATTATACTCACCGGAGGGCATGGTCCGGTGCGGTGGGTGTCGCAGTCCGGCGCCTCCCATCTTCTAGCGATGACTTACTCCTTCTTACTTCTGCCACGGCTCCTGCGCAAGGCGTACTTTATCTGCCCTGTTGAGGGCAGAGTAAAGTACTGCAGTGCGCAGGCGCCGGACCTCTCAGAACCTTTCCCGTCACCTGCGCACTCCAGTACTCTGCTCTGCCCTCAATAGGGCAGAGAAGTATGCCTGTGCAGGAGTGCGACAGAAGCAAGGAGGAGGACATCATCGCTAGAAGATGGGAGGCACCGGACCGGACTGGGACACCCATCAGACCGGACCCCCGGGTGAGTATAATCTAACTCGTCTTTCTTATTTTTCAGGTTACATCGGGGGCTTATCTACAGCATTACAGAATGATGTAGATAATCCCCTGATGGCGGTGGCCGCACCTCATAGGCCAAAAATGAAGTGACGATTCCCTTTAACAGGCATGTATTTGGTTATCTCTGGAAATTCCATTGAGAATCAGTGTAGCTGTGGTTGAGCATGCACACCGCCTCTCCATTCACCTTGGGGAGGGGGGACAGACAAAAGTGCTCTATAGTGATGAGCGAGTATACTCGTTGCTCGGGTGGTCTCCGAGTATTTTGGCGTGATCGGAGATTTAGTTTTCGTCATCTCAGCTGCATGATTTGCGACGGCTAGACAGGCTGAATACATGTGGGGATTGCCTGTTTTTTTAGGGAATTCCCACATGTATTCAGCTTGTCTAGCAGCCCCAAATCATGCAGCTGAGACGACGAAAACTAAATCTCCGAGCACGCCAAAATACTCGGAGATCACCTGATCAAGCTCGGGGAGACCTGAGCAACGATGCTACTCGCCCATCACTAGTGCTCTATTCTGAGGGTCAGTAGGCGTTTTAGCAATCAAACTCCCACTGGTTTAGAGGTTAACACCTAATCTATGAATAAATTATAACAAGTTCGTTCTGTTTACAAAATGTTATTACTTCCACAATCTACACTTTTACAAAATTGTGTCTACACTTACCGCCATTGTTTGTTTGCACATTGGCTACAGAAGTAAAATGGTCTTTGGTAAATTGTTTGCTCATTTATGAAATGCACAATAATCTCTTAAATTATATATCCACTACCTGAAGAGCCCGGCGCTGCCCGGGCATAGTAACTAACTGTGTTTAGTTATAACAAATTATGACAGTCACAAGCAGAAAAGAATAGGCCACAAATCGGGGATCACCCTGAATAGGAATTTAGCAAAAATATTACAATTTTTATTTATTTAAATTAAGCACAGCAAACAACAACAACAACACATTAAAAACATTAAAAAATGGTCACACATGTGACACATTTAAAAGATATACATATCTCATAATAGAGAACCAAACCTGATAACCACTACCACTTTTGGTGGAGAAAGTGTCTTATACCCAAGGTCTATGTAAACTAATACCCAATTAGAAGGTTTTGAAAGCACACTAATACACTGTAGCCATCACAAATCAATCATGGATATCAGTGATGCAGATAAATTTTAAATTTTGAATGGATGTTATCACAAGCTCAAATAATGCCTTGAGACAGTGCATACAATTAGTTATATAGCTCTGGCATACTCTTATTCACAATGTGGTACATAAAAAACAAACGTTTCTGGAATGTACTGAATAAACCCCATTTGGAAATACCTCAGCCTGAAGTCAGGTTCCAAGAGCAGACCAGATCATCCAGACCAGAAATGGGCTGTAAAGAGTGCAAACAACCAAAGGACATCTACATGTCCACCTTCAAATAATATACATACAGTGGGGAAAAAAAGTATTTAGTCAGTCAGCAATAGTGCAAGTTCCACCACTTAAAAAGATGAGAGGCGTCTGTAATTTACATCATAGGTAGACCTCAACTATGGGAGACAAACTGAGAAAAAAAAATCCAGAAAATCACATTGTCTGTTTTTTTTTTCATTTTATTTGCATATTATGGTGGAAAATAAGTATTTGGTCAGAAACAAAATTTCATCTCAATACTTTGTGATATATCCTTTGTTGGCAATGACAGAGGTCAAACGTTTTCTGTAAGTGTTCACAAGGTTGCCACACACTGTTGTTGGTATGTTGGCCCATTCCTCCATGCAGATCTCCTCTAGAGCAGTGATGTTTTTGGCTTTTCGCTTGGCAACACGGACTTTCAACTCCCTCCAAAGGTTTTCTATAGGGTTGAGATCTGGAGACTGGCTAGGCCACTCCAGGACCTTGAAATGCTTCTTACAAAGCCACTCCTTCGTTGCCCTGGCGGTGTGCTTTGGATCATTGTCATGTTGAAAGACCCAGCCACGTTTCATCTTCAATGCCCTTGCTGATGGAAGGAGGTTTGCACTCAAAATCTCACGATACATGGCCCCATTCATTCTTTCATGTACCCGGATCAGTCGTCCTGGCCCCTTTGCAGAGAAACAGCCCCAAAGCATGATGTTTCCACCACCATGCTTTACAGTAGGTATGGTGTTTGATGGATGCAACTCAGTATTCTTTTTCCTCCAAACACGACAAGTTGTGTTTCTACCAAACAGTTCCAGTTTGGTTTCATCAGACCATAGGACATTCTCCCAAAACTCCTCTGGATCATCCAAATGCTCTCTAGCAAACTTCAGACGGGCCCGGACATGTACAGGCTTAAGCAGTGGGACACGTCTGGCACTGCAGGATCTGAGTCCATGGTGGCGTAGTGTGTTACTTATGGTAGGCCTTGTTACATTGGTCCCAGCTCTCTGCAGTTCATTCACTAGGTCCCCCCGCGTGGTTCTGGGATTTTTGCTCACCGTTCTTGTGATCATTCTGACCCCACGGGGTGGGATTTTGCGTGGAGCACCAGATCGAGGGAGATTATCAGTGGTCTTGTATGTCTTCCATTTTCTAATTATTGCTCCCACAGTTGATTTCTTCACTCCAAGCTGGTTGGCTATTGCAGATTCAGTCTTCCCAGCCTGGTGCAGGGCTACAATTTTGTTTCTGGTGTCCTTTGACAGCTCTTTGGTCTTCACCATAGTGGAGTTTGGAGTCAGACTGTTTGAGGGTGTGCACAAGTGTCTTTTTATACTGATAACAAGTTTAAACAGGTGCCATTACTACAGGTAATGAGTGGAGGAAAGAGGAGACTCTTAAAGAAGAAGTTACAGGTCTGTGAGAGCCAGAAATCTTGATTGCTTGTTTCTGACCAAATACTTATTTTCCACCATAATATGCAAATAAAATGAAAAAAAAACAGACAATGTGATTTTCTGGATTTTTTTTTCTCAGTTTGTCTCCCATAGTTGAGGTCTACCTATGATGTAAATTACAGACGCCTCTCATCTTTTTAAGTGGTGGAACTTGCACTATTGCTGACTGACTAAATACTTTTTTTCCCCACTGTAGATGCACAGAACCCAATACATCACATATGAAGTGAAGTGGAGTGGGGCAGGCTGGACTAATGACCCGACGCGTGTCGCCACTCTAGGTGGCTTCGTCAGGGGTGACGACCCCTGACGAAGCCACCTAGAGTGGCAACACGCGTCGGGTCATTAGTCCAGCCTGCCCCACTCCACTTCACTTCATATGTGATGTATTGGGTTCTGTACATCTATGTATATTATTTGAAGGTGGACATGTAGATGTCCTTTGGTTGTTTGCACTCTTTACAGCCCATTTCTGGTCTGGATGATCTGGTCTGCTCTTGGAGCCTGACTTCAGGCTGAGGTATTTCCAAATGGGGTTTATTTAGTACATTCCAGAAACGTTTGTTTTTTATGTACCACATTGTGAATAAGAGTATGCCAGAGCTATATAACTAATTGTATGCACTGTCTCAAGGCATTATTTGAGCTTGTGATAACATCCATTCAAAATTTAAAATTTATCTGCATCACTGATATCCATGATTGATTTGTGATGGCTACAGTGTATTAGTGTGCTTTCAAAACCTTCTAATTGGGTATTAGTTTACATAGACCTTGGGTATAAGACACTTTCTCCACCAAAAGTGGTAGTGGTTATCAGGTTTGGTTGTCTATTATGAGATATGTATATCTTTTGAATGTGTCACATGTGTGACCATTTTTTAATGTTTTTAATGTGTTGTTGTTGTTTGCTGTGCTTAATTTAAATAAATAAAAATTGTAATATTTTTGCTAAATTCCTATTCAGGGTGATCCCCGATTTGTGGCCTGTTCTTTTCTGCTTGTGACTGTCATATATAGGTTGTAGGCCAGGGTTGGATCCCCTTTTTATATTTCGGTGGTGCCCCCGTTAGCTTGCTTTATAGTTATAACAAATTATAATTATCCTCCATACCATAGTCCCGTGCCCATATACCCATCATACATATCCATGATCCCATAGGCCCGTGCCCATATACCCATCATACATATTCTCCATCCCATAGTCGAGTGCCCATATACTCATCACAAATCCTCCATCCCATAGTCCCATGCCCATATACCGATCATACATATTCTCCATCCCATAGTCCCATGCCCATATACCCATCATACATATTTGCCATCCCATAGTCGAGTGCCCATATACCCATCACACATCCTTCATCTCATAGTCCCGTGCCCATATACCCATCATACATATCCTCCATCCCATAGTCCAGTGCCCATATACCCATCACACATCCTCTATCCCATAGTCCCGTGCCCATTTACCCATTATGACATCATCATCACCATGGCAACCGTTATGACATAACCGTGACCATTGCAACCTATTAAGACATCATCGTCACCATGGCAACCATTGTGACAGCATCTTCGCCATTGCAACCTATTATGACATTAGCGTCGCCATGGCAACCATTATGACATCATAATAATAAGCGGGGCTTGCAACCTATGATGACATCAGCGTCGCCATGGCAACCATTATGACATCATAATGAGGTGCGGGGCTTGATACACACACACTTTTTCCCCATTATGTAGATAGGGGCAAAATTGTTTGGTGAATTGGAACGCGCGGGGTTCAAATTTCGCCTCACAATATAGCCTATGACGCTCTCGGGGTCCAGACGTGTGACTGCAAAATTTTGTGACTGTAGCTGCGACGGTGCGGATGCCAATCCCGGACATACACATACACACACACACACACACACATACATACATACATGCATACATACACAACCACATTGCGCTTTATATATTAGACTAGCTGAAGAGCCCGGCGCTGCCCGGGCATAGTAACTAACTGTGGCTAGTTATAACAAATTATAATTATCCTCCATCCCATAGTCCCGTGCCCATATACCCATCATACATATCCATCATCCCATAGGCCCGTGCCCATATACCCATCACACATCCTCCATCCCATAGTCCCATGCCCATATACCCATCATACATATTCTCTGTCCCATGCACATATACCCATCATACATATCCATCATCCCATAGGCCCGTGCCCATATACCCATCATACATATCCTACATCCCATAGTCGAGTGCCCATATACCCATCACACATATTCACCATCCCATAGTCGAGTGCCCATATACCCATCACACATCCTTCATATCATAGTCCCATGCCCATATACCCATCATACATATTCTCTGTCCCATGCCCATATACCCATCATACATATCCTACATCCCATAGTCGAGTGCCCATATACCCATCATACATATTCTCCGTCCCATGCCCATATACCCATCATACATATCCTACATCCCATAGTCCCGTGCCCATATACCCATTATGACATCATCATCACCATGGCAACCGTTATGACATAACCGTCACCATTGCAACCTATTAAGACATCATCGTCACCATGGCAACCATTGTGACAGCATCTTCGCCATTGCAACCTATTATGACATTATCGTCGCCATGGCAACCATTATGACATCATAATGAGGGGCGGGGCTTGCAACCTATGATGACATCAGCGTCGCCATGGCAACCATTATGACATCATAATGAGGGGCGGGGCTTGATACACACACACTTTTTCCCCATTATGTAGATAGGGGCAAAATTGTTTGGTGAATTGGAACGCGCAGGGTTAAAATTTCGCCTCACAACATAGCCTATGACGCTCTCAGGGTCCAGACGTGTCACTGCAAAATTTTGTGACTGTAGCTGCGACGGTGCGGATGCCAATCCCGGACATACACACACAACCACATTGAGCTTTATATATTAGACTAGTTGAAGAGCCCGGCGCTGCCCGGGCATAGTAACTAACTGTGGTTAGTTATAACAAATTATAATTATACTCCATCCCATAGTCCCGTGCCCATATACCCATCATACATATCCATCATCCCATAGGCCCGTGCCCATATACCATCATACATATCCTACATCCCATAGTCGAGTGCCCATATACCCATCACACATCCTCCATCCCATAGTCCCATGCCCATATACCCATCATACATATTCTCCGTCCCATGCCCATATACCCATCATACATATCCTACATCCCATAGTCGAGTGCCCATATACCCATCATACATATTCACCATCCCATAGTCGAGTGCCCATATACCCATCACACATCCTTCATCTCATAGTCCCATGCCCATATATCCATCATACATATCCTCCATCCCATAGTCCGTGCCCATATACCCATCTTACATATCCGCCATCCCATAGTCCCGTGCCCATATACCCGTCATACATATCCTCCATCCCATAGTCCAGTGCCCATATACCCATCACACATCCTCCATCCCATAGTCCAGTGCCCATATACCCATCACACATCTTCCATCCCATAGTCAACCATTATGACATCAAAATGAGGGGTGGGGCTTGATACACACTCACTTTTTACCCATTATGTAGATAGGGGCAAAATTGTTTGGTGAATTGGAATGCGCGGGGCTAAAATTTCGACTCACAATATAGCTTAGGACGCTCTCGGGGTCAAGACGTGTGACTGCCAAATTTTGTGGCTGTAGCTGCGACAGTGCGGATGCCAATCCCGGACATACACACACACACACACACACACAAACACACACACACACATACATACATACATACACACATTGAGCTTTATATATTATATTAGAAATAATCGATGTGTCATATAAGGGATAAGATGACGTTGATGATGTCATGGATCACTGATCTCCACTGAACTAATGAGGTTGACACTGTGAGCACATTTTTAATGGTAGAAATCAACGTTTCCTTAGAATTTTGCATCTAATTTCCAATAACAGAAATCTATGGCCCTTGCCTACACTGCTTTTTATTTTGGAAAATAGCGCCGGTCTGAGATTTCTGACGCCAGCAATGTCATCTTCTCACTTATCAATCACATATCAGAGGATTGTTTTTCCGGCTTTCAGTATTGTAATGCTAGCATCCCTGCATGCCTCCTCCTCCTCCCCTTGGCAGGAACGCCAAAGTACTCCATCGATGCCACGCTCCTGTTGCAGTCATCTTGCATAGTTTGCGCACACTTGCTCTTCCTGTTGTAATACAAGGGGCATCGGGGTGGTAGTCCGGACCAAGCTCACCCACTAAACAGTCTGTATACACCCCGGCCCCTTATACATGTGATATGGGATGGATTAGGCTTTTTCCCCCAAACAAAGTTACCTTCTCTCCATTTGTCACAGCAGTCCAGGTGATTAAAAGTCCAGAGATGTAGCTGTGTTCCAACAGGGAAAACATAACTTTCATTGAAAATAGGTAGTGAATAATGGACATCAACGACAATCCCAAACACTGGATGTCCTGTTCTTTCCCTGACATGAGCTGCATTCGCACCCACTACGGCTGCAGCAGCCGAGAATCCCAGTCGTCCAATCCACTGGTATCTGGGCGCCTGAGACCCCTTCAGTGGAGGTCCCTCTATAGTCCAGAGAGCTTGTATGGAAGTCCTCGGTCTTCTTTAGTCTGGGGCAACAGATCTCTCCCATCTGGGGGTCTGGCAATGCCCCGTCTGTCTGACACATCTGCACTAGTGATGAGCGAGTATACTCGTTGCTCGGGGTTTCCCGAGCATACTCGGGTGTCCTCCGAGTATTTTGGCGTGCTCGGAGATTTAGTTTTCATTGCCTCAGCTGCATGATTTATGGCTGCTGGACAGCCTGAATACACGTGGGAATACCCTAACAAACAGGCGATCCTCACATGTATCCAGCCTGTCCAGCAGCCACAAATCATGCAGCTGCATCGACACAAACTAAATCTCCGAGCATGCTAAAATACTCGGAGCATGCTCGGGAAAACCTGAGCAACGAGATACTCGCTTATCACTAATCTGCACCTGTCAAGGATCCAGGCAGAACTGGAGGGAAATAGCAGCTTCCTCTCTCTGCTGACCCATCCCTTCATATTAACCATTTCTTGCCCTAACTCTAATACATTTAAAGGGGAACATCCACAATTAAATACAGTACATTGCAAGGCATAGGACACACATAGAACAGTACAGGTACATAACTTATGTACATGAGAAGTGCACAAGGGTTCACGGCAAAAGGAAGGGGCGCAACTGAGGGGACCGACCATCTCCTTACATGTGTCTTACATGGGTAGCATGCGCTCTCGTAAGATGTCCCTAGCCAATTCCTGGGTGGCATCTCGCATTTAAGACACCTTCCCCTATTGGAAGGTGCCTGTTCAACATCAAGGACTTTAGTATATAGCATGCATACAGAAGGGTAGCTGACAGCACTTCCTGGATCAAGGGGATGCACCCTCAAAGTCCAAAGACCCAGTTGGACATCAAAAGTCCCAAGAAAATGAAGAGGAGCAGCATCCAATCCGGGTTTGCACAATGTTTCACACGGATTGGATGCTGCTCCTCTTCATTTTTTTAGTGTATAGCATGTCCTTAAGCTGGTTAGTCCGTTGTAAGGTCTTCTCTTTACCCAAACCTGTTTCCCTGGGTCTGTATGTCCAGGCCTGAACCCTGAACCTGTGTCTGATCTTGTCTAAACCTGTGTCCCTGGGTCGGTATGCTCAGGCCTGAATTCTTTACCTATACCTGTGTCTGATCTTGTCTGAATTAGGATCTGACTCAAACCTATTTATATGTAAGTCTGGATCCTTCCCTGAACCTGTCTCAGAATCTGGATCTGTCTCTGTATCTTTCTGCGTCTTACTCAGCACCTGTTTCCATACCAGCTGTGTCAGAATCAGTACTTTCCTACAAACCTGTGGTCTGTATCAGTCCCTATCCTAAACCTGCTGTCAGTAGTAGTTCCCTTTCCCAAACTCACTGTGTTTTAATCTGTACTTGCCTCCAAACCTGCGGTGTTAACCCCAGGTTACACACAGCGATCTCGCTAGCGAGATCGCTGCTGAATCACACTGAATCACAAGTTTTGTGACGCAACAGCGATCTCACCAGCGAGATCGCTGTGTGTGACACTTCTCAGCGACCGGCCCCCCTGCCGGGTATCGCTGATCATCCTGGAATTGCCAGGACATTTTTTTGATTGCTGGCAAGCACGCATCGCTGCGTGTGACAGGCGGGAGACCAGCGATCAGCGAGCTGGCGCTGGTAACTAAGGTACCCATCAGGTTTCTAAGCGGCGTGCAGCGCTTAGAAACCCGATGTGTACCTTAGTTGCCAGCACGCTGGTGCAGGGAGCTGGTAATCAAGGTACACGTCGGGTTTCTAAGGGCCGCGCGCCGCTTAGAAACCCGATGTGTACCTTGGTTACCAGCTCCCTGCACCAGCGCGCTGGCAACTAAGGTACACAGTGGGCAACTAAGCGACGTGCGTCGCTTGTTACCTGCGTGTCGCTGGTGCTGATCGCTGCGGAGATCTGCCTGTTTGGCAGCTCACCAGCGATCATGTAGCGACACACTAGCGATCCTGACAAGGTAATATCGCTGTCGGGATCGCTGGTGCGTCGCTATGCGTGACGGGGCCCTTAGTGTCAGTATCTTTTCCTATATCAGCTGTGTCTGAATAAGTACTTATCGCTAATCTGTTGTCGCTGTGCAACATTAGTGATTCGTGTGTACACTTGCTACTTCACTGTAAGTACCCTGTGTGAATCTGGCTCTGTCTCACCTGTATGTACCTGTCCTTGTATTTGTCCTGTGGGTATCTTAGCCTGTCTATCCTGTGTGAACCAGGTCTTGTCTGTCCTGTGAGAACCTGCGGTTTTGTGCCTGTCTGCACCTGTGGTTTCCTGCTTGTTCGCACCTGCGGCTCCGTATCTGACCATGCCTGCGGTTCCCTGCCTGTCCGCACCTGCAGTTCCATACTTGTCAGCACCTGTGGTTCCGTATGTGGTCGCACCTGCGGTTGCCTGCCTGTCCGCACTTGCTGTCCAGTACCTCTCTTTCCAGTAGCCAAGTTCTTCCTAAAGCTGCTCCTGTCCATCCACTCTGAACTCGGTCCTCTCTGTTCCTGTATTCCATTTGTACAAGCCAGTATCTGCCTGCCTGTATTACAGCTGTGCCTACCAGAATCTATCTGCCTGTATATCAGCTGTGCCTACCAGCACCTGCCTGTCTGTATATCAGCCATGTCCGCCAGCACCTTCCTGCCTGTATATCAGCCATGCCCGCCAGTACCTGCCTGCCTATATATCAGCTATGCCTGCCAACACCTGCCTGCCTATCAATCATGTCCACCAGCACCTGCCTGTGTACCAGCAGTGTCTGCCAGTACCTGCCTGTCTGTATACCAGTCATGTCTGCCAGTACTACCTGCATACCTATATATCAGCTTTACCCGCCAGCACCTGTCTGTATACCTGCCATGTCTGCCAGTACCTTTGTGTGAATCAGCCATGCCAGTCAGTATGCCTGCTGCACCTGCCTGTATCCCTACCATTCCTGCCAGCACCTGTCATTATGGCTTCCTCTACCTTTGGGGGTCAGCTGCCATGCGTCCGAGGTCTGTATTGGAGTAGCACCTGGCGTCCATCCAGAGCGATGTCTAACCCCACCATCAGACGCTTTAGTGAAGAGTCGGGTGTTCGCTTAGCCACGCTCTTCCAGGTTCTCCTTGGTCCACAGCACAGTGGGTCCAAGATCCACATGCCTGCTTTAACAGTCCACATGCGAGCGTGACAAGTATGTGCTCAATTTGTGCTGTTGCTCCACAGAAAGTTGCAGCTGAAGCAGGTGATGGAGGAGGTGGATCTAGCAGCAGCGGAGATGACAGTGATGATGAGGATGAAAGTGATGATGACAGTGATGATGATGATGACAATGATGAAGAGGAGCCAGATGAACCTCTTTCTTTGGAGTGGCCTGACACTAAGAGAAAGCAAATAACATACCTGTTACTTCTTCCCATTGTATTCCCTCTGTGGTTAACTGTGCCTGATGTCCGGAGTCCGGTAAGTGACAATACAGGATAATTAAAGGGATTGTCTAAAGCCAGGGTTTTTACGAACGTATGAAAAACAGAAAAAAACCCAGACAATTATTGATCCATTTTGCCATCTGTATCTCTTTTTCCACATCCGATTTATAAATTAACAATTTCAAATATAATAAAAGTCCAAATGCAGTTTAATAATTGCAATGAATAAGTATAAAACGTCATATGTCATATGGATGATGTCCGTATGACTTCCATATTTCTAACCTATCCATTGACGTTATTGGGTGAGTATGATCCGAAAATAAATGAGACTAGTGCATATTGCAGGATTTACATGTGGGCCATCCGTCCTTGTGTGAAAACGTTCATGTGAATTACACCATTGACATTGGAACAAACCCAAAGATGGGACATAAATAAATTAGTCTTTTTCCATTTTCCATAAACAGCGCCATCCTTGTGCATGGGGTGTGCCTCGTATTGCGACTTAGTCTCAGTCAAATTACATAAACTCGATTTTTCTTATTTTTTCATTTAGTTACATTACATTTACACTACCTGAATAAAGATGAGCTAGATATATACATGTGTATTCGGCTCACTTCACCTATGTTTCAGAGGTTCAGTCCAGAGCTTTAGTCACATATTTTGTCAGATTCAAGGGAAAGAAAACTGCTGGATTCTACGCTATCCTCCCTGTCGTCGCCACAGACTCCATTGAGAACTGAAAACTAATCTCATTATCCACAGTCTTTATGCGAACTAATTATCTGCTATTTCCTAATTCTGTTACAGAAATCAAGAAAGTTTTTCGTGCTGACGTTCCTGGGCTCCATAATGTGGATCGCTGTGTTTTCGTATCTCATGGTATGGTGGGCACATCAGGTGAGGCTGGGGATGAATGAGCAGACATCATTATACCGACTTTGTATTATATCTGCCTATGCAGTAGACTAGGATTCTGTCAGACGCAAATGCCAAAAATTGTGTTATGTTTCACTGGTCTCTTCGTTACTAGAGGTACCTGAATCACGGGTAAACCCAGTTTACCCAGTGATAATCTGACCGTCAATCAGAATTAGACTGCCTCACTGTCCAACCTTCCTGCAGTCACTTACCACGAGTTAAGGTACATGTACAATTCTGTCCCGATAATTGTGCAGAGTAAGCAGACGGCCAATCACTCAATGGTCATCAGGTGCAATTAGTTTTAATCATGGGTCTAGGCAGCACACAGTTCTGTGTAAACAAGGACCTGTGCTGTCGAGAACAATGGCAGCCTATGTGCACAGAGTAGTAGAGCAGCTACGGGGGGGGGGGGGGTTGTCCTGGGCCCCGTGCTCAGAGGGGCCCATCCAGAGCTACCTCTACTGAGAGCCATATTGGCATGCTGCGCAGTAGAGCAAGGAACCTTGGCCTCCCGGACTACAGCTCTCCGTTCTGTAGACCGTAGGTTGCTTTATACCTGCGACCTACGGAATAGCAGGAGGATGCAGTTTCCAAGGCGCCGCACATGCACAGGATGTCAGAGTCCCGGCACGGTGACGTCATTAGGCCGCACCGGGACTGACGTTCTGTGCATACATCGGCGCTATGACATCAGCTTGTTGGTCAGCAAGAGCCTCGCCGGGGGACTCAGCAGGATTCTGGATTACGTGAGTATATGAGGTTTTCTAGTTTAATTAAAACTTGTGGTGGACTGTGGATTTGTGATGAGCGAGCATGCTCATGTCCTAATCGAGTATTTTTGGCGTGCTCGAAAAAAATGCTCTAGTCGTCATGCCTGCATGACAGCCCCAACACATGCAGGGATTAATAGTGTGTTCAGAGACGAGTTTCGATCTATAAAAAGATTTTTATCACAGCTAAACATTGTTTAACAGCAACATGTATATATACTACATTACAACCAATCAAATTCAGTAACAGTCGCTGAACATGCTTCACCTGGCACATGTCCATGCTATCACAGTGTTTTTTGCCTTTTTCATGTTTTCAATGGATGAATAAAATAGGGATTTTTGTGTACTCACCGTAAAATCCTTTTCTCTGAGCCAATCATTGGGGGACACAGACAGTGGGTGTTATGCTGCTTGGCACTAGGAGGACACTAAGTAAACCAGAAAGAAAGTTAACTCCTCCCCTGCAGTATACACTGTTGTGAGCTCATTTTCGGGTTTGCCTCTGGCTTCTGGTGAGGGTTATGAAGCTGGCTGGAGTCCCTCTGTTGGTGAAGGGAGGTAATAAAGCTGATCTAAATGGCAGAGACCGGCCACCTGAGGAAGAGGACTGTGATTGGACATCAGGAGTTTCTAATTGGATTTAAGGCAGCCGACTCCCTAGTTTCTTGCTGGTGATTTTTCCTGACTCTGGCTCCTGGTTTCCAGTTTGGTTCCTGCCTTCCTAAAGCTAAGTTTTCTCTGCTATTGTCCATATGAGTTTTTGTCTGGTTTACTTAGTTTTTGTGTTCAGCCAGCCATGGCTGGGACTGGGCTGAATCCCCATTTTGTCTCTGATCAGTTGATCTCTTTTGCTCTGTCTTCAGAATATACCTTAGTGCTGACATAGTGTTTTGAAGTCTAGCGACTTCAGGGCCTTTTTCTATCAGAAAGAGTTGGACATTCTTTTTGGCAGGGTTTTTTGCATGATTGCAGACAGCAGCTTTTCTTTCCTGTCCTTTCTAGTTAGCGAGGGCCCCATTGTTTGCTCAGCCTATCTTTCTACCTGTGTCTGTGTTTTCATCTTGTTTCACCGACAATGCATGTTGGGGGCTGTCTATTGCTTTGGGGTCTGCTCTGGAGCAGTTTAGATTTTCCCTTTCTTTCTTTAGGCTTATTTAGTTCTTCGGCCGTGACGAGGCGTCTAGGACCACCGTAGGCACGCTCCACGGCTACTGCTAGTTGTTGTGGATAGGATCAGGGGTCTGCAATCCGCTAGTTACCAACCTCTCCGGTTTTCTGGGCTTAGCTTTCTTTTTGTTTTTTCCTCCTCGGTGACTCATCAGCCATACCGCAGATTCCAGGGTACTCAAAAGCAGGAGAAAATTGTTAAAAAAAAAAAAAAAAAAAGCGTCAATTTTTTTTTTTTTTTTATATATGTATATTTTCTCCTCTTTTTCTCTGGGGCCGTAGGAGGATTTTTTTTTTTTCTTTTTTTCCTTGATGGAGATTAAGCAATTGTCTGATCATGTGGAGCAGCTCGCTGCTGAAGTGCGGGGAATTTCCGCCTATCTCACTCATTCACATGCTCTTGAACCAAGGATCCCTGCTCCTGAAGTGTTTTCTGGGGATCGGTCTAAATTTTTGAATTTTAAGAATAATTGTAAATTATTTCTTGCCTTGAAGCCTAACTCATCGGGGAGCTCTGCACAGCAGGTTAAAATTGTCATCTCCTAGCTGCGCGGCGATCCCCAGGATTGGGCGTTTTCATTGACACCTGAGGATCCTGTTTTGACTAATGTGGATACATTTTTTCAAACCTTTGGGCTGTTATATGATGAACCTAATGCTATTGATCAAGCTGAGAGAGCCCTATTGGCATTGAACCAGGGTCAGGATCCTGCAGAGTTATACAGTCAGAAGTTCCGAAAGTGGGCGGTCCTTACTACATGGAATGGTAGTGCATTGGCAGCTCTTTCGGAAGGGTTTGTCTGAGACTTTAAAAGATACTATGGTGGGATTTCCTGTTCCCTCTGGTCTTGACGATTCTATGTCATTAGCCATTCAAGTTGATCGGCGTTTACGTGAATGCAAAACTACACGGGAGGCGCTGCCACATTTTGAACAAATGTCTGAACCTATGCAATGTGATGGAGTTTTGTCTAGGGCGCAACGTCAGGAGTTTAGAAGGCGTAATAAGCTGTGTTTTTTCTGTGGAGATGCCTCTCATGTTATTTCTGTCTGCCCTAAATGAGAGAAACATTTTGCACACACATTTGCTGTAGGTGGTGTACAACCTAAGTTTCTTTTGGCAATTACTCTGATCTGCTCCTTATCCACATTTTCCGCGAAGGCTTTTGTGGATTCAGGAGCGGCCTTGAATATAATGGACTTGGATAATGCTAAACGTGGTTTTCCTATGACACCTCTGCGGATGCCTATTCCTTTGAGGGGTATTAATGCTACTCCTTTGGCGAAGAATAAACCTCAGTTTTGGACCCAGGTGATAATGCGGGTTGCCCCAGACCACCAAGAAAATTGCAGATTTTTGGTGTTGCATAATTTACATGATACCATTGCTCTGGGTTTTCCCTGGTTGCAAATCCATAATCCGGTTTTGGATTGGAAATCTGTGTCTGTGGTGAGTTGGGGTTGTCGGTGTGCTCTTGGTGACACTCCTGTTTTCTCCACCTCTCCCCAGTCGCATGATGTTCCTGACTATTTGGCTGATTTTTATGATGTATTTAGTGAGAGCAAGTCTGCGTCTTTGCCTCCTCATAGGAGTTATGACTGTGCAATTGAGTTGACACCTGGGTGTAAATTTCCCAAGAGTTGACTTTTCAATTTATCTGTACCCGAACACGAGGCTATGCGATCTTATATTAAGGAGTCGTTGGAGAAGGGTCATATTAGACCATCCTCTTCGCCCTTAGGTGCTGGGTTTTTTTTCGTGGCCAAGAAGGATGGTTCATTAAGGCCTTGTATTGACTATCGTTCCCTCAACAAAATTACGGTTAAATTTCAGTATCCGTTACCCCTGATTTCTGATTTATTCTCCAGAGTTAAAGGTGCATGCTGGTATACTAAGCTTGACCTCAGGGGGGCGTATAATCTTATTCGCATCAAGATCTTATTCGCATCAAGCATGGGGATGAATGGAAGACGGCGTTTAATACTCCGGAGGGACATTTTGAGTACCTGGTGATGCCTTTTGGGCTCACTAATGCCCCTTCTGTCTTCCAATCCTTCATGAATGATATTTTCCAGGACTTTGTGGATAAGTTTTTGATCATCTATCTGGATGATATTTTGATCTTTTCCAGGGATTGGGATTCTCATGTGGAACATGTTCGGACTGTGTTCCGGATTTTGAGGGAGAATTCCTTGTATGTTAAGGGATCAAAGTGCCTTTTTGGTGTACAGAGGATTTCATTTTTGGGATTTATTTTGTCTCCATCAACTATTGAAATGGACCCAGCCAAGGTACAGGCCATTTATGATTGGGTTCAACCCACTTCTTTGAAGGCTCTCCAGAAGTTTTTGGGATTTGCTAATTTTTATCGTAAATTTATAGCTAATTTTTCTGGTATTGCTAAACCACTGACTGATTTAACTAAGAAGGGTGCTGATGTGCTGAATTGGTCTTCAGAGGCTGTTTCGGCCTTTCGGGAGCTGAAGCGGAGGTTCACTTCTGCTCCGGTTTTGCGGCAACCTGATGTCTCACTTCCTTTTCAGGTGGAGGTAGACGCGTCAGAGATTGGTGCAGAAGCTGTTTTGTCCCAAAAAGATCCGGTGACGTCTAAAATGAATCCCTGTGCCTTCTTTTCCCGAAAGTTCTCCCCATCTGAATGCAACTATGATGTGGGGAATCGGGAATTGTTAGCCATGAAATGGGCATTTGAGAAGTGGAGACATTGGTTGGAGGAAGCTAGACATCAAGTTGTGGTCCTCACTGACCACAAGAATTTGATTTACCTTGAGTCGGCCAAACGCTTGAATCCTAGACAGGCTAGGTGGGCCTTGTTTTTTACGCGTTTTGATTTTGTGGTCTCCTTTCTTCCAGGCACTAAGAATGTTAAGGCAGACGCCCTTTCTAGGAGTTTCTTTGCTGATTCTCCTATTGCAACCAAGCCTACTACCATCCTAGGTGAGGGGGTAGTTCTTTCTGCCATCTCGCCCGATTTGAGACGTGCTCTGGAAGAATTCCAGGAGGACAAACCTGAGCGTTGTCCTATGGGAAAATTGTATGTTCCTGACCAGTGGAGGAAGAGAGTGATGTCTGAAGTTCATTGCTCCGCATTGGCTGGTCATCCAGGTATTTTTGGTACCAGAGATTTTGTGAGTCGGTCTTTTTGGTGGCCCGCCTTATCTCGTGATGTGAGGAATTTTGTGCAGTCCTGTGGGACTTGTTCCCGGTCTAAACCCTGTTCTCGCTCTAGTGGGTTGTTGATGCCCTTGCCGGTGCCTAAGAGGCCATGGACCCATATTTCAATGGATTTTATTTCTGATCTTCCTGTCTCAGAGAATGACTGTTATCTGGGTGATTTTTGATAGATTCTCTAAGATGGTCCATCTTGTACCACTCCCAAAGTTGCCATCTTCCTCAGAGTTGGTACCCTTGTTTTTACAACAGATAGTTCGGTTGCATGGGATTCCTGAGAACATTGTATCGGACAGAGGAGTTCAGTTTGTTTCCAGATTCTGGAAAGCCTTTTGTTCCAATCTGGGAATTCAGTTGTCCTTCTCCTCTGCGTTTCACCCTCAGACCAATGGGCAGACGGAGAGAACAAACCAGACTTTGGAGTCCTATTTGAGATGTTTTATATCTGCTGATCAGGATGATTGGGTTTCATTTTTGCCCTTGGCCGAATTCGCTTTAAATAATAGAGCTAGTTCTGCCACCTTGATGTCGCCCTTTTTCTGTAACTTTGGGTTTCATCCTCGATTTTCTTCAGGGCAAGTGGAATCTTCAGCCTGCCCAGGTGTTGACACTGTGGTAGAGAGAATGCAGCAGATTTGGGGCCAAGTAGTGGATAAGTTGTCTCTCTCCCAGGAAAAGGCCCAGCGGTTTTCTAACCGGCATAGGACCATTGGTCCCCGGTTTAAAGTGGGTGATATGGTTTGGTTGTCATCAAAGAATATCTCTATGAAGGTGGCTTCTCCAAAGTTCAAGCCAAGATTTATTGGACCTTACAAGATTTTGGAGATTCTTAATCCGGTTTCTTTTCGATTGGCTCTTCCTGTTACGTTTAAGATCCATAACGTGTTTCATAAGTCGCTGTTGAAGAGATATGTTGAGCCAGTAGTTCCTATGGCTGCACCTCCTGACCCTGTATTGGTTGAAGGTAATGTGGAATATGAGGTAGAGAAAATACTGGATTCTCGTCTGGCTAGACAGAGACTCCAGTATTTGGTCAAGTGGAAGGGTTATGGCCAGGAGGACAATTCTTGGGTCGCTGCCTCTGATATTCATGCCGATAGATTGGTTCGTGCTTTTCATCGGGCCCATCCTGATAGGCCCGGTGGCGTGGATGAGGGTTCGGTGACCCCTCCTCAAGGGGGGGTACTGTTGTTAGCTCATTTTCGGGTTTGCCTCTGGCTTCTGGTGAGGGTAATGGAGCTGGCTATGCTGACAGAGGAGTAGTGAGTTCTCTATCTGGACTCTCTCTGTTGGTGAAGGGAGGTAATGAAGCTGATCTAAATGGCAGAGACCGGCCACCTGAGGAAGAGGACTGCGATTGGACATCAGGCGGTTCTGATTGGATTTAAGGCAGCCGACTCCCTAGTTTCTTGCTGGTGATTTTTCCTGACTCTGGCTCCTGGTTTCCAGTTTGGTTCCTGCCTTCCTAAAGCTAAGTTTTCTCTGCTATTGTCCATATGAGTTTTTGTCTGGTTTACTTAGTTTTTGTGTTCAGCCTGGCTGGGACTGGGCTGAATCCCCATTTTGTCTCTGATCAGTTGATCTCAGGGCCTTTTTCTATCAGAAAGTGTTGGACATTCTTTTTGGCAGGGTTTTTTGCGTGATTGCAGACAGCAGCTTTTCTTTCCTGTCCTTTCTAGTTAGCGACGGCCCCATCGTTTGCTCAGCCTATCTTTCTACCTGTGTCTTTTCATCTTGTTTCACTGACAATACATGTTGGGGGCTGTCTATTGCTTTGGGGTCTGCTCTGGGGCAGTTGGCTTATTTAGTTCTCCGGCCGTGATGAGGCGTCTAGGACCACCGTAGGCACGCTCCACGGCTACTGCTAGTTGTTGTGGATAGGATCAGGGGTTTGCAGTCCGCTAGTTACCAACCTCTCCGGTTTTCTGGGCTTAGCTTGCTTTTTGTTTTTTCCTCCTCGGTGACTCATTCATAACAATACACCTTCTCGCTGGATGAGATTTCTCCAGTTCGGTGAACAAAGTAGTAGGAGCATAAACAGTCAACAATAACCATAACTATGTCAAAACCTAAGAATGCAACAGTGAGCCAATAGGCTAAACAGGGTGGGTGCCGTGTCCCCCAATGATTGGCTCGGAGAAAAGGATTTTACGGTGAGTACACAAAAATCCCTATTTCTCCTACGCCTCATTGAGGGACACAGACAGTGGGACATCCTAAAGCAGTCCCTGGGTGGGTAGCATACATCTGCTAATACCCCATGTACCACTGGCTTAACACTGTGGTACTGCCGATTGCAGGATGCGTCTGCCGAGAGCTGCCTCCACAGAGGCCTGAGAATTAATTTGGTAATGTTTTGTAAAAGTATGCAGACTGGACCAAGTCGCAGCTTTGCAGACCTGTTCTGTCGAGGCCTGCTGCCGAATGGCCCAAGAGGCGCCCACTGAACGGGTAGAGTGCGCCTTAATCCCTGCTGGGACAGGCGCGTTCCTGACACGGTAGGATTCCTGAATCGCCAAGCGAATCCACCTGGCTAGCATTGCTTTTGAAGTGGCAAGACCCTTCCTATGCCCCTCTGGAAGTATGAACAGGGCACCTGACTTGCGGAAGGGAGCCGTCCACGAGATGTACCGTCTGAGAGCCCTAACCACATCCAGGGTGTGGAGGGCCTTCTCAATGCGACAGACAGGTGCCGGACAAAAGGAAGGGAAAACAATTTCCTCATTGAGATGGAATGAGGATATGACTTTGGGCAGGAAGGACCGACACGTCCTGAGAACTGCCTTGTCCTGATGAAAGTTCAGGAACGGAGGGCGGCAGGACAGGGCCGCCAATTCCGAAACTCGTCTGATTGACGTAATTGCCACTAGAAAGACCACCTTCCAAGAGAGAACGGTCAGTGGCACGTCCTGCAGCGGTTCGAAAGGAGCCTCCTGTAAGGCCCCGAGAACCAGATTAAGGTCCCATGATTCCAATGGCCTTCTATAAGGAGGCGCCACATGGGAGACTTCCTGAATGAATGTCTTGACCTGATGTTTGGTGGCAATTTTGCGCTGGAATAGCACTGACAAGACCGAAATTTGGCCCTTGAGCGAGCTAAGCGCAGAACCTGACTTTAATCCGGATTGAAGGAATTCCAATGTGGCCGGAATGGAAAACACCAGAGGGGATCGACCATGATCCTTACACCACGAAAAAAAGGTTTTCCAGGTGCGGTGATAGATGCGCATGGACACAGGCTTCCTAGCACTAATCATGGTGGAAATCACGTCATGAGAGAACCCAGCCTGTGCTAAAATCCATGATTCAATGGCCACACCGTCAAAGACAGGGCCCCGGAGTTCTGGTGGTAAATCGGGTCCTGTGAGAGTAGATCCATGCGATCCGGAAGTTGCCAGGGGACGTTGGTGACTAGTTGTGTTAGTTCTGCGTACCATGCCCAGCGCGGCCAATCTGGGGCGACTAGGATCACCGGTACTCCCTCTGTTCTGATCTTCTTGATGACCGTCGGAAGCAAGGGAAGAGGGGGGAAGATGTATGGGAGCTGGAATCGGTGCCACGACAGAACTAGGGCGTCTGCTCCGATGGTGCATGGATCGCTTGATCGGGCAATGAATCGAGGAACCTTGTTGTTTAGCCTTAAGGCATGAGATCCACATCCAGAGTCCCCCAACGATGACAAATCTGCTGAAAGACTTCCGGATGAAGAGACCACTCTCCCGAGGCAAGGCCCTGGCAACTGAGAAAATCTGCCGCCCAACTCACTACGCCCGCGATGTGGATTGCTGAGATGGGCGAATGGTTGGTCTCGGCCCACTGGAGGATGTGACTCACTTCATGCATGGCCATCCTGCTCCGAGTACCTCCCTGGCGGTTGATATACGCTACAGCCGTAGCGTCGGATTGGATCCTGATGGGGTGACCTGCGAGATGGTGGAAACTCCGTAGAGCTAATCTGATCACACGTATCTCCAAAATGCTGATGGGGAGACATGACTCTCGAGTTGACCAACGACCCAGTGCTGTGTGGTGACGAAAGACCGCACCTCAGCTCAGAAGACTTGCGTCGGTGGTTACTACCAACCATCTTACTGGGAGAAAAGACTTCGCTTGATTCAGGGAGGACTTCAGTGTCCACCACTTGAGGGCTTGTCTGACCCGCAGGAACAGAAGGAACCGACGGTCCAGGGAGAACGGGTTCTTGTCCCAAGCTAACAGCAATGCGTGTTGTAAGGGACGGAGATGGAACTGTGTGAATGGGACTGCTTCCATCGCTGCCACCATCTTTCCGAGAGCTCTCATGCTGAAACGAATGGAGTGAGAAACCGGTTGGGAAAGAGTCCACACTGCCTGTTGTAAGGCTTGGGTCTTTCCTGGAGGGAGAATGACCAACCCGCGGGAAGTGTCCAAGATCATTCCTAAAAAAGAAATTTGCTGGGCCGGTTTTGGGAAAGACTTTTCGAAGTTTATTTTCCAACCCAGGTGAGAAAGTGCATTTATTGTTATATCCACGGATTCTTCGCAGGCTGGAATGGACGGACCCTTGATGAGCAGGTTGTCCAGATACGGTAACATCACCACTCCCCGAGAATGGAGAATGGCCATGACAGCGGTCATGACCTTGGTAAAGACCCTGGAGGCGGTGGCGAGTCTGAAGGGCAAGGTAACGAACTGGAAGTGTTCCTCGTGAATTGCAAAAAGCAGGAACTGCTGGTGGGATGGGCAGATCGGAATGTGAAGGTAAGCGTCCTTGATGTCGATGGATGCTAGGAACTCTCCTTTTTCCATGGAAGCGACAACTGATCAGAGAGATTCCATTCGGAATCGCTGTACCTTGACAAACTGATTGAACAGTTTGAGATCCAGTATGGGCCGCATCGTCCCGTCCTTCTTTGGAACCACAAAAAGGTTTTAATAAAAACCCCTGAACCTTTCATGATGAGGGACCGGAATGATGACCCCATCCATTTGCAGAGCCTGAACAGCCCGAAGGAAGGCTCTTGTCTTTTTCTTGGGGGGTGAGGACCGGAAAAAACGTGTCGGGGGGGGAGGGAATAAAATTCTATCTTGTATCCGGAGGACACCAGCTCCCTAACCCACTTGTCGTGGACGACCGCGAGCCTGGTGTGACTGAAGGAAAGTAGACGATCGCCTACTTTGTCGGTGTCCGCCGGATACCGCAACAAGTCATTGCGTAGAAGATCTATGGGATCTGGCTCCCTTAGATCCAGATGCCCTTGGCCTGGGCTTCCAAGAGCGGTTAGGTCTGTATGAAACCTGGGAGCTTCTGTCTCCGCGCGGGGACTGACTTGATCCGGAAGAGAAAGTAGTGGAGGACCAACCGGAATTGTTGCGAAAAGGTCAAACGCGTCGGATGTTGGCTCCGAAACGGCCGAGCAGCCTTTTGTTGAGGAAGGAATTTACTCTTTCCCCCGGTAGTATCAGAAATGAGCTGGTCCAGTTTCTGTCACGGTGACCCTGGATACACCGCTTCCAGTGGGGCGAATTTAAATAATAAACACGTGCAGCTGGATACACCTCCTCCAACTGGCGAATTTAGACATTACACGTATATACAAGTCTGGAAACCCCGCCTCCAGTAAGGCGAATTTAAATAATAAAGGGGAACCTGGGAAACATTAACAATGGTGGGCCCTGCGATAGGGAATAGGGAAGTGGAGACCTCCTGAGCTCCCCTGAGCCAGTGTCCCTGCACACCTAACGTTCCCTATGCCGGTTCCGCACCAGGCGCGCAACAGGAACCTAAAAACCCTAGCTCGCCCTGACCTAAACCCTCACTAGGGAATTGGTCGGTGCAGAAACTAATCCCACCACTGCACTAAAACACACATGAGGAAAGATGACAAAACAGGGGAAACACCACTTAGCTTTGCTCTGTTGCGTACGCTCCTAGCAACAGAGCCCACCACCTGCGTGCATCTTCTCCTCCACCCGGATCCATCACCATAATCGGATCCATCACCATAGTGCAGCCTTGGAGCAGAGTCCACCACCAAATGCAGCTGTCCAGTAACAGAGTCCCAATGATGAGTTCAGCTTCTGCCCAAAAAGTCAAGCATACTTGAGTCCAGCTCTCAGAACCAGGTCCAGCATGGTGAGTGCAACTCTCTCCATAGTCGTCACTCCACCAAGCCATGCAAGCACTTCCTGCCAACACCATAAACTGTGACTCCACCACGCCATGCCAGCCCTTCTTGCAGACCACCTAGCTGCCACTCGTCCCCTCTGGCTGGGCTGCGCAGGACTCATGTTCAGCTCCTTCATTCAACCAGGCTTCTTTGTGAAAGACTAAACCACAATCAATATCACCAACCGTGATTGAACCCTCCTGGCTCCCTTTTATAGAGCCTAACACCTGATTTGTAATTACGTGCACATTAACCCTAAAACTAAGGTGCGATACCACTAACCACAACCGGCAACTTAGAAACACCACGTGTAATAATTCTAATGGCCACCGGGGGCAATCACATCACACTTTGGCACACAGCCAAAGGAAAAAAAAGTTCACTTTATGCATTTAAGCTGTCAGATCCACCTTGGATCATGACAGTACCCTTAATGAGGGGCCTCTGGACCCTCAAGACCACTCCTCATAAGGGAAACACCTACAGCGGGGACGCCCAGATCCTGAGTTCACCCCACCACTACCTGACACTTCAGGTTAATGACAAACGCACCGCTGGTAATGGCAATAATGTTCGTTTTGGATGAACCACTCATCTCCACAGTGCCGACCTGGGGAACGAGTTTATGTATGTGTATGTTTGCTATGAGCTGATCAGACTCCACAACACACTTCCACAAGATGTTTTTTGGTGGCCACCCATACATGCTCGTTCACACACAGGTCCGGACCTGAACGTTTATTGCCCACATTCATTTGTCATATATTTTGGTGAACTCATTCTGGACTCGACAACAGAGGCGTCCCTCCGCTCTCACCACACTCACACCCCCGCTATTCACCAAGGGACACCACCCTCCAACCCTTTCACCATGAGGTCTGCGCCTCCCAGGGTTGGTTAATGGCCAGGGGTGAGATTTGTCCCTACTCCCCTGCAGCACACCTGCCGCTCACACCTGGAGGAGAAGGGGACAGGAATATGGAGGAAATATACACTCGCTGGTCGCCGTCCTTCACACGACCAGGAGGGGGCGGCCTCTTCGGTGGTATAGAAGATTTGGCGTGAGCCCCACGGACTATTCACCAGTCTGCTCACTACAGGGACGTGCCCCTTCACCTCGGGGAACCCCAGACAGCACCATGGGGATCACCAACTCCATCCACCTGTCTGCTTACGTCCGCCTGTATGAACAAGTCCCGCTCCCCAGCAGCGACTCCAGGGGGCTTTTACCAAAGCCGCAGGGACATGGAGGAAAAATACACTCGCTGGTCGCTTCCTCCACACGACCAGGAGGGGGCGGCTTCTTCGGTGATACTGAAGATTTGGCGTGGGCCCCGCCAAAGGAAAAAAAGTTCACTTTATGCATTTAAGCTGTCAGATCCACCTTGGATCATGGGATTCATGACAGTTTCTCTCCAAAAAGACGACCAGTTTGATAGGGCAGAGAAGTTAACGATCTTTTAGATGTGGCATCTGCCCGCCAGTCGCGGAGCCATAGGGCTCTTCTAATGGAGATCGCATTGGCGGCAGTTTGAGCAGCGCAATTGGCGGCATCTAAAGAAGCGTCCACTACAAAGTCCGCTGCGTGAATTATCTGCCTGGCGACCCTTGTTGCCTCCGGAGGAAGACTAGTACCCTGGAAGGCAGTAATTAAGACTTCTGCCCAAGCGGCCATTGCCTTAGTGACCCAAGTCACTGCAAAAGATGGAAAAAGCGCCGCTCCTGAAGCTTCAAAAACTGAGCGTGCAAGGTAGTCAATTTGACGATCAGAGGGGTTTCTGACTGATGAGCCCTCAAAAACAGATAGGAGCGTTTTAGAAGCAAGACGCGATACAGGAGGGTCCACCGAAGGGGACTGTAACCAATCCTTCATTAGGTCTGGAGCAATAGGGTATTTAGTCTCAGTAGACTTTTGCCCTGTGAACCGCTTATGTGGCCAATGCCTATGTTTCTGGACAATGTCCTTAAACTCCAGATGGCTGGCAAATAACCTGCGTACACGTTTGGTCCTCTTAAATGAGATAGTGTGTGCTGGAGAGGGCTTATTTTCCTCATCCAACTCCAGAATCCTGTTGACTGATTCTATAAGAGAATCAAGCGACTCTTGGTCAGTTGGAGGATTCTGAGGGGCAGACATGTCAGATTCGAATTCAGAGTCGTGGTCGCTGTGAACAATGGGAGAGCGAGAGACAGAACTCGCCAGTGCTGAAGCGCAAGCGTGACTAGGGGACGCGTCATGGCTTTCTAGCCTGACCATCCCTTGAACGAGTACGGCCCCTGCTGGTAGATGGTTCCCCGCCGTCGCCAGAGCCCTGCTCGGGCGGTAAAGACGCTTTCTGTCTTAAAGAGGCTTCCCGGAGGGAATTTATGGCCTGGGTCAGTGACTCCACCGACCGTGACAGGGACGCAGCCCACTCAAGGGGACTAAACACAGGAAGCCCTGCAGCAGCGGCGGCAAGGGGCGTTTGAGCGCAGGCCCGGGTCGCAGTCCGTGCATAACGGATTAGTCTGGGCACTGGGCAAGGCAGTCTTGCAAGTGGTACACACGGTAAAAAACTCAGTGTGCTTCTTAACAGCCTGTTTAGCCTCCTTAGATTGAGACATAGCACTCCTGAAAGGGTTAAAGGCGGAGTCTGGTCTGCAGCTGCAGGGAATGTGCCGGGAAGGGGTTAAGCTTTATTCTGAGGGCAGATGCAGCTTACCCCAGTCCTGTGCTGTGTCCCCGGGAGGAATAGCGGTGGCCCTGTGGTGTCACTCGGTATCTGGAAGAGTGCGCGCCTCACAGCCTGTTTCCAGAGCAGGCTGAGGTAAATTTCATGGCCCCGAGACTAGGATTGAGAGAGGCGCCAAGGGGAGGAGGGCGCTAGCGTGGGCGGCGCTATTCAAATTGCTGCCTAGTAGGCCGGAAAAATCGGGAACTAAATTTTCGGCCTACCCGTGGCAAGCGCCGATAACAGGGGGGGGCCGCGATGGGGGGACCAGGACCCGACCCCATACCTCTACTCCAGTGCTCAGGACGGCCGCGCTGTCCGGGGCCATCCACGCAGGTCTTCTCATCCTCCTGGGCTGATGTAGCAGAGCTGGAGATCTTAATGGGGTATGCTCAATTGATCCAACCTATGGGTAGGGGGATGGAGAGCTATGGGGCTGATTCAGGGCATTCGGAAGCGCTGTAGGTAAATAAGCTGGTCCTCCGCCGGTCTCCATGCACTCCATGCTTCTTCTGTTGCGCTTGCCCTCATATCTGTCCACCGTAAGGGATCATCGCCAGAGGAATCGACCCCGTTCGTCGCAGGAAAGTGTATGGGGAGGTATACTCCGCGTGCTTGCCTGTTGTTAGTTCGGGGGAGAGAGGGTCGTAGAAAGGAACTGTCGCCCCCTTCGCTCCGTTAATTAAAAAGTAAAAATTTACAGACAATTCAAAAATAAAATAAAACCGGTGGGGTCTGAAACCTGACCCAAGTGCCTCCTACAGACACTAAGCAAGAACTGGAGTAATCTCATCCAGCGAGAGGGTGTATACTGCAGGGGAGGCGTTAACTTCTTTTCTGGTTTACTTAGTGTCCTCCTAGTGGCAAGCAGCATAACACCCACTGTCTGTGTCCCCCAATGAGGCGTAGGAGAAATTTCTGATTTTAAGGAGCTGGACCAGCTTTCCCATTTCTTCTATTGACTCCACGTTCATCAGGACGAAGTTCCGAGCACCTGTGGCTGTCGGTGAGCTGGCTAAGGTTTTGTAGCCTTTACTTTTCTTTATGTTTACATGCAGGGATTGCCTATTTGTTATGCAATCCCTGCATGTGTTGCGGCTGTCGAACAGCCGCAATTCATGCAGCGACAGCCACTCGAGAATTTTATTCTATCACTCCGACAATACTCAATTAGGACATGACCATGCTCTGATAACACCTTATCCACTAAAAGCAATGGCTCAGTTGTCTAGTGAAGCATGTCGGTGTCTCAGTCATGCTTACAGTTAATCATAGTGGTGGCTCGGTCATGCCTATGGTTAAGCTTGGTGGTGGCTCAGTGATGCCTATAGCAAAGCTTGGTGGGGGTTCTGTGATGCCTAGTGAAGCATGGAGGTGGATCAGTGATGCCTAGTGAAACATGGAGGTGGATCAGGGAAACCTAGTGAAGCTCAGAAGGGTGGTTTCACATTAGCGTTTAAGGCCGCAACGTCGGCCTGCGCACAGCCGCCGCTAAGCCCCGCCTCCGCTGGTAGCTCCGCCTACGGGCGCATGACGCTGCAGGCGTCCTGCATCCCCTATCTTTAGAAAACAAAAGGCAAAAAGCACAAATATCCTGAACTAAAAAGTAAAAAATATACTGCAAATAATGCATAAAGGTAATAATAATAATAAGGGTATTTAGTAAACATAATTTTGATCAAAATAATGTGCAAGCCATCCCGCCACGTCACGGCAACCCTTGTGGGACAGTCCCTACTCTAGTATTTAAAACCTTTTCACTTGCCAAGTGGCGTGAATGTGAATAAGGGTCGAGCGGCTGAACCACTAGTAACAGCTTAGGCCACACTGGAGGGCTTTCCCAGCTCAGAAAGAGGGCGGTCACACCCCTATATGAATGCACCATGAAATGAATAAAAAACAAATCTGAACTGAGAAAAGTAAGTTAATGTGTATGCACAATGTAAGTGCATATTAACACATGACCATTAACCAGAGAAAACAAAAAGCAAAGTCTGGCCTAAGCTGTTACTAGTGGTTCAGCCACTCGACCCTTATTGACATTCACGCCACTTGGCAAGTGAAAAGGTTTTAAATACTAGAGTAGGGACTGTCCCACAAGGGTTGCCGTGACGTGGCGGGATGGCTTGTACATTATTTTGATCAAAATTATATTTACTAAATACCCTTATTATTATTATTACCTTTATGCATTATTTGCAGTATATTTTTTACTTTTTAGTTCAGGATATTTGTGCTTTTTGCTTTCTCTGGTTAATGGTCATGTGTTAAATATGCACTTACATTGTGCATACACATTAACTTACTTTTCTCAGTTCAGATTTGTTTTTTATTGTTTTTTATTTTTTTTTATCCCCTATCTTTAGCACTGGGGATGCAGGTGTAGGGTCGGTGGGCCGAACTGGGGGGTGGTCCCTCGATATACCGCGCAGTGACGTACAGACACACGAAGAGGCAAGTTTCAGGTACAACAGGTCCAAGTTTATTCTCTGGCCGTCCACCTGATGGCCTCTGGAGTACACCGCACTTCAATTTAGCTTACTTCACTTCACTTATCGGCCCCCCCGTTTCCAGGGCCGCTTCCCACACACAGTACTTTACACCGGGGACGTACTTTTACGCACCGTCCCCTCTTCACTCTTCGACGCTCCTGTCAAGTCCATCGCTGTGGCCGCCATAGGCCCGTACACCAACATCACTTCTACTGATCAGTTGTCTCTCTCTCTGTACGGTATGCTTTACCTCAGTGCCTCGTCTATACTGCGGTACTCTGGTGTTAGGACCACCCCCCGACTTTCTCTCTCCTCAATCCCCCTGGTTCGGTTTTCCCTCACAGTGCACAAACTGTCGTAGTCCTCCAGTCACTGGAGCTCCCTCTGTGGACTGGAACTTTCTGGAACCCTCCTGTCAAATTTATAATATTCCTGGTTCCCTGTAACTCCGCCCCCCATGACCAACGGTTTCCTAAGCCCTAAACTGATGTCAAGTCCTTGCTCACACTCCTCCCTGCCCTCTAATGGTCACCCCAAGGTACTGCACGTCCACTACACTTTCTCAGCTGTTTCCCCCCTGTAGTAACTGACACCTGTCTAAACTGTGCAAACCTTTCTTTCTCTATTCTGACAAGTCCGTCCATCTGTCCGTCCATCAGGTCACCTTCCCTACACAGGCCATGCGCAGGTATGCGTTTGGCGGCGCATGTGTCCTTTTGACGGTGCGCCGAGCGCACCAAATTGCAACGTGTTGAGTTTGGCGCTGGTCGGCGCACCCGTCAAAAGGACGCATGCACCGCCAAACGCATACCTGCGCACGGCCTACGTCCCCAGTGCTAAAGAAAGGGGACGCAGGACGCATGCAGCGCCATGCGCCCATAGGCGGAGCTACCGACAGAGGTGCGGCAGGGGGTGGGGCTTAGCGGCAGCCGTGCGCAGGCCGACGCTGCGGCCTTAAACGCTAATGTGAAACCACCCTAACTCAGTGATGCGCTGGAACTATTTTGCTACGTCTGGCACTATAAACTTGCAGCGTGTGGAGGGCAAAATGTATTCAATCAATAGGAAATCCTGTCAGAAAACTGCATGCTTCCCATAAGAATGCTGAAGCTTGGAGGTCACTGGACCTTCCAATCGGACTATGCGCTTACCTCAAAGTCTTCAAATGCTTGGTTTAAGAAGTAGTCCTGGAAGACTTTGAATGGACATCAGTTGCCTGTCTTCAACACTATAGAAAATCTTAAAATCTTTGATGGGGATCTGAAAAAGGCGGTGGCAGCACACAAACCGAAGAATACTAGTGAACTGGATGCTATTGTCCTTGAGAAATCGTATAACACGGACTTACTCCTTATATTAGTTATATTGTTATATAAAATTATTCTTGTCCGACACATTTATTGCAAACTCAAAGCTTCTACATTTTGTTAAAAAAAAACTAAATTTCTAATGGGGGTTTAATAATTTTAACTGTAACGAGTAACGTTATACATTTTGATTAAACTTTAATTTTCTGTCAAAGAAAACAATGAAAAGAATGTACAAATGACATTGGGATACACAGAACAGCTGGAGTAATGTAGTCAATAGCTACACATATCAATTCAGAATTAAGGATCGGTCTGTCTCCCATGATAAATCATAGACTGACTGTATACACTGGCACCTTGCCAATGTTGCCACTGTCAAGTGCTGGGTAGCCATTCAAGTTTTGTAAAAATGTGATAAAATTTGGGGTAAATGCATGGAAAACTAGAACAGTGTACAGTCATGGCCAAAAGTATTGACACCCCTGAAATTCTGTCAGATAATATTCAGTTTCTTCCTGAAAATGATTGCAAACACAAATTCTTTGGTATTATTATCTTCATTTAATTTGTCTTAAATGAAAAAACACAAAAGAGAATGAAGCAAAAAGCAAAACATTGATCATTTCACACAAAACTCCAAAAATGGGCCGGACAAAAGTATTGGCACCCTCAGCCTAATACTTGGTTGCACAACCTTTAGCCAAAATAACTGCCACCAACCGCTTCCGGTAACCATCAATGAGTTTCTTACAGTGCTCTGCTGGAATTTTAGACCATTCTTCTTTGGCAAACTACTCCAGGTCCCTGATATTTGAAGGGTGCCTTCTCCAAAGTGCCATTTTTAGATCTCTCCACAGGTGTTCTATGGGATTCAGGTCTGGACTCATTGCTGGCCACCTTAGAAGTCTCCAGTGCTTTCTCTCAAACCATTTTCTAGTGCTTTTTGAAGTGTGTTTTGGGTTATTGTCCTGCTGGAAGACCCATGACCTCTGAGGTAGACCCAGCTTTCTCACACTGGGCCCTAAATTATGCTGCAAAATTTGTTGGTAGTCTTCTGACTTCATAATGCCATGCACACGGTCAAGCAGTCCAGTGCCAGAGGCAGCAAAGCAACCCCAAAACATCAGGGAACCTCAGCCATGTTTGACTGTAGGGACCGTGTACTTTTCTTTGAATGCCTCTTTTTTCTCCTGTAAACTCTATGTTGATGATTTTGCCCTAAAAGCTCTACTTTTGTCTCATCTGACCAAAGAACATTCTTCCAAAATGTTTTAGGCTTTTTCAGGTAAGTTTTGGCAAACTCCAGCCTGGCTGTTTTATGTCTCGGGGTAAGAAGTGGAGTCTTCCTGGGTCTCCTACCATACAGTCCCTTTTCATTCAGATGCCGACGGATAGTACGGGTTGACACCGTTGTACCCTCGGACTGCAGGGCAGCTTGAACTTGTTTGGATGTTAGTGGAGGTTCTTTATCCAACATCCGCACAATCTTGTGTTGAAATCTCTTGTCAATTTTTCTTTTCCGTCCACATCTAGGGAGGTTAGCCACAGTGCCATGGGCTTTAAACTTCTTGATGACACTGCGCACGGTAGACACAGGAACATTCAGGTCTTTGGAGATGGACTTGTAGCCTTGAGATTGCTCATGCTTCCTCACAATTTGGTTTCTCAAGTCCTCAGACAGTTCTTTGGTCTTCTTTCTTTTCTCCATGCTCAATCTGGTACACACAAGGACACAGGACAGAGGTTGCGTCAACTTTAATCCATGTCAACTGGCTGCAAGTGTGATTTAGTTATTGCCAACACCTGTTAGGTGCCACAGGTAAGTTACAGGTGCTGTTAATTACACAAATTAGAGAAGCATCACATGATTTTTCGCACAGTGCCAATACTTTTGTCCACCCTCTTTTTTATGTTTGGTGTGGAATTATATCCAATTTGGCTTTAGGACAATTCTTTTTGTGTTTTTTCATTTAAGACAAATTAAATGAAGATAATAATACCAAAGAATTTGTGTTTGCAATCATTTTCAGGAAGAAACTGAGTATTATCTGACAGAATTGCAGGGGTGTCAATACTTTTGGCCATGACTGTATAAGTAAATGGTATAAAAAACGGATGTTTGTCACGAGTAGGTGTAAAGTATATAATCTGAGATAAACTGTTAACTATGCATTATTTCTGCCAGGTAGGGGAGACCATTGGTATTTCAGAGGAGATAATGGGCCTTACCATACTGGCTGCTGGCACCTCAATCCCAGATCTCATCACCAGTGTGATTGTGGCAAGGAAGGGACTGGGAGACATGGCCGTCTCTAGTTCTGTAGGAAGCAACATCTTTGACATCACTGTAGGGTGAGTATCTGTAATAATGGAGCTAAATGTTGAGTCCAACGCTAATAATACACGATGATGACTTATGTTCTAATTAGAGATTCGTTAAAATGTTACTGAACCCAGAACATTCACTGTCCTACCCAAATTGTACTATAGATGCCTTAAAGGGAACCTGTCACCCCCCCAGGCGTTTTTAAGTAAAAGAGCCACCTTGTGCAGCACTAACGCTGCATTCTGTCAAGGTGGCTCTCTTATTTAGCGTCCCTTCCACCGCAGAAATAATCGTTTTTAAAATTGGGCAGACATACCTGATATTTGACAGGGGGGCAGGTCCCCCCCCCCAGACAAAGATGCCACACATCCGTCAATCATGTCCTGCTTTTGAATTTGGCGCCGCCTCCTCAGCATTCATTTCTTTTTCTCGCGCCTGCGCTGTAATATCCTGACGTCACCACAGGTCTTCCTGCACCGCTGCTCTGGTGAGCTCTGCCCCTACTTGTCACATGGTGCTGATGTTATCACAAATCCTGCTGCACCACTGAAAGAATATTACAGCGCAGGTGCGAGAAAAAGAAATGAACGCTGAGGAGGCGGCGCCAACTTCAAAAGCTGGACATGACTGACATATGTGAGGCGACTGTGTCCAGGGGGGGAAAGACCTAACCACCAGTTAAATATCAGGTATGTCTGACCAATTTTAAAAACGATTATTTCGGCGGTGGAAGGGACGCTAAATAAAAGAGCCACCTTGACAGAATGCAGCATTAGTGCTGCACAAGGTGGCTTTTTTACTTAAAATCGCCTGGGGGGGGGTAACAGGTTCCCTTTAAGTTGTCTCTTAATGACAACCTGTTTAGAAACAAAGATGACAGAGTGATAAGTTTCCTCGCCAAACAATGGAAAAGCACCGATCAGCAAAAATGGGACGACATAAAGGAGTAGGTACATACACCCTTAGACACCCCTTTAAATCCTTATTAAAAGCTTACCGTATATAATGTATGCCCTTCTTTAAGGGGTTATCCAGGACTTAGGGCTTTTTTTTTTTCCTGAGGGGTTAATAAACACTTAGCAGGTAGTTGCTAACAACCTGCCTGTCCTGCGATGCAAAGATCTCTCCCTATTCAGGCGGTGTATCCCATGCTTTTTTTTATAGTTAGGCCCCGTTAATATAGCTGAACGGAAAAGATGGAACTGCTCTGACGACATGTCACCAGAAGGAGAATCGGAGACAGAAGTGATCAGTCACAGGTCTGATCCAGAACAGATTGTCCCAGGGCACAAAATTACCTTCCTTTGTTTTTAGCCCATAGGAAAAAAAAAAACCTCCAAGTCCTGGATAATCCCTGTAATATGTCTTCCCTATGGGTATAAAAGAGTCCTGCAGACACCTATAAAGCCGTAATATGCATAAATGACGGATTGGTGATGTAAACCTAAATGTGGCTTTACAAGCTGGCATTTTGTTTGCAGGTTACCGGTCCCCTGGTTTCTGTTCTCGGTATTTAATGGTTTCAGTCCGGTGGCGGTGAGCAGCAATGGCTTGTTTTGTGCAATCGTCCTCCTCTTTCTCATGCTTCTCTTTGTCATATTCTCCATTGCTGCCTGCAAGTGGAAGATGAACAAGTTCCTGGGATTCACCATGTTCACATTGTACTTTGTGTTTGTGATTGTCAGTGTAATGCTGGAGGACAGGATCATTGTGTGCCCCATATCAATATAATGCCCCCAGTAACTATAGAGCAGCCACTGAACGGACCTCATTCAATGCTCGTATACATGGCGCACCGTCCTAACTTGATCATAAGTATATTTTCTTATTCAGTATATACCTGTTACTACTATATTTAGTCACAGCTGTGTTTTGACATAGAATATAAACTGTGTCCTCCGCCTAGAAATCTCCAACTCATCCATATACACAGACTGTATACGCACATTTCACTATGATGCCACCATTAGAGATGTCCTCCGAGCAATATGTGAACCCTGAATAAGACTGCAGAATAATAACATAATAAGAGAATGAAAATAAAACCAATCTCATTCCGAGAGGTAATGGTGTCTGTATCTGTATGTCGGCATTAAGTACAGGGCTCAGTCTGTGACAGCAGCAGTGGGTGGCAGCCATCTGATAGATCCAGTGTGTGGCACAGGGTTCGGCCAGGTTTACATTGGGGTAAGTATTGTAAAGGGCACCATTAAGGAGCTGTAGAAGAAACTTTGCTGATCAAGTCTATTGCCATCTGATAACACTAAAGGGATTATCATCATTAACCCATGAACTACCATTGATGCATCAATGCCAAGCAAGTGCTGAATATATTGGTGCACATTTTCAAAAAACCTTTTAATGCCAGCCTAGGTAAAGGAGTCTCTGCACATTTTTTTCAGGTCTTTAGGTAACCTGCGCTGCTGGTGGTGTATCCAATCCGTTATAAGAGTATCTAGTAGTGCTCGTATATCATGCTTGCGTCCCCGTGGCTGCATGATTTGCGGTTGTTAGCCTCAACACGTGAGGATTCCCTAACAGGCAAACAGTCGCAAATCATGCAGCCACAGGGACACAAAAAAAATATACAAGCACTACAAGATACTCAGATAACACCTGAGCATGCTCGGATAAGACGTTACCAGAGCACGTTTGCTCATCACTACTGTTAACCTTATCCCAAACTTTTATTGTTCTCCTGATGACGCTAGAGCACTTTGAAACGCGCCAACAATAAACGGCAGTTACCTTTATACTGGATTGGATTTCTATTTATTGGATACACCTCCGGCATTACAGGTTACCCAAAATTCATGTATGCCTGAATAAAACATTGGAACCTGTGGGGCTACAGCAGCTGGAGTGCTTTCTCCGATACCTTTATAGTGCTGTGTCTCACACAATAGCATCGGTGAGCAGTACCGCCTCTCACTTAATGGTGTTATCTGGAGGATACTCCACTGCACTCAATTGTGCCCACAGTTACTTCTCTGCATTTTTTTTTTTACATTTTACTATGTGGAAATGAAATCTGTGCCTGCTACATTAATAAACCATGCCTAAACTATAGGGATTAATCAGAATTTCCTATTGCTTGCAATTCTTACCACTAAAAATGTGGCATATCATTGGCAAAATTTTAGTGGTGCAGTTTACACCAAAACATGTTGTAAACCACATAATAAAAAGGTGGTCAATGTGTGATCCCTCCACCAGACACCTCGTGCTGAGCAGTGGCGCCTTGTGGTCCCGGCGTTAGATGTAGTAGAGCAAAGTGTGAGAAGCGATTTCTGTCCTCTTGAAAGGTTACTATGAGTAGACGGTACAAGGGGGTCAACCATTGCTTCTATGATCCTTGGGTGGGTTAGGATGTGATAACCATTAATTTCAGGCTTGGGTGACAGCATTATGACGCTGGCTACCGCAGGAGCTTCACCGTGTCAGGACAGCAGCCCTTATCGTCACTTCTCAAGTTGAAGAAGCAATAAGACACAAAATTTACAACTTTAAAAGACATTTAATTAAATAAAAGCAACACAACAAAAGGTCACAAGGCAACAATCATGAACAGATCTTCCATGCCACCTGCAAACCACCTTCATACATACGGTATCATTAGTACACGTGGTTCCTGGCAGGGTCAGTGCGCCTGTAAACCACAAGCGATCTGTAGACTCTTTACAGGGTTTTATGTACAGGGCAGGGGCAGTATCGCTGCTACATCTGACATGACCTCTCGTATACCTCCTGGTCTGTTTGCCGCCTTTTACAATGCTGCATTTATAACCTCTAGAACCGAAATGTCCGACCAATGTAAACAAGCCTCTTACCACAAAAATAAAGGGGATTTCTATAATAAACTCATCTCTTCTCAGTATATTATTTCTGGAAATATTACAAATCTACAGAATGTACAGCTCCAGACAGTACCAATATTCAGAGGAATGAGATGAAGGGACAACCCTTGGCAGAGCCACCTATTTCACAGCACGGCATAACGCTGAGTTTTCCAGTATGGAGGTGGCGTGTGCAGTACAGGTAACTGTGCATTAATCCCACGTACAGGATAGCGGCTATTCCTAAAACTATGTTGTAGAACTAAGCATTATATACCGTTATTACAAAACAGTATTCATAGTGCAAAGCCAGCGCCTCCCATGATCGCCAGCATTGGTAATAGTAGGAATGTAACAGCATTAAGTGCATGAGGTCCATTCATGTCAGCAATAACTTGATCCAAGGGTGCAAACAACAAGCGACCTAAGGGTCCGAGGGGTAGGAAAGCACCAGACTAGGCGAGCCTTGACTCTTATCTGGTCACTATTCAAAATTGTGTGTTTGGTGGGATAAGATAACCATAAGGTGCAAATAGCAGTGTCCTCAGCGACCACGAATAATCAAATCATGGAGTGCACTGGACCAATACTACATGGGCATAAGGGGCTGTGACCCTCTGCGATGGCATACAATTCAGTAGGTACTAATGTGGTCATGGATGTCCCACACAGGATGCTCCAATAGAGCAAATTGAAAAAGGATGTATGAACCAGACAACCGTAGCTACAGTAATGGCATCATGTCCTGGTTTGTCAGCTGTAACCAACATCTGCTGACATACACCACCTTATATCAGTAACCATAACATAGAGGTGAATGCATGAGGCCAGTTGCACTACCTCTGGTTAGCTCCAGTGGGGTCTCTGACCCGCCATCATAGCTAAGCTTACTCATCACTCCCATAGCTATAGGATTAGTGTATTTATTGCTGCGCCAATGCCGAAATCCCCCTCCAGATACGGTAATTCATAGCCGGCTGAACATGGTGATGTCTGAATGGATATTTGTCAGAACTCATTTTTACAACTGCAAACATCACACGGCACCCAGGACGTCTAATAAATAGCTAAAGAGAAGTTGGTGCCCGCACTATGAGGCACAGTAACATATTGCCCACAAAACATGTTCATCGCTCTCATCAGAAAATATAAAATAGACCGGTAAGGACTTACTAGGTATCGCTACCTACTGTACACAAAGGCTTTATATAACATTACGTATAAATATTCTGTGTAAACTACAAACACTCGGAATGATGTAAATCTCTCGCTCTCCTCTCTCCATAATTCAGAGACCTGATCCTCCCCGCTCAGGACAGGTGAGGGGTCACAGACTATACTCCCCCGCCTGCCTTTTATCATCCATTTTACACACAATGCATGAAAATCTGCCATATTGCTTGTTCCCTATGCTGGATCTCCCACAGCACACATGTATGCGCTGCCATCTGGCTCCGGCATCCTTGAAGTGGCAGCCGATCAGAAGACTCTCAGAGGAATGGATGCCCAAATGTCTTCCTGCATTCAGTGACGCCAGTACTTGGAGGACGGTCACAGATTTGGGTGCACTTCACCTGCTCAGGGGTAAGGCGATCATAGGCTGCTTTGTATTCCCGGTCGAACACATCTGTATGAAAGGGATGAAAGTGAATTACTAATACAAGAAAACTGATGCACAATTAAAGTATATATACAGTATATGACTGCCTGACCTACCAAACATTAACAGTGAAACACAACATCTTCTCATAAACATCAACTATCACACAGGGTATAATCCCAGTCAGCACCCAATTCAGCTGGAGGTTATACTGGGCTGAAGTTTACAGCTGTGATAATCCATCAACAAAGCGTCACCTATCCACAGGACCGGGAATAACTTGCAGTAAAGGGGTCCCATATTTCCTGTTGGAATAGAGTGGTGGCTGTGTATGTGACCTGCCGCTCCACTCAGTCTATGGGTCTGATAGAGATAGCCCAGTGCTGTACTTGGTGGTCTATATCAATCCTACACAGAGCGCATGTGTATCCATGGTTTTACTCTAATCGGGTCTACACGACCTCCATTCTGGTGATCAGTGGGTTTAGATAGGGGGTCTACAGGACCTTAATTCTGTGATTGGTGGGTTAGATAGGGGTATATAGGACCTCGATGAGGGTGGTCAGGTTAGAGGAGGGTAACTTATAACTAGTATCCACCTATTCATGTTCAATGGAATCCAAACAGTAGCAGATATTGATCAAAGTTCGATACAACGCTTGGAAAAGTTGACAATTCTCAAGTGTTGAGGACTCTTTATTTAAAGACTAACTATGTAAGGATTTGAGGTCCCTTAGCTGGCCATAAACATGAGGGACAAACATTCATTTGACAGCTAGCTCTCCCGACTTTCCCACACGCGACTGCTCAGATCGCCTCAGCCAGTGATTTATCTTCCCTGAAAACAAAAGGATCAGATGTTTAAATTCCAACTGGCCGGCATCTTGTGTCGGTGAAGAGGCGGGATACACGTTAGGTAGTCAGTGGGTTTTGCCGACTTTCTTATAATTGGAATTGGGGCCTTTAAACCCATTCGCAACAGTGATTGTTCCACCCAGATAAAGAACAAGATATGATGAGTGACGGCTACAAGGAATGTCCACAACTTGTCATACAGATAATATTAATGGTCGTGGTCCCAAGGAGCCGTGGACCACCCAAACCCTTTCACATTACAAAGCATCACAGCCATAACGATGCAGTGACATGTCGGATGAGTCGCTGAGCTTGGCCTATAAGGAGGGTAATGAAGTTACATTATCATCACAGGTCGCTGACACTTACCTATGTCAATGTTCTCTCTTCCCAGAGCTACGAGAGACAGGAACAGAATCTCTCGATACAAACTCCTACAAAACAGCATATAAAAGGGTTACTCCCTAGAAAACAACCCCTGCCTGAATGACAGACATTAAAGATCTGCAGAATATAGGAATGAGCACAGTAGTCATAGAAGATACGAAAACACCAAATTCGTCATGTTAGATTTATAAAACTTCCATGTGCCGTACGTTTTAGTGATTCAACTTGAAATAACAGTTCTGGAGCATCTTCTCCAATAAGTCTGTAATCTATAACACCTCGATTACGCCTGGAAATACTCCCATTTGTACATTAGTGTAATGGTTTCCTTGGGTAATAGGGGATTCTAGACACAGTTAGTGCTGACTGGACTGTAAAAAGAATGTAGGGACGCAACCCAGTTGTCAATTTATTTGTTGATTTCCAGGAGTAATAACAGAGGATCGCATAGTAGGACAAGTCCTCCAAAACGGGCATGTAATTTACTGAACCAGAGAGCAGACAGGAATCTGCTGTATGTCCGCTTTCTGCAATGGCGTCACTGAAGAGAAGCCCATTTGGGGACAGCGAGATCAGCCCCCCTCCACTCAGCGGCACGGTCCTTCCCAGCTATAAAGTAAGACTGTGTTAGTTGCTGTACCTCTGCCGTGGGCTCTTTGGGCTAGGCTGCAGGGACTCCAGTATCTGACTCATAGGAACATACACATTGTTGCTCTTGATGCTCCTCACAAGACCTCGGAGAAACTCCTGATTATAGGTCTCCTCCTGTTTGTACTGGGCAAGGACCAGTGGGGGCTCCTGGGCTGGAAAAAGCAGTAGGAGAGGAATGTTACATGACACTCGGGGACTGTAGCCTTGTCTCTACATTGCTGCACCATGTGGTTTATCCAATGCTTCTTAGTAAGATTAAAACCAGGAATAATAGGCAAGATTAAAGAAAAATAAAATATGTTGCATAAATGTCGTTACCATCCATAAAAGGGGATGTCCAGGACTATTGCATTCTTACTATGGGCCTAAAAACTAAGAGGCAGGTAGCTGCTAATGGAGGCAACTACCTGCCTATTCTCCCCGGCCAAACTCAGAGTGGTCACCAACCTCTGCTGCCGGTGGTTTATCTGCTCAACATAATCAGATCAACTCTTCGGTTTCTGGGCTGCTCTGCTGACAGGGTGTGACTGTCGCCCTCATGCTGATTGACAGCCCGCTGATCACAGTTAGGCAGTGGGTAGTCGGCTGTCAAAAAGTATGATGTTGGCAGTCAACAGAGCAGCTGAGCTGTTTTTTGACATGATGTCGCTGGAAGCCGGCAGGAGGGGTCTGTGACCGCTCTGTACTGGGCGAGATCGGCGTTGGGCACAGCAGGCAGGGAGTTGGCAACTACCTGCCTGTTAGTTCTTAGGCACATAGTAAAAAAAAAAAAAAAATACAGTAGAAAAAACCCCTTTAAAAAACACTTCTACAAAACCAGCCTGTGTCTGAACGCCTATATACCAAGCACGATCCTTAGTGGACACTTCTCTAAATGCTACATGTAACGCCTGAAAACAGAGCACCCTTGTTTAGAAGGGAAGGGGGTTGTCTCAAAGACAAGGTCAGTCCAATCTATGTTTTATAGCATAAGAATATCTTGGGTGTGAGCGAGGAAGGGGAAATGGGGAGCAGAGAACCGTTAGGCATGAATGGTTTTTGCATTGGGGTGCCCAGTCTGTCCATGCATTACCATGAACTTTTTGCAGCAGGAATAACCAATAATATAATGTGTATAGCGTGCACGGATTCTCCACCGATGGTACATGTCACAAGAAAGAAGGATGGGACGTGTCGGGATTTTATCATGCCTGATCCTTTGTTCTCATGGGAGAAAGCTGCCCTCAGAGTTGTATGGTCGACACTTTCTTCTCTCTCCTCATTGACAACATTTTGGCACTCAGCCCAGCAGAATATTCATGTCTATGGGGGAGTCCGCTGAATGCGTGATTGGTGAAGGGACACCTCCTGTGCATGGGCACTACAAATAACGAAATGTTATTATTTTCAATGAAACGTGTTCCCGACACCAACCAAAGGCCACAGCAGTTTAGAATAGGTAGAGCCGTATCTGAATATGTTTGCTTCTAGCTCTATACATAAACGATAATAATGTGCGGCATGAGAGTAAATCATCATGTGGTTACTCACAACAGACACACAGATAACGAAGACACACAAATACATCATCATAGATATCCAGACCTCAAACATCATGAAGAACGGTGCAGGCTTTCAGGATCGCATTGATCAATGAGGAATATCCAGAAAACCTGCATGGTGGGGAGGTCTGGGAGGCGGACAGAGGGCAGAGCGATACACCCAGGCAGAGGGCGACCATAGGACAAAGGTTATCTGCAAGATCATCTTATTACAGTACTTACAGAGGAGCCCCATCTCCGTATAAAACTGACACACAACTGAACCGCTTATAGTTTCCTTAAATAGGATATTACCATCTTAGTAAGTAATGGCAAACCAAAAATAAGGTAGATCTTGCAGAGAACCAGTTGAAAGCTGAACTGCGGATAGCGTTTGAGAAAGAAGGAAGCAAAATACTGCAATGATGTACATTACAAACTTTTAAAGATTTACAAAGTTTTGAGACTAATTCAATAAAAAGTTTAGTTACTCTTTAAAGATAGCTGGGGATCTGACCTGTGGGGCTCTCACTGATTGTGAGATGGTAGGGAATGCTTCATAGCAGCAGCCAGGGAGACTGGGGCATACTGCAGTTCTGTGCACAGCTGGCCGGTCCAGGAGCGCCCCTGTGCAGGGAACCATAGTCGGCTACAATTACTCTGAAGCAGCCCCTTCATTCTCAGGATTAGTGGGGTCCCAGAGGTGTCATAACTTACTGACATAGGAAAGTGGAGCTCCACTTTATAACTATTGCTGTCTTTACATCAGATGCTACAACATTTGCCATCAAAAGTGGTATTATTGGGATACATTTGGTCATCACATAAGCGCCATGTGCGTGGTGTTATCGGCTCATCTCTGGTAGGACAATTAACACTTAGTTCTCCAAAAACAGAGTAGCCATGCAAAACTAGACAAAGTTCACCAAAGGCCCATGTAACAACTGGGACTCACTCTCATAAACTACAGTGCAGTTCTGACCTGTAGATAAAACAAGATTAAAAGTCAGTATAAACTGAAGCAAGAAAAACATAGTAAATCTGCATTCACAATGGAGTTTACAAGATCCACTTCCCTACTTGACGTAATTTACCAAAAAATGGAAATGGATCAAAGCACAGGGAATATGGAAAGGAATAACAGTGTGAACGCAGCCCGTTACCACAAGTAAAGTGGCAATAAAACCTACTTAAAGTGTTCCATAGGATGTAGAGTGGCTGCCGAGGATCCTGGTGGAGCTTCAGATTGTCCCATAAGACTTGAATAAGGACGTGTTTGCTGTCTTCAGGCACTGAAATCCTGGGAATCTGCGGGGAACAGTCAAATTAAAGGAAACTTAGAATAATTAATAAATCTAAAACTTTGAAAAATACTGCTTCCACCACACAGGTTACTGACTTGCTGATTTCCCTGGAGATATGCTGAACGTAAAGTGAAAGGGAATCTGTCACCCCTTTTTTCGAATATGAGCTGCCGGCACAGACATCAGTAGCTTATCTACAGCAATCTGTAATGCCGTAGATAAGCCCCCAGTGTAACCTTAAAGATAAGGAAAAAGAGTTAGATTATATCCACCGGGGGGCGATCCATTCCGGCGCCTCCCATCTTCATACGATGCAGTCCTCTTCTTTCCTTCCTGTCGTGGCTCCGGCGCAGTGCTCTGCCCTGTTGAGGGCAGAGCGGAGTACTGCAGTGCTCAGGCGCCGGGAGAGGTCCGGCGCCTGCGCACTGCAGTATTCCGCTCTGCCCTCAACAAGGCAGAGCAGTGCGCCTGCACCTGAGCCACGACAGGAAGGAAGGAGGAGGACTGCATCGTATGAAGATGGGAGCCGCCGGATCGCGACACCCATGGGACTGGACCGCCCCCCCCCCCCGGGGAGTATAATCTAACTCTTTTTCCTTATCTTTCAGGTTACATCGGGGGCTTATCTTACACGCAAAGTCTTCTCATCTAAAGTCCACCATACGTTCAATCCCAGTAGGGCAATATCTGCGAGCAAAGAGGATTTGCTCTTCGGAAAAGGCATATCAAAATCAGGCTGCAGATTTATACTCTAGATTTAGAGAAAGAGGATATGGTCATACGCAGATTCGTAGGGCCTATAATAGGGTACAAGAAATACCCAGGGACCAATTGTTATATAAGAAGAATTCCAAATCTAGGGACAATAATCAAGTTCGATTAATTACTCCTTATAATGATCAATGGGACAAATTTACTGGTATAATTAATAAACATTGGCATGTGTTACAATCAGATCCCATTTTGAAAAGGACATTGTCTGTTAGACCTTGTATTACGGCCAAAAGATCTAAAAATCTTTCAGATTTACTTGTAAGGAGTCATCTATCCTCCAATGAAAAAGTACAAAAAGGTATCTTTGGTGAACTTCAAGGATTTTTTCCATGCCGAAACTGTAAAGCATGCTCTAATACACTAAAAACGAACAATTTTCAAAATTCAGATCAATCTAAGACATTTTCGATTAGAAAATGTCTTACTTGTTCATCTAAGGGTGTAATATATTATGCAAGTTGTCCTTGCAAAAAAATCTATATAGGAATGACTACAAGAGAGCTTAGAATAAGAATTCGTGAGCACGTTCGAGATATCGAAAAATCTAAAGAGGCCAAAGATGAGGATCAATTGAAGACTTTACCGAGACACTTTCGTGCATTTCATCATTCTCAAGCAGGTGATCTTCGCGTTTTCGCAATTGATCAGGTATCCTTGGGTGTGAGGGGTGGAAATTTATTTCAAATTCTATCACAAGTAGAAAGTAAATGGATCTATAGGCTTAATACTATGATACCAGATGGTCTAAATGAGAGTAATGGTTTTGGGTCCTTTTTATAAAATAGTCAATACTGAGTATAAGTTTTTAATTCAGCTTCAGTTTTATTAATTTTTATTCTTATATTTTTTCAGTTTTTTTTGCCATTTTTCATCATGTGACTCACCTCGATACCAGTTCGATCTCATGTGCGGACTATACTTTATACAATACAGAAGAAGATTGGCATCTTACTATTTAAGAAGAATTTTTGAAAAGATTGCCTCTATTATGTGGGAGTAAATGTTTGAAATTTCATATGTGGACCCTCTGTCTATTGTTATATTATGTCATATTCTTGTACCTAAAAAAAGTTTTTTATTGTTATTTAATCTTACACGAGATATAAGTTTAATTATGTGATTCACTTCACATTATATGTAAATTATGTGTTATATAATTTTCGTATATTTAGTCTAAGTAGCACTAATTTTTTCACTATACAGTGGGTATAATTTTTAAATTTTGGTATTATGATATATCATGTTCACTGCATATTTTTAGTGCACCTTCTTATTTAATTTTCATTATTCTTTATTTCTTATTTTTATTTATATTCTTTATATGTTCAGGTTTGATTGCATGTACATTCAGAAAAATTTTTTTCTATTTGGTGTGCATCAATATTTATTATTATTATTTTTTAGTGAAATATTCAAACATTTGTTCATTTTCTTTTTGTTATTATTCCTTCAAGTACAGTCTGCTTAGGTCTGATTGTACGCATGCCCAGAATGTTCCTCACTTGAGGTCTCCTGATATGCTCACCAGGTGCGCTCGTGGTGTCTTGTTGCCTTGCAACAGGATCCATTTGCTCCCTATGAGCGTGAAAGGAGGATCTCCTGTTTAAAAGCGGGGAGAGATCAGCGCATGGGTCGTTAATCTTCAGACCTTTAGAAAGAGGAGTCATTCTGTTCCGTTCTTGGGACTTCATTGTGCATGTTTTTAGTTAGCATTACACCTGATATGTGATGTTGCTTATTGGATAGTGACTCCATATATACTAATTCTGGGGCTCTTGTAAATCACGCATCCTGAAGAAGCTACGGCGTAACGCGCGTAGGGGCGGCAGGCAGCGGCAGCATTCTGGGCACTAAAGTAAGTGAGTCTCAGCACCTTCATGCAGTGAAAACTGTCCATGACATTTACGTTTTTTTGTATACTATACAATAGCTAGCTAGCACTTGCTTTGATGGTAACAATAGCGGGCTTATCCCTGCTAGTAGTTGTTTAGATTTACCTTTAGATCAATATCAGCGGGCTAATACCTGCTATTATGTGTACTATCTACTTATGCAAATGTGACTAGGGGGCAGCAGGCAGCAGCAGCATTCTGGGCACTTAAAGTAAGTGAGTCTCAGCACCTTCATGCAGTGAAAACTGTCCATGACATTTACGTTTTTTCTGTATACTATACAACAGCTAGCTAGCCCTTGGTCTGTTGGTAACAATAGCGGGATTATCCCTGCTAGTAGTTGTTTGGATAATCTTTACCCTTAGATCAATAGCAGCGGGCTAATACCTGCTACTATGTGTACTATCTATTTATGCAAATGTGTCTAGCAGAGCACCCAGTAGATTAATTCAATTAACGGGGCGACAGGGAGCAGCAGTACTTTTGTCACTCCTTGTAAGTGAATCTCAGCACCTTTGGATTACTCAAGGTTGCTGGATTTCTTCATATAGTGAAAACTGTTTATGACATTTACGTCTTTATGTATACTATATAATAACGGGCTGACCCTTGCTCTGATGGTTGCAGTGGCGGGCTAATCCCTGCTGGTAGCTGCTGGTATAATTTTTACTTTTAGATCAATAGCAGCGGGTCACTTCCTGCTACTATTTGTACCATCTAAATTATGCAAACGTGATTAGCGCAGCACCTTGAAGATTAATTCAATTAACGGGTGAGATTTATTACTACGCATTGTGTGTGATAAAAATTCCTTAATATTGATTGTATACATTGAGATACTTATTTAGGTGTGAGTTTGTGTCTATTATGTCTATCACTGCCTGCATTAGCAACGATGCTCTGTTTTTAATTTTTGTGTAATAAAATTTACTATTTTTGCTAAAACTCTTTGGATCCCTAATTCTTGCTTAATTGTTCAGACAGGGAAATTTATTGATGTATATCGTGTTTTGAGTTGTGCTATTACGTGTTTCCCATTAGTAGGGGATATTCTTGCATTTAAAGCATTACAGATTGCTGTAGATAAGCCACTGAGGTCGGTGCCGGCAGCTCATATTGGAAAAAAGGGGTGACAGATTCCCTTGAAGACAACACGTGAAAAGACATTAGGAGGCACGAAGCCCTGATGTCCAGGATCAAGTCTCCGCTCACCTTCGAATGTCTGTTGCAATGTTCAGAAGATAAGATTAATCCAGGCAGATTAGTAGGAAGATCCAGCCTCCGAAAGTACCACACCAAGTTCCAAAAAACAATGGGGTGATGGTCCACAAAACCCGACACGGTAATCGCTGGGTCCCCCTCATTCTCCAGCAGACTTTCCAGTTCTTTCAACACTACGAGGGGGCTGAGGTAAGGGACCGTGATCGGCTCAGGGTGCGACGTCCTCCAGTCCAGAGAGTCCTGACATCAGTGATCAGAGGGTAGACGAGTTACTTATGGACGCTATCAGCTAAATTATCAATATGACACGATGCGGGCAGGATGGCGAGGTAGTACAGACACCAACATCCTTATGTTACAGAAAACATTAGAAACATTTCTCACAACTCCTGATAGTCCAGTGTGTTAGTAACACAATTTCCCGAAATTCTAACTACAACTTTGTTTCACTGAGATGTGGGGCACGATTATAGGACAAGGCAACATGAGAAAATCTGCTAACAATAGGAGCTGATTGGTAAATATCACTTCTTATATTGAACACCTAGGAGGGAGAAGTATTGAGAAGTTCACCAGGACATCTCCTTACAGCGACCCACCCTCTTACATTACATACAGGTAGAGACATTACTGAGCTTGCATGTGCTCAATCAGGAGCAAGGGATAACTGCTGGCAGACAACGCTGGACCAAGTCTGTGCTGCAGGCACTTGCTTAGGCCATGTTCCCACATAGCTATGTAAACGTGACATTTTTCTGCTGCATTGTTTTATGCAGAAAATCTGCTGCGCTTAACTGTTCGAAAAGATGTGATTTCATGACAAACCCATGCCCACTGTGCTTTTAATAATGCTTGTGATCGTGTGTCTTTTGGTGTATTTCTATTAATTTCTAAGAGAGAGTGAAAAAAATGCCTAAAAAAAAGTACTGGATTCTAGCATTTAGACAGTAAAAATAGCTGCATCCAATCTTCACTACAAATTATAAAAAAGTCAGGGTATTGTGGTGCGAATGCCTGTAGAAAAATACAGCACTAAAAAAAATACAGCCGGTTTCACACTCAGGTATCACGGCCTTAAAAAGAAAGACATTGAGCATTTTACTGACAAAACCCTACTAGAAAATGATTTCATTACAGTAGAGGCGCACAGAGGCAATCCGTGCCTGTCTGCAACGCAACACATGACTCCATGTAGGACTACTGGGCCAGGATCAGCTGCTCCTTTGGATGCCATGTAGGACTACTGGGCCAGGATCAGCTGCTCCTTTGGATGCCATGTAGGACTACTGGGCCAGGATCAGCTGCTCCTTTGGATGCCATGTAGGACTACTGGGCCAGGATCAGCTGCTCCTTTGGATGCCATGTATGAATACTGGGCCAGGATCATCTGCTCCTTTGGATGCCATGTAGGACTACTGGGCCAGGATCAGCTGCTCCTTTGGATGCCATGTAGGACTACTGGGCCAGGATCAGCTGCTCCTTTGGATGACATGTATGAATACTGGGCCAGGATCAGCTGCTCCTTTGGATGCCATGTAGGACTACTGGGCCAGGATCAGCTGCTCCTTTGGATGACATGTATGAATACTGGGCCAGGATCAGCTGCTCCTTTGGATGACATGTATGAATACTGGGCCAGGATCAGCTGCTCCTTTGGATGCCATGTAGTACTGGGCCAGGATCAGCTGCTCCTTTGGATGCCACGTAAGAATACTGAGCCAGGATCAGCTGCTCCTTTAGATGACATGTGAGGAAAGCTCCATTACATTTCTACTTTAAAAGAACCCTGAAGACCTTCTGTCCTCTACATAGAAAGCCATCAACAACATCCAGTAGCTAATGACCTACTTCTATATGCAAGAACAAACTTTATTTATATGAATTATCTGAATAAAACTCTTTCTTTCGCCTCTCTGTTGAAGATATTAGCAATCAAAGTATTGGCACATAATGAGTTAATTTTTTTTCTCTCTCTCTCTCTTTTTTTTTTTAAGTCCATTTGGGTGTCACTAGATACTTTTCACTGGGGTACTTTCTCGCACAGTATGAGTTTCCCAATCATAGCTATGCAGCAACTTACTAGAGAGCACACTTCCCACCATAGCGGAGGTTTCTCAGTGTGTGAGATGTAAGGATACAGAGCTGATATCCTCCTGTCACTTCTCGCAGGATTGTAACACCTTTCAGATAAACTACATGTGTAGCTGTGTCACATTGCAAATTTGTAACCCTGTCAGCTCTGCTGTACCGTCCCCTCCACAAAGCCTGAACAGAGATGAGAACTCAAGTCAGGATGAGCAATGCCAGAGATCCAAGCAGACAAGGTGATGAGGCTCTACACAATGGAATTCAGAACTGTACCCAAGTACCATGGATGGAATGTAAACTTACCCGGTCACACAGCTGTACAGGTGTCAGTGTAATTGTGGCATTGTCTGCCATTGTGTACATGAACCAGTCAGCTCAGGATGCACAATGCTGCTGTATACATCCCACTCAATTAATAAAACATACAAAGTGAAATATAAATTTGGACTGATACATCGCAAAACAAGCCAATCTTTACGATACTTCTGTCTTTCTGTTCATGAACCAAGAAGCCCAGCCTGAGCGATGCTAGAAACCCCAGATAAGCTGATGGCACACTACACAATGAAATTCATTGCTGTACTCAAACACCCTGAGAAGAAGTACGTTCCCCTAGTAAAAAGTAACTACGGTAATAAGACCTTCTTGGGCTAATGCACACTCATTTGGTGCCAATACTCTGACTGTCAATATCTCTGCAATGAAGAAGCAAAATTAAGATATAAAAATTAAAACAAAAAACGTTTTATTCCTCTCTGTAGCCACTATTACGTGTGTCCAGTTTGATATGAAAAATTTGGAAAACCCCTTACTGACATGCCCGTACGTCATAGCCGGCTCCCTGACTTTGCTGTGGGCTCGATGATAGGAGCTTGGAATGACGCGCACCCCTGCAGGCGCAAGTTGACTGCTGCTGTCAGACGGGCGGAGATCCATCAGCTGCTGTTAGAAGCACATGATGGCTGATTAAATCAGCCATCATTTGCGGGGAAAGATGTGGGCTCAATGTCCGTACCCACATCAAAGGCAGGCACACGACTTTTGATGTTCAAGTACATTAAATGTAGTGAAGGGGCTAAGAGGTACTCCGGGGAGATAAAATATGACATTGTCCCAGACGAGAGGGGGAGCAGCTCCTGTCACATGGAATTACAAGGGTTATGAAGATAATTAAAGTGCAATGTGCATCTCATCTTTATAGTGTATGAGGGCAGGGACGGTACAAATTTTTCTTTTTATCTCCCCGTAGTACCTCTTTAATAGGACCTGCCTGTAAGACTCTGGACATCATAAATTGGCCAGCATGCTCACTGTGTCTCCATGCTGAGACAGGAGAAGAAATTAAGAGTAAAGTCTATTATTTTGGTCAACCAAAAGAGTTGGTGCCCGGACATTGTTATATGAGCATGTTAATGTAGAATTACAGGGTCACATACAGTGGATGTCTGAAAGTTAGTAGGCAGGCTGCCAGTCGAGACATGGCTCAGATTGCAAGATGGCTTCTCATCCAAAGGGCTGAACGTACTGATGCTTCTCGCTACAGGGAGACTTGGAGAAGTGGCTTCGCTACTATTATTTTTCCTCCTTGCTGACGGGATCTGTATTATCCGGACATTTGTCTCCTCTGATTTAGTTTTCCTACTGAAATAAAAGCAAAGAGAAAAAAAAAAAAAAAAAAGTACATGTAGTAAGAATCATGAGTGATTTAAAGGAGCATTAAGCTTTTAGCAAATCTAGGTAATTCACTGTAAAGCGAACAATTAAACAATTTTGTAATAAGAGCCCCTGTACCAAAAATAGCTAGGTCTCTGCTTGCCTTCAATGTTTATACTTGTATAGTGTATCTGTCTTATTATATTTTATATGAGCAAATCGGTGGCGGTGTACGGCCCCATTATTAAGTCTATGGGTTTGTGCACTCACTCTCAGAGTGGAATATGAAGCCACACTTATTATTGAGCCCATACAATAATCTGTGCAGACAACTTTTGAAGGAGATACACACATCAGAGCAGAGCAGTGTTTAGAGCGATTGTTGGAGGCATAAAAACCCAGATGGACAGCACTAGATATATGAAGATTGTTTTAGCAAATGATAGGTAGCCTTTAACTCTTTCTGGGCTATGGGGAACGATCAATATGTTGTGAATCGATGCATTTGTCAGTATTAATAAGTAACAGCATGGGGCAAGCTCTAATACAGTTCTATGGTTTATTGCTTGAACATTTAAAGAGATACTAGTCCACTTTTCAGTAGGGGCTCTGGTACTCTTCTAAGTGCACTGCACCTTTGCCTACTGATATATCCAAGTCCATCCCCGAGTCTGCGGCGTTTCTCGCTTGATGAGATGTGTGTGTGTTTCAGTGGCAGAAGCTGTGAAGTTTTCATGGAAAATTGCAGTACAATCCTAAATACAAACCTTGGATTAAAAGAAAATGACGGAGAAATGATTTCAGACTTGGGTCTTTGAGATGCCACAGAAGGAATCGGCATGCATTCTGTGGAAGGGCTGGATTTCAGGAAGTATCTAGTAGAGAGACAATGGTGAGGATTTGGGCATTTGCTGATATATCAGACACATTATTCTGCTCCTTGCTAGATTTAGCCTATTCCTGTGCCCTTATTCTACATTCCAACTGTAGGAACCTTACCTTCCAGGGCGGCGCAAATCTCGGATTTCAACATTAAGGAACGGTAGGAAGGGACTGCCACAGAAGGGACAAGTTGTGTTCAGATTCGAGTCGTCTGCTGTCCAGCCTGCCATAATCTCTTCATCGTGAACAAGGCAATCACAGGTCAGACATCGCGAGCAGCTGGAGATCAGGACCTTCAAAGAAAAAAGTGCAGACAATTCTATTATGTTGAAATCACAAATCTCTGCGCCACTGATCTAAATTAAAAGCTACTGACTATCAAGAGACTGCTGCAGGCCCTTGTTAACCAGTGTCCCATATAAAATGAAAACGGCATAAACTCACCTTCTAGACCAGCAGTCTAGAGTCTCCACTATGTCGGTGCCGAGTATGCAGGCAGTAGTGTAGCACTGTTATGCCATGTGAGCGCTGCGGCACATCAGCGGCCGCTGATATGACAATGTTGCGCTAGTGCCAGAAGACATAGTGATGACCATGCCGGAGCTGTGCTGATCCAAAAGGTGAGAGCATGCAGTTTTTATTTTACAGGGGGGACGGTTTAATTTGAGAAGAGGCTGTCCAAGTAAACAACCCCCATTGAAGCTGAAGGTTCAGCAGCCACTACAAGAGAACTGTGGTAATACAGGGCCCTGATTCACAAATATACATAGTCGTGCAAAGTCTCCCACAGTGAGCTGGTAGTCCTGGGCAGGAGACACACTTCCGATATATTTAAAACTAGCTGAAGAGCCTGGCGCTCTCCGGGCATAGTAATTGACTACGGTTAGTTATAACAAATTATAATGATATCTATAGATAGCTGAGTGTATAGCCCCGCCCACTCCGCATAGCCACATTCACTAGAATATCCCACATCATCCCATCAGCCAGAGCCACCGGACTACTACCACTAATATCCCACATCATCCAGTCAGCCAGAGCCACCGGACTACTACCACTAATATCCCACATCATCCCGTCAGCCAGAGCCACCGGACTACTACCCCTAGTATCCCACATCATCCTGTCAGTCTGGGGTCAGAACCATAGCGCTAAGTGGAACGGTCCTAACTTCCATACCACGGATCTCTTTAAGAGAGGCCTGGGATCAGTACCATAGCGCAGAGTGGATTGGCCCTCACTTCCATATCGGGGATCCCTTTAAGAGAGGCCTTGGGTCAGAACCAGAGCGCTGAGTGGATTTGCCCTAACTTCCATACCAAGGATCCCTTTAAGGGAGCCTGGGATCAGAACCAGAGTGCTGAGTGGATTTGCCCTGACTTGCATACCAATGATCCCTTTATTAGAACCCTGGGGTCAGAAGCAGAGCACTGAGGGATATGCCCTAACTTCCATACAGGAGATCCCTTTAACAGAGCCTGGGGTCAGTACCAGAGCATTTGAAGGCAACTGCCCTGACTTCCATGTCGGGGATCCCTTTAAGAGAGGCCTGGCGTCAGAACCAGAGCGCTGAGTGGATTTGCCCTGACTTCCATACAGGAGATCCCTTTAACAGAGCCTGGGATCAGTACCAAAGCACAGAGTGGATTTGCCCTAAATTCCATACCAATGATCCCTTTAAGAGAAACTGGGGTCAGAACCACAGAGCTGAGTGGAACGGTCCTAACTTCCATACCGGGGATCCCTTTAAGAGAGGCCTGGGGTCAAACCCAAAGCCCTGGATGGATTTGCCCTGACTTCCATACCAATGATCTCTTTAAGAGGGAAGATATGCCTATATGATAGAGGATGTGTATATGGGCACAGGAGGGGGGGATTCATTTCTGTCATGTGCTCTCTGCTCCTTTTTGGGGGGCAGACAATGGCTAGGAGCTTATGTTCACAGGGATGCTATATTTCTCCCACCATGTCAGTGTCTGCTGAGGTGTTGTCAAGTGGGAAAACTTGTTCATAGCAACCAATCACAGATCAGCTTCTTTTTACCAGCTCTGGTGAAATGAGAGATGCTTAGTGACTGGTTGCAAGGAAAACTGTTGCTCATAGCAACCAATCATAGCTCAGCTTCTTTTGAACAGCTCTGTTGAAATGAAAGATGCTTCGTGATTGGTTGGTGACACACACACACATTCATCTAATATATAAAGCTCAAGTGTGTGTATGTATGTATGTATGTATGTATGTATGTGTGTGTATGTCCGGGATTGGCATCCGCACCGTCGCAGCTACAGCCACAAAATTTGGCACGGTCACACATCTGGACCCCAAGAGTGTCGTAGGCTATGTTGTGAGGCGAAATTTTAACCCCGCGTGTTCCAATTCACCAAAACAATTTTGCCCCTATCTACATAATGGGGAAAAAGTGTGTGTATCAAGCCCCGCCCCTCATTATGATGTCATAATGGTTGCCATGGCGACGCTGATGTCATCATAGGTTGCAAGCCCCGCCACTCATTATGATGTCATAATGGTTGACCATGGGATGGAGGATGTGTGATGAGTATATGGGCACTGGACTATGGGATGGAGGATATGTATGACAGGTATATGGGCACGGGACTATGGGATGGCGGATAAGTATGATGGGTATATGGGCACAGGACTATGGGATGGCGAATATGTATGATAAGTATATGGGCACGGGACTATGGGGTGGAGGATGTGTGATGGGTATATGGGCATGGGACTATGGGATGGAGGATGTGTGATGGGTATATGGGCACTCGACTATGGGATGGAGGATATGTATGATGGGTATATGGGCACGGGCCTATGGGATGGAGGATAATTATAATTTGTTATAACTAACCACAGTTAGTTACTATGCCCGGGCAGCGCCGGGCTCTTCAACTAGTTTATATATATATAGAGATAAGACACCTTTAAACTCAAAGTACCTTGGCTGGAACAGGCACCGCTACGCTCTATGTGTACACAGCATCCAGCTGTCAATCAGCTTCTGGAGGAGCTTGGGAGAGTCAGGGGGAGCGATCCCAACATAAGGAAACCAGACTCAATCTCTTTGACATATTTTATGCTTGCCATTAGTCAAATGGCACAATATGTCCCCTAGCAATGCTGCCCTCACATTGGAAAACATGGTCTGATTAGAGAGCTGCTTTAAAGGGGATCTGCCACCCCATTTTTCGCCTATCAGCTGCCGCCACTGACATCAGGGCCTTATCTATAGCATTCTGTAATGCTGTAGATAAGCCCCCGATGTAACCTGAAAGACAAGAAAAAAAAAAAAAGTTAGATTATACTCACCCCGGCGTTCGGTCCGGTCAAATGGGTGTCTCCGTCCCGTCCGGCGCCTCCCATTTTCATACACTGGGTGCAGAATTATTAGGCAAGTTGTATTTGAGAGGATTCTTTTTATTATTGAATAACAACTATTTTCTCAATCAACCCAAAAGACTCAGATATCAAAGCTTAATATTTTTGGAAGTTGGAGTGGGTTTTTTTTTGAGATTTGTCTATCTTAGGAGGATATCTGTTTGTTAAGGTAACTATTACAGTGAATAATTATTAGGCAACTTAATAAAAAACAAATATATACCCATCTCACTTGTTTATTTTCACCAGGTAAACCAATAGAGCAACACAAAATTTAGAAAAAACACATTTCTGACATTCAAAAACAGAAAAAAAATCAGTGACCAATATAGCCACCTTTCTTTACGATGACACTCAAAAGCCTTCCATCCACAGATTGTGTCAGTTGCTTGATCTGTTTACGATCAACATTGCGTGCAGCAGCCACCAGAGTCTCCCAGACACTGTTCGGAGAGGTGTACTGTTTTCACTCCCTGTAGATCTCACATTTTATGAGGGACCACAGGTTCTCTATGGGGTTCAGATCAGGTGAATAAGGGGCCCATGTCATTGTTTTTTCTTCTTTTAGACCTTTACTGGCCAGCCACGCTGTGGAGTATTTGGATGCATGTGATGGAGCATTGTCCTGCATGAAAATCATGTTTTTCTTGAACGATACCGACTTCTTCCTGTACCACTGCTTGAAGAAGGTGTCTTCCAGAAACTGGCAGTAGGTCTGGGAGTTGAGCTTCTCTCCATCCTCAACCCGAAAAGGTCCCACAAGTTCATCTTTGATGATACCAGCCCATACCAGTACCCCACCTCCACCTTGCTGGCGTCTGAGTCGGAGTGGAGCTCTCTGCCCTTTACTGATCCAGCCTCGGGCCCATCCTTCTGGCCAATCAAGAGTCACTCTCATTTTATCATTCCATAAAACCTTAGAAAAATCAGTCTTAAGATACTTCTTGGCCCAGTCTTGACGTTTTTTCTTATGTTTCTTGTTGAAAGGTGGTCGTTTTTCAGCCTTCCTTACCTTGGCCATGTCCCTGAGTATGGCACACCTTGAGCTTTTTGATACTCCAGTAACATTGCAGCTCTGAAATATGGCAAAGCTGGTGGCAAATGGCATCTTGGCAGCTTCACGCTTGATTTTCCTCAATTCATGGGCATTTATTTTGCGCCTTTTTTTATCAACACGCTTCTTGTGACCTTGTTGGATATTTACCATGAAACGCTTGATTGTTCGGTGATCACGCTTCAAAAGTTTGGCAATTTCAAGACTGCTGCATCCCTCTGCAAGACATCTCACAATTTTTGACTTTTCAGAGTCTGTCAAATCTCTCTTCTGACCCATTTTGCCAAAGGAAAAGAAGTTGCCTAATAATTAAGCACACCTTATATAGGGTTTTGATGTCATTAGACCACACCCCTTCCTCATTACAGAGATGCAAATCACCTGATTTACATAATTGGCAGTTGGCTTTCAAGCCTATACAGCTTGGAGTAGGACAACATGTATAAAAAGGATGATGTGATCAAAATACTCATTTGCCTAATAATTCTGCACCCAGTGTACGATGCTTCTCCCTCCTTGCTTCTCCTTCAGCTCCTGCGCAGACGTACTTTCTCAGCTCTATTAAGGGCAGATCAGAGTACTGCATTGCGCAGGCACGGGACCTCTCTGACCTTTCCCGGCACCTGCGCACTGCAGTACTTTACTCTGCCCTCAACAGGGCAGAGAAAGTACGCCTGCGCAGGAGCCAAGGGAGAAGCAAGCAGGAGGACGTCATCGTATGAAGATGGGAGGCGCCGGACAGGACTGCAACACCCACCGCACCCAAGCCCGCCCCCTCGGTGAGTATAATCTAACGTGTTATTCTTATCTTTCAGGTTTCATCGGGGGCTTATCTAAAGAATTACAGAATGCTGTAGATAAGCCCCTGATGGCGGTGCCAGCACCTGAAAAATGGGGTGACAGATTCCCTTTAAGTCTTTTAGTCAGAAAAAAAATGAACTATTAATACATATGTCCTTGATGCATTCACCCAAAATGGTTCATGAGGTAGTAATTGCAGCAGCGCACCTCCATGGCATAGTTCTGGAAGACACTGGTAGTGCTGAAATTGCAGGACGGATGAGGCTCCGGTTTATAGTTTATTGTGATCCTAGAAGGGGAGCCTGTGTTGGAGAGAAGACATTTGTTAGTACCATCATCTCCCCCTGGTCCTCCTGACAACGCTTCCTGGGATTAATGCTTACCGCTGTTGTAGAGCTGCTTGGTGCTGCCCTCTTGAGAAGTGTTGCTCTCCAGGCTGGTTCTGCTCATACCCATGGTGATGTTGGCATTACTGAGGTCGTCGTCACGAGAGGAGGTGATGCCTTCAAAGTCATCTTCATTGAGAGAGGCGGACTCTGCGTCTCCGGTCCCACTAGAACAGAGGCTCATCCGATCCGAATTCTGATCCTGGGAGACATGTAGCGTGTAATACAGTTAGCACGTCATCGCCCATACATAAATGTGACATGGTCAGAATTCGTAATGTTATCCCTAGAACCCTAGAATGTTAGTTGGAAGGGCCCTCCAGGATCATCATGGCCAATCCTCTTACTCAATGCAGGATTCACTAAACAATCTCATAGATTTCTGTCTGAAGACTTCCATTGAAAGAGAACTCACCAGATAAGGTTTTGTAAAGGGATATCTTAACCAAAAACATTTTACACCTAACACTTTCTAAATGTTTTCACGTGGACTAACCCTTTAACGGACTTTTACTTATAGAAATATGGGTATATGATTTTCTGCTACAGTGGCCATTCCTTGGATAACAAAGAGGGAAGGATTATATAAACCACCAATGAGTATAATCCTTTTAAAAATTTTTAATAAAACAACCACTAAAATTAGACACGTAATAACAAGCTGAAAATTCTCACGCTGTAGTGCCGCAAAGTGACAGGTGAACTCCGGTGACCTCTCAGTGGAGGAGTGATGCAATGCAGAGGATTATCTCCATCATTGTATCACCGGAGCCCCTGGAGAGCGGTCTCATCAGCTGGTGTGATAGCTCTCCACGGGAGCTCGTCGTGGGACAATTGTTATTATATGGATTAAGTCGGATACTGGGAGTATATTGTTGGTTTATTATTTAAATACACACAGCCCCGCAGACCTCCGCACAACCCCCCACATAGCCCTCACACACCATACACGCACGTGTTGGAGCAAGCGCAGTTAAAATAGGGATTTTTGTGTATTCACTGTAAAATCCTTTTCTCCAAGCCAATCATTGGGGGACAGAGACAGTGGGATGTCCTAAAGCAGTCCCTGGGTGGGGAGCATACAACTGCTAATACCACATGTACCACTGGCTTAACACTGTGGTACTGCCGATTGCAGGATTCGTCTGCCAAGAGCTGCATCCGCAGAGGTCTGAGCATGAATTTGGTAATGTTTTGTAAAGGTATGCAGGCTGGACCAAGTCGCAGCCTTGCAGACAGGCCTGAGAATGAATTTGGTAATGTTTTGTAAAAGTATGCAGGCTGGACTAAGTCGCAGTGTTGAAGACCTGTTCTGCCGACGCCTGGTGCCGAATGGCCCAAGAGGCGCTCACTTAGCGGATAGAATGTGCCTGAATCCCTGCTGGGACAGGTGTGTCCCAGACACGGTAGGATTCCTGAATAGCCAAGCAAATCCACCTGGCTAGCATGGTTTTTGAAGCGGCTAGACCCTTCCTATGCCCCTGTGAATGTACGAACAGGGCATCTGACTTGTGGAAGGGAGCCGTCCGCGAGATGTACCGTCTCAGAGCCCTGACCACATCGAGGGTGTGGAGGGCCTTCTCAATGCGATGGACTGGTGCCGGGCAGAAGGAAGGCAAAACAATTTCCTCATTGAGATGAAAGGAAGACACGACTTTGGGCAGGAAAGACGGAGACTTCCTCAGAACTGCCTTGTCCTGATGAAAATTCAGAAACGGAGGACGGCAGGACAGGGCCGCCAATTCCTAAACTCGTCTGATTGACGTAATTGCCACTAGAAAGACCACTTTCCAAGAGAGAACAGTTAGGGTGGTTTCACATTAGCGTTCAAGGCCGCAGCGTCGGCCTGCGCACGGCCGCCGCTAAGCCCCGCCCCCTGCCGCGCCTCCGCCTACGGGCGCATGACGCTGCATGCATCCCCCATCTTTAGCACTGGGGACGCAGGCCGTGCACAGGTATGCGTTTGGCGGCGCATGTGTTCCTTTGACGGGTGCGCTGAGCGCACCAAATTGCAACAGCTTGCGTTTGGCGCTGGTCGGCGCACCCGTCAAAAGGACGCATGCGCAGCCAAACGCATACCTGCGCACGGCCTGCGTCCCCAGTGCTAAAGATAGGGGACGCAGGACGCTGCGCCCATAGGCGGAGCTACTGGAGGAGGCGCGGCAGGGGGCGGAGCTTAGCTGCGGCCATGCGCAGGCCGACGCTGCGGCCTGAAACTCTAATGTGAAACCACCCTTAGTGGTACATCCTGCGGTGGTTCGAAAGGGGTCACCTGTAATGCTCCGAGAACCAAGTTAAGGTCCCATGATTCCAATGGCCTTAGGGAGGAGCCACATGGGAAACTCCCTGAATGAACGTCTTCACCTGTAATTTGGTGGCAATTTTGCGTTGGAATACAACCGACAAAGCTGAAATTTGGTCCTTGAGCGAGATAAGCGCGAGGCCTGACTAATCCGAATTGTAGGAATTCCAATATGGCAGGAATGGAGAACACCAGAGGGGATTGTCCATGGTCACTTGCACCACGAGAAGAAGGTTTTCCAGGTGCGGTGATAAATGCGCAGGGACACGGGCTTCCTAGCACTAATCATGGTGGAGATCACCTCGTGAGAGAAACCAGCCTGTGCTAAAATCCAGGATTCAACGGCCATGCCGTCAAAGACAGGGCCCCGGAGTTCTGGTGGTAAATTAGGCCCTGTGAGAGTAGATCCATGCGATCTGGAAGTCGCCAGGGAACATCGGCGACCAGTTAAACTACTTCTGTGTACCATGCCTGGCGCGGCCAATCTGGCGCGACTAGGATCACTGGTACTCCCTCTGCTTTGATTTTCTCTTGATGACCCTTGGGAGCAGGGGAAGAGGGGGAAAAATGTATGGGAGCTAGAACCGGTGCCACGGCAGAACTAGGGCATCCGCTCTAATGGCGCATGGATCGTGCGATGGGGCAATGAATCGAGGAACCTTGTTGTTTAGTCTTGAGGCCATGAGATCCACATCTGGAGTCCCCCAGCGATGGCAAATCTGCTGAAAAACTTCCGGATGAAGAGACCACTCTCCTGAGGCAAGGTCTTGGCGACTGAGAAAATCCGCCTCCCAATTGTCTACCCCCGGGATGTGGATTGCTGAGATGGGCGAATGGTTGGTCTTGGCCCAATGGAGGATGTGACTCACTTCGTGCATGGCCATCCTGCTCCAAGTACCCCCGACGGGTGATATACGCCACAGCCGTGGCATTGTCGGATTGGATCCTGATAGGGTGACCTGCGAGGAGATGGTGGAAACTGAGTAGGTCTAGTGTGAACGCTCGTATCACCAAGATGTTGATGGAGAGACGTGACTCGAGTTGACCAACGACCCTGTGCCATGTGGTGACGAAAGACCGCACCCCAGCGCAGAAGACTTGCGTCGGTGGTTACCACCGACCATCGTACTGTGAGAAAGGACTTTCCTTGATTCAGGGAGGATTTCAGCGTCCACCACTTGAGGGTTTGTCTGACCCGCAGGGACAGAAGGAACCGACGGTCCAGGGAGAATGGGTTCTTGTCCCAAGTAAATAGCAAAGCATGTTTTAAAAGGCGGAGATGGAACTGTGCGAATGGGACCGCTTCTATCGCTGCTACCATCTTTCCGAAAACTCTCATGCTGAAACGTATGGAGTGAAAAGCTGGTTGGCGGTGATAGTGACACATAATCAAACACTACATATGCTACTTACATCTGAGTCTTCTAGGGGACTTATCTCTGAATTATATAAAAGATTATTACCTGCCCATCTGGAGACATATCCACTGACTGCTGCTAAGAATAAGTGGGAACGGGACGTTGGCCCCCTGACGGAGGACCAGTGTTCCGATATTCTAGAACAGGTCCCTAAAATGGCGGTTTCTGAGTGCCAGCGGCTTTCGCAAATATATCTCATTCACAGGGTATATAAAACACCCAGCTTATTATTTAAAATGGGACTTAGGCCCAATACACAATGTGTTAGGTGTGGGCAGGATGATGCCCACTTGATGCATGTTATGTGGGAGTGCGGACACATTGGGGATTTCTGGAGGCAGAGCCTGGGACTCATAGCCCAAGTATACCATATCACAATACGACCGTCACCTCGTCTATGTTTGTTGAATTTGTGGGAGGAGGGGGTTGACCCGGACTCTGCAGTGGCCCTGGGAATAGCACGCATCCTGTATCAGGCAAGAAAGATACTTGCATATCATTGGTTGGATCCTATGCCACCAACATTGTCAGAGCTTAAAAATAAACTAAATAATGTCATCAGATTGGAAAGGGGGGCTTATTTAAAAAGAAATGCATTAAGAAAGTTTTACAAAATTTGGCAGCCATGGATGGAGTCACCGGGTCTCCCCTCGGGCGCACTGGTACGGGATGCGATGTTGGACCAGTTGCTGTTGTGCTTGCGATGAGGGGATGCTTGGGGGGTGAAAATAAAGTCTAGTGCCCTTTGTGGCGAAGTAGATTTTGAGTGGCGCGGTGGGAGGGAGCTGGGGTGGATTGGACCTGATATCCGTGGGGGGCGCGAAATATGATGCGGAGTGGCGCGGCTGGCGGGGATGGTTTTCCCGCTGAAATGAGGCACTGATGTATAATTTTGATTTTTGTTTATTTGTGGAGCCATGTTGTTTATAGGCTCAATTTTATGCAAATATCTGTGTTTTGAGATTTCTTCTTTTTATTTATTCTTACACAGGAAGAGTTTTACCCTTTAAATAATATTTGCTCTCAATGTAAATTTTACTTGCTATATAAGATGTCATATTCTTTCTGTATTGATTCCTGAATGTTTAATAAAAAAGATCTGATTCAAAAAAAAGAAAAGCTGGTTGGGAAAGAGTCCGTGCTCCCTGTTGTAAGGCTCGTGCCATTTCTGGAGGCAGAATGACCAACGAGCAGGAAGTGTCCAAGATTATTCCCAAGAAGGAAATCTGCTGAGCCAGTGTTGGGGAAGACTTGTCAGAGTTTATCTTCCAACCCAGGCGAGAAAGTGTATTTACTGTGATATCTACGGATTCCACGCAGGCTGGAAGGGACGGACCCTTGATCAGTAGGTCGTCCAGATACGGCAGTACCACAACTCCCCGAGCGTGAAGAATGGCCATGACAGCCGCCATAACCTTGGTAAAGACTCTGGGGGCGGTGGAGAGTCCGAAGGGCAAGGCAACGAACTGGAAGTGTACCTCGCGAATTGCAAAACGCAGGAACTGCTGGTGGCACGGACAAATTGGGATGTGATGGTAAGCATCTTTGATATCGATGGATCCTAGCAACTCTCCTTTTTCCATGGAGGCGACAACTGACCGGAGAGATTGCATTCGGAATCACCGTACCTTGACAAACTTATTTAACAGCTTGAGGTACAGTATGGGCTGTCCTTCTTTGGAACCACAAAAAGGTTTGAATAAAAAACCTTGAACCTTTCGTCTTGAGGGACCGGAATGATGACTCCGTCCCTATGCAGCGCATGAACGGCCTGAAGGAAGGCTGCTGTCTTTGTCTTGGGGGGTGAGGACCGTAAAAAACGTGTCGGGGGGGAAGAAAATTCTATTTTTTATCCGGAGGACACCAGCTTCCTGACGAGCCAGGTGACTGAATGAAAGACGACCGCCTACTTTGTCGGTGTCCGCCGGATACCTCAACAAGTCATTGTGTAGAGGATCTGGTTCCCCTAGATTCAGATGCCCTTGGTCTGGGTTTCCAAGAGTGGTTAAGTCTGTATGAGACCTGGGAACCTCTGTTTCCACACGGGGACCGACCTGATCCAGAAGAGAAAGCTGTGGAGGACCAACTGGAATTGTTGCGAAAACAAGTCGGCTGTTGATTCCGAAACGGCCGGACAGCCCTTTGTTGGGGAAGCTGGTCCAGTTTCTCTCCAAATAGGCAACCAGTTTGATAAGGCAGAGAAGTCAACGATCTTTTGGAGGTGGAATCTGCTCGCCAGTCACGGAGCCATAGGGCTCTTCTAATGGAGACTGCATTAGCGGCCGCCTGTGCAGCGCAATTGGCTGCATCTAAGGTAGCATCCACCACAAAGTCCCCTGCGTGAATTATCTACTTGGCGACACTAGTTGCCTCTGGAGGAAGGTTGCTACCTTGGATGGCAGTAATTAACACTTCTGCCCAAGCGGCCATTGCCTTAGCCACCCAAGTTGCCGCAAAAGATGGAAAAATTGCCGCTCCTGAAGCCTCAAAGACTGAGCGAGTGTTAGCGCGGGTGGTCAGGAGCGGGATCTCCGAGAGTGGACCCTCTGGACCATGGCACCGAGGGGCCCCGGGCGAGCTGCCAGGTGGAACCGACCCCTATACAGGGACCGTTAGGAGCAGGCCCAGGGGTTCGAGTACCACGGTAGCCGGTACCGAGAGGGGCGGCTCAGGATGGACCGGAGTAAGAGAGTAAGACTGAGACTGGAGTATGACGGCAGGAGCACTGAAGACAGGACTGGAGTAGGACGACAGGAACACTGAAGGCAGGACTGGAGTGGGACGGCAGGAACACTGAAGGCAGGACTGGAGTAGGACGGCAGGAACACAAGGCAGGACTGGAGTAGGACGGCAGGAACACTGAAGGCAGGACTGGAGTAGGACGGCAGGAACACGGGTAGCAGGACTGAGAAGCTGCTGTGAGGAGCAGCCGAGACAGGAACTGCAGGAGCAGAGTGTGCACGATGGAGCGAGGCCAGAGTGTCAGGAAACACAACGATCAGGCGCCTCCCTCAGGGGGAAGCGGCCTGATATGGCCCCGTCTGGTCAGCCATTGGTCCAAAGGTGCTTCCGGGTCAGGGCACAGCCAGAGCATAAGAAGCAGGAAGGAGGCGCGGCCGCGGCCTATGGCGCATGCGCATAGCATGCAGGGAAGGCATCGGTCGCGGGCCTGTCTCAGGTGACCGCCGCGGCCGTCGGGTGGAGAGAGGCTGCGGCGTGGGAGCGGAGGGCGACTGCGGCGTGGGAGCGGAGGCCGGGTAAGTATGGCGGAGCGGTGTAACAGTACCCCCTCCCCTAAGCCCCCCCCCGGAGGTTAACAAGAAACCTCTTGAGGATACGGGGAGCATTAATATTCTCCCGAGGCTCCCAGGATCTCTCCTCAGGACCAAAGCCCTTCCAATCAACGAGAAAGAAAGTCCTACCTCTAACCCTTTTCACAGCGAGGATGTCCTGCACTTCAAAAATGTTGTCGGCACCCACCGGCTGAGGGCCAAGATCAAGCGAGGAATGGAAACGATTCAGCACCACAGGCTTCAGGAGAGAGACGTGAAAGGTGTTCGGGATCCGGAGCGAAGCAGGCAACCTCAATTTGTAGGCAACTTCGTTAATACGTCCCAGAATTTCAAACGGACCAATGTAGCGTGGACCCAACTTGTAGGAGGGCAGTTTTAGTCGGACGAATTTGGAGGAGAGCCAGACCTTGTCGCCAACACGATACGGAGGAGAATCCAACCTCTTTTTGTCTGCATAGTTCTTCATCTGATCAGCGGATCTCTTGAGTGATGTGTTGGTCTCAGCCCAAATCTTAGAAAATTCCGAGGACAAGGCATTGGCCGCGGGTACCTCAGAGGCAGGGGTTATTGGAAGAGGAACACCAGGATGTCTGCCAAAAACAATGAAAAACGGAGTCTTGGCCGAAGACTCACCAGCATGGTTGTTATAAGCGAACTCTGCCCAGGGGAGCAGGTTGACCCAATCGTTCTGGTGGGCGTTAGAGAAGTGGCGTAAGTATCCCGTAAGCGTCTGGTTGGTACGCTCTACTTGTCCGTTGGACTGTGGATGGTAGGCCGAGGAGAAGTCGAGGGAAACGTTCATGAGCTTACAAAGCGAACGCCAGAACTTGGAGGTAAACTGAACCCCTCGGTCAGACACAATGCGTCGAGGTAGTCCATGAAGCCTGAAGACTTGATGAATGAAGATTTTGGCCAGCTCTGGCGCTGAGGGAAGACCGGGCAGAGGGATGAAGTGAGCCATCTTGGAAAAACGATCCACCACCACCAGGATGACTGTGCAGCCCGCAGAGCAGGGTAGGTCGGTGATGAAATCCATGGCGATGTTCTCCCAAGGAACCGTAGGAACAGGCAACGGAAGCAACAAGCCGGACGGAGATCTCCGTGGCACCTTGTTTTTTGCACAGGATGGACAAGAAGCCACAAAGTCGAGTACATCTTGGCGAATTGAGGGCCACCAGTAGTGACGTTTGATAAGGTCAAGGGTCTTTTTAGTTCCGGCATGGCCGGCCAGTTTGGAGGAGTGCCCCCATAGAAGAACCTTTTGCTTGAGATCCTCTGGCACAAGCGTCTTGCCAGGTGGAGGAGTAAGCCAGTTCACTGGAGCCACGGTGATGATCCTAGTGGGATCAATGATATGTGACGTTCCTCCGTGGATTCGTGTGGTTGGAAGACCCTGGACAGGGCGTCGGCTTTGGAATTCTTGTTGCCGGGACGGAATCGGAGCTCGAAATCAAATCGGGCAAAAAATAAAGACCATCTGGCCTGGCGAGAGTTTAGTCTCTGGGCAGACTGGAGATAGGCCAGATTCTTGTGGTCCGAGAAGATGACAAAAGGATGGACAGCTCCCTCCAGGAGGTGGCGCCATTCCTCCAAGGCCAACTTGATGGCCAAAAGTTCCCGGTCACCGATCGAGTAGTTACACTCGGATGGAGAAAAGGCCTTCGAGAAGAAGCCACAAGGGTGCAGGCGACCGGAGGCGGTTCTCTGGGACAGCACCGCCCCGGCACCAGTCGAGGAAGCTTCCACCTCGAGTACAAAAGGTCGATCGCTCTCAGGGCGATGCAGGACCGGAGCCGTGGAGAAAGCCCGTTTTAGGGTCAGAAAGGCCTCCTCTGCCTCAGGAGACCAATCCTTGGAAGTAGACCCTTTACGGGTAAGCACAGAAATGGGTCTTGTGATCGCGGAGAAGTGGGAGACAAATTGCCGGTAATAGTTGGCGAACCCGAGGAATCGTTGTATCGCCTTTAATCCGACGGGGCGAGGCCATTTGAGAATGGCAGACAACTTCTCGGGATTCATCCTTAGACCAGCGTCGGAGATAATGTATCCCAGGAATGGCAGAGAGGTCTGTTCGAAGAGACATTTCTCGATCTTTACATACAGACGGTTCTCCCAAAGACGCTGAAGCACCAGGCGGACACTCTTTCTGTGGGACGAGAGGTCCGGCGAGAAGACGAGGATGTCGTCTAAGTACACGACCACACAGGAGTACAAGAGATCCCGGAAGATCTCATTGACGAACTCTTGAAAGACTGCAGGAGCATTGCAAAGACCGAAGGGCATGACCAGGTACTCGTAATGGCCATCTCGAGTGTTGAAAGCGGTCTTCCACTCGTCACCTGCACGGATACGGACCAGATTGTAGGCTCCTCTGAGGTCCAGCTTGGTAAAGACCCGAGCCCCTCTGAGACGGTCAAACAGTTCTGGAATGAGTGGAAGAGGGTACCTGTTCTTGATGGTAATCTCATTCAAGCCCCTATAGTCAATGCATGGCCGTAGAGTCCCGTCCTTTTTGACGAAGAAGAACCCGGCTCCCGCGGGCGAAGAGGATTTCCGTATAAAGCCTTTGGCGAGGTTCTCTCGGACGTACTCAGACATGGCGGTGGTCTCCGCGGGAGACAGAGGGTAGATTCTGCCCCTTGGGGGGGTTGAGCCAGAAACAAGTTCAATTGGGCAGTCAAACGGCCGGTGTGGAGGAAGGACCTCCGCTTCCTTCTTATCAAAAACATCAGCGTAGGAGCTGTAAGCTGGAGGCAGACCCGGGAGGTCTGGAGGTGACCGTGGAGCGGCCGCCAGGCGGACAGGAGTCAGACAGCGAGCTTGGCACGGGTGCCCCCAGCGGAGTATCTCCCCAGAAGACCAGTTGAGAACCGGCTGATGAGTCCTTAACCATGGAAGACCGAGTAGCATGGCGTGAGAGAGCTTAGGTAAAACGTAAAAGGCTATCTTCTCTCGATGTAAGGCTCCGATTTGCAATTCCACCTCTTCAGTGACCAAGGTGACGGTCACCTGTAGCGGTTTGCCATCCACGGTGGCAATCTGAATTGGGTTAGATAGAGTGACTACAGGAATTTGGTATTTGTCTACCTCTTACGGCCGAATGAAGTTACCCGCTGAGCCAGAATCCACGTAGGCCACCTCGGAACCACGCCTCCCTCCTGAAACCAAAAGCACAGAAATCGTAAGGGGTTGAGAGGAATCATCATCACCTAGGAAGGCCTCTCTTACCTGACCAAGGTGGAGTCGTTTCCCTGTCTCTTAGGACAGGTGCGAATATAGTGTGACGAATGACCGCAATAGAGGCACAGACCTTGTGCCCGTCTCTCTCTCTGACGTAACTCGGCCAACCTGAGATGATCTATCTGCATGGGCTCACCCGAAGAGAGGGAAGAAGATCCGACTGAACGTGAGCTGGCCGACTGAGTGAAAGGAGAAACTGACCTGGAGGAGCGCCTGTCTCTCACTGACTCCCGAGCGCGCTCCAGGAAGCGCAGGTCAATGCGGGTAGCCAGCGAGATAAGGTCCTCTAAGGTGGACGGGGTATCTCGATCTGCGAGTTCATCCTTTATTTTACTAGAAAGACCGCGCCAGAATGCCCCCACCAAAGCTGCGTTATTCCGGCCGAGCTCGGAGGAAATAGTGTGAAAGCGAATAGCGTACTGTCCGACCGTAAGAGAGCCCTGGTGTAAGTTAAAGAGTGACTCAGTGAGAGAGGCTAACCGGCCCGGCTCATCGAAAACCTTACGAAACGTATCCAGGAAAACCGGGAGACTCGAAACGACCGGGTCGTCACGTTCCCAGAGCGGGTTTACCCAAGAAAGGGCCTCTCCCTCCAGATGGGACATGATGAAGGCCACTTTGGCCCGGTCCGAGGGATATTGCTGCGGCAGCCATTCAAAGTGGAGACTACACTGATTTAAGAACCCCCTACAGAGCTTGGGATCCCCGGTGAAACGAGGCGGCTTGGCGAGGCGGGGCGTCGGAGGAGCAGTAGACGCAGGGGGAGGAGTCGGCACTGCAGCGGCAGCCTGGAGGGCCGACAAACGACTATCAAAGGAGGCCATGTAGGACAAAATGTGGGTTTGAGTATCTTGCTGCTGACCCAGCTCCTATTGGAGACTGGCCAGCTGAGTGGCATTTCCAGGATCGGCCACCTGTAAGGCCGACAAACGGGTGTCCATCGACTTCATGATTGACATAATGCGCCCCTGATTCTCCCGTAGGAATAGCAACTCTTTCTGGGTAGCAGCCGTAGTACCGGCGGAGTCCATGGCCTGATCGTACTGTTAGCGCGGGTGGTCAGGAGCGGGAACTCCGAGAGTGGACCCTCTGGACCGTGGCACTGAGGGGCCCCGGGCGAGCTGCCAGGTGGAACCGACCCCTATACAGGGACCGTTAGGAGCAGGCCCAGGGGTTCGAGTACCACGGTAGCCGGTACCGAGAGGGGCGGCTCAGGATGGACCGGAGTAAGACTGAGACTGGAGTAGGACGGCAGGAGCACTGAAGACAGGACTGGAGTAGGACGACAGGAACACTGAAGGCAGGACTGGAGTGGGACGGCAGGAACACTGAAGGCAGGACTGGAGTAGGACGGCAGGAACACAAGGCAGGACTGGAGTAGGACGGGTGGAGAGAGGCTGCGGCGTGGGAGCGGAGGGCGACTGCGGCATGGGAGCGGAGGCCGGGTGAGTATGGCGGAGCGGTGTAACAGCGAGCAAGGTAGTCAAGTTGACGATCAGAGGGGTCTGACTGAAGAACCCTCAGAAACTGATAGAAGTGTTTTGGAAGCAAGACGTGATATAGGAGGATCCACAGAAGGGGACTGTAACCAATCTTTCATTAGTTCTGGAGCAAAAGGGTATTTAGCCTCGATAGGTTTTTGACCTACGAACCGTTTATGTGGCCAGTCCCTATGCTTCTGGACAATGTCCTTAAGCTCCAGATGGCTGGCAAAAAGCCTGCGTACACGTTTAGTCTTCTTAAAGGAGATAACGTGTTCCGGAGCGGGAATATTTTCCTCGTCCAACGTCAGAATCATGCTGACTGATTCTATAAGAGAATCAAGTGACTCTTGGTCATTCGGAGGACTCTGAGGTACTGATGTGTCAGACTCGAATTCAGAGTCATTTTCTCTGTGAACATTAGGAGAGGGAGAGCGACAGACAGAACTCGCCGATGCTGAAGCACGAGCATGACTAGGGGACACGTCATGGGTCTACTTTCTAGAGACCGGTTCCCCGCCGTTGCCATGTGAAGTACAGTATTCAGATGTAGAGGACATCTTGTTCTCAAAGACTCCATTTTTGTGCTTGCGACGCTATCTTGCTGTTTAAACAAGATAAATTCTGTAACTAGGGTAAAGTTCGCAGCTGTTATGAAACCAGACTATTGCAGTCTGAACAAGATATTAGATATGAGACCCTGATGAATGTGCTATTGTTCTACTCTCTATGCTATGTAGATACGGACATATATGTAGTTTCCGGTTTTCTTGCAATACTATTGGCTTATAAAGTAAATGTGATACGATGATGCTATTGGTAGTTGTGTACTTTGTATAATTAAGCAAAATACTATAAAAGAGGTGATATAATAAACGGGTTTAGTGATCTGCCTTGATCCTCCCATACAGAGACTCATCTCTGTCTGGTCATTCTCAGTTGCTAGCAACACTCTGTGGATTAATTTAGAAATCACTTGGTCAACCGTGAAGGGTCACTTGATCCTCCCTCGACAACCAGAGCCTTCCTCAGGCAGTAAAGACGCGTCAGTCAGTATGCACGCCCCCGCAGCCGTCACAGAGCAGGCTGAGGTGAAGATGATATGGCCCCCGAGACTAGCAGGGCGCTTCTTGTACAGAGCGAGAAGTGCCAAGGACGTGGGCGGCGGCGCTATGTAAATTGCGGCCTAGCCGGCCGAAAAGCCGGGACTAAATTTCTGGGCCTACCAGCGGTGATCGCCGGATGAAGGAGAGAATGGGGGGCTGCGACGGTGTACCGCCGCTGACACTAGGTCAGGGCTTCTCCCAGGGACCAGGACCCGACCCCATACCTCCAATCCGGTGCTCACGCAGGCCGCGCTGTCCAGGACCCAGCCTGCAGATCTCATCCTCCCGAGCGATGTAGCAGAGCCGGAGTAGTTCTTAAAGGGGTATACCTCAATCAATCCTCCCTATAGGCAGGGGGATGGAGAGGCCATGGGGCTGATTCAGGGCATCCAAAGCGCTCCTAAAGTCTTCTCCGTGTGGGGAGATCAGGACCATTGCCCAGAAGAATCAGGTATGCCCCAGTCGTCGCAGGAGATGGTACGGGGAGGTATACTCCGCGTTCTCGCCTGTTGTTGGTTTGGGGGAGAGCGGACCCTTGAGAGGAACCGTCGCCCCCTTCACTCCGTTAATTAAAAAATAAAAGTTTACAGAAATTTTTTTTTAAAAAATCGAAAATAAAAAGGGTGGAGTCTGAAGCCAGACCCAAGTGCCTCCTACAGACACTAAGCAAGAACTGGGGAAATCTCAGCCAGCGAGAGGGTGTATACTGCAGAGGAGGAATTAACTTTTTTCTGTGTTCACAGTGTCCTCCTAGTGGCAAGCAGCATAACACTCATGGTCCTGTGTCCCCCAATGAGGCGTAGGAGAAAGCATTTTACAATATGCAGTAATCTCCAGTGCTCAGAAAGTTATTCTTTAGCCAATGGCTAGGTTATCGCTTCCAAACTTGAGAATACCCATTTCATGAAGTGAAAGGAAATTATCTAAATGTTGTATTATACTTGCAATATACAATGGATGGTCAAGACACTGGCAGAGACGGTTACATACAGATCTCCACACACAAGAGATATATGGACTACATCACCCAGGTCAAGTCTTATTACAGGAAGAGACCGGGATATGTGGGCTTAAAACCCCTCCAAATATCAGTAGAGAACGATATGTGAGATTACAACCCCTCCTAATATCAGCAGAGCATGGTATGTGAGCTTTACAACCCCTCCTAGTATCAGTAGAGCGTGGTATGTGAGCTTTACAACCCCTCTTAATATCAGTAGAGCACGGTAGGTGAGCTTTACAACCCCTACATTTTCCCAAAATTGGAAACACTAAGCATGGTGAATAAGCTGCTGTATTACGTACAGATCAGAGTATTGTCTTACCTTCACTGGGCCGCTGTAGTTTGCAATCTTTGAGTACCATTTGGTGGCCTTTTCAGCGACTCCCTTTCCAGCTGAGAACATGCTGCTCTTCAGCACATCAAGCTTGGGCGTAAGAATTGTGTCAAAGTTAAAAGATGTTGGTGACATAACTGCCACCGTGGAATCTGGTGGGTGCTCTGTTTTTGGACTTCCCAATGAGTAGGCAGGAGAGGACCAGAGCCGCCCACGCTGTCTATCCTCACGCTTTACATGGTAAGTTTTTGACTTCGTTAATCGAGGTGCCTGTGGAGGGGTGGAGGGGAGACTCGAGCGTCGGCAGAGGGGAATAGCTTTAGAGCTTTTGTACTGGTCAGACGTGTTCTTTTGTAGGTCCATACTCGGAGCCCTACTGGCCAATGGACTGCTCATGTTGTTCATATACATCTCAATCTCTTCTGCAAGGTCTCTTTTAGCAGATGGCGTCAAAAGCGTTTTTTCTTCCACTTCCTCAGTTTCTTCTTCTTGCTCGGTCTCTGCTGCTAGCATTGATAGAGGATCTAATCCTACTTTTACATCTGTCTTCTCCACGGGCTTGCTTGGGAACACAGACATCGATAAACTTGTGCTCATGCTCCTCTCCACGCGATTTACCTTTTGTCCACCAATCCTTATTGGCTTGATTTCCATAGCGTCATTGTCAAGATCTTCAAGGTCAAAAATGACAGGAGAGTCAGCCTTGTCCGGGTACCCCTCCTCTCCCGCTGCAGACTCATCATCACTCCACTCCTTGGTCATATTCACAGATTCCTTCCGCGGAGATGCCCTTTTGATGTCCAAGGTCTTTGGCCGAGGAATACTATTTTGGAGTGCTCCACTGACTATCTTTGCATCAACTCCTAGTTTATGAAGCATTTTACCAGCTTTTTCTTCTGGGTTAGTGCCACCGATCAGTAAACCTGCCATGTTTTCCTGCTGGTACTGTCCATTGTTACTTCTCCAATCTAATTGTTTTTCCTGACTTGGCTCCATGGCGCTCTTGCGCCTCCTCTGTAAACTCCAGGTCTGGTAGATTTCCCTTTCCCTGCAGTCTTCAAGTGAGGAAGCAAATAGCAATCCAGCTGCATTTCCTGTAATTGAGAAATATATTCCATAAATGATTTACTTTGATACACGTTTAGATGAGCAAGAGGTCTCCATGATTTATTTCTTGTACCTTCAGTAATATTCTCCATATCACAAAAAGACTCATACTTTAACTTTTTCAATTCTTTGAACTTGGCTTATATAATATTTTAGTCCAGTGCTTGAAAGTTTAGTTATCAAGACATGAAATAATGTTTATGGAGGTGAAGTCTAGCAAACTCATGATCCAACAAACACATGATGAAAGTCAAAGGAATTCATGATTAACTAATGCTAACTTTATATTATGAATTGTGGTCACTATTCAAGGAGAAAAAAAAAATTAGCTGTATTGGAGGACTGGACACAGAAACAAGAGGTACCCTGTGCATGAACAGTATATGGGCCCTTTATAGCTCAATATGTGCTGTTTTGGAAGTAGAATTAGACCCCATTACCTCTTGGGCCCCAAAGCAGCTGTCCAGGTTGCACTAATGGTATGGCCGCTCCTACTGTGCTTTTGGCCCTCTACCAGATGGAAAAAGATGACAAATTTCAGAGCATATGTCAATAGGGGGACTTCAGAGATTTTAGATGTCTGTGACCAGAGATGTGTATTTTTCATATGTGAGACCAAATTCATGGAAATTCTAAGTTGTGTTGGATGTGCAATAAAAGAGAGACTGGTGTAGGTCTCAGTAATCAGATCTAAGAATTGAGCGTACATTTTTGACAATTGAACCTTTTTATGGAGGACAAGTAAAGCTTTATTAGAGATGTCCTCTCGAGATCTAATAGAAGCCACGGCTCTTTTTTACAAAGTCATTTCTGTATGGAGGTTGTGTTAAAGCGAACACGGAAAGGCTTTCTGGAAACAGATACCGACGGAAGTGAGAAATACTGGAATGGAATTGTTAACCTGACGGACTCAAAAATATAACAGTAGATAAAGGAGAAATGAAAATGGAGATCATGAGATAATCTGAGACTAGCGTGTCTCACTAATAACAGATTCAAAGGGCCTGTCAACTTTTTAATTATTTCACAAAAATGGAAGAAATCACTAAGATTGCATGTCTGAATTCAGACTGTGATTTATGGACTGGTTGGGGGTCTCCTGACCCAAACTATTCAGCCTCATATATTAAGGAAAAATGTGAGGCCCAGAAAGTTGAATGTGTGAAGCTGTAAGGGTAATTTGCAGATTAGTGCCGGTGTCTTGATTTGTTCTCTTTAGTGAAGAAAACCGTATGAGACAAGGATAAGGGGGCGCTTTCCAATGAAAAGGACAAAAAGTAGTAATAGTAAAAATAGTCAAATGAATTGGCCATCTTTGGCTGACCACTCAATAGTCACTATATGGTAGGATACTGTGGTGTCTACTTACCTACAGTGACTGTGTCAACCACGTTGTCCGTTTTGACCTCTTTACGAACGATACTGGATGTGGACTTGGCAGGCTGAGAAATGGGACTAAGCAGCTGGGGTAGGCCATCACGGCTGCCTTTAGAACTCTCCGGCTCTGACACTAAACAGAAAACAGATATCAAATATTAGATGTCCAAAAAAAAAAAAAAAAAAAATTTTTTTTTTTAGGTGCGACTGCATCATTTTAACCCCTTCGTGACAGAGCCAATTTGGTACTTAATGGCCAAGCCAATTTTTACAATTCTGACCACTGTCACTTTATGAGGTTATAGCTCTGGAACGCATCAACAGATCCCACTGATTTTTTGAAGTATTGTATTTCATGTTTTCAAACAAAATTTCCCAAACCATTTTGTTTTTAGGGACCACCTCACATTTGAAGTGAGTCTGTGGGGTCAATATGACAGAAAATACCGAAAAGTGACACCATTCTAAAAACTGCACCCCTCAAGGTGCACAAAATCACATTCAAGAAGTTTATTAACCCTTCAGGTGCTTCACAGGAATTTTTGGAATGTTTAAAAAAAAAAAAACAAAACGAACATTTAACTTTTTTTTCACAACAAATTTACTTCACATCCAATTTGTTTTATTTTAACAAGGGTAACAGGATAAATTGGTCCCAAAAATTGTTGTACAATATATCCTGAGTACACTGATACCCCATATATGCAGGTAAACCACTTCACGAGAACTAAAGCAATGAGGAAGGAAAAAATGAACATTTTACTTTTTTCACAAAAATTTACTTTGGACCCAATTTTTTTTTATTTTCACAAGGGTAACAGGAGAAAATGGACCACAAAATTTGTTGTGCAATTTCTCCTGAGTAAGCAGATACCCCATATGTGGGGGAAAGCCACTGTTTAGGTGAAAGGCAGGGCTCACAAGGGAGGGAGCACCGTTTGACTTTTTGAACACAAAATTGGCTGGAATCAATGGTGGAGGCATGTCGTGTTTGGAGACCCCTTGATGTACCCTAAAAAAGTGGAACCCCCAATTCTAACCACAACCCTAACCGCAATACCAAACCTAACCACAACCGTAATCCCAACCGTAACCACATTCCCATCCCTAACCACAACCACAATCCCATCCATAACCGTAATTCCAACCTTAACCACAACCGTAATCCCAACCCTGACCACAACCGTAATCCCAACCCTAACCACAACCGTAATCCCAACCCTAACCACAACCGTAATCCCAACCCTAACCACAACCGTAATCCCAACCCTAACCACAACCGTAATCCCAACCCTAACCATAACTGTAATCCCAACCCTAACCACAACCGTAATCCCAACCCTAACCACAACCGTAATCCCAACCCTAACCACAACCGTAATCCCAACCTTAACCACAACCACATTCCCATCCCTAACCACAACCACATTCCCATCCCTAACCACAACCACATTCCCATCCCTAACCACAACTGTAATTCCAACCTTGACCACAACCGTAATCCGAACCTTGACCACAACCGTAATCCCAACCATAACCACAACCGTAATCCTAACCACAACCATAATCCCAACCCTAACCACAACCGTAATCCCAACCGTAACCACCACATTCCCATCCCTAACCACAATTCCAACCACAACCGTAATCCCAACCTTGACCATAACCGTAATCCCAAACCTAACCACAACCATATTCCCAACCCTAACCGTAATCCCAACCCTAACCACAACCCACAACCAGAATCCCAACCCTAACCACAATCCCAACCCTAACCACAACCACAATCCCAACCCTATCTGTAATCCCAACCCTAACCGTAATCCTAACCACAACCCAACCTTAACCACAACACAACCACAACCCAACCCTAACCACAATCCTAACCACAACTGTAATCCCAACCCTAACCACAACTCATCCTTAACCACAACCCAACCTGTTGTGAGTTCATTCTCCCCTTCACCTTTGATGTCTGATGAACTCCCTCTGCTGGTGAAGAGAGGTAGTGAAATTGATTGGGATGGGAAGAACCTGTCATCTGAACAGGTGGAGTGTGATTGGACATCTGGAATTTCTGAGTGGATATAAGGCAGCCGACGCCCTGCAGGGCTGCTGGTGATCCTTTCTGCTCTGAGCTCTTGCATCCAGCTTAGTTCCTGTCTACTAAAAGCTAAGTTTTTGCCCTGCTATTATTCCATGAGATTTTGTCTGGTTTCCTTAGTGTTTGTATTCAGCCAGTCCTGGTTGGGACTGGCTGAATTCCATTTTTGTCTCTGATCAGTTGATCTCTTTGCTCTGTTTTCAGAATATACCTGAGTGCTGATATAGTGATTTTGAAGTCTAGCGACTTCAGGGCTTTTTTCCCTATTAGACGGTTGGGACATTTTTGGTAGTGTTTTTTGCGGATTGCAGCTAGCATCTTTTCTGTCCTGTCCTATCTAGTTAGTTGGGCCCCATCGTTTGCTCAGTCTGTCTTTCTGTCTGTGTTTGTGTTTTCATCTGTTTTTCACAGACAATACATGTTGGGGGCTGTCTATTGCTTTGGGGTCTGCTCTGGGGCAGTTTAGATTTCCCCTTTCCTTCTTTAGGCTTATGTAGTTCTACGGCTGTGACGAGGTGTCTAGGGCACCGTAGGAACCCCCCACAGCTATTGTTGGTTGTGGTGTATAGGATCAGGGGTCTGCAATCCGAAAAGTGTCAGAATTTTTTTTTTTTTTTGGTGTATTTTTTTTTCCTCTATTTCTCTGAGGCCGTAGGGGGAATTTTTTCTCAATGGAGATTAAGCAATTGTCTGATCGTGTGGAGCAGCTTACTGCTGAAGTGCGGGGCATTTCCGCCTATCTTGCTCATTCACATGCTGCTGAACCAAAGATCCCTACTCCTGATGTGTTTTTTGGGGATCGGTCTAAATTTCAGAATTTTAAGAATAATTGTAAATTATTTTTTGCCTTGAAGCCTAACTCGTCGGGGAGCTCCGCGCAACAGGTTAAAATTGTCATCTCTTTGCTGCGCGGCAATCCCCAGGATTGGGCGTTTTCTGTGAAACCAGATGATCCTATTCTGACTGATGTGAACGCATTTTTTCAGGCCTTGAGGTTGTTGTATGATGAACCTAATGCTATTGATCAGGCTGAAAAGGCCCTGTTGGCATTGAGCCAGGGTCAGGATTCTGCAGTTGTACTGTCAAAAATTCCGAAAGTGGGCGGTCCTTACTACCTGGAATGATGTTGCCTTGGCAGCTCTCTTTCTGAAGGGTTTGTCAGAAACCGTAAAAGATACTATGGTGGGATTTCCTGTTCCTTCTGGTCTTGACGATTCTGTGTCATTTGCCATTCAGGTTGATCGGCGTTTGCGTGAACGCAAAACTGCACGAGAGGTGTTGCCACCTGTTGAACAAATGTCTGAACCTATGCAATGTGATAGAGTTTTGTCTAGGGCGCAACGTCAGGAGTTCAGAAGGCGTAATAAGCTGTGTTTTTTCTGTGGCGATGCCTCTCATATTATTTCTGTCTGCCCTAAATAAGAGAAATGTTTTGCACACACATTTGCTGTGGGTGGTGTTCAACCAAAGTTTCTTCTGGCAATTACTCTGATCTGCTCCCTGTCCACATTTTCTGCTAAGGCTTTTGTGGATTCGGGAGCAGCTCTGAACCTGATGGACTTGGATTTTGCTAAACGTTGTGGGTTTCCTATGACACCTCTGCGGACGCCTATCCCTTTGAGGGGTATTGATGCTACTCCTTTGGCGAAGAATAAACCTCAGTTTTGGACCCAGGTGGTAATGCGGGTCGCCCCAGACCATCAAGAAAATTGCAGATTTTTGGTGTTGCATAATTTGCATGATACCATCGTTCTGGGGTTTCCCTGGCTGCAAATCCATAATCCAGTTTTGGATTGGAAATCTGTGTCTGTGGTGAGTTGGGGTTGTCGGTGTGCCCTTAGTGACGCTCCTATTTTCTCCACCTCTCCCCAGTCGCATGATGTTCCTGACTATTTGGCTGATTTTTATGATGTATTTAGTGAGAATGAGTCTGCGTCTTTGCCTCCTCATAGGAGTTATGACTGTGCAATTGAGCTGAGCCCTGGGTGTAAATTTCCCAAGGGTCGACTTTTCAATTTATCTGTACCCGAGCACGAGGCTATGCGATCCTATATTAAGGAGTCGTTGGAGAAGGGTCATATTAGACCATCCTCTTCACCATTAGGTGCTGGATTTTTTTTGTGGCCAAGAAAGATGGTTCATTAAGGCCTTGTATTGACTATCGTTCCCTCAACAAAATTACTGTTAAATATCAGTATCTGTTACCCCTGATTTCTGATCTATTCTCCAGAGTTAAAGGTGCTTGCTGGTTTACAAATCTTGACCTCAGGGGGGAGTATAATTTTATTCGCATTAAGCTGGGGGATGACTGGAAGATGGCATTTAATACTCCGGAGGGACATTTTGAGTACCTGGTGATGCCTTTTGGGCTCACTAATGCCCCTTCTGTCTTCCAGTGCTTCATGAATGATATTTTCCGAGACTTTGTGGATAAATTTTTGATCATCTATCTGGATGATATTTTGATCTTTTCCAAGGATTGGGACTCTCATGTGGAACATGTTCGGACTGTGTTCTGGATTTTGAGGGAGAATTCCCTGTATGTCAAGGGATCGAAATGCCTTTTTGGTGTACAGAGGATTTCATTTTTGGGATTCATTTTGTCTCCGTCAACTATTGAAATGGACCCGGCCAAGGTACAGGCCATTTATGATTGGGTTCAGCCCACTTCTTTGAAGGCCCTCCAGAAGTTTTTGGGTTTTGCTAATTTTTATCGTAAATTTATAGCTAATTTTTCTGGTATTGCCAAACCATTGACTGATTTGACAAAGAAGGGGGCTGATGTGCTGAATTGGTCTCCGGAGGCTGTTTCTTCTTTTCAGGAGCTGAAGCGAAGGTTCTCTTCTGCTCCGGTTTTGCGGCAACCTGATGTCTCACTCCCGTTTCAGGTAGAGGTGGACGCTTCTGAGATTGGTGCAGGAGCTGTTTTGCCCCAAAAAAGATCCTGTAACATCTAAAATGAATCCCTGTGCTTTCTTTTCCCGAAAGTTCTCCCCATCCGAACCTAACTATGATGTGGGGAATCGGGAACTGTTAGCCATGAAATGGGCATTTGAGCAGTGGAGACATTGGTTGGAGGGAGCTAAACATCAAGTCGTGGTCCTTACTGACCACAAGAATTTGATTTACCTGGAGTCGGCCAAACGCTTGAATCCTAGACAGGCTAGGTGGGCCTTGTTTTTCACACGTTTTGATTTTGTGGTCTCTTTTCTTCCGGGCACTAAGAATGTCAAGGCAGACGCCCTCTCTAGGAGTTTCTTTGCTGATTCTCCTATTGTGACCAAGCCTGCTACCATCTTAGGTGAGGGGGTAGTTCTTTCTGCCATCTCGCCCGATTTGAGACGTGTTCTGGAAGAGTTTCAGGAGGACAAACCTGAGCGTTGTGCCATTGGAAAATTGTATGTTCCTGACCAGTGGAGGAAGAGAGTGATGTCTGAGGTTCATTGCTCCGCATTGGCTGGTCATCCAGGTATTTTTGGTACTAGAGATTTGGTGAGTCGGTCTTTTTGGTGGCCCGCGTTGTCTCGCGATGTCAGGAATTTTGTGCAGTCCTGTGGGACTTGCTCCCGGTCTAAACCTTGTTCTCGCTCTAGTGGGTTGTTGATGCCTTTGCCGGTGCCCAGGAGGCCATGGACCCATATTTCAATGGATTTTATCTCTGATATGCCTGTCTCTCAGAGAATGACTTATTTGGGTGATTTGCGATAGATTCTCTAAGATGGTCCATCTTGTACCACTCCCTAAGTTGCCATCTTCCTCAGAGTTGTTGCCCTTGTTTTTGCAACAGGTGGTTCGCTTGCACGGGATTCCTGAGAACATTGTATCTGACAGAGGAGTTCAGTTTGTTCAGATTTTGGAGGACTTTCTGTTCCAAGCTGGGAATTCAGTTGTCCTTCTCCTCTGCGTTTCACCCTAAGACCAATGGGCAGACGGAGAGAACAAACCAGACTTTGGAGTCGTATTTGAGATGTTTTATTTCTGCTGATCAGGATGATTGGGTTTCATTTTTTGCCCTTGGCCGAATTTGCTTTAAATAATAGAGCTAGTTCTGCCACTTTGATGTCACCTTTTTTTTTGTAACTTTGGGTTTCATCCTCGATTCTCTTCAGGGCAGGTGGAGTCTTCTGCCTGCCCAGGTGTTGACACTGTGGTGGAGAGAATGCACCAGATTTGGGACCAAGTGGTGGATAAGTTGTCTCTCTCCCAGGAAAAGGCCCAGCGGTTTTCCAACCGGCATAGGACCATTGGTCCCCGGTTTAAGGTGGGTGATATGGTTTGGTTGTCATCAAAGAATATCTCTATGAAGGTGGCTTCTCCAAAGTTTAAACCTAGATTTATTGGACCTTACAAGATTTTGCAGATTCTTAATATGGTCTCTTTTCGATTGGCTCTTCCTGTTACATTCAAGATCCATAATGTGTTTCATAAGTCTCTGTTAAAGAGGTTTGTTCAGCCAGTAGTTCCTGTGGTGGCACCTCCTGACCCTGTATTGGTTGAAGGTAATGTGGAATATGAGGTTGAGAAGATACTGGATTCTCGTCTGGCTAGACAGAGACTCCAGTATTTGGTTAAATGGAAGGGTTATGGCCAGGAGGATAATTCTTGGGTCCCTGCATCCGATATTCATGCCGAAAGATTGGTTTGTGCTTTTCATCGGGCCCATCCTGATCGCCCTGGTGGCGTGGATGAGGGTTCGGTGACCCCTCCTCAAGGGGGAGGTACTGTTGTGAGTTCATTTTCTCCAATTGATTGGCATGGGAAGAACCTGTCATCTGAACAGGCGGAGTGTGATTGGACATCTGGAATTTCTGGGTGGATATAAGGCAGCCGACGCCCTGCAGGGCTGCTGGTGATCCTTTCTGCTCTGAGCTCTTGCATCCAGCTTAGTTCCTGTCTACTAAAAGCTAAGATTTTGCCCTGCTATTATTCCATGAGATTTTGTCTGGTTTCCTTAGTGTTTGTATTCAGCCAGTCCTGGTTGGGACTGGCTGAATTCCATTTTTGTCTCTGATCAGTTGATCTCTTTGCTCTGTTTTCAGAATATACCTGAGTGCTGATATAATGATTTTGAAGTCTAGCGACTTCAGGGCCTTTTTCCCTATCAGACGGTTGGGACATTTTTGGTAAGATTTTTTGCGGAATGTAGCCAGCATCTTTTCTGTCCTGTCCTATCTAGTTAGTTGGGCCCCATCGTTTGCTCAGCCTGTCTTTCTGTCTGTGTTTGTGTTTTCATCTGTTTTTCACCGACAATACATGTTGGGGGCTGTCTATTGCTTTGGGGTCTGCTCTGGGGCAGTTTAGATTTCCCCTTTCCTTCTTTAGGCTTATGTAGTTCTCCGGCTGTGACGAGGTGTCTAGGGCACCATAGGAACCCCCCACGGCTACTGTTAGTTGTGGTGTATAGGATCAGGGGTCGGCAATCCGATAGCTACCAACCTCTCCGGTTTTCTGGACTTAGCTTGTATTTTTGTTTTCTCCTCCTCCGGTGACTCATTCATAACACCAACCTTAACCACAACCCTAACCACATCTGTAATCCCGACCCTAACTACAACCGTAATCCCAACCCTAACCACAACTCATCCTTAACCACAACCCAACCTTAACCACAACCCTAACCACAAATGTAATCCCGACCCTAACCACAACCGTAGTCCCAACCCTAACCACAACCGTAATCCTAACCACAACTGTAATCCCGACCCTAACCACAACTGTAATCCCAACCCTAACCACAACTGTAATCCCAACCCTAACCACAACTGTAATCCCAACCCTTGATGTACCTAAAAAAGTGGAACCCCCAATTCTAACCACAACCCTAATCCCAAACCTAACCACAACCGTAATCCCAACCCTAACCACAATCCCAACCCTATCCACAACCGTAATCCCAACCCTAACCACAACCGCAATCCCAACTCTAACCACAACTGTAATCCTAACCACAACTGTAATCCCAACCCTGACCACAACCCCAACCCTAACCACAACCGTAATCCCAACCACAACTGTAATCACAAACCTAACCACAACCGTAATTCCAACCCTAACCACAACCGTAATCCTAACCACAACCCCAACCCCAATCGTAATCCCAACCCCATCTGTTATGAATGGGAAACCGAGGAGGAAAAAAAAGACAACAAGCTAAGTCTCAGAAAACCAGAGAAGTTGGTAACTATGCAGATTGCAGATCCCTGATCTTAACCGCACAACTAGCAGCAGTCGTGGAGCGTTCCTACGTTGGTCCTAGACGCCTCGTCACAACCGGAGAAATACATAAGCCTAAAGCAGGAAAAGAGGAAAACTAACTGCCCCAGAGCAGACCCCAAAGGAAAGACAGCCCCCCACATGTATTGACTGTGAAACAAGATGAAAATACAAACAAAGGCAGGAAAATAGGTTGAGCAAACGATGGGGCCCGGCTAACTAAAAAGGACAGAAAAGGAAAGACACTGTCTGCAATCTGCCAAAAAAAAACCTACAAAAATATTGTCCAACACTTCTGATAGCAAAATTAACCCTGAAGTCACTAGACTTCTAAACCTATATCAGCACTCTGAAATATTCTGAGACAGAGCAAAAAAGAGGCCAATCTAATAAGGGACAAAAAGCAGATTGGCAAATACTGATTAATAGGAGTGGAATTTCAGCATAGCCCCAGCAGGGGCAGGCTGATTACACAAATAACTGAATTGACCAACAAGCGCAAGTGTGAACAATAGCAAAAAACAAACTTAACTTGAGAAGACTGGAAGAGAGCTGAAGTCCAGGACCTGAGAAGCAGACTGAATCACCAGCACCCGGATAGGGCGTCGGCTGTCTTATATCCAGTCTGATACTCCAGAGATCCAATCGTTATCTTCCTCATCAGGTGGCAGATCACTACCACTTAAACCAACCGCACTACCTCCTGTCACCACCAGAGGGAGAACGGAAGGGGAACTCAACTGGTGGAGCAGAAAATGAGTTCATGACACCTATCTGTAATCCCAACCCTAACCACAACTCAACCTAAACCACAACCAAACCTTAACCACAATATTAACCATAAACCCAACCCTAACCACAATCCTAAACACAACTGTAATCCCAACCCTAACCACAACCGTAATCCCAACCCTAACCACAACCGTAATCCCAACCCTAACCCAAACCGTAATCCCAACCCTAACCGTAATACCAACCCTAACCGTAATGCCAACCCTAACCACAACCGTAATCCCAACATTATCCGTAATCCCACCCCTAACCGTAATCCCAACCCTAACCACAACCGTAATCCCAACCTTAACCACAACCCTAACAACAACCACAACCCTAACCACAACCCCAACCCCAACCGTAATCCCAAGCCCATCTGTAATCCCAACCCTAACCGTAATCCCAACCCTAACCACAACTCAACCTTAACCACAACCCAACCCTAACCATAACCGTAATCCCAACCCTAACCACAACCGTAATCCCAACCCTAACCACAACCGTAAATCCCAACCTTAATCCAACCCTAACCACAACCCAACCTTAACCACAACCCAACCCTAACCACAACCGTAAACCCAACCCTAACCACAACCGTAATTCCAACCCTATCCACAACCGTAATCCTCACCACAACAGTAATCCCAACCCTAACCACAACCGTAATCCCAACCCTAACCACAACCATAATCCCAACCCTAACCACAACCATAATCCCAACCCTAACCACAACCATAATCCCAACCCTAACCACAACCATAATCCCAACCCTAACCACAACCATAATCCCAACCCTAACCACAACCGCAAGCCCAACCCTAACCACAACCGCAAGCCCAACCCTAACCACAACCGCAAGCCCAACCCTAACTTTAGCCCAACCCTAACTTTAGCCCAACCCTAATGGAAATAATTTTTTTTAATTTTATTGTTTTTACCTAAGTAAGGAGTTGATAAAGGGGGTTTGAATTCCTATTTTTTTATTTTGATCACTGTGATAGGGTCTATCACTGTGATCAAAATGAACCAATAGGAAAAATTTCCTATTGTTGCCGGGTTCCAGCTGGCAGATATCGGCAGGCGCATATCGCATACGCCCGCCATTTTCACCTGGAAGAAGACGCCGGCAGCCCGGAGGACTTCACGAGGGCATGCAGGGACACCATAGATACTGAGAGGGTCGGGGACCCCATTTCCCTCTCCTCTGATGTGCAACCACATCAGAGGAGAGAGAAATTAAATGGAAAATCAGACTTTTTTTTTTCTTTATGGTCGCCATTATACCGTCAATAAAGGTATCGTAAAACCGACCCGAATCATGTTCTCTGGGGTCTCAGCTACCCTCGGAAGCCGAGACCCCGGAGAAATTCCGACTCTGGGGGGTGCTATACCCTTATTCCTCAGCTACGTAAAAAAGCGGCGCTGTGGTTTAAGTACCATTAGCTGCCGCTGTTAAAAGGTGTATCGGCGGTCGTTAAGAGGTTATATATGAAATGTAGATAAAGAATTAGAAAAGCCTATGAATTAGGTAGTTCTCTGTCACACGATTAGTCAGGACTACAGCATTTACCCCGGAGGTGCAGGTCAGAAGTGCTGGGCAGCGGGCACTCGGCACATTTGCCACTTTACCACTTTCATAGCCATCTTTTACATGCCCTTATTCACATCATCGACATCTTACAATAACTGACAGTTAAAGTTGAAGGCTTATTAAATCAGGACACAGACGAGTCATAATGAACGTAAACACAATCAATGTACAATTTTGCTGTTTCCTGAAGAAAGCAGACACTTTTTTTGCGTCGTGGATAAGCCCTGTAAACTCATAAAAGACACCAATTATTTGTAAAAGTGACAAACATACATGAGCTGGAGTCGCTGCCTCTGGAGTCCTCCTGTTCTTCTTGTATATCATGCACTGCTCCTCTGTGCACCTCCTCCTTGGATAATGAGCTGTATCCCAGATCAGACTGACCACCTACAGATCCAGGAAGCTCATTAGTGATCATCTCAGCATGCCAATGGTTAACAAACCCAATCCACCTGGCATAGTGTGCGGCCAATACCTGTACTAGATCGGTCATCTGTGGGGTCAGTGCTGGTCACGTCTGTGCTGAAAGATGGCTGATCTGCGGCATTCATGTCTATAGAACTGTCCATACTGCCGTGACTAACTGCGTCCAGATCGCTGCTATCTATGGAGGACAAATGGATGAAAAAACAGGATTTTTGGGTTGCTTACCGTAAAATCTGTTTCTCGGAGCCTTCATTGGGGGACACAGAGACCATGAGTGTATGCTGCTGCCACTAGGAGGCTGACACTATGTACAAAGAAAGGTTAGCTCCTCCTCCGCAGTGTACACCCCACCGACCGGCAGGGAATTCTTCAGTTAGTGAGAAAGCAGTAGGAGAAGTAACAGAATAGATTGAAAACAGAACAAACAACTCAACTGTAACCAAATCAACCAAAGTAAGAACAGGAGTTGTAGAACATGGGAGGGTGCTGTGTCCCCCAATAAAGGCTCCGAGAAACACATTTTACGGTAAGCAACCCAAAAATCCTGTTTTCTCGTTCGCCTTATTGGGGGACACAGAGACCATGGGACGTCCCGAAGCAGTCCTTGGGGTGGGAAACAAACTTCCATCAGGCCAGTGGACTCACCACCGCTGCCTGCAGAATCCTTCTACCTAGGCTGGCGTCCGCCGAAGCGTAGGTGTGGACCCTGTAGAATTTCACAAACGTGTGAACCGAAAACCAGGTTGCAGCTTTGCAAAGCTGCAGCGCGGAGGCTCTGTGGCGTACCGCCCAGGAAGCACCCACTGCCCGGGTAGAGTGCGCTCTGATCCCCGGAGGGGCCACTCGATGCTTAATCCGGTAGGCCTCCAAAATTGCCGATCTGATCCAGCGAGCTATAGTAGCTTTGGAAGCCGGGTGACCTTTCTGCGCCCCATCTGGAATGACGAAAAGAGAATCTGTCTTTCGCAAGGAAGACGTCCTAGACAGATAGACTCTCATCGCCCTGACCAGATCCAGCTTGTTCAGGGACCGCTCCCGAGGGTGAGTTGGAGTCGGACAGAAGGACGGCAAAACAATATCCTCATTGAGGTGCAAGGAGGACACCACCTTCGGAAGAAAAGAGGGCGGAGGCCGCAGAACTACCTTGTCCTGGTGAAGTACCAGAAAAGGAGAGCGGCAAGAAAGAGCCGCCAATTCCGACACGCGCCGGATGGAGGTGATGGCCACCAGAAAGGCTACCTTCCAGGAGAGAAAGGAAAGGGAGACTTCTCTGAGAGGTTCAAAGGGAGAACCTTGCAGAACGTCAAGAACCAGATTAAGATCCCATGGATCCACGGGCGCTCGATACGGAGGAGCCGTGTGAGCCACGCCCTGAAGAAAGGTTTTGACCTGAGGGCGGGAGGCCAACGTCTTCTGAAATAAAATGGACAGCACCCAAACTTGACCCTTCAAGGAACTGAGAGCAAGCCCCGCATCCAGCCCTGCCTGAAGAAACGCCAGAACGGAAGGGAGCGAAAAGCACATAGGCGCGATGTTATTGGCCTCACACCAAGTGAAATAGGCCTTCCAAGTACGGTAGTAAATCTTGGAAGATGATGGCTTCCTGGCTCGGATCATGGTATGAATTACACGACCGGAGAATCATGCTCGTTTCAAAACCTCGGTCTCAACAGCCACACTGTTAAATTGAGCGGCCGAGAATTGGGGTGGCAAATCGGACCTTGAGACAGCAGATCTGCCCTGTCTGGAAGCTTCCAGGGGGCGTCCGCGAGAAGGTTGACAATGTCCGCGAACCAAGACCTTCTGGGCCAATTCGGGCGATGAGAATGACTGGAATTCCTTCTGCTTTGATCTTCAACAGCTTGGGAAGAAGAGGCAGGGGAGGAAACAGGTAGGGGAGCTCTAACTTGTCCAGGGAATGGCCAGAGCGTCGGCGCCCACTGCGAGAGGATCTCGAGCTCTGGATACAAACTGTGGGACCTTCCTGTTGAGGCGAGAAGCTAGCAGATCTACGACCGGGGTTCCCCAACGACTGCAGAGCTGAAGAAAAACCTCCGGATGTAGGGACCACTCTCCTGCCGCGAGACCCTCGCGGCTGAGAAAGTCGGCGGCCCAGTTGTCTACACCGGGAATGTGTACCGCGGAGTTTGTCGGTACCGAAATCTCTGCCCAATGAATGATCTTGGACACTTCTGCCAGGGCCGAGACACTCTGTGTCCCTCCTTGGCGGTTGACATATGCCACCGCTGTGGCATTGTTTGTCTGAATCCGGACCGGCAGGGCCCTGAGGAGCCTTTCCCAGTGGACGAGAGCCAGATTGATCGCTCGTATCTCTAGGACGTTGATCGGCAGAGCGGATTCCTGAGTCGACCAACGACCCTGAACAGTGTGATGGCGGAACACTGCACCCCAGCCGAGGAGGCTGGCATCCGTTGTTACAATCTGCCAGTGAATGGGAAGAAAAGACCGACCCAAGTGGATAAGAGGTGACGTCAACCACCAGTTGAGTGACCGCTTGACCCGGCATGAAAGACATACAGGGCGATCCAGGGACAGAGCCGACCTGTTCCACCTCGACAGAATGGCGTGCTGGAGAGGTCTGGCGTGAAATTGGGCAAAGGGAACTGCCTCTATCGCCGCCACCATCTTTCCCAGGACCCTCATAGCTGTTCGGAGGGACAGAAATCGTGTGGTCTGCAGCGATCGTACATCCTGCTGCAGGGAAAGAATCTTCTCTCGTGTGAGAAAGACCCTTGACCGACGCGTGTCGAACAGTAGGCCCAGAAACACAAGACGTTGAGAAGGAATCAGACAAGACTTTTTCCTGTTGACGATCCAACCGAAATTAGAAAGGGTGTCTAGGACGATCGTCAAACTTAGGCGAGCCTGTTGAAAAGAGGAAGCTTTGATCAGAATATCGTCGAGGTACGGAAAAAGAACGAGACCTCTGATCCTCATCAAGGCCATCAGCGCAGCCATGATCTTCGTGAAGACTCTGGGTGCGGTGGCGAGACCAAAGGGCAGAGCGACGAACTGGTAATGTTCCTGGCGAATCGCAAACCGCAGGAACTTCTGATGTCCGGAGAATATGGGAACATGTAGATAGGCATCTTGGATGTCTATTGAACACATGAATTCCTGCTCCTCCATGGAAGCGATTACCGAACGAACCGACTCCATCCGAAAGTGGCGAAGACGTACTCTCTTGTTGAGAAGCTTGAGATCCAAGATGGGTCAGACCACCCCGCCTTTTTTCGGCGCCACAAAAAGGTTAGAATAAAATCCTGTGAACCGCTCCGAGACGGGAACGGGCACAATCACCCCGGAACTGAGGAGAGAGGTGATGGCCGTAAAGAACCCCGGAATCAAGCCTGGATCCTTTGGAGGACGGGATTCGAAGAAACGATTCGGCGGAAAGCCCGAAAGGATCGAAACTGACGCCTTAGTGGAGGTCTGCGAGGCTTAGACTGAGGGAGAAGGGAACTCGTGCCTCCGGTGGCGTCCTTAATAATCTGGTCCAATTGGGAACCAAAGAGGCGTAATCCCTGAAAAGGCAGATTAGTAAGAGACTTCTTAGAAGACAAGTCCGCCTGCCAGGCCTTGAGCCAAATTGTACGTCGGATTGCCACAACGTTGCTTGCCGCCTGAACCACGCAGGATGCGGCATCCAAAGAAGCAGAAAGCAGATAATCCCCCGCATGGGAAATCTGATTGGCGAGATCGGCCAATCGCTCTGGTTGTGCTTTATCTAGGATGCCCTGACGAAGATCCTCTGCCCAAGTAGCTATGGCTTTTGCTGCCCAAGACGAAGCAAAGCTTGGACATACCGCCGCTGAAGCCGCTTCGAAGGCGGACTTAGCTAGGGATTCTATAATCCTATCATTAGAATCCTTTAGAGCCGCCACGCCTGAAAGCGGGAGAACCGTGTTCTTAGAAAGTCTGGACACGGGCGGGTCCACCGAGGGAGAAGCAGCCCAGTTGTCCGTGAGCTCTTTAGCAAACGGGTACAGTACGCCGAGATGCTTTCCTCTTTGAAAGCGTGTGGTCGGATCTTGTCTTTCCCTGGTAAAAATCTTTCCAAACTCGGAATGGAAAGGAAATACCCTGGAGGGTGTTTCCGCCCGTCTGAACGAAACCTCCTGATCTGAGGATTTCGCAGGGGGGTCAGCAATCTCGAAGGTCTGGTGAATCGCTGCAATGAGGTTCTGCACCGTAACCTTCATGTTCGCATCCTGGTCCGAATCCAGCTCTAAAATCCCCTCAGAAGACCTGTCCGAGAACGCTTCACCTGACTCGGGAGAGGAGGCCCGGGAAGGAGGCTGCTGAGACGGACTATGCGGTGAGATGGGACGAGGGGAGGATTCCGGCTGGAGATCCTGCCTGGGTCTTTTGCGACTAACGCTGGCTGACTCAGACAGAATCTCTTGAGACCTGCTGGATGCTGCAGAAGTGTCCAGGGGCAACTTATCCAGAGCGGCTACCAGGGACTGAGACACCCTGGTGAGGTCTGCCACTGATTGAGAAAGAGATGAAGCCCAGTCAGGCATGGGGGGTTCACTCTCACATGGGGCCATAGATGGCTCAAGGGCGGCGTCAGGCTGAATTGGATTGCTACAGTCCAGGCAGAGGGGAGTGGACTGACCTGAGGGAAGTTTGCGATTGCAAGAAGAGCACGCAAAATACTTGACTAGAGTGCAGGAGGGAGCCGTAGAGCGGGCACGATCAGATTTAGAGTTAGACATAGTGATAAGCCGGATTACTTACCGGTAATGCTCTTTTAATGAGTCCACGACAGCACCCACTGGAGGTATCGGATCCGCCCATTTGGAACAGGAAACCCTACAGGAAAGATTAAAGGGGCGGTCCGCCTTTCCTCCTCAGTTTTACGTTTCAGAGTACCAGAAGGACCGCCAAGGATTAGGCAATGTTCTCTTATTTTAACATCTTTCTTATCCATTATTTGGTTAATATACTTTAACTATTGATATCCTTAGGGGGGGAAGTGAGCGGGTGCTGTCGTGGACTCATTAAAAGAGCATTACCGGTAAGTAATCCGGCTTTTTACTCTTCGCCACGACAGCACCCACTGGAGAGATTCCAGAGACCATCACCTGGGTGGGACCACCGTGCCAAGGATAGTCCTGCCAAAGCTTAAGTCAGAGGTTGATGAAAGATCAAGTCTGTAGTGCTTATAGAAGGTAGAAGGGGATGACCAAACTGCCGCCTTACATATAGTTTCAATCGGAACATCTCCCTTTTCCGCCCAAGAGGTTGCCATTGCCCTGGTGGAATGCGCCCTGATGTTCCCTGGAGGATCTTCGTTTTTTGCGGAGTAGGCTAAACGAATGGCCTCTCTGATCCACCGGGAAATGGTGCTCTTCGTGACTCCATACCCCTTCTTACAGCCCTGAAATGAAACAAATAGGGCCCTACTCTGCCTCCAACTGTTGGACCTCTCAATACATTTTAGGACAGTTCTTTTAACGTCCAGAGTATGGAACTTCTGCTCTTCCGGAGTAGAGGGATTTTTATAGAAGGTTGGGAGGAGTATCTCCTGAGATCTATGGTATTTTGTTGCCACTTTTGGCAGGTAGGCAGGGTCTGGTTTTAATGATAATCTGTCTTGGTATTCTTGGAAAAAAGGTGGATCTATTGACAAGGCTTGGATATCACCCACTCTCCTAGCTGAGGTTAGTGATACTAAGAGGGCCATTTTAAGTGCTAAGTATTTGAAGAGTATTGTGTCGATCGGCTCAAAGGGGTCTACCGTTAGGGCGTCTAAGACCAGATTTAGATCCCATGTAGGGACGGAGGGTATGTGGATTCGAGCTATTCGTTCACATGCTGTAATAAAACGAGTTATCCACTTGTTGCCTGCTATATTATGGCCATATAGTGCTCCTAATGCCGATATTTGTACTCTCAGTGTATTTACTGCTAAGCCTAAGTCTTTCCCCTTCTGCAGAAATTCCAAGATTGGGATTATCGGAACTTCTGCTGTATGAGGTACTGTATGGAATTGAAGAAGTTTTTTCCATATTCTAGTGTAAATTTGGGTTGTGGACTGTTTTCTACTTTGTAGTAGTGTAGTAATTAAGGACTCCGAGAATCCTCTTGTCCTCAATAACTGCCTCTCAAATTCCACGCCGTCAAGTGCAAGCTGAGCACTTGAGGGTGGAAAAAGGGGCCTTGGGAGAGTAGATTGGCAGTCGGAAGGATCCAAGGATCTGTTATTGACATAATCTGCAGCCACGAAAACCACGGTCTTTTTGGCCAGAACGGTGCTATTAAGATTATTCTTGCTTTGTCGTCTCTGATCTTCCGAATTACTTGAGGTAGGAGGATCAATGGAGGGACCGCATACGCCAGGTTGAAATTCCATGGAACTAGAAAGGCGTCCAGTATGTCTGGGTGATCTGACGGAGATAGGGAGGCAAATGTTTTTATCTGCCTGTTCTCCCTTGTGGCGAAAAGATCCACCTCGGGTTGTCCCCATGCGGCTACTATGTCCCTGAAGACCTTCCGATTGAGGCACCACTCTCCTTGTCGTAGAGCGTGACGGCTTAGGAAGTCTGCCTTTTGATTGCTCTCGCCTCTGATATGAAGGGCCGAGAGGGACAAAAAATAGTTTTCTGCTAAGTTTAAAATTCTTGCCGCTGAAGACATCAGAGTCTCTGATCGAGTTCCTCCTTGTCTATATATGCCACTGTGGTGGTATTGTCCGACAGGATCCTTACATGCTTCTGTTGGAGCTGCGGAAGGAAGTTGTATAGAGCATAGAACACTGCAGTCAGTTCTTTTAAATTAGATGAGTAATCACATTCCTCTTTACTCCACCTTCCCTGATAAAACCCATTCTCCATGTGGGCTCCCCAGCCCTGGGGACTGGCATCGGTGGTTACGATACAGGATGGAACTATAACCCATGGAACTCCTGAACATAAATGGTCATCGTCTAACCACCACTCTAGGGAAGTTAAGACTTCTTGTGACAGGGTTATTTTGCTCTGTAAATGACCACTATGTCGCTTATCCTCCTGGAGGATCTGGTGTTGTAGCGTACGGACATGGTACTGGGCCCACCGGACTGCCGGGGTGCAAGAATTTAGTGATCCTAATAGTGACATTGCTCCTCTTAAGGATACACGTGGTTTATCTATAGCTGCTTGTATTTTTTGTTTTGTGAGGATGATTTTTACCTGGGGTAGTAGACATCTCTGGGTCAAGGAATCTAGTTGAAATCCTAGAAATGTCTGGAGAGATTGCGGATCGAGTCTGGACTTTTGGATATTGATGATCCAGCCAAGGCTCTGAAAAGAGGAGATTGCGTCAGTCACGCGTTCAGTACATTGTTTGACTGAATTCCCAATTACTAGGAAGTCGTCTAGATATGGCACAATTAGTGTGTCCTTTTGGCGAAGGTAGGCCATCACTTCTGCCATCACCTTGGTAAATATTCTTGGTGCCGTGGAAAGCCCGAAGGGCATTGCCGCGTATTGGAAATGATGAATCCTTCCCTCGACTTCCACTGCGACTCTTAGGTATTTCTGGAATCTGTTGTGTATAGGGAGATGATAATAAGTATCTTTTAAATCAATCCCTGCCATTACGCAATTTGGGAAAAGAAGCTTTATAGTGGATCTAATTGATTCCATTTTGAACTTATAATTTTTTATAAATGAATTTAGCTTCTTTAAATTAATAATGGTTCTAAATGTACCGTCTGGTTTAGACACCAAAAACAGGGGAGAGTAAAAGCCTCTACCCTGTTGTTCCTCAGGGACATCAACTAAAACTTTTTTAGCTAGCAGGACTCGAATCTCGTCTTCGAGAGCCTTTTGCTGAAGTGAGGAATTAAGGCGAGTTATAACAAAGAACTCATTGAATTCCTTCGGATCCCCTATCTTTATTCCTTCCTTGATTATGTTCAAAATCCATGGGTTTAACGTAATTTGTTCCCACTTGGTAAAAAAAAAAATTTAATCTACCCCCAACTGGTGGGTCTAAACTTTTAATTTTTATCTCTCCTATATGTTGGCCCTCTGAAGATGGTACCCTTCTGCTTTTCGTCTTTCGTGGCCCATCTATTCGTTCTGTCCGATTGTCTTCTTCTCCCGAATGGCCGTCTCTTAAAGGTTTTCCCTCGCATGGGGTTGCACTAATTTTGGATTTTGACTGTGCATCCCCTTTCCAGCTCTTTATCCACAGCGCGCGTCTGGCGTTATTCACCAGGGCTGCCGACCTTGCTGCCAGTCTTAGGGTGTCCGCTGAAGCGTCTGCCATAAAGGCAGCTGCCCCTCTTATCAACGGGATGGCTGCACGCAGTTTCTCCCTTGACACTCTTTGCTCAATCTGCTGGTCTAATTGATCTAGCCATACCAGCATTGACCTAGCAGTACATGTGCTGGCTATTGCGGGTTTGAATACCCCGGTGGTGGATTCCCAGGACCTTTTGAGCGAAGATTCAGCCTTTCGGTCCAATGGGTCTGCTAACAATCCTGCGTCCTCGACCGGGATCGAGGTTTGTTTGGAAGTGGAGGATATGACAGCGTCCACCTTTGGTATTTTAGTCCATTTTAATAGATCTTCATCAGTGAACGGGTACTTCCGTTTTGAAGCGGATGGGAGAAAACCCCTCTGGTCGTGTTTTTCCCACTCCCTTTTGATGAGATCTTTAATTGCCGGTATCACTGGAAATGATCTCCTCTTTTTCTCTGCCAATCCCGCAAACATAATGTCCTGCGCGGTCTGGGCTCCCCTTTCCTCTTCACACCCCATAGTATTTCTAACCGCTTTTACCAGGTTATCTACGCTGTCCAGTGGAAAACATGCGCGTCCTTCCACCTCCGAGGATGATGATGAGGACGTGGATGCGGAGCCTGAGTTTAACTCCTGTTCTTCCTCTGATTCTGAACTAACAATGACCTGTTTTCTATGACTGGACTCTGCGGGAGTGCTGGCGCGGTTGATGGCTTGTATCTCCTCCCTAATTATGGCTCGGATATCCTTAGAAGATATCGTCGACCCCTGCCTGGTCTCTTTAATGCATTGTTTGCAGAGTTTTTTGGGGTAGGAGTCAGGGAGAGGCTCTGAACATAATGCGCATTCTTTATGTTTTGTTTTTCCTTTTTTCTTTGACTGAAGTGGGAGGTCAAAGGTAAAGAGAGGGGGGAGGGGGGGGGGGAGGAGAGGAGGTTAGCTTAATAGGTAGAGCATATACTTTGCACACTCACCCAGTGAAGCTTAATACCGGTTCGGATGGCTGAGACGGTTTGGATCGGGTCTCTGCTGCCTCGCTCCTGCGGGCAGTCTCTGTCCTGGCGCTGCGGTCCCTGGTGGAGTTGCCCCCAGCTGAATCCCCTGCTGGGGTCTGCGACTCTGCGGGGGACGACATGGTTCCAACGTTGCAGCGCTGTTTTATCTATACACTTATCGTACCCCCGGAAGTCGCCCTGTCACAGGGCGCATGCGCCGCGTCATCGCCATCTTACCCCGGAAGTTCAACCATTACTTCCGGGGTATAGGAGCGTCGGGCGCCGGCCCGCTCCCGCGCCACCGCTACTGACACGCACGGCTCGCGCGCTCATGGCCTCACCATCCACGCTATACCCCCACCGATGGGGGGGGGGGGATCCCCCGGATGCCAGACCGGCCCGCTCCCTGGTAAGACCGGGCGGCCCTCCCCGGACCCGGCCATTACCACTATGCCACCAGACGAGGGGGGAGCCGTCAAACGGAGTCTCCCCCGACGCTGCTTCCGGACCGCAGCCCCTGCCGTTCCCGAAGAGACCGCACAGGCGGATGCATGGCCCAGGTAAGATCCTGCAGGATCCTGCTCCATTTGGAACAGGAAACCAAAACTGAGGAGGAAAGGCGGACCGCCCCTTTTATCTTTCCTGTAGGGTTTCCTGTTCCAAATGGGCGGATCCGATACCTCCAGTGGGTGCTGTCGTGGCGAAGAGTAAAAACTGAGGTAGTGCCGGAAGGTTGGGGGACAGAAGGCAGAGGAGGGTGTCAGTCTGCAGATACAGCGCTACTCACAGTCCGGTGTCCCCAGAGACAATGGTATCCGGCTTGTCTGCAGCTCAGAGCGAAATCCGGCTGACAGAACGGCGTCCGGCTGACAGGCTGGGAAGATGGCGACCGCCTGAGAGGATTGGGAAAACGCACGCTTCCAGGGGAAGAAGAAGGGCGGCGTTAACTGCCAGGCTGAAGGAGGAACCGCCCGCTGGCCAAGAATAGGCTGGGGTGCAAGAAGGAGGCAGTGGGAGGGCCTGGAACGGGCGGGATAGAAGCCCGCTTAGAAGAAAGGGGCGGGGGGCATGGCCGCGACGTAGAAGGAGGCCCGAAATGAAGCCGGGGCCTAAATTAATAGCGGCGGCTGCCTGTCAGCGCGGGGCGGAGGTCCCGCAGCGCTGCCGCGGCAACCGCTCTGCAGAGCGCCGCTGCCATCTGCTGGGCCCAGGACTGAAGGCGGGGGGGGCGCCGGGCAAGGCCCCTTCTGACGCCAGGGCCAGGAGTAATTGCGGCTGCCGCAGTGGCCGCTTTGAATAAGATTGGAGCCGCCGAGATGCCCATCTAGGGATGAGGAGGACGCGACTCGGCCCCCATACTTACCTCCGTCTGGCATTCAATAAAGGTACCTCAATATCCCACGCTGTCTGTCTTCTGTAGTGTCCGCGTCTCATCCAGACCGACAGGCTCTGGTGGGCGAGTGGGTGGGAGACGGGGAGCGAGGACCATCTGGATCGCTGGCACGCATCCGTGCTGAGCTCTTGGTCCTGCCGTAGAGACCTATGAGGATACGGGGTGGCAGTACACGCCGTACTCATAGTCTCTTTGTGGGACTACAGATGTGACTCTTCACTCTGTATCCCTCCGGATAACCTGGAAAGAAACGACGCACACTGAAGTAGATAAGGGTCTAATGAAAGACCCGTGTCCACCTCCTACTGACACTAAGCTAAACTGAGGAATTCCCTACCGCTCGGTGGGGTGTACACTGCGGAGGAGGAGCTAACCTTTTTTTGTGCATAGTGTCAGCCTCCTAGTGGCAGCAGCATACACCCATGGTCTCTGTGTCCCCCAATGAAGGCGAACGAGAAACAGGGATTAAAACCTTGACCAATCACTCCTGTGACATGTCACTGCTACATCCTAACTAGTATGAACACATCTCCTGCAAATACCTGAGGGCGTAGCATGCGGAGCTACAGAGTGCGGCTTCTTCAGGGCTCTCTTAAACTGGGCGACGCCATGGAGAACATTCCTGACCTTTATCCACAGGAAATAACCTCCTCGGTTCCCCGAGGGCCACACACTTTCCAGGACAGCCTGTATAAGGAACGCATGGGTTAGTGGCATGCAGCACAGTTAGGGCAACTATACCCAAAATTACTATACAGAAATTAATGAGACTATAAGGCCTGTTTCACACTTCCGTTTTTGTGTCCGCCAAACGGATCCGTTTCCGTTTTTTTGACGGAAACGGATGCAAACGGATCCGTTTTTAAAAAAACGGATCCGTTTTTTTGACGGATCCGCGGTAACCGTAATGAAAGTCTATGGGACAAAAAAAACGGATCCTGCAAAAAAATGGCGGATCCGTTTTTTTACGGAAACCAACGGATTTTGACGGATTTGAAAAAACGGAAGTGTGAAACAGGCCTAAGCTGGAATATGTGCCGGTCTCCAAGACTCAGACATGGAGCCATCTCTCTCCTGTAGGATTTATCCAAGTCATCAGTGGCATCTCTATAAACCCTTCATACCATCATCTTTCCATTTGTCCTGGTTCTAGCAGACTTTGGCAGTCCATGTTTTACACAGATGGCCATTTGTATAATTGGTGTCCATGCGGACATGTGATACTACATTTCCCCAGAAATGTCTGATGTTGCCACAGCTCCTATGGTCACCTGAGCAGAAGATACTGAACTGGAAGACTGTAGGAAAACATGATGGCAATGTCTGGATTTACCATTGAATTTTTGTGCATTGCACCACAGCGAAAGAAAAATTGAAAAAGAAATGATAAATGGTAAAAAACTGTTTTTCTATACAATAACAGAGCTCGTCCACTTTATGTTTTTTATTGGTACGTTTCGTGGTGGCTGTGAGGTTACTGCAGCTCAGTCCCAATGGCTTGTACAGGACTGTGCTGCTGAGGGCTGCCCGGCCACTACAAGGCGTATACACCCAAGCCTGATAACCAACGAAGAGGCACAACAACCAAAGAAGCATGGCAGACCTTCAATATGCTGATCATAGTGTGGCAGGAGCAGGACCTCCACCAACCTATTCTTGACGGCTTTTCCAAAGGACATTTTTTTATTATTATTTACAAGCTAAAAAATTATTAAAGTTTCCCCACTTTGTTAACGGAGAACCATCAGTGAGCTCATTCAGGTATTCTGTCTTTTTCTGGGCACAGTTGATTGATTTATGACCACAGACCACATCAAAGTTAATTGTTTCTCTGCACAAAGAGCCTGTTAAAGCTAAACGGTGCAAAATGTTTAATCAAACCAAGTTGCAAAAATAAATCTTAGCCCAAAATACAAATATTTGAAATACCACGCCAGCATTTTTTTTTCAGTGCTGGTATGGCACTTTATGTCCAGGGACAGGGGGGTTTGCGTTTAAAGTCACCCTCCAGCATCATCCTCTTTTATTCGGCACTACTCCGGTCCCGAGGCGCCATCTTGGAAGTGCAGCTTCTGAGTGGCATCAAGTGAAAAGCTACGTCACAAGCTCTCACAGCAAGTCTATGAGAGCCTTAACGATCCTGAACAAGCTCTCATACACTTGATTGAAAAGTGAGGTCACCTCCGCGTCTGCACAGCTCCATGAAACACTACTGAAGAGATGCCGGCAAGTCCCTTTTCAATGGAGACTGACGGAAGCGACAATGGAAAACTATGAAGGCGGAATGAGAGTATGAGACAGGGGAATTACATTTAAAGCACCACTCCAATAACAAAAACACGATGGAGTGGTGCTTTAAACGATTTAAAAAATGGTGCCTAAGGGTGGACAACCCCTGTAATATGAAAGCCCTGCACACCCTTTAAGGTTTCTATTTCCATCATTACCAGTACTTACTTTGTTGTAGTACCCGTAGGTAATGGCGTTGGGTTGAACACCGGCTTTCTTCATTTCGAATAACACTTTAACAGCAAGCACCGGCTGCCCGTACTGCCCGCACAGCTGCATGAGAACGCGATAGCACACCTGCAATACATGGACACACATGGGCAACAGGCACCAACTGTGAACATACGGTGCACCATCCATTACACCAGATGTCATACATGTTCATATGGAAAAAAAAATGCAATTGCTGTTTTACCTCATCTGGAGAGTCGATCTTCTTAGCAGCCATCTTCCGCAGGATGTCATATGCAGTACGCAGGGCTCTCACTTTAGAATGGCACACTTTAACGTAGGCCGGCAGACATATAAACCACAGGCCGTAGCAATGCTTTAACAGGCATCGGGACCACATTTGGGGGATAGACGAGTACTGTTTCGCTATTTTATGAGCCGACTTGATCTCCTGCAAAGGCGACACAGTAGATTTACCCTCTTTGAGAAGGAGCTGTAGATCAGTCATGCGTTAAGGTGACTTTTAACAGTAAATAACCACTAATGTTTAATAGTAAAAGGCAGCCCCTCATATACACACGTGGTCAAAATTGTTGGTACCCCTCGTTTAATGACAGAAAAACCCACAATGGTCACAGAAATAACTTGAATCTGACAAAAAGTAATAATAAATCAAAAATTTATGAAAATGAACAAATGAAAGTCAGACATTGCTTTACAACCATGCTTCCACAGAATTTAAAAAAAAATAAAACTCATGAAATAGGCCTGGACAGAAATGATGGTACCCTTAACTTAATATTTTGTTACACAACCTTTTGAGGCAATCACTGCAATCAAACGATTACTGTAACTGTCAATGAGACATCAGCACCTCTCGAGAGGTATTTTGGCCCACTCCTTAGTTGTCTCGTGTTTGAAGGTTGCCTTTTCCAGACAGCATATTTCAGCTCTTTCCAAAGATGATCAATAGGATTTAGGTCAGGGCACATAGCAGGCCACTTCAGAATAGTCCAATGTTTTCCTCTTAGGCATTCTTGGGTGTTTTTAGCTGTATGTTTTGGGTCATTATCCTGTTGCAAGACCCATTACCTGAAACTGAGAACAAGCTTTCTGACACTGGGCAGCACATTTCTCTCTAGAATCCCTTGATAGTCTTGAGATTTCATTGTACCCTGCACAGATTCTAGATACCCTGTGCCAGATGCAGCAAAGCAGCCCCAGAATATAACAGAGCCTCCTCCATGTTTCACAGCAGCGACAGTGTTCTTTTCTTGATATGCTTCATTGTTCCGTCTGTGAACATATAGCTGATGTGCCTTACCAAAAAGTTCCATTTTGTCTCATCTGTCCATAGGACATTCTCCCAGAAGCTTTGTGGCTTATCAACATGTAGTTTGGCAAATCCTAGTCTGTTTTTTTTATGATTTTTTTTTTTTTCAACAATGGTGTCCTCCTTGGTCGTCTCCCATGAAGTCCACTTTGGCTCATACAACGACGGATGGTGCGATCTGACACTGATGTTCCTTGAGCTTGAAGTTCACCTTTAATCTGTTGTGCAGTTTTTCTGTGCTCTTTTGTTACCATTCGTATTATCCGTCTCTTTGATTTGTCATCAATTTTCCTCCTGCGGCCATGTCCAGGGAGGTTAGCTACAGTCCCATGGAGCTTAAATTTCTGAATAATATGTGCAACTGTAGTCACAGGAACATCAAGCTGCTCGGAGATGGTCTCATAACTTTTACCTTTAACATGTTTGTCTATAATTTTCTCTCTCATCTCCTGAGACAACTCTTTCCTTCGCTTCCACTGGTCCATGTTGAGTGTGATACACATCATGTCACAAAACAGCACAGTGAGTATCTGTAGCCCCCAATACAGGCTGACTCGCTGATTCCAAGACTGTAGACACCTGTGATGCTAATTAGTGGACACACCATGATTTAACATGTCCCTTTTGTCACATTATTTTCAGGGGTACCACCAATTCTGTCCAGGCCTATTTCATGAGTTTTATTTTTAAAAAAAATTCATGGCTGAAAAGCAATGTGACTTTCATTTGTTCATTTCCATAAATTTTTGATTTATTATAACTTTTGTCAGATTCAAGTTTTTTCTGTCACCATTGTGGGTTTTTCTGTAATTAAATGAGGGGTACCAACAATTTTGACCACGTGTGTTTGTGGCCATAGACGGAGAATAGCGTTACCTGGATCCTAGCATGTAGCAGACAGGCGGTTCCATCATCTACAAGATGTTACTAGTTGTTTAGAAACAAAGAAATTGCTGAACATTATATAGAACACTCGCGCTATAGGAACTACACATATTCTTCCTTGTTTTATGGCCTCAACATTTGGTCCTACCATACGTCTCATGACCTCAGACCTCATATATGCCAATATGGCTCAAGTCATGACTAGTGATGAGCAAACACGCAGGGATTGCAAAACAAACAGGCCTGAAACACGTAGGTCTCAGTCACATTGGAACTGCCATGCACTTTTAATTCATTTTCCTACAATAAACTTGGATTTTACCGTTTACACCTGCTGCCTCGCTGGACTTTCGTTCCTTTGTCATGTTATTCTACGGGGCTGTGCACACATCTGAATTTTTTCGCAGACCAAGTTGGTCTGAGGAGACAATTGCATCATCTACGAGTTGCATCCAATTCTCTCATCGCACTGGTCATTCGAGTCTATGGGTATGTGGAAAATGTTTTTATTTGTTCTCCACATCCAAGAAAATCTGACCACACACACTCTGATCAGCATTAATGGCCTGATTTTCTTGAATGAGAAAACCCCACACAACCCTAGCCTATCAGTTTACATCAATCTTCAGATAAAATAAAGTTGCAAATATGACATTCAATAAAATTTGCAGAAAAATTTGTAACTTTTCTCCTTGGTCACACATTTGAAAATTGACAAAAAAATGGATGTGGCCTCCTGAGGAGACATAGTTTAAGGCCTCATTCACACTTGCGTATTTAGGTAATGATTTTGCATTTAAAGAAAAGGTAGAAGTAGAGCCAAAATAAAAAAGGAGATTTTTGTGTACTCACCGTAAAATCTCTTTCTCTTAGCCTCTAATTGGGGGACACAGAACCATGGGGTATTATGCTGCTGTCCACTAGGAGGCGACACTATGCATAATCTGAAAAAGATTAACTATGGCTCCTCCTCTGCAGTATACACCCCTGGACGGCGTTGGCCTTCTCCAGTTTTGTGCAAAAGCATTAGGAGGAATATAACCGAAAACACAACCATGCCTGTAAGAAGGCCACTATGTACGAGCTCAAAGAACAATATGAGAACTCAACCGTAACAACTGCCCGTAAGGGCAACAGGGTGGGAGCTGTGTCCCCCAATTAGAGGCTAAGAGAAAGAGATTTAACGGTGAGTACACAAAAATCTCCTTTACTCTGTCGCCTCATTGGGGGACACAGAACCATGGGACGTCCCAAAGCAGTCCCTGGGTGGGAAGCAATGGATGAATATTGTGCAGACAGGTCCCTAAACTTGGGGCACCGCCGCCTGCAGAACCAGTCTACCCAGGCTCGCGTCCGCTGAGGACTGGGTATGAACTCTGTAGTGTTTGGTAAACGTGTGTAGGCTAGTCCAAGTGGCCGCCTTACTTGTTGAGCCGAAGCCTGGTGCCGAATGGCCCAGAAGTCCCCTACAGCTCGTGTAGAATGTGCTGTAATACCGGCCGGAAGAGAATTTTTAAAGGCGGTAAGCCTCTTGTATGGTGGATTTGATCCACCTGGCGAGGGTAGCCTTGGAAGCCGGCAGACACCTTCCGGAAGAAGGAAAAGGGAATCAGACTTCCGGAAGGGCGCAGTCCTAGACACGTATATATGCAATGCTCTGACGAGGTCAAGCGTATGCAGAGCCTTCTCCACTCTATGAACCGGAACCGGGCAAAGGGATGGCAGTGAAATTTCCTCATTGAGGTGGAAGTTGGAGACAACCTTCGGAAGGAAGGGTGGGACCTTACGGAGAACTACCTTGTCCTGGTGAAAAGCCAGGAAGGGCCATCTGCAGAAGAGTGCTGACAGTTCAGACACCCTGCGTAGTGAGGCGATTGCCACCAGAAAGACCACCTTCTGGGATAGAAGGCGAAGTGGGACTTCCCTAAGGGGTTCGAAGGGAGGTCCCTGCAATGCTGTCTGGACCAGATTGAGGTCCCACGTTTCTAGTGGCCTTCTGTAGGGGGGAACCAATCGGGAAACCCCCTGAAGAAAAGTCCTTACTTGCGGCTTTGTTAGCAATGCGTCTTTGAAAAAGAACTAAGAGCGCTGACACCTGGCTCTTAAGCGAGCCCAGGGACAGTCTGGCCTCCAGACCCGATTGGAGAAAACCAAGTACTTTGGGGAGAGAATAAGGGAGAGGGATCTGGCCGCGAGATTCGCACCAGGTAAAGAATGTTCTCCAGGTACAGTAATAAATCTTGGCAGAGGCTGGCTTCCGTGCCCTGATCATGGTTTCAATGACGTCCGGTGAGAGCCCTGCCTGGGTTAGAACTCAGGTCTCAAGGGCCACGACGTCAAATTGAGAGCCCCTGAATTCTGGTGGAAGAATGCGCCTTGTGACATTAGATCAGGACGGTTGGGGAGACGCCAGGGGGCGTCTGCTGTAAGTTGTACGATGTCGGCGTACCATGTACGTCTGGGCCAGTCTGGCGCGATTAGGATGGTTGGAACTCCTCCTTGTTTGATCTTCCTCACCACTCTGGATATCAGAGGGAGAGGTGGAAAAGTGTACAGAAGCTGGAACTGGGTCCAGTCCTGAACCAGGGCATCCGCTCCGAGCGACCGCGGATCGTGTGTGTTCTGGCCATGAAGTTGCAGACCTTGGCATTGAAATGCGATGCCATTAGGTCCACGTCCGGTGTCCCCCAGTGATGGCAGATATGGCGAAAAATTTTGGGATGGAGGGACCACTCTCCCAAGTCCATTCCTTGTCTGCTTCCCAGTTGTCCACACCAGGAATGTGGACCGCAGAGAGTACCAACTCCGCCTCTTCCGCCCAGTGGAGGATGTGTGCCACTTCTCTCATCGACCGGGGTACTGCGTGTCCCGCCTTGGTGGTTCACATATGCCACAGCCGTGGCATTGTCCGACTGTGCTCTGATATGAGAGGCTGCCAGTAAGTGACGAAAGGCTCTCAACGCCAGGAGGATGGCACGAATTTCCAGGATGTTGATGGGCATGTTTGCCTCCACTGGTGACCACTTGCCATGTGCCCTGTGATGTAAGTGCACTGCACCCCAACCCGTCAGACTCGCGTCGGTGGTCAGGACCTTCCATTGACCTGTGAGAAAGGATTTCCCCGTCGCGAGCGAGGCTGGCTTGAGCCACCAGAGTAGAGACCTCCTGGTTGACGATGTTAGCTGGAACTCCTTGCGAGGAAAAAGGATTCCTGTCCCAGGACTTGAGAATGGCTAGTTGAAGAGGCCTAAGGTGAAACTGGGCAAATGGGACCGCTTCCATTGCTGCCGCCATCCTGCCGAGGACTCTCATGGCAAACCGGAGAGGTCGGGGAGGGCTGCGAAGGAGGATGCGGTCTCCTAGACGGAGAGCCAGTGCCTTGTCCTTGGGAAGGAGCACCAGACCCCTGAAGGTGTCGAATAGCATCCCCAGGAAGGACAGAGACAGACTCGGAGTAGTCGACGACTTTTGTAGGTTGACTAACCAGCCCAGGCGACTTAGAGTGTCGATTGTGATGGAGACGCTGAGCTCGCAGTCCTTGAAGGTGGAAGCCTTGATGAGGAGATCGTCCAGGTATGGAACGACTACTATGCCTCTGGAGTGTAGAACGTCCATGGTGGCTGCCATGATCTTGGTAAACGTTCTGGGAGCCATGGCGAGTCCGAAGGGGAGAGCCACGAACTGGTAGTGGTCCTGGTTGATTGCGAACCTGAGAAATGGACGCAATGATGGACCAAAGGGACTCCATGCGAAAATGACGAACCCGTACATATTTGTTGAGTTGTTTTAGGTCCAATATGGGCCGTACGCTGCCTCCTTTCTTGGGGACTACAAATAGATTGGAGTAGAACCCTCGGAAGCGCTCGGCCGCGGGAACCGGTACTATAACCCCTGCTTGAAGAATGGAGGAAACCGCTTGGTGGAAGGCACGAGCCTTGGCTGGCAGTGTTGGGGGAACAGAGAGGAAGAACCGGTTTGGTGGGTTGGAAGTGAACTCTATCTTGTATCCGGAAGACACTATTTCCCTGACCCACCTGTCCTCTGTAATAGGCAGCCAGACTTGCTGAAAGAGCAAAAGTCGTCCGCCTACAGGTGGGGTGTCTTCCGGAGTTCGTGAGTCATGAGGAGGAGAAAGTCTGAGGTTTTCCTCCTTTGGGCTTTGACTGGCCTGCTTTTGGATACCAGGTCTTGTCCGGCCTTTGCGTCGACCGTGAGTTGTCTCTGCGTGGGGAACGGTTACGATTTTGTGCTGGACGCGAGACGGGACCAGCCCGAAGAATTCCGAAAGGATCGGAATCGTGTTTGGTTACGCTTTTTGTAAGTGCGTTTAGGTTTTAGTTGAGGGAGAGAGGTACTCTTACCCCCGGTGGCGTTGGATATCATTGTGTCCAACTTTTCACCGAACAGCCACCCACTGAGGTACGGGAGGTGCGTGAGGGACTTCTTTGAGGCCGCATCCACTTTCCATTCCCGCAGCCAGAGGATACGCCAAATCGTAATGGCGTTTGATGCTATCCCCGCTACACCCCTTGCTGAATCCAGAGCTGCATGAAGCATGTAATCTGCTACAACTGCTATTTGAACCGCTTGGTCCGACAGCTCAGGGGTTGATGCTTCGAGGCCATCTTGTAATTTTTTGGCCCAAGCCAGAATGGCCTTGGCAGCCCAAACTGAAGCGAACGCGGGAGCCAGGGAGGCCCCTGCAGCCTCAAAAATTGAACGAGCCATGCGTTCTACCTGTCGGTCTGCTGCGTCCCTGAGGGTTGAGCTATCTGGCAATGAGAGGAGGGTCTGTGCTGCTAGTCTAGAGACTGGGGGGTCCACTTCAGGTGGATCTGTCCATTCCTTGGTGTCCTTCTGCGGGAAGGGGTACCTTGCCTCCAAATATTTGCGATTGGTGAATTTCTTCTCAGGCTGTGAGAACTGCTTGTTAAGGATCGCCTTAAATTCTGGGTGATTAGAGAAGACCTTAGGCATTTTTAGAACACCTTCAAAGGAAATCTTGTGCTCTGGAGCCTCCAGGGGTGGATCAGAAATATCCAGCACCCGATGGATGGAAGAAATTACGTCTTCAACTAATGCTGTATTGCTAGGGGGAATAGGGATTAGGGACCCCTCCGTTTCGTTGTCTGAGGCGGAGTCACAGATGCCTTCCGAATCTTGTGTATCGCTGAGGCGTCCCCTGGTGGGTGAACTGGGGCGGAGGTCTTCTGTGGTCGGGGATCGCTGTGGAGATCTGCGTTGTCTGTCTCTGGTAGGGGACGGTCTAGGTGACCTGGAACTACGGTGTCTCTCCCTAGAGGGGGATGACCGTGTGCTATGGGATGAAGCAGATGAACGCGACCTGTGGGTCCGCTTACGTCTGGATGTGGCCGGAACGTCATGTCCCTGAGTTGAGCTCTCCCTTTGCTGGGTAATGTTCATAGCCGAGGCATGACCCTAAAGAGCCTGAAGCAATGTGGAGCTTAGGTTATCTATAGACTGCGTCATAGATTGCGACATCTGAGTAGCCCATTCCGCCGTGGTAGCAGACACCGAAGCATTGGTAGGGGTTTCTTGGGGTTCTGACCCAGTGATACAGTCCCGGCAGTGCGGGTACGTGCTGCCACTGGGGAGAGTGGTTTTGCAGGCTGCGCAGAATGCATAAAAGCAGTCCTGCCTGGTTCTCTTGGACCTTGAGCCCGGCATAGTGCACAGAATGCAGAAGTGCTGGCTATGCAGAGGACCCTACAGGGGTGGCTATGCAGAGGAACCTATAGGGGAGCCTTATAGGGAATATGGATTCACAGCCGGGTAAAAAAAAAAACCCAGCTGTGATCTTACCCCACCAGTTTACCCCTAGGTCCAGCGCCGAAGATCCGCAGTCCTGTGCCCCCCCGAGACTGGCTGGCCTGGCCCTGCTGATGTCCTGCAGCAGAAATGGCCGCCGAGAAGAAGAGGAAGAAGGGGGCGGAGAGCTGAAAAAGCGCGGCAGAGCTGTGTGAAAAAATGCGCCCCGTCTTGATCCGCCCCCTCTATGACACTGTAGAGTGTCATATTTGTCATCCGGGGGGGCAGGCCGGGGGGCGGAGAGGAAGCGGCAGCTTCAGCTAGGCCGAAGCCATGGCCTAAATTAGATGCCTGATGCCCAGAAAGGCTCCAGGCCGGTGCGAAAGTCCGGGAGGAGGTCAGATCTGAATCGGACTCCCCCGGATCTAAAGGCAGGATAGTGGTGGGGCTATAAGCGGAAGGGGAGCCCTGTGAGGGGTCCCTCTGAGGCACGATAGAGCTGGTGCTGCCGCAGAGACAGGGGCGCAGGCAGCCCTGTGTCTCTATTGTGCCATGCCTGCTTGCACTCCTCCCCGGCCCAGACAGGAGCCCGCAGCTGGGTTGGGGTCCCTGGATGCAGCCGCAGTGTGCTGGCCTATGCTGCTGGGGGCTGCAGAGTGCTGTCTGTACAGACCCTACCTGAGGCGTCTCAACCTAATGCCCCCAGAGGGGGATTAGGGAGGGTGCTGCTGTCACCATCAGGGGGCTTTATCCTCGCCTCAACCTCAACCCGGAAACCAAAAGGAATTTGGGAAAGAGGGGGGTCTCGACTTCGAACCAGCCCCCATAGGACTGGGGAAGGAGCGACATGGGGAATAGCCATCTCGACTTCAACTGGGCACCCCGTAATAGGGGACCGAGGAAGGAGCCATGCTGGAAGCCTCACAGGAGACCCACTTTTCTTCATCTGTAATCCCGTCGGAAAAAACGGAGTGAAAAAAATAATAAAATATTTTAGGTGTGCCTCCTATGCGACACTAAGCAAAAACTGGAGAAGGCTAACGCCGTCCAGGGGTGTATACTGCAGAGGAGGAGCCAAAGTTAATCTTTTTCAGATTATGCATAGTGTTGCCTCCTAGTGGACAGCAGCATAACACCCCATGTTTCTGTGTCCCCCAATGAGGCGACAGAGTAATAAGAGAATTTCATCCATCTCTGCCCAAAAAGCAATACAACTTTTAACTCTCTACATCTTTTTATCGCTTACCACACTAATCTACTAGAAATCTTTGATGACCTGTCAAAATGTGTCATTTTTTAGATGCAAGTACTGGGATACACTAAAACATAGGAGATTAACGGTAACATTACAGGAACAGCTCCACAGTTTCCTCCCTCCACTAACCTACCTTGAGGGTCACTCATGATTCAGATTTTTCATTCACCCCCCACATCTGATCACTCGCTCATGTCACCTATGCCTCAAAAACATCTTTAGAATTCATCCTTTTCTTACCTTTGGACTCTACAAAAACTCTTATTGTAGCGCTTATTCTCGTCTGGACTATTGCAACTCTCTACTAATCGATCTCCCTCTTACTAAACGCTCCCCTCTCCAATCCGTCCTGAATGCAGCAGCCAGGATCATATTCCTCACCAACTGCTACACCGACGCCTCTACCCTGTGCTAGTCATTGCACTTGTTACCCATCCACTAAAAAGTGCAATAACTTATCACTCACCTACAAAGCACTCCATGGTTCAGCATGGTCCTACATCTCCCTCGTCTCAGTCTACCACCCTACCCGTGCCCTCTGTTCTGCTGATGATCTAAGACTAACATATTTTATAATCTGGACCTCCCATTCCTGTCTCTAAGACTTCTCACGAGCTGCGCCAATTCTTTGGAATGCACTACTCAGGACAATTTGATTAATCCCCAAAATTCACAGTTTTAAGCGTGGCCTAAAAATGAATTTATTTAGACTGGCCTATCGCACAACATACTTCTCTATCCCTTTTTTGCTATCCAAAACTTACTTCAAAAATCAGGACCCTGGTTGCATCTGTTCACACCCTCTTCATTAGCCCTGTGTCTGTACTTGCACAGATACTGGCTGGTGACTGGTTCATGCAGCGTTATGTGAATCGCCCTATATATTACATTGATGGCCCAACTGTACAATACAAGCAATTTTACCATTCACCTTTCATGTCTCCCCTATTTCCTCATAGAGTGTAAGCTTATGAGCAAGACCCTTACTCCTTTTTGTTTCCGATTTACGTGTTATTCTGAAATGCGCTTATTGTATTGTCGGTACAAGTTTCCTCTAAAATGTAAAGTGGTGCAGAATACGTTGGTGCTATAAAAATTATTATTAATAATTACAAGCGTGGTGTGTCGTGTCTTACTGAAATGTTGTCTTTACTGTACTGTAAGAGATCCTGTGGTGGACATACCTGCTTAGTTCTCCTGAACATTGGAGAAGGACTGCAGGGTGCTGAATCTTTAGCCGACATCCTAAGGGTTTTCAAGAGCCCTTCCGGACTGTCAAACAGGTCCAATGTGAGAACAGGAAACCCATTGTAACTAAAGATCAGAAATAAACATTATATTAGATGACTTCACCAAAACTGGGGAACACAAGAGAAAATATGGTAGAAATCTCCACTAGGCAGGTGGGTACATACCTGTAATTCTTTGGGTGCTCCTCGCCATTCGGTAGGTGAGGGATCTCAGGTGGTGTAATAAACACGGTGTGTTCACTCCTGTGAGACTCATCCAGTTCAATCAGACGCATCTCTCCAGACTTGTCTACATCCACCTGAAATGTAAAGTTATGTCGTTAGTTACGGCACCAGCGCAGAGCGTGAGCTTCACATGATATTACGAAAATTACTAATGCCGGATGGAATATGTCAAGCACAGGACACAAAGTGACTATACATGGATTAAAAATGAAAATTAAAATCTGCCCCAAAGACTTAGCTTTTTGGGGGATTGGTTTAGTCATATGAGGGCTTGTCTGTAGAGGGACAAAACACATAATGGCGTGATTGTTGCAGAAGACCCCAATAAAGGCGAGATTATTGCAGAAGACCCCCATAAGGGTGTGTTCATTACAGAAGACCCCTATAAGGGCGTAATTATTGAAGAAGACCCCCCCATAAGGGTGTGTTTATTGCAGGAAGAGGCCAAAAAAAAAAAAAATTAATCTCAGGATATCTGGAACGTTGGTAAAAACACCTGCATGATGTCTTACTACATTTTCAGAATAAAAGAACATTTGTTTTTGTACGGTCAGATTCTGAGAGCCAGAAGTGCGACATATTTGTGTGCATAGAGATGACATTATCACTGCTATCAGCTATGACATTTCAATCACTTTTTATTCCATTTTAAAGCGGTGGGCTGAACAAAAATCGATCAGGTTAAATAATGCAATATTGTTTTATTTTGTGACATTATGGACAAGGCGATACCAATTATATGTACTTATTTTCCCCAGTAAGGAAATATTTTTTAATGGGAAGACTTTTTATTTTTACAGGCAAGTGCCATTTTTGGAATTTTCAAAGAAATGAATGGAGAGATAGAAGTGGCCACCTCTCTTTCCACAATGGGTCTCTGTCTCGCGATAGGCATATATCTTGCATATATGGCATATCTTATGGACATACTCCATTGTTGCAGATAGGAAGACCCCTTTATAAATGGACACTTGAGGACCTTACTTAGACACCAAACCTGGTTAACTCCGTGAAATTTCATTTTTCCAAATGTGACCATTAGTCAGACATCTGTACATTAGGCATGCTTCCTATATGGAGGAAAGTGTGGTGAGGATCTGCTGGACCCCCGATTTCCCTGTTAATGAACATCTAGCAATGTCTGCCACCTGGTAAGCCACATTCTTCCAAAAATCAATCCCTTTGGCCTGTGGTTTCAGCTAGTTAGTAGGGATGCGTGGCATGTGTTGCGGCTGTCACAGCCGTGGGGACTCAAACATATTATTCAAGCATGCCACAGACACTTGGTTAGCACCTGAGCATGCTATAATAACACCTCCTCCGAGCACAATCAAATAACACCTTATCCAAGCACGTTCGCTCATCACTATTAGGCATTTGCTGTGGAATGATTGATCTGCTATCCCAGCACATGTGAGCACGCAGCGGTGCAAAGAACGGTCCACTCAATGCCAAGAAGGTTACTGAGAATATATTTCACCCTGCTTTAAAAACTTCCATGATTAAAGAGGGATTTTTGGTAATCACAGTAAAATCTCTTTCTTGGAGCCTTCATTGTGAGACACAGGTAACCATGGGTGTATGCTGCTTTCGCTAGGAGGCTGACACTGGGCAAAAAAGAAAAATAGCTCCTCCCCAGCAGTATATACCCACCGAGTGGCACAAAGCACCTCAGTTAGTGTTAAAGCAGTAGGAGAAGCAACCAAAATTCAATATATGCACCAACCCAACAACAAAGGCACATAGGCCCAATAGAGGTACAATCGGGAGGGTGCTGTGTCCCCCAATGAAGGCTCCAAGAGATTTTACGGTGAGTACCAAAAATCCCTCTTTCTTTATCGCTTCATTGGAGGACATGGGTAACTATGGGACTGTAGGGGAAAGGAGCTTGTCGCTTTAGAGTGCGGATCCCCTGGTAGAAGGATAAAAGCTTCTCCTTTGGAAGGAAGACAGGGGTGTAGGCCGTGTCGAACCTCATGCCCAGAAACGAAAGGTGCTGTGCTGGGGTCAAGGAGGACTTCTCCTTGTTGACTATCCAGCAGAGACAGACCAGAGCGTCCAAGGTGATCTGAAGAATCTGGTCGCAGTCTAGGCGGGACAGCCCCTAGATCAGAAGATCGTCCAAGTAAGGGATTATGAGAAACCCCTTGGAGAGAAGAGTGGCCATGACCGCTGCCATGACCTTAGTGAATACTCTGGGGGGCAGAGACTAGGTCGATGGGAAGAGCCGTGAACCAAATAGTGGTCCTCCTGAATCACAAACCGTAAGAATCTCTGATGCTGAACACAATCAGGAAAGTGAAGATAGTCATATTAAATGTCTACAGAGCAAAGAAATTCTCCCGGTTCCCTGGTGTGAAGGACGGCTACTTCCTTTCCCCATGGGCGGAAGAGCGGACCTGCTGGTAGGAAGTCCCTGAAGAGAAGGGACGAAAAGAACGAATTTGAAGCAACCTTTTCCTATTGAAAGGAAATTTAGGCTTGAACTGGGGAAGAGAGGTGCTTTTCCCACCGGTAGCATCCAAAATTATTTGATCCAGTTTGAACCCAGAAAGTCTAAAACTTTATAAAAAAAACAAACAAACAAAAAAAAAAAAAACAACAAGGTTAGAGGGGGACTTTTTTTTTTTTTTAAACGGTGGATCTGCATTCCACACTTCCAACCAGAGAATGTGGCGTATAGCAACGATGTTACTGGTAGGCCTGACGAAACAACAGGCCGCATCCAAGGAGGCGGTCAGAAGATATTTGCCGGCATAGGCAATCTGGTCTGCCATCTCATCCGGAGGAGATGCCACTAGAATACCCTGACGAAGCATTCTTGCCCAGGCAGACATGAACTTTGCCACCCAGGTGGATGCAAAAATTGGGGCAGAGGGAGGTGCCAGCTGCTTCAAAGGCTGACAGACAAGGATTCAATCTGTCTATTCGTAGCATCCTTAAGAGATAACCCATCTGATAGAAACAAGACTGTCTGAGAAGACAGGCGATAAACCAGCTGGTCCACCTTAGGGGACTCTGCCCATCTACCAACGAGGTCTGGGCTAAAAGGATAAAGAATGTCTAGCCGCTTCCTTCCTGGGAAGCGCTTTACAGGGTGTTCCCAGTGTTTAGAATTAAATCACTTTGTGAGTGGGAAAATTCCGGGAAGGGAGTTTTACAGATTTGAAGGAAACTGAGTGCGTCTGAACAGGTGCCTCGTCCTCCCTTAAGTTAAGAGTTTGGGTAATTGCCAAGATAAGGCTATTGGCCATATCCTGCATTTTTGAGACCTGTTCCGTATCAGACTCAGACTGTGAATCTGCATCCGACCCAAAAGCCACCTCCGAGGAGGGGGCATTCGGTGAGAAATGCATCCTGGAAGATGCCGAAGGACCCGGAGAAGTTGAGGAAGAACTGGAAGGAGCCAGCTTCCTTTACTTTGTATCTAATCTGTCCCTGCGAAGTTCGAGGTCAGGTGCATGCGAATCACCGTGAGAGGCGTTCGGAGCAATGGTGGCTGCAGACAAATGTGGAAGTCGCTCCAGGACCTGGACCAGGGACTGTGATACTTTTGTCAGGTCGGAGACCGACTGTGACATGGCCACAGCCCACTCCGGAGGGAGGGGTGTGCTCTCAACCTGGGCGTTAGGGGGCCGACATGGTTTAAGGACTGCAGGACAGGCAGAAAGGATAAGGCTGACCTGACGACCACTCTCTTTTTGCAGCGGGCACAGACGTAATGAATCACAGTAGGCTTATAGGGGCAGAAAGAAGCCTCTGAAGGGTTAATGGGCATAATTTGAGCCATGGGAATACTGCTGTGGAGGAGAGATCATGAGAGATGGAGCAGAGCCTACCCAATGACAGCGACGACCAGCAGAAAAAGCTGTCCCTCTGTGTGCAGATATCCGCGGGTCAGCAGAGAGAGCAAGATATGGTGGTATAATATTCAGGACCGCCAGCTGCAAAGGCACAGAAGCTGAAGCAGCATCGGCTTTTGTCACCACACATCCGTGCATTGTGGAGGATGTGTAGTATGCTGGACGGTAGGAAACGAAAGTAAACATATTATTGGCTGACACTCCGGGGGCGTGAAAAGCCAGGAAGATTTGCCGGTTGATGAAAACTAAAGTTCCACTCCGATTGGCTGTCACGCAGCCCGGAAGGGGTAGCTCCGTGACAGGAGCGAAAAAACGCGCCGATCAAGCGTCGAACTGGCGTGGCCAGACTGAGCAAGAAGAGGAGAGGCCTCCTATTGGTTAAAAAGTGCACATTGTAACTGGCCATAGAAAAGGCGGAAAGTGCGACCCGCAAAAAGAGCACCCTGGTGCCCGCAAGCACCGATACCGACCATGAAAGAAATGGCCGTGGCGGTGCTGACTTTCTACTAACGCCACCACGTCTCATGTGAGATGAAGGGACAGTTCCCGGGTTGACGCCTGCAGATGCGGAGGGAAAGAAGGGAGACATACTTGTGTGGTAAGTTCCGATCCCCCTCTGCAGCGATGAGGATAACTTCAGGAGCCCTTGGGAGAGCGAGGGTCACTGAAATCAGGAATTCTCCTTCCTGCTCCGTCTCCAAATTGTGCAGAAGACGGCATAAACCCCTTACAAGAAGTGGGAAGGCCACCGCTGGTGACCACAGTCTTCCTCCCAGCCCTTTCCGAGGAGAGAGATGGGGTGAGAAAATGGCAAGGACCGGCCACCAAGAATCACACTGAACACCCGTGAAGGTGACGGGATTAGGTCCTGCCTGTGGGTCCAAGAGTGGGCGATGTGGGCGAGACTACACTGCTCTCTTGGTTGCATGAATGTGGGAAAATAGGGTGAGAAATTACAACCTGTTACCCTAAGAGAAAGGAACCTGAAAATCAAAAGGGAAAACATTAATAAAAACACAACAGGAAACCTTAAAAGGAAAACTGTGGATCTGGGATCAGATCCAGGTCCGCCTCCTACAGACACTAAGCTTATACTGAGGTGCTTTGTGCCACTCGGTGGGTGTATACTGCTGGGCAGGAGCCATTTTCTTTTTTTGCCTAGTGTCAGCCTCCTAGCGACAGCAGCATACAACCCATGGTTACCTGTGTCCCCCAATGAAGCGATAAAGAAAACACAAAAATTAATGATCTACTGTAAAGTTTTGCGAGATTCTAACGTTGCAATTAAGTGAATGGTGTTAGTGGGCTGCAGATCGTAAAGAAGGCAGCATGTGAGATGTATCGCCTGTGCGATTATTAAAGAACCGAAGGTGCGGCACGATTGGCAGCTAGTTACGGTATATGCTGCCATACTCTTTTCGGTAATGTAGACTTTTAGTAATATGCATTGTATAATCTGTGCTAATTCCTGCTGAAAGGACAGAAGGTGACCCAGTTTTCAGAGAATCCAACATCATGGATTAATCTTCTTTAAACTGCAGTGTCTGGAACACTATATCTCATGGTGGCTCAATACATTTACTCTGTGGTCCATAGAAATTAATTATGTACATCGCGATCTACACTTTACCATCAGAGGATCGGAGTAAGTACATTAGTATTGTAAGAAAGCAATCCAGCTCCATAGAAAATCTGAAACTCTTCTTTATTGGTGTGAATACAAAAAAAGTACAAAAAATCCCATGGTAATGGATAAAACAATGCGTCTCAGGTAGTGAAACCCTTAATCACATTATCCTAGAGTATGAAGAGTCAAGACTTGTATAAAGCAGTATCCAGTCTTCACATATGAGGTTTAATTATCAGTTAATCAATTGACCTCATCAGCTGCATTGTGAACAGAACAAGTAATTCACTGACAAAAGCAAATAGCCAAATACAGTACTGTATATACAACATATGTAGTACATCAGCAATAGTCTGGGATGAAATATGCGGAACATGCAACATAGGTTCACAAAATGTGCCATATGCACACATTTTTACAATAATTATGCAAAATAAGCAAAACGTACAAAATGAACAAATATATTAAATATGCAAAGTGTGCAGAATATAGGATATGATATCACTACCAATGATGAAATACAAATGTACGGTATATGAAATAAATGTTGTTCCCATTAATAGATTCTTATTATTACGCATTTCCATTATGTGCACACAGCTGTACTTCGATATTATATTCAAGTGCAGAGTTACTAACAATAGGGAAAATGTGCCCTAAATCCATTCAATTATTCCTTCATTTCTATAAAAATGATGATTAATCAGTAATGGAGGGTAATATCTTTCCTGAGATTCAGACCCATCGGTACCTTGTATTCAAATGAAACATCCACCAACCCTCGCGTCTTTTCAAAGTGGCCTCTGTCTTTCCCCGTCTATTGCTGATGGTACCTGTTCAATAGCGTAAACTCTCATCCCTGAAGTATCGTCATGATGTGTTTCAATAAAATGTTTTGACATTATTTTGTATTAGGATTGTAAAAATATGTATGTATATAATGGGACACTTTGTGAACCTATGCTAAGCTATGTTCTGCATATTTCATCCCAGACTATTGCAGATGTCCTCATTATGTTGTATATACTGCACTTGGCTATGTGCTATTTGCTTTTGTCAGTGTATTACTTGTTCTGTTCATAATGTGCATAAGGAGGTCAGTTTGATTAATTGACAATTAACCTCTTTACCCCCGGAGGTGGTTTGCACATTAATGACAGGGCCAATTTTTACAATTCTGACCACTGTCACTTTAGGAGGTAATAACTCTAGAACGCTTCTGGACCCCTCAGGGAACTGATCTGGATGTGTGGCAAGCACATTAAGCCCTCAGAAATTTATAATGTTGAACTGTGAAAATAAAATAAAAAAAAAAATAAAATAAATCACACTTTCCTCACAAATATGCTTTTAGCTCCACACTTAGCATTTATGATAAGAGTAATAGGAGAAATTGCACCATACAATATGTTGTGCAATTTCCCCTGAGTACGCCGATACCCCATATGAGGGAGAAAACTACTGTTTGGGCGCACGGCAGGGCTCAGGATGGAAGGAGTGTCATTTGACTTTTAGAATGTCAAATTTGCTGGAATCACTAGCGGGCGTCATGTCCCATTTGGAGACCCCCTGATGTGCCTAAACAGTGGAAATCTCCCACAAGTTCGATTGCAGTATTTAGGGGGTTAAAATGCTGGGAGTGCTCCAGGCACTTAGTGCTGGGTGTCAGCTGTCAGAATCAGCTGACACACAGCAGCAATCGCACACGCACAGCCTATGTAATAATCCGTCCTGCGTCAATAAGTACCAGGGCGCAGGGACGTACTCTTACGGAACACTTCGGAAAGGGGTTAAACATATATGAAGACCGGATACTGCTTTATACAAGTCTTAACCCTTCACATTGTATGATAACATGATTTAGGCCTCGCTCCCACTAGTGTATAAACTCGGTGAGTGCAATGAGAGAGAAAAAAAAAAATTGCATTGCACTTGCGCCAAAGTTATTCGATGAGGGAGCGCAGATCTGAGTATTTTTTTCTCAGCTGTATTCGGCATGCTGCGATCTCACTCCAAAATCAGATGGCTGTGAGAGGGGGAAAAAAAAACAAAAAAAAAAAACATAAATCGGCAAACCATACAGTATAACATTTGATTTTTACAGATTTATTACAATTCTGTCACATAGGACACTGTTGATGGTCTTGTGAAAGATTAATAGCTGCTGAGTAAAAAACAAAAAAAACAAATACGGATTGAATATGGATGACAAGAGAGAAAGAAGCGTCCCACTCTCCTGGATGAGAACGGGACCGATTATTTATACGCAAGTGGGAACAAGGCGTAAGGGTTTTACTACCTGAAACGCGTTGCTTTATTCATTACCAAGGCATTACCCACATCTAAGGCACAGATGCCGTCTTTGCTCCGGATTTCTAATAGTGCAAGCAGGTGAGCTGGTCTCCATTCGTTTCCTACTTTAGTATTGTATCCATGTGCTTATTTTACGCATTCAACTATTTAGGCTGCTAATCCTTCCTGAGATACAAAGGGGAGTGGGGAGCTCAAATATGGCCAGAGTTCATATATACACTATGACAGATATAGATATAGATATATATATATAGATATATATATATACACACACACACACACACACACACACACACACACACTACCCTCAGCATATTGTACGACTGGTGGGGAGATATGACCACTCTATGGGGTCCCGTGAATGGAGCAGTATTGAACATGGTTGACCACTGCTTCACTCACGGTCTATGGGGCTTTGCATGAATCCACCAGTGTCTGGTTTTACACCCTTTGAAACAGTAAAAAAAAAAAAATCCTACAGGCCAACTACAATCCAAAAATGATTGACTGGCCACGTGCACACGTTCAGTATGTGGTCAGCATTTTACCTCAGTATCTGTAAGCCCAAACCAGGAGTGGGAGAATCAGAGGAAAAGTATAAAAGAAACACGTCACCACGTCCGGATTTATCACCCACTCCTGGTTTTGTATTACTAATACTGATGTAAAATACTGAACATGTGAACGTGGCCTTACTCTGTTCATTCTGTGCACATTCAATGCCATGTTATCGGCAGCACATCACCTGTTTCTGGTCCTTAAAAATCATTGCATCTGACGAACACATGTTTGATGGATAATTTCCGGCCTGTTTTAGACGGGTTGGCATTTGAGAACAAATATTTCTACAAACACTTATTCCCTGATTTTTGGCCAAAGGTCTAAAGGCATTAAGTCAGTAGTAAAAATTAAAAAATCAAGCACAGGCTGCAGTAATGGAGATCCTAAAAATCTGATTTAATATAGTGACAGTATGGAAGCGGTTACTGTAACGAGAAAAACATGAAACGGAAGCTACGAGCATTTATTCCATGAAACGGCTGTGAAATGCAGAGATGATTGTAGACAGAAGCCGCGCGATGGAGCCTAGGTGCAGACCTACAGAATGTCAGCTTCTATGTACTCATTAAAATGATCTGTAGGAATGGATTACACTGACCTACATTTGATGTGAACTAAATCTAAGCCATAACCACATGAATATTCGATTAACGACGGCTAAACTAGAACCCACACCTTTAAAATGTGAAAAATAGACCATCTCTAGACAAAGCTTTAAAGCAGATCTGTCACAATATAAGCAGCATACATCATTAAACATCTCGGAGACCTGAAGCGGCTGATGTACTTACTTTGAAAAACTACAACAGAACAGTTGCATAATCTTTTATAAACATTTTCAGCTTTTATAATAGAAGTCCAGAGCGAGCTGGTTAATAAAATGAGCATGGTACTAGTCCAGATCTTGAGCTTAACGGAAACCTGTCACCCATATTTAGTGATATCATGTAAAGATATCACCCAATTGTGCGTCCCATAAGGATTCTATTAGGACTTTTGATTCCCCCCGACCCTGCACCTTTGATCAGGGCTGTGGAGTCGGTAAGCCAAAATGCGACTCCGACTCCTCTATTTGCCTTACACCGACTCAAACTCCGACTCCCACATATATTGCTTATATTTAAGTGAAAAATTTATTCTTGTACAATGTGAACATCAGACATTAAATCATTTTTATGATACAATAATCAAGATATTTAGATAGAACATAATATTTATTGGAATACAACTTTAGAACACAAAAAACTAATAAATTGTAAACATGTAATACACTATGTAATATCGATTACACACACATATATATATATAGATAGATAGTGTGTGTGTGTGTGTGTATGTATATATATATATCACTATGTAATAAACTATAAGTGGCAAAAAACAGTTTTCAACAAAAACATACTAAATAAAATTTGTGCAGTCTATGAATTTATTCTAAGAAATAGAATTGCCTCCATCAGATCCTCCTTCATAGATGACCTCAAATCTGACCTAATAATTTTAAAGGCCAGAGAACAACCTCTCTACACTAACTTGGGTTGGAGGCAAAGCCGTAACCACATGGGCAACATCTCTAACAATTTCCGGGTATAAAGGAATTGCCTCATGCACAGTCAGTTTTGATTAACGGTTGAATTTTTCTATTTCTTTGAGAACAAGTGAAACATTTTGCTGAAATATGGTCAATCTCCTTGCTATAGGAGACGGAGTGAAATCTTTTTCCTTGTGGCAACGCTTTGCCTGTTTCATGTCATACAAATACTTGTCAAAGTCAAACTCCTCATCTGATGAGGATGAAGATATGGCAGCAGTAGCACTGTCAGGACCCGAGTCCTCTTGCGCCTGGCAGTCCTCCTGTAGGCCACTCATCCTAACTGCTACCTCAGTCAGAGCTTCTTTTCCTTTAGTAAGCTGTTGATCATCAAGCAATATACGATGACTTGGGTCCACATAAATAGCTGCCAGAAATTTTTTTATTTTCCAATAGCTGTGTCTCTCTCCGTTTCATTGAAGCAGAAATGCCATCTGCGATTAAACAGCAAAATAGCAAGTTCTTCTGCTCCCTCATGAAAATGCCAGGAGTTAAATCCTCAGCTTGTAATTTTTTAGTCACAGTAAATGGGTGATTAAGCAATTCCTTCAATTCAGCCACCTGTGTCCATTGACCTTCATTTAGGGTTACCTGAGGGTTTGCCATATCTATAAGAAAAGGTTTTAGTTGATCAACAATTGCCCTTTTACAGCACGTCTCTTCAAGATGGAATCAATTTTAGGGGTTCTGGCGGCAATAACCAATTTCCTCACTTTTCCAATCAGATTTCCAGCATGTCCCTCTTGCAGACTATCTCTTATTGCCAGCTGCAGCATGTGCACAACACAGCGCATGTGATGAATTGGAAAGTGTTTTGAAGCAGCTTCAAAAAGATCATCTATTTCTACAGTATAATTTTGCTGTTCTTCTGTAGTAATATCTGTTTGTTTCTCAGTTATATGAACAGCACTGTGGCCTTCCATCTCAAACACACTGAATCCTAAATGTTCCTCTAGCTGTTGTTCATTACTCTCATTCATCAGTGTAATTGTACTTATGTTTGAAGCATTGTCCGTTACAATAGCAAGAACCTGTCCTTTTTTGAGTTCGTAATCTTGCAGAACTTTTTCCACTAAGGCCTGGAGAAACTGGTTGCTGTGATGAGCTTTAGTATCTTTTACTGCCAGCGTGTTGGTAACAATTTTTGTTGTCACAAACATATCGAACATTGATGGCAAAATAGTTCACTCTGTGACGTGTGCAGGCATCCATTTCAAGAAACATGAAGCGTCTTTTGAGAGTCTTTTTAAGATCTTCCTTTTATTTAAGGGCTTCTTCAATCACTAATTTTCTAATATTTTCTCTTTCCAGAGAAACACCAAGTTTGCGGCCATTTCTCCATTAAGAGCTGTAAAAGCTGGTCGTGCAAATAATGTTAATGGTACACCGTCCTTCACAACAAGCTGTATGAGCTGTCTTTTAGACATATCTGCTGTCATTGTTACAGTAACTGTCACTTACAAAATATCTTGTTAATGATGTTTGAGACGCTCTTTCCTCCTCCTTTACCTTTATGCATTATTTGCGGTATATTTTTTACTTTTTAGTTCAGGATATTTGTGTTTTTTGCTTTTTGTTTTCTCCTCCTTTACCTGGCAGGAAGTGTTAGTCTGTGTGCTACCCAGCTTTCATTCTTTTTGGTACAGATAAGATATGGAGACAGATATGGATAAATGGATAGATAGAGCAGATTTCTAATCTGCTTTTGATATTGAAAACATTATCTATGAGCTCAAAAACCTTTCAGGTGATGCGGGTTTTTTAAAAATCTGATCGGCTTTTGCAGCTGAAAAACGTATCCACAAAAAACGCAGCAAAAATGGTGTGTGTGAATGTAGCCTTAGATCAGGAATAGAACAGCCATTTATAGGGCATTTCATAACTTTCCCAAATTCCTATGAAAAAATATTCAGCACATTCTGCATTGAACTACTGTACCCAATTTATTATATATTTTAGGAGTCGGAGTCTGTCCATTTTATACCGACTCCAACTCCACCAAAATGAGCACCGACTCCGACTCCACAGCCCTGCCTTTGATGCATAAATGCCTTTTATCTTGGTGGAGATGTATGGAAATCGCCGCAGTCCGGTCCGATGGGCGGGGCTTATTCACCTTCTCCTCCCGCTCCTCGGCTTGCTGAACGTAATCTTCATCTGTGAATATCACAGATGCCGTAGTTTTCCACGCTTGCGCAATGAAAAGGCCTCCAGCGCTTGCGCACTATGCTTTGCCCAACTGTGGGCGAAGCATATAATCGGTACAGCGCATGTGCCAGTATTCTTCAGCGCGGTCTATGCCCCGGAAGTCTTCACATGCAGGACACACTTCCGGGGCATAGACCTCGCTGAAAAATACCGGCGCATGTGCGCAGTACCGACTATATGCTTTACCCACAGTTGGGCAAAGCATACTGCGCAAGCGCCGGAGGCCTTTTCAATGCGCAAGCACAGAAAACTACGGCATCTGTGATATTCACAGAAGAAGATTACGTTCAGCAAGCCGAGGAGGGGGGGGGGCGAATAAGCCCCTCCCATCGGACCGCGGCGATTTCCATACATCTCCACCAAGATAAAAAAAGGTATTTATGCATCAAAGGTGCGGGGTCGGGGGGAATCAAAAGTCCTAATAGAATCCTTATGGGATGCACAATTGGGTGATATCTTTACATGATATCACTAAAAATGGGTGACAGATTCCCTTTAAATTCTTCCTTTTTATATAGGGTGGAAAACGTTTAAATAAATCATTCTACAACCATTCTTACATGAACTTTCAAAGTAAGTTCACTAGCCTCATCAGGTCCAAAATCTTTATAACATATTTCACTTTGCATTGTGTAATCTGGTGACTGTGCCTCTTTTAAAGTCCTGATGAGAACCATTTTAAAACTGGAACCTCTCAGGAGAACAGAGGTCCTGTGACACTTTTTTTGCAACTTATAAGCAGTCATCATCTCTATCAGTGTCTGTAATAATACATTAAACTTAGGGCTTTGCAATACATTTAGGGTATGTGCACACGTATGCAGTAAATTCCTGACTGAAAACCGGACTCCTTCCCAGAAAACGCGCGTTTTTTCTGCGTTTTTTTCCGGAGCATCCCCAGTCTCAGAAAATAGTTAGAAATGCGGATTTTTCCGTGAAATTAATGAGCAGTCTGCCTTTTTTACTGTGATGCGTTTTTTTTTTTCGAGGGAAAAAACCATCAATATGCACAAAAAGTGCAGAATTCATTAAGATGAACGGGATGCCTCTTGTAAGCATTTAAGCATTTTTGCCAGTAAAAACGCTTAAAAAACGCGAAAAAAAAAACGCTTACGTGTGCACACAGCCTACAGGAAAATGAATTGAACAACTGTAACGGGCTCTGACCATAGGCCCCTGACACCACTTACCTTGGCGCCTTTTTCTGCACCATTCCTTTCTGAGAACAGCTTGTTAATGAAAGAGCAAAGCAATAAAGTATCAGAACGTGAAGTATCAGCCCAACATTGCAGCTTGCAAACATATCATAACATGGATTTGTAGGCACATGTAAGGTTTTGCGGTCATTGTTATATAATCCCAGGATTGTTTAGGGCTGAAAACACGAGCGTTAGAACATGTGCAAAAATGTGGATGCTGTCTGCAGCTGGATTACTTTTCTATCAACGTCAATTAATAAGCTTCAGGGGTAAAATATTAATTTGAAAAAACAAACAAAAACTTTGGCATTGGGAAATCCTCCCAACACATAAACCTTCAACTTAGCAGAGTTTACAGACACTCATTATGGCTTTAAGAGAAGACCAGGGGGAACAGAATTTACCACGTACCCACCTTCTCAACACAGTCATCAAAGAAGGCCAAACTGGCGTCCTTATCACTAACAAAGGAGCACTCCTCAATGAATCGGATGAACATCTGAGTTTTAGTCATCATGTTGTAGAACTTGTGGTGGGAGCGATCACGACTTTTTAAAAAACCTAATAAAGGAGAGAACAGAGAGCATTGTTATACTCCTTATAGAGTCATTGTAAATATTTATCAAAATCCATCACCACCACACAAAAAAAAACAAAAAACTATTTTCTAATTTATAAGAATATGTTTGATAGAGACCTGGTCTATGTTTTTACATATGGAAGTAGTGATGTGACTGTGTAGGCGCTTGCCCACAAACAATATTTTTTTGTAGCGATCGGATATTCCAAACATGAGAAATTCTGTCTAGAAGCCATATGTAAAAAAAAGGTCTGGAAGTGCACTGGGGCGTGTCAATGCACTTGCTCGGCTTCTTCCAAGTGCACTGACATCCCCAGTGCACTTGCAGATAAAGCAGTCATTTCATAGTTATGCCAGTCTCTGGGAAAAGGTGGCCACCTAGAATATAGCGGCTTCTTCAAATCCTAAAGTAGTTGTTCACCTTTACCCCTCTCCTAAACACAAGCCTGGTGTGGAGGACATGCCTCAGAGAGTTGGGAGTAGACCACATGGTAGTGTGCCCAGAAACAGATATACCTAACGGCGACTGCATACTTCATACAAAAAGAGGAAAAAATTACTGTTGTGCTGTTACCTTGGAGCTCAAAAAGGGAACTGGCGTCGGTGGCGGTCTCAGAGGGCGCCTGCGTGATTGGTCGAAGGTAGGCTCTGTAGCCCTTCAGAATGGATGCCATGAAGCACAAGAAGGCTTCCTGAATCTCCATATCCAGCTGATGGAGTTTCTTTCCTGCATTGAAGTCACAGTCATTCAACGCCAGCTCCAGTAGTGCATCGTCTCTAGGTCTTTGCTGTACTAAAGGAAAAATGGAAATGTATTGATCCACTGGATGAAAATAAAAATCTATGTAATATATACACGTTACTGAGTCAAGAAGTCCACTGAAGTTAGGAAATATATTTAACCCCTTATTGACGGAGCCAATTTTGACCTTAATGACCAGGCCAAATTTTTTTAAATCTGACCAGAGTCCCTTTATGAGGTAATAACTCTGGGACGCTTCAATTGATCCCACTGATTCTGAGACTGGTTTTTCGTGACATATTGTACTTCATGTTAGTGGTAAACTTTGGTCGATACGATTTGCGATTATTTATGAAAATATCAAAAATTAGAAATTTTGACATTTATAACTTTGTAATTTTTAGGTCCTTAAATCACAGCCATGTCACACAAAACAGTTATTACATGGATTTTTGTGAGAACTCACCGTAAAATACTTTTCTCCGAGACGCTCATTGGGGGACACAGAGACTGTGGGTGTATGCTTTCGCCGCTAGGAGGCTGACACTAAGTGAAAAAAAGAGGTTAGCTTCTCCTATGCAGTATACACCCTCGCCCCTATTGCGGGCGGAAATCAGTTTGGTGCCAAAGCAGTAGAAGGACAACAAAATCAGCCTTAATACAGGTACAACATGTCCAACGAAAAACACCACCCCTATATCAAATAAGTAAACATACACTCACTGGCCACTTTATTAGGTACACCATGCTAGTAACGGGTTGGACCCCCTTTTGCCTTCAGAACTGCCTCAATTCTTCGTGGCAGAGATTCAACAAGGTGCTGGAAGCATTCCTCAGAGATTTTGGACCATATTGACATGATGGCATCACACAGTTGGCGCAGATTTGTCGGCTGCACATCCCTGATGCGAATCTCCCGTTCCACCACATTCCAAAGATGCTCTATTGGATTGAGATCTGGTGACTGAGGAGGCCATTTGAGTACAGTGAACTCATTGTCATGTTCAAGAAACCAATCTGAGATGATTCGAGCTTTATGACATGGCGCATTATCCTGCTGAAAGTAGCCATCAGATGCCTGTTCTTAGCTGAGAGGAGTGGTACCCAGTGTGGTCTTCTGCTGCTGTAGCCCATCTGCCTCAAAGTTCGACGCACTGTGCGTTCAGAGATGCTCTTCTGCCTACCTTGGTTGTAACGGGTGGCAATTTGAGTCACTGTTGCCTTTCTATCAGCTCGAACCAGTATGCCCATTCTCCTCTGACCTCTGGCATCAACAAGGCATTTCCGGCCACAGAACTGCCGCTCACTGGATTTTTTTTCTTTTTCGGACCATTCTCTGTAAACCCTAGAGATGGTTGTGCGTGAAAATCCCAGTAGATCAGCAGTTTCTGAAATACTCAGACCAGCCCTTCTGGCACCAACAATCTTGCCACGTTCAAAGGCACTCAAATCACCTTTCTTCCCCATACTGATGCTCGGTTTGAACTGCAGGAGATTGTCTTGACCATGTCTACATGCCTAAATGCACTGAGTTGCCGCCATGTGATTGGCTGATTAGAAATTAAGTCTTAACACACAGTTGGACAGGTGTACCTAATAAAGTGGCCAGTGAGTGTATATTAAACAAAATAAGAGCCAACTGGCTAATAGGTTGGGTGCGGTGTCCCCCAATGAGCGTCTCGGAGAAAAGGATTTTACGGCGAGTTCTCACAAAAACCTATGTTTCTCCTTCGCCTCATTGGGGGGACACACTGTGCGACGTCCAAAAGCAGTCCCTGGGTGGGAGATTGACTCACCGATCTAAGCTACATGCACCTCTTGTTTAAAGGTGCGCCACCGCTGCTTAGAGAATCCTTCTACCCAGGCTCACATCCGCTGAGGCCTGAGTATGGATATTGTAATGTTTGGCAAATGTGTGCAGGCTGGACCAGGTTGCTGCCTTGCAAACCTGTTCCGTCGAAGCTTGATGCCGAAGCGCCCAAGAGGCGCCCACAGCCCGAGTAGAGTGGTTCCGATCCCTGCTGGAATCTGCGTGCCTCTAATGCGGTAGGACTCCTGAATATTCAAACGAATCCTTCTGGCTATGGTCGATATTGAGGCAGAACTTCGGGGAGCGCGAACAGCATGTCCGTCTGACGAAAGGGCGCCGTCCTCGACACGTACCTCCGGAGGGCTCTTACCAGGTCTAACGTGTGAAGAGCCTTTTCCACACGGTGCTGGACAAAAAGAAGGCAAGACAACATCCTCATTAATGTGAAATGAGGACATGACCTTCGGGAGAAAAAGAGGGGCTGGTCTGAGCACCACCTTATCCTTATGGAAAGTGAGGAACGGAGCTCGGCAGGACAGGGCCGCCAGCTCCGAGACCCGCCTGATAGAAGTGATGGTAACCAGGAACACCACTTTCCAGGAAAGGTACCTCAAAGACACATCCTACAGTGGTTCAAATTGAGCTTCCTGCAGAACACTTAGTACCAGGTTAAGGTCCCAGGTGTCCATAGGTGCCCTATAGGGAGGTACCAAATGGGAGACTCCCTGGATAAAAGTCTTCACCTGCAAATTGGTAGCAATTCTGCGCTGGAACAAAACGGATAAGGCCGATATGTCTCCTGAGGGAACTCGGGGCCAAGCCCGAGTCTAGGCCCGACTGGAGAAAAGCCAAGATGTTGGGGATCGAGAATCTCAGCGGAGAAACACCACGGCCTCGACACCAAGCGAAGAACACCTTCCAGGTGTGGTGGTAAACTCGTGCTGAAGCAGGCTTCCGGGCGCTAATCATTGTAGCGACCACCTTGCTCCCGAACCCTGCCTGGGTTAGAATCCAAGATTCAACGGCCACGCCGTCAAACACAGGGCTCCTGAGTTCGGGTGGCAAATCGGCCCTTGAGAAAGTAGATCCGGGCACTCTGGTAAGACGCCGGCGAGTAGCAGCATTAGATCTGCGTACCACACTCGACGGGGCCAATCTGGGGCCAGCAGGATTGCCGGCACACCTTCAGTCTTGACGACTCTCGGAAGTAGTGGCAGCGAGGGAAAGAGATACGGGAGGCGAAACTGGTTCCATGGCAGAACCAACGCATCCACCGCGATTGCCTGCGGGTCCCTGGCCCGAGCGACACATGTGGGCACCTTGGCGTTCACTCTGGAAGCCATCAGGTCCACATCCGGTGTTCCCCACAGCTGACAAATCTGCTGGAAGACTTGGGGATGTAGAGACCACTCTCCGGACGCAAGACCCTCCCGGCTGAGAAAGTCTGCTGCCCTGTTTTTCACGCCCGGGATGTGAACTACTGTAATCACCGAGTGGTTTGCTTCGGCCCACTGAAGAACATTCCCTACCTCGCGAATGGTTGCTCTGCTGCGAGTGCCCCCTTGGTAATTTATGTAAGCCACCGCCGTGGCGTTGACCGATTGAATTCGGACAGGGTGGCCTGCTAGGAGGTGATGAAACTTCTGGAGTGCCAGCCGAATTGCTCGTATCTCCAATAAATTGATCGAGAGGCGTGCCTCCTGTGGCGACCACCGTCCCTGGGTTGTGTGGTGGTGAAACTCCGCTCCCCAGCCGAGGAGACTGGCGTCGGTTGTCACCACCAGCCAATGTTCTGGGGGGAAATGGTTTCCCCTGGGTCAGAGAGGAACTGGTTATCCACCATCCGAGAGACTGTCTTGACCTGAGAGGACAGACGACACTGCCGATCGAGCGTGAAAGGGTTCTTGTCCCAAGCTGACAGGAGGGCGTGCTGCAGGGGGCGAAGATGGAACTGGGCGAAAGGTATCGCTTCCATTGCTGCCACCATATTTCCTAGAATCCTCATCCCAGATCGAATGGTATGAGGGACTGGTTGGCGAAGTGCCCGGACTCCCTGCCGGAGAGCCAGTACCTTTACCTGAGGAAGAATCACCAACCCTCGGCAAGTGTCGAAGATCATTCCCAAGAAGGAGATCTTCTGAGCTGGCACAAGGGATGACTTCTTCGCATTCACCAACCACCCTAAGCGGGCAAGAGTATCCACCGTGATGCTGAAATTTTCCTTACATGCCCGTATTGAAGGGCCTTTGACCAAGAGGTCGTCCAGATAAGGCAAGACGACTATGCTTCGAGAATGCAGTATGGCCATGACAACTGCCATATCCTTTGTGAACACTCTGGGAGCCGTGGCTAGCCCGAAGGGTAGCGCTAAGAACTGAAAATGTTGATCGTTGATGGCGAAGCGTAGGAACCTCTGATGAGGAAAAATGGGAATATGCAGATATGCATCTTGGATGTCTATTGAGGCCAAGTATTCTCCCTGCTCCATGGCCGACATGACTGAACGGAGAGACTCCATCCAAAAATGTCTGATCCTGATGAATCTGTTCAGAAGCTTCAAGTCCAACACAGGCCTGACCGACCCATCCTTTTTGGGAACCGCAAAGAGGTTGGAATAGAATCCTTGAGCTCTTTCGTGTTCCGGCACTGGAATAATGACTCCGTTGAGCTGGAGCGATTTGATGGCTCCCAATAGAGCCCTTGCCTGGGCATCTACCCTGGGAAGCCAGGAAAGAAAAAACCGTCTTGGAGGGCATCTGACAAATTCTATTTTGTAACCTGAGTACACCAATTCTTCTACCCATGTGTCGTGAGCAACGTTGGCCCTGACGTGGTGAAACCAGAGTAGGCGGCCGCCCACCCTGCTGGTGTCGTCTGGTAAAGGCCTGAAGTCATTTGGCTGATGATCTTTGGGATCTGGATCCTCTCGATCTGGCCTGTTGAGCACGCATTCTCCCCAATGGGTTGGCTCTATATGAGACCTGCCGCTCCCTATCCTGGTTGAGGCGGCCTGAGGCGGTGGAATTGGGCCCTGTAGTCCACCCGGGGTTGCGAAAGGCCCGAAAACGGGCCTGAAAAGGGTGACGAAAAAGCGGTTTGACTTTTTGTTGAGGGAGAAACCTGCTCTTTCATCCTGTGGAGTCGGAGATAAGTTGGTCCAACTTTTCCCCAAATAGGCGACCGCACTGATAAGGCAGGGAAGTCAAGGACTTCTTAGAAGTAGAATCGGCTCGCCATGTCCTCAACCACAGGGCTCTTCTGATAGAGATTGCATTAGAGGCAGCAAATGCCGAACAATTGGCCGCATCCAAAGACGCATTAATTACATAGTCTCCGGCCATCGCCATCTGACCTGCGACCTCCGAAATCTCTGCAGGTAGATCCTGTTCCTGCGCGATCTTGTTTAATGTTTCTGACCATGATATCATGGCCTTAGCTACCCAAGTTGCTGCGAATGAGTGAGCGAGTGCAGACCCTGACACCTCATATACTGACCGAGCTAAGCTCTCAATAAGGCCGTCCGTGGGATCCTTAATCGAGGAAACACTAGAGACAGATAACAGGGTCTTAGTGGCCAGGCGTGAAACCGGCGGATCCACTATCGGGGATTCCATCCATTTTTATAGAGGTCCGGAGCAAACGGATACCTTGTTTTGAGTGCCTTTTGACCCGAGAAACACCAGTCTGGACGTTCTCTATTCCGCTGCACTATGTCCTCAAACTCAGGGTGAGAGGAAAAAATTCTGTACGGGCGCTTCACTCACTTAAATGCCACCTTATGCCCCGTAGCCGCTACGGGATCATCCTCAATCCCCAGGGTCTGATTGACGGCTTCTATGAGGCTGTCCACTGTTTCACGTGACCCTGGAGTATCCAGGTCAAGGGGCTCATCTGAGTCGCAATCCGAGGTCTGCTCGCTATCAACCACTGGTGACGGGGAGCGAGAAGCAGAGCTTACGGATGCCAAGGCACCGGATGGACTGGGCGACACCGTGTGGATTCGTTTCCTCCGGGTCTGCCTGGAGTGAGAGCGGCCCCTGCAGGCCGGAGGCTCTAATGAGGTGGAGGTTCCTTCTAAAGATAGCGAGCCACAGTCCCTGCCCTTATCAGGGGCTTGAAGGGACTCTATGGGGAGGAGGTAGCACCTCGCTTTTCCCTGTAGCGTGGCCTCTCGGGCACTTACCCCAGTCCTGCGCCCCCCCGACGTGGATCTTCCTTCAAATCGCGCACCGACTTCTACGGTGCGCGCCAGTCTGTGAAAACGGGCCTAGGGGCGGCACTTCCGCTTTGCGGCCTAGCCGCTCTCCGAAGCCTCGATTTCTATCGTCGCCCAGTGCAGGGCAGGCGGAAGTGACGCACGGTCCCGGGGGTGGGACTTCCGGCCGAGGCCTAGCTCCGGTCTCAATTTTTCCCCCTACCCCACGGTGGGGGGGGTGTGTGTTTGTGGGGGGGTTGGGACGGGGGGGCGGTATGGCGCTACTGACCGGTGCGGCGTTCCAGGTTGCCGCCTGACATATGCTCTGCATGGCTAGTGCTGTGCTCCAGCCCGAAGACTTCCAGGAGCCCTCCCAGACCCTCTCTCCGATGATCCTCTTCCGCCTGTAGCGTATGTGAGGGGGTCTTTGACAAAAAAACAGATAGGATGGTGCAGGCACCCTAGCTCCATCTAACCCCTTCAGGGGGTGAGGAGAGGGATCGTCCGCCACCTTGCAGCACCGCAGTCTGAGCATTGGTGGAGCAGTGGGGGCCGCACGGACTAGTCTTGTGCCTCTGTACAGCCCATGGTTTCAATACCTAGGGGTGGTCAGGGCTAAGTCCGGCATTGTGTCCCACGTCGCGGGAGAGGCTACATGGAGGCGACACTCTCACGTGCTCGCCCGTTGTTGGTTTGGGGAAATCGAACCCTTTCAATAAGATCCGTTGCCCCTGTCACATCTTCATGGGAAAAAGACGAAGAAAAGGTCTGGAGAAAAACCAGACGTGTGCTTCCATGGTCATTAAGCAAAAAACTGATTTCCGCCCGCAAAAGGGGCGAGGGTGTATACTGCGGAGGAGGAGCTAACCCCTTTTTTTCACTTCGTGTCAGCCCCCTGGCGGCAGAAGCATACACCCACAGTCTCTGTGTCCCCCAATGAGGCGAAGGAGAAAAATAACATTTCCCACATGTCTACTTTACATCAGCACAATTTTTTAATCAATTTTTTTTTTGTTAGGAAGTTAGAAGGGTTAAAAGTTGACCAGCGATTCCTCAATTTTCCAACAAAATGTACAAAACCATTTTTTTTAAGGACCACCTCACATTTAAAGTGACTTTGAGGGGCCTATATGACAGAAAATACTCAAAAGTGACACCTTTCTAAACACTGCACCCCCCAAAGTCCTGAAAACCGCATTCATGAAGTTTATTAACCCTTCATGTTCTTCACAGGAATTAACGGAATGTGGAAGGAAAAAAAATGAAGATTATACTTTTTTTACACAAAAATTTTGCTTTAACCCCAATTTCTTTTTTACTTTCACAAGGGTAACAGGAGAAAATAGACCCAAAATTTGTTGTGCAATTTCTCCTGAGCATGCTGATACCTCATATGTTGGTTTTAACTGCTATTTGGGCACACAGCAGAGCTTGGAAGGGAAGCAGCACCATTTCACTTTTTGAACGCAAAAATGCTGGAAATAACAGCGGGCGCCATGTCACATTTGGAGAGCCCCTAATGTGTCTTATCAGTGGACACTCCCCACAAGTGACCCCATTTTGGAAACTACACACCTCAAGGATTTTATCCAGGAGTATAGTGAGGATTTTTAACCCAAAAGGTACTACACAGAATTTGATAACATTAGGTCGTCATATTGAATATGTCGTCATTATTGTTGCGAGCAAGTGCTTGCTACTCTAGTTTGCATCGGGTGCTCCGGTGTATGCACCAAGTATCACAGGCACTCGAGTGACCCTGATGAAAACTCTAGTAGGGAGAACTTGCTCTTAGCACAAGTTGTCATATCAACATTATTTTTTCTTTTACTTTTGGAGAAAAAAAAAAAAAAAAAATGCTATCCCCAAACCTAGGCCCACCCCAACGCTAACACTAACCCAACCCTAGTCTAGCCCCAAAGCCTAACTTAACCTCAACCCTAACGGGAAAGAATGAACTAAATAAAAATTCTAAAATAAAAATCTGACTAAGAGGATGACATACTAATTTTTTTACTTCTGATAACTGTGAACCAATAAGAAAAATCCCCACTGTTGCCGGCAGGCAGATCTTGGCGGGCACGCTGCGCATGATCCCACCAATTTTTTTTTCAGGTATTGGCAGCGGTGGGCCGGAGACGGTGCTGGAGAGACAAGGGATGGCGAAGGTACCAGGGAGGGGAAGGGGGGCTTGGGGGACCTCATTTCTTTCTCCTCTGACATGTATATCATGTCAGAAGAGAGATATATGTTTTTAATATTGGGCACACTTTTTTTTTTTTTCCACTTGATCGCAGTTATCCATTCAATAACTGTGATAATAAGATCGGGGACTGGAAAAACCAGCCCTGATCGTGTTTTCCAGGGTCTCACCTACCTCAGTAGCTGAAACCCCAGAGAATTTCCGACGTTGGGTTGCGCTATACCCTTATTCTTGACCGCAGTCTTAAAACTGCAATGAGCTAATAAGGCCGCTTTAATGGCCACTGGTTTAATGCACATCAGCATTTGTAAAGGGGTTAAAGGCCAACCATCTAAGGTGTATGTCCTGACTTTCCCCTGATAGAAGACGCCGGGTAAGAGAAGGAATGACAAGTTACAAGTTCTGATCCTTCTGTTTCCCCACAAGATAAGATGTCATCAGAAGTGTCTGTCAGCAGCTTACAGTCAAGCGTGTATATGGGAAGGTCGGGGGACATAGCTATTTTGGTATATTGACAACAATATTTTCAGTCTGAGTGCGGTTTCCCCGCTAAAAAAGTGCCATCACAAGGGGCCAGTCTTATTCAATAGGTCTGCTCAAAAAAATTGCAGCATTTTTATTAACTGGTAGTTTTTATTAACTGCTCATGTATCAAAACAACTGCTAGTGGTATAAAATAACAAAAGGAGCAATACTCACATTAGGCTACTTTCACATTTCCGTTTTTAAAATCCGGCGGCTGCAGCGAAAAGTTGTCAAACCTGAACCGGTAGAAGCCGCAGCCCGCCGGATCATCTGTTTAGGCCGGAACCGGTGCAGGAGAGGGAGAGAGAGTCTTCGGGCATGCGCCGTGGAAAAAAGTGGTCCAGCGCTGTCAAAAAACGCTGCAGGGAACATTTTTTGCAGACGCCGGACAAGCATTTTTTGCTGTAATCAGCAAAAGCCGGACACGCCGCAGGGCCATCAGGCGCAATGCGGCGATAGTGCCAGTCTATGGGAAAAAAGCCGTATCCGGTGTCAATCGGCGCCGGATCCGGTTTTTACATTTTTCGCCACATCGCGTCTGATGCTTAAAAACGTAAACGTGAAAGTAGCCTTACCAATCCCCCAGCACTTCTGTGCTGTGAATGCATGGCAGGGGATTGGCATTGGTAAGTTACACCAGGGTCAGCTGCTTATAAAAACATTTGTGGGTACTGGGCAAACACCTTAAACTAATGGCTAACGGGAGAAGGAGGCGAATAGCTGCAGATCCCCAATATATCAGATTCCAGCACAGAAGCACCGCTCTCTGCAGTGACCATACTCGCCTACATACAGGCATTTTAGGGGAAATGCGTACACTGCAGAGGCGGCATTATTACACACTTACATTCTGCCAGCTGCTGATACAAGTTGCTGAGCGTATTCAGGAGGTTCTTGCAGGCCTTTTTAGGAAGGTTCTTCCAGCTGACGTTCCTCTTACACTCCATACTGTGACACCAGAGATACAATTACAATCAGAATCGTTATTCCCAATTCATTAATCATCTGTGTGATCGTGCTGAGAAACAAACATCGCAGACATCTAGTCATGTATAACGGATTGTGATTGATTTTAACAAGCGGCAAATTCTCTGCACCTAAATCATAAATAAGATGGTAATCATCCAAGTGCAGATACACACGCATGTCACAGCAAGATCATAAATTGCAAACATCCGGACTTGGCAAAAGTGACAACTCCAGATGAGAAGTCTAGACTCACGTAAGGCCTACAGATACATTACTGCTGATTTAGGAGTCATGGCGACATTTTGCGTCACATTTGAACAAGTTTTTCGGGCTTCCAGTTTGATGGAAACTGAGCACAATTACTGTAGCATTTTGTAAAATATTTAAAATTTCCAGGTGAACTCTGTTGATTTAGCATTCTAGTGAAGACTCGCGCTCAGTAGAATGAAGGACTGATGCAGTGAATGATGCTGCATTGGGCACTTAGCCAAAAAAGGCCAGAAATATACATTACACTGCATAGTTGGGGGCATTTGTATTTGTAAATTACACCTTTTATGCACCGACGCAGCTCACGGACTACCTCCGATGAGGAGATCTTCCTATATAATTACTGTAGATTTGCAGTATAATTTATTCAGCATTGAAGGTTTCCGAATCTGAATCCTCTAATTATGACATTGGCAGCCCCTGACCAGCACAGAATGAATAAGTGATCCATCACAATCATCAGTCTATACGTCAGCTATAGGCTTAAATGTATTTAAGGAACGTAACAATCCCTTTCATTGTGGAGCAGCAAGTTCTGATGCGGGAAAACTTACTGAGAGATAGTGTTGGTATCTAGGTCAACACAGCTCACATCCGGAGGGGGCTCATACAAATCAAAGTAGCGAGAATCAATTCCCACAATGAAAGGACATGGGGCACTCAGCACGTCCGCCAGAGCCAAAGGGCAAAGAGGAATATATGGGCACGGCCAATGGAAGGGGAAAATCATCTGTGGGAGAAGAAAAATGAAAGAAAACATTTCTGTTATTGGATTTGTTAGATCACATATTTAGACCTTTCCAGCAATGAGACAAGGATTTCATAAACGGCACAGAATCATAGTCCCTTCTTGGTTTGTTTTTTAGCCTAAGTGCATATACAAAGCCTTTATTCTGTAATCTATAATATGCATCTGCGATATTTCCTCCTTCAATCCTCCAACCTGCGTGTTCAGATGTCTCCTAATTTTTATGGTCCGCTTTAGGATAGGGCTACGTTTCGTGTGCATCTAATAAATTGCAAATGTGTCACATCACAAGGAGTCCATACCACTGGAGAAAAAAAAAAAAACACACACAAACTTGGGAGCAGGTTGCAAGTAACTTCCCCCCCATGGGCTTCAATGTAAGGCCCACGGTAATGCACCTATCATGTGACAGGTCTATGATGAGACGGTTTTTACAGCTAAAGCGCAGCTCTACAATCGCAGGTCCACAATTCATACGTCTTCGACTCGCTGACACGTCACTCTTGCTTTATGAACATCTCCTGGGATATGGTACCCAGTTTTGAATAAGCAGAGGACACGCACGGAGGATGGAGTAATAATGCAGGGATGTGGTACAAGGCAGGGGTGTACTTATATTAAGGGCACAAAGTGGAATCTGGGTGAGCAAAACACACTTATATGTTAGAATCAGAAGGTATCATATATAGACAGCTTTACATGTCATCATGGCAGAGAGAGGATAGACATTCCCTGCTATATTGGATTTATCTCTGCACGTATCTAAAGATAAAGAAATACCTGCGCGTGTAGGCCTCTAAGTAATGTAAGTGCCTCCATACACATCAGATAGATGTCAGCTGAACGATTATTCACCGACAACCATCTCTCCCAACTCCCCCATATACATATGCCTCTTCAAAGAGGAAGAGCACGTGAACTCTAGCGCCACCTATTGGCTTTGCACTGAGGAGGGGCAAATACCTAGATACACGTCTGCAAATGGCGTTTCTGGTCTGACATCTTATCCTAAGTCATATGGCAAGGATCGTTAAAAGGGTCGATATTGGCTGTTAAGATTGCTACATTTAATAAGTGGCTAACGTTCTAGCCTTCTTCCTCTCAGAAAAGACTGTTTGAATAATTACATTCACAGATAAGTATAGCATGGCCACTAGGTCTCCTAACATTGGCTTAGCACTCACCGAAAGGAGAAGAGTTCTCCCTTAGGGTATGTGCACACATTGCAGATTAGTTTGGGGAATTTTCTGCACAAAATCCGCATCTCTTGGCAGAAAATGCTTGTGGATTTCATGTGGAATTGATGCGGATTTCCTGCGGATTGTAATGCGTTTTTGGTGTGCGGATTTGTTAGGTGGTATTGAATCTGTGAATTTTCTCCCTTGAGCTGAGAGAAAGAATTTTTATGTGCCAGACTGGAAACCGCTGCTGCAAATCTGCCAAAAGAATTGGAACAGCAATTCTTAAATTTACCATAGACTAACATTGGCGGTGCACTACACTGCGGATTTGATGCAAATACGTACGTCAAAAACCGCATCAAAATCCGCACATATCCTTAGACCTCCCATACACAGGAATACTCCACTCAGGTGAACGTTCCCACGAGAGAGCCGAAGCCAGAGGAGCCTCATCTCAGGGCTGAACAAAAGGATCGGCCAATGGAGATTGTGTGTCCGGAGGTCCCCATAAATAATAGACTGCTGGCCGGTCCCACTCGCATTGCTGGGTTCAACTAACTTTAGTGTAAAGTGTATGGGCGCCAGGCAGATTGGAAAACATCCAGCTTTTAGAGCAAGCTGTAGCAGAAAATAAAGCTAAATTGAATAAAAAATAAAATACTCCAACACACTCAATGTATGCTGTGCCAATGAACATGAACCGTGCCCGGGCACATCACAATGTCACACACTTGCAGGTTTTAAGCAACGGATATCATTCTGGCTGTAATTTACCAGAAGTCTTGGCAATATGCTCTTGCATGAGAAGTAGGACGGTTAGGCCATGATGATAAGCTCCTCCGCCATATGCCTCATTCACACACACTTTACAGGAATATGGATTCAGGCCAGTAACAAGAGCCTGCGAGCAGCCAGCTAATGTGATGTAAATGAGGCCGTGGAGCAGCTCAATCTGCTTCTAACGTTACCATGCAGCCACTGCAAGAAATACCTGTGGGACCGGGAGTCTAAGGATACGGACACTGGCATAAGGTGCAAGAACAATGAGCGGGAACACTATTAGGCAGAGCAAAAGCAATCACTGATCCTTGTAAACCTTCCCCTTTGCATTAATATCCTCCACTTGTGTAAGTGTTAAATGATGGCCCCTTCCATGGGAGCCAGTCATCACAAATGAGGCCAATGTAAGTCACAATGCAGGCATCAAGTGTCTATAAATCAGCAGGACCTACTAATATGTGTTGGGGTGTTAGAATCAGGCTGGTGGATTTCCAGGGTTTGGCCGCAGCTCACTTCTCTCTTCCTGCTGAGAACACATGCACGCTCACCTCACACAAGCGTGCAGGTGTGCGGGATGGGACAGGAAATGTGGCCGTTTTAATGCCAGCTCCCTAAGGCTTATGACCACTGCAGCCTTGCACTTGGCATTCAGTGATATGTCCTGAATCTGGACCATTATCAGACTGTTTGCATTAGACTAGAAGATCGGCCTTCTAAATGGACTTTTATGTCCTGCAGTATATATATATATATATATATATATATATATATATATATATATATATATATATATATATATATATATATATATACATACATACATACATACACACACACACACATACATACACACTAGATGGTGGCCCGATTCTAACGCATCGGGTATTCTAGAATATGTATGTAGTTTATTTATGAAGTTTTAATAATAATGCACCCCCCAATCCTGATATGCATAGTACCCCTCCCCCCATCCTGGTATGCATGATCCCCTCACCCCCCAATCCTGATATGCATGGTACCCCTCCCCCCATCCTGGTATGCATGGTCCCCTCACCCCCCAATCCTGATATGCATGGTTCTCTCACCCCCTAATCCTGATATGCATGGTACCCCTCACCCTCCAATCCTGGAATGCATGGTCCCCTCATCCCCCAATCCCGATATGCATGGTCCCCTCACCCCCCAATCCTGATAAACATGGTTCTCTCACCCCCCAATCCTGGAATGCATGGTCCCCTCACCCCCCAATCCTGGTATGCATGGTCATCTCACCCCTCTTTCCTGGTAAGCATGGTCCCGACACGCCCCAATCCTGATATGCATGGTACCCCTCACCCCCCAATCCTGGTACGCATGGTCCCCCTCACCCCTCTATCCTGGTACGCATGGTCACCCTCACCCCCCTATCCTGGTATGCATGGTCCCCTCAGCCCCCATTGCTGGTATGCATGGTCCCCTCAGCCCCCATTGCTGGTATGCATGGTCCCCTCAGCCCCCATTGCTGGTATGCATGGTCCCCTCAGCCCCCATTGCTGGTATGCATGGTCCCCTCAGCCCCCATTGCTGGTATGCATGGTCCCCTCAGCCCCCATTGCTGGTATGCATGGTCCCCTCAGCCCCCATTGCTGGTATGCATGGTCCCCTCAGCCCCCATTGCTGGTATGCATGGTCCCCTCAGCCCCCATTGCTGGTATGCATGGTCCCCTCAGCCCCCATTGCTGGTATGCATGGTCCCCTCAGCCCCCATTGCTGGTATGCATGGTCCCCTCAGCCCCCATTGCTGGTATGCATGGTCCCCTAAGCCCCCTTTGCTGGTACGTATGGTGACCCTCAGCCCCCTTTGCTGGTATGCATGATCACCTCAGCCCCCATTGCTGGTATATATGGTCCCCCTCCCCCCCCTTTGCTGGTATGCATGGTCCCCTCACCCCCCTTTGCTGGTATGTATGGTCACCCTCACCCCCCTTTGCTGGTATGCATGGTGCCCCTCCCCCCCCTTGCTGGTATGCATGGTCCCCTCTCCCCCCTTTCGTGGTATGCGTGGTCCCCCTCACCCCCCTTTCCTGGTATGCGTGGTCCCCCTCACCCCCCTTTCCTGGAATGCATGGTCCCATCACCCCCCTTTCCTGGAATGCATGGTCTCTGTCAAAATAAAAAATAGTTATATACTCACCTTCCGACGGCCCGCGATCTCCACTCCACGCGCCTGGCCTCGCGGTCCCAGTAATGCTTTGCGCGAAACACCACTAATGATGTTGCGCTCTCGCGAGAGTGACGTTATCTCTGGTCTAAGGCGCAAAGCATTACTGGGACCGCGAGCCCGGGCGCATGGAGTGGAGATCGCGGGATGTCGGAAGGCGAGTATAACCTTTTTTTCTTTTCTTTTTTTTTTACAGAGCCTTGCGCCCGATTGAGCGCTGGGCCCGACTGCGCCTGCCGCTGATAGGTCGAGGCCGAATCAGCAGCAGGCGCAGCTTACCGTTACAAACAGCCGCGCCCAATCAGCGCTGCGGGATTTTGGTTACAGACACGATAAGATAGATATATATATATATATATTCCTTTTTAATTAGGTGCCATCATGTGTCTAACTAGCAGGTCAGAAATGGAAAATAAAAATCTGAGTAATGTTATGCTCCTGAGAGTTCTGATGACAACACTTCCCGCTCTGATTTCCATCAGGTGCAGTGTTGTCATGAGATCTTGTGAGAATGTAAATCACCAAATACATGCGTGATCCTAAGCATACACACGCCGGCTACTAGTCAGGAAGATACTGACTTGTTTGCGTATTCACACAAAGTCCCCGTGACAACACTGCTCGTGATAGAAGTCAGCAGGAGACATGCTGTCACCATGATCTCCCAAGAACACAGCCTTAGGCTTCAGACCAGTCATTTTCTTCTTGAATGTCTCCTTCTACCAGCAATCCAGAAATAACTTGGGATAAATTGGATCAACTCATTTGGCTTCTTTCAAATATACATTTAAAAAAAAATAAATTCAGAAAAATTCAGTTTTTATCAATATTAAAAGCCACTTACCGAGACCAACGCCTCAGTGACACTGGTGAGGACAGACGGCCGTAGCGAATGGATGAGGATCTTGTGTTCAGTGACTGCAAAGACCAAGAGAGTCACTGCGTTCTCGGGCCCCAAATTCTGCAGTAAAGTAGAGAACTTTCCTCCGCTGCCAAAACAAAAGGTACAAGAAAGCACAATGTATAACCGTACCGCAGAGGCTGATGGAGTAAGTATGTCCCCACAGTGTCACATGTGCAGACATAGGGGGACATTTAGCAGTACGGTCTAATTCCTTAAACAGTGCAAATGTTTACTAGACACATCAGGCTGATTTTAGGACTATGTTGCATCATCAACACTGCTTTTTAGTTGTGCCAGAAATGTTTGCCACAATTCTGGCACATTTTCTGACGCTTGACCTTGCCTTCTACCAGTAAGGAATGCCCTTATCAATGAGGACATGCCATCTTGACCCTCATGGTGCAGAAAGTGTCTAGAGGGTTTTTTTTTTGACACAAATTACACAAAAACTCAGGCACATTATGTAAGATGATCAGATTGATATAACTTGAATCACTGCTATTTCAAGGCTTAGGAGTCCAGTGGGCGGAGCGCGCACATCTGTCAGTAAGTAGGACCACCTACCGACTACATTTTCTCCCATAGCCGCATATAAATCTGCTCACCTCCTCTGTGACATGCTGCCCCATAGGTTGAACCACTAGTGTAACATTACACGTTCCCTCTAATACACCAAGACTTTAAATTTTGACCTTTCACTTTCATAGACAATCAAAAAAGATTTGCAGGTTCCCGGTCCGGCGGTAATGTCAGTAGTCCATGGTTGCTAAAACATATCCCTGCAAATCTTCTCTACCTGTCGGCATCCCTGTGCCTCTTCTGATCAGTAGACCTGGAGTGATGTAACCATTATGGAATGACACATGACGTTATGCCGAGCCTCCTCATCAGAAGAAGCGCCAAGGACATCAGCAGGTGAAAGGCTGGAGACGTAGGGGGCTGACATTAATGTCTCAAATTATGGATAACGGGGAGCTGAGACCGTTTATGTAATTACAGAGTGAGTTTCAGTTGCCGGATTCTGAATGGTACCACTACTGTCAGGTACGGCATGCCATTACGACTCAAAAACTTTCCAGAAACCTGCAGATACAATCTGACATAGTGTTGGACTACATATGTGGTGGTGATGGACTTACGAAAGGGGTAATTTCTAACACATACAAAGATATATTGCATACACATTTAATGGGGTTCCCACTTAAAGCAAGATCCAAATGGGAGGGAGAGATTGGGCTGATGACTGACGAGGTATGGGAAAGGGTCCTAGAATATGTCCCCAAACTCACTATGAGTGAACCAGCTAGGTTGTTCCATCTTTATGTGATCCATCGTGTGTACCGCTCCCCCCTTCTGATGTTTAAAATGGGGCTGAGGGACAACTCTGACTGTCCAAGATGTGGGGGGTCTGATGCCGGAATCCTTCATATGATGTGGACTTGTCCCAGGCTATCTGCGTTCTGGGTTAATGTCATTAACAGAATAGAAGGGTCTTACGGATGTGTTGTACCCAAAAACCCACTGGTCTGCATACTGGGATATGTGGAGGAAACTGAAATAGTTAATAGTGCAAAGCTTGCTATAGCCAGACTACTATATGCAGCAAGGAAGCTGATTGCGAGGAACTGGAACAGGAAAGAACCACCTTCTGGGAGAGAGTTTGTGAAACAGGTGTCTTGTATCATCCGGCTGGAGGAAAGGATATATGCTAGAAGAGGCAATTCTAAAACCTATGAGAGGTTGTGGAATCCCTGGTTACAATACGGTACAGTTAACTGATGGTAATGTGCTATATTTTACAATGCTGGTGTTGTGGATAGACCATTAATACCCGGAGATAGGAACATTTCTGTTTTGTATGGTTGATTGACAATATGGGTAAAGAGGATGACTAATGGTAAATTACGGTGTAAGAGAAATCATATGGAGAAAAGAGTTATATATGCTGTCTTCATGGGGGGGGAGGGGGGGAACAGGGATGTTCAATTTGTAAATCTATTGTTTATGGAAGATTTACGGTATATTCTGTATTTTGAATTCTGATTAATAAAAATCTATTTGATCAAAAAAAGGACATCAGCAGGTAGGAGGAGGCTTGCAGGTTTTGGCTCCATGACCACGGACTACCAGTAGGGCCGCTGTACCAGGGACCTGCAAATCTTTTAGCTCATCTTTATTAATACTAGAGGGCTCCACTGCATTTTCCATGTGAACTATTGATTCACACAGACATATCAGTGCGGAGGAAAGTCACATGTTTTGCTCTTTTCCCTGTTGAGTATCTGCACAATGTTCGACCTGGTTAAAGTGCAGTCTACGCTACAATACTGAATTGGTGTAAGATCCGTTAACAATCATGGAGGCCAGAATTCTGGGACACCAATGATTTAGCAAAATACAATTAATGGGACAAGGAACTAAATCAACAAGGGTCACTCCGGCTAACTGAGTAATTACATGGGAGACACACGGCTGCTGTAGTCTGCTAGTGAAGGTCGTGGGACCCTGCCTGGAATGACAAGCTTCCAGGACAATAAAAAGATAATTATTCAACACTAATTAATTTTACAGTAATTAAATGTAAATGTTGCTGCTATTATGCAGCCGTGGAGAATGACAAATCATCGTCTTTTCAATTTCTCCCTGGTGCACTAATGAACGCCAGGGCTGGTCGTAGTGCTGTGTCCCGTGACGCCCTGCAAGGAAAGAGACGTCGCACTGCAGGAAAAGAGAGGTTGCTAAAGTAACCAAACCCCAACCGCCCCGGGAGGCTTACAAAACACGTCCGTCACGTGACAGCACCCATCAGATGCAATTAGCTTTACTGGTGCAGCATTATACAACGCTTATCCACAGGAAGCTGGCGATCTACGAGCGCACCTGTAAGGGTCGGCGCTGGCACAGAAGCGCGTGTACTTGCCTCAGTGGGAGCGGGGAGGACACAGGTTGGCTCAGTATCAGGGTGTCGTGCGGAGACAGCTATTCGAAAAGACAGCAAATTGTGTTTGATCAGCAGAGCGAAAGGGCTGGATTTATATGAGAGGAGAAACATTCAGGGCAAGCAGCACAATAAACACTTACTATTATTATAATTATCATTGCAACATCATCAAGTCCGGGAAAAGCTAATCAGTGGAGTGCAACGTAACCTAGAAACCATGTAGCCCTCCTCGAAAACATGAATAATACAACATACAGTGATTGATTGCCGGGTCTCTGGGACTTGGAGGTATTCTCATCTTGTTCAGTGCTGACATAGGTCTAGACTAAGCTGTCACTTTGATTGGTATTGGCCATTCTTCTGGGACCACCACTAATCCCGAGGTTGTAAAGAGGCAGCACTGCATCATCTACCATCAGTCCTCGGCTGTGCAAACACTGCAGACAACCTCTGTAACTGGAATGGGAGAACACTGCAAGTCCCAGCACAGCGGGTACTTTACAGGCACAAGACTCCCCAATACCTGGGACAGACTGGTTGCTGAGGATGAGCGGCCTGACATCCCATCTTATGCATTCCTAAGTGCCAGAGTCAAGAAACCGTGTCAGCATAAGAAAAAACGGATCTGATAAAAAAAAAAAAAAAAAGGCTGACATTTAAAAACCGACAACACGTGGGGGGTAAAGGGCAAATACACTGCCCGGGGTCATAGAATCATAGAATCGTAGAGTTGGAAGGGACCTCCTGGGCCATCTGGTCCAACCCCCTGCTCAAAGCAGGATTCGCTAAATCATCCAAGTCAGATGTCTGTCCAGCCTCTGTTTGAAGACTTCCATTGAAGGAGAACTCACCACTTCTCGTGGCAGCTTGTTCCACTCATTGATCACTCTGTCAAAAAGTTTTTTCTAATATCTAATCTGTGTCTCCTCCCATTCAGTTTCCTCCCATTGCTTCTAGTCTTTCCTTGTGCAAATGAGAATAAAGTTGATCCTTCTACAATGTGACAGCCCTTTAGATATTTGTAGACAGCTATGGGTCACCCCATGAAAGGTACACCTTTGCGTCTCTATAGGCTCTATAGCTTCCCCATCTCACAGATCTTCCTTACCCGACCTTTTTATAACAATTGACATCACGCTTTCCCCCGTACCGGAGGTCCACTGCCTCGGAGTAACCCTTGACTCTGCCCTGTCCTTCAAACCACACATCCAAGCTCTCTACACCTACTGTCGCCTCCAGCTCAAAAATATATCCAGAATCCGTTCCTTCCTCAACCCTCAATCTACTAAAATGCTTGTGCATGCCCTCATCATCTCCCGCCTCGACTATTGCAACATCCTTTTCTGTGGCCTCCCTGCTAACACCCTTGCACCTCTACAGTCCATTCTCAACTCTGCCACCCGACTAATTCATCTCTCTCCTCACTACTCCTCCACTTCTCCCCTCTGCAAATCTCTTCACTGGCTCCCATTCCCTCAGCGTATCCAGTTCAAATTACTAATACTGACCTACAAGGCCATCTACAACCTGTCCCCTCCATACATCTCAGAACTGATCTCCAGATACCTTCCTTCCAGTAATCTCCGGTCCTCCCAAGACCTCCTCCTCTCCTCCACACTTATTCGCTCCTCACCCAACCGCCTCCAAGACTTCTCCCGAATAGCCCCCATCTTCTGTAATTCCCTGCCCCAACACGTCCGGCTATCAACCACACTTGGATCCTTCAGACGGAACCTGAAAACCCGCCTCTTCAGGAAAGCTTACAGCCTGCAGTGATCCCCGCTGCCTCCTCACCACTATTGGAGCTACCGCCACACAATCACTGGAGCTGCTGCAACCCCCCAACCTACTGTCTCCTTCCCCACCATCCTGTAGCAAGTAAGCCCGAAAGGGCAGGGTCCTCTCTCCCCTCTATATCAGTCTGTGATTGTTTGCTGTAAGTGATATCTGTAATCTGTATACTACCCCTTCTCATGTACAGCACCATGGAATCAATGGTGCTATATAAATAAATAATAATAATAGGCTCTTTATATGTATGGCCAACAATATTAATGGAGCACTCATGTGGATCTGGCCCCAGACATCAGATTTCTATTGGTAAATCCCTCTGATCCACTATGGATGTAATATCTATGGGGTCTGTCTGCATGGCAATCCCTGCACAAGCTGCTGCTGTCGAACAGAAACAAGACATGCAGCTGGGGGGTCTCGAACATAATTTTTGAGCACGCTGAAGTCACTGTTTGCACCCGAGCATGCTTATATAACGTTATCCGAGCATGCTCACTCACAGCTTCCTACATTAAGAATGGCACTGTATAAGTAAAGATCAGATGTTATATGGATGTTCTGTGTGGGATCCCATCCATAGATATTCTTGGAAAAGAATAGTACATGCTGCAATTTTTTTTCACGCGGACACTTGATGTGATAGAATCCCCCCCCCATCTGAACAGCACTATATCGGTCAGTCGCACTCGTCCGTATTATACGCTCGTCCGAACGAGACTCAAGCCCTAACAAGCCTGTGCAATGGGACGCACATCTAGCAGATATTTATGGCGTATCCTATGGAGAAATGTCCGAGATGGGATAACCCTTTAATTCTGCAAGCACAGAAATCGCAGCATCGATTTCCTTATGTTTAAGGTCATAACCGTACACTTACCTGGACCAATATTCTTGGCCTTTGCGGAGAAGGGAATGGGACTTTATGCATGAAGTGGGAGATGTGTCTGGACGAAGGAAGAAAAAAGGAAAATGAAGTGAATAATATGAAATATCCACTACATTCAAAAGCAAAAAAAAAAAGCTTACTTAGCAAAAACTTATCAGAAACTTAGAAAAAATTATTTATTGAACAAAAGGATTATACTGAATTAAGTATATTATTGATCAGGAAAAAGGCCCCCTTTAGAAAATCCTGGTCTCTGGGCATTTTACCATAGAAAACAAACCGCAGTTTACTCACTCTCCCCAGGTCCACCACTGCTCCCAGTGTCTGATATTGGCAGCAGCTCATCGCCAGCCAATCACTGAGCTCGGCGGCTCTGCCCACGTAGACAGAACGCTCCACTCAGAGCCGCTGAGCTCACTGATCAGCTGCTGATGTGACGTCAGAGCTGCAGCCAATAACAGACACCGGGTGTAGCGCCGGACCCAGGGAGGGTGAGTAAAGAACAGTGTTTGTTTTTAGAAAAACCTGCAATTGGGTTTTCTAAATGGGGACAACCGCTTTAAACAAAGAAAGTGTAATAGTTGATACGCAGCATGCGTACAAGTAAGTAAGAGTGTGACACTAGGCGTCCGGCCGCTCAGAACAGTGTGCAGTCATGTGAGCTGATGGAACAAGACAACGGCAGTAAATTATTTACAGCCTCCAGAAAGGATTACTTACTTCTCTATTGGGAGCACATGAGGTCCAGAGATGGAATAGCGATAGAGGAAAGTGAGAAATTTCTTAAACGCATCAAAGAAAGGCCAGTGAGACAGGAGGCAGATGCACTTGCTGACATGGATGCTCCTGGAGGCATCCATCCTTCCCTCTGCGCTGTTGGCCTGGCCTAATTGTACTTTTTGTTTTTCGGTCAATTGCTCGTGATCACATGGCTCGTAGAACTGTATGGCAGCACCGTACACCTAAAAGTAATGTAATTTATAAGACTCATCAGAAAGAGAGACTAAAGGTAAAATAACTGGAGTAAATACAGGTTCTACACAGCTGTAATATGGCCAAATATAGAGTCAGTGCTACAGATGCAATACCGGACCCCACATGGTTCAAGGACTGTGTAGTACAGCCATGTTATACAGGTCGTAAAAAAACCTGGTATCAGGCTGCGTTCAAACATCAGTTGAGAATTGGATCACACCGCTTTACATATGGTAAGGTTACAGAAATGCTCGCCCCCCAATAAGAATTATACCACTTTTGAAAAGATCAGATTTGCCATTTGTGAGAAATCCAGCATAGAAGCTGTATGAAAATCAGCCAGGAAGTGCATTGGGGCGTGTCCCTATAGCTGGAAATAAGCCATGGGCTTTGACACGCCCCCAATGCACTTCCCGCCTGATTTGCATACAGCTTCTATGCTGGATTTCTCATGACCGGCACATCGGATCTTTCGAAAAAAGGTATCATTTTTATTAGTGTACAAATTCCACAACAAACACAGCACTACTTACATATGTAAAAGATGCTCACAGCTAACGTGATTTTACTACATGTGGGAGACAATACTGCCTGGATACACCTAAATCCAAAAGCAAAGAGTACAGCGGAAGCTTCAGCTATATCCCAAAGCCCACTGTAAAGGCATTATGGAATGAGAAAGGAAAAGCTACGAGTCAGTACAATATACAGGTTTGTGCGGTTCCTCGTGAAGTCCCAGTGTCTTGTACCTTTGCAGCAGATGCACCAGTCAGAACAAAGGTAGAAAAAACTGGCAGCGGATAGTTACTGTTGGACGGCCAGCATTCAATGGTCGCCCCCATGGGCAAGCAGAAGAGGGGCACCGACTCTGGCAAAGGAAAGGACTCATAATCCTCTTCTGGATATCTGCATATTAAACCTGCACAAAATAAAACACTCCGATTATTAGCAGAACCAAGGCGTTACAACGCTCACAACAACCGGTGTGCTCATAGACCATAGTGGTGCGAACTGGACGACCTGCTGATGGGAACATGTATATCCACACTCGGGGAAAGCCAATATCAGACAGTGTGCGAGCCTGGTGACAATGCATGGGCGAGCCTGGTGACAATGAATGTGCGAGCCTGGTGACAATGCATGTGCGAGCGGTCATCCACAGAAATCTGTGTCATCCCCTCCTAGGCCAGGATGGCGGGCTCTGCTGAATGGACAGGAACCAGCACTGTGCATGGTGCTTCCACAACATACTTGTGACCAATCATCTACAAGACCCTCCATGACTTCCAGAGAACACCTTAGACATTTCTTAGGCCCCTGAGGTTGAGATTATAATACACAATGCTGGATCAGTCATACGGTACATTTCCCCAGTGCCTGATGGACCCCAGGGACTTATAAAAGGGTCTGACAAGTACTAATATAATACCCATCGTTTTGCCAGTGATAACCTTCCCAGATGTGAACACAGCCTTGGTTAGATCGGCTTCTGGAAATCATTATGGCCGCTAATTAACCTCCTTGGGTTTTCACTCACCTGCCAAAAAGGCGATTTGCACAATGATAAATGCCCCCCACCCCATATCTAGAGAGTAAAGTTCCACGCAGACACTTAATTTGGCTGAACCCACCGATATTGATGGGTTTCGCAACAATCTAATATGTATGGGGGCACCGGATCGGGAGAGATGTCGATCGCACATGTCTGACTTCGGACTGCTGATCGCATTGTTCTTCCAGAGAGAAGCCTCTGACCAATGTGGCAGCCTGCGGCCTTCTCATAGAGAACACAGGAGCGCTCGACAAAACAAACATTCCTATGTATGAAAGAGACGGGCATCGGTCAGCCGACAGCCATCTAATGTGTATGGCCAGCTTAATGTGGCTCAGACCTCTATCTGGAGGAACGACCCCTGGTAAGAGATGCAGAGGCCGCCATACTGGTCTACTAAGAAATCAGGTCTTACTTCTCTTATCGCTATATTAAAGGGGGTTTGCTCTCAGAAGAAGTTTTTAAAAGAAAAAAAAAAAACTGCTTTCTTCAACCTCCCTGCGATGCAGTCAATACCAGACACTTTCAGTAGCGGTGCAGACTCAGCGCTGCAGTCAACACCAGACACTGGCAGCAGCGGTGGAGACTCAGCGCTGCAATCAATACCAGACACTGGCAGCAGTGATGGAGACTCAGCGCTGCAATCAATACCAGACACTGGCAGCAGTGATGGAGACTCACCACTGCAATCAATACCAGACACTGGCAGCAGTGATGGAGACTCACCGCTGCAGTCAATACCAGACACTGACAGCAGCGGTGGAGACTCAGCGCTGCAGTCAATACCAGACACTGACAGCAGCGGAGGAGACTCAGCGCTGCAGTCAATACCACACACTGGCAGCAGCAGTGGAGACTCATCGCTGCAGTCAATACCAGACACTGACAGCAGCGGTGGAGACTCAGCGCTGCAGTCAATACCACACACTGGCAGCAGCGGTGGAGACTCACGATACAGTCCATACCAGACACTGGCAGCAGCGGTGGAGACTCAGCGCTGCAGTAAATACCAGACATTGGCAGCAGCGGTGGAGACTCAGCGCTGCAGTAAATACCAGACACTGGCAGCAGCGGTGGAGACTCAGCGCTGCAGTAAATACCAGACACTGGCAGCAGTGGTGCAGACTCACGATACAGTCCATACCGGACACTGGCAGCAGCGGTGGAGGCTCAGCTCTAAGTAAAGCATTGGTTTAAAAAAAAAAAAAAAACCCACCAACAATCTGCAGCTGGGGAAAAGGGTTTTCTGAAACTGGAAATTCCCTTTAACACAAGTGTATAAAACTCCTAAACTTCTGACTGCAATTCAAGATATAAGTAGTTCACTATACTTTCTAAGAGGAAATGACAACAAATCCTATATAATCAAAGTTATAATGAAGTCAAAGTGAAATTACAGCCTGGTATATCAGAAGCCGTCCGGGGTAATAAGCACAGAACTCACAGCGTCCTGCGGATGATTACCCTCATTTACAGTAACAATAGGGAATCTCAGGACAGTAAAAAGTCTCCGAGTAATTGGTGCATTCATCTTCCAGCATTCATTTACGATGGTCAGCAGCCAAATATGCTGCTGGCAAGGGCGAAAAACCAAAATGACGGGGTTCATGGCGAGAAAGTTATGAAATCACAGATCTGCATTTTAACCTGATCATTACCAGACAGCTGGATTATACTAACGCTAATCTCCCATGTAGCCTTACCCCACACACATAGAAACATTACTGCTTACAGTCTGCGGCACATTCGGTGCAGACACTTGTGTGCCGCGTGGGGCGTGCAGCCATCCAGGATCATCTCGCAGAAGACACTGTGGAACAGAGCTTCAGAAATAGAAGATCTGTCAATGGTGAACATGCCAGCCCTTCTGGAGATCCCAAGCACACCGCATTTTTTGGTGTAAAATACTTACATTACAGATGTAGAGCACGCCACAAATGTTCATGCTGAACTAGTGATCAATCGTATCGATCTGGCGCTATTTCCATAGTTATACAGGTAAACTTACCAGCTTTATAAGACACGGCATTGGCTTTCACAACAGACTTTTTGTAACAGAGGTACACGGCTGATCCCCACTGAAAGGGAGAAGGAGACACTAAATCATGTGATATACAGACCTCATAAATACATCAGGCTCGGCTATTATTATATAGATCCAATCTACCACACGAAAACGGCATCTATAGCAGAGAAATGTGTGGGCGCCACTTTACCAGTGATCACTGCAGACATGTTGTGGTTATCGGCAGCAATCACTGGGGATAACAGGAGATGACCACATGATGACCCTGCGGTGGCTGATATCAGGGAACAGCAGCATGCCAGCTAACGGACTGTAATAACATGGACGCCTGTGAGCAGCGCTCTTTTTAATGCTCTTTTCGGGTATATGGCTTTCATGGGTGGATAACTCCCCTGCTTGGGAGCACCTCCATCAGGACCTTATACCCTGTTGGGGCACAGGGACAGGGCTTGTGTAATGGAACAACCCTTTAAAAACGGTATGTTCACAGGTGGCGGAACACTGCGGATTTTACATCTGAAATTGTAAGTGGAAAATAATGTAAAACACTGGATAAAACATCGCTGTGGAAATTGACCTGTGGAGCAAGTCACTATTTGCTACAAGTTTTCACCAAGCATTTCATCCTTTCCGTTTAAAGAGATTCTGCCGCCAGGTTTTTGTTATGTAATCTGAGAGCAGCATGAGGTAGGGGCCGAGACCCTGATTCCAGCACTGTGTCACTTATGGGGGCTGGCAACTGTAGTGTCAATAAAATGTGTGTTTTGTCAGCAGGAGATGACCAGAGGACTAGTTGTTTCCTGCCATATACTCCTCCTATTATGCATAACCCGCATCAACCACTGATTGGAAGCTTTCTGCCTATGTACAGTGTACATATAAAGCTACCAATCAGTAATGTGGGTGGGGTTATACAGAGCTCAGCAGTTTGAGAACTGGGAGATCTGCAGCAGATAAACTGATTTTAGCAGAACTGCAGCAAGCAGCCCAGTAAGTGATACATCACTGGAATCAGGGTCTCTGACCCTACATCATGCTGTTCTCCAATTACATAGAAAAAAACCTGTTCACACATTCCACGTGATTGGGTATAATTTGCAGCAAATCTATAGGTCTGTAAAAATGTGTTAACGCGCCTTAACATATTACCTTGAACAAAAAAATAAATAGCTAAAAACCCTTGAAAGAAAGTGTAAGCAGGGCCTAACATTGGTAAAGTGAGGGTCCCAGCACTATCCTGAGCGGCTACACGCAGTAGTAAGCGTGTGCGCTCCTTCTTACCATGCTGCTGTTAAGATTCTTCTCCACCTTACAGAAGGTGTGCGGCGGAGTTTCGCCTTTGCTGGGGATGATTATACAAATGTCCGTGACAGCCAAGGTGTTCTGGGTCATGTTTTCGGAGGCTCTCCGATAGGTGATGTACGCTTTCTGCGAGGACGTGCTGCTGCTTATATTGGCAGGTCGTCCATGCGGCGTGGTCTGGATGATGTGACAACCCTGCTTCAGCCTCTCCTTCCATTCATACAAAACCCTGAAAAAGAAGCTTAGATTTACTACTGCCGATGGACGGAGCTCCCCGTCTCGCTGGGAAAAGGAGTCTGAGCAAATCGACGATTTATGCAAAGCGGGAATCTTCGCCTAGTTGGCATCAAACCTTCAGCAATGCTGGCAGACAACATCACTTCCACACGGTCACCCAGATGGCACCATCTCCCTCCGGCAGGAAGCAGCTCTCTTCCAGGCCACTTTTTTGTTATTGTGTTTAATGAGTTATATAATATGTTACGAGGCTTTACATGACTTACCAATACGGCCACTGATGTGCACAAATATCCACCACCGGAGGATTATCTTTTTCTGTATTTTTAATGGGGGAAAGTGGTGGCAATTCAAACTTCTATTTTTAACTTTTCTTTTCACTGTATTTTTTTAGTCCCCTTAGGGGACTTGAACCTGCAATTGTGTGATTGCTCATACTGTATACTGCAATGTCACAATAGTGCCATCTCCTATGATCGCCAGGTACAGGCTGGCTTTCATTGAAGCGCAAATTAGATGAAAGAGAAAGACCACCAGCGCTGTCCTTTTAAACAGTGTGCTCGAGGATGGGACTCGTGGTCCAGACTGATCGAAGTAGAAGCCTGAGCACCACAAAAAAAAGGCAATTTCCAAAGAAAACAGTAGCTGTAGGAGAGAGTTCAGCACAAAATAGGATCTTATCTGGGAAATATAGTAAGCTTTACGCTCAGATTAAACTCACCTGTTTAATCCGTGAAAACAGCATATAGTGCAATATCAGCTGCAGCAGAGCCACGGGTCTGCCAGTGTACTCAGACATCAATAGGTCAGAAGGAGTTTGTGGATAGTCTCCGAGCTGCCGCGTCTCAAAGTACAAAGCTAATCCTTCTTCAGGAAAACCACATGTGGTCTATGGACTAGTCCTGTGGATTATCCACAAACTCCTTCTGCCTGATTGACAAAAAAAGACAATGGGACTGTAGGTCTTACTGCAGTGTTACAACTGGCCCCATATTGTGGTTCCCGGCTTTTGCTACACACAGATGTCCTCGACAAAGACCGTTCTTGGTCAGAACGTTGGACCATATGCGTTTTGACTCCTTGCCAAATGAAAATAACTAACACTGCAGCAAGAACTACAGTCCCATTTTCTTTTTTCTTTTTGCGTGGTGCTGAAGTTTCTACTTTGTTTCATTGGAGCACAGTCATGACAACCAGTGGGCCTTCTGAAGAACCAGACTATCATGGCAACCCATGCGACTAGTCATATGGTGATGCTGATGGAAAGAGGACACTGAAAATGGAGCACCACCTCAGCTGCGCACAGTGAATAACAGCGACGCTAGAGGCAGATGATGGCTGAGTAACACAGTCATCATCTGCTTGCGATCAAGCTGGCTCAGTATCTGAGCCTGCTTCAAGGAAGGGAACCTGACATATGACGGAAATGTACATCATATGTTGGGAAGGGGTTGAACACCCTATTGTATGCGTCGAAATATAGTATCAGAACTTGACATGGTGTATGTAGCCTCTTCTGACATACGCCTGCGCAGCAGGTTATGCCTCAACCATCATTTGACAATATAAAATGGGGGATGTGCCAAATGTACATGTCCGACGGTGATGCACACTGTGCCTAAAGACCCCTTTACACCATATTACAGTCAGAAGAACCTGTCCTTTTCCTCCAACCATCAACCCTACAGTATTGCAATTTATTGTACCACTGACAATCTGCTATGAAGTCAAGACACATGGCAAGTAGGGAGGCCTTCAACCAATGGGCTCAGTAATGCTGACAGCCATGTTGGTGGCCTTCTAAATGATGTTGCCAAGATTCATAACGGCATATAGTGGGTTAAACAGGTGCGAGAAACTCCTATAGCGGCAGCTACTCTCGGGTGACGGGTATGTTCAATTCGGTGAGGTGACAAAATTTTGTATAAAAAAGTTACTTTTCTGTCTACTTGTTTTTTGCAGCTCCAGTGTTACGATTCTAGCATTGTTTTTCCAGTCTTTAATTCTTTGTCCTTAAAAGGACTGTCAGCACAGAATGACTGATCAAACCAAGCACAGGCGTTTGCGGCAGCATGGCGCGGCCACACATTTAACTACACCTTCCCACCTGCTTGTTATCCCTCAATCGCCTCCCTTCTTCTGCCTCTATAAAGCCAGAGCTGTCAAATAAGGTAGAAGGATGGAGACAGAGGGACAACATGCAGGTGGGAAGATGTATACAAACGACTGGCTGTGCCGTAAGCCCCGAGCAGTGGGACTCCGTTTGAACAGTCATTCTGTGCTGACAAAGTCCCTTTAAAAGGGTAGTCTCATCTCCAAGATCCTATCCCAATATGTAGTAGGTGTAATAATAATATCAGCAAATACCTCTCCAGTAAGAAACATGGATTTTTGTGAGTACTCACCGTAAAATCCTTTTCTCCGAGACGCTCATTGGGGGACACAGAGACTGTGGGGACACAGAGACTGTGGGTGTGTGCTTCTGCCGTCTGGAGGCTGACACTAAGTATACAAAAAAAGAGTTAGCTCCTCCTCCGCCGCATACACTCTCGCCCCCAGACCGGGCGTAACTCAGTTTAGTGCATAAGCAGTAGGAGAACGCGCCTTAAATTCAGGCAAGAAATTATACATCTGGAAAAGGGACCACCCTGATCCTTACATAAGGATTTGTATAACTTAAAATAAGCAAAAGCCAACTGGCTAGTAGGGTGGGTGCTGTGTCCCCCAATGAGCGTCTCGGAGAAAAGGATTTTACGGTGAGTACTCACAAAAATCCATGTTTCTCCTTCGTCTCATTGGGGGACACAGAGACTGTGGGACGTTCTAAAGCAGTCCCTGGGCGGGATCTTAGCTCACCCAATCCATGCTATTTTGCGCCCCTGATTAGAGGTGCGCAACTGCTGCCTGGAGAATCTTTCTTCCCAGGCTTGCATCCGAGGATGCCTGGGTATGTACGTTATAATGTTTGACAAACATATGCAAACTGGACCAGGTAGCTGCTTTGCACACCTGTTCCGCTGAAGCTTGGTGTCGCAGTGCCCATGAGGCACCCACTGCTCGAGCCGAGTGTGCCTTGATCCCTGCCAGAACCGGCGTGCCACTGATTTCATAAGATTCTTGGATCGTCAGGCGAACCCATCTGGCCAAAGTCGCTTTGGACGCAGCAAGCCCCTTCCGCCGCCCTTCTGGGATCACGAATAGAGAGTCTGTCCGGCGGAAAGGTGCTGTCCTTGTCACATACCTCCTAAGAGCTCTTACCAGATCCAGGGTGTGCAAAGCCTTTTCTACCCTGTGCACCGGTGCCGGGCAAAACGAGGGTAAGACAATGTCTTCGTTGATATGGAATGCAGAGACAACCTTCGGCAAGAAGGGAGGAGCTGGCCTTAAAACTACCTTATCCTTATAAAAAGTCAGGAACGGCGGTTTACAAGATAAAGCCGCCAATTCCGAAACCCGCCTAATAGACGTAATAGATAACAGAAAAACGACCTTCCTGGACAGGTAAGGTAAGGAGACTTCTTGTAACGGTTCGAAGGGAGGCTCCTGAAGGGCCCTGAGCACCAAGTTCAGGTCCCATGATTCCGTCGGCGCCTTATAGGGGGGTACTAAATGTGCGACCCCCTGCATAAACGTCTTAACCTGCCAGACCGAAGCGACCTTTCGTTGAAAAAGGACCGACAGGGCCGAGATTTGCGTTCTGAGCGAACTCGGAGCCAATCCTGCATCCAGCCCTGCCTGCAAAAAAGCCAGTACGTTGTGGATTGAAAAAAACCAGAGGAGCCACTCCGCGATCCCTACACCAACGGAAAAAAACTTCCGGGGGAAAGGGTTTCCCCTGGCCCAGAGACGAGTCGCGAGTCCACCATCGGAGTGATCGTCGGACCAGCGGAGACAAATTGCACCGATGACTGAGGGATAGCAGCCTTCGGTCCCATGCTGACAAGAGCGCATGCTGAAGCGGACGGAGATGGAACTGGGCAAACGGGATTGCCTCCATCGCCGCCACCATTCTGCCCAACACACTCATGCCGTACCGGATGGATCTGGAGCCTGGCTGTAGAAGGTTCCGTACCCCCTGTTTGATCTTTCGCACCTTGTCCTGAGGGAGGATCACCAGCCCCCGGGAGGTGTTGAAAACCATGCCTAGGAATACGATTCTCTGGGCTGGAACCAAGGACGACTTGTTCCGATTGATCAACCAGCCTAGACGGGCCAGGGTATCCAGCGTGATACTGACATTCTCCTGGCACGCCTGAAACGACGGCCCCTTTACCAAAAGGTCGTCCAGGTAAGGTAATACCGTTATGCCCCGAGCATGCAGGATGGCCATAACCACCGCCATTATCTTCGTAAAGACTCTGGGAGCAGTGGCCAGACCGAAGGGCAGAGCAACAAATTGAAAATGTCGCCCTCCGATCGCAAAACGCAGGAACCTCTGGTGTGGAGGAAAAATCGGAATGTGCAGATATGCATCCTGCACATCGATCGAGGCCAGGAACTCCCCTGGATCCATGGCTGCAATGACCGAACGGAGGGATTCCATCCGGAACCGCCTGACTCTGATGAATTTGTTCAGGATTTTTAGATCTAATACTGGCCTTACTGTCCCGTCTTTTTTGGGGACCGAAAACAGGTTGGAGTAAAAACCTTGTGTCTCTTCGCTTTTCGGCACTGGGACAATGACCCCGTTGCGCTGTAGCGTCATTATGGCCTGTAACAAACCCTCCGCCTGCGATTCTGTTCCGGAAAGCCGGGAACGGAAGAATCGCCGTGGCGGGAGTCCGAGAAACTATCTTGTACCCGGACGATATCAATTCTGCCACCCAAGCGTCGCGTGCCACTGCGACCCAAACGTGGCTGAACCTTAGTAGGCGTCCGCCCACTCTGTCGTCCGTAGGTACGAAGCGCCTCGAGTCATTTTGCTGGAGGCTTTTGGGATCTGGCCCCCCTTGTTCTGGGCAAACGGCCTCGGCCTCTACCCAGCGGATTGGCTCTGTAAGAGGTTTGCCTTTCCCTAATCTGACCGTCATTTGCGGAGGTGGATGCTCTGGCCGAAGTCCCCCTCCAGGGGTTACGAAAGGGCCGAAAACGCCTCTGTGTCTGCCTGAATGCTGGCCAAGTCCTCTGCTGCGGGAGGAAACTACTCCTCCCCCCTGTGGCTTCTGAGATAAGCTTATCAAGCTTCTCACCGAACAACCGATTGCCCTGAAAAGGCAATGAGGTCAAGGATTTTTTGGAGATAGAATCCGCTTTCCACAATCTCAGCCATAATGCTCGCCTAACGGCGATCACATTTGCTGCTGCCACAGCAGAACACTCGGCCGCGTCCAGAGAGGCGCTGACGAGAAAATCACTTGCCCCTAAGATCTGATTTGTCACCTCCAAGACCTCCGCAGGCAGATCTCTGTTTTGGAGGGCATTCTGCAGAGCGTCCGCCCATGAAACCATGGCCTTAGCCACCCAAGTAGCCGCAAAGGAGGGGGCTAGGGCCGACCCCGCTGCCTCATACACCGAGCGGGCAAGCCCCTCTATAAGGCGATCAGTTGGGTCCTTGATAGAAGAACCGCTGGGTATCGACAATAGCGATCTTGACGCTAAACGTGATACCGGTGGGTCCACTACTGGCGACTCCACCCATCCCTTATGGAGTTCAGGAGGAAACGGATACTTAGCTTGCAGCGCTTTTTGCATTGCAAAACGCTTATCCGGGTGTTCCCTATGTTTCTGGACTAGCTCCTCGAACTCCGGATGCGTGGCAAACCTTCTATGCGGTCGCCTGGTCTTTTTGAAGGAGACCTTGTGACCTGAGGCCGTGGACACATCGTCCTCGATCTCTAATGTCTGGTTGACTGCCTCAATGAGGCTGTCCACCGAGTCTTGGTATCCCAGGCTTTCTGGATTCCAGGCCTCCTCCTCCTCCTCGCCCTCATCCTGCTCGCTTCCTGAGCTCGGCGACGGGGAACGAGATACCCTAATACCCGCCGCCGAAGCCCCAGAGGGTCCGGCCGACGGGGAACGAGCTCTCTTGCTATGAGCTTGTCTGGTGCTGGAGCGGCCTCTAACGGTCGGAGGGTCCTGAGACGTGGACGAGCTGTCTTCCGCTGGCAGACCACCATCCTTGTCCCTGCCTGGGCCTTGGAGAGACTCAATTGCCCTTGTAAGGGACATCATAGAGTGTGATAAAGACACCGCCCATTCTGGAGGGTCCTGACCTCTGGGCTCTGCAACAATGGGGGGCTCCTGGGCTCGCTCCGACTCGCAGGCTTCACAAAATTTACCCGGCTGCGCTTTAGGCAGCCTGACCCCACAGGAAACGCAAACAGCGTATAGGAAAGAGTGAGCTTTCCCTTTGCCAGACATATTGCAAGGTAGGGTAGGAGGAGGAGGATAACCCCTTCCTTGACTACTAGTGCGGCACTCGAAACGGGGTTGCACTCACCCACCGGTAATGTCCCAACTTGCGTCTCTTCCACGGGGCGTGCGGCGTTACTCGCCGGGGCACTCGCACTCCGGGAGATAGGCGGCGGCTTCCGGCCCCACTTCGGCGAGGAAATGCAAGGAGGGGGGCGGGAGGTCCCCGGTAACTGTGCGCGCCCGCAGCTCTCCGCCCCCGGAAGTTAGTGGGCGGGGCTTCCGCTACCCCCGGAAGTCGGCGGGCGGGCGCGCGGAAATCCGGACCTCCCCATACAGCGGGGACCGCGGCCGCCCGTGGGGCTCTGGCCGCACTCCACGTGCGGCGTTCGAGGGAGGGGGGCGGGAGCTCCCCGGTAACTGTGCGCGCCCGCCGCTTTCCGCCCCCGGAAGTTAGTGGGCGGGGCTTCCGGCTACCCCCGGAAGTCGGCGGGCGGGGCCTCGCGCGGCACTCACGGATCTCCCCATACAGCGGGGGCTCTGGCCGCACTCCGCGTGCGGCGTTACCCGCCGGGGGCAGCGCCGGGTGAGAGGCGGACTACCTGGTCCCGGTCTTCCTATTAACAAAAGGTGAGCCGGGCCGCCGAGGGGGCTCTCTTGAGGTGCTTCTCAACCCCATCCCTGGGCAGGGAGGGGGAGGCTACTGCACCGCTCTCCGCCCCCGCTTCAATCCCTTGGCTCACCTGCGCCTCCAACTCCACCCCTGGTCTCACTACCTAGGGGTGGTAGGGGCATTAAAGCATTCCCACGTTGCAGGAGAGAACAACGTGGAGGATCACTCACACGTGCTCGCCCGTTGGGGTCGATGGGGAAACCGAATCCTCTTATCAGGATGCGTTGCCGCCTCTTTACAAAATAAAAAAGAAAAATGGTTGTCTGGGGAAAAGTCCCAGATGTGTCCCTCGGTGCGGGAGAGAAACACGTGGAGGGTTACTCACACGTGGTCGCCCGTTGATGATTTGGGGAGATCGGACCCTCTCTATAGGATCCGTCGCCCCTGTCTTATCTTCATAGAAAAAAAAAAAAAAAAAAAATCTAGTCTGGAGCTCCAGACTGCGTGTGCCTCCATCAGACACTAAGCAAAAAACTGAGTTACGCCCGGTCTGGGGGCGAGGGTGTATGCGGCGGAGGAGGAGCTAACTCTTTTTTTGTATACTTAGTGTGTCAGCCTCCAGACGGCAGAAGCACACACCCACAGTCTCTGTGTCCCCACAGTCTCTGTGTCCCCCAATGAGACGAAGGAGAAATGTAGTATAGTTCTTCTGATTCACTTTGTCATTTTCCCCTAGTGCAGGGCATTGCAGCAGCTTAGGTATCCATGGTTATGACAACTAATATAGAGACAGTTACCTGTTGGTGGTCATAACCATGGATACCCAAGTTAAACAATGCACTGCACATCAGGAAAGCAAAACAGCGAATCAGAAGAACTATACTACATTTCTATTTGGAGGCAATTGCTAATATTATATCTACTACATATTTGGATAGGATACTGGAGATGGGAATATGCCTTTAATTCTTTTTACAGACGTTATTGTGCGCTATGAAAAAAAATAAAATGAAATTTGAAAAATTTAAAAAACAGACTTCAGCAGGAGACTTAATAGAGATAAAACGCTCCACGACAGATCTCATCATCTCACAGAGGTTTTTTTTCTCTCCTCTGGCTCGGATATTGGTTGTGTTATGGTACATACATCGTAAAACACAGGATTCCACCTAATACTTCATAAAAAGCAGGCGATATAAGCCAGCGTTCCCAGATAATACACACAGAATACAATGTAAGCAGAGAGGCTGAGAAAGCAGACACAAGGATGAAAGTGTCAGCCTGCCCACCACAGTCATTGTTCAGAAGGCAAGGAGACAATATCCGGCGGACTCACCCCAGATCTGTAAGAGGCGGCTTGTCCCTTCCTCTCCTATAACACAGATATATCTGAGGGCCTCGGAGGCTCCCGTTATTGAGGTCAGCCAGCAGGCCGGTCGGTGTAGTGTCCATACATACATATCCCGGCGGCACCTCTTCCCCAAGGGATTTAATAATCACGGTAATATCTGTGATGGGTTCCTTTGGTTTCGCTATCTTATGGCAGGCATCATTAAAGTGGATTTCCTCCTCGAGTGGTTTTGACGAGCCCGTTAATCCTGCAACAACAAAGTAGTCGGCGACACGGGGTCCTTTTTCTTCCATCATCTTACGTGTTGGGATGAGAAATCTGAAAACACAGGAGAGAAGAGGAAATGTTAGGACTCTGGGTATTAACAAGAACGTTCAGGCGTATACAGAAAATGTCAGTACTCTGCTTTACTGATCTGCTTTCCCCATCAAAGGAAAAGATAGATTCTGAACTCCATATTTCTGCTACTGGAGAACAACGCATTTTGGGCAGCTCAGTCTGTTCTGCCATGTTCCATCCAAGATCCAGGACTAGACCACATACTAATGAATAGAGAGAAGGGCGGATATTGTACACTTGTCATAGGTAGACCACTAGAAGAAAAGGCTGTTTCAATTGTGCCGGTCCTTTCACATACAACCTAGGTGCTTCATCCATCCCCCATAAGTTCTACCAGGCTACTGTGTCCAGGAACCTGTCTCAATACTCCTGTTCTGTAACCTGCCACCAATTATTATGGAGTAGGCGGTTCTGCCAGCACTATAGGTGCTGAAACTTCCTTTTCCTCACTTCCCTGCACATGCAAAGCGCCTGGCATTGTCCAATGTCTTGCCTGCCCTGAACATCTACATTATGCTTGTACAGACAGGGGAGCCGAGAGAAAAATGTCCTGAAATGCGTCTCACCATCTCTGCTGCTACAGACAGATTACACTTGACACCAGGAGGTGGAAAGAAAATTCAACAGAAGGGAGACACCTAGTGGTCGGAAATAGAGGGAATTTTAAATTGTTAAAAGGGAGTGTCCAGAATTAAACTACAAGTCTTGTGAATCCTCACATCGCACACGCTGCGGTCACGTGACTGCAAGTATGTGATTTACATACCACTGACCACATTCTGACTAGACGTGTCTGCCCTCACTCAATACACTTGCACTGAACAAGGCCGTGCACGTCTAGTTGGCATGTGACTGCATGTGTTTAAATCGCATGTATTAGAAAATCCTCACAGCGTAGTGTGCGCAACGCGAGGATTCACAAGTCTGCAGTCACGCATCCCTTTAAATAAGACTGTATAAGATAAAAACCTCCCTAAACATACCCCCCCCCCAAAAAAAAGGAGCATTTTGTGAAGTAGTTTCCACTTGAATCTTTTTTTATTGTCTTCCAGTGACTAATGCCTGAATAGCACAGGGAGCGAATAACAGATAACGCACAATCCTAGAAGATGAACAAAAAGTCTCTTGCTCATCATTTAAAAAAAAAAAACCGGTGTCAGAAGTTGACTTTAGAGATGTCAGCACACAGCAGAAACCAACTTCTGTTTTTCCCCTTCGCAAGAAAATATTAATCACATTTCTCAATAACAGAAACTCAAAATATATCTTATTTCCTGTCCAGTTTGTCAGAATCTGTAGCACATCGAACCCATGGGAACCTGCACTAACAATGTGAAAGACAAACTTTGTTTTACAAAGTGGTACAAGGAAATTTTATTTCAGCGCAAAATATAAAATGTGGCCAAATATTAACAAAACCGCACTCCAAGCAGTGGCCAAAATATGACAATTACGATTCCTTTAGTTCCAGAGATATTATCATTTTCCTATTTAGTTCCTGCAACCATACTTGTCTTCACTTTCTAATTTTCAATGTAATTAAAACGGGTATTCCCGTATCCAAGATCCTATTCCAATATGTAGTAGGTGTAATAATAGTAGCAAATAGATGCAGTTAGAAATACAGTATAGTTCTTCTGATTTGCCATGTCGCTTACCCCATGAGCAGGGCATGGCAGTAGCGTAGGAATCCATGGTTACGACCACTGACTCATGATATGAGTGGTCGTAACCATGGATACCTAAGCTACTGCAGTGCCTGACAAAGCAAATCAGAAGAACTATACTACGTTTCTAATTGGAGGGATTTGCTGATATCATTATTACGCCTACTACTGTACTTATTGGGATCTTGGAGATGGGAATACCCCTTTAAGTTCTACCTAACTAAAGTGGACCCACTAATATACGGCCAATATTTATATTTCAGGTGGAATGGTTAGTCTATAATCACACTTCCATTTGTCTGTTCTGTTTTGAGGAACAGACAAGCAAAATTAATGTCAAAAAGGGGTCCATTGCATAACTGATGCAAATGGAAGAAGAGGGTCCCCCAATGATTACTATGGGGTCCATTTGGGTTCTGTTATGTGCCCATTTTTAGAATGGAAGTAAAAATGCAGCGTGCAGAACTTCTGTTCTTAAACACGGACACATGAGGAACGATCGGGGGGATGTTTCCCCTTCAGTGGGTTATCTCCATCTTTGTAATCACAGCCGTTGGTTGCCCACCAAAGGTTTTAGACTGAAATTGGTGGTTTCAAGTGATATTATTGTAAAGGGTCATTGCCATCTAAGCAAACTAACACCTATCCACAAGCTAGGGTGACAATTTCTAGGACCCCAAACGCTGGGGCTCTGAAGTCCTTTCCAAATGTTCTTTGGAATAGATCAGCGGAGACACATGAGCGCCACTGCTCCATGCATTGGCTACAGGATTGCCAGGGAGAGCTGGGCATTTTACTTGGCGATGTATGGAGGTCCCACAGAGAATGATTATAGACCATAGATTATAATAGGGCATTTCAGAGCCCCCATTCTTGTGATTTACACGTCATCACCTGTCCTGTGTATAAGATAACAATAGCCCATTAAGGCTCATTTCGTCTAACCCTCAACTGACTTTAGAGGGGTGGTTGGTGGAGGTTGTAATTTTAGCACAGTCACACATGTACATATTGTCTGCCAAACAGCTATTTCTCAAGCAATAGTGTACATTTGTCATTTATATGAAAAGGGAAAATAAAGTGTCGGCTATGTATCTGAGGAATGAGGCGCCTTTATTAAAACCACCTCAAAGTGCTGCCAGTCAAACAAGGTGCTGACAAACAGAAGAAGCAGGTGACAGCGCTTTCATGTGCTCTGACAGCACCCGGGCGTATAATGAGCACAGATCATTGCCGCGTGCTATGTGATGTGTGAGACGGTTTCAGGATTTAGAGCCTATAAAGGAAAAAGGTTGGAGTTTTACAGATGAGCCCAGGGTGATAAACTGAGCGATAGGAACTAGCAGCTGACCACACGCTGCTCGTAGAGGAGGACTATCACTTACACAGCTATGGGACCATTACTGCTGCCACATGTCCGGCAGCTGGAGAGGACCGAACATCAAAGAGCACCGCATGTGTGCTTCCAAAGCAGTCTGATCTCTATCCTTCTGTACAGACAGGGCCCGATTCATCAAGAAGTTTGACAGTTTTATGGCAAAAAGGAAAATAAAATAAAAAAAAAAAATATATATATATAATAATAATAATAATAATAATAAATATATATATACACTCACTGGCCACTTTATTAGGTACACCATGCTAGTAAGGGGTTGGACCCCCTTTTGCCTTCAGAACTGCCTCAATTCTTCGTGGCAGAGATTCAACAAGGTGCTGGAAGCATTCCTCAGAGATTTTGGACCATATTGACATGATGGCATCACACAGTTGGCGCAGATTTGTCGGCTGCACATCCCTGATGCGAATCTCCCGTTCCACCACATCCCAAAGATGCTCTATTGGATTGAGATCTGGTGACTGAGGAGGCCATTTGAGTACAGTGAACTCATTGTCATGTTCAAGAAACCAATCTGAGATGATTCGAGCTTTATGACATGGCGCATTATCCTGCTGAAAGTAGCCATCAGATGTTGGGTACATTGTGGTCATAAAGGGATGGACATGGTCAGCAACAATACTCAGGTAGGCTGTGGCGTTGCAACGATGCTCAATTGGTACCAAGGGGCCCAAAGAGTGCCAAGAAAAAATTCCCCACACCATGACACCACCACCACCAGCCTGAACCGTTGATACAAGGCAGGATGGATCCATGCTTTCATGTTGTTTACGCCAAATTCTGACCCTACCATCCGAATGTCGCAGCAGAAATCGAGACTCATCAGACCAGGCAACGTTTTTCCAATCTTCTACTGTCCAATTTCGATGAGCTTGTGCAAATTGTAGCCTCAGTTTCCTGTTCTTAGCTGAGAGGAGTGGTACCCGGTGTGGTCTTCTGCTGCTGTAGCCCATCTGCCTCAAAGTTCGACGCACTGTGCGTTCAGAGATGCTCTTCTGCCTACCTTGGTTGTAACGGGTGGCAATTTGAGTCACTGTTGCCTTTCTATCAGCTCGAACCAGTCTGCCCATTCTCCTCTGACCTCTGGCATCAACAAGGCATTTCCGGCCACAGAACTGCCGCTCACTGGATTTTTTTTCTTTTTCGGACCATTCTCTGTAAACCCTAGAGATGGTTGTGCGTGAAAATCCCAGTAGATCAGCAGTTTCTGAAATACTCAGACCAGCCCTTCTGGCACCAACAATCATGCCACGTTCAAAGGCACTCAAATCACCTTTCTTCCCCATACTGATGCTCGGTTTGAACTGCAGGAGATTGTCTTGACCATGTCTACATGCCTAAATGCACTGAGTTGCCGCCATGTGATTGGCTGATTAGAAATTAAGTCTTAACACACAGTTGGACAGGTGTACCTAATAAAGTGGCCAGTGAGTGTATATATATATATATATATATATATATATATATATATATATATATATATATATATATATATATATATATACACACAAACACACCTTGAAATGTCACAAAATACTTTTGCAACTCCAAGTTGTGCAAAAATGTAGAGACTTATGTATTTTTAAGACGCCCCAACCAGCTCACCAAAGGGGAATAGTATGGATTGCTGATGCCAGTCCGAAAAATTTATTGCCAATCAGTGGGGTAAATTACACCAGTAATATACTCCTGACCCTGACTGGCCTAACATTTCTGGCAGAGGCGATTGTAGGACTGTGGAGTCTGAGTCAGTATAAAATGGTCCGACTCCTTGGATGTATAATTTTGATTTTTGTTTATTTGTGGAGCCATGTTGTTTATAGGCTCAATTTTATGCAAATATCTGTGTTTTGAGATTTCTTCTTTTTATTTATTCTTACACAGGAAGAGTTTTACCCTTTAAATAATATTTGCTCTCAATGTAAATTTTACTAGCTATATAAGATGTCATATTCTTTCTGTATTGATTCCTGAATGTTTAATAAAAAAGATCTGATTCAATAAAATGGTCCGACTCCTAAAATATATGATACATTGGGTACAGTAATACAATGCAGGATGTGCTGTAAATGTTTTCAGAATTAGGGAAAGTTATAAATGTCCGTTCTGTTCCCAATCTAAGGATCTGGGCTTTTAGTTGAGATGAAACTGTGCTGCACTTTATGTACATGCTCAGTAGTGACCTGGGGAGTCGGAGATGATATGAAATCTGTGCTGAACTTTATATACATGCTCAGTAGTGACCAGTGCTGTGGAGTCATAGATGAGATGAATCTGTGCTGCACTTTATGTACATGCTCAGTAGTGACCAGGGCTGTGGAGTCATAGATGAGATGAATCTGTGCTGCACTTTATGTACATGCTCAGTAGTGACCAGTGCTGTGGAGTCAAAGTGCAGAACACATTCATCTCATCTATGACCCCACAGCACTGGTCACTACTGAGCATGTACATAAAGTGTAGCACAGATTCATCTCATCTATATGTACATGCTCAGTAGTGATCAGTGCTGTGGGGTCATAGATGAGATGAATCTGTGCTGCCCTTTATGTATATGCTCAGTAGTGATCAGTGCTGTGGAGTCATAGCTGAGATGAATCTGTGCTGCAATTTATGTACATGCTCAGTAGTGATCAGTGCTGTGGAGTCGCAGATGAGATGAATCTGTGCTGCACTTTATGTACATGCTCAGTAGTGAACAGTGCTGTTCGGTCATAGCTGAGATGAATCTGTGCTGCACTTTATGTACATGCTCAGTAGTGACCAGTGCTGTTCGGTCATAGCTGAGATGAATCTGTGCTGCACTTTATGTACTGTAGATTCTCAGTAGTGACCAGTGCTGTGGAGTCATAGATGAGATGAATCTGTGCTGAACTTTATGTACGGGCTCAGTAGTGACCAGTGCTGTGGAGTCATAGATAAGATGAATCTGTGCTGCACTTTATGTACATGCTCAGTAGTGATCAGTGCTGTGGAGTCATAGATGAGATGAATCTGTGCTGCACTTTATGTACATGCTCAGTAGTGATCAGTGCTGTGGAGTCATAGATGAGATGAATCTGTGCTGCACTTTATGTACATGCTCAGTAGTGAACAGTGCTGTGTAGTCATAGCTGAGATGAATCTGTGCTGCAATTTATGTACATGCTCAGTAGTGACCAGTGCTGTTCGGTCATAGCTGAGATGAATCTGTGCTGCACTTTATGTACATGCTCAGTAGTGACCAGTGCTGTGGAGTCAGATGAGATGAATCTGTGCTGCCCTTTATGTACATGCTCAGTAGTGACCAGTGCTGTGGAGTCATAGATGAGATGAATCTGTGCTGCACTTTATGTACATGCTCAGTAGTGACCAGTGCTGTGGAGTCATAGATGAGATGAATCTGTGCTGCACTTTATGTACATGCTCAGTAGTGACCAGTGCTGTGGAGTCGGACAGGAGATGAATCTGTGCTGCCCTTTATGTACATGCTCAGTAGTGACCAGTGCTGTGGAGTCGGACAGGAGATGAATCTGTGCTGCCCTTTATGTACATGCTCAGTAGTGACCAGTGCTGTGGAGTCGCAGATGAGATGAATCTGTGCTGCACTTTATGTACATGCTCAGTAGTGACCAGTGCTGTGGAGTCATAGATGAGATGAATCTGTGCTGCACTTTATGTACATGCTCAGTAGTGACCAGTGCTGTGGAGTCGGACAGGAGATGAATCTGTGCTGCACTTTATGTACATGCTCAGTAGTGACCAGTGCTGTGGAGTCGCAGATGAGATGAATCTGTGCTGCACTTTATGTAAATGCTCAGTAGTGACCAGTGCTGTGGAGTCATAGATGAGATGAATCTGTGCTGCACTTTATGTACATGCTCAGTAGTGACCAGTGCTGTGGAGTCGGACAGGAGATGAATCTGTGCTGCACTTTACGTACATGCTCAGTAGTGACCAGTGCTGTGGAGTCGGACAGGAGATGAATCTGTGCTGCACTTTACGTACATGCTCAGTAGTGACCAGTGCTATACAGTCGTAGATCAGATGAATCTGTGCTGCACTTTACGTACATGCTCAGTAGTGACCAGTGCTATACAGTCGTAGATCAGATGAATCTGTGCTGCACTTTATGTACATGCTCAGTAGTGACCAGTGATGTGGGGTCGGAGATGAATCTGTGCTGCCCTTTATGTACATGCTCAGTAGTGACCAGTGCTGTTCGGTCACAGCTGAGATGAATCTGTGCTGCACTTTATGTACTGTAGATTCTCAGTAGTGACCAGTGCTGTGGAGTCATAGATGAGATGAATCTGTGCTGAACTTTATGTACGGGCTCAGTAGTGACCAGTGCTGTGGAGTCATAGATGAGATGAATCTGTGCTGCACTTTATGTACATGCTCAGTACTGAACAGTGCTGTGGAGTCATAGCTGAGATGAATCTGTGCTGCACTTTATGTACATGCTCAGTAGTGACCAGTGCTGTGGAGTCGAAGATGAGATGAATCTGTGCTGCACTTTATGTACATGCTCAGTAGTGACCAGTGCTGTTCGGTCATAGCTGAGATGAATCTGTGCAGCACTTTATGCACATGCTCAGTAGTGACCAGTGCTGTGGAGTCATAGATGAGATGAATCTGTGCTGCACTTTATGTACATGCTCAGTAGTGATCAGTGCTGTGGAGTCATAGATGAGATGAATCTGTGCTGCACTTTATGTACATGCTCAGTAGTGAACAGTGCTGTGTAGTCATAGCTGAGATGAATCTGTGCTGCACTTTATGTACATGCTCAGTAGTGACCAGTGCTGTGGAGTCGGAGATGAGATGAATCTGTGCTGCACTTTATGTACATGCTCAGTAGTGATCAGTGCTGTGGAGTCGGAGATGAGATGAATCTGTGCTGCACTTTATGTACATGCTCAGTAGTGACCAGTGCTGTGGAGTCATAGATGAGATGAATCTGTGCTGCACTTTCTGCACATGCTCAGTAGTGACCACTGCTGTGGAGTCGGACAGGAGATGAATCTGTGCTGCACTTTACGTACATGCTCAGTAGTGACCAGTGCTGTGGAGTCGGACAGGAGATGAATCTGTGCTGCACTTTACGTACATGCTCAGTAGTGACCAGTGCTATACAGTCGTAGATCAGATGAATCTGTGCTGCACTTTACGTACATGCTCAGTAGTGACCAGTGATATACAGTCGTAGATCAGATGAATCTGTGCTGCACTTTATGTACATGCTCAGTAGTGACCAGTGATGTGGGGTCGGAGATGAATCTGTGCTGCACTTTATGTACATGCTCAGTAGTGACCAGTGCTGTGGAGTCGGAGATGAGATGAATCTGTGCTGCACTTTATGTACATGCTCAGTAGTGACCAGTGCTGTGGAGTCATAGATGAGATGAATCTGTGCTGCCCTTTATGTACATGCTCAGTAGTGATCAGTGCTGTGGAGTCGCAGATGAGATGAATCTGTGCTGCACTTTATGTACATGCTCAGTAGTGATCAGTGCTGTGGAGTCATAGATGAGATGAATCTGTGCTGCACTTTCTGCACATGCTCAGTAGTGACCAGTGCTGTGGAGTCGGACAGGAGATGAATCTGTGCTGCACTTTACGTACATGCTCAGTAGTGACCAGTGTTATACAGTCGTAGATCAGATGAATCTGTGCTGCACTTTACGTACATGCTCAGTAGTGACCAGTGCTATACAGTCGTAGATCAGATGAATCTGTGCTGCACTTTATGTACATGCTCAGTAGTGACCAGTGATGTGGGGTCGGAGATGAATCTGTGCTGCACTTTATGTACATGCTCAGTAGTGACCAGTGTTATACAGTCGTAGATCAGATGAATCTGTGCTGCACTTTACGTACATGCTCAGTAGTGACCAGTGCTATACAGTCGTAGATCAGATGAATCTGTGCTGCACTTTATGTACATGCTCAGTAGTGACCAGTGATGTGGGGTCGGAGATGAATCTGTGCTGCACTTTATGTACATGCTCAGTAGTGACCAGTGTTATACAGTCGTAGATCAGATGAATCTGTGCTGCACTTTACGTACATGCTCAGTAGTGACCAGTGTTATACAGTCGTAGATCAGATGAATCTGTGCTGCACTTTACGTACATGCTCAGTAGTGACCAGTGCTATACAGTCGTAGATCAGATGAATCTGTGCTGCACTTTATGTACATGCTCAGTAGTGACCAGTGATGTGGGGTCGGAGATGAATCTGTGCTGCACTTTATGTACATGCTCAGTAGTGACCAGTGTTATACAGTCGTAGATCAGATGAATCTGTGCTGCACTTTACGTACATGCTCAGTAGTGACCAGTGCTATACAGTCGTAGATCAGATGAATCTGTGCTGCACTTTATGTACATGCTCAGTAGTGACCAGTGATGTGGGGTCGGAGATGAATCTGTGCTGCACTTTATGTACATGCTCAGTAGTGACCAGTGCTGTGGAGTCATAGATGAGATGAATCTGTGCTGCACTTTATGTACATGCTCAGTAGTGACCAGTGCTGTTCGGTCATAGCTGAGATGAATCTGTGCTGCACTTTATGTACTGTAGATTCTCAGTAGTGACCAGTGCTGTGGAGTCATAGATGAGATGAATCTGTGCTGCACTTTATGTACATGCTCAGTAGTGACCAGTGCTGTGGGGTCATAGATGAGATGAATCTGTGCTGCCCTTTATGTACATGCTCAGTAGTGACCAGTGCTGTGGGGTCAGAGAGGAGATGAATCTGTGCTGTACTTTATGTACATGCTCAGTAGTGAACAGTGCTGTGGAGTCATAGCTGAGATGAATCTGTGCTGCACTTTATGTACATGCTCAGTAGTGACCAGTGCTGTTCGGTCATAGCTGAGATGAATCTGTGCTGCACTTTATGTACATGCTCAGTAGTGAACAGTGCTGTGGAGTCGGAGATGAGATGAATCTGTGCTGCACTTTATGCACATGCTCAGTAGTGACCAGTGCTGTGGAGTCATAGATGAGATGAATCTGTGCTGCACTTTATGCACATGCTCAGTAGTGACCAGTGCTATACAGTCATAGATGAGATGAATCTGTGCTGCACTTTATGTACATGCTCAGTAGTGACCAGTGCTGTGGAGACATAGATGAGATGAATCTGTGCTGCCCTTTATGTACATGCTCAGTAGTGACCAGTGCTGTGGAGTCATAGATGAGATGAATCTGTGCTGCACTTTATGTACATGCTCAGTAGTGAACAGTGCTGTGGAGTCGGAGATGAGATGAATCTGTGCTGCACTTTATGCACATGCTCAGTAGTGACCAGTGCTATACAGTCATAGCTGAGATGAATCTGTGCTGCACTTTATGCACATGCTCAGTAGTGACCAGTGCTATACAGTCGTAGATCAGATGAATCGGTGCTGCACTTTATGTACATGCTCAGTAGTGACCAGTGCTGTGGGGTCGGAGATGAATCTGTGCTGCACTTTATGTACATGCTCAGTAGTGACCAGTGCTGTGGGGTCAGAGATGAATCTGTGCTGCACTTTATGTACATGCTCAGTAGTGACCAGTGCTGTGGGGTCGGAGATGAATCTGTGCTGCACTTTATGTACATGCTCAGTAGTGACCAGTGCTGTGGGGTCATAGATGAGATGAATCTGTGCTGCACTTTATGTACATGCTCAGTAGTGACCACTGCTGTGGGGTCGTAGATGAGATGAATCTGTGCTGCACTTTATGGACATGCTCAATAGTGACCAGTGCTGTGGGGTCGTAGATGAGATGAATCTGTGCTGCATTTTATGTACATGCTCAGTAGTGACCAGTGCTGTGGGGTCGTAGATGAGATGAATCTGTGCTGCACTTTATGTACATGCTCAATAGTGACCAGTGCTGTGGAGTCGGAGTTGAGGAGTCGGAGGTTTGGCTTACCGACTCCACAGCCCTGGGCACTCGGCATTTGTAAGATGAACTTAAATCATTAAGGAATGTGCGCTTCCTAGTGAACTAGGCATATTTTACTCCAACACTGCTTTCATTAGGTCAGGCATGTATAGGTCTTAATGAATTGGGCCATAATTTACAACCAACATTGAGGGAGATTTATCAAATCTGATGCCATGGGCAGTGGAGGAGCAGCCGGATTACTGCGCTCTGTTTTCAAGGAAAATCTTTAGAAGCAGCAGCTAGACTGGTAGAGGCATGGCCTCAAATTCTGCTTTTCCCTAGTTTTGTTGAATGGTTGTAAAATATAGCGGGGGAAAAAAAAAAAAAGTTATGAATGAGCTTAACATTACAAAAAAAAAGAAAAAACAGTGGCCTACTCACCTCAAAGCACCCCTGTGGACCCAGCGCAGGCCGCTCCAGAGGTCTCAGCCAGCTCCGGAAGGGATGCTTCCTCCGTTCAGAAATCAGAAAATCATCTGATCACCTGCTCTCTAGTCAACTGCCGGCTGCAGCCAATCACTGCTGTAATGATCCTGTGACTACCCAAAGCCGGCGTGGATCTCCAGACCTGTGCTGGAAGCACGTGGGTAAAAGAAAATGAGTATGCCAAAAATTTCTATTTTAAGTGCCTGAATTTTTGTTTTGCCTATGTTGGAAGACCCCTTTTTTAAATCTACCCCATATTTTGTATTGATGGAGAAAAGGGTGAAAGGATAAATATAGTGGGTTACTTGATTAAAAGAGTATTGCAAAATTTAAAGTGGCCTTTTATCTTATCACATTCAGTCAGATATAAATGTCAGTATTGCCCTTCATATACCACTGTCTGGGCCTTTTCCTTTAGTGCTACGTTTTATGAGGATTACCAAGGGGGTGAAGCAAAAGGATTCTCTCTGGGTCTTTAGTCTGTTCTACATTATTACTCTGAGCAGTGGAAACAAAAGAGCAAAAACCTGTCCACTTTTGGATCTCTTTAAAAAAAAATAAATAAATAAATAAAACCATGTGACTAATTTTTTTTTGTTTTGCAGGAAGCCTTTGCTTTGGCCATCAGTTCAGCAGTGACCAGGACACTTCTGTCCCTATCTGTCAGCGGAGTGGCGCCCTGTGACATACACACTGGAGGCTTTCCCTGCATATAAGGCTCAGTCGTGATAAGTTGTGCCAAATGACCGACTAAACTCTGCTACGGGTTTCAGAGGGAAGCAAATGCTGGTCTATGATATGTAATCCAATCAATGCATCTAAGAGGCTTTAGGATGACTTAATGAAGTAAGCTTGTAATTAAGTAGGTGCTAGTAAGGGCTGTACAGCTCCACAATGTGCACCGGATCTCCTCCATCTGCAGCGCACATTCCAGTAATGACACCGTAAGACGTGTGGATTATGCAGACTGGACGGCCCAGACTAGAGTGGTATAGCATGGGCGGCCATTCTCACATCCACATCCAATAAAAGGAAACTTCATTTTAGGGGACAATACCCGTTTCAGTGCCTACAGTCATGTCTATGAGACGATGATTATTGAGTATTAGTACAAGAGTTAGGGGCCTGGGCTCTGCACTGAACGGATCTGATGAGAAAGGAAAAGTACGATTCAATTTTGTCACTGGTCCCCACTCACCAGACTGTAGCCTCTGGCATTGTATGTTGGTAGTGTGTCACTGTACAGGACAGCGCAGCAGACTGCATTCTCTCTTAGAGAGAACAACCGAAGTGTGGGCAGATCTATCAAGTGGTGATACTCGTTTTAGCCTCATCAGTGGCTCTGGACGAGACTTCAGCGTGAGGGCCTCAGGATTCAAGCCTATCTGCAGACGGAGTCACCATGCTCTGTCTGACCTTATTTTCAGCAGAATGCGCCTCTTTCAGGTGGCACATAAATGCAGTCAACCAGGTTTTTGTGCCTGCTTGAAAAAGTCACATACTGCAAAAAATGAAGCCAGACAGAGCTTGAAGGGACGCCATCGGTGGATGAGCCTGGAACGCGAGAAGCCCCAACCGAGCCACTGATGTTTGGCTTAAAACAAGATGTGAAGCCGGCCTACTTCAGTTTTCTGGCATCAGTCAATATCTGTCGTTAGCAGAACAAAAACTAGAATGGACACCTATGGGCGGTGGATCCGTCGCTGTCTGTCATATGACGGAATCCAGCGACGGATTCCGTTTTTCCAACTGAGCATGCCCGGAAGAATTTCCTTTGCTTTAATTTAACCCCAAAAGCCGTTCTGGCACTGAAAAATCTCTCTCTCGCTCTCTCTCTCCAGAACCTTGTTCCTTTAACTGCTGCTTCGACGGATCCGTCAAAAAAACAGATCCTGTGAATCAGTTTTTTTGCAATCTGCTAAGGATCCGTTTTTTTAAACACTGACGGATTGTGACTGATTCCAAAAGACTGAAGTGTGAAACAGGTCTAAGCTGTCACGTTTAAGGTCTACTAATATTTCTTCAGGGAAAAAAAACATGGTTGTGATAAAAACCATGTTTCATCCTCTTCGTGAAAAACACGTCTACAATCTCAAAAGTTCCAAGGCACCCGACATAGTACGTGTCTCCTTCTTGTCCACGTGCTCCTGGTTGTCTCATCTCCTCCCCACAGCTTCGGCCTCGCTTCTTATTACGCTACGTCTGGTGATCCACTTCCATTACACAGGAATATAATGTGCTGCGCAGGAGATAACACGTGAAGGACAATGGGGGGAAAGGAAGGAAGCCATGATCCACACCGCTGGCGCTTTCTTCCGTCAGTGGCAGCTGAAGCTCATGTGCAATGCAGATGGCTGGACAGCATGGTATCGGCTTCTGGTCTCCAGCTCTCATCAGAAACTACACTAAGCAGCCCAGGAAGGGACACATCGCTGGAATCAGGGTCTCTGCTTCCTTTATGCTGTTCTCAGAGTAGGTGGCAAAAATCTTGTGACAACATTTCCTTTAAAGGAGTTGTCTGGTTAAAACAAGTTGTCACTTAACTAAAGGTTAGGAGCTGATTTGTTGCTTAGAGCGAATCTGCCTGCTGGGACCGCACCAATTGGCAGAATGAGGCACTTTGATCCTCATTAACCCCCTCCCGACCTTTGACGCTACATAGGCACCATGAAAAGTTGTGCCAATACGACCCATGACGCCTATGTGGCGACATGAATTGTTTGCCCCTCTGCGGGTCGGGTGACCGGGGTCACTGAAAGGTCACCCGACCCGCAGGTACAGGGGGCTTTGTACTTCACCCCGGGGGGGTGGCTTAGCCCCCACGTGGCTACGATCGCTCTGATTTTTAACAGTCAGAGCGATTATAATATTTCACCATTGAAATTTGGTGAAATATTAAAATCCAGCCATGGCCAATGCTGCAATAGCATCGGCCATGGCTGGAGACACCGATTAGACCCCCCCCACTGACTGACGGCGCCGATCGTCCACTGCTGTCATGATCTGCTCCCCCCTCCTTCCCTCCACTTCCACCGCCTTCCGATCACCCCCCCCCCCCACCCTGTACAGTGCCTCCAAAGTCCCTCTGGACGTCCCGGTGTCCCGCCGTCCCGGATAATGGGCACCGCCATCTTGGAAAATGGCGGGCGCATGCGCAGTGCGCCCGCCGGAATCTGCAAGGCTGCAGATTCATTTATTTTGATCACTGTGATAAACTTTCACAGTGATCAAAATAAAAAAAAAAGTAAATCACCGCCCCCCTTATCACCCCCATAGGTAGGGACAAATAATAAAATAAAGAAAATATTTGTAATTTTCCATTAGGGTTAGGGTTGGAATTGGGGTTGTGATTAGGCTTAGGGTTGCAATTAGGGTTAAGATTAGGGTTAGGCGTGTGTTGAGGTTAGGGTTGGAGATAGAATTGAGGGGTTTCCACTGTTTAGGCACATCACAGGGTCTCCAAATGCGACATGGTGCCACCATTTATTCCAGCCAATTTTGCGTTCAAAGAGTCAAACAGTGCTCCCTCCATTCCGAGCCCTGACGTGTGCCCAAACAGTGGTTTACTCCCACACATGGGGTATCAGCGTACTCAGGAGAAATTGCACAACAATTTTGGGGGTCTAATTTCTCCTGTTACCCTTGGGAAAATAACAAATAGTGGGGTAAAAATAATTTTTTGAGGAAAAAAAATATTTTTTATTTTCACGGCTCTGCGTTATAAACTTCTGTGAAGCTCTTGGGGGTTCAAAGTGCTCACCAGTCACCACACATCTAGATTAGTTCCTTGGGTGGTCTAGTTTCCAAAATGGGGTCACTTGTGGGGAGTTTCTACTATTTAGGCACATCAGGGGCTCTGCAAACGTAACATGACGCCTGCAGACCATTCCATCAAGTCGGCATTTCAAAACGTTACTACTTCCCTTCCGAGCCCCGACGTGTGCCCAAACAGTGGTTCCCCTCCACATATGGGGTACCAGCGTACTCAGGATGAACTGGACAACAACTTTAGGGGTCCAATTTCTCCTGTTACCATTGTGAAAATAAAAAATAGTGGGTAAAAAATCATTTTTTGAGGAATAAAAAAAAATTTTTATTTTCACGGCTCTGCGTTATAAACTTCTGTGAAGCATCTGGGGGTTCTAGATGCCTAGTGAGCACTTTGATGAGCTCCTTGGGGGTTCTAGTTTCCAAAATGGGGTCATTTGTTGGGGAGCTCCAAAGTTTAGGCACACAGGGGCTCTCCAAACACAACATGGTGTCCGCTAACGATTGGAGCTAATTTTCCATTCAAAAAGTCAAATGGCGCTCCTTCCCTTCTGAGCCCTACTGTGCGCCCAAACAGTGGTACTCCCACCACATATGGGGTACCAGCGTACTCAGGACAAACTGGGCAACAACTTTTGGGGTCCAATTTATTCTGTTACCCTTGGGAAAATAAAAAAAATAGCGGGCTAAAAAAATCATTTTTGAGGAAAAATAATGATTTTTTTTATTTCACTGCTCTGCGTTATAAACTTCTGTAAGGCTATGTGCCCACGTAGCGTTTTAAAACGCTCACTAAAACCCGGACTCCTTCCCAGAAATCGCGCGTTTTTTTCCCCCGCGCGATTTTACAGCGATTTTCGCGTACGATATTCAAGCACTTTCCAAGCGATTTGAAGCATCGCTTGGAAAGTGATTGACAGGTTGGTCACACTCGTCAAACATAGTGTTTGACAAGTGTGACCAGGTTTTTACTACTGAGGCCGCCTATGCGGCATCAATAGTAAAAGATAGAATGTTAAAATGCTAAAAAAAAAAAAAAAAAAAAAAAAATCGGGGTATATTTACCTTCCGGCGTCCCGCGCTGCATTCCCGGGCCTCAGCGTTCCCAGTAATGCCTTGCAAGACCTGTGATGACGTAGTCTCGCGTTGCTATAGCGATCTCGCGAGACCGCGGCTAGAGTCACTACAGGGCCTTGCCGCAAGGCATTACTGGGAACGCTTAGGCTGGGAATGCAGCGCGGGACATCGGAAGGTAAATATACCCCGATTTTTTCTTTTTTTTTACAGGGGTATGGTACCCAGGGCCTGGAGGACAGTCTCCTCTCCTCCACACCGTGGGTACCAACCGCACATGAGACGCTTAACTTCCCGCATGGTGGGATGCCCACCATGCGGGAAGTTAAGCGTCTCATGTGCGGTTGGTACCCACGGTGTGGAGGAGAGGAGACTGTCCTCCAGGCCCTGGGTACCATACCCCTGTAAAAAAAAGAAAAAATCCCACATGCGGGTAGTCAGCGATTCTCATGCATTCCTATGGGTGAGGAATCGCGGCAATTCTTTGCGATTCCGCACAAAAGAATGAGCATGCTGCGATTTTTTTCCGCGATGCGAATCCGCCGCGGAAAAAAGCGCAGCATTAGCACAGCATGTGCGGAATGCCATAGGAATGCATGGGGGGCGTTCTGTACAGGATTTTTAAACGTTTTCGCAGCGTTTTCACGCCGAAAATCGCGGCAAAACGCTTAAAAATCGCTACGTGGGCACACAGCCTAAAGCACTTGGGGGTTCAAAGTGCTCACTACACATCTAAATAAGCACATTGGGGGTTCTAGTTTCCAAAATGGGGTCACTTGTGGGCAGGGCTGTGGAGTCGGTAAGCCAAACCTGCGACTCCGACTCCAACTCCAACTCCACGACTCCCACACATATTGCTTATATTTAAGTGAAAAATTTATTGTAGTACAATGTGAACCTCAGACATTTAATCATTTTTATGATCCAATAATCAAGATATTTAGATAGAACAGAATATATATTGGTGTACTACCCGGTTTTCATTCTTTTTGGTACAGATACGATATGGATAGACAGATATGGATAAATGGATAGATAGAGCAGATTTCTAATCTGCTTTTGCTATTGAAAACATTATCTATGAGCTCAAAAACCTTTCGATGCAGTTTTTTAAAAAGATGATCAGCTTTTGCAGCTGAAAAACGTATCCTCAAAAAACACAGGAAAAACGCTGTGTGTGAATGTAGCCTTAGATCAGGAATATAACAGCCATTTATATGACATTTCATAACTTTCCCAAACTCCTATGAAAAAATATTCAGCACATCCTGCATTGAATTACTGTACCCAATTTATTATATATTTTAGGAGTCGGAGTCGGTCCATTTTATACCGACTCCAACTCCACCAAAATGAGCACCGACTCCACGACTCCGACTCCACAGCCCTGCTTGTGGGGGGTTTCTACTGTTTAGGCACATCAGGGGCTCTGAAAACGCAACATGACGCCCACAGAACATTCCATCAATGTCTTCATTCCAAAATAGCGCTCCTTCCCTTCTGGGCCCTGCCGTGCGCCCAAACAGTGGTTTATGACCACATATGAGGTATCAGTGTACTCAGGAGAAATTGCCCAACAAATTTTAGGATCCATTTTATCCTGTTGCCCATGTGAAAACGAAAAAAAATTTATGCTAAAAGAACATTTTTGTTGGAAAAATTAAAATGTCCATTTTTTCCTTCAACGTTGCTTTAGTGAAGCACCTGAAGGGTTAATAATCTTCTAGAATGTAGTTTTGAGTAGCTTGAGGGGTGCAGTTTGAGGGGTGTCACTTTTGGGTATTTTCTGCCATATAGAACCCTCAAAGTGACTTAAAATGTGAAGTGGTCCCTAAAGAAAATGGTTTTGTAAAAATGAGAAATTGCTGGTTAAATTTTAACCCTTATAACTTCCTAACAAAAAAAAAATTTTGTTTCCAAAATTGTGCTGATGTAAAGTAGACATGTGGGAAATGTTATTTATTAACTACTTTGTGTCACATAACTCTCTGGTTTAACAGAATAAAAATTCAAAATTTGACATTTTCAACATTTTCGCCAAATTTCCGTTTTTTTCACAAATAAACGCAAAAATTATCGGCCTAAATTTACCACTAACATGAAGCCCAATATGTCACGAACAATCTCAGAATCGCTAGGATGTGCTGAAGCGTTCCTGAGTTATTACATCATAAAGGGACACTGGTCAGAATTGCAAAAAATGGCCTGGTCATTAAGGTCAAAATAGGCTGGGTCATGAAGGGGTTAAAATGGCGAGTCAGTGCTCTTGCTGCACCACTGCTCCATCATTGCCTAAAGAGTTGCCAGACAAAAGCTGTGCCCACCGATCATGTGTATCTAGATAATCCCTTTAAGTTTATGTAAAAAAAAATCCCCAAGCAAAAGGCAGAGGCACATAATCTTCTGCTGCTCCAAGCAGTGCTTCCATGTCAGTTCTGGTGCATCCCGGCCCCCTGGGGTAACGTTTTGGACAACCTCTGTTTGGCTGCAGTGGTCACATGTGACGACCATCAACGCAGGAGAATGGGCTGCACAGCGAAATGCACGAATACACTGCTGGCAACAAAAAAAAAAAATTTTTTTTGCATTATTGCAGACTCAAAAAAATATCTATGAAAAATTAGCTTTATTGCAGATTTTTACTTCCTTATTGAACTCAATGGAGAAGTTCCAAAATAGAACCTGAACATGAATTGCCATACGACAACCAAAAAAAAAAAAAATCCCCAATTTCTGCATTAAAGATACTCACAAAACATGTTGAGGAATCTTAAAATTCCTATCCACGTTGGTGCGACTGTAAAACTGCCCATTGAGGCGGTATAGTGCTTTAGACTCCTATGATAAGTGTGGGGGAAAATACAATATCAATATACCGTTAGGAATACAAAATGAACCGGCCCTGGTCATAAATACATAACAGCGGCACCACAGCCTGGCCCTGTACACATGGACAGTCAGACCACTCAGGTGGCGAAACACAAAACACGGATTGGAAGTAACACCCTAAAAAAATCTCTCTCTACTATAACATGACGACTTTGTATCTGGCCGACCGGCCACGTAACCAGTTTGTGTGCCCACATCTCTGCACTGATGATGGCAGTAACAGCGGACAATAGACCTTTTCATGGCCGCATGCAGCATCCCATAGAAAGATATTCCAGAGGTTACAGAGGGCAGAGGTTCCTGACCCGGGATGTCCTAGAAAGATGTAAACGGAAGGATTTTGTCCATTCATGAAAAGAGCTGGTGATTATGGTTCCTTTAGCAATCTTAATCCCCTTGTGGCAAAACATGGCAGACATCTATAATAACAGCAACCGCTCACCCTGATACGATATACATTACACAGCTAAATCATGGCACAACGGAAAGGATGGATGGACATAATAGAAAATTACTTGCCTGGCATTTCCATAACATAACAGTCTTCGTTACTTACTACCTAAGACAATTGGATTAACAGTGATAAACTTGGGATCCATTTTAAAAACTATTCCCAAAATATTACACTATCCCCTATCCAAAGGATATAGGGACAATTTTTATTGATCGCTGGGGATCTGACCACCATCAATCCAGAGTAATGGGCTCCAAGTTAGGGCACAGTCGACAGCTGTATAAAATCGGACAATAGTGCACGGACTGGCTGGCAGTTCTCCAGATCCAAGCATTTCTATGCAGCTGTCAGCCACTGCTCGGGAGACCAGCTGGCCAGTCCATGCACGGCGCTCCTATCTCAGTCAGATTTATACAGCCATCTGACCTAAACGAATTAGGCTATGTGCACACGCTGCGGATTGGTCTGCGGATTGTTTCGCGCGGATTTTGCAAAATCCGCAGGTCTCCTGTATCACCTCTACAATGGAGGAGATAGCAAACCGCAGCGGAATCCACAGAAATGAATGACATGTCAATTCTTTCTGCGATTAGAAACCGCAGCAAAAAACGCGTGGAGAATTCCGCACCGTGTGCACTGCGGTCTCCATAGGTTATAATGGTACTGTACAACGCAGCAGATTCTGCTGCGGATCCGCAGGGCAAAATCTGCAGCATAATCTGCAGTGTGTGCACACACCCTTAGTCAACCTCAATTAGTTGGGTACGAGTTTTTAAGCCACCATTCACACATCTGTATGGAAACAGCACATGGACCCTACATAAAGTTTCACCAATCCATACAACCACTGCAACCCTTTAGTGACAGAGCCAATTTGCAGCTTAATGACCGGGCCAATTTTTACCATTCTGACCACTGTCACTTTAAGAGGTTATAGCTCTGGAACGCTGCAATGGATCCCACTGATTCTGAGAATGTTTTTTCGTGACATATTGTACTTCATGTTAGTGGTAAAATTTATTCAATATGACTTGCGTTTATCTATGAAAAAAATGGAAATTCGGTAAAAAGCTTGAATATTTTGGAATTTTCAAACTTTTAATTTTTGCACCCTTAAATCAGAGAGTGCTGTCACACAAAATAGTTAATAAATAACATTTCCCACATGTCTACTTTACATCAGCACAATTTTGGAAACAATTTTTTTGTTGTTAGGCCGTTATAAGGGTTAAAAGATGACCAGCGATTTCTCATTTTTCCAACAAAATTTACAAAACCATTTTTTTTAGGGACCACATCACATTTAAAGTGAGTTTGGGGGGGTCAATATAACAGAAAATACCCAAAAGTGACACCATTCTAAAAACTGCACCCCTCAAGGTGCTCAAAACCACATTCAATAAGTTTATTAACCCTTCAGGTGCTTCACGAGAACTAAAGAAATGTGGAAGGAAAAAAATGAACATTTTACTTTTTTCACAAAAAATTTACTATAGAACCTTTTTTTTTTTTTATTTTCCCAAGGGTACCAGGAGAAAGTGGACCAAAAAATTTGTTGTTGTGCAATTTCTCCTGAGTACGCCGATACCCGATATGTGGAGGAAAGCCACTGTTTGGGCACATGGCAGGGGCTCAGAAGGGAGGGAGCACCATTTGACTATTTGAACACAAAATTGGCTGGAATCAATGACGATGTGATGTCGCATTTGGAGACCCCCTGATAGTGTGCTTGGAGACCCCCCAACACACCTCAACCCCTAATCTCAACACACCCCAACCCTTTGCTCAACCCTAAGGCCGGGATCACACATGTGCGAAACTCGGACGAGTCTCGCATCTTAATACCGGGAGCGGAGCGTGTGGCTGCATGTATTTCTATGCAGCCGCACGCTCCACTCCTGAGTGCAGGTTGCAGCGCTGGGTATTAAGATGCAAGACTTGTCCGAGTTTCTCACATGTGTGATCCCGGCCTAACCCTTAGCTCAACCCTAACGGAAAAATGGAAATAAATAAATTCTTTTTATTTTATTATTTTTACCTAACTAAGGGGGTGATAAAGGGGGGTTTGATTTACTATTTTTTAATTTTGATCACTATGATAGGGTCTATCACAGTGATCAAAATGAACCAATAGGAAAAATTTCCTATTGTTGCCGGCCAGCAGATCTCGGCGGGCGCACTGCGCATTGTCTTCCTGGAAGACGCCGCGGTCCGGCGCCTCCCATCTTCATACGATGCCGTCCTCCTTCTTGCTTCTCCCTCGGCTCCTGCGCACGCGTACTTTCTCTGCCCTGTTGAGGGCAGAGTAAATTACTACAGTGCGCAGGCGTCGGGAAAGGTCAGAGAGCTCCGGCGCACTGCAGTACTCTGCTCTGCCCTCAATTGGGCAGAGAAAGTATGCCTGCACAGGAGCCGAGGGAGAAGCAAGGAGGAGGACATCGTAAGAAGATGGGAGGCGCCGGATCGGACGGCGACACCCATCGGACCGGACCGAACGCCGGGGTGAGTATAATCTAACTCTTTTTTCTTATCTTTCAGGTTACATCAGAGGCTTATCTACAGCATTACAGAATGCTGTAGATAAGCCCCAGATGGCGGTGACCGCAGCTGATAGTCCAAAAATGGGCTGACAGATCCCCTTTAATGGACAAAAAAAGATCATTCTCTTTCAATTTATAAAATCGGAAGTAACAAGAATGCAAAAAAAGTGGCAAAACGGACGACAAGCAAGAGGAAAAGTTTGTTTTACATATGGTAAATGTCAAAATAGACACAGATGTTGGAATCTAACAAATAGAAAGGTTTCTTGATGCAAAACCCCTAAATGGGGCAGTAACAAGATAACATCACTTATTGATGTTGCTATTTAATGCTGTATTAAAATTAGTTGATGAGGCCACTAAATGGTTAAAACAGTACAGATTGTGTCACATTTTAGTTTTCTGGTAAAATATAGCCAGTGCTCACTACTAATGTGCAGACCTTACATATTAGTTATGTGAAAAAGTGTTTGCCCCCTTCCTGGTTTGATATTCTTTTTCATGTTTCAGATCACCAAACAAATTTAAATATTAGACAAAGATAACAGAAGTAATCACAAAATGCAGTTTTTTCCATGAAGGTCTTTATTACTAAGGGAAATAGAAACCTATAGGGCCCTGTGTGAAAAAGCATTTGCCCCCCTCCCCTTCTTAAAACTTTAACTGTGGTTTATCACATCTTTGAGAAGTGGAGTTCAAATTCCCTAGCCACATCCAGGCCTGCTTACTGCCACACCTGTTCTCAATCAAGACATCACTTAAATAGGATCTGCCTGACAAAGTGAAGTAGACCAAAACATACGCAAAAGCTAGACATCATGCCTCGATCCAAATAAATTCTGGAACAAAAGAGAAATGAAGTAAATAAGATCCATCAGTCTGGAAAAGGTTATAAAGCAACTAGATGGTGGCCCGATTCTCCGTCCCGCAGATCTCCCGACAGAGGCGTGCATCGTTCGAATGCGCTGATTGGTCGCGGCCGGCTGGGACCAATCAGCGCCGCGGGATTTACGTTACAGACAGATAGAATTAGACTAATATATAGTAGATTTCTCAAGCTTTGGGACTCCAGTGAACCACAGTGAGAACCATTAGCCACAAACGGCGAAAACATGGAACAGTGGTGAACCTTACCAGGAGTGGCTGGCAGATCAATATTACCTCAAGAGTGCAGCAACAACTTATCCAAGATGTCATAAAAAAACACAACAATAGCTAAAGAACTGCAGGACTCACTTGCCTCAGCAAAGGTCAGTGTTCATGACTCCAGCATAAGAAAGAGACTGGACAAAAAGAGCCTGCATTAGAGTGTTCCAAGATGAAAATCACTGCCGAGCAATAACAAAAAGGCTCGTTTCAGTTTTGAAAGGAAACATCTTGATGATCCCCAAGAATATTGGGAGAATACGGTGTGGATTGACAAGACAAAAGTTGAACTTTTTGGAAGGTATATGTCCTATTACATCTGGTGTAGAAGAAACACAGCATTTCAGAAAAAGAACATTATACCAAAAGTAGAATATGGTGGTTGTAGCGTGATGGCCTTGGGCTGTTTTGCTGCTTCAGGACCTGGAAGACTTGCTGTGGTAAATGAAACCATGAATTCTGCTGTTTACCAAAAAAATCCTGAAGGACAATGTCCGCCCATCTGTTTGTGACCTCAAGCTGAAGCGCACTTGGGTTATGCAGCAGGAAATTAATCCAAAACACAACAACAAGTCCACCTCCGAATGGCTTAAGAAAAACAAAGTCATGACTTTGGAGTGGCCTAGTCAAAGTCCTGACCTTAATCCGACTGAGATGCTGTGCCATGACCTTAAAAAGGAAACCCTCCAATGTGGCTGAATTACAACAATTCTTCAATGATGAGTGGGCCAAAATTCATCCAGACTGTTGTAAAAGACTCTTTTCCAGCTATCGCAAACGATTAATTGCAGTTGTTGTTGCTTAGGGTGGCCCAACCAGTTATGTTTAGGGGGCAATCACTTTTTTACACAGGGCCCTGTAGGTTTCGATTTATTTTTCCCTTAATAATAAAAGACCTTCATTTAAAAAACGCATTTTGTGTTTAATTGTGTTACCTTTGTCTAATATTTTAATGTTTCAGATTACCAAACAAATGTAAGTATATCAAACATGCAAAAGACTAGTAAATCAGGAACGGGGCAAATACTATTTCACACAAATGTACCGTTTGCGGATTATAAGACGCACCCCAAATTTTGAGAATATGAAAAAAACTTTTTTTTTTTTTTTTTAAATAAAATGGTGGTTCTTCTTATAATCCATGCATCTTATTGATTACTGGGGGTGGTGGCTGCGGTGAAGCGGGGTCCCAGGGTCGCTGCTGGAGGAGGCAAGAGTGGAGCGTTGCTACAGGCTGGGATGAGGGGGTGTTCAGATATGCGGCGCACACTGTGGATGTTCGGTGACGACATCTTGTGAAAGCCTAGAGCCCCTACAGTTAAATTGTTTCCTATGCGATGGACTGGATTCCAGGAAAATGTCTGCCGGACGGGGGCAGCGCATGTGCAGATGGAAATCTCGGCATCAAAATCTCGGGAGATGAGATCTCAGTGCTGAGATCTCATCTCCCGAGATCTTCATCTGTGCATGCGCCGCCCCCGGCCGGCAGCCATTTTCCTGGAATCCAGTCCACCGCATAGGAAACTGTGGGGGCTCTGGGCTTTCACAAGATGTCAGCAGAGCCCCACAGCACCGAAAACCCGCAGTGGTGCACCGCACCGCACATCCGAACACCCCCTCATCCCAGCCTGCGGCCGGTAAGGTACATCCGCATTATAACACGCACCCCCATTTTCCCCAAAAAATTTTTTGGGGAAAAAAGTGCGTCTTATAATCCGAAAAATACGGTATGTGGCGTCATCCACACAGCACTACATATGTATCCCACACATACAAAGCCGCCTGTATGGATTATGTAGAGAGCATGGATGAATAAACTTCTCTGAATCATTAGTATCTGTGCTGCAGACAAAAGAATAATCCAATATATTATAAGAATAAAAGTATAGACTCCAATGCAGTCAGATCACTAAATCTCATCCAACCTCACAGCCAGTAGAACAGGTTAAATCCAAATACAACAGCCCTACCTGGACACCGAAATCCGAGAGAAATCCCAAACCAACCAAATCTGCCAATGCAAGTATAGGAAGAACAAGCAAGTTAAAAAAAAAAAAAAAAAAAAAAAAAGGGTGAAGTTCAGTAAGTGAGAGGGATACGACCTCTACAAATAAAGTCTGACAACACACGCTGAACCATTAGTACAAACATCAGCGCCTCTGCTCACCTTTGGTGAGACTACACAAATACACTCCTCTACATTGAAACTACAACACCAAGAAGGAAAAGTCATGGGAGCTATGGAAATCACAAAATTGAAAGACATGTTAATGACATGCATATGATGGAAAATTTTCAAAACATCTTTATTTATTCAGCATTGAGCAGGAGCGCCACGTGCAGCAATCCCGGCACTTACACGCCTTGGCTGCTATCACTGATTTTATTAATGGCTGTCTACCCATGCTGAATGCAGGTGAGCAATCAAGATCGGGTGCTGGCAGCTCCCTTGGCAATTGCTAACCGATGACATCCCTGATGTGCTTGACTGGTGTCAAGCACAGAGAAGCTATAGGTCATAGTAGCATGTTTGACAATTCCAGGGGCAGCTGCCAGCAGCGGATCTTGATAATTAGTGTAACCAAATGTATCCAGTGTGGCAGAACATTCCTCAGCGAGCTATTAATAACCTCACAGATAGCAGCCAAGTTGCTTAAGTGTAGCGATCATACTCTAATCTAAAGAAATGTAAGACTTTTTGAAAAATTTCTTTCCATTCCCACATCATTTACATGTCTATCGATTCTGTCCAAGTACATAATGCCAGACACCAATTATGGGGGTTGTCGATGCTTATAATTTTGATCAGCTATCCTAAGGATCAGATCGGTAGTACTCTCACCGACCTCTTATAAATGTGAAACTGGCCACGTCTCCCACTAAACTGATTAGGAGCTGATCAGCATTTCTCAGCAATAGCCGCTACACAGCGAATAGGGCTGGGCTGGCTCTGCTCATGGTTTACTTCCGGCAGCTGATCGGTGGGCCCGGTATCCCGGCACTCTGACTCCCAACAACCTCATATGGATGACTTATCCCAAGGAGGGAGTCGGACAATCACTTTAATGATTTATGACCAAATTCGTAAGTGGTTGTTCACAAATGCAATGTTTGCAGAAATTTCTGCAATGAATCTTCCATGTGTGAATAAGACTTTAACCATTCTGATGTGATTGGAAGAAACAATGAGCTGATGCTGGACAAGTTCCCAATATATAGATGGTATTAACGGCGCTAATGAATGCACATTGTGAGTATGGAATGTATAACATGTATAATCCGTCAGCAATACCTGAGCTGCCAGATAAATCTCCAATGTGCTGAAACCAGGGCTGTGGAGTCAGAGCCCATTTTGGTAGAGTCGGAGTCATGGAAATTGAGGAGTCGGAGGTTTGGCTTACCGACTCCACAGCCCTGGCTGAAACAGTGTCTCATATTGGTACAAGAGGCCTCGTTGATATCAAGAGAAGCTGTGAAGCCCAGGTCAAAAGTGTCACCACACTCTCGTACTGTGCGCCCAGGCCTGTAGCGTGGCCGCGCTTGCGTACTGTGCGCCCAGGCCTGTAGCGTGGCCGCACTCGCGTACTGTGCGCCCAGGCCTGTAGCGTGGCCGCACTCGCGTACTGTGCGCCCAGGCCTGTAGCGTGGCCGCACTCGCGTACTGTGCGCCCAGGCCTGTAGCGTGGCCGCACTCAGAAATGAACCACCCATATATATATATATACGATCCGTCATTAAAGGCTTTAATACTTTTTCATAAATAACCGTGAACAGTAGAGTGATTTAGTGTCACCCACACTAGGTTTTGATATGGTCCCTGAGGGGAGATCTCGCAGAAGTCAAAGACTTTATAAACAGGGGCGCCATAATTTAATGTCCTTGTCCTCTGCTCCGAGCGCTGTCTTCCGACTGCACGTCACGCCTTTCCTATGTCCTATACAGCACAAGTGTTATCCGCACCCCGCACAAACACTATCTGCCCCTTGGGACCTCTCCGGACACGTCAGTTTTAGTAAATACTTATCTTCTTGATCATTAACAATTCTGCGGCATCTTTTCTTATAACTCTGGGTTGTTCTGTTGGTGAATAACTTGACAATGGGGCGGCTACAATTCCTTGTATTAAAGCGTCATGTCCCTAAACAATGATAATGTCAGTCCTGATTGGATGCTTTCAGACCAGGTCGGGACACCCACCTAATCGGCAAAAATCGAGTTATGAATAAACATTTAAAGATCAAAGCTGCTCCAGATCCGGCTGACTTCCCCCATGAATCCCCTGCAAGTCTCTGTTCACATTATAGCGGTGAAGTTATGCTGAACCAACACAAGATAACAGTAGCCAATCACTGCCCGCACTGATCACATGATATACATAATGACCACAGCTGTGGCCAGTGATTGGCTATGGAGGTCACATGTCACAATATCACATTAGCATGAAGCAGTATAAACCCAAACCGCAGCAGGGTGTGGAACCAACAGTGCAGGAGCTAAGGGAGATTTAACGCACCACTCCCACGTTTCTTTTTTTATTTCAGAGCCAGAGCAGTATCACTCATGTAAGTTCCCTGACCTTGTCCCATACTTACCAGCCGCCATCTTCCTCTGTTCTCAGTGCTACACCGGTTGGTCTTCTGCAGGAAGTCACTTGCCAGATCGCTCCCGTATTTCCTGGACCATCCGGAAGTCATAACTCGATTCAAGTCTATGAGAGCCAGAGCGAGGCTAGAACAAGGCTCAGACTTACTCGGAGAACTTGTGAACGTGACCCCAGACTTCCGGTCATTCAGAAGTTGTGGACACATCAGCAGCCGAGCAACACTGAGGACAGCTGCATTGACACCACAGCTACAGCAGATGTGTCCGCTGCAGCCGATCAATGGGCTCAGTGGTCACGTGTCGGTATCACTTCCGAGCGCAGCGATTGGCTGCAGTGTACACATGCGCTGTAGTCGTGATGTCACTGCTGCAGACCGCTAATGTCAGGAGCCGAGCTGGCAGTGAGGCAGGGGAGGATTTTCTCTACAGCAAGCCAAAGTGGATAAAACATTTATTGATGGAAATCCTCTGTAAACAGATCTCTCAGTCCTGATAGAGCAAGTGTACTTACTTTGGAAATTCATATCAGACTGCCTATATAACCCTTTAAGTTTTTCTGCCTAATATTAAGATCTGCTGGAGATCTCCGTAGCCATAATCTAGTAATGAAGCCTCTAGGATCCATCTTCCTGAGGCATCGTATAGACCCCGCATACCGTACATACTCGTGTATAAGCCGAGATTTTCAGCCCATTTCTTTAGGCTGAAAGTCCCCCTCTCGGCTTATACACGAGTCATATACCTGGGGGTCGGCGGGGGGGAGCAGGAGTGTCAGATATCATACTTACCCCCCCGGCGCGGTCTCTGCAGCCTCCCGGCTTCTCCACGGTCTCCCTTCCTGCCTTCAGCGATCACGTGGTACCGCTCATTAAACTCATGAATATGCGCATAATCTATGGAGCATCTTATGGGGCCATAACCTTTATGGAGCATTATATGGGGCATATTATTCTATGGTGCATCTTATGGGGGCATTATTAACCTTTGTGCAGCATTATATGGGGTGTATTTTGTATGGAGCATCTTATGGGGCCATCATGAACTGTATGGAGCATTATATGGGGCTCCTGATTCAATATGGATATTCAAAAACATTTAACCTACTGATGTCTCAATTTTACTTTTATTGGCATCTATTTTTATTTTTGAAATTTACCAGTAGCTGCTGCATTTTCCACCCTAGGCTAATACGTGAGTCAATAAGTTTTCCTAGTTTTTTGTGGCAAAATTAAGGGGGGGGTCGGCTTATACACGAGTATATACCGTATATGCTTGTCCACATGAGGCTAAGTATTGGGCCTACCCTTCCCATCAGGCGCAGGGTCTACTGTATGTAGCATGTAAGGCGGTCTTCACATTAGATTTGGGAGATCCGCTTTCCGGGTGTGGGAGATAAATGTCATTCATAAGGAAACTTTTCTCCTTTGTGCTAGGATCCATTCCATATTGCAGGCCTATGTGTGGACCCTACAGACTGGGAGAGGCCCCCATTACACGGGGGTCTATGCACACCGTTATCTTAAATCCTATACATACATACATACATACATACATACATACATACATGTGGAGACTATAAACCTATTATAGGAGCTGGAAAGTGAACTGAAGTCTGAATATTCAGTGGTTATCATCATTAAGAAATTGCTGCCAGTGGGAACTTGGTCTGACGCTATGAATGTGACATTTATAAAGAAAGTTCAATCTCTGCTGAACATGGTGAAACAATACAAGGACACTTGGCAAGAATCGGAGACGTAATTACTAGGACGCATTAGCACTTACATTTTGTGTTCTTTCTCTAGGATATTAAATGTGAAATATCACTGGGATTTACTTTATTCAAAAGATTTGGCCCCTAAGACTGGTGCTGTAAAGGCACAATGTGTTTTACTAATAAGTGATCATAAAATAAAGAATAATCTATTTTTTTTTCTATTTCCAGGTTAAAAATCTAAAAAATTATATTGTTCTCTGGTCGGGCAGAAACCAGCACTGCCACTCGGGACTCCACTTTTATTTTCTCTTTTAATATTTCATTACTGCAAATGGCGAGTGGCGGTCATGGACGGCTCACAGAGAGAGCAGGAAGGTCCTGACCAGGCGAGGGCAAGACACCCTGACGAGAGCAAATGACTGCTGGGTGATTGAAAGTCATAGCATCCACAAAAGCTTATGGGGGATATGTGGCAAAAACTGCTGCAAGAGAAAAGAATGGTGATAAGTGGAACAGCGGCTCACAAGCAGCTCCATCATTTTCACTGTATCCTTTAATTTAAAGAAGCACTCCTCCTCCCATCAAAGTTTTTATCCTCTTAATATATTGCAGTCATTATATTATATAGCTTTTTGTACTTAGAATTACTCATTTTTCCCCTTCTACCCAGCTAATTCATCTTTTTCATTAAGTCTGACATCACGTTATTAAAAACTGACTGACTCCGTCTATGCTCAATGTAGAAACAGGAGGTCAATTTTATCTGTATGAGTCATCAGTCACTTCAAAACATCAATGAAAGCTGGGTTAGGAGTTGAAGAGGGGAATGATTTCTGCAGGCACAAGACACTTCCTGTTTCTACATAGAGCAGAGAAAAGAGAAGAATTAGATGGGTAAAAGGGCAAAATGGGCAATTGTAAGTACACAGTACTGTATAATATGATGACTGCAGTATAGTAAGAGGATAAAACTTTGATCAGAGGAGGAGGAGGAGTGCTTCTTCAAACTATCCCTTCTGCAATTGAGGCTGCTTCATACATTTTAGAAGTTTTTGTTTTTTTTGCACCTCGGTAAAAGTTATGCAAATTTTCTGTTCAATCAACTGGGACTATATCACAAAACTTCTAGGGCAGAGAAGAAAAAGCAAAAATGGGCTCAGAGGTGTGCTGTGGTATATGTCCAGTTGGTTGATGGGAACATTTGCATCTATTACTGGGGGTAACCCGTATTTTGGAATAGACAGGCACAGAAGAAAAAGGAAAAAAGTTGTTCCTGAATTAGTGGAGCAGCGCCAATTGGAGGTGGCCCTGTTTAATTAAAAAAATACAAGTCAAGGTCATCTTTAAATGCCATCTCTAAGGCCGTGTACATTTTGCCATATCGCATCTGTGCTGTACACCTCTGTAAGGCAACAGCCACAAATATCTCTGAGGTCACACTTCATCCAATGTCATAAAGGAGGCATACAGGTTCTCACGCATTCAAAGAGAATCTGGAAGCAAAAAAATACGTGGCGAGTTACATCACATTATTTATAGAGCACCATTGATCCCATGGTGCTGTACATGAGAAGGGCTTACATACAAATACAAGTATCACTTAGAGTAGACCTACTATACTGGTACAGAGGGTAGAGGGCCCTGCCCTTGCAGGCTTACATTCTACAGAATGGTGGGGAAGGAGATAGCAGGTCGGGGGGTTGCAGTAGCTCCGGTGGTGTTGAGGTGGCAGCGGGTCTTTGCAGGTTGTAAGCCTTCTTGAAGAGACGGGTTTTCAGGTTTCGTCTGAAGGATCCCGATGTAGTGGATAATCGGACGTGTTGGGGTACAAAATTCCAGAGGATGGTGGATATTCGGGAGAAATCTTGGAGGAACGAACAAGTGTAGAGGAGAGAAGGAGGTCTTGGGAGAACCGGAGATTACATGAGGGAAGATAACGGGAGATTAGTTCGGAGATTTACAGAGGAGAAAGGTTATAAATATTACAGACATGTCTACCACAGGCCTCATTCAGATGTCCACTTTCCACACACGAGTTCTAGGTTTTTCACAGTCAGAACTTGTAAATATTAAAGGCCTATGGGGCTGTTCTCTGTGTATCTTTCTTGAGACCTATCCAATATTAATCCAAATCACAGATCAAACTCGACATTCCAAGTCTATTGATAAATACAAAAAAAAAAAAAAAAAAATCTGACAACACTTAAAATGTTCCGTTTTTCACTGTCTCAAGGTAGAAGCTTGAGAAACAGCCATACAAGAAAAACTGATGAAACAGATGGTCAGTGTACCAGCTTTTTACTAACGACTGATGAAAACCTGATCAAAACCACTGATGAAACTAGGTCAGAATTTTGCATATGAGAAAAATATAGAAGAATTGCTTGCAGAGAAATATGTAGCCATCATGCAATATTTTTCTTCCTTTCTCTCGCTACCTTAATGCAAAAGAAAGCCTTCTCCAGAAGAAAAAAACCTTACTGAACGAGATGGCCCCATAAGAGAGTCACGGATATGTGGGTTTCGTCTTGGTGAAACACTATGTGCTCAAAATCACAATGACATTTCGATTATTTTGAAGATCCCATGCCAGACCGTCAAAAGTCTACAGCTCTGCAATACAGAATCTTTAGGACTCTGTGCGCCACTATTCTGGCATCATGCCGAGCGCAACGCTGGTGGGTGCGGAGGCCAGGCTTACCCTGGAGAGGCATGACTAAGATATTCACTAGAGCAGGGTTCCCCTACTCCAGTCCTCAAGGCCCACCAACAGGCCATGTTTTCAGGATTTCCTTTGTATTGCACAGGTGAAGCAATTATCAACTGAGCAATACCTAAGGAAATCCTGAAAACATGATCTGTTGGTGGGCATTGAGGACTGGAGTTGGGGAACCCTGCACTAGAGCCTCTGATAGTGAGGATAGGCTTGGCCACCAGAAGGTACTACTCCAGGGCAGTCCCTGTGACTGTAACAGCTGACCGGAGGGTCAGAGACACAAGTACGAGGTACAGGAGGGCGAAAGCAAAGCTGTGGTCAGGCAATCCAAGGTCAGAGCAGGCAGCACAAGTTGGATACACGTAGCCAAGGTCAGGAGCCTAGAGGTAAGCCAGGACAGGTAAACAAGCCAGGTCAATAACGTGAATATACAAAAAAAGGACACTAGCAGATGAACTAACATTCAGGCAAGGAGTGGTGGGAGGGGATCATTCAAATATACCCTTCTGGTAAGGGATAAGGCCAGGGAACCTAATCTCTGCATGACACTGCATGGTTAAATTCCTGCAAACACTGGCAGCGCCCCCTATAGCCAGGTGGAAATAGTAAGAAGATGCAGAAGTGCTGAGGAATGCTGCAAGAGGCAAACAGTGAGACAGCCTGACAAGATAAGCAGTCCAGCCAGTGACCGTGGCGAGTAGGGTACGCAGAGGAGGTATGCGGGTAACCGCCGTGACATTGAGGCATTCTAGTGTACCACCAGCTGAAACTAAAATTGCCCTGAGCTTCCAATTTTTTTACATGCAGGCTTTATTTTCTATACTCAAGGATTTCTGTTTCAAACATCACTTCAGTTTCTGAGAAGACAGGTAGCTGACAGGACCTTTTATTTCATGAGGACTTTCCATCACCTGGTGGGTTCTCCACTGGATTTTTCCCTCACAATCACAGCGAGAAACCCTTCCCGTGAAGAGACAGGACAGATCAAGAAGAGTGAATCATGGTGTGGGATCAGTGATCACATGTTCCATTCACCAGAGGCGTCAGATAATGGCAGAGATCCTTCATCATCACTTATAGCATATGACCAAACTTGAATTTTTTTTTATGTTGTCAATGACAGGTGAGAAACATTTCACCTGTGACATCAGTCAGGGAAGAAGAAATGAACCTCTCCTCCTCAATCTGCCACCTAGGACTGTTACAAATCTTTATTCTTGCCATTATCTTCAGAAAGAAATGTAGCAGCATCACTAGTCATCCTGAAACACATTTTCTAGTGGTTGTTTGAAAAGTGTCAGCCCCATTGTGATGGCATATTGTCAGGATGTCACTATCACAAATCTTGGGAACTAACAGAACACAGTGAAGGCTTAGTGTTGTATCTCCAAAGTGGCTCTGGTATCGGCCATCCAAATGTTACAATGCAACGTGGACCCATTTATATCACTGGAGCGGTTGTGCAATTCCTGGACACTGGGTGGCCCGGGCACCACTGTTGAGGAAAAAAAAAAAAAAAAAAAAAAAGAAAAAAAAACAAGCAGAGGTGCAGCCCTTCTTTATTAGGATGGGCTGGACATCTCAGAAGTCATGCAGTGAGGAGCAATGGGTGGCTCTGTCTCATGATCAGAGGTCCAAAAAGTTCTGCAAGGCTCAATCTGATAAATAACCCTCAAGGGCTAGCCATTTTTTAAAGTGTGTTAAAGTATGTGCGTAGAAAGCAAAGAAATACTGAAAACACTGATGTGAACAACACTTCACCTGAAATGTATCTGGTTTTCAAATGTCTAGCCTAGATCTCAGGCCTGATGCAGATGGTCGCTGTATTACAGCTTCTGGCCTCCTATGGCAGCTGCTTTTTTAATTTGTAATTTTGGTTTGTAAAAGGCCTATTAGTGCCCCAGATACTTTGGATTTTGATGTTGCTATGGACCTTTTGTGGGGTGTCATTCAGAGCCTGCACCGAGCAGCCTTTGGTGCGTGAGAAAACATCCACTGGACTCAGTATTAAGCCTCATGCACACAGGAGAATCAAATGCTGACCCTGCAAGCTCAGCACTATGGAGCAGTGGCCCTCAGTGTGCCAAGTTACAGGGTCATTATTAGCCTCTAGAATCCATGACCAGTGGCAATACATGAGCCATTTTGCAAACTACGTCCCACTCCAGGCACAGTATAGAGCAGAAATACACTCATTATAAGGAAGAGCATATAATTAATATTAGCATAGCCTTAAGGGACATTATTAAGACCAGTTAAAGGGTTTGTGGACAGGGAATATCTTCATGAAGGCTGGGGGAAATCAGACAGCTGAAAGAATCTCCAATCCCAAGAACTAAGCTCTGAAGAGCCCTGTCTGAAATGAGCAGAGGTTGAAAAGAAACAAATCACCATCAAAATAGCACCGTCTGCTGCGCCTGTGCATCAGCATCTATTGCGTACCGACAGATGCTACTGCGCATGCGCCACCTCTGGTGCCATTTTGTTATAGTGTAAATTTTTTTGGCTGCAGCATCAAGGGGCAGGCAGAGGTGCTTGCGCAATAGATGCTAATGAAGACAGCGTCATTTTGATGGTGATTTTTGTTTCTTTTCAACAGTGCAAGATAATAGGCACTTAGTGATGAGCGAGTGTGCTCGTTACTCAAGTTTTCCGAGCATGCTCGGGTGTTTTCCGAGTATCTTGGGCGTGCTCGTAAATTATGTCTGAGTCCCTGTAGCTTCATGATTTGCGGCTGCTAGACAGCCTGAATACATGTGGGGATTCCCTAACAAACAGGCAATCCTCACATGTATTCAGGTTGTCTAGCAGCTACAAATTATGCAGCTGGAGGGATTCAGACATCACTTACGAGAACACCCAAGCATGCTCGGAAAACTTGAGTAACGTGCACACTCGCTCGTCACTATAGGCACCAACTGACAAGTGATTGGCGGCGCCTGCGCACTTTTTGATGAAGTGACATGGCTTTTTTTTCAAATACACACATTAGTATATTCATTATGGAGCAGTGACCAGTCAGCATTATGAATATATAATCAGAGCACCAGATACATGAACCCCCGCCTTAGGACACGAGCATATCATTAACTAAAATCTAAAAATAAGGATTAAAAAAGAAGCACATGATGGATTTCGTCAAAGGTATCATTTTATTCAGTTTAACGGCGCTGACCTGACACTGTCTGTAGGTTATTATGCACAACACTGATGACAGGTTCCTTTTAACTAAATGTTTGGGTGCTGAGTATGTAATAACATTAAAGGGATATTCCAGTTCAATTAAGTAAATGCTATGTTTTGTATAAAGAAAACGTATTTCGTTTTTTCAATACAGCAATTCCAAAAAGTTTTCAAGCTCTGTTTCTTGTCATTCAATAGGAACCATCACTGTTTGCAGCTGTACAGTCTCCGGGTCCTAGTATACCTGCTTTGACAAGGTGTATGGAGCCAAGCTTACCCCATTAGAAAACAATGATTTGTAATATAGTGAACAGTAATACTTCTAGAGGAGAATGCTACCATACATTCGACGGAGCATGCCACCAGTCGTTACATAAAACCTCTGTATGTCAAAAGCCCTATGAATTTGAATAGAAGCATTAACATAGCTATATACGAAAGTGAACAAGGCATTAGCGAGATTGTCATATCACTAAAGTTCGGAGAACACCTATAAAACTCTGCTCCAAAGTTTTCCATGTCCCTTCTACTACTATTCATCACTGAGCGGATTAAAGGGACCGGGAATTAATACACTGTAATTTTCCAGTAGCATAGCTGGCACTTTTCCCCATTTAATAAATTACATATGAAAGGAATCAGATTCAAAAGAGCAACTTTAACCCAAATCTGTCATGACGGGACAGTCACTTTTCAAAGATGACGACTGAACAGAAGTCACCTACAGTCCAGGCTCTACTAAGATCGACTGCACAGTAGAAATCACAAAACAACAATAGAAGAGCGGAGAATATTTGCCGTGTGCCCACTTGGCTGTTATATGCTTTACCTATACTCGTACTGCAGCTGGACACCACACAAAAAGACCATGGCATGCCACACTTCTGACATTCATGGTCCAAGTATGGACCAACCACATATCTTCTCACCCGAACTTAATAGCGTCATATACAGGGGTTGGACAAAATAATGGAAACACCTAACGTTTTGGCATCATAATCTTCGAACATGTTATAAACATGCAAACCGTGACATATGGTAATGTTTTGTAGTTGATTATTTGTGTTATGTGTATGTAAATTAACTGTTTGTTTTGCAGAATTGTAAGAACATTGATGAGAACCTGATACCAATGGCAGACCTCTCGGATTTTCAAAGAGGCCAAATTGTTGGTGCTCGTATGGCAGGCGCTAGAAAGTGCCCGAATGCTTGGCGTGTCAAGAGGTACTGTCTCCAAAGTAATGACTGCATTTGAAAGAGAAGGTAAAACGTCCGCAGCAAAGAACAGATCCAGACGAAAATCGAAGTTGACTGAGAGAGACCGTCAGACTCTAAAGCGAGTTGTGAGAGGATCGCATGACCACGGCTCTGAAAATCACTGCTGAGCTCAATGAACACCTACAGAACCCAGTTTCCACAAAAACTGTTCGTCAGGAGCTGCACAAATCTGGATTCCACGGAAGAGCTGCAATTCGAAAACCGCTGCTCTGAATGACAAATGTTTCCAAGCGTTTAGAGTGGTGTAGAAACCTCCAGAATTGGTCCCTCGAGCAGTGGAAACATGTGATATTCTCAGACGAATCTTCGTTTACCCTATTTCCGACCTCCGGCCGAGTGTACATTTGGAGACAGCCGAAAGAAGCATTCCATCCAGACTGCCTTCTCCCAACCGTAAAACATGGTGGAGGTTCTGTGATGATCTGGGGTGCTATTTCGTGGAGATCCGCCGGGCCAATGATATCCCTTCATGGAAGAATTAACAGCAGAGATTATTTAGGCATTTTGGGCGACCAAGTGCATCCTATGGTTCAAGCACTGTTCCCGGATGGGAACGCCATCTTTCAGGATTATAATGCACCAATTCATACAGCTAGAATCGTTCAAGCATGGCACGAGGAACATTGTAATGAAGTTGAGCTTCTCATCTGGCCCCCACAATCCCCAGACCTCAACATTATTGAGCATTTATGGTCGATTTTAGAGATTCAAGTTACACGTCGATTTCTGCCGCCATCGTCGCTCAAAGAACTGGAGGGTGTTTTGACTGAAGAATGGGCTACAATTCCTTTGGAAACAAGTCACACATTGTATGAATCCATACCTCGGAGAACTGAGGCTGTAATCGCCGCAAAAGGTGGACCTACACCATATTAAACTAACTTTTGTTGATGTTTCCAGGTGTTTCCATTATGTTGTCCAACCCCTGTATGTCCTATAAGGCTGCTACGTTCGGGTCAGGAGATCTCTGGCCATTCAGACACTGAGGTCTGTACTCGGACCATAAATGTTGAAATGCCCATAGAAATGTGTGGAACATTTACTACAGCTCCAAGTTTAAAAGGAGGCATGTTTTTTTTCTGATGAATAGTGTACAAAAGTTGCAACTATCGATTTGGAGATTATATGAACTGAACTTTAACAAAAATGAAGGTTTTGGGAATTCTTCAAAACACTGGAATACGAATTCTGTAAATTAATCCACGTGAAACCTGTGCCATTCTTCAAGGTGAGAACTCAAAAACCACATTTCCAAAAGAACAAGCAACATTACTGAAATCAGAAACCCACGTGGAGGTAGCCAAACGTGAATTGGCCTAATTGAATGGGGCTAACTAATCTGCAGCACATCAAACTACAGCTCAGCTTGTGTTAGCCATGGGTTTTCTTACAAATCAGCACTGCATAAATCACCCAAGGGCTTATAGGAGGATTCCGGTGTACCTCCGTAAGGTTACTCCACGTGCTGCGGCTGTGCTCCCCATTCTGCTCTGGAGGCTTAGTCGTCAAAAATACAGGATAAAGTTGGACAGTGTGCTACATTAATGTTAGACACCATTATGGACATGGCCTCCGAGCCCACTGGGTACCATAAGTAAGGGTCACAAGGCGAACCCGATAATGCTGCTTAGTTTCATGTTCCACAACTATGACAATGAAATATACAACGCAGATGTGAACAGAGACTAAAGCCCTTTGGCATCAGTTTGAGCCCCACAGAAATGAACGCGATCAGATCCTGTTAAATAGGAATGATCGTATCCTTAGCTGTATATAACGCCGGGGGGCTGGACACGGCGACCCTGGAGGTCCCTTCCAACTAACATTCTAGGATTCTATTAACTCAATAATAACATTAGTTTGCAGAGAATATGAAAGCAAATATCTGAAGGCTGACTGCTTTATATTTTTCTCCACTATTGAATATTGAAGCAGGCTGGCCCTGACATAGTACGTAATTCATCGTAAACTCGTGACATATTGTAAGAAGGCAGCATATCTTCCAGTAATGGCCTTAGGCACGTGCTCAAAGAACCTATCAAATGTCAACCCCACACCTACATTTTACCATAAGACACTCTGACAGGGCTCCCACTTAGCTGCGCTGTACTGTCACATTTCGGAGGGTTTTGTCATTCGTGCCCTCTGAGCACATAATACTTACTGGCAGCGTTCAGAGGCCGGGGAGTATTCACCACTTCCCCGACAGGCTGACTGCACCAGAGTTACAGTGCTGTCAGGCATCTCGCGGGTTAATACACGCTCCTTACCTCTACTTCTCACAATGACTAGCACACAGACAGCAGTTTGGAAGGCTCAAAACCAAGCCGGCCACATGGCTATATACAGACAGGCCATCAGTTATTTGAGGACTTCCTTTTTGTTATATTCTTAAAATAATTGTTGCACATGAGCTTTTCAGGAGGACACCTCTCCCCAGCTTCCTCCCCGATTGCTAGGGGGAAGGGGTGCTGCTCTCCTGGCTGAGAGGTCACACACGCATAGGTGACCATTGGCCCCAAATGTGTGCTGTGCTCTGCGATACTGAAAGCAGAGGCAGCAATGGAAAGGGACTTCTACAGAGCAGCGCTTACAAGCTCTATAGCAAAGGTTGGAAGTGCTGTGCTCCTTGTCTAAAAGATCAGACACTTCTGACAAGACTGCAGCGGTGGCTAGTAGTCAATTAATCCAGCGCAGGTCAGGTGCGTGAGGTCGTAAGGTTACTGGCATCGCTCTAACATCTACATTTAGTGTGTAAGAGCCCAACATTCCGGTTAAGTGCTCACTGGCTTCTCAGAAAACCTGATCTGATTGTCTATTATATCAAATTATATATTTAATCTGCAAATCACTTCATTATGTTGCCTGGAAAAAAAACAAAACATCACAGCAATGTTCCAGTCAGTCGAGGTCTTGCTTCTGTCTACTGAGCCGCAGACATTAAATAAAAATCGACCTTGGCCGACCATCTAGCGAGTGTGGGGGCGAGAAGGATCCGGCCTGATGCGACAAGTCGCTGGCAGAGATGTCTCTCACAGAGGACACCGGAGCGCTCTGCTAGTAGATGTGATCGGCCTCACTCTATACACGGGACGGGAGCGATGCCCACCACATCCAAGTGGCCAGAAGTGTGCCCAGCACATACCTGTGGGCGTGTGACTGGCAGTGCGCTTGTTGTAAGGGTCAGGCTACTGTCACATAGGGCGACTGCACGCTTTCAGCCAGAGAGGACAGCACTTTTAACTTGCTGCCTGTTGTCAAGTGCAATCCTACTCCAGCAATCACATCAAGTCATAACAGAGAGGTGGGAAAGCAGAGAACAATAAGACACCAGTGACAGCAGCAGTGCATGCTGGGAAGTGAGGAGGGGAGTCCCAGCACCTACAGTGCTGACAGAATGCTGGCAAAGCGCAAACAGGCACCCAAAGAAAGAACACAACGGCTGGTCACACTTCAAGACTGGAGGGCCGGCAGACCCAGCACAGGGAGGAGCAGACCCTCACCACTCATTTATCCCCCCGGGCCCCAGCTACACATCGCGTCACGTACTGCTGTCACTAAGAAACCCCGTGATACATGTCTGACAACCGTAAGTCACGACTGACTATCGCGCTGTGACCCCCCCTCCCCCCGTAGTCAGAGTAACTGTCACAGGGATAATACAGGGGGAGGGAGCGGGTCCTGTCATGGATGTCAGCAGCCTCCGTCCCGTTATCCGCAGCCTCATCCTCCCTCCTATATGAGGACAATCACCTGCACCTCTCCCCCTCACACAACGGACCGTGCTCTGACCACGCCCTTTCCCCCGGCATGTTGGGCGCTCTCACCTCCGCCGGGCTCTCTCCCGGTGCTCAGCGTCTCCCGCTGCCTCCCCACGCCATCTTGTGTTTGGACCACTGGTGGGAGGGGCATGAGTGTCACGTGACGGTAGGGCTGGAGACACGTGACTCTGAGTCCCTCCCACACATGTGACGTCATCCTCGGAGGGGCACGCGACGTGAGACGTAGATGTGCTCCGTGGTCTGTGCACCGCTCCGCTCAGTCACCTGCACGCTGTGGTCACTGTAAAGAGGCTGGGTACTGAGCCTGGGTACTGAGCCTGGGTGATGCGTCCGGTCAGAGCAGCGCTTACAGGCAGGGGCGGACATAGAAATCATGGGGCCCCATAGCAGGAACAACAAAAAATAAATAACATTGGGTGGGGGTTACAGAAGAGCACAGCTCACAAACATGCAGGCCTAACAAAGTAATGGTTCTCTTGCTGAAGCCTAAAATTCCCTTTCCATTGCCCCCATAAAGTATGATGCCTACAGCAGTGCCCCCCAAACACAGCATCATGTCCCCAAAGTGAGTTCCTCCACACACACAGTATAGTGACCCTACTGCACCCCACCAAAGCATGATGACCCCACACAGCCGTCCATGCAGTCGCATGGGCCTACCTATAGCATATTGGCCCCACACTGTATAATGACCCCCGCTAGCACTCCAAGCAGTATAATGGCCCCACACAGCCCTCTGCACACTGATGAATTCCATGCTAACCTTCACTCTGTGTAATTGCTTCCATACAATGTAATAGACTTTCACATAGCCCTTCATAGATTATAATTGCCCCACATAGCCCCCCATATAGTATAATGGCCCCACATAGCCCTCCATACAGTATAATGGCCCCACATAGCCCCCCATACAGTACAATGGCCCCACATAGCCCTCCATACAGTATAATGGCCCCACATAGCCCCCCATATAGTATAATTGCCCCACATAGCCCCCCATATAGTCCTCCATACAGTATAATTGCCCCACATAGCCCCCTATACAGTATAATGGCCAACATAGACCTCCATACAGTATAATGGCCCCACAAGGCCCCCCATATAGTAACATAGCCCCCCATACAGTATAATGGCCCCACATAGCCCCCCATATAGTATAATGGCCCCACATAGCCCTCCATACAGTATAATTGCCCCACATAGCCCCCCATACAGTATAATGGCCCCACATTGCCCTCCATACAGTATAATGGCCCCACATAGCCCCCCCAGATAGTATAAATGCCCCACATAGCCCTCCATACAGTATAATGGCCCCACATAGCCCCCCATATAGTATAATGGCCCCACATAGCCCCCCATATAGTATAATGGCCCCACATAGCCCCCCCATATAGTATAATGGCCCCACATAGCCCCCCATATAGTATAATGGCCCCACATAGTCCCACATACAGTATAATTGCCCCACATAGCCCTCCATACAGTATAATGGCCCCACATAGCCCCCCATATAGTATAATGGCCCCACATAGCCCTCCATACAGTATAATTGCCCCACATAGCCCCCCATATAGTATAATGGCCCCTCATAGCCCTCCATACAGTATAATGGGCCCCATAGTTCTCCATACAGTATAATGCACCCCATAATCCCCTATACAGTATTCTGGACACCACAATGTACTCACTGATTTAAAACAAAAAACAATACCTCCTACTCGTTTCTCCTCTGCTTCGGTCTCTGCAGCGAGTATCCTGAAACGTCACACATCTCAGCAGCAGCGGGCACCATGTAGTGATGTCATCCCACCCACTGCGCTGAGACGTCAGATGCCGAGAAAGACTTTTAACTGTATCGGCACCCAGGACCTGGCACCGAGGCCCCTTCGCTGACAGGCTCCATAGCAGCCACGTGGCCTGCCGCCATTGTTGGTACACCACTGCTTACAAGCTTTATAGCAAGCAGCATGTAAGTGCTGCGCCCCTTTCCTCATGGATCGGCCACCTCTTATAGACTGCAGAGGTGGCGAGTAACTTGAGCAACGATCTGTAAACTATAGAATTTAAAATCCCTCAATTCTTGAGAAAAAAAGGATTTTTAAATAAGAAGGAAAATGCAAATTTTCTTATTTAATATTGTTTTACAATTGTAATTGTTTAACAAGATGAGAAAACCCCCTTTACCCCCAAGGGTGGGTTGCACGTTCATGACCGGGCCAATTTTTACAATTCTGACCACTGTCCCTTTATAAGGTAATAACTCTGAAATACTTCCATGGATCCCGGTGATTCTGACATTGTTTTCTCGTGACATATTGTACTTCATGTTAGTGGTAAAATTTCATTCATATAACTTGCGTTTATTTGTGAAATAAAAAACAGAAATTTGGCGAAAATTTTGCAATTTTTTTTCCAACTTTGAATTTTCATGACCTTAAATCACAGAGATATGTCACACAAAATCCTTAATAAGTAACATTTCCCACATGTTTACTTTACATCAGCACAATTTTGGAACCAAAATTTTTTTTCGTTCGGAAGTTATAAGGGTTAAAAGTTGACCAGCCATTTCTCATTTTTGCAACACCATTTTTTTTTTAGGGACCACATCACATTTGAAGCCACTTTGGGGGGTCAATATAACAGAAAATACCCAAAAGTGACACCATTCTAAAAACTGCACCCCTCAAGGTGCTCAAAACCACATTCAAGAAGTTTATTAACCCTTCAGGTGCTTCACAGGAATTTTTTGAATGTATAAAAAAAGGAACATTTAACTTTTTTCACAAAAAAATTACTTAAGGTCCAATTTTTTTTATTTTCCCAAGGGTAACAGGAGAAATTGGACTGCAAAAGTTATTGTGAAATTTGTCCTGAGTACGTTGATAACCCATATGTGGAGGGGGAACCACTGTTTCGGCGCATGGCAGAGCACGGAAGGGAAGCAGCGCCGTTTGACTTTTTCAACGCAGAATTGTCTGGACGCCATGTCGCGCTTGTAGAGCCCCTGATGTGCCTGAACAGTGGAAACCCCCCAATTCTATCTCCAACCCTAACCCCAACACACCCCTAACCCTAATGGGAAAATGGAAATAAATACATATTTTTTTATTTTATTATTTTTCCCTAACTAAGGGGGTGATAACGGGGGGTTTGATTTACTATTTATGGCGGTTTTTATTTTTGGCGGCTGTCACACACTAAAAGATACTTTTTATTGCAAAAAATAGTTTTTGCATCACCACATATTGAGAGCTATAATTTTTCCGTATTTTGACCCACCGAGTCATGTGAGGTCTTATTTTTAGCAGGATGAGTTGCCATTTTTATTGGTACCATTTTCGGGCACGTGACTTTTTTTATCACTTTTTATTCCAATTTTTGGGACGCAGAATGAACAAAAACCAGCAATTCATCAATTTCTTTTCGGGGGGGGGGCGTTTACACCGTTCCGCGTGTGGTAAAATTGATAAAGCGGATTTATTCTTCGGGTCAGTACGATTACAGTGATACCTCATTCATATAATTTTTTTATGTTTTGGCGCTTTTATACAATAAAAACAATTTTATATAAAAAAATAATTATTTTTGCATCGCTTTATTAACCCCTTCACCCCCAAGGGTGGTTTGCACGTTCATGACCGGGCCAATTTTTACAATTCTGACCACTGTACCTTTATGAGGTCATAACTCTGGAACGCTTCCATTGATCCCGGTGATTCTGACATTGTTTTCTCGTGACATATTGTACTTCATGTTAGTGGTAAAATTTCATTCAAATAACTTGCGTTTATTTGTGAAAAAATGGAAATTTGGCAAAAATTTTGAAAATTCCGCAATTTTCCAACTTTGAATTTTTATGCCCTTAAATCACAGAGATACGGCACTCAAAAAACTTGATAAGTAACATTTCCCACATGTTTACTTTACATCAGCACAATTTTGGAACCAAAATTTTTTTTTGTTAGGAAGTTATAAGGGTTAAAAGTTGACCAGCGATTTCTCATTTTTACAACACCATTTTATTTTTAGGACCACATCACATTTGAAGCCACTTTGAGGGGTCTATATGATAGAAAATACCCAAAAGTGACACCATTCTAAAAACTGAACCCCTTAAGGTGCTCAAAACCACATTCAAGAAGTTTATTAACCCATTAGGTGCGTCACAGGAATTTTTTTGAATATTTAAAAAGAAATGAACATCTAACTTTTTTTCACAAAAAAAATACTTCAGGTTCAATTTTTTTTATTTTACCAAGGGTAACAGGAGAAATTGGACTGCAAAAGTTATTGTGCAATTTGTCCTGAGTACGCTGATACCTGATTTGTGGGGGGGAACGACTGTTTCGGCGCATGGCAGAGCTCAGAATGGAAGGAGCGCCGTTTGACTTTTTCAATGCAAAATTGGCTGGAATTCAGATCGGACGCCATGTCACGTTTGGAGAGTCCCTGATGTACCTAAACAGTGGAAACCCCCTACAAGTGACCCCATTTTGGAAACTAGACCCCCCAAGGAACTTATCTAGATATGTGGTGAGAACTTTGAACCCACAAGGGCTTTACAGAAGTTTATAACGTACAGCGGTACAATTAAAAAATCATATTTTTTCCACAAAAATGATCTTTTCACCCCAATTTTTATTTTCCCAAGGGTAACAGGACCCTAAAAGTTATTGTGCAATTTGTCCTGAGTACGCTGATACCCCACATGTGGGGGTAAACCACTATTTGGGCGCATGGCAGAGCTCGGAAGGGAAGCAGCGCCATTTGACGTTTTTGGCTGGAATTGAGATCGGACACCATGTCGCGTTTGGAAAACCCCTGATGTACCAAAACAGTGGAAATCCCCCACAAATGACACCATTTTGGAAACTAGACCCCCTAAGGAACTTATCTAGATGTGTGGTGAGAACTTTGAACCCCCATGGGCTTCACAGAAGTTTATAACATAAAGCCATACAATTAAAAAATCATATTTTTTCCACAAAAATGATCTTTTCACCCTCAATTCTTATTTTTCCAAGGGTAACAGGACCCTAAAAGTTATTGTGCAATTTGTCCTGAGTACGCTGATACCCCACATGTGGGGGTAAACCACTATTTGGGCGCATGGCAGAGCTCGGAAGGGAAGCAGCGCCATTTGACGTTTTTGGCTGGAATTGAGATCGGACACTATGTCGCGTTTGGAAAACTCCTGATGTACCAAAACAGTGGAAACCCCCCACAAATGACACCATTTTGGAAACTAGACCCCCTAAGGAACTTATCTAGATGTGTGGTGAGCACTTTGACCCCCCCCAGTGCTTCACAGAAGTTTATAATGCCCGGGCGTGAAAATAAATAATTCATATTTTTTCCACAAACATGATCTTTTAGTCACCATTTTTTTATTTTCCAAAGGGTACCAGGAGAAATTGGACCCCAAAAGTTGTTGTCCAATTTGTCCTGAGTATGCTTATACCCCATATGTGGGAGAAAACTACTGTATGGGCACACGTTGGGGCTCGGAAGGGAAGTAGTGACGTTTTGGAATGCAGACTTTGATGGAATGGTCTGCGGGTGTCATGTTGCCTTTGGAGAGCCCCTAATGTACCTAAACAGTGGAAACCCCCCACAAATGACACCATTTTGTAAACTAGACCCCCCAAGGAACTTATCTAGATGTGTGGTGAGCACTTTGAACCCCCCAGTGCTTCACAGAAGTTTATAACGCCCGGGCGTGAAAATAAAAAATTCATATTTTTTCCACAAACATGATCTTTTAGTCACCATTTTTTTATTTTCCCAAGGGTACCAGGAGAAATTGGACCCCAAAAGTTGTTGTCCAATTTGTCCTGAGTATGCTGATACCCTATATGTGGGTGAAAACTACTGTATGGGCACACGTCGGGGCTCGGAAGGGAAGTAGTGACGTTTTGGTATGCAGACTTTGATGGAATGGTCTGCGAGTGTCATGTTGCCTTTGGAGAGCCCCTAATGTACCTAAACAGTGGAAACCCCCCACAAATGACCCCATTTTGAAAACTAGACCCACTAAGGAACTTATCTAGATGTGAGGTGAGCACTTTGAACCCCCAAGGGCTTCACAGAAGTTTATAATGCCAGGGCATGAAAATAAAAAAATGGTATTTTTTCCAGAAACATGATCAATTAGTCCCCAATTTTTTCATTTTCCCAAGGGTAACAGGAGAAATTGGACCCCAAAAGTTGTTGTCCAATTTGGCCTGAGTACGCTGACACCCCATATGTGGGAGAAAACTACTGTATGGACACACGTCGAGGCTCGGAAGGGAACCAGTGACGTTTTGGAATGCAGACTTTGATGGAATGGTCTGCGGGTGTCATGTGCGTTTGGAGAGCCCCTGATGTACCTAAACTATTGAAACTCCCCACAACTGACCCCATTTTGGACACTAGACCCCCCACGGAACTTATCTAGATGTGTGGTGAGCACTTTGAACCCCCAAGTGCTTCACAGAAGTTTATAACACTCGGACGTGAAAATAAAAAAATCATTTTTTTCCACAAAAATGATATTTTTGCCCCCAATTTTTTATTTTCCTAAGGGTAACAGGAGAAATTGGACCCCAAAAATTGTTTTGCAATTTGTCCTGAGTAGGCTGATACCCTACATATGGGGGTAAAACACTGTTTGGGCGCATGGCAGAGCTTGGAAGGGAAGGAGCACCATTTGACTTTTTCAACTCAGAATTGGCTGGAATTGAGATCAGACGCCATGTTGCATTTGGAGAGCCCCTGATGTGCCCAAACAGTGGAAACCCCCAATTATAACTCCAACCCTAACCCCAACACACCCCTAACCCTAATCTGAGCCCTAACCCTAGCCCTAACCCTAACCCTAGCCCTAACCCTAGCCCTAACCCTAGCCCTAACTCTAGCCCTAACCCTAAGGCTGTGTGCACACGCTGCGGATTTTACTGCGGTTCCGCAGCGGTTTTGGCTGCTGCGGACCCCAGTACCATGATTCCCTATGGGAATCAAAAACCGCAGTGCAGACGGTGCGGAATTTTCCGCGCGGATTATCTGCGGTTTTCAATCTGCAGAAAGAATTGACATGTCAATTCTTTCTGCGGATTCTCCTGCTGTTTGCCATCTCCTCTAATGAGGAGATGAAAAACCGCAGGACAAAACTGCAGAGCAATCAGCAGGTAAAACCGCAGGTCTTTTGACCTGCGGTTTCACCTGCGGATTTTACAAAATCCGCGCAGATGAATCCGCACCTAATCCGCAGCGTGTGCACACAGCCTTACCCTAACGGGTAAATGGAGATAAATACTTTTTTTTTAGTTTTATTATTTTTCCCTAACTAAGGGGGTGATAACGGGGGGTTTGACTTACTATTTATGGCGGTTTTTATGTTTGGCGGCTGTCACACGCTAAAAGACGCTTTTTATTGTAAAATAGTTTTTGCATCACCACATTTTGAGAGCTATAATTTTTCCGTATTTTGACCCACTGAGTCATGTGAGGTCTTATTTTTTGCGGGACGAGTTGACGTTTTTATTGGTACCATTTTCGGGCACGTGACATTTTTTGATCGCTTTTTATTCCTATTTTTGGGACGCAGAATGAACAAAAACCAGCGTTTCATGAATTTCTTTTGGGGGGGTGCGTTTACACCGTTCCGCGTGTGGTAAAATTGATAAAGCGGTTTTATTCTTTGGGTCAGTAAGGTTACAGCGATACCTCATTTAGGTCGTTTTTTTATGTTTTTGTCGGTTTTATGCAATGAAAACTATTTTATATAAAAAATAATTATTTTTGCATCGCTTTATACTGTTAGCTATAATTTTTTTATTTTTTCGCTGATGATGCTGTGTGGTGGCTCGTTTTTTGCGGGACAAGATGACGTTTTCAGCGGTACCATGGATATTTATATGCGTCTTTTTGATCGCGCGTTATTACACTTTTTGTTTGGCGGTATGATAATAAATCATTATTTTTTGCTTCGTTTTTTATTTTTATTTTTTAAGGGGTTCGCTAAACGGGTTAACTAATGGGACAGTTTTATAGGGCGGGTCATTACGGACGCGGCGATACCTAATATGTGTACTTTTATTGTTTTTTTTTATTATTATTTTCAAAAAATGAATTTATTGGGGAATATTTTTTTTTTTTTTTACTAATTTATTTGGCAATTTTTTTAAATTTATTTTTACATTTTTTTTAATTTTTTTTTTACTTTATTACATAGTCCCAGGTGGGACATCACTGTCCTGTGACAGATCGCTGATTTGTCACATCACAGATCACTGTGACAGATCAGCAATCTGTCACAGGCATTGAAGCAGACTTCCTCTTGCCTGCGCTTTGCAGGCACTGAGGAAGCCAGCTTCCTCAGGTCCCCGAAGGCCCCCGTCACCATCTTGGATTCGGGGGCCTGGAGGATAGGAGCCCCCCGCAGCAGCGCTGCACATTGCGCTGCCGTGGGGGGCTCAGGGAAGCACGGAGGGAGCCCCCTCCCTGCCGATGCTTCCCTTTAACTCCCGGTACACCGCGATCATGTTTGATCGCGGTGTGCAAGGGGTTAACGTGTCGGGGGCGGTCCGTGACCGCCCCTGACACATAGTGCCGGATGTCAGCTGTGATAATCAGCTGACACCCGGCCGCGATCAGCGGCGCTCACCACGTGGGCGCTGTGATCGCGGTAGACGTACTATCCCGTCCACGGTCATACGGGCCCGGGTACCGTGGACGGGATAGTACGTCGGATGTCAGGAAGGGTTTAAGCGAGCTATAACTTTTTTATTTTTTCGCTGATGATGCTTTATGGTAGCTCGTTTTTTTGTAGGACAAGATGATGTTTCCAGCGGTACCATGGATATTTATATGCGTGCGTCTTTTTGATCGTGTGTTATTGCACTTTTTGTTTGGCAGTATGATGATAAAGCATTGTTTTTGCCTTTTTTTTTGAAGGGGTTCACTATAGGGGTTAACTAGTGGGACAGTTGTATAGGGTGGGTTGTTACTGACGCGGCGATACTAAATATGTGTACTTTTATTGTTTTTATTTAAATTTACATAAAGAAATGAATTTATTGGGGAATGAATTTTTTGTTCTTTATTTAGGAATTTTTAAAAAATTATTTTTACACATGTTAATTTTTTTTTTTTTACTTTATTACATTGTCCCAGGGGGGGACATTACTATATAAAGTCAAATCTCTGATCTAACACTTTGTACTGCACTGTGTCAGATCAGCGATCTGACAGTCAGTGCAGGGGGCTTGCTGGTGCCTGCTCTCAGCAGGCACTGAGAACCACCTCCCTGCAGGACCCGAAAGGACCCTGTGGTCATCTTGGATCCGGGGGCCTGCAGGGAGGAGGCCCTCGGAATAACGCGATCACATTGCGTTCTGAGGGTCTCAGGGAAGCACGCAGGGAGCCCCCTCCTTGCGCGATGCTTCCCTATGCTCCCTATGCCCTCGTAACACTGCGATCATGTTTGATCACAGTGTGCCAGGGGTTAATGTGGTGGGAGTGGTCCGTGACTGCTCCTGGCACAGTGCCGGGTGTCAGCTGTGATAATCAGCTGACTCCCGGCCGCGATCAGCTGCACTCCCACCGTGAGCACAGGTGATCGCTATGATGTATTATCCCGTCCATGGGCATTAAGGCCCAGGGCACATGGACGGGATAGTACTTCAAACTATTCGGGAAGGGGTTAAATCTTTATTGGGAGAGATAGAAAGCCGATTCTGCAGCTGTTGGGTGTCTTTTCTATTTTTTTTTCATTGTAGATTTAACACTATTCGCATGCTGCATAAATTAAGTGTAACTTTATTCTGTGCGTGGGCTTACGACGATACCAGATGCGTATGGTTGTATTATATGTTGCATAAATACTGTATGAAATCATTTTTTAGTGTTGTCATGTTCCATCAGTGCAGCTGTGGCAGGACAGTAGTTTTCATTGGCGCCATTTGGTGGTATGTACCGTATTTCTTTTTTACCACTTTTTATTACACTATTTGTGAAGTAAAAACACACAAAAAAAACCTCCAACAATTCTAGATTGTGTTAAGATTTTTGTAAACACATTTCACCATTTTTTTATAAATTATTTGTTATTTTTAAAGAGAACCTGACACATGCTGCATGAATCACAGGCATGTATCATCCACTGGCTATATGATCTCACTCAGAAATGTTTGACTGTAGTCGGACAGGCAGGTTCCCGGCATCTTCACCTCGTCTGCTACCATGAAGTAACAGACCTTACCCTATGCACACATATGGAGAGAACCATCACTCAAGTGGATGGGCTGGGAGAAGACGGTGGGGACCTGCCTATCCGACTTGTGTACAGCACAATTCAGTCCCCAGCAGCTTTTAAAGGAAACCTGGCAGCTGGCGTTCCATGGGCAGAATGTATCAGACAGTGGCTGTGGCGTTTGAGGGAAAAATATAGCTTAAGATTCTCAATTGGATTAAGGTTTGCACTTTGACTAGGCCACTTCAAAATTTTTTCACGTTTCCCCTTAAACCACTTAAGCGTTGATTCAGTAGTATGCGTTGGGTCATTGTCTTGTTGGAAGGTGAACCTCCATCCCAGTCTCAAATCACTGGTTTTCTTAAGAATATCCCTGTATTTCATACCATCGTCACCTCAACTCGGATCATTTTAACTGCACTTGCTGCCAAAAAGCATCTTCAAAGCATGATGCTGCCACCACCATGTTTCACTGTGGGAATGGTGTTCTTGGGGTGATGAGCTGTGTTGGTTTGGTGCCAGACATCACGTTTATCTCGGTGGCCAAAAAGTTCAATTTTGACCTCATTTGACCACAGCACCTTCCTCCATACATCTGGGGAGTCTCCCTCATGTCTTTTTGCAAACTCAAAGCGAGCCTTACAATTTTTGTGTGTAAGTGAAGGCTTTTTTCCTGCACACTGTTCTGTAACATTTCCCTTTCTTTTACGTCTGGGGAGCCTTTTTTTCTTAGTCCATTTATTTTTTGGTTCTCTGTATTTCTCTCTGTCTATCTCATGTGAACATGTTTAGTTTTTTGCCCTGAGTTCTCGTGTCTCCTTACACTCTCTCCTTTTCCTTTGCAGGATTTGCGTCGCAGCCTCCCTTCGGGTTCCTCAGGTGGTGCAAGAAACCCCTCAGCGGTCATAAGAGGTGTTTTTAGTTCTGTGTTTAGGGACTTTGCTTTTTTAAATCAAATAATTTTTTATTGAAAACTCCAAATACAAATTTTTCATCTTTCAAATAACATAAATTACATAATAATTCCTTAGTATAATACATAAACAAATTAACTCAACTTCAATTCCCTAACCTACCCTAAATCTAAATCCCGACGTTCCAGAGAGGACCATTTTCATTTTCAGAGCAGTTCTAGAATAACAGAGTATAAAATTCGTAGAAGGGGAGAAGAAGGAAAAAAGAGAACTAACAATTAAGGTATAGCTTTGTATTTTATCTCTGATTAGAAGATCTGTGGGCAGCCCTGGAGTATCCAACCAAGAACTCCATATCTTTTCAAATGTGCCACTAGAGTTACGTTTAATGATAGACTCCTCTTTCCAACCAGATTATGATATTTATCTTTCATTGTAGTTCTCCCATAGATGGAGGTTGTGTGTCTCACCAATGAAATGCAAGAAGGTTATGTGCTTGAAATAAGATACAAAAGATACCTATGAATAGGGTCAAGTTGGGATGCACTCCATCTTCAATTAATCCGAATATACATATACGGGGATCTGTTAACAATTTCACTCCATGCACCCTTTGTATCAAGGAGACGACCTCATTCCAAAACGAGTCTGTCTACTTTCCCACATCATATGCATCAAATGTCCCACCTTAATCCCACACAAGACGACTTATGCATCTCCTGAGGAAGAAGTTATGTGAACTTCGAAACGCGTTGAGAGAATAGTGACTAAAATATCATCTATATATCCATATTTTGGGATTGTGATTTCGGAAAACTAGGTGAGTGCAAACTAATAAATCTTTTGGAACTGTCATCTGGTAAGACCTTATTTTGCGCTTTTCTCTCCTAGAGTGTTTCTGTGTTTCCATACTTTATACACTAACATCAATGTGGGAGTAAGAGGATTCCCCTCGGGAGAAATCCCAGACTTCAGATGACACAGAGGTGAGGCCTATTTCATATTCTGTAAAATAAAAGCCCCTAACTTGCCCATGTCATCTCTGCTTCCCCATCCATGTTTAGGGACTTTACTAGTCTGTACAGGAACCAGTAGGGTGCAGGTACGGCATCTTTCTTTGTAAGTCCTTTCCTTCTACCGTTATGCCTGTGAGTGTGTGAACGTGTTCATAACAGCCAGTCTCTTGTCAATGAGTTGACCTTGCTATGCCAATTGCTGTCACTTCGACTCATTGTCTTCGGGTCCCACATCAAGTTTTGTTGTACCAAATGGATCGTTCTGCTGTACCAACACTTTCTGTTTACGGTGTATAAGAATTTTTCTTCCGGACCAAATACTTCTAGGATCCACCTCTCCACGTGAGACATAACAAAACTCTACTTGGCTCCACTGTCGGCACTAAATCAGGTTAGCTCCTCCTGGACCCTTAAATCTCAAAATTATGTCAAAGCCTAGAACCAAGGGAGCATCATACTGACGAGCAATGATCTATGGGCCCAATATACCCGTTCTAAAACCAGTGTGGCAGAATGATTCAAGTGTCACACTGGCAATGTAACAATTACACGCCAGTATACAAGAGCAGAAAGTGGTGGAGCTTTATGATGAGATCTGTTGGGTTGACGCTTCAGACACCACCCGACCCGTACTGTCTAGTTACAGTTATAGTCAGTCTGCATAATATTTTATAATGAGGTAATTGCAGAAAGTAAAGGCAGTATCTAATGCTTCACTGAAGCAAACTGTGTTTTAATGCCGCTTGTTATAAAATCAATGTACTAAAAGTAAAATATTTCAATAAACATGCAGCTTCAATGAACACACTGCAGAAAGAAATTATTTCTCACACACTAAATGATAGAAAGAAATTGGAACCCACTGGGTGGTATTGTTAATATTGATGTTGGCTTTCTATAAGACTAAAGACCGTTGTAGAATTATTGGCCATTAAATTGATTTATTAAGTTAGCGCATTTTGCAATTAATATCACAAGTACACAGTAATACTAGGTATACTTGGCACACCAAAAAATGACGATTAGTTTCAGACATATCTGTTTGACTAAAAAGGAATGAGGCCTGCAAAGAAAGAACACAGTACCTACAGTTAAATGTGGTGGAGGTTCAAAGATTTTTTTTTTCTTGCTGCCTCTGGCACTGAGTGCCTTGACTGTGTGCAAGACATAATTAAATCTGGAGATTACCAAAAGATTTTGGTTGCAATGTAGTGCCCAGTGTCAGAAAGATGGGTTTGCGGTCTAGGTCATGGGTCTTCCCAAAGAACAATGACCCCAAACATACTTCAAGAAGCACCCAGAAATGAATGGAAACAAAGCGCTGGAGAGTTCTAAAGTGGTCAGCAATGAGTACTCATCTAAAGAATCATAGAATCATAGAATTGTAGAGTTGGAAGGTACCTCCAGGGCCATCTGGCCCAACCCCCTGCTCAAAGCAGGATTCGCTAAATCATCCCAGTCAGATGTCTGTCCAGCCTCTGTTTGAAGACTTCCATTGAAGGAGAACTCACCACTTCTCGTGGGAACTTGTTCCACTCATTGATCACTCTAACTGTCAAAAAGTTTTTTCTAATATCTAATCTGTGTCTCCTCCCATTCAGTTTCATCCCATTGCTTCTAGTCTTTCCTTGTGCAAATGAGAATAAAGTTGATCCTTCTACAATGTGACAGCCCTTTAGATATTTGTAGACAGCTATTAAGTCTCCTCTCAGTCTTCTCTTTTGCAAACTAAACAATCCCAAATCCTGCAACCTTTCCTCATAAGACAGGGTTTGCAGACCGGTCACCATTCTCGTTGCTCTTTTCTGAACTTGCTCCAGTTTGTTGATGTCTTTTTTAAAATGTGGTGCCCAAAACTGGACACAATATTCCAGATGAGGTCTGACCAAAGAGGAGTAGAGGGAAATAATGACTTCACGTGATCTAGACTGTATGCTTCTGTTAATACATCCTAGAATTGCATTTGCCTTTTTTGCTGCTGCATCACACTGTTGACTCATATTCAGTCTGTGATCTATTAGTATACCCAAGTCTTTTTCACATGTGCTGTTTCTTAGGCCTATTCCTCCCATTCTGTATATGCTTTTTTGATCGCTGTGTGTGACGGGGATCAGCGACCAGCCCCCCTGCCGGGTATCGCTGATTGTGCTCAATCGGCCTGGGCCATTTTTTGATCGCTGGTCTCCCGCTGGCCAGCATGCATCACTGCGTGTGGCAGTGAGAGACCAGCGATCAGCGACGCTGGACGCTGGTTTCTAATGTAAACATCGGCTATCCAGGAGCCGCGGCTCTTGGATACCCGCTGTTTACCTTGGAAACCGGCGCTGGTTTCCAAGGTAAACAGCAGGTATCCAGGAGCCACGTGGCTCTTAGATACCCGATGTTTACCTTGGAAACCAGCGTGTACGCCGGTTTCCAAGGTAAACATCGGGTATCCAAGAGCCGCGGATCCTGGATACCTGATGTTTACATTAGAAACCAGCTTGCTCGCTGGTCCTGATTGCTGGAGGGGCTGTCTATGTGACAGCTCACCAGCAATCAGCCTAACGATGTCCCAGTGATCCCATCCATGTCGGATCGTTGGTGGGATCGCTGGGACATCGTTATGTGTAACGGGGGCTTAAAGCCCATTGAACACCTGTGGAGAGACCTGGAGCAGTTTGCCACAGAAGAGTGGTCCAAAATTCCAGGTGAGAGGTGTAAGAAGCTTGTTGATGAATATAGGAAGCAACTGATAACAGTTATTTATTCCAATGGGTGTGCAACCAAATATTAAGTTGAGGGTGCCATCAATTTTTTCCAGCCCATTTTTGTTGTTTTATGTGAAATTATGTCCAATTTGCTTTTTTTTTCTTTTTTTAGTGTTTTTGTACTATACACACAAAGGAAACAAATATGTGTATAACAAAACATGTGTAATTGTAATAATTTTCTAGGAGAAACACCTCATTTTCTGTAACGATTTCAAGGGTCAACACTTTCGGCCATGGCTGTAAACTGATACTGGTGGCAGCTATGGTGTTAGCGAGGAGTTCTTGTAAAGCTTGGTGGAGTGGCAGCTATGGTGTCAGAAAAGAGTTCTTGCAAAGCTTGGTGGAGTGGCAGCCATGGTGAAAGCTGCACTCAGATGCTGGACTCTGTTGCTGGAAGAGAGCTGCACTCAGATGCTGGACTCTGTTGCTGGAAAGCTGCACTCGGATACCGGACTCTGTTGCTGGAAAGCTGCACTCAGGTGTTGGATCCAGTTGGAGGAAAAGATGCACTCAGGTGTCGGACTCTGTTGCTTGGAGCATTAGCAACAGAGCAAAGCTAAGTGGTGTTTCCCTGTTTGTCACTTTCCTCAATGTGTATTTTAGTGCAGTGGTGGGATTAGTTTCTGCACCGTCCACTTCACTAGTAAGGGATTGATTCAGGGTGAGCTAGGGATTTCAGGTATCCTGATCGGCGCCCGGTGCGGAATCGGCCTAGGCATCATTAGGAGTGTAGAGACACTGACTCAGGGGAGTGCAGGAGGTCTCCACGTCCCCGTTCCCTATCGCAGGGCCGCCATTGTAATTGTTTTCCTGGTTTTCCCCTTTATTCTGAAATTCGCCCTGCTGGAGGCGGTGTATCCAGACATACAGTTGTGGCCAAAAGTATTGACACCCCTGCAATTCTGTCAAATAATACTCAGTTTGTTCCTGAAAATGATTGCAAACACAAATTCTTTGGTATTATTATCTTCATTTAATTTGTCTTAAATGAAAAAACACAAAAGAGAATGAAGCAAAAAGCAAAACATTGATCATTTCACACATAACTCCAAAAATGGGCCAGACAAAAGTATTGGCACCCTCAACCTAATACTTGGTTGCACAACCTTTAGCCAAAATAACTGCGACTAGCCGCTTCCGGTAACCAAACCATCAATGAGTTTCTTACAATGCTCTGCTGGAATTTTAGACCATTCTTCTTTGGCAAACTGCTCCAGGTTCCTGATATTTGAAGGGTGCCTTCTCCAAACTGCCATTTTTAGATCTCTCCACAGGTGTTCTATGGGATTCAGGTCTGGACTCATTGCTGGCCACCTTAGAAGTCTCCAGTGCTTTCTCTCAAACCATTTTCTAGTGCTTTTTGAAGTGTGTTTTGGGTCATTGTCCTGCTGGAAGACCCATGACCTCTGAGGGAGACCCAGCTTTCTCACACTGGGCCCTACATTATGCTGCAAAATTTGTTGGTAGTCTTCAGACTTCATAATGCCATGCACACGGTCAAGCAGTCCAGTGCCAGAGGCAGTACAGCAACCCCAAAACATCAGGGAACCTCCGCCATGTTTGACTGTAGAGACCGTGTTCTTTTCTTTGAATGCCTCTTTTTTTCTCCTGTAAACTCTATGTTGATGCCTTTGCCCAAAAAGCTCTACTTTTGTCTCATCTGACCAGAGAACATTCTTCCAAAACGTTTTAGGCTTTTTCAGGTAAGTTTTGGCAAACTCCAGCCTGGCTTTTTTATGTCTCGGGGTAAGAAGTGGGGTCTTCCTGGGTCTCCTACCATACAGTCCCTTTTCATTCAGATGCCGACGGATAGGACGGGTTGACACTGTTGTACCCTCGGACTGCAGGGCAGCTTGAACTTGTTTGGATGTTAGTCGAGGTTCTTTATCCAACATCCGCACAATCTTGCGTTGAAATCTCTTGTCAATTTTTCTTTTCCGTCCACATCTAGGGGAGGTTAGCCACAGTGCCATGGGCTTTAAACTTCTTGATGACACTGCGCACGGTAGACACAGGAACATTCAGGTCTTTGGAGATGGACTTGTAGCCTTGAGATTGCTCATGCTTCCTCACAATTTGGTTTCTCAAGTCCTCAGACAGTTCTTTGGTCTTCTTTCTTTTCTCCATGCTCAATGTGGTACACACAAGGACACAGGACAGAGGTTGAGTCAACTTTAATCCATGTCAACTGGCTGCAAGTGTGATTTAGTTATTGCCAACACCTGTTAGGTGCCACAGGTAAGTTATAGGTGCTGTTAATTACACAAATTAGAGAAGCATCACATGATTTTTCGAACAGTGCCAATACTTTTGTCCACCCTCTTTTTTATGTTTGGTGTGGAATTATATCCAATTTGGCTTTAGGACAATTCTTTTTGTGTTTTTTCATTTAAGACAAATTAAATGAAGATAATAATACCAAAGAATTTGTGTTTGCAATCATTTTCAGGAAGAAACTGAGTATTATCTGGCAGAATTGCAGGGGTGTCAATACTTTTGGCCACAACTGTACATGTACTACTAAAATTCGCCTGCTGGAGGCGGTGTATCCGGCTGCACGTTCTATTATTTAAATTCGCCCTGCTGGAGGCGGTGTATCCAGGGTCACGCGTGTCATATAAATTCGCCCTGCTGGAGGCGGTGTGTCCAGTCACACGTGACCATGACAAAAGGGTTTTCCACTTTCCAAAAAGTGGTACATAACTGTTGCATACTTGTAACACAACAAACACGGACAATACTTGCCCTTCCCAGGACCAGCGCTGGCTCTCCGGCACTGCTTCGGTCTGTGAACGTTGACTGCAGCCGAGACATCACGAATACAGTGCACATCACAGCAGCCAATCATTAAGCTCAGAGGCTAGTGTTATCTACATCGGAAAAACTTAATGATTGTTTGCAGTGGTGATGTGTGCTGTAGTTGTGATGATGGCATTGCTGCAGCCAATGCACAGAGACTGCAGGAGCAGTGGAAAGACGGCTCTGTACTTGGGAGGGTGAGTATTTTCTGTGTTTGTCGTTTTACAAGCTGAAGATCCATCATTTGGTATCAATAACAGCATCTAACAACAACCCAAGATGGCAGTTCAGTAGTTCTACAGATGCCTGCCTTTGGTCAGTCTCTGTCATGCTCGTCACGGCAAGCATCACAAAAATGCAACAGTGCTAATCAAAAATGGTCCTAATTGTTCTTTTCAGTCAAAATCTGTAGTGTATAGCCAGCCTTATAGACGACTTCTTGGCCAACATGAATAGACTGAGCCAGTATATGTCCATATCGCTAATGTCTCATGTAGCCATTGGTTCTTGCAGCAAACACAGGGTAATATATAATTTTAGCTAAGGTCTCATTTCTCTATATCTTTGTTCGCAATTTAGTCTCAAAACCCTCCAGACTTTTGACAGTTTTTTTATTTTGCTCCTGCGTTCTCTGTATCCAAAGTCAACGTAGATATGTCCACAGTCAAAATAGCAGTAAACTCACAAAGCTACATAGGACTAATGGAAATAGATATGTTTGTCCGTAGTACAGTGTGTTCAGTATTTTGGGTGCAGTTATAGTCCGGGGTGACCCGTCCATGAGGGAAAGGGAGAACTGTGCCTTAAGTAGCACCTCTCCCTGACCATGAAGTTGACCGTACAGTGGCACGTAAAATACATATTTGCTCTATTTTATTTCTTGCATATGGAAACTCTTTATTGGCTCATATTCATCTGTGCAACAACAAATAATTGTGAGCACAACTACTACACAATGCACTGATAACCAAAATCTACTAATAGATTAACTGCCCATATCTTATCTCATCTCGCATTCTGACACTCAGATCCTACAAAGTAATGATGGTAAATGTGTTTCCCACAGGTTCAATCTCTCACAGTCTTATTAGTCTTGGTTTTTCCTAACTCTAAAGCTGGCCATACACATGAAATTTCTATTGGATGAGGACGAGAAAGTAACTGTCAGTCACTATAGCTTACCTCTCCTAACGATGATAGTGAACAAGCCATAACCTTAACAGGCTAATTAAAGAACTTGTCCACTATTTGGACAACTTGTCATACCCCATGCTGATGATCGTGAGCAAACCATACTTGGACCACTTCTTGTCGTACCCCTCACTTGGCCCAGATAAAATAATAAATCCTATACTCACCTCCTGTGCTGGCGCCGTTCCCGCAATGTTGCACTCACTCTCCCCGGGGCTCTAGTGCAGTGTTGTGACACGTGACGCCGGCGCCACTGTCCCCGCCTTCAGACAAATCGAATATACAGAGGAAGTCCGGGATCAGCTGATCCCGGATTTCCTTTTCATGATTGATTTGTCCAAAGGCGGGGACAGTGATGCCAGTGCTGATTGGGCGCAGGCGTCATGCACGAGAGCCAAGGGGAGAGTGAGTGCAACATTGCGGGAACGGCGCCAGCACAGGAGGTGAGTATAGGCTTTAATGAGGCCAAGCAAGGGGTATGACAAGAAGTTATCCAAGTAGTCGACAGCTTCTTTAATTACCCTGTTAGGGTTATGGCTTGTACGCGATCATCGTTACGGGAGGTAAGCCATAGTGAAGACAATTACTTTCTAATCTGTTCTTAATGAAAACACATGAATGCTCATCCAATTGAAATTTCTTGTGTATGGCCAGCTTTAGATTTAGGAAAAAGCACGAATAATAAGACTGTGAGAGCTGGAGCTGTGGGAAAACCAGTTACCATCATAACTTTGTAGGACATAATGCAAGGTGAGATGAGATATGGACAGTTAATCTTTTAGTAGATTTTGGCTAGCAATGCTTTGTGTCGTAGTCGTGCACACAATTAGTTATGGTTGCAGGGATGCATTTGAGCCAATAAAGAGTTAACATATGCAAGAAATAGAGTAGGGCAACTGTGTGTTGTAAATGTATTGTATTATAAAAATACATTTATGGGGCGTGGCATGGCGAGCGAGGAGTGAGGACGCATGTAAGAGAGCTCCCGCTCCAGCACCGGTGACCGACCCGAACAGAGCCCAGCATTCTCACCCCACCTTCCGATGTCGGCTAGGAGGACCAGGGGGAATACGTCCGCGGGCCCCTCAGCACCCGACAGCACTCCCAGAGGCATCTCCCGCTACCTTATAGGAGCGGGAAGAAGGAAGGCCGCGGGCGCCATGACAGGTGTGGAGACCGGAGCGCAGCAGGCCCCGCCGCCACCAGGAAGTAAGGTGCAGGCGGGAGGAGAGAGAACCGGTGAGACGGCAGACGGAAGGGGACCCCCTGGGAGGAACGGGGGCACATCCACGGGGGCCCAGCAGGCAGCGAGGCTCTCTCCTCCAAATAAATCCTCTGGGGCCCAGGAGACCCGTCAATCACAGGGGCACCACGCGGATGGTCCCGCGCAGACACAGGTCGGCGGATCAGATAAGAACCCCGGGGGGACGAATGCAGAACCCCCCGTGTCGCAGAGAGGCGGCAGTCTCCCCCCAGACGTCGACATGGCCGCGGCGGCTGTCCCTGCGGCACTGGGAGCAGCAGACCCCATGATGATGGACACTGCAGCATCAGATATACAAAATAATGCAACTCGCCGACCAGACGCACTCCTGACACCGCCACACGGGAGATCATCCTCTTCCACGACAGGGTGCTCCGTGACACCCATGGGAGCTGATTTCAGTCTATTATACAATAAGATAAAAGATATCCCGACGAAGCAGGATATGGAGCAGTACATTGCTCGTTTGGAATGCTCCTATAAGGCTGAACTTTCCGTACTAAGAGATGATATTCAACAATGTGGTGAGAAAGTGGAATCTCATGACCAGCTTATAGCCTCCCTAACCGAAAGAATGGAGGCTCAGGAAGCCGCCACAGCCGCACAAGCAAGACAGTTGCAAACTCTAGCAGAAATGCTGGATGATTCTGAGAATAGGGGACGCAGAAATAATATAAGAGTAAGGGGATTGCCTGAATCTATACCCCCCCAAGAGTTGAACACCACTTTGAGAGATATTTTTAACTCAGTACTAGATAGGCCTCAGGATGCCCCACTGGAACTGGATCGTGCCCACAGGTCCCTGGGCCCGCGTCCCGGCGAGCAAGATCCACCGAGAGATGTGATATGCCGGGTTCACAAGTACCAACTTAAAGATGCGGTCATGGGAGCAGCCAGGAAAGCAAAATCCATAAATCACTTGGGATCTCGTATACAGCTCTTCGCAGACTTGTCCAGATGGACACTACAGAGACGCAGAGCTCTCCGCCCCCTCTTAGGCGAACGACAACGACGTGGCCTTCTCTATACTTGGGAATTTCCATTCTGTCTTCGGGTTCGGAAGGGAGGCAGAGTGCATTGTCTGAGCCATCCTGGCGGAGTTCCGGCGTTCTCAGCTGCCTTGGATCTAACAGAGGTGGATATACCTGACTGGCCACCCCTGCCTTCATACTATAGACTTGAAGGTCTCCAAAGAGGCCAGAACCCTCAGCAGCAACGTCGTCGCAGGGGACGGCCCAATGGTCCAGGGCACATGCATCCGGTAGACGACGAGGCTGGATAGTATGCCTTGTCCTAAATTGCAGGTGGCCCTGCGGTGTTATGTTTTGAGTGATAACTTACAGTCTAGAAGGTTATATTGGTTCTGAGTTTAAAAGCGAAGTATTCATAATACTATCAGTGTTGTAGATATCGAAAACAGTTAAGAATTGGGGTATGCTTCACTAGCCTATAATTAGATATTGTACGTATATTCTTTATCTGTTCAGTCCCCGTTATAAAGGGAATACTAGGTTAAATCATTACGGGGTCGGGAACCAGGGGAGTAGGCGTCTCCAACTCCTCTTTTTGCTATACACATAACCCCCGGAGGCGCTGTTGCCATCGAGGCACGCAGCTGTTATATTTTACCTCCAACAGGTTTTCCTGGAGTGTGCTTACTTACACTCGTATAGTTAAAAATCCTATTTCTTTGTCTTCTTTCTCTTTTCCCTTTTTCTAACTTCTTGTCTACTTTCTTTGTTAATACCCGCTCCCTTCACTAGCTCTCCCTCCCTCATCAACAACGGGCGTAGGACTCCGAAGCCGATCCATCTTGTTAGCCGTAGCCTGCATCCTTGACCTCACGCTGCAGATACAATGTCGGGTAAGACCACTGTACAAAAGATAACATTGGGCTCTTTGAATACTAGAGGCTTTAATACTCCGCAGAAGCGGTCACATATTTTACATGGTATGCATAAGAAAAGAGTAAATATAGTAATCCTGCAAGAGACACATTTTAAAGTCGGACACATCCCTAATATTTACGACAGACACTACACGACCTGGTTTCATAGTGCTAACCCGGATTCACGCTCCCGCGGGGTATCTATAGCGCTCCATAAATCTCTCCAGCATAACATATTGGACACCTTGGTTGATACGGAGGGCAGATACGTACTTTTGAAAATTCAAATTTTTTCAACCACATATACAGTGGGGCAAAAAAGTATTTAGTCAGTCAGCAATAGTGCAAGTTCCACCACTTAAAAAGATGAGAGGCGTCTGTAATTTACATCATAGGTAGACCTCAACTATGGGAGACAAACTGAGAAAAAAAAATCCAGAAAATCACATTGTCTGTTTTTTTTTTCATTTTATTTGCATATTATGGTGGAAAATAAGTATTTGGTCAGAAACAAGCAATCAAGATTTCTGGCTCTCACAGACCTGTAACTTCTTCTTTAAGAGTCTCCTCTTTCCTCCACTCATTACCTGTAGTAATGGCACCTGTTTAAACTTGTTATCAGTATAAAAAGACACCTGTGCACACCCTCAAACAGTCTGACTCCAAACTCCACTATGGTGAAGACCAAAGAGCTGTCAAAGGACACCAGAAACAAAATTGTAGCCCTGCACCAGGCTGGGAAGACTGAATCTGCAATAGCCAACCAGCTTGGAGTGAAGAAATCCAGTGTGGGAGCAATAATTAGAAAATGGAAGACATACAAGACCACTGATAATCTCCCTCGATCTGGTGCTCCACGCAAAATCCCACCCCGTGGGGTCAGAATGATCACAAGAACGGTGAGCAAAAATCCCAGAACCACGCGGGGGGACCTAGTGAATGAATTGCAGAGAGCTGGGACCAATGTAACAAGGCCTACCATAAGTAACACACTACGCCACCATGGACTCAGATCCTGCAGTGCCAGACGTGTCCCACTGCTTAAGCCTGTACATGTCCGGGCCCGTCTGAAGTTTGCTAGAGAGCATTTGGATGATCCAGAGGAGTTTTGGGAGAATGTCCTATGGTCTGATGAAACCAAACTGGAACTGTTTGGTAGAAACACAACTTGTCGTGTTTGGAGGAAAAAGAATACTGAGTTGCATTCATCAAACACCATACCTACTGTAAAGCATGGTGATGGAAACATCATGCTTTGGGGCTGTTTCTCTGCAAAGGGGCCAGGACGACTGATCCGGGTACATGAAAGAATGAATGGGGCCATGTATCGTGAGATTTTGAGTGCAAACCTCCTTCCATCAGCAAGGGCATTGATGATGAAATGTGGCTGGGTCTTTCAACATGACAATGATCCAAAGCACACCGCCAGGGCAACGAAGGAGTGGCTTCGTAAGAAGCATTTCAAGGTCCTGGAGTGGCCTAGCCAGTCTCCAGATCTCAACCCTATAGAAAACCTTTGGAGGGAGTTGAAAGTCCGTGTTGCCAAGCGAAAAGCCAAAAACATCACTGCTCTAGAGGAGATCTGCATGGAGGAATGGGCCAACATACCAACAACAGTGTGTGGCAACCTTGTGAAGACTTACAGAAAACGTTTGACCGCTGTCATTGCCAACAAAGGATATATCACAAAGTATTGAGATGAAATTTTGTTTCTGACCAAATACTTATTTTCCACCATAATATGCAAATAAAATGAAAAAAAAAACAGACAATGTGATTTTCTGGATTTTTTTTTCTCAGTTTGTCTCCCATAGTTGAGGTCTACCTATGATGTAAATTACAGACGCCTCTCATCTTTTTAAGTGGTGGAACTTGCACTATTGCTGACTGACTAAATACTTTTTTGCCCCACTGTACTATAGCGGGTTGGTACGCTCCCGGCCGGGACCAAATACGTACTGCTAGATCTTTCTTGAAGATCGTGGCTGAGTTTGCTGAGGGGGTGGTCATACTGGGAGGTGACTTTAACATGACTCTTAACCCGACTCTAGACTCCATGGCAGCGAAGTCATATCTTTCATATCGTCAGCTATCCTCACTGAAAAGGGATCTCCAGGATATGCGACTCACTGACGTCTGGAGACTTTGTAATCCCAATGAAAGAGACTATACGTTCTTTTCCACACCGCACAACTCTTATGGGAGGATTGATTTCTTTCGCCTTAGCCACTGTGCATTGGCCTGGAACCCGAGACCTTCTATCGGGAGTTTTCTATGGTCGGATCATGCTCCAGTATTTCTGGACATTAGTCCTCCTGACTCAGGGCTGCGGCAGTGGACGTGGAGATTGAACGATAATCTTTTAAAAGATAATACTTGCGTGGCCGACATCAAGTCTACCATAGCGGACTTTTTACAAGACCATGCACATGACACCACTGCCATCCCTGTTAGATGGGAGGCCCTTAAATGTGTTCTTAGAGGGGTTCTCATTAAGCATGGATCTCGCTTGAAACGAATAAAAAGTAAAGAGATTACAGACTTGACAGAAAAGATATTGACGTTAGAGACGAAACATAAAACGGACAAGGACACGGAAACGCTGATTGACTTGATCAAATACAGAGACGATCTGAAGTCCCTACTAAGTGAAAAATACCGACACCACAGAAATCGCTTTAAAAGTATATTATACGGTCAAGCTAACAAATGTGGACGTCTACTGGCCAGGTTCTTGCATCCGTGTAACCAGACTACATACATCTCTTCTCTCCAGCAAAAAGGGGGTCGAGCGACGTCAAACCCGACAGAAATTTTGGACATCATGAGGCGTTACTATCATACATTATATAATATCGGTGGAGATTGTCCCCCTCAGTCACCTTTGGATCCTCAACCATGCATAGAATCTTATATTCATGACACAGCCCTTCCCACACTGGCCACGGATTTAACTATCCCGTTGGATTCGGACTTTACGACAGAGGAGATTGTTGAAGTCATCCAAAACACTCCGGCTGGTAAAAGCCCGGGACCGGATGGGTTTTCCCCTCATTTCTATAAGATGTTTCAGGAACAACTTAGCCCTATTATGACGGGGGTATTTAACTCCATCACAGCTGAGTCCCCGTTCGCCCCACAGTCTTTAGAGGCTTTTATTACGGTGTTGCCGAAGCCGGGCAGGGACCCTAAATTAGTAACAAATTACCGCCCAATATCTCTCATCAATGTTGATGTAAAATTATACGCCAAAATACTGGCAAATCGTCTGGCTCCTCTCTTGCCCTCAGTAATACATTCAGATCAGGTGGGGTTTGTGCGAGGAAGGGAGGCGAGGGACGGCATAAGTAAGACCCTCAACTTGACTGCCTATGCTAAATCGAAATGTAAACCGTTGGTTGTACTGTCGATGGATGCGGAGAAGGCCTTCGACCGTGTGCACTGGGGCTTCATGTTTTCGGCCCTACGACAGCTGGGCCTGGGAAATCGTTTCCTGCATCGGGTCGCAGCCCTATACTCTGGCCCGTCGGCCAGGGTCAAGGTAAATGGAGCAATGTCGGGCTCTATGACCATTGGGAACGTGACCAGGCAGGGGTGCCCTTTGTCGCCTCTTCTATACGCGATAGTTATGGAGCACTTGGCAGTGGCGATCAGGAAGAACCCTAGTGTACACGGTCTATGGATGGACGATATTCATTATAAAGTCTCTCTTTATGCGGATGACCTCTTAGTGTACATATCCCAGCCACACATAACCCTCCCATCATTGATGGAAGAGTTCCAAAAATACGGAGAGGTCAGTAATTTCAAGATTAACTTTCAGAAAACTGAAGCCCTAAATATATCCCTAGGACAGACTGAACTTACAAGACTTATGGGAAATTTCCCCTTTCAATGGAAGACTGGGGCCATTCAATATTTGGGCATTCAAATCCCTACTGACACGACCGACTTATATAAATTAAATTATGTGCCTCTGTTGGAGTCGACTCTGAAACGGTTGAGGGAATACGGACGGAAGAACATCTCATGGTTTGGCAGGATGAATTCATTTAAAATGGACATTCTTCCTAGGTTTTTATATCTATTCCAGGCGGTCCCGATAGTGCCGCCGAAGACATTCTTCCAGACCATTAGATCTGCCTTAATCCGCTTTACCTGGCAGACATCTAAACCTCGTCTTAAATATTCTATTCTAACCGCCCCGAAACCCAGAGGTGGAGCGGGCCTCCCTGACCTGGAACTCTATCACAGAGCTTCCCTACTTGCACGTCTGTTTGACTGGCAGTTCGGTCATCATTATAAACAATGGGTTCAATTGGAACAGGCATCTTTCGGCGTCCCATTGCGTCATCTCCCGTGGATCAGCCGTACTGAACAGGTTGCAAATGACTATAAGGGACCAACAGGTTTCTTGACTCGAGAAGTTCTACAGGTCTGGAATCGTGTTAAACATAAACAGAAATTGATCAGTAATTTGAACCCACTGTCACCGATATTTGGTAATCCGGACTTTCCCCCAGGGTGTCACAGAGACCAATTTTTAGGTTGGCATAGGAGTTCTGACTTACGATTGGGACAGATACTAGTAGACGGGAATTTTCCGACATGGGATGCCTTACGGGAAAAGTTCCCTAGTAGGTCACTCTCCTGGTTGGAATATAACCAGTTGAAATCGTTTATACGGGGACGTTTGGCCGACCGTGCTTCTCGCCCTCCCATGAAGAGGTTGGAAGCTCTCTTACAAATGCAAGACCCTCCCTCACATTTGATTTCCTTTTTATATAAGGAACTTCATTCAGGGGAATTGGAAGGGGTTCCAAGTTACATCCGCGCATGGGAGGAGGAGATGGGTTGCAAGTTCTCGAAGGAGGACCTTGATAAAGCTTTTCTTTATACACATAAAATGTCTCCGGCCGGGGGCGCTCAAGAGAAAAATTATAAGATACTGACTAGGTGGTATCTGTCCCCCGTTAGATTGAAGTCCATCTTCCCGACATTGGATGATACATGCTGGCGTTGTGCAATGGAGAGAGGCACGCTGTACCACATATGGTGGCAATGCCCTGCTATTCGACCCTTCTGGGAAGGGGTGTTTCGGGCCTACCAGGAGATCTCTGGGAAATGTGTCCTTCCTTCCCCACAAATTGCCATTTTATCAATTCTCCCGGGTTCCATATCCACACAAAAGAAGAGACTTCTCCGGTTTTGTATTACTGCAGCAAGGATGGTGATCCCACGCTACTGGCGTACAACGACAAAGCCAACTATAGCAGAGTGGTTATCAGAGTTTATAGACATTTTTCGTATGGAGGAGTTGATGGCTGAATTGGAGGGAGATAATTCCCGTTTGATTCGAACATGGCAGCCCTGGATCGTGTTCAGGGAGACGCCTGGAATACTTCGATTGACCGAAAATGTTTCTTAGAGGCCGGCTCGGAGGTCTGAAACCCATCCCTCTGTCCCCCCCCCCCCCGTGTGTTATCCTTTTCTTTCTGATTCCTCTCTCTCTTTGATATTCGTAATACACCCTCACAGGTTATGGGCAAAATGTTGGCGAATCCGATATGGCTTGGTGTATAACCGTGTATAATACTGTATCTTGTACCTTATGTCTTGTATGTTATATGTTAAAATCTTTTCAACTCCTTTCAATAAAATAGATTCAACATAAAAATACATTTATTGTTTTCTGATATGAAATAGGACACAAATGCATTTGATGAACCAAGACCAAAAAAAAATAATCGTAAAACACTCAGTACCTTTCTGCAGCTGCCATAAGATCTATAGCGAGAATGAACCCAATCTGTCATTTGTGCTTTTGAATATTAATGTACCACATAATCACAAGATGTGAATATACAGAGCCTGCATCATCAGTCACTTGGATGATAAAATCCAGTGCTCCTAGTAAATGGAAATATCCCGCAAAGTACCAGAAAGGTCCGATCAATTCTCCTTTGAAACGTGGCAAGCTGATAGCAGAGTGATTGTAGTGGAAGAAGACGGAAGCAGCAGCATGGATTCATTAGCCCACCCTTCAGGGTGAATTAGCTAAGGATAGGAATGGCTACATGATAGAATTAGACTTTTTTTTTTTTCAATAAGTTTTTCGGTACTTTGATGAAAGTGAACCAATGTTCTGATGCTGCAACATATTTATAGGCTATGAACAAACGAGCAACCATTTTTTTCCCAATGTAGCCGAAATAAAATAATTTGCAGATGGATGTAACATTTCCTATCAATCTGCGCTTACAGGTTTAATGCAAATCAATGTGTCTCCATGGTAACAGACTACAAATCAGGGAATAATCAAGTTTCCATATACACATAATATGGCATGATAATCTGCTTTCTACCTGAGGGATGTTTCATATATAACAATAGATTAAAAGGAGAATTACAGGATAGGTAATGACGGTGAGATCGCTGAGGGTATCACCATTTTGAGCCCCACCATTTACCAGATCGGTGATTGGGTCCCCGAACTGTCATGTCTACAAGATCACAGAATGGTCATGCACGCGCCCTTCCCCTCCATTAAAGTCTGTGACACTAAAGATGTCTGAAAATAGTGGAGCACTGTGCTATGCAATTTTCGTCCAGTGGAGAAGATAACCTATTAACAGTGTCAGTGAAACATTCCTTTAAGTCAGGGTTCCCCAACTCCAGTCCTCAAGTCCCACCAACAGGTCATGTTTTCAGGATTTCCTTAGTATTGCCCTGGTGATAATTGCATCACCTGTACAATACAAGGGAAATCCTGAAAACATGACCTGTTGGTGGACCTTGAGGACTGGAGTTGGGGAACCCTGCTTTAAATTATCCATACAATATGTGACGCAGTTACTGGGGGAGGCTCACTGACATTGATCCATTCAGGGCCAACTGTGACCCTCCACTATCCAAAACATGTCCCCATAAAGTCACATTTCCCACTACGTTGTGTAGACAAGACATAAACCAATAGACATGTACAAGTTAGGATAGTTGAAATATTTCAAGTAAAAAAAATGACAACAATTGTTAATAAATCTGCGCATAACCCATATTGTAAAATTGTATTAACAATTACAAGAATGTTTCTAAATTTTAACACAAAATATGCAGATGGGTAAAAAAAAAAGGCAAAAGTCTGTAAGAATCAGGACAAAAAGTTTGATCCTTAATTTTGGCTCATATTATTTATTTTACTCACATATATAGCGCCAGTAATTCCATAGCACTTTACAGATATTATCGGCACTGTCTTCATTGGGGCTCACAATCTAAATTCCCTATCAGTAGGTCTTAGAAGTGTGGGAGGAAACCGGAGAACCCAGAGGAAACCCACACAAACAGGGGGAGAACATACAAAATCTTGCAGCTGATGTCCTTGGTGGGATTTGAACCTAGGACCCCAGAGCTACAAAGCCCCCATGCTGTCCTTGATTTTGGCTTGTAAGAAATTAATATTTACAAGTAATAAAAAGTGTTAAAGAATCAAGTTCTAAAGACATATATACGGTATTTGTAAAAGTTTACATTCAGGTAGGAACAATAGCGTTGCTTTACCTTCTCAATGGAATAATTGTCCCTGAAGGGTCCTCTGTGAACTCAGAGATCAGCCTAACTTCCTTGGAGACAGCTCTGAATGCAATGTGTGTCACTGTTCTCTGACAGCCCAGCTCTGTGATGGGGAAACCCTGTGGTTTGCTGTACAGGCACCAGGTCTTTGTAACATGCTGAGATTACAGTTGGGAGGTGGAGGAAGTCTTTGAGTGCACACAGACATGTCACTTTCTGCTCATGTTCTTGGCAAGTTGTCCAGGTCCATGCTGGGCTGGTTCCTGTTCAGGTCTCAGGAATGTTCTTCTTGGTCTTGGAAAACAAAAGGGAACAGCTGCTAAAACTCTTAGCTGGGTGCTGGGAGGAAAGAGGCAGAGGTTCAAACAGCTGAAGAATTTCACAATGATGGATCATTATTACCACAGAGAAGGGACATGGCTAAGATGTCAAGTAGATCTGTTTGCAGAGCCAACTACAAGTTCTGTCCAGAGTTTGGTAGAAGGAACAAAATTAAGATAACATTGCTACTAGTAATGCAACATCTTATGCCCCCTGTTTCAAAATTCCTGCATTTCCCTTAGAAGATGTTGGTTGAAAACATATTCGTTCTTAGTTCATTGGGTAGAAGTGGTGAAATCACCTTTCACCTCCCCTTGAACTACAGGATGACCATTTCATTATATGTTCAAAGCTCTAATGACCAAGTTCCATTTAGGTCAATCTTTATTTGCTATTTGTAATGTATCCACTGGATACCTGAGGCTTTGTTCACATGACAGATGTTAGATAGGATCGATCTGTCTTGATCTAGTTGAGAGATCTGTCGTGACTCGTGATCTATTATTCATTGAGATGGCCAAACACTTTAGGCCCGGTTCAACACATCTGTGCTACATGGACCACGCTTGGATCTCAAAACCGGACTTGTCCGCCGGGTCTCCAGACCTGAGCTAACTACTGCCTCGTAGATCAAATATATTAAGCAAGTTGTTCAAGTCAGGAGACCTGACAGTAAGGCCAAGTTTCCAATCCGAGCGCAGTCCATGTTTCTTGCAGATGTGAAAACAGCCATAGATGACTGTCATCTGAAGAACAGCTCCCAACTCCCTCATATACATGATTGGTCAAACATGTATGTCTTTAGTAGGGAGAGTGAAGTAAACTGCTGATGCCCCCACCTTGACAGTGACTTATCTCAATCACATGGATTGTAAAAGAATAGGGAAGTTGAAATCCAACTTTTGGATTTTGATGATGTCGGGATAGAGTAAGGAGCTCCTGCTATATTCTGCCAAATTCATTGAGGTCAAGTGACTTATATCGAATATGTATTGGGGCTGTGGTGTAGTGACCACTGTGTCCACTAGGGGGCGCTGTGTGGGTGTCCCGGGACAGGCGTATAAGCATTTCCAGTGTCCTGATAGGTATAGGATGCTGAATGATCGTAATGTATCTCAAGGTGGGTGGCCTTGAGATGAAGACTTGTGTATGTGTTGATCACCAGTGATGCTTCTGAGGTTTCGTGCCAATGGGTTAGGGAGCGCTACCTACAAATCCACCCAGGAGTGTGTCTAGAATGCCATACTAAAGAATGTATGAATGCTTGTAGGACATGTGATGAGGTCATAGCCATGTGACCCGGTAGGCGTGGCTGCGGACCATATAAGGTGGCCAGGGTAGGTCACAGTGAATGCTGGGACCTGGTTGGTCCGTTGTGGAAGGTCCCGTCTGAGAGAGATGGGGCTGTCTTCCTGACAGCAAGTGAACGCTGTGTTAATGGCTGCATGTGCCTGATAGTTCCCTGGAGGGAATGAATGGTGAAGCGGCCATGAGGTAAACCCGGAGAGGGGATATAACTATGAGGCTAAGAGAGCCTGCGTATGGCATTACCTGTATGACCACAGGGATAACAGAGGGAAGCTCTGTCATGGACGCTATGCTGTTAATATGAACTTTATGTTGCTGGTCATAGTTTATGATACCTAAATAAACCACATGGACTGTGATTGTTTTATGGAAAACCTGTCCCGGATGTGATTTATTGGCTGCCAAGCGAGTATCCTCTACCCGAATGACAGCGCTACCTTACAGGGCCTTTTGGATCAGTTGATTTTATTAGCTCCCATTGACTTATCATAGATTTGTCAGGTTTCTGGTTATTTGTGGACAGAATAGCTCAGCATGCTGTCAAAAAGCGACAGAAGCAAGATGGTAAAATAATTAATACCAATGTGCACAAAACCTATTCATCTGCACTTATTAGTGTCACACTAATGAAATGATGTGAATGAATAACGTGGGAATGCCATGCAGCTAAACTACGTGGAAGAGTAGGGAGCAGAAACGCTGCTGTCATTACAATGTTTGGAGGAAAGATGGGTAGCTTTTATCATGGTGATGTTGGATGGCAATAAATGAGCTTTCCAGATGACAAGTGCTGTCTATTAGGAATTTTAAAAATGCTTACCTATAAATAAGAAAAGATCAGTCTGAATAATCCTTTCTAAGGAACCCTGCTGCACAATTATATATGGAATCATTATTTATTTAGAAACCATCATGATCAATAATGCTGTACTAGCATGCAGGGAAAAAAAGGTGCTGACAGCTAACTGAGAAAGTGTAGTATAGATGTAGGTGAGCCGAGTTTGCTGTATGGTGCGGCCCACTATATCATCTTATATGTAGCTCTTACTCAGAACTTAGGGCTAAACTAGTTGCCACCATGCTCAAACAATGTAGCCCCAAAGTTAAAGGGGTTGTCCGGTGAAAAGAAGCTATCACCTAGGTAGCTAGGTGATAACTTATTGATCGTGGGGGTAGGTATATACACATGTGGTCAAAATTGTTAGCACCCCTCGTTAATGACAGAAAAACCCACAATGGTCAAAGAAATAACTTGAATCTGACAAAAGTAATAATAAATCAAAAATCTATGAAAATGAGCAAATGAAAGTCAGACATTGCTTTTCACCCATGCTTCCACAGAATTTAAAAAACACTAAAACTCATGAAATAGTCCTGGACAGAAATGATGGTACCCCTGAAAATAATGTGACAAAAGGAACATGTTAAATCAAGGTGTGTCCACTAATTAGCATCACAGGTGTCTACAATTATGGAATCAGTGAGTGAGCCTGTATAGAGCGCTACTGATACTGTGCTGTTTTGTGACATGGTGTGTATCACACTCAGCATGGACCAGAGGAAGCGAAGGAAAGAGTTGTCTCAGGAGATTAGAAAGAAAATTATAGACAAACATGTTAAAGGTAAAAGTTATAAGACCATCTCCGAGCAGCTTGATGTTCCTGTGACTACAGCTGCACATATTATTCAGAAATTTAAGCTCCATGGGACTGTAGCCAACCTCCCTGGACGTGGCCAAAGGAGGAAAATTGATGACAGAGAAGGATAATACGAATGGTAACAAAAGAGATAGGTGATAACTTATTTTCAGGTTCTCCAAGGAAATGACATTGATGGCCTATCCTTCCCCTCCGATCAGATGGCTGGTCCATACAATCAGGGCAACTGTTACCACCCACCGTTCGTGTCTCCCCTTTTCCTCATAGACTGTAAGCTTGCGAGCAGGGCCCTCATTCCTCTTGGTATCTGTTATAATCTATGTGATTATTGTTATGCTGTAATGTCTATCATCTGTACAAGTCCCCTCTGAAATGTAAAGTGCTGTGGAATATGTCAGCGCTATAGAAATAACATTTATTATTATTATAGATGTTATTAGCTGTGGCTGCTAAGAACTGTGCTTGAGCACTTATTGGGGTGTCAGGCCCCCACCGATTGGATATTAATGAATCAATTCAAATTCTCTGGATCTCACGGTCCTCTGCGATCATCTGTTATCGCTGCAAGAAACTGCAGCAGACAATTCTTTTTTCATTTTTTCCTGCACAGGAAATATTGCATTACATAATGGTCAATCAATTGAAAGGCTAGCCATGAAATGCAGAAGTTGGCTACTAGAGATGGGGCGACCTTTACTGAGTAACTCTCTGTTCTAACTGATAGAAGGGGCCCCCTGTAAGGTGGCCTTACTTTGCCATTGGTATGTCCTAATGGGGTATATAGACAGCGGATGTCTTCATGACACAACCCCTTTAAAAGCATACATCTCAGATTAACCATTATACCAACTGTAAGGCAGCGGCGTTTCCGCCAGTAACCACAATTTCTTTTCATTCCTTCACTTTTAGGACTATTGTTCAGTATAATGCTTTATGCAATCTGTTTCCTATGTAATGGCTTACAGCCTTTGTACAGAATCCCAGGCAGAAGACGTCACAGCCTTTTACACATTTCTCATATTTCCTTTGAAAGTCATCTGTCTTATGTGAGAGTAATCAGAGCTAATGAGGAGCTAGTATTCTCATTCCTCGCGAGAGCCAGCACCAAAAATGCTGGAACGGCGCCATCACCGGTGGAGAGTATTGGTGTATTATTTTACAAGGAAGAAATATAGGGATTGAGAAGGCATTGTCCAAGTAGTGGACAATCCCTTTAATCTATACCAGATCATTAGTGGTTTGACTCCTGGATTCCCTACCGATTAGCTGAAAAAAGTCCATGGAAAACTGAAACAGCTCTATACATTGTGTTGTGGCTATGAGTGGTACTGCAGCTCACTCCCATTCAAGTGTGTCCATACATACCACCAGCATGGATGGGAAAGTGTCAGGTCCGACAGGGAACACATCCAAACACACAAAGAGGCCCCACAGTCAACCCCCTACCACAATGCCCATCTTAGTAACTCTATAAATAGGTCAACGGTAGAGTATGACCGGACAGCCCCTTTAAGATTGTTAGTTTATAATGGCGGGACCTAATTCATACAGCAGTGTCTCACACAATACTACAATGCCAAACATCGCTGGACGGTGTCAGTGCCCTCTGCTCGCCTGTTGTGACAGTGATAAGGTGGAAACACAGAAACACGCACTTGACTTAAATCGGATGTAAGTCACTTCCTGCCCACTTCCCAAAACGTCACAAGTTTAACTTTGAACATTATCATAGAAACAAAGATCAAATGTTGTCACATAAATAAACTATACATGATAGTTAGCACTTACATTGTAGCTTATACCATTATTGCTTAGCAACAAACCATTTTGTATTTTTCTCAGTTATGATGCACAATGAAAAATTATATTGTAGTTACCAAAAAAAACAAAAAGGTAAATATGTTTAAGCCTCCCCGCCAAAAAAAACAAAGCAATAAAAAAGAATAAAGAAACCTATTCTGATGCCATCCATTGGGCTGTTGAGCTGCCATTTTTATTTCTATGCAGATTAAGTTTGGAAGTGCACTGGGGGCGTGTATATGGGCATTTGTTAAAAGTGAAACAGCCAATCAGAGCGATAGTAATATTTCATCAATGAAATTTGATGAAATATTACAAACCAGCCATGGCCGATGCTGCAGTAGCATCGGCCATGGCTGAAGACAGCTATCTGACCCCCCCACACATCGGCTGACGGGGGCGATCGGCCCCCACCACTGAATGACAGCGGCGATGTGCCGCCGCTGTCATCATCTGCTCCCCCCGCCTTCCCTCCGCTCCCCCCCCAGCTTCCGATCAAATCCCCTCCCACCCCCGCTACCTTCCGAGTGCCGCTGTCGCTCCCGGTGTCCCACGGTCCCGGATCATGGGGGCCGCCATCTTGGAAAATGGCGGGCCGGAATCTGCGGCTGCAGATTCCATTCATTCATTTTGATCTCTGTGATAAACTCTCACAGTGATCAAAATGAAATAAAAAGTAAATAACCCCCCCTTTATCAACTCCATAGGTAGGCACAAATAATAAAATAGTTATTGTTATAGTTATAGTTGGAGTTAGGGTTGTGGTTAGGGGTGTGTTGGGGTTAGGGTTAGAATTAGAAATGAGGGGTTTCCACTGTTTAGGCACATCAGGGGGTCTCCAAACGCGACATGGTGCCACCATTGATTCCAGCCAATTTTGCGTTTAAAAAGTCAAACGGTGCGCCCTCCCTTCCAAGGCCCGACGTGTGCCCAAACAGTGGTTTACCCCAACATATGGGGTATCAATGTACTCATGAATTATTGCACAACAACTTTGGGGGTCTAATTTCTCCTGTTACCCTTGAGAAAATAAAAAATTGGGGGCTAAAAAATGATTTTTGCGGAAAAAAAATGATTTTTTTATTTTCACGTCTCTGTGTTATAAACTTCTGTCAAGCACTTGGGGGTTCAAAGTGCTCACCAGACATCTAGATAAGTTCCTTGGATGGTCTAGTTTCCAAAATGGGGTCACTTGTGGGGGGTTTCTACTGTTTAGGTACATCAGGGGGCTCTGCAAACGTAACAACGACCGCAGACCATTCCAGCAAAGTCTGCATTTCAAAATGTCACTAGTTCCATTCCGAGCCCTGACGTGTGCCCAAACAATGGTTCCCCCCACATACAGTTGTGGCCAAAAGTATTGACACCCCTGCAATTTTGTCAGATAATACTCAGTTTCTTCTTGAAAATTATTGCAAACACAAATTCTTTGGTATTATTATCTTCATTTAATTTGTCTTAAATGAAAAAACACAAAAAGAATTGTCCTAAAGCCAAATTGGATATAATTCCACACCAAACATAAAAAGAGGGTGGACAAAAGTATTGGCACTGTTCGAAAAATCATGTGATGCTTCTCTAATTTGTGTAATTAACAGCACCTGTAACTTACCTGTGGCACCTAACAGGTGTTGGCAATAACTAAATCACACTTGCAGCCAGTTGACATGGATTAAAGTTGACTCAACCTCTGTCCTGTGTCCTTGTATGTACCACATTGAGCATGGAGAAAAGAAAGAAGACCAAAGAACTGTCTGAGGACTTGAGAAACCAAATTGTGAGGAAGCATGAGCAATCTCAAGGCTACAAGTCCATCTCCAAAGACCTGAATGTTCCTGTGTCTACCGTGCGCAGTGTCATCAAGAAGTTTAAAGCCCATGGCACTGTGGCTAACCTCCCTAGATGTGGACGGAAAAGAAAAATTGACAATAGATTTCAACGCAAGATTGTGCAGATTTTGGATAAAGAACCTCGACTAACATCCAAACAAGTTCAAGCTGCCCTGCAGTCCGAGGGTACAACAGTGTCAACCCGTACTATCCGTCGGCGTCTGAATGAAAAGGGACTGTATGGTAGGAGACCCAGGAAGACCCCACTTCTTACCCCGAGACATAAAATAGCCAGGCTGGAGTTTGCCAAAACTTACCTGAAAAAGCCTAAAACGTTTTGGAAGAATGTTCTCTGGTCAGATGAGACAAAAGTAGAGCTTTTTGGGCAAAGGCATCAACATAGAGTTTACAGGAGAAAAAAAGAGGCATTCAAAGAAAAAAATATGGTCCCTACAGTCAAATATGGCGGAGGTTCCCTGATGTTTTGGGGTTGCTTTGCTGCCTCTGGCACTGGACTGCTTGACCGTGTGCATGGCATTATGAAGTCTGAAGACTACCAACAAATTTTGCAGCATAATGTAGGGCCCAGTGTGAGAAAGCTGGGTCTCCCTCAGAGGTCATGGGTCTTCCAGCAGGACAATGACCCAAAACACACTTCAAAAAGCACTAGAAAATGGTTTGAGAGAAAGCATTGGAGACTTCTAAGGTGGCCAGCAATGAGTCCAGACCTGAATCCCATAGAACACCTGTGGAGAGATCTAAAAATGGCAGTTTGGAGAAGGCACCCTTCTAATATCAGGGACCTGGAGCAGTTTGCCAAAGAAGAATGGTCTAAAATTCCAGCAGAGCATTGTAAGAAACTCATTGATGGTTACTGGAAGCGGTTGGTCGCAGTTATTTTGGCTAAAGGTTGTGCAATCAAGTATTAGGCTGAGGGTGCCAATACTTTTGTCTGGCCCATTTTTGGAGTTTTGTGTGAAATGAACAATGTTTTGCTTTTTGCTTCATTCTCTTTTGTGTTTTTTTCATTTAAGACAAATTAAATGAAGATAATAATACCAAAGAATTTGTGTTTGCAATCATTTTCAGGAAGAAACTGAGTATTATCTGACAAAATTGCAGGGGTGTCAGTACTTTTGGCCACAACTGTATGGGGGTACCAGCGTACTCTGGACAAACTGGATAACAACTTTTGGGGTCCAGTTTCTACTCTTACCCTTGTGAAAATAAAAATTGTGAGCTAAAAAATCATTTTTTGAAGTAAAAAAATTATTTTTTATTTTCACAGCTTTGCGTTATAAACTTCTGTGAAGCACTTGGGGGTTCAAAGTGCTCACCACACATCTAAATAAGTTCCTTGGGGGTCTAGTTTCCAAAATGGGGTCACTTGTGGGGGGTTTCCACAGTTTAGTCACATCAGGGGCTCTGCAAAGGCAACATGATGTCCGCAGACCATTCCATCTAGTCTGCATTTCAAAACGTCACTACTTCCCTTCCAAGCCCCGACGTGTGCCCAAACAGTGGTCGCCCCCCCACATATGGAGTGCCAGCGTACTCAGGACAATCTGGACACCAACTTTTGGGGTCTATTTTATCCTGTTACCATTGTGGAAAAAAATTTGCGGGCTAAAAATCATTTTTTGGAGGAAAAAAAATGATTTTTTATTTTCACAGCTCTGCGTTATAAACTTTTGTGAAGCACTTGGGCGTTCAAGGTGCTCACCACACATCTAGATAAGTTCCTTGGGGGGTCTAGTTTCCAAAATGGGGTCATTTGTGGGGGAGATCCAAAGTTTAGGTACACAGGGGCTCTCCAAACACGACATGGTGTCCGCTAACGATTGGAGCTAATTTTCATTTCAAAAAGTCAAATGGCGCTCCTTCCCTTCTGAGCCCTGCCGTGCGCCCAAACAGTGCCCCCCCCCATATACGGGTACCAGCGTACTCAGGACAAACTGCACAACAACTTTTGTGGTCCAATTTCTCATGTTAGCCATGTGAAAATAAAAAATAGCATGCTAAAAAATAATTTTTGAGGAAAAAAAAATATTTTTTATTTTCACTGCTCTGCGTTATAAACTTTTGTGAAGCATTTGGAGGTTCAAAGTGCTCACTAAACATCTAGATAAGTTCCTTAAGGGGTCTAGTTTCCAAAATGGTGTCACTTGTGTTTTTTTTTTCACTATTTAGGCACACAGGGGCTCTCCAAACGCGACATGGTGTCCGATAACAATTGGAGCTAATTTTCCATTCAAAAAGTCATATTGTGCTCCTTCCCTTCCGGACCCTGCCGTGCGCCCAAACAGTGGTTTATGACCACACATGAGGTATCGGTGTACTCAGGAGAAATTGCCCCACAAATTGTAGGATCCATTTTATCTTGTTGCCCATGTGAAAATGATAAAACTGAGGCTAAAAGAACATTTTTGTGAAAAAAAAAGTTTTTGTGTTTTTTTAAGGATCAATTTGTAAAGCACCTGGGGGTTCAAAGTAATCACTATGCATCTAGATAAACTCCTTGGGGGGTTTAGTTTCCAAAATGGGGTCACTTGTGGGGGAGCTCCAATGTTTAGGCACACAGGGACTCACCAAACGCGACATGGCAACCGCTAAATATTCCAGCATATTTTCCATTCAAAAAGTCAAATGGCGCTCCTTCCCTTCCGAGCCCTGCCGTGTGCCTAAACAGTGGTTTATGACCACATATGAGGTATCAGTGTACTCAGGAGAAATTGCCCCACAAATTTTAGGATCCATTTTATCCTGCTGCCCATGTGAAAATGAAAAAATTGATGCTAAAAGAAAATTTTTGTTGGAAAAATGAAAATGTCCATTTTTTACTTCCACGTTGCTTTAGTTCCTGTGAAGCATCTGAAGGGTTAATAATCTTCTTAAAATGTAGTTTTGAGTAGCTTGAGGGGTGCAGTTTTTAGAATGGTGTCATTTTTGGGTATTTTCTGCCATATAGACCTCTCAAAGTGACTTCATATGTGAGGTGGTCCCTAAAAAAATGGTTTGTAAATTTTGTTGTAAAAATGAGAAATCTCTGGTCAACTTTTAACCCTTATAACTTCCTAACAAAAAAAATTTTGTTTCCAAAATTGTGCTTATGTAAAGTAGACATGTGGGAAATGTTATTTAGTAACTATTCTGTCACATAACTCTCTGGTTTAACAGAATAAAAATTCAAAATTTGTAAATTGCGAAATTTTTAAAATTTTCACCAAATTTCTGATTTTTTCACAAATAAACGCAAAAATTATCGACCTAAATTTACCACTAACACGAAGTCCAATATGTCACGAAAAAACAATCTCAGAATCGCTAGGATGAGTTGAAGCGTTCTAGATTTATTACCTCATAAAGGGACACTGGTCAGAATTGCAAAAAATGGCCTGGTCATTTAGGTCAAAATAGGCTTGGTCATGAAGGGGTTAATATAAGTTTTTCCCCCGGTGGCCGCTGGTGTAACTACATGGCTGGTGAGTTTTGCTTATGCAGGTGGTGACCACTCCCACCTTCCTTTAAAAGATCACCTGGTGCATCAGCTGACTGTTGGTTATAATGTCACGAAGTGACTGGCCCTGTGTCACACGACCCGACAATCGGTCGGTCACTAAACAGCAAGACAAACAAGGGGACACAGGGACACAATTACAACGGTGGGCCCTGCAATAAGGAATGGGGAAATGGTCACCTCCTGCACTCTCCTGAGGTTGTGCCCTGGGCTATCCTGACGTCCCTATACAGCTTCTTTCAAACCGTCGCCGAGCAGGATACCTCAGCCCTCACTTGCCCTGCACCTATCCCTCAGTAGGGAATTGGTAAGTGCGGACACTGGTCCCACCGCTGCACTAATACAACACCAAGGGAAGAAATAACAGACAAGGAAAAACAAACGGCACTTAGCTTTCTCTGCTGCAATGCACCGCACAGCAGAGTAAGGTTCCCAATAACAGAATTCGGCTGAATAACCACTGCGCAAGTAAGCTCCTCTCTTCAGCACGGTTGGTTATACAGGTCCTTTTGGAATCCAACCGTGCAGTGGTTATTCAGCCGAATTCTGTTACTGTCATGTCGGCGCCCGCTGTCATGCCGGCGCCTGCTGCCGGCGCTCCGGGGCCCTCCTCACTGCTCCCCGCTCACCGCTCCACGTGCTGTGCTGCTTCCCCGAACTGTCATCCTGCCGCCCGGGGGATCCGGCATGGTGTCTCCTCACCCTCCTCCTTCTGACCTGCTCCGTCCTGACTACCTGCTCCGTGCGGATTACCTGCCCCATCCGGTCTATCTGCTCTGTCCGGATCTCTCTGTCCCATCCTGTTACCTGAGACTTTGCATCCGTCCGGGTCATCCGTCTTGGTGGCCCCGTCTCCCATTCCCCGGCTGGGTTCAGTCAATCCCCTCTTGAGCCGCCCCTCTTGGTGCCAGCTGTCACTGTACTTGACTCCCTCGGGTCTGCCCCTAATGATCCCTGTATAGGGGTCGGCTCCACCTGGTCCGCTCCCTCGTGGGAGCTTCAGTGCCGCGACCCAGAGGGTCCACTCTCGTAGCACGTCATTCCCTAGACGTCACACACAGCCCGTGTTAAAACTGGTGAAAGATTTCTTTAACGACAATGAGAGAGAATATTGTGGTACATACACAGAAATTTTACAACCACTGTTCTCACTTGCTATGCTAACCCATTATTATTATTATTTATTTTTAGAACACCATTGATCCATGGTGCTGTATATGAGAAGGGGTTACATACAAAATGCAAATATACAATGCGGTGAACAAACTAATAATGACAGACAGGTATAAAGGGGAGAGGGTGAGTATATTTGGCCTGCGACGCCAATACAGTTGAAAACAATGGAGGAGAAGGGAGCTTCAGCTGACGATGCCTCTCCCATCATTCACCCTCGGCGTCTCAGCGCTGCGGATGCGATGATGTCATTATGACGCGCCTGCTATAGCGAGGTGTGCAGAGGATCTGAAGACACTATGAAAAGACCGGAGCAGCAGGGGCAGGGGAAAGGGCAGAGGTTTTTTTTTTTTTTAAATCTGGGGTCTATTATACAGTACTGTATAGAGCACTATGTGGGGCCATTATTCTCTATGGAGCACTATGTGGGGCCATTATAATCTAGATTATGAGCCCCAATGGGGACAGTGCCGATAATGTATGTAAAGCTCTGTGGAATTAATGGCGCTATATAAATGAGTAAAATAAATAAATATTCTATGTAGCACTATGTGGGGCCCTTAATACTCTATAGAGCACTAAGTGGAGCCTTTTATAGTCTATGAAGCACTATGTTGGGCCCTTTTTACTGTATGGAGCACTATATGAGGCCATTATACTGTGTGGAGCACTATGTGAGGCCATTGTACTGCGTGGAACATTATATGGGGCACTGTATGTCTAGTAGAGGGTGCAATTAAGGACATTCAGGATCAGTCGACACTTTGTTGGGGCGCCATTGCGTTATATTAGGGTGCCAACCTCCGCGGTCAGTCAGGGACAAATCAGGGTCTGTATATGAACCTGAGGCGTGCAAGTTTAACATCTTCCCTGGTTTCTTCATTCCTATGTGAGTGTAAGGGCTCAGTCATAACAGTGGGATTTGGAGAGGAGATGAGAAAGCTGGCCTTCAGTGATGGTGGGGTCCATGGGGAGGAAGGTCATGGGGAGGGGCAGTGGCCTGTTACACATAGGGGTTGTGGAAAATTTGGTACAGTCTCCTGCAGATATGAGGGAGGTTGGAAAGGGTGGTGTTGGGCGGAGAAAAGAGCTAAAAATCTTGAATAACTTTTTGGGGTTGTAGGATAAAGATGATTCAAGGGTTGTGAAGTAGAACTGTTTGGCAGTGAGAACTGATTCGAATGTAAAAGTTGCTTTTTTGAATGTAGTAAAGTTTTTTTGTGAGTGTGTTTTCTTCCAGTGATGCTCTGCTATCCTGGATACTTGCTGAAGCTTTTTAATGAGGTTTTTGTGCATGAATGTCTAGATGTTCGATGTTTATGTGGGGGTGCGCTAGTTGGTGGACATGGGGGGCAGGTTAGGAGGACAGGAATGAGAAAGTGAGTAGATGGTGGTAAAATAGGGGATAGGTTAGGTTGTGAAGTTAGTTAGGGGCAGAGACTGGTGAAGATAAGGTCTAATATATGTCAGTCCGTGTGGGTGGCTATGGAGGACCACTGGGTAATACCAAAGGATGAAGCGAGCGACAGGAATTTGGAGGCTACCAATTCCTGGGGCAATCAAGGTTTTTCCTGGGATTATAAGCTTAGACAAAACAAGTTCCGGATAGACCAGGGTCATCACAACCTTGGTGTCTCTCAGGCCAAAAGTGACAATATTGCTGACAGTAATAGACTTTAAATTATTATCATTAAGTTTTCCCCTCTTTCCCACACAAAAAACAGAAGTGCTGTATAGGAGACTTGGCTTGGGTGAGGGGTACTCTTATTTTTGTCAGGGCAACTAGTACTGACATGTTCCACCTTGTTGAACATAAAACATCTGCAGGCATTAAATACACACCTGGTGGTGGGAGATGGGGCAAGACCCCCCCCCGAGAGGTCGGTTGGTATAGGTATGGGTGTTGGGTGTTGGCTTACATGCTTTTCAGGTATCAAATGCAGGCTTCTGAAACTCAGGTGTACAATTAGCAACACAGGTTTCTATAATCTGTGCTGCCTGGGCAGCAATTCTTGGGCTCCAAGTCCATCACAAACTGTTGCATTTCCATGGAGCAAATATTGAAAAATGAATCCTTTCCTTGACAATTAGCTCCTTTGGGTCCTCAAACTTAGAAACTGATAATCCTTGAATCCATTGATGTAGGTTGGTTATAAGCCCATTTACCACATGAGAGCAGCTGCTGTTAAGTCCAAGTCAAGGGGATACCGTGACAGAGAGCGGCCTGAAAGATTGCGGCGTCTGATTACAGAAACTATTGCATTGATTGGAACTGCTTCTCCATCCTATTAAATAGTGCAGGTTTTCCTTGCACAGTCACTGCAAGGGTTAATCAGTTCAGTTGCTCTTCTGGAGCTCTCCATCCTGAATTCTCTCAGCTGTTCTGTGTTAGCCATTCTCTTCTGGTATATGTGCTCACCACTGGCACTTGGGAGTTGCCAGTGATAGTGGTTCTGCTTTCTGGTTTGGAGTTGAAGGAGATGTTCAGTGTTTGGAGTAGGCGGTTGAAGAGTTTTTCAAGAGATTGCTGCATGGAGTTGGGTTGCGTGTTTATCCTTAGCCTCTCCCATTTGGTTTGTGCCTCCTATTCCCCCCCCTCCGTTTCTCACTCTGTTATTTTGTGAGTGTATTTTTATGATTGTAGTTTTCTTTAATTCCTATCTGTTAACCCGCTATCTGTCTGGCTAGTGTTCTCCAATACACTTCGGCCTCATACCTCTCTGGGCAAGGGGGGGATACAGATAAGGGTTAAGATAGGAGCATAGCAAGGTACCAGATCCCGAAGTATCCACTATGCGGGGTAATCCGGGGGACAGGGGTAGCCTAGCGTGCCCCTAGTTTGCGGGATCGGGCAGGTGCCCACAGTCCCTTTGTCACTACGTGACAGTCTATGTCTGAACTCTTTTGCAGTATATTTCCAGGATGAGATTATATTTATATATCAAGTTAAATTCAGTGGGTTCATAATCTCGATACTTGTCCAGGGCTTTGACTCTTAACCAGTGCTCACTGGGTAGCTGGTACTGTCTGCAGGTCTTTTCAGATATTTTTAGGAAAGTGTCCAAGTCACCATCTTTTTTTCATAATATAAAAGTGCTCCAAACAAGATTTAATTGTGTTTGGTTCACTTGACTCCGTGTTCTGTCGGCTAGATCACTGCAGTTTAAGTTGTGCTAGCTCCGGTTGGTACTCTCGCTTTGATTGACAGACTGCCAATCCTGTTGCTCTATAGCCTCTAGTTGTTTTGTCAAGTTTACATCATATAGCAGTTTTTTTTGATGTTCAAAACAAACCTAGCTGACCACTGACCCTACTGTATTGAAACATATAGCAGTACGTTTCAATACGTCTAAAAGTATGTTTTCCTTTTTTTCCATTTAAGCTAGTTGAAAAAACAAAAAGTATTGCATGTCTGACATTCAGCATATCGAGACAGGAGAAAGGAACATGAGATCTTTGGAATCTTGAAGGGATTTTACTCAGGGCAACCATTAACCAGAATCTTTCACAGTAGATGTGAGATAACAGTTTCCAGGCAGAGGCTGATTATAAGATTTTATTCAAGCTTCTTTCCATCACACAGAATCACTTCTCTTTATACAATGCTTCCAGCAAACATATATTACAGTCTCTTCACAGGCAACTTCTCTTCAGACAAAATGTCTTTACACAGAGTAGCACTATACCTTCATCATGCAGTGAGGTGGAGGGGGAGAGGGGGATGAGTCCGGTGTCGGTTCTCGCTCACTCTCATCCTAAAGGGGATCTGTCACCCCATTTTTGGACTATCAGCTGCGGCCACAGCCATCAGGGGCTTATCTACAGCATTCTGTAATGCTGTAGATAAGCCCCCGATGTAGCCTGAAAGATAAGAAAAAAAGTTACATTATACTCACCCAGGCGTTCGGTCCGGTCCAATGGGTGTCGCCGTCCCGTCCGGCGCCTCCCATCTTCAAACGATGATGTCCTCCTCCTTGCTTCTCCCTCGTATCCTGCGCACACGTACTTTATCTGCAGACTACTGCAGTGCGCAGGCGCCGGACCTCTCTGACCTTTCCTGGCGCCTGCGCACTGCAGTACTTTACTCTGCCCTCAACAGGGCAGATAAAGTATGCCTGCGCAGGAGCCGAGGGAGAAGCAAGGAGGTGGACATCATCGTATGAAGATGGGAGGCGCTGGACCGGACCGCGACGCCCACCGCTCCCGCCACCGCAGCCGGTGAGTATAATCTAACGTGTTTTTCTTATCTTTCAGGTTTCAGCGGGGGCTTATCTACAGCATTACAGAATGCTGTAGATAAGCCACTGATGGCTGTGGCCGCATCTTATAGGCCAAAAAAGTGGTGACAGATTCCCTTTAAGGCAACAAGGAGTGTCCCTGGCTGTCCTAACTGCCTCTCTGCTTCCAGCAGTCACTTCCCTGAAAGAAGTGGTCTTGGCAGTTTATCTTCATTCAGTGTGACAAGAGACTCTCTCTGACACTGCTTTCTCTTGGATATCCCGCACACAACAACTTTCCCAGAATCCCCTAGGGCTGTGCTGACCACTCCCTTTTTCTTGCAACCACTTTAAGTTGCTGGATGATTCTAAATCATTAGTGCAGTGTCTACTTGTCACAAAAATATACTGTTTTTTTAAACATATGAACGTGGATAACGTATACATCGAAATTCAGACGTAGTTTATCGTATGGCACACACTTGCTTACGTTTTTGACATATACATCCAGCACATACAGTGGGGAAAAAAGTATTTAGTTAGCCACCAATTGTGCAAGTTCTCCCACTTAAAAAGTTAAGAGAGGCCTGTAATTGACATCATAGGTAGACCACAACTATGAGAGTCAAAATGAGAAAACAAATCCAGAAAATCACCTTGTCTGATTTGGCAAGATTTATTTTGCAAATTATGGTGGAAAATAAGTATTTGGTCACCTAAATACATGCAAGATTTCTGACTCTTAGAGCTGTATCTTCTTCTTTAAGAGGCTCCTCTGTCCTCCACTCATTACCTGTAGTAATAGCACCTGTTTGAACTCAGCAAGGGTGCAGTGACATGGAAATGATTACCTGTCCACAACCTCAAAAAGTCACACTCCAAACTCCACTATGGTGAATACCAAAGAGCTGTTGAAGGACACCAGAAACAAAAATTGTAGCCCCGCACCAGGCTGGGAAGACTGAATCTGCAATAGGCAAGCAGCTTGGTGTGATGAAATCAACTGTGGAAGCAATAATAAGAAAATGGAAGGCATTCAAGACCACTGATAATCGCCCTCGATCTGGGGCTCCAAACAAGATCTCATCCCGTGGGGTCAAAATGATAACAAGAACGGTGAGCAAAAATCCCTGAACCACACGGGGGGGGGGACCTAGTGAATGACCTTCATAGAGCTGGCACCACCGTAACAAAGGCTACCATCAGTAACACACTATGTCACCAGGGACTGAGATCCTGCAATGCCAGACGTGTCCCCCTGCTTAACCCAGTACACGTCTGAGCCCGTCTGAAGCTTCCTAGAGAGCATTTGGATTATCCAGAAGAGTATTGGGAGAATGTCATATGGTCTGATGAAACCAAAGTAGAACTGTTTGGTAGAAACAAAACTCGTTGTGTTTGGAGGATACAGAATGCTGAATTGCATCCAAAGAGCACCATACCTACTGTGAAGCATGGGGGTGGGAACATCATGTTTTGGGACTGATTCTCTGAAAAGGGACCAGGACGACTGATCTGTGTACATGAAATAATGATTGGGGCCATGTATCGTGAGATTTTGAGTGCAAACCTCCTTCCATCAGCAAGGGCATTGAAGATGAAAGTGGATGGTCCCAAACTCACCGCCAGAGCAATGAAGGAGTGGCATTGTAAGAAGCATATGAAGGTCCTGGAGTGGCCTAGCCAGTCTCCAGATCTCAACCCCATAGAAAAACTTTGGAGGGATTTGAAAGTCTGCGTTGCCCAGCGACAGGCTCAAAACATCACTGCTCTAGAGACCTGCATGGAGGAATGGGTCAACATACCACCAACAGTGTGTGCCAACCTTGTGAAGACTTACCGAAAACGTTTGACCTCTGTCATTGCCAACAAAGGATATATAACAAACTATTGAGATGAACTTTTGTTAATGACCAAATACTTATTTTCCAGCATAATTTGCAAAATAAATCTTGCCAAATCAGACAAGCTGATTTTCTGGATTTGTTTTCTCATTTTGACTTTCATAGTTGTGTTCTACCTATGATGTCAATTACAAGCCTCTCTCATCTTTTTAAATGGGAGAACTTGCACAATTGGTGGCTGACTAAATACTTTTTTCCCCCACTGTATGCCATTTGTCCGCAGATGTACAAATGTGAACCTAGCCTTAGCTACTGTGCTGAAGAGAAGCCTAATAAGGCTTTCTTCTCACCATCAATCCAGAATCATGAATTGGCACATCATGTGTCCTCTTACTGCCTTCTGCACAAACAAATGAATGGTCTGCAAGTGCAATGGTTCTTCTATCATTGGTGGACCCCTTTGTTTAGCAATCAGACCAGAGTCCCTATCAGCACTCGATTACCATAGGTTCCTTTTAGACTTTCAGGAAGTGCCGTAGAAACTGAATAATCCAAAATATTTGTTTTTACATTATATAAATTGTTAGAATTTATTTTTCAAAATTCATATAAAAAGTTACAACTTCTAGATTTTATTCAATTTATAATATAAAGTTTAGAAAGGGAAGACTCATAATTTCTCTCTTTTGCATCCACTTTTGTGGTTGGTTAAAAAAATAACTGCATTCAAAACTGTATTGATAACTACATGTATGAATTCTGCCGGACAGATTATGCTTCTGATATGCAGGAGTTTTTCTTTAGATTTTTCTTTTAACCAAACCTTGAGTATGTGCCTATGAAAAGATCCACTGGAGCTCCATCAATTTCCAGTTTGAGCTACAATAAAATACTTTACAGACTGCAGAAAAACAGTACGAGACAAGTTTCTGCAGGAAAAGCAGCTGCTTACTAAAAAGTTGGGCTGGTGAATAAGAGAATGGGTGCAACCATGTTTTAGGCTATAGGACATGCCACACGTGTACCACTGAGAAATGCTAGTCTTCAGCATTACTCCTCAGTTTTCATTTGGAATCTCTTTTTACTTGTTACTGGAATACAGCAAAGCAATTCAGACAGAAAAGATAACTTTATTACAGGTCCTCCTAAGGTTACCAGAAATACTAGCCTGTTGGAGGAGATAATCATTTCCATGTCACTGCATCCTCGCTGAGTGTATTTGCTATATCTGGGAGGACATCTAGTGGAAAGATTTAAGAAGTATTTGATACAGGAAAGATGTATATCTTTGTACCGTGTTAGCCAGTAGATAGAAAAATATTCAGGATTGAGAGTCCTCAGTAGTTGATACCTTTTAATGGCTAACTGAACAGATGGTAACACATTGCAAGCTTTCGATACTACTCAGGTCTCTTCATCAGGCTAGACTAATACAAAATCTGAAGTCACATATTTATGCACAATACAGCCTAGAAAAAATGCAATAGATAAGACAAGTGACGTGAAGCAGAACTATCAATATGGGAGAGGGAGAAACATAAATATAAACATTGGACCAGTTCATAGATAAGGAGTCCGGATGTTTTATGGTCCTCTGATTGGGGTCTAGTTCTGTGTTGTGATGCCCCCACACGGTTTTAAAAGGAAATTCCTTAATTGATGTAAAAACACATAAATCCATGCGACACATTCATTCCAGCACTGAGAGTGTCAAAGTTCGTCATAAATTTGTACTCCCAAACTCGTCTCTCTCTCTGAGAATTGAAGTTACCTTTCAATACCAGTAATTTCATATCCACGCTGCTGTGATCAGGGATACAGAAATGTTTTGCCACAGGTAAATCCACAATCATAGACACTAACAGGAGACAAGCATCCAACATCAGTGCCCAGGAGAGAAAGGCCATACAGTCTTTAAAAACCAACAAAGAAATCATCATTAAACCTGCTGACAAGGGAGGTGCAATAGTCATGATGAATACGTCAGACTACATGAAGGAAGCAAACAGGCAACTTATGGACACACGCTACTATAGAAAATTGGAGTCGGATCCTACACAGGACTATTACAAGGAACTAAACAAGTTGGTTTCTTGTCTGCCTGACCAGTCCATAAGAGCTGGCGATGACCTGATACCAGAGACTCCAAGAATAGGGACATTCTACATGCTTCCCAAAATCCACAAATCTGGAAATCCAGGAAGACCAATTATTTCATGTGTGGGCACCCTCACTGAGCAGGTATCTGGATGGGTAGAGGGTATTCTTAAACCACTGGTGAAGGATACATCCAGCTACATTCAGGACAAAACTGACCTATTGAATAAACTAGCAGCAATAGGTCCTCTACCAGAAGGAACCATCCTGGCCACCATGGATGTGGAATCTTTGTACTCTAATATCCCACACCAAGATGGTTTAAATGCCTGCAAATTCTTCATGGAAAACACAGGGACTGATGCTGATGCTGTGGTGAAACTTATAAAATTCATCCTCACCCACAATTACTTTGAATTTGACAACAGGATCTATCTACAGGAGACTGGCACAGCTATGGGAAGTAAAATGGCTCCACAGTATGCAAATCTTTTCATGGCAAAGCTTGAAAGCGACTTTTTGTCCTCATGCCCCATCAGGCCCCTGGCCTACTACCGCTTCATTGATGATATTTTAATCATCTGGACGGAGTCTGAGCAACAGCTAAAAACGTTCCACGAACAGTTTAATCAATTTCATCCCACCATCAATTTAACACTCAACTACTCCAGTACTGAGATTAATTTTTTGGACACCATCATTAAGCTAAAAAACAATGAAATAGAGACATCCCTGTATCAGAAGCCAATCGACCGTCCAACATACCTTAAATGGGACAGTTTCCATCCAAAACACATAAAGAACTCTATTATCTATAGCCAAGCCATCAGATACAATCGTATATGTTCCAATCCCATGGATAGAGACAAACACCTTGGTCGCCTCAAAAAGACCTTTTTGAATCAGGGTTACCATCCAAGAACAATTGAAAACCAAATTACAAGAGCCACTAGATTGTCAAGGAATCACCTGCTAAATTACAAAGCTAAAGAAGAAAATAACCGAGTGCCTCTAGTAGTCACCTACAACCCAAATCTGGAGGTGCTAAGGGGAGCTGCACGGAAATTACAACCTTTACTACAAAAAGATGCCCGATTGAAATCCATTTTTCCAGACCCCCCACTGCTGTGTTTTAGGCAGCCCCCAAATTTAAGAAGCATCATTGTCAGAAGCTCCCTGTCCTCTCCAATAGCTGCAGGAACCTTTCCTTGCAACCAGAAAAAATGTAAAACCTGTCCATTTATAATGACCACGGATAAGATAAAGATCCCCAACTCACATCAGGACTACAAGATCGCAGGTACTTTCAGCTGCATTACATCTAATGTGGTGTACTTAATTATTTTTACTAAATGTCCAACTGGGGGTCTGTATGTGGGGGAGACAGGGCAAAAGCTTAGAACAAGGATGAATGCTCATCGTCACACAATAAGAGAAAAAAGAATGGATCTACCTGTGGCAAAACATTTCTGTATCCCTGATCACAGCAGCGTGGATATGAAATTACTGGCATTGAAAGGTAACTTCAATTCTCAGAGAGAGAGACGAGTTTGGGAGTACAAATTTATGACAAACTTTGACACTCTCAGTGCTGGAATGAATGTGTCGCATGGATTTATGTCTTTTTACATCAATTAAGGAATTTCCTTTTAAAACCGTGTGGGGGCATCACAACACAGAACTAGACCCCAATCAGAGGACCATAAAACATCCAGACTCCTTATCTATGAACTGGTCCAATGTTTATATTTATGTTTCTCCCTCTCCCATATTGATAGTTCTGCTTCACGTCACTTGTCTTTTCTATTGCATTTTTTCTAGGCTGTATTGTGCATAAATATGTGACTTCAGATTTTGTATTAGTCTAGCCTGATGAAGAGACCTGAGTAGTCTCGAAAGCTTGCAATGTGTTACCATCTGTTCAGTTAGCCATTAAAAGGTATCAACTACTGAGGACTCTCAATCCTGAATATTTTTCTAAGAAGTATTTGCTAATTTAGGTTTAGCAATGCATGCAGCGTCGGCCTAACAACTCACTTGTCGAGCACCACAGGTGGCGTCACGAACTATTCCATTAACTACATTCAAACCACTACATTCCCCGCCATTACTTGGGCGCTCAGGGCCACGGACCGGGTCACCGCTGCTGTGACACCTCACCCTGACACCGGCCCGCTACCGAGTAGCCCACAGCCCTGGGAGGGCGACCCATAATCAAAAGAAATTACACTTCTATGAAATGACCACTGGTTTGTATGTTGTCCCTGCCGCCCCAATGCACGTTTCGCTCTATCTTCATCAGTAGGTGTGTTTTGGGCAGGAGTGGACATGATTAAATCATAAGGATTGATCAATCAGCATGATAGGTGAGGAGGTGTGGTAATGACGAGGTCAGAGGTGTGTTGGTCAGGTGATCAGAGATCAGACTGAATATGAAGCAAAAGCTTGGCGTATGCGTCATTGACGTCACTCACGGGAAATTGGCATTTTGGTTGGCGGCCGTGGAACACAAGCACATCAACTCTGTCATATGTTTACTATTTTTTCTTCATATTTTCTCCTTCTATGTATTTTTAAATATACTATGCACTTTTATTGATTCATAATTGGCATCTGATTTTTTTCACTCATTTGAATAAAGATTCAAATGGCAGCATGCTGCAATTTTTTTCAGAGACAGATTCTGTTAGTAAAGAAAAAATCGGACACCATCACTGCACCATTGATTAACATGGGTCATTGTGCTATCTGATAAAAATTTGGATAGCACTCGTATGCTGCAGCCTTCCTTGATCACATTGTGGTCTTCAGCCCTGAATGCGGTAGTTATTTATCAAAGGAAGAGGTGATTCTAGATGCTCTGATACAGGAAAGATGTATATCTTTGTACTGTGTTAGCCAGTAGATAGAAAAATATTCAGAATTGAGAGTCCTCAGTGGTTGATACCTTTTAATGGCTAACGGAAAAGATGGTAACACATTGCAAGCTTATCGAGACTACTCAGGTCTCTTCATCAGGCATAGACTAATACAAAATCTGAAGAGTCACATATTTATGCACAATACAGCACAGAAAAAATGCAATAGATGAGACAAGTGATATGAAGCAGAATTATGATTATGGGAGAGGGAGAAACATAAATATTGGACCAGTTCATAGATAAGGAGTCCGAATGTTTTATTGTCCTCTGATTGGGGTCTCCTAATGTGTTGTGATGCCCCCACAAGGTCTTAGGAGCAAATTCCTTAATTGATGTAAAAAGATATAAATCCATGCGACACATTCATTCCAGCATTGAAAGTGTCAAAGGTCGTCATAAATTTATACTCACAGACTCTTCTCTCTCTCTGAGATGTGAAGTTACTTTTCAATACCAGTAATTTCATATCCATGGTGTTGTGGTCCATCATACAAAAATGTTTTGCCACAGGTAGATCCATTCTTTTTTCTCTTATTGTGTGACGATGAGCATTCATCCTTGTTCTAAGCTTTTGCCCTGTCTCCCCCACATACAGACCCCCAGTTGGACATTTAGTACAAATAATTACGTACACTCTGAGGAATGCGGGGTCCATCATAAATAAAAAAAAATGTGCCATAGGAAAGGACAAGGTCAAGTACTTAGACCATGTCTTCAGGAGAGGTGAAATCAAGCCACAGATAAACAAACTTGAAGTGATTCAGAAGTGTCCGCAACCGCTTTCCAAGAAGCAGGTGATGGCGTTTCTTGGACTTGTGGGATATTACCGGTGGTTTATCCCAAGTTTCATCATAATTGCTGCATGGTTGACTGATCTCATTAAGGGCATCAAATAGATGATGGATAAATGGACTGCTGAGACAGAGATGGCATTCCAAGAGCTAAAGTGGGCTATGTGTAAACATTCGGTTCTGGTCGCACCGGACTTCAGTAAAGAATTTGTGGTCCGGACAGATGCTTTGGGGGCAGCAGGGTGGCTCAGTGGTTAGCACTGCAGCCTTGCAGTGCTGGGGTTCTGGGTTCAAATCCCACCAAGGACAACATCTGCAAGGAGTTTGTATGTTCTGCATGGGTTTCCTCTGGGCACTTTGGTTTCCTCCCACATTCCAAAGACATACTGTTAGGGAATTTGGATTGTGAGCCCCATAGAGGACAGCGATGATAATGTCTGTACAGCGCTGCGGAATATGTTGGCGCTATATAAATAAAGAGATTATTATGCTTCAGAAGTCGAATTGGGAGCCATGCTGTCTGAGGAAATAAATGGGTAAAAAATCCCATCCTGCATCTGAGCTGGAAACACTTTTTCTGCAAGAATAACGATGCCATTGTGGAGAAGGAGTGTTTAGCCATAAAATGGGCTGTGGATACACTGAAATATTACCTACTAGGCAGTAGGTTTAAACTAGAGTCAGACCATGCACCTCTGAGATTTTTGAGTGAAAAGAAATGTAAGAATGCCCGGGTGAGTACGAGGTTCTTAGGTCTACAGGATTTCAGTTTCCGCGTAGAGCATAGATACAGGAAATTACACGGTAAGGCTAAGTTCACATCGTGTTAGTGCCATCCGTTTAACGGATGCGTTAAATGGATGCGCTAATGCTGATGTCCTTTTTGGCTTTTTTAGACTGATTGTGGGTCGCCCTCCCAGGGCTGTGGGGTACTCGGTACCGGGCCGGTGTCAGCGGGATGTGTCACAGCTGCGGTGACCCGGTCTGTGGCCCGGGGCGCCCAAGCAATGGGGGGAATTGAAATGGTGGAATGTGGTTAAATGAATAGTTCGGGACGCCACCTGTGGTGTTCGGCAAGTGAGATGTTGAGCCGACGCTGCATGCGGATCCTCTGGGGCTGGTGGTGAGTTGCAGCCAAGATGGTGAAGCTCCCCACAGGTGGAGCTGTAGCCCCAGGGCAGTGTAGATGTAGGGAGAGAGGAGAGGCACAAACGGTGTAGAAGCTGGTACACAGATGTAGCGGGGCTGGGTGCGTTGGCGCAAGAATGAATGGAGGACACCAGGGCTTGTAGTTCCAAAGCTTTACTCACAGTCTGTAGTACACACAGGTGCCTGCCTCCGTGCCGTGTCCTCCGGGTCAGGGACTCAATCAACCTCCAGGCCAGATGGAATGCTCCCTTCCAACACTCCGCCAACATGTGCCTTTCTGAACGTCTCCTCTTATAGCGCCTTTAAGTGTGAAGCACTCCTAGTACTGAGATACACTGGAGTGCCTCCTGACAGATGTTCCCAAGAACTCTACTTGTACGGCAGACAGCTGTAGCCTGCTTAGGGGACTCTTTACTCCTGAGTCCCGCCTCACTATCAATGTTGCTGTTGTGCCCCCAAGTCTCAGATGGGAGTAGTGCATTTACAGCCCACTACTCCACCGGTGTCTGCTGTAGAACCATTAGTGTCCATACAACCTCGGGGACCGGGCACCGGCCTTGCGCTTAGAACTTCTAGGCAGGGTTCTTCCTCTAACCCACGTCTTCTGTTCCCTTTTACTCCTACGTTCCGTACTATTCTTTCCTCCTTATGGAAGCTCAGTTTTCGGTTCAATATCTTTCTCCTTCTTTCCTTTCCCGTGCCAGCATACCCAGGTCACTGAGATCTGCTGCAGCACCTCCTTCCTCCATCCCTCTCCCACGGATCTTCTCTCCTCACTCCTCTCTGAGTGACTCTCTGACTGACTGACCCCGTAATCCTAAACCCTCCCGCTCTTTTATGTATTCTAACTCCACCTGCCTCCCAGCACGTTTCGTGTTCCCAGCAGGGAGCCACCAAAGGTGCTCTGCTACACTCCAAGCAGGGAGCCGCAATGTCGCTTTGCTGAACTACCATGTTGTGTGGGATGCAGGTGTTGGAGCATGGTCAGGAGCCTCCAACTTACCTGGATGATGGGGTACCACACCTCAGGAGGAGGTGCAGTACCTCTGTGGCGACTGAGCCTCAGGGGCTCCACAATTGCGCTAATGCATGGGCTAACGCATGGTAGCTTTGTGTTAGCATGCGTTAGCAATAGAGGTCTATGCACAGCGAATGCATCCACTCTGCGTTAGACCCAACGCACCCGACAACGCGGTACACCGCATTCGAGGGTACGTCACAAAGTAACAGAACATCGCTATCGCATGCCGAATTTGACATACGTTAGGATGCATTACGATAATGCCTTGCAATGGGTGCGTTAACGCATCCATTACATAGCGTTAGTGCCGCTTAGTAACAGATGATGAATATAGCCATTGAAATCTTCAATCAATAGTGTTTACAGCTCATACACAAGTATTCTCGCCGTAGAAGCAGCGAAGAAAGGGAGGTGGAGTTAAGCGTGACCATCCAGGTAGTAAAATTTAAGATCAAAACATAAAATCTTAACACAAAACTGACATGTTTCTGGCATGTCAGTGACCTTAGTCATAGGATCAATTCTCACTCTAGTATTCTTACTGGGAAACTAGTGAATAGTTTGACTGAGTGAAGAGGCAGGGGATATCAGAATTATTGGGGTAGCTGAGTTAAGGATGGACGTACTATTATTTTTAGTTAAAGGTGGTGTAACGGGCTCGGTGGTGGAACCATTTTGCCAAAGACCAAGGAAGATCTGGAGGGGCGTGACTAGGAGCCTCACCCAATCTGACCACAGACATGCAGCAGCTAACGACACTGAGGTCCGTGGAGAGACAAGGGAGGCGATCCAGGTGGTACTCCAGGACTGACCTTGGGTCGGTTTCCATTGAAAAAAGCACTGGCAGGTGCAGAAAATTCGGTTGCCATTGAAGATAGCGCTGGCGAGTGCAGCTGGCTTGGCCGCTGTTGATGAAAGCACTGGCGGGTGCAGCTGGCTAAGATACAAGTACTGGGACCTGAGAACTGACAAGCGTTAGGAACTAACTCACAACATTGCACAGGCACCTCCATGTTGGAGGAGGCACTTTAACCCCTTTACCCCCAAGGGTGGTTTGCACGTTCATGACCGGGCCAATTTTTACAATTCTGACCACTGTCCCTTTATGAGGTAATAACTCTGAAACGCTTCAATCGATCCCAGTGATTCTGGCATTGTTTTCTCGTGACATATAGTACTTCATGATAGTGGTAAAATTTCATTCATATAACTTGCGTTTATTTGTGAAAAAAATGGAAATTTGGCGAAAATTTTGAAAATTTTGCAATTTTCCAACTTTGAATCTTTATGCCCTTAAATCACAGAGATACGGCACACAAAAAACTTAATAAGTAACATTTCCCACATGTTTAGTTTACATCAGCACAATTTTAGAACCAAATTTTTATTTTGTTAGGAAGTTATAAGGGTTAAAAGTTGACCAGCGATTTCTCATTTTTACAACACCATTTTATTTTTACGGACCACATCACATTTGAAGCCACTTTGAGGGGTCTATATGATAGAAAATACCCAAAAGTGACACCATTCTAAAAACTGCACCCCTCAAGGTGCTCAAAACCACCTTCAAGAAGTTTATTAACCCTTCAGGTGCTTCACAGGAATTTTTTGAATATTTAAAAAAAAATGAGCATTTAACTTTTTTCACAAAAAAAATATTTCAGGTTCAATTTTTTTTATTTTACCAAGGGTAAAAGGAGAAATTGGACTGGAAAAGTTATTGTGCAATTTGTCCTGAGTACGCTGATACCTGACATGTGGGGGGGAACCACTGTTTCGGCGCATGGCAGAGCTCAGAAGGGAAGGAGCGCTGTTTGACTTTTTCAATGCAAAATTGGCTGGAATTCTAATCGGACGCCATGTCACGCTTGGAGAGCCCCTGATGTACCTAAACAGTGGAAACCCCCCCCAAGTGACCCCATTTTGGAAATTAGACCCCCCAAGGAACTTATCTAGATATGTGGTGAGAACTTTGAACCCACAAGGGCTTCACAGAAGTTTATAACGTACAGCGGTACAATTAAAAAATCATATTTTTTCCACAAAAATGATCTCTTCACCCCCAATTCTTACTTTCCCAAGGGTAACAGGACCCTAAAAGTTATTGTGCAATTTGTGGGGGTAAACCACTATTTGGGCGCATGGCAGAGCTCGGAAGGGAAGCAGCGCCATTTGACTTTTTTGGCTGGAATTGAGATCAGACACCATGTCGCCTTTGGAAAGCCCCTGATATACCTAAACAGTGGAGTCCCCCCACAAGTGACCCCATTTTGGAAACTAGACCCCCTAAGGAACTTATCTAGACGTGTGGTGAGCACTTTGAACTCCCCCAGTGCTTCACAGAAGTTTATAACGCCCGGGCGTGAAAATAAAAAAATCGTATTTTTTCCACAAACAATCATTTAGTCCCCATTTTTTTATTTTCTCAAGGGTACCAGGAGAAAATGGACCCCAAAAGTTGTTTTCCAATTTGTCCTGAGTACACTGATACCCCATATGTGGGAGAAAACTACTGTATGGGCACACGTGGGGGCTCGGAAGGGAAGTAGTGATGTTTTGGAATACAGACTTTGATGGAATGGTTTGCAGGTGTCATGTTGCATTTGGAGAGCCCCTGATGTACTTAAACAGTGGAAACCCCCCCACAAATGACACCATTTTGGAAACTAGACCCCCTAAGGAACTTATCTAGATGTGTGGTGAGCACTTTGAACCCCCAAGGGCTTCACAGAAGTTTATAACGCCCGGGGGTGAAAATAAAAAAATCATATTTTTTTCCCACAAAAATGATATTTTTGCCCCCAATTTTTTATTTTCCTAAGGGCAACAGGAGAAATAGGACCCCAAAAGTTGTTTTGCAATTTGTCCTGAGTAGGCTGATACCCCATAAGTGGGGGTAAAACACTGTTTGGGCGCATGGCAGAGCTTGGAAGGGAAGGAGCACCATTTGACTTTTTCAACGCAGAATTGGCTGGAATTGAGATCAGATGCCATGTTGCGTTTGGAGAGCATCTGATGTGCCCAAACAGTGGAAACCCCCCAATTCTAACTCCAACCCTAACCCCAACACACCCCTAACCCTAATCTCAGCCCTAACCCTAGCCCTAACCCTAGCCTTAGCCCTAACCCTAGCCCTAGCGGGAAAATGGAAATAAATACATTTTCTTTTAATTTTATTATTTTTCCCTAACTAAGGGGGTGATAACGGGGAGTTTGATTTACTATTTATGGCGGTTTTTATTTTTTTGCAGCTGTCACACGCTAAAAGACGCTTTTTATTGTAAAAATAGTTTTTGCATCACCACATATTGAGAGCCTTAATTTTTCCATATTTCAACCCACAGAGTCATATGAGGTCTTATTTTTTGCGGGACGAGGTGACGTTTTTATTGGTATCATGTTCGGGCACGTGACATTTTTTGATCGCTTTTTATTCCAATTTTTGGGACGCAGAATGAACAAAAACCAGCGTTTCATGAATTTCTTTTGGGGGGTGCGTTTACTCCGTTCCGCGTGTGGTAAAATTGATAAAGCGGTTTTCTTCTTCGGGTCAGTACGGTTACAGCGATACCTCATTTATGCCTTTTTTTATGTTTTGGCGCTTTTATGCAATAAAACAATTTTATATAAAAAATAATTATTTTTGTATTGCTTTATTCTGCGAGCTATAACTTTTTTATTTTTTCTCTGATGATGCTGTGTGGTGGCTCGTTTTTTGCGGGACAAGATGACGTTTTCAGCGATACCTTGGATATTTATATGCGTCCTTTTGATCGCGCGTTATTGCACTTTTTGTTTGGCGGTATGATAATAAATGATTATTTTTTGCTTCGTTTTTTATTTTTATTTTTTAAGGGGTTCACTAAAGGGGTTAACTAAAGGGACAGTTTTAAAGGGCAGGTCAGTACGGACGCGGCGATACCAAATATGTGTATTTTTATTGGTTTTTTTTTATTTCCAAAAAATGAATTTATTAGGGAAGATTTTTTTTTTTTACATTTATTTAGCGATTTTTTTAAAATTATTTTTACACTTTTTTTTTTTTAACTTTATTAGGTTGTCCCAGGGGGGACATCACTGTCCTGTGACAGATCGCTGATCTGTCACATCACAGATCACTGTGACAGATCAGCAATCTGTCACAGGCAGTGTGCAGGTTTCCTCCTTGCCTGCGCTTTGCAGGCATGAGGAAGCCAGCTCCCTGCAGGCCCCCGAAGGTCCCCGTCGCCATCTTGGATCCGGAGACCTGCAGGGAAAGAGCCGCCCGCAGCAGCACTGCACATTGCACTGCTGTGGGGGGCTTAGGGAAGCACGGAGGGAGCCCCCTCCCTGCCGATGCTTCCCTTTAACCCCCGGTACACCGCGATCGTGTTTGATCGCGGTGTGCAAGGGGTTAACGTGTCGGGGCGGTCCGTGACCGCCCCTGACACATAGTGTCGGGTGTCAGCTGTGATAATCAGCTGACACCCGGCCGCGATCAGCGGCACTCACCACGTGGGTGCCGCTGATCGTGCTAGACGTACTATCCCGTCCATGGGCATAGGGTCCCGGGTCCCGTGGACGGGATAGTACATCTGATGTCAGAAAAGGGTTAAATAGTAAGTGACCTCCAGCTATTGGCTGGGGACACTTTAGAGGAACACGTGCTGCCCCTTTAAGAAAGAGGAAGTGTGCACGCACGCGCCCTAAGTACAGTGCCTGGAGACATGCTAGGAGTCCACGCACCCCAGGCATCAGTAGACCCGGAAGGAGCAGGACGGGAGCCTCGGCAGTGAGTACACTTGTATCTTTGCAGGGAGAGAGGGACTGCAGGCAGAGATGTGGGCTCTACAGGTGGCACCCAATATGAAGGTTTTAAATTTCAATAGGGCCATACATACAACTATATAAAATCATTTTATAAACTGAGATTTTTTTTTACCGAATAAAAAAATTGCATCATGCTCAATCACATACCATATAACGGCCAAACATTTTGGAAAACAGAGCTTACATAGGAGAACTAACTATGAGAGATACTAAAAAAAACAACACTTTGGTGCCTCTATAACTATTTTGCACATATGTTGTAAGCACTATGCTTGAATGATCCATTTTATTCCAGCGTATTTTCTTATGCACATGCAACGGACATTGCTGGTGAAGTAGGATCTGAATATGCACCCTGTTTTTTGTGTCCATGAGCTTTTGTAGCACTGTAGCGTTTTGCACATTTTTATAAAGTGACCTTAGCCATCACTACCTGATCCTTAAGTGTATATTTGTATGTACTGTTATTTACATGGTATATGTTTAATAAAATTTGTATATTTTTAATATTAATATGGACTCTTTACTCCTATGTTGTCTTCTGGTCGTCATGATTGTATTCATGAGTGTCCTATAGGGTGCCTGTATTATCCTATTATGGCTACTGGTTGGTTTGGCATCCCAATTGTTACTTTGCCTTTTTTGGTCTGTATTTATTATTTATTCTTCATGCTATTGCTGAAGTCTGCTTTGCACTCTACTTTTTTCCCATATGGAATGAATGGAGAGAAGGAGCGTATGCTTGATCTCTGCTCCATTCAGATGGAGCTCGTTAAAGCCCAGTTTCTGGATGAGTAGGGTCCTGACATTGTGAGCCCCAGCAATTGGGAAGTTCAAAACTTGGGAAATTCTAGGAATGTAACCAGCACCCGGAACTACGTAACTATTAACTCTGCGGCAGAACATGAAGACATGATCCTGAACTGTTACTGTGAGGGGTATGGCGATACAATTGAAAGCAATGATGAACGAGGGAGCGTGATACTCCCTCTCCTATCGTTCCCCCTCTGCTTCTGACATCACTGACGCAGAAACTGACAGCAGGAATAATGATGTCACTACATGGCGCCAGCTGGGCTCAAATGTGCGGGCGCTCAGAGCACTCACTGGAGAGACCGGAGCAGTGGGGGGACAAGGAGAAGAGTGCATTATACTATATAGAGGCCTATGGGGAGTGCATTATACTATATGAATCCTATGGGGAGTGCATAATACTATATAGAGGCCTATGGGGAGTGCATTATACTATATGAAGGCCTATGGGGAGTGCATAATACTATACAGAGGCCTATGGGGAGCGTATTATGCTATATAGAGGCCTATGGAGAGTGCGTAATACTATACAGAGGCCTTTGGTGACTGCATTATACTATATAGAGGACTATGGGGAGTGCATTATACTATATAGAGGTCTATGGGGAGTGCATTATTATTATACCATCATCACACATCACACAGTGAGGGGGCCATCGTACAGTGTGGAAGATAATGCGGACTCTTTGTATAGTGTGTGGCCCATTATGTGTGTATATATATATGTATATATATATATATATACAAGAGAAAAATGGAACAGCACAATCCAAATTCTTCAGGTGCATAGGCCTCCCAAGCAATTATCTCAAAGCCAAAATTCACATATGAAAAAACTGAAGGCAACATTCCTTTTCAAAGAAAAAAAAATGTGGTTTTATTTCAAACCCACATGGTTGTCGATGTTTCGGCTCACGCAGAGCCTTTATCAAGCCATATACATAGCCATATACATATATGTTGTGGCATGGCACTGTTCATGTGATGGATGTATGTGTGTGTATCGCAGAGGTAGATGGCCCTGTAATGGAAGCCTGGGCTTGTTTTGCTCAGCAGATCTACTGCTGAGGGTTTTTGCTACACATTGGGAGGCTTCCAGGTGACTTGGAGAGATGGGTGGGTCCAGTCACCTACATACCCACCCAAGGGGTGTGTGTCTTAATACCCAAGATGAAGCCTGTATGTGGTTGTGTATGTTTAACGACCTGTGGTGATGTCATGATCACCTAACCAGTGCATGTAATGTTACCTCACGTGTGGGTGTGGTTAAGGCTACCTAATGGAGCCTGTGTGTTTGAGCACATGGTGCAGTGCTGGCTAGGCTGAGCCAGAGGAAGGAGGCCTGTGAGACACCTCTGGAGTGGACGGTCTGAAACCGTGAGTGATACTGACCGGGCGGGTGAGAGGCATTGTGGGATACCTCTGAGGATAAGAGGCATCCGGGAACCTGTGTGGCCGACGCTAACAGGTAACAGAGAGGAATCCGTGTTATGCTGAACGGGGACAGTGAAAGACTGTGTTTAGGCTATAGAGCTTGCGTGCTGGATATGGCACAGCCTGTGTGTCCACTGGTCTGAGGTAACAAAGCCCTGTTTATGAACATTGTTATTTTTGTTTTTCCGGATCTAAAGGCTGACTTACTCTGTGTTTATGCTGCTGGGGATATGGAGCAATAAACCCAGGTGAACTTTTAAGAAAAATTAAGTCCTCCTATATGTTATATTGATGCCAAGCAAGTACACCTCAAGCCGCTAGTGATCGCTACGTCACAATTGGTGGAGAATGCTAAGGGCGCTTTTGGAGCCTTGTTGCTAGGGGCAACAGACGAGGTCTACAAACTCGGTTGCTGGGGGTGTCGTAGCTGTTTTTGTTCTGACCAAGCGTCAGATCTTTCCAGATCACCAGTGAGGCCGGATTGAGAGGTTTTGTCGCCCTTCTGATGACAAGCGCTTGGAGACAAAGGACTCAACACACACGGGCCGTGGTCAAATCACTTTATCTGACGTAATGAAATATAAGACATGTTTTTATACCATTTACAGCAATATGTGACTCAATATGTGGAGCTCATTTGGCCCCCACCATCACCTCAGGGTCGTATCTTGTTTACAATATAGCCAGAACATGTTGTTGAGAATAAATATGATAAGTATAGTTTCCTTGAACACGGAGACTAGTAGTCTACATGAGAATAATTTCTAGCAGTAATAAGGCAAAAGGCAATTGAAGTCTTAAAGGCATTTAAAGGGATATAAAAGCAAACCATTAACTCTTTTATATCAGGGGCAACGGATGAGGTCTGCAAACTCGGTTGCTAGGGGCAACGGACAAGGTCTGCAAACTCGGTTGCTAGGGGCAACGGTCCACTAAGCACGCATGGAGGTGATTGCTGTGGCTCCATGGGGTCACAAGGATTTTTTTTCTTCTTCTTCTCCAAGTCAGCTTGCTGTGGCTTGGCGGGGCCACGAAGGTGACAAGCGTCTGGCTGTAAGGGACTTGCGGGAGCTGCAGTTGCAAGTTGCAGCAATAGGTTTTGCCGCAGCAGGAGCTGCAGTAGCACCTGTAGGAGCCTTGCTGTGAGGAACTGTGGGGCAGATAGAATGCCATGCACAGGCAGTGAGTGGCCTGTAGAGGGACATGGGGAATCCACAGCATGCACCTAAAAAGGGGATGGAGTCCCAAAAGGGGGCTGTGACCCAAACAGGGGTGGAGTCCCAGAGGGAGGAGGTGTCCCAAAAGGGGATAGTGGCCCAAAAAGGGGCGGACCTTTCAGAAGGGGCGGCACAGGTTACAGGTTACCTCAGTGGACATGTCTCGGGAACAGCGGAGTTTGTGTCTTACCTATTCTGAGTGTGGCATAGACTTTCCATGTGAAGATAGGCCACAGGTGTGTACTGTGATGTTACACCGTGAAAAAGTCTCTGGACAGCTGGACTCAAAGAGTCAAGTGACTCTGACGGGAACTCCTCTCGTTCTCTGCCTAACCGAGAAATAGATCAAGGTTCGCTGCATCCATGGGGTCACTGTGGACTATACTGTGGACAGAGTGATGATTGATATGTCCAAAAGTGTCGAGTGCCAAGATGACGGTATAACACTCAACTTATTGTACCCCTTTGAGAGGGGCTGGGACTTTGTGTTCTTTGAAGATCTATGGGAAGTTGATGTAGGGTGGGGTTGCTCAGAGGAGAGACAGAACGGTCGTATGGAAGCCCCACTACAGCAGGAGGCTGTGGGGGTTCCTGTTAATGGGATGTATAAGGAGGAGGTAGTGCCACATAAAGGCGATAGTCCAGAGTTCGTGGTGACCAGAAGAAAGTATGGGTCTGACCAACTCGGGGACTTAGCTGGAGTGACCAAACCTGTGACCATGGGAAATGGGGTACCTCCAGGAAAGGGGTCCAACAACTGTTTGTGTGGGGACTTGCTATTCCAGGATGACAGGGTGAGTGGGGGTGACTCCTATTCAGACTGTGACTCGAACACAAGGGAAAGAATGTGTAGTAAGGAGGTCACTCTGTCTCTGACAAACCCAAGCACAGAGGTAGTTGGTGACGGGCTGGGGTTAAAACAGACCTGTAACAGACCTACATCTGTGATGCCAAGAAAGGGTGAAATGGCTCCCTATGGTGAAGGCCCAATAGTAAATGAGGTTGAAGATGAAGGAAGAGGTGGAACTCTGAAGAGGTAGAGTATGGGTGGGCAAGATGGCCCATCTGAAAACATAATCAAGGAAGTTGTGGCACGACACTTGTTGGCCAAAAAAGAGCAGGATCACGCAATAGAGATGCTTAAAGAGACTGTAAAAGAGCATGTCGAACAAGAAAGGGTCTTAAGACAAGCAGCTGAGCACAGAGTGGATGAGCTGGAGAAGGAAGTCTCTGAGCTCAGAGGTCACCTGTTAACGTGTCAAACCGAGAACAAGGCCATATTGAAAGATATGGAGTTGCTCAGAGAGGCCCAAGAGAAGCATCAGCAGGAGCTTCTCCAGAGAGAGGATGAGCGTCGCTGCCTGGCAGAGGAGTGGGATAAAGTTCTCCAAGAGCTCAAGATAGAGAAGGAGGCTAATGCCCAGCTCCAGAAATACACAAATGATCGGGAAATCGAACTGTCGCACTCTCTCGGTCTGATCACCATGATGGAGAGTGAGCTGGAGAGGCTAACCAAAGAAGGGGCCTCCACGGAGGAAGGAAACCAGCAAGGGAAGTGCCACACAGATGGTCACACAAAGGAGGTCGACGTCTTGGAAAACTGCACTGACGCTCAGGACAAGGAGGTCCAACAGTATGTCCAATAAGGTGAGACTTCGGTTTTCAAGTGTGTGACAGAGGTACCCGAAGACATGCCAGAAGCGTGTGCCAGTGAGGATGTGCATGAGGCCTTTAGAAAGGCAATAGAAGAATGTAGTGTGAACTGGGCACCAGAGATGAAACAGTTGGTCATACTGTCGAATAGGGAAGTCACAGTGAAGTGGGTGGCTGTCCTGAGGGATATGCATCTACAATGCCTCCGCACGAAGCAGATGATCCAGTTGAGGAATAAAGAAGACGCTCGATGTCTAGAGCGTGCGAGGAAAGTTCAAAGTCAGTGGGGCATTGCAGAAGACATCATTCAAGTGCCCAGAGGTCTGGTGAGGAAAGTCATCGGAAGGTTTGGGAAAGTGATGCAGGAGATGGTGAATAGGTCTGGTGTGATGAGAGTAAGGATTCCGATTGATGACAAAGCCCAGGACGTGGGTGAAGATGGAATGGTTCCATTCCTCGTTGCTGGATCCATGGAGAGCCTTGGCAATATCCGGATGCTCCTGGAGTATCGTGTGGCCTACCTGAAAGAAGTAGTGCAGCTAAGACTTGAGAGGGGGCAGACCAACAGAGAGCTGCAGGAAATGTGAAGAAGATGGCCGCCACCTTCAACTCGCGGTATAGAGAGGCGAAGAGGTTTGCATAAGACTGGAAGTCCTCAAGCTGGAGCTAATAGAGGACATAGGGAAAGATGAAAGGACTGCTCTCGGGGCAATAAAGACCATGGAAGAAATGGCCAGCAGAGAGATAACAGAAGGTGGCCTGATAGAAGAGGAAGAAGTAGTGATGCCTCAGTTAGCTCAGGGCTGAGTGACCTAGGCGGGAGACCCTGTAGCAAATGTGGTGACAGTCAGTCCAGACAAGAGTTATGTGTGCAAGGGAATCGCGACACCATGCTGATGGCCGGGGATGCGGGTGATCTGACAAGGAGGCATCTCTATCAAAGAACGAGACGGAGTCGGATGACGGACGCCTATAAAAGGGTTCAGTAGCAGGGCCCGACTTTGACAGATGGTTTGACTGGCAGAGACGACCGAGAAGGATCTAAGGATCTCTGGTCGGATAATAGAAAGTGCCAAGCCCCACAGCTTTAGGCAGAGGGGGAATATGTGGCATGGCGACTGGTCATGTGATTGATGGGCGGTATGTATCACAGGTGGGTGGCCCTGTGATGGAAGCCTGGGCGTGTTTTGCTCAGCAGATCTACTGCTGAGGGTTTTTGCTATACAATGGGAGGTTTCCAGGTGACTTGGAGAGATGGGTGGGTCCAGTCACCTACATACCCACCCAAGGGGTGTGTGTCTTAATACCCAAGATGAAGCCTGTATGTGGTTGTGTATGTTTAATGACCTGTGGTGATGTCATGATCACCTGACCAGTGCACGTGATGTTACCTCAACTGTGGGTGTAGTTAAGGCTACCTAATGGAGCCTGTGTGTTTGAGCACATGGTGCAGTGCTGGCTAGAGGACCCTGACGAAGGAGAATTCATCTGAAACGCGCGTCGGGGAGACACGTGGACCGCCCGGCCATTCTGCTTTTCCCACTCTGAGGTATGCTCTGCTCTGGTACTGCTCACTCCTATGTGGGTGGGTGGGTTAATTGTTATATGTAGTGGTGGACATTTCATTGCAGCCTCTGGCAGATTATACTGCCTATGTATGCACGACTAGTCACATTTGTGATTTAGTTACAATATATATATATAACAAATATTTGTTTATTTGCTAATTAGCATGGACATACATAAATATTAAGGGATCTTGCTTACAACATATTTTCCCTGCACATTCTGAGGCTGTTAGGCTATTTTTGCCCATAGTGGAGTTGGTAATGATGCCATTTTGATTCACAGATTAATGTGTATATAGAGATATTTATGGCCAGGGGAATGCCACGTATCCTCTTGCACTGCAGCACTTTGTCTTTTCTGTACACATGTTCCCCATATCCCGTTCTGTGTAATTCCCTGAATAAAGTATATATTATTTTTTGATATTTGGATTTATTGGTCGTAATTTATGTGGTTCTCACATCCCCATGCTAGATATTATGCACGACTGATCCTATGATTATCCAAAATTATCGGCATTTAAGATACAGAATGCTGCTTTATACCTTTGCCTGCTTTCTTTATTCCCTATGAGGAGAGCGCCTGGTGATCGTGTGGTACCCCTGCACCTTTCTGGCCGCTACAGTTCCCCTGTAGTCCTCATTTCATGTGTATTCCTTGCCACCCATCTGTTCTGCCTCTGTCTCTGTTCCATTGCTGTCCTCCTTGCCTGCCTCTGCCTCGCCTTGTCTGTGTTTTCCCCCCAGTGTCTTCCCTGTCTGTCGCCTGTGTATAAGCCTCTCCGCCTGTCTCCTTGCCTCCTTGAGTTCTCCGTCCTCTATCCGTCCGTTGTCATTCCTGCCCTGGGAATTTCCTCATCAAACTCCCTTCGCTCTCCATACCCTCCCCTGGTGCCTCTTGTTCCTCCTTCCCAGTCCAGGAACCCCTGCTCTAGTTCCCTAGGTTCTTTCTGTCTTCCATAGCCTTATTGTCCTTCAAGCCGTCCCTCTTGGCACCGGCTGTCGCGCTTCTGTCCCCTGTGGTCCTGCCCCAAATGATCCCTGTATAGGGGTCGGTCTTCACCTGGCGTACTCTGCCCAGGGGCTCCAGATCCGCGATCCAGAGGGTCCACTCTCGGACGTAGCCTGCTCCTAAACGTCACAGTATCACCAGGCCATGGACCCCGCCGGTGCCGCGGCTGCTACACAGAAGGAACTGCTTTTCTTACGAGAGAATCAGACCCGGATAATGTCCTTCATGAAATCCATGGACACCCGGCTCTCCGCCCTGCAAACCACTGACCCAGGGGATGCTCCTCTCTTAGCGAGCCTCCAACAGGAGCTCACGCAGCAGCGCAATGCCCAATTTCACATTTTGGGTTATATGGCGTCCGTTGACGATCGACGGCTTGCATTGCAGTCCTCTGCGGCCGCTTCGACCCAAGCCCGGGACGCTGTTTCATCTCCGCCCCCTCGCCTGGGAAAGCCTCCCAGGTATAGCGGGGACCCTAAGTTATGTAGGGTTTTTTTAAACCAGTGCAGACTGCGCTTTGAGCTTCTGCCCCAACAATATCCCACGGATCGCGCCAAAGTGGCGTTTATAGTGTCCCATCTCGAGGGAGAGGCGCTGGCTTGGGTGAATCCTTTATGGGAGAGGTATGACCCCGTGGTTTCCAGTATTCTGAATTTTTTGGAAACATTCCGCAAGGTATTTGATGAACCCGGGCACATAGCTTCCACTACGGAGGCCCTTTTTAACCTTCGCCAGGGATCCCTTACGGTAGGGCAATACGCCATCCTGTTATGATTGAGTCACCGTAGGAGGCAAAAACAGAAATGCTAGTTAAGTCCAGAAAACCAGAGAAGTTGGCAACTATCAGATTGCAGACCCCTGAACCTGTCAACACAACTAGCAGTAGCCGTGGGGGGTTCCTACGATGACCTAGACCCCTCGATCACAGCCGGAGAGATACATAGGTCTAAAGAAGGAAAGGGGAAATCTAACTGCCCCAGAGCAGACCCCAAAGCAATAGGCAGCCCCCCACATATAATGACGGTGAAGCAAGATGAAAACACTTACACAGACAGAAAGACAGACTGAGCAAAGACGGGGCCCAAAAACTACCTAGATAGGAACGGATAGGAAGGCTGCTGTCTGCAATCTGCCAAAACCCTATCAGAGACAAAAGCCAACAAGCTGATATAAAAATGGCCCTGAAGCAACTAAGCTTCAAAAACTAAATCAGCACTCAGGTACTTTCTGAAGACAGAGCTAACGGAACACTGCACACTCCAGCAGGGAGTGGCAGAATCCAAAAAGCAAGAAAAACAAAAACAAATCTTAAATGCAAAAAGGCAAAACAGAAAACTTAGCTTTAGGAGAGCAGGAATCAGACTGGTGTCCAAGAGTCCACAGAGAAATCACCCGCAGGCCAGAAAGGGCGTAGGCTGCCTTAAATCCAGTCAGTGCCTCCACTCAGCCAATCGTCTTCATTAGTCCCAGGTGCCTGATAATCAGGCTCACTACCTTCCTTCACTAGAATAGGGAGTTCACCAGGCCTCAGTGACGGAGGGGAAAATGAACTCACAACAGTACCCCCCCCTTGAGGAGGGGTCACCGAACCCTCAACAACGCTACCAGGGCGATCAGGGTGAGCCCGATGAAAGGCACGCACCAATCTTTTGGCATGAATATCAGAGGCAGAGACCCAGGAATTATCCTCCTGACCATAACCCTTCTACTTAACCAAATACTGGAGTCTCCGTCTAGCCAGACGGGAATCCAGAATTTTCTCTACCTCATATTCCAAGTTACCTTCAACCAATACAGGGTCCGGAGGTGCCACCTCAGGCACAACTGGCTCAACAAACCTCTTCAACAAGGACTTATGGAACACATTATGGATCTTAAATGTGGCAGGAAGAGCCAAACGAAAAGAGACCGGATTAATAATCTCCAAAATCTTGTAAGGTCCAATAAATCTAGGCTTAAACTTAGGAGAAGCCACCTTCATAGCAATATTTTTTGATGATAACCACACCATATCACCAATCTTAAACTGGGGACCAATGGTCCTATGTCGATTGGAAAACCGCTGGGCCTTTTCCTGGGAGAAAGATAACTTATCCACCACTTGGTCCCAGATCTGGTGCATTCTCTCCACCACAGTGTCAACACCTGGGCAGGCAGAGGGCTCCACCTGCCCTGAAGAAAATCGAGGATGAAACCCAAAGTTACAAAAAAAAGGTGACATCAAAGTGGCAGAACTAGCTCTATTATTTAAAGCAAATTCGGCCTAGGGCAAAAATGAAACCCAATCATCCTGATCAGCGGAAATAAAACATCTCAAATACGACTCCAAGGTCTGGTTTGTTCTCTCTGTCTGCCCATTGGTCTGAGGGTGAAAAGCAGAGAAGGACAACTGAATTCCCAACTTGGAACAGAACGTCCTCCAAAATTTAGACACAAATTGAACTCCTCTGTCAGATACAATATTCTCAGGAATCCCGTGCAAGCGAACCACCTGTTGCAAAAACAGGGGTACCAACTCAGAGGAAGATGGCAACTTAGGGAGTGGTACAAGATGAACCATCTTAGAGAACCTATCACAAATCACCCAAATAACAGTCATTCTTTGAGAGACCGGCATATCAGAGATGAAATCCATTGAAATATGGGTCCATGGCCTCCTGGGGACCGGCAAAGGCATCAACAACCCACTAGAGCGAGAACAAGATTTAGACCGGGAGCAAGTCCCACAGGACTGCACAAAATTCCTGACATCATGAGACAAGGTGGGCCACCAAAAAGAGCGACTCACCAGATCTCTAGTACCAAAAATACCTGGATGACCAGCCAATGCAGAGCAATGAACTTCAGACATCACTCTCTTCTTCCACTGGTCAGGAACATACAACTTTCCACTGGGGCAACGCTCAGGTTTGTCCTCCTGGAACTCTTGCAGAGCAAGTCTCAAATCGGGCGAGATGGCAGAAAGAACTACCCCTTTGCCTAAGATGGTAGCAGGCTTGGTCACCATAGGAGAATCAGCAAAGAAACTCCTAGAGAGGGCGTCTGCCTTGACATTCTTAGTTCCAGGAAGGAAAGAGACCACAAAATCAAAACGTGTAAAAAACAAGGCCCACCTAGCCTGTCTAGGGTTCAAGCGTTTAGCCGACTCTAGGTAAATCAAATTTTTGTGGTCAGTGAGGACCACAACTTGATGTTTGGCTCCCTCCAATCAATGTCTCCACTCCTCAAATGCCCATTTCATGGCCAACAGTTCCCGATTCCCCACATCATAGTTACGTTCAGATGAAGAGAACTTTTGGGAAAAGAAAGCACAGGGATTCATTTTAGATGTTACCGGATCCTTTTGGGACAACACCGCTCCTGCACCAATCTCAGAAGCATCCACCTCTACCTGAAACGGGAGTGAGACATCAGGCTGCCGCAGAACCGGGGCGGAGGTAAATCTACGCTTCAGCTCCTGAAAGGAAGCAACCGCCTCCGGAGACCAATTCAACACATCCGCACCCTTCCTGGTCAGGTCAGTCAATGGTTTGGCAATACTAGAAAATTTTGCTATAAATTTCCGATAAAAATTAGCAAAACCCAAAAACTTCTGAAGGGCCTTCAAAGAAGTGGGCTGAACCCAATCATAAATGGCCTGTACCTTGGCCGGGTCCATTTCAATAGTTGACGGAGACAAAATAAATCCCAAAAAAGAAATCCTCTGTACTCCAAAAAGGCATTTTGATCCTTTGACATACAGAGAATTCTCTCTCAAGATCCGGAACACAGTCCGAATATGTTCCACATGAGCATCCCAATCCTTGGAGAAGATCAAAATATCGTCCAAATAGATAATCAAAAATTTATCAACAAAGTCTCGGAAAATATCGTTCATGAAGCACTGGAAGACAGAAGGGGCATTAGTGAGCCCAAAAGGCATCACCAGGTACTCAAAATGTCCCTCCGGAGTATTAAACGCCATCTTCCATTCATCCCCCCTGCTTAATGCGGATAAGATTATACGCCCCCGTTAGGTCAAGCTTGATAAACCAGCAAGCACCTCTGACTCTAGAGAATAGATCCGAAATCGGGGGTAACGGATACTGATATTTAATAGTATTTTTATTGAGGGCACGATAATCAATACAAGGCCTCAAAGAACCATCCTTCTTGGCCACAAAAAAAAAACTGGCACCTAAGGGTGAAGAGGATGGTCTAATATGACCCTTCTCCAACGCCTCCTTAATATAGGACCGCATAGCCTCGTGCTCGGGTACAGATAAATTGAAGAGCCGACCCTTAGGAAATTTACACCCCGGGCTTAGTTCAATTGCACAGTCATAACTCCTATGAGGAGGCAAGGACGCAGACTCATTCTCACTAAATACATCATAGAAGTCCGCCAAATAGTCAGGAACCTCATGCGATTGAGGAGAGGTGGAAAAAAACGGAGCCTCACTAAAGGTACACCGGCAACCCCAACTCACCACAGACACAGACTTCCAATCCAAAACTGGATTATGAATCTGCAACCAGGGAAACCCCAGAACAACAGCATCATGCATACCATGCAACACCAAAAATCTGCAATTTTCTTGGTGGTCTGGGGCGACCCACATGACCAACTGGGTCCAAAACTGAGGTTTATTTTTAGCCAGAGGGGTAGCATCAATCCCCCTCAAAGGGATAGGCGTCTGCAGAGGTGTCAAAGGAAATCCTCAACGTTTAGCAAAATCCAAGTCCATTAGGTTTAGCGCTGCTCCCAAATCCACAAAAGCCTTGGCGGAAAATGTGGACATGGAACAGATCAGAGTAATCACCAAAAGAAACTTAGGCTGAACCCCACCAACAGAAAACGTGTGTGCAAAGCGTTTCTCACGTTTAGGACAAACAGAAATAATATGTGAGGCATCTCCACAGAAAAAACACAACTTATTACGCCTTCTGAATTCCTGACGTTGCGCCTTAGACAAAACTCTATCACTTTGCATAGGTTCAGACGTCTGTTCAACCGGTGGCAACACCTCTCGTGTAATCCTGCGTTCACGTAAACGCCGATCAACCTGAATGGCTAAAGACATAGAATCGTCCAGACCAGAGGAAACAGGAAATCCCACCATAGTATCTTTTACGGCTTCTGACAAACCCTTCTGAAAGAGAGCAGCCAAGGCACTATCATTCCAGGTAGTAAGGACCGCCCACTTTCGGAACTTTTGACAGTACAACTCTGCAGATTCTCGACCCTGGTTTAATGCTAACAGGGTCTTTTCAGCCTGATCAATAGCATTAGGTTCATCATACAGCAACCCCAAGGCTTGAAAAAATGCGTTCACATTAGTCAGAATAGGGTCATCTGGTTTCAAAGAAAACGCCCAATCCTGGGGATCGCCGCGCAGCAAAGAGATGACAATTTTAACCTGCTGCGCGGGGCTCCCCGATGAGTTAGGCTTCAAAGCAAAAAATAATTTACAATTATTTTTGAAACTCAAAAATTTAGATCGATCCCCAAAAAATACATCAGGTGTGGGGATCTTTGGTTCAACAGCATGTGAACGAGCAAGATAGGCGGAAATTCCTCGCACTTCAGCAGCGAGCTGCTCCACACGATCAGACACTTGCTTTATCTCCATTGAGAGAAAAAAAAATTCCCCCTACGGCCTCAGAGATATAGAGGAAAGAATATACACACCTTTTTTTTTTTTAAACACAATTCTTTCCTGCTATTGAGTACCCAAGGATCTGCGGTTTGGCGGGTGATTCTGTTATGATTGAGTCACCGTAGGAGGCAAAAACAGAAATGCTAGCTAAGTCCAGAAAACCAGAGAAGTTGGCAACTATCAGATTGCAGACCCCTGAACCTGTCAACACAACTAGCAGTAGCCGTGGGGGGTTCCTACGATGTCCTAGACCCCTCGATCACAGCCGGAGAGATACATAGGCCTAAAGAAGGAAAGGAGAAATCTAACTGCCCCAGAGCAGACCCCAAAGCAATAGGCAGCCCCCCACATATAATGACGGTGAAGCAAGATGAAAACACTTACACAGACAGAAAGACAGACTGAGCAAAGACGGGGCCCAAAAACTACCTAGATAGGAACAGATAGGAAGGCTGCTGTCTGCAATCTGCCAAAACCCTATCAGAGACAAAAGCCAACAAGCTGATATAAAAATGGCCCTGAAGCAACTAAGCTTCAAAAACTAAATCAGCACTCAGGTACTTTCTGAAGACAGAGCTAACGGAACACTGCACACTCCAGCAGGGAGTGGCAGAATCCAAAAAGCAAGAAAAACAAAAACAGATCTTAAATGCAAAAAGGCAAAACAGAAAACTTAGCTTTAGGAGAGCAGGAATCAGACTGGTGTCCAAGAGTCCACAGAGAAATCACCCGCAGGGCAGAAAGGGCGTAGGCTGCCTTAAATCCAGTCAGTGACTCCACTCAGTCAATCATCTTCATTAGTCCCAGGTGCCTGATAAGCAGGCTCACTACCTTCCTTCACTAGAATAGGGAGTTCACCAGGCCTCAGTGACGGAGGGGAAAATGAACTCACCACACCATCCGCTTTCGGACACTGTCTTCGGAGCTGGGGTGGAATAATGAAGCTCTTGTGGGTGCCTTCTGGAGAGGCCTTTCTGGTAAAATCAAGGACGAACTTGCCAGGCGAGACACTCCCACCACCCTGGAAGATCTCATATCTCTGGCTACTCGTATTGATCTGCATTTTTTTGAATGCGCCAGAGAGTCAGCCAGGGAGAAAAGGCCCTTTAGGTTGTATCAAGCTCCTATTCCGCGTTCTTCCGCACCTCCTATTAGCTCCGCTCCCGAGCCCATGCAGATAGGTCGTATCAAGCTGTCCGAGCAATGGCGCAGGGAGAGGATGACAAATGGACTCTGTTTGTACTACGGTGGAGCCAACCACTTCGTGCGCATCTGTCCTGAGAAACCGGGAAACGCCTCCACCTAGGCCGGGTAAGAGAGGACCTCCTAGGTGATCATAACTCCTCTCTACCACTTACTCTTTCAGCTCTGATTATTGCAGGTCGGGGGTGTAGATCTGTGGAGGCGTATGTGGACTCGGGCGCAGCAGGTAATTTCATTCGCCAAGAAGAAGTTGACAAACTCCAGATTCCGGTGGTCATCCTAAGAAACCCGCGTGCAATCACCTCCGTCGATGGCAAACCTCTACCCGAACTCATCACCACGGTTACCGCCGAAGTTGACCTGCAAATTGGTGCACTCCACCTCGAGAGAATAGCCTTTTACGTCCTGCCTCAATTGTCCCATGCTGTTCTCCTAGGGTTACCCTGGCTCAGGCTGCATGTGCCAGTTGTCGACTGGCGCTCAGGAGAGATCTTCCATTGGGGGCACTCCTGTCATGAACGCTGTCTCTGGGCCCTTGTTCGTCCTCACTCTCTGTCTAGGCCAGTCGATCTCCCGGGCCTTCCTGCACCATATCACGCATACGCCGATGTTTTCAGCAAGAAGGAAGCGGATTCTCTGCCACCGCATCGGTCCTATGACTGCTCTATCAACCTGATTCCCGGAGCCGCTCCTCCCAGAGGAAGAACGTATCCTCTCTCCCCAGCAGAGACCACGGCTATGACGGAATACATACAAGAAAACCTGGCCAAGGGGTTTATTCGGAAGTCCTCATCTCCTGCGGGTGTGGGTTTTTAATTTGTCTGGAAAAAGGATGGATCACTGCGAACATGCATTGATTACCGGGACCTGAACAACATCACCGTTAAGAATCGGTATCCGCTCCCGCTGATTCCTGAACTCTTCGACCGGTTGAGAGGGGCTCGGATCTTCACGAAGTTGGATCTGCGGGGAGCCTACAATCTGATCCGGATCTGCGCAGGGGATGAGTGGAAGACGGCCTTCAATACCCATGATGGGCATTATGAATATTTAGTCATGCCATTTGGCCTCTGCAATGCTCCGGCTGTGTTTCAGGAATTCGTTAATGAGGTTTTCCGGGATCTACTCTACTCCTGTGTGGTGGTGTGCTTAGATGATATTCTCATCTTCTCGCCCGATCTGTCCTCTCATCGGAGGAGCGTACGCATGGTCCTGCATCGCCTTCGAGAGAATCAATTCTATGCCAAAATTGAAAAATGCCTCTTTGAGCAAACGTTGTTACCCTTCTTGGGATATAACGTCACAGATTTCGGTCTGAAGATGGATACAGAGAAACTCTCTGCGGTACTCAAGTGGCCTCGTCCAGATGGTGTAAAAGCCATCCAGCGTTTCCTCGGATTCGCTAACTATTACCGACAATTTGTGCCTCATTTTTCTACAGTTACCAAACCCATCACGGCCCTGACCCGTAAAGGAACAAAGTCAAACAGCTGGTCTCCCGAAGCTGAAGACGCCTTCCTTGCTCTGAAACGTTCTTTTGCATCAGCACCAATCTTACATCGTCCGGTAGCCAGCAGGCCCTTCGTCCTAGAGGTGGATGCCTCCTCCACCGGAGCTGGGGCGGTTCTGTCCCAGCAGGCCTCATCTGGACGTCTGGTGCCTTGCGGTTTTTTTTTCTAAAACCTTTTCGCCTGCGGAGTGCAATTACTCCATTGGAGACCGGGAATTGCTAGCCATTAAGATGGCCTTGGCGGAGTGGCGATATTTACTCGAAGGGGCAGTAGACCCCTTCACCATCTTCACGGACCACAAGACTTTGGCCTACCTGCAGTCCACCCAAAGACTCAATTCTTTTCTCGTTTTGATTTTAAGCTTCACTTCCGACCTGGCAATAAGAACATCAAAGCGGATGCACTTTCCAGGTCTTTGCAGTCACCTGAGAGGGATGAAGATCCATCGTATATTATCGAGCCTGCTAAAGTTATCACCGTGGCTCCTGTGAATTTCTCTACTCCTCCGCCACGCAAAACCTTCCTTCCTCAAGACAAACGTTCGGAGGTGCTGCGCTGCGGGCATTCCTCCAAAGTTGCTGGGCACGTTGGGACTAAGAAGACCTTCTTGCAACTTTCCCGTTATTACTGGTGGCCCGCCCTTCGCTAGGATGTGATGGACTATGTAGCCTCCTGCACGACCTGTGCCCAGAACAAGGATTCTAGGACTCTGCCCTCCGGACTTCTTCACCCATTACCAGTTCCAGAAACTCCTTGGCAGCAAATTGCTATGGATTTTGTGACTGATCTACCCCGCTCAGCTGGATGTACCACCATCTTAGTTGTAGCAGATCGCTTCTCCAAGATGGCCCATTTCATTCCCTTACCCAGACTGCCGTCAGCCCCGAGGTTGGCCAAGATCTTCATCCACCAGATCTTCAGGCTGCATAGTCTTCCTCAGCGGATCGTGTCAGATCGGGGGTCCAGTTTACCTCTCGATTCTGGAGGGCTGTCTGTCGGCTTATGGGTACATCTCTCGACTTTTCCTCTGCATATCATCCTCAGACCAACGGGCAAGTGGAGCGGATTAATCAAGTGTTGACTACCTTCTTACGTCACTTTTCCAACGCCCATCAGGACAATTGGGTTTCTCTCCTACCTTGGGCTGAATTTGCGCATAATAATCATCCCAGCGAGTCAACCGCCAAGTCACCATTTTTTGTGGTAACAGGACAGAATCCTGGTATTCCGCTGCCCTTTTCCATGTCATCAGGAGTTCCCGCAGCAGATACTCTTTCCAAGGGATTTTCGCAAATTTGGAGGGAGACCAGGGAGGCACTCGAGAATGCCAGTGCCCGAATTAAGAGACATGCGGACAAGAGACGGAAGGACGTTCCTCCGAACCATCCTGGTGACAAAGTCTGGCTTTCAACCAAACATATCCGCCTGACAGTCCCTTCTTACAAGTTAAGTCCCCGATACATCGGGCCTTTTGAAGTGATTAGACGCATTAATGAAGTGGCTTATAATCTGAAGCTGCCTGCTTCGCTCCGGGTTCCTAACGCCTTCCATGTCTCGCTCCTGAAACCTGTGGTTCTGAATCGGTTCCAACCAGCTTCCACTGCCTCTCCTTCACCAATTGGCTCGGATGACGTCTTTGAAGTAAAAGACATTTTGGCCATGAAAAAAGTCAGGGGAAAAACTCTTTTTCTTATCGATTGGAGGGGTTTTGGTCCCGAGGAGAGGTCCTGGGAGCCTCAAGAGAATGTCAATGCCCCTCTTATCCTGGAAAGATTTCTGATCAATCTCAGAAGGAGAGGACGTAAGGAGGGGGCTACTGTGACATCGGCGGCCATGCCCGCCGATGCCCCTTCAGTGGCGGCGCCCGCCGCAGCATCCCCTCACCTGCACACCCCCGTCCGCGCGTGCCCGCTTTGCCTTCCGCCCTGCTGTGGGCACACGCAGCGGCCTTAGGTCACGGGCGAGCGTCCACCCGCTCTCTTCCTCTGGCAGTGGGCGTCGCTGAGAGGCAGGGCTGGGGGACGTACTTCCTGGCGCTAAGATATTTCAGGTGTCCTCCCTATGAGGAGGGCGCCTGGTGATCGTGTGGTACCCCTGCACCTTTCTCGCCACTACAGTTCCCCTGTAGTCCTCATTTCATGTGTATTCCTTGCCACCTGTCTGTTCCACCTCTGTCTCTGTTCCATTGCTGTCCTCCTTGCCTGCCTCTGCCTCGCCTTGTCTGCTTTCCCCCCAGTGTCTTCCCTGTCTGTCGCCTGTTTATGAGCCTCTCCGCCTGTCTCCTTGCCTCCTTGAGTTCTCCGTCCTCTATCTGTCCATTGTCATTCCTGCCCTGGGGATTTCCTCATCAAACTCCCTTCGCTCTCCATACCCTCCCCTGCTGCCTCTATTGTTCCTCCTTCCCAGCCCAGGAACTCCTGCTCTAGTTCCCTAAGTTCTGTCTGTCTTCCATAGCTTTATTGTCCTTTGAGCCGTCCCTCTTGGTGCCGGCTGTCGCGCTTCTGTCCCCTGTGGTCCTGCCCCAAACGATCCCTGTATAGGGGTCGGTCTTCACCTGGCGTGCTCGGCCCAGGGGCTCCAGATTCGCGATCCAGAGGGTCCACTCTCGGACGTAGCCTGCTCCTAAACGTCACAATGTCAGGCTCTTGCACTGATTTTGAACATAACCATACATGCCTGTGTGGCACCCCAGGAGTCCGGTTGCCACAGTGGCATTGCCTCCCTCACAGGGGGGTGATGACATGCCTGGAAGCAAGGAGGGGTTCCCTGACCAAATAACACTTACATCCAACACTTTTCCTGACTCCAGACCAGAAGTGGGAGCTCTAAACCCGGTTTCAGGGGAGCTTCTCTATTAGTTCTGGCCTGGAGGTGGAGTCAGTCAGTGTCTGGGACTGAGAGGGACAGAGTGAAGAGAGAAGAGAGAAGTGAAAGAGAACCTGGGGAGTGGAGCTGTGACCAAGCTCACCCCAGAGTACAGCGCTAGAAGCCAGAAGCCGGAGTCCGTGGCTGACGGGTATAACAGTCCCAGCAGCTAAATCCGGAGGGCAGGGGATTGCAGGTCTCCTGGCCCAGCAAACACCCGAAGGCACAGCAGCAGACCCTGGCCTGCACTTCAAACCGTGAGTAAAAGTGTGGAAACTGCACCCTGCTTTGTCCTCCAAGTTATTTACTGCATCACCTGCGTTGCACCACAACCACCACAACTCTGCTGCATCACCATTAGCCCCAGTGGTCCTTTTAAGCAGCATCGGCTATCACCTTTATTGCCGAACACCATGGGTGGCGTCACGAATTAATCCTCTATAAACTTTATTTCCCCCTTTAATCATCATTAGAGATGAGCGACTTTGCCTTTTTTAGGGTCGAGTCGGGTTTGATGAAACCCGACTTTCTCAAAAGTTGAGTTGAACGAAATCGATCGACTATCGGGAAAAGTCGGAGGTCCGACTGAAACACGTAACCCAGTGCATGTCAATGGGGAAGCAAAGTCGGCAGGGAGTGGAGGACACCTACATGCCGGACCGCTTTTTTAAAGTGCTCAAAATCTCTCTCCCCCGGATGCTGCACATGTCATCTCATTGCCCACAGTGTACGTCCTTGCGCATTGGCTGAAAAAAGTCACGTGCAAGCATTCTGTGAAATGCTCGAGTCGCTGACCGCATGGCCGACCTCACGCTATGGTCGGGTTTTGCTCGGCGAAACCCTACTTTGGCGAAAGTCGGCGACTGTTAAATCTATCCGGCCTGTTTCGCTCAACTCTAATCATCATTTTTCATTGGACGCCCAGGGCCACGGATGGGTCACTGCTGCCGTGACACATTCCCTTAAGAACTGGTCTGGTACTGAGTATCCCCACGGCCCTGGTGGGCGCTCCACCAGCTTCTGAAATGGACATAAAGTAGTTAAAAAAGGAAAGGACACAGGTAGTGTGCCATGCAAAATATTTTCCTCACGTCCCACTCCCACCCATTTCTTTAAATCACATTCTTTCAACTTAACTTCTGAACTCTTTTTATTACATTTTTTGCAAGACAAAAAAACAATAAAACTGCAATTTGATTTTTCTTTTATCTTTACATTGTCCATTCGGCATTATAATTGACATTGTCACCTTTATTCTGCAAGTCAGTATATGATTATGTTTTACTCCTTTTGCACAATAAAATTACTTTTTATAAAATATTTTTTTGTGTTGCTCTATTCTAAGAGTCGTAACCGTTCTATTCTCCGTTGACAGAGATGTTTGAGTGCTCAGGTTATTGCGTGATAAACTATCATTTCATTTGTACCATTTCTGGATCCAGTTCGTGGACTTTTTGTTAATTATTTAATGTAGAAAAAAACAACTTTGTGTTTTACATTTTTTTTTTACTTTCAATCATTTATGTTAACTTTTTCTTTTTCTTTTGAGCAGCACCATCTCGGCGACACTCGGACGGAGTGTGGCTAAGGGACACTCGGAAGGAGTGTGGGCCCCCTAGCTCGGCGACACTCGGACGCAGTGTGGGCCCCCTAGCTAGGCGACACTTGGACGGAGTGTGGGCCCCATAGTTAGGCGACACTCGGACGGAGTGTGGGCCCCCTAGATAGGTGGCACATGGAGTGTGGGTCCCCTAGCTAGGTGGTACTCGGACGGAGTGTGGTCCTCCTAGCTAGGCGACACTCGGATGGAGGGAGAGCTCCCTAGCTAGGCGACACTGGGGCAGAGTTTGGGCCCCCTATCTAGGCGACACTCGGACTGAGTGTGGGCCCTTTAGCTTGTCTACACTCGGACGGAGTGTGGGTCCCCTAGCCAGGCGACACTCGGACGGAGTGTGGGCCCCCTATCTAGGCGACACTCGGACGGAGTGTGGGCCCCCTATCTAGGCGACTCTTGGACGGAGTGTGGGCCCCCTAGCTAGGCAACACTCAGACGGAGTGTGGGTCCCCAAGCTAGGCGACACTCGGACGAAGTGTGAGCCCCCTAGCTAGGTGACACTTGGACGGAGTGTGGGCCCCCTAGATAGGCGACAATCGGACGGAGTGTGGGCCCCCTAGCTAGGCGACACTCGGACGGAGTGTGGGCCCCCTAGCTAGGCGACACTAGGACGGAGTGTGGGCCCCTAGCTAGGCGACACTCGGACGGAGTGTTGCTAGGGGACACTTGGACGGAGTGTGGGCCCTCTAGCTAGGCGACACTTGGAGGGAGTGTGGGCCCCATAGCTAGGCGACACTCTGATGGAGTGTGGGCCCCCTTGCTAGGCGACACTCGGACTGAGTGTGGGCCCCCTTGCTAGGGGACACTCGGACGGAGTGTGGGCCCCTAGCTAGGCGACACTCGGACGGAGTGTGGGCCCCCTAGCTAGGCGACACTCGGACGGAGTGTGGGCCCCCTAGCTAGGCGACACTAGGACGGAGTGTGGGCCCCCTAGCTAGGCGACACTCGGACGGAGTGTGGGCCCCCTAGCTAGGCGACACTCGGATGGAGTGTCGGCTCTCTAGCTAGGCGACACTCGGTCGGAGTGTGGGCCTCCTAGCTAGGCGACACTTGGACGGAGTGTGGCTAGGGGACACTCGGACGGAGTGTGGGCCCCCTAGCTAGGCGACACTCGGATGGAGTGTGGGCCCCCTAGCTAGGCGACACTCGGACGGAGTGTGGGACCCCTAGCTAGGCGGCACTTCGAGTGTGAGTCCCCTAGCTAGGTGATACTTGGACGGAGTGTGGACCCCCTAGCTAGGCCACAGTCAGACGGAGTGTGGGCCCCCTAGCTAGGTGACACTCAGACGGAGTGTGGGTCCCCAAGCTAGGCGACACTCGGACGAAGTGTGAGCCACCTAGCTAGGCAACACTCGGACGGAGTGTGGGCCCCCTAGCTAGGCGACACTCGGACGGAGTGTGGGCCCCCTAGCTAGGTGACACTCGGACGGAGTGTGGGCCCCCTAGCTAGGCGACACTCGGACGAAGTGTGGGCCCCCTAGCTAGGCGACACTCGGACGGAGTGTGGCTAGGGGACCTTGGACGGAGTGTGGGCCCTCTAGCTAGGTGACACTTGGACGGAGTGTGGGCCCCCTAGCTAGGCGACACTCTGACGGAGTGTGGGCCCCCTTGCTAGGCGACACTCGGACGGAGTGTGGGCCCCCTTCCTAGGTGACACTCGGACGGAGTGTGGGCCCCCTAGCTAGGCGACACTCGGACGGAGTGTGGGACCCCTAGCTAGGCGACACTCAGACGGAGTGTGGGCCCCCTAGCTAGGCGACACTTGGACGGAGTGTGGGCCCCCTAGCTAGGCGACACTTGGACGGAGTGTGGGCCCCCTAGCTAGGCGACACTCAGACGGAGTGTGGGCCCCCTAGCTAGGCGACACTTGGACGGAGTGTGGGCCCCCTAGCTAGGCGAAACTCGGACGGAGTGTGGGCCCCCTAGCTAGGCGACACTCGGACGGAGTGTGGGACCCCTAGTTAGGCGACACTCGGACGGAGTGTGGGCCCCCTAGATAGGTGGCACACGGAGTGTGGGCCCCCTAGCTAGGGGACACTCGGACGGAGTGTGGGCCCCCTTGCTAGGCGACACTCGGACGGAGTGTGGGCCCCCTAGCTAGGCGACACTCGGACGGAGTGTGGCTAGGGGGCACTTGGACGGAGTGTGGGCCCTCTAGCTAGGCAACACTTGGACGGAGTGTGGACCCCCTAGCTAGGCGACACTCTGATGGAGTGTGGGCCCCCTTGCTAGGCGACACTCGGACTGAGTGTGGGCCCCCTAGCTAGGCGACACTCTGATGGAGTGTGGGCCCCCTTGCTAGGCGACACTCGGACTGAGTGTGGGCCCCCTTCCTAGGCGACACTCGGACGGAGTGTGGGCCCCCTAGCTAGGCGACACTCGGACGGAGTGTGGGCCCCCTAGCTAGGCGACACTCGGACGGAGTGTGGGCCCCCTAGCTAGGCGACACTCGGACGGAGTGTGGGCCCCCTAGCTAGGCGACACTCGGACGGAGTGTGGGCCCCCTAGCTAGGCGACACTTGAACGGAGTGTGGCTAGGGGACACTTGGACGGAGTGTGGGCCCTCTAGCTAGGTGACACTTGGACGGAGTGTGGGCCCCCTAGCTAGGCGACACTCTGATGGAGTGTGGGCCCCCTTGCTAGGCGACACTCGGACGGAGTGTGGACCCCCTAGCTAGGTGACACTCGGACGGAGTGTGGGCCCCCTAGCTAGGCGACACTTGGACGGAGTGTAGGCCCCCTAGCTAGGCGACACTCGGACGGAGTGTTGGCTCTCTAGCTAGGTGGCACTTCGAGTGTGAGTCCCCTAGCTAGGTGATACTTGGACGGAGTGTGGACCCCCTAGCTAGGCCACAGTCAGACGGAGTGTGGGCCCCCTAGCTAGGTGACACTCAGACGGAGTGTGGGTCCCCAAGCTAGGCGACACTCGGACGAAGTGTGAGCCACCTAGCTAGGCAACACTCGGACGGAGTGTGGGCCCCCTAGCTAGGCGACACTCGGACGGAGTGTGGGCCCCCTAGCTAGGCGACACTCGGACGGAGTGTGGGCCCCCTAGCTAGGCGACATTCGGACGAAGTGTGGGCCCCCTAGCTAGGCGACACTCGGACGGAGTGTGGCTAGGGGACCTTGGACGGAGTGTGGGCCCTCTAGCTAGGTGACACTTGGACGGAGTGTGGGCCCCCTAGCTAGGCGACACTCTGACGGAGTGTGGGCCCCCTTGCTAGGCGACACTCGGACGGAGTGTGGGCCCCCTTCCTAGGTGACACTCGGACGGAGTGTGGGCCCCCTAGCTAGGCGACACTCGGACGGAGTGTGGGCCCCCTAGCTAGGCGACACTCAGACGGAGTGTGGGCCCCCTAGCTAGGCGACACTTGGACGGAGTGTGGGCCCCCTAGCTAGGCGACACTTGGACGGAGTGTGGGCCCCCTAGCTAGGCGACACTCAGACGGAGTGTGGGCCCCCTAGCTAGGCGACACTTGGACGGAGTGTGGGCCCCCTAGCTAGGCGAAACTCGGACGGAGTGTGGGCCCCCTAGCTAGGCGACACTCGGACGGAGTGTGGGACCCCTAGTTAGGCGACACTCGGACGGAGTGTGGGCCCCCTAGATAGGTGGCACACGGAGTGTGGGCCCCCTAGCTAGGGGACACTCGGACGGAGTGTGGGCCCCCTTGCTAGGCGACACTCGGACGGAGTGTGGCTAGGGGGCACTTGGACGGAGTGTGGGCCCTCTAGCTAGGCAACACTTGGACGGAGTGTGGACCCCCTAGCTAGGCGACACTCTGATGGAGTGTGGGCCCCCTTGCTAGGCGACACTCGGACTGAGTGTGGGCCCCCTAGCTAGGCGACACTCTGATGGAGTGTGGGCCCCCTTGCTAGGCGACACTCGGACTGAGTGTGGGCCCCATTCCTAGGCGACACTCGGACGGAATGTGGGCCCCCTAGCTAGGCGACACTCGGACGGAGTGTGGGCCCCTTAGCTAGGTGACACTCGGACGGAGTGTGGGCCCCCTAGCTAGGCGACACTTGGACGGAGTGTGGGCCCCCTAGCTAGGCGACACTCGGACGGAGTGTGGGCCCCCTAGCTAGGCGACACTCGGACGGAGTGTGGGCCCCCTAGCTAGGCGACACTTGAACGGAGTGTGGCTAGGGGACACTTGGACGGAGTGTGGGCCCTCTAGCTAGGTGACACTTGGACGGAGTGTGGGCCCCCTAGCTAGGCGACACTCTGATGGAGTGTGGGCCCCCTTGCTAGGCGACACTCGGACGGAGTGTGGACCCCCTAGCTAGGTGACACTCGGACGGAGTGTGGGCCCCCTAGCTAGGCGACACTTGGACGGAGTGTAGGCCCCCTAGCTAGGCGACACTCGGACGGAGTGTTGGCTCTCTAGCTAGGCGACACTCGGTCGGAATGTGGGCCCCCTAGCTAGGCGACACTCGGACGGAGTGTGGCTAGGGGACACTCGGACGGAGTGTGGGCCCCCTAGCTAGGCGAAACTCGGACGGAGTGTGGGCCTCCTAGCTAGGCTACACTTGGACGGAGTGTGGGCCCCCTAGTTAGGTGACACTCGGATGGAGTGTGGGCCCCCTAGATAGGTGGCACACGGAGTGTGGGCCCCCTAGCTAGGCGACACTCGGACGGAGTGTGGGCCCCCTAGCTAGGCGAAACTCGGACTGAGTTTGGGCCCCCTAGCTAGGCGACACTTGGACGGAGTGTGGGACCCCTAGTTAGGAGACACTCGGACGGAGTGTGGGCCCCCTAAATAGGTGGCACACGGAGTGTGGGCCCCCTAGCTAGGCGACACTCAGACGGAGTGTGGGCTGTTATGATTGAGTCACCGTAGGAGGCAAAAACAGAACTGCTAGCTAAGTCCAGAAAACCGGCGAAGTTGGCAGCTATCGGATTGCAGACCCCTGAACCTATCAACACAACTAGCAGTAGCCGTGGGGGGTTCCTACGATGCCCTAGACCCCTCGATCACAGCCGGAGAAATAACTAGGCCTAAAGAAAGAAAGGGGAAAACTAAACTGCCCCAGAGCAGACCCCAAAGCAATAGGCAGCCCCCAACATATAATGACGGTGAAGCAAGATGAAAACACTAACACAGACAGAAAGATAGACTGAGCAAAGACGGGGCCCAAACTACCTACATAGGAAAGGACAGGAAGGCTGCTGTCTGCAATCCGTGAAAAACCCTATGAAAATAAGAGCCAACAGACTGACAGTGAAAAAGGCCCTGAAGATGCTAGGCTTCAAAAAAGCTATGTCAGTACTCAGGAATATTCTGAAGACAGAGCTACAGGCAAAAGGAGATTCAGCTCACCCCAGCAGGGAATGGCAGAATCCAGAAAAGCAAGGAAAACAAAAACTAAACACTAATGCAAACAGGCAAAGCAGAAAAACTTAGCTTAGAGGAGCAGGAATCAGACTGGTGTCCTAGAAGTCCACAGAGAAATCACCCGCAGGGCAGAAGGGCGTCGGCAGCCTTATATCCAGTCCGTGACTCCACTCATCCAGTCATCCTCATCAGGCTCAGGTGCCTGATAATCAGGCTCATTACCTTCTTTCACCAGAATAGGGAGTTCACCAGACCTCAGTGACGAAGGGGAAAATGAACTCACAACAGTGGGCCCCCTAGCTAGGCGACACTCGGACGGAGTGTGGGCCCCCTAGCTAGGCGACACTCGGACGGAGTGTGGCTAGGGGGCACTTGGACGGAGTGTGGGCCCTCTAGCTAGGTGACACTTGGACGGAGTGTGGACCCCCTAGCTAGGCGACACTCTGATGGAGTGTGGGCCCCCTTGCCAGTCGACACTCGGACTGAGTGTGGGCCCCCTTCCTAGGCGACACTCGGACGGAGTGTGGGCCCCCTAGCTAGGTGACACTCTGACGGAGTGTGGGCCCCTTAGCTAGGCGACACTCGGACGGAGTGTGGGCCCCCTAGCTAGGCGACACTCGGATGGAGTGTGGGCCCCCTAGCTAGGCGACACTTGGACGGAGTGTGGGCCCCCTAGCTAGGCGACACTCGGACGGAATGTGGGCCCCCTAGCTAGGTGACACTTGGACGGAGTGTGGGCCCCCTAGCTACGCGACACTCGGACGGAGTGTCGGCTCTCTAGCTAGGCGAGACTCGGTCGGAGTGTGGGCCCCCTAACTAGGCGACACTCAGGCAGTGTGGCTAGGCGACACTCGGACGGAGTGTGGGCCCCCTAGCTAGGCGACACTCGGACGGAGTGTGGGCCCCCTAGATAGGCGGCACACGGAGTGTGGGTCCCCTAGCTAGGTTTTACTCGGACGGAGTGTGGTCTTCCTAGCTAGGCGACACTCGGATGGAGGGAGAGCCCCCTAGCTAGGCGACACTGGGACAGAGTGTGGGCCCCCTAGCTAGGTGACAATCGAACGGAGTGTGGTCCCCCTATCTAGGCGACACTTGGACGGAGTGTGGGCACTTTAGATAGTTGACACTCAGACGGAGTGTGAGCCCCCTAGCCAGGCGACACTCGGACGGAGTGTGGGCTCCCTAGCCAGGCGACACTCGGACGGAGTGTGGGCCCCCTAGCCAGGCGACACTCGGACGGAGTGTGGGCCCCCTATCTAGGCGACACTCGGACGGAGAGTGGGCCCCCTAGCTAGTCAACACTCAGACGGAGTGTGGGCCCCCTATCTAGGCGACACTTGGACGGAGTGTGGGCCCCCTAGCCAGGCGACACTCGGACGGAGTGTGGGCCCCCTATCTAGGCGACTCTCGGACGGAGTGTGGGCCCCCTATCTAGGCGACACTCGGACGGAGTGTGGGCCCCCTAGCTAGGCGACACTCGGACAAAGTGTGGGCCCCCTAGCTTGGCGACACTCGGACGGAGTGTGGGTGTAACGGGGTCTTCCAAGCTGGGGTACCTCTTCAGTACCACCCCGTGTTTTCGGAAGTCTGCTCTGCATTGGCTGGAGTCTGAATGAATGTCGCTGGCTGGAATTCCTCTGAGTGCATGGGCGCATATAAAAGATCACTGCTTCTCCATGTATTTCCAGTCTGACAACACTTTACTCACAGGACACAGAATATATCACACAGATACAGAGGGCCCGCCAATAGACAAGCGTCAGGCCAGAAATGCATTACAAAAGCCGCAGGTGGCCGGAGCCTGCGGAGGTTTACTGTGGGAATTACAAAGGTGGGGGGAGAGCGGACACTGCTGATACATTAGGGACATGCATCTCACATAGAACCTATTATGCATACATATAACTGCACAACATATTCTGGGTGCTGAGTGGTTCTGTAACACGGCTCCCCTTTTCAGCGACGCGATCGGCATACACAGTCTGATCCTCAACGAATCGGTTTGGGGATGACCGAAGTTTATGGGGTTGGTACAAGTTCCGTTTGTCGACTTAGTCCATCGGCGTTACCATTTTGTTGGCCGAGTCTGTAGTGGATGGTGAAGTCCAGAGGTTGTAGGGCTAAACTCCACCGCAGCAATCTGGTGTTGTCTCCAGAGACCCGATTAAGCCAGACTAGGGGATTATGGTCCGTTAGGAGGGAAAACTGTCATCCATACAAATATGGCTGCAACTTCTTGAGTGCCCATACTACCGCCAAGCACTCCTTCTCGATGGCCGCATAGCTTACTTCACGGGGCAGTAGTTTCCGACTCAGGTAAGCTACCGGGTGTTCTTGGCCATCCGGCCTGACTTAGCTCAGTACTGCCCCCAATCCAAACATAGAAGCATCTGTATGAACAAGGAAATGTGTAGTTGGATCGGGTGCGGCCAATACAGGGGTATTGATGAGGGCGTCCTTTAGTTGGCGGAAGGCTTCCTCACACTCTGAGGTCCAGGTTACCTGGCGGGGTTGGTTCTTACGGGTCAAATCAGTGAGGAGCTTGGCTACACTGCTGTAATTGGGAACGAATTTCCTGTAATACCCCGCTGTCCCTAGAAACGCCATGACCTGGGTTTTAGTGCGTGGCATGGGCCATTTGGCTATGGCCTCAATCTTGGCTGGTTCTGGTCGCTGTTTCCCACTTCCCACCCAATGCCCTAAATACTGAACCTCTGCTTTGCCCACGTGACACTTGTTTGGGTTCAGGGTGATTCCGGCCTGGTGGATCCTGTCCAATACTGTTTCTAGGTGATTTAGATGCTCTTCCCATGTCGCACTGTAGATGGCGATGTCGTCCAGGTAGGCACAAGCATAGTCCTGGAGACCATCCAGAAGCTGGTTAGCCAGCCTCTGGAAGGTCGCCGAGGCATTCTTCATCCCGAATGGCATAACTCGAAACTGGAATAAGCCGAACGGGGTGACAAATGCCGACTTGGGAATAGCGTCAGGACTAAGGGGAATCTGCCAGTAGCCTTTGCATAGATCGATGGTGGTCAAATACTTTGCCCCCGCCAGCCGGTCTAACAACTCATCTACACGCGGCATGGGGTATGCATCCGTCACTGTTTTCTCATTGAGCTTACGATAGTCTACACAAAACCGTGTAGTCCCATTCTTCTTGGGCACTAACACTACGGGGGATGCCCAGGGACTATCTGACTCTTCAATGACCCCTAAACGCAACATCTCTTGTATCTCTTGTCGCATCCCCTCTCGTACAGACTCAGGGACGCGGAAGGGGTTTTGTCGCAGGGGGGTCTGATCCTGGGTCTCAACCTTGTGTTGTGCCAGGCGAGTGTACCCCGGTCTCTCTGAAAACATCCTCTGTCGCAGCCTCAACAACGCCTCCGCCTGCTGTCTCTCCCGGGGGCCTAGGTCTTCACCCAAGTGCACCTGGTCCCATGTTTTAGACTGAGCCCTTTCCCCTAAAACATCCGGCAAGGGAAGTCCGGCTAAATCCTCTGCTTCAGGTGCACAGATGGCCACTACCTCTTCAGGGCGCTCCCGGTAGGGCTTCAGCATATTCACGTGGAACATGCGGATAACCCTGGGGTCGTCACAATCGGCGACATTATAGGCTGTGTCGGCTATTTTCCCCACTACCTGGTAGGGCCCCTGCCATGCAGCTTGAAACTTATTCTGCTTAGTGGGCTCTAACACCAGGACCTTCTGTCCTATTTCCAAGGTGCGCTCTCTGGCCCTCCGATCATACCATATGCGCTGGCGCCGCTGGGTCGCCTGCATGTTCTCACGTACAGCCTGAGTCAGCTCCTGTAGGCAGTCCCGGAATTCCAGCACATAGGGTACAATAGGTACCCCTTCTATGAGGCCCTCCCCTTCCCAGTGTTCCAGCACTAAGTCTAGGGGTCCCCTTACCCGTCTTCCGTATACCAGCTCGAACGGGGAGAACCCCGTGGATTCTTGGGGCATCTCCCGATAGGCAAACAGGAGGTGTGGCAAGAATTTCTTCCAGTCCCTGTAGGTCCTGGTAAAAGTCCCAATGAGCTGTTTTAATGTCCCGTTAAAGCGTTCACACAACCCATTGGTTTGCGGGTGGTACGGGGCGCTTCTAATGGACTTTACGCCGCACACCTTCCACAGTTGGTTGGTCACCTCTGCTGTAAACTGGGTACCCTGGTCCGAGATAATCTCGCGGGGAAATCCAACCCGTGAGAAAACCTGGAGCAGGGCGGCCGCCACCGTCTCTGCCAGTATGTTAGGTAACGCAACCGCCAGATCTTTTAATGTAGTCCTCTTTAACTACTGGTAGTTATTTTCCATTCATTCCTTTCCTCCTGTAGAAGGGGTGTTACAGAACAGAATAGGCGGTTTTATTCTTCGGGTCAGTACGATTACAGCGATACTTCATTTATGTCTTTTTTTATGTTTTGGCGCTTTTATGCAATGAAAGCAATTATATATAAAAAATAATTATTTTTGCATTGCTTTATTCTGAGAGCTATAACTTATTTTTTCGCTGATGATACTGTATGGTGGCTCATTTTTTGTGGGAAAAGATGACGTTTTCAGCGATACAATGGTTATTTATATCCGTCTTTTTGATTGCATATTATTGCACTTTATGTTCGGCGGTATGATGATAAAGCATTGTTTTTTGCTTTGTTTTTATTTTTGAAGGGGATCACTAAAAGGGTTAACTAGTGGGACAGTTTTATCGGGCGGGTCGTTACGGACGCGGCGATACTAAATATGTGTACTTTAATTGTTTGTTTTTTTATTTCCAAAAATTGAATTTATTGGGGAATATATATATTTTTTTAATTTATTTAGTGATTTTTTATAAATTATTTTTACACGTATTTTTTTTTTCATTTTAATTTATTGTCCCGGGGGGGGGGGGGGGACATTACTGTAATGTGTCAGATCCCTGATCTGACAGTTTGGACAGCACTCTGTCAAATCAGCGATCTGACAGGCGCTGCACAGGCTTGCTCAATGCCTGCTGAGACGCCTACCTGCAGGCCCCCCGCAGGCTCCCTCAGCCATATTGGATCCGAGGGCCTGCAGGGAGGAAGGCCCTCGGAACAGCGCAATCACATCGCGCTGTTTCGATGGTCCATGGAAGCACGCAGGGAGCCACCTGCCTGCCGATGCTTCCCTAATCCCCTGGTACACTGCGATCATGTTTGATCGCAGTGTGCCAGGGGTTAACGTGTCGGGGGCGGTCCGTGACAGCCCCTGACACATAGTGCCGGGTGTCAGCTGTGATAATCAGCTGACACCCCACCAGCGATCAGCGGCGTCCCCCCCTCAGGAGGGCCGCTGATCGCTTAGACGTACTATCCCGTCCCCGGTCATACGGGCCCGGGTACCGTGGACGGAATAGTACGTCTGATGTCAGAAAGGGGTTTAGGACTGTTTACCTTTCTGTTGTGGGTTTCATGGTTTATGAAGCAAATAAACCCACATGAACGTTGAAGAGAATGTGCCTCCTGTATCCTCCTACGCAGCTGAGTGCAAACCTTACAACCCCCTATAATGTATATATGTTACCCAGGTATATAGCGAGGTGTACAGTATATATACATTACAGGGGTACACAGCAGGGTGTGTATATATTACTCAGGTATAGAGCAGGGTTGTACATAAATATTACACAGGTATAGAGCAGGGGGTGTACATACTGCACATCAGCTGTTGGATGAGGCCCCGCACACCACACGGTATGATGTCACGTGATTGTGATGTCACAATAGACTCCAGAGACCGGAACTCAGAGATAAGGTGATGTGACATCAGAGGAAGTCAGAACACCGAGATCAAGTGACCAGGACAGCAGATAAGGTAACAGAGGGAAGAGAGAAAGCAAGGTAAGTCCTCAAGAGCTTCTCTGGGGCAGATGGTTTTCATGACAGGGACTTGTGAATTATAGGACAACTAGTGATGGGCAGTGTGGATTTCTGGTGCTCGTTTTCATCAGCCGCCGACAACTGCCATTTTAGTCCCCATGAGACTGCAAACGGCTCTTACTGGGTCGCTGACACCCATCGTTCACTGAAGGGAGCAGGGGTGCACATATATGCACATATTATAGGGTTATACTGCAGGATGTATATAGTTCACACAGGGTATACAGCAGGGGTGTATATACAGTATATATATACACACTTTATAGGAGTATTACACAGGGTATAGAGTAGGTGATATCTAATATATAAAGCTCAAGTGTGTATGTATGTATGTATGTGTGTGTGTGTTTGTGTGTGTATGTCCGGGATTGGCATCCTCACCGTCACAGCTACAGCCACAAAATTTGGCACAGTCACACGTCTGGATCCCGAGAGTGTCCTAAGCTATGTTGTGAGGTGAAATTTTAACCCCGCGCATTCTAATTCACCAAACAATTTAGCCCCTATCTACATAATGGGGAAAAAGTGTGTATCAAGCCCCGCCCCTCATTATGATGTCATAATGGTTGCCATGGTGACGCTGATGTCATCATAGGTTGCAAGCCCCGCCGCTCATTATGATGTCATAATGGTTGACTATGGGATGGAGAATGTGTGATGAGTATATGGGCACTGGACTATGGGGTGGAGGATATGTATGACGGGTATATGGGCACGAGACTATGGGATGGCGGATATGTATGATGGGTATATGGGCACGGGACTATGGGATGGAGGATGTGTGATGGATATATGGGCACGGGACTATGGGATGGAAGATATATATGATGGGTATATGGGCACGGGACTATGGGATGGAGGATATGTATGATGGGTATATGGGCATGGGACTATGGGATGGAGGATGTGTGATGGGTATATGGGCACTCGACTATGGGATGGAGGATATGTATGATGGGTATATGGGAACGGAACTATGGGATGGAGGATAATTATAATTTGTTATAACTAACCACAGTTAGTTACTATGCCCGGGCAGCGCCGGGCTCTTCAGCTAGTCTACTATATAATTTCAAATCGCCTCTGTCACAGCTTCCGGCGATTGTGTCGCTATCCCACAATCCACTGCGGCCGGAAGCTGTGATAGAGCAGACCGCCATATTGGAACACCCAAGCAGGGGCGTATCTACCGCGGTCACAGCTGCCATGGGCTCGGAGTGCTTAGGGGCCCGATTGTGGAGCTGCAGCCGCTCATTGGCTGTGCAGCTCCGTGGCTGCCAGGCTTCAATTGGCCTGATGCAATGGCTGCTCTGTGCGCACAGGACCTGTGATAAGGTCACAAGAGGGGAGGAGTCAGGGGGTCACATAATCAGGGGCCTCGGTGTGTGCAGGACTCTGCTGTGCTGGTTGTCATGGTGCTGGATGAAGGTAAGTTTATGTGTGGGGTCAGAAGGGGTTTACAGGGTGGATGTAGCAGAACGTATGAGTACAAGGTGTACGGTACGGAGCGGAGCCGCGTGTGTACAAAGTGTATGGAGCGCAGCCACGTGTGTATGAGGTGTATGGAGCGGAGCCGTGTGTGTACGAGGTGTACGGAGCGGAGCCGTGTGTGTGCGAGGTGTACAGAGCGGAGCTGTCTGTACAAGGTGAGCGATCCGCGTCTGTACGGAGCGGAGCCGTCTGTGTACAAGGTGAGCTTAGCCATGTGTTTACGGAGAGAAGCCGCGTATGTACGGAGCAGAGCTGCGTGTGTACGAGGTGGACGGAGCGGAGCCGTGTGTGTACGAGGTGAGTGGAGCCATGTGTGTACGAAGTGAAGCTGCGTGTGTATGAGGTGGACGGAGAGAAGCAGCGTGTGTACGGAGTGGAGCCGCGTGTGTACGAGATGGACGGGGCGGAGAAGCTTGTGTACGAGGTGGACGGAGCGGAGCCGCGTTTGTACGAGGTGGACGGAGCGGAGCCGCGTGTGTATGAGGTGGACGGAGAGGAGCCATGTGTACGGAGCGGAGCCAAGCATGTACGAGGTGTACGAAGCGTAGATGTGCATGTATTTTGGCATGGGGGGCCCATTTGAAAGTTAGCATCGGGGTCCCATAACATTGTAGTTAGGCCACTGCACCCAAGTTATGGGTATTCCTATCTGGCAGCCGGGATTCATATGCCCCGCCGGCTGAGCCAATGAGCGTTGCTGCGCTGGATTTGAATCCCCCCAAGCCGCTCCCCTGGCCTCAGCCAATGAGTGGTGCTACTCATTGGCTCAGCCAGCAGGGCAGGGGATTACTTACATACTTACCTGACCAGGAGGAGCGTTGCCGTGGCGCTTCTCTTCTCACCGGAGACCGGGGCAGGAGTGCGGTATCGGAATTGCGCATGTTCGTAGCGCTATCCTGCACCATTTTACTGAACACACATTTGCAGTGTGCCTTCAGCAATATGGCGCCGGACAGCGCAGTATGGGCATGTACTCCGGCGCTCCTCCCCCGGCCTCCAGCAGAACGGGACAGCGCTGGAGCACAGGGAAGAAAGGTGAGTATAAATGTTTTTTTGTTTTTTTTTTGTAGGTGTGCAGTTTAATAGGGGTGAGAGGACCCTACATATCAGGATAGGGGGATGAGAGGTAGCATGCATACCAGGATAGGGGGTGAGGTGACCATGCATATCAGGATTGGGGGGTGAGAGGGCCATGCATACCAGGAAAGGGGGGGGTGAGGGGACCATGCATATCAGGATAGGGGGGTGAGGGGACCATGCATATCAGGATACGGGGGTGAGGGGACCATGCATATCAGGATAGAGGGGTGAGGGGACCATGCATATCAGGATAGGGGGGTGAGAGGACCATGCATACCAGGATAGGGGGGTGAGAGGACCATGCATACCAGGATAGGGAGGGGAGAGGGTCATGCATGCATTCAAATCCCGCGTGGCACCGCTCATTGGCTCAGTCGGCAGGGCAGGGGATTCAAATCCCCCACCAAAGCCGCGCGCCGGCGGATGTTCATTTCACCGCACTCCCGATGCAATAGCATCGGGCCTATTTCTAATATATATATATATATATATATTTAAATAGTATATACATTATAATACACAGGTATACAGGAGGGGGTATGTCACAACTGCAGCCGCAGCCGCGGCCCGGCAGGCACCTCCACGCCGATGGCCAGGGGCGGGCATCCCCCGGGGACGCAATATGGACCCTCTATACCACAGAGGGGGACCCGGGCCTACCCGAACTAGGGAAGGGCAGCGACCGGGATACTGTGGCAGCTGAGCATGTGGACAAAGAGGACGTAGGACTTGATGACACCGCACAACTACAGGTATAAATAAAGTAAAGTTTACTTAATGTAAAGTCACAGTACATAGACAAAACCAGGACACACGAGGTCATCAGGACACACAAGGTCATCAGGATACACAAGGTCATCCAGACGCAGGCAGGACATCAGCCTCACCGGCAGACATCAGACGGGAGTCATTTGGTTCCGGACATCCAACATGACCTACAGGCACCACTGCAGTCATCCAGCTTCAGGCTCCAGGCAGCGGTCATCAGGTTCCAGACTGCGGTCGTCAGGCTCCGGGCATCGGACCTAGGAAGGAACTCAAGCATGATGGTGCTAACACCGCAGGATTGCTGGGCCTGCATGGAGCTAGCACAGCATGGTAGTCAGAGCACAGCATAGTAGATGCTCAGCAGGAACACCGGTTACAAGAGTCTCAGAGTCACTGGGTGCAGGGCTCCAAGCACAGAGGGATTCCAGGAACACAACATAGCAGACAGTTCAGACATGGTCAGGTACGGGATAGGTACAGGATCAAGGATTCAAGCCTGGATACACCGCCTCTAGGCCAGGGCGAATTTAGACAGGGTCAGGCACAGGACAGGTACAGGATCAGGGATTCAGGCCCGGATATAACGCCTTCAGGGCAGGGCGAAGGAACAGGACAAAGCAGAAATCAAGGCAGGGAATTTGGCACCATAACCGAGACAGACATGCCAAAGTCCAGGAGCTTTGTGAGTAGCTCTGGCCACGCCCATAGCGACACTCGGACGGAGTGAGGGCCCACAAGCTAGGCGACACTCGGACGGAGTGTGAGCCCCCTAGCTAGGCGACACTCGGACGGAGTGTCAGCTCTCTAGCTAGGCCACACTCGGACGGAGTGTGGCTTGGGGACACTCGGACGGAGTGTGGGGCCCCTAGCAAGGCGACAATCGGACGGAATGTGGGGCCCCTAGAAAGGCGACACTCGGATGGAGAGTGGCTAGGGGACACTCGGACGGAGTGTGGATCCCCTAGCTCGGCGACACTCGGACGGAGTGTGGGCCCCCTAGCTAGGAGACACTCAGACGGAGTGTGAGCCCCCTAGCAAGACAACACTCGGACAGAGTGTGGGCCCCCTAGCTAGGCGACACTCGGATGGAGTGTGGGTCCCCAAGCTAGGTGACACTCGGACGAAGTGTGAGCTCCCTAGCTATGCGACACTCGGACGGAGTGTGGGCCCCCTAGCTAGGCGACACTCGGACAGAGTGTGGGCTCCTTAGCTAGGCGGTACTTCGAGTGTGGGTCCCCTAGCTAGGTGATAATCGGACGGAGTGTGGACCACCTAGCTAAGCCACAGTCGGACGGAGTGTGGGCCCCCTAGCTAGGTGACACTCGGACGGAGAGTGAGCCCCCTAGCTAGACGACAATCGGACAGAGGGTGGGCCCCTTAGCTAGGCGACACTCGGACGGAGTGTGAGCCCCCTAGCTAGGCGACACTCGGACGGAGTGTCAGCTCTCTAGCTAGGCCACACTCGGACGGAGTGTGGCTTGGGGACACTCGGACGGAGTGTGGGGCCCCTAGCAAGGCGACACTCGGACGGAATGTGGGGCCCCTAGAAAGGCGACACTCGGACGGAGAGTGGCTAGGGGATACTCGGACGGAGTGTGGATCCCCTAGCTCGGCGACACTCGGACGGAGTGTGGGCCCCCTAGCTAGGAGACACTCAGACGGAGTGTGAGCCCCCTAGCAAGACAACACTCGGACAGAGTGTGGGCCCCCTAGCTAGGCGACACTCGGAAGGAGTGTGGGTCCCCAAGCTAGGCGACACTCGGACGAAGTGTGAGCTCCCTAGCTATGCGACACTCGGACGGAGTGTGGGCCCCCTAGCTAGGCGACACTCGGACAGAGTGTGGGCTCCTTAGCTAGGCGGTACTTCGAGTGTGGGTCCCCTAGCTAGGTGATAATCGGACGGAGTGTGGACCACCTAGCTAAGCCACAGTCGGACGGAGTGTGGGCCCCCTAGCTAGGCGACACTCGGACGGAGTGTGAGCCCCCTAGCTAGACGACAATCGGACAGAGGGTGGGCCCCCTAGCTAGGCGACACTCGGACGGAGTGTGGGCCCCCTAGCTAGGTGACACTCGGACAGAGTGTGGACCCCTAGCTAGGCGTCACTTGGGCGGAGTGTGGGCCCCTTAGCTAGGCGACACTTGGACGGACTGTGGGCCCCCTAGCTAGGCGACACTCGGACGGAGTGTCAGCTTTCTAGCTAGGCCACACTCGGACGGAGTGTGGGCCCCCTAGCTAGGTGACACTCGGATGGAGTGTGGCTAGGGGACACTCGGACGAAGTGTTTTGCCCCCAGCAAGGCGACACTTGGACGGAGTTTGAGCCCTCTAGCTAAGCGACATTCAGACAGAGTGTAGGCTCCCTGGCTAGGCGACATTCGGATGGAGTGTGGGCCCCCTAGCGACACTCGGATAGAGTGTGAGCACCCTAGCGACACTCGGACGGAGTGTGGGCCCCCCAGCTAGGCGACACTCGGACGGAGTGTGAGCCCACTAGCTAGGTGACACTGGGACAGAGTGTGGGCCCCCTAGCTAGGCGAAACTCGGATGGAGTCTGGCCCCCTAGCTAGGCGACACTCGGACGGAGTGTGGGCCCCCTAGCGATACTCGGACGGAGTGTGGGTTCCCTAGCTAGGTGACACTCGGACTGAGTGTGGACCCCCTAGCTAGGCCACAGTCGGACGGAGTGTGGGCCCCCTAGCTAGGCGACACTCGGACGGAGTGTGAGCCCACTAGCTAGACGACAATCGGACAGAGGGTGGGCCCCCTAGCTAGGCGACACTCGGACGGAGTGTGGGCCCCCTAGCTAGGCGACACTCGGATGGAGTGTGGGCCCCCTGGCTAGGTGACACTCGGACAGAGTGTGGACCCCTAGCTAGGCGTCACTTGAGCGGAGTGTGGGCCAACTAGCTAGGCGACACTTGGACGGACTGTGGGCCCCCTAGCTAGGCGACACTCGGACGGAGTGTCAACTCTCTAGCTAGGCCACACTCGGACGGAGTGTGGGCCCCCTAGCTAGGCGACACTCGGACGGAGTGTGGCTAGGGGACACTCGGATGAAGTGTTTTGCCCCCAGCAAGGTGACACTTGGACGGAGTTTGGGCCCTCTAGCTAGGCGACACTCAGACAGAGTGTAGGCTCCCTGGCTAGGCGACATTCGGATAGAGTGTGGGCCCCCTAGCGACACTCGGATGGAGTGTGAGCACCCTAGCGACACTCGGACGGAGTGTGGGCCCCCCAGCTAGGCGACACTCGGACGGAGTGTGAGCCCACTATCTAGGTGACACTGGGACAGAGTGTGGGCCCCCTAGCTAGGCGAAACTCGGATGGAGTCTGGCCCCCTAGCTAGGCGACACTCGGACGGAGTGTGGGCCCCCTAGCGATACTCGGACGGAGTGTGGGTTCCCTAGTTAGGCGACACTCGGACGAAGTATGGGCCCCCTAGCTAGGTGACACTCGGACTGAGTGTGGTCCCCCTAGCTAGGCCACAGTCGGACGGAGTGTGTGCCCCCTAGCTAGGCGACACCCGGACAGCTAGGCGACACTCGGATGGAGTGTGGGCCCCCTAGCTAGGTGACACTCGGACGGAGTGTGGCTAGGCGACACTCGGACGGAGTGTGGGCACCCTAGCTAGGCGACACTCGGACGGAGTGTTGGCGGCTAGCTAGGCGACACTCGGAGTGTGGGCCCCTAGCTAGGCGACACTCGGACGGAGTGTGGGCCACTAGCTAGGCGACACTTGGACGGAGTGTGGGCCCTTAGCTAGGTGACACTCGGATTGAGTGTGGGCCCCCTAGCTAGGCGATACTCGGACGGAGTGTGGGCCCCCTAGCTAGGCGACACTCGGACGGAGTGTGGGACCCTATCTAGGCGACACTCGGACGGAGTGTGGGACCTTTAGCTAGGTGACACTCGGGCGGAGTGTGGGCCCCCTAGCTAGGTGACACTCGGACGGAGTGTGGGCCCCTAGCCAGGCGACACTCGGACGGAGTGTGGGCCCCCTAGCCAGGCGACACTCATACGGAGAGTGGTCCCCCTAGCTAGGCGACACTCGGACGGAGTGTGGGCCCCCTAGCTAGGCGACACTCGGACGGAGTGTGGGCCCCCTAGCTATGCGACACTCGGACGGAGTGTGGGCCCCCTAGGTAGGCGACACTCGAACGGAGTGTGGGCTCCCTAGCTAGGCAACACTTGGACGGAGTGTGGGCCCCCTAGATAGGCGACACTCGGACGGAGTGTGGGCCCCCTAGCTAGGCGACACTCGGACGGAGTGTGGGCACCCTAGCTAGGCGACACTCGGACGGAGTGTTGGCGGCTAGCTAGGCGACACTCGGAGTGTGGGCCCCTAGCTAGGCGACACTCGGACGGAGTGTGGGCCACTAGCTAGGCGACACTTGGACGGAGTGTGGGCCCTTAGCTAGGTGACACTCGGATTGAGTGTGGGCCCCCTAGCTAGGCGATACTCGGACGGAGTGTGGGCCCCCTAGCTAGGCGACACTCGGACGGAGTGTGGGACCCTATCTAGGCGACACTCGGACGGAGTGTGGGACCTTTAGCTAGGTGACACTCGGGCGGAGTGTGGGCCCCCTAGCTAGGTGACACTCGGACGGAGTGTGGGCCCCCTAGCCAGGCGACACTCGGACGGAGTGTGGGCCCCCTAGCCAGGCGACACTCATACGGAGAGTGGTCCCCCTAGCTAGGCGACACTCGGACGGAGTGTGGGCCCCCTAGCTAGGCGACACTCGGACGGAGTGTGGGCCCCCTAGCTATGCGACACTCGGACGGAGTGTGGGCCCCCTAGGTAGGCGACACTCGAACGGAGTGTGGGCTCCCTAGCTAGGCAACACTTGGACGGAGTGTGGGCCCCCTAGATAGGCGACACTCGGACGGAGTGTGGGCCCCCTAGCTAGGCGACACTCGGACGGAGTGTGGGCCCTCTTGCTAGGCGACAGTCGGATGGAGTGTGGGCCCCCTAGCGACACTCGAACGGAGTGTGGGTCCCCTAGCGACAATCGGACGGAGTGTGGGCCCTTTAGCTAGGCGACACTCGGACGGAGTGTGGGGCCCCTAGCTAGGCGACACTCGGACGGAGTGTGGGCCCCCTAGCTAGGTGACACTCGGACGGAGTGTGGGCCCCCTAGCTAGGCGACACTTGGACGGAGTGTGGGCCCCCTAGCAAGGCGACACTCGGATGGAGTGTGGGCCCTCTTGCTAGGCGACACTCGGACGGAGTGTTGGCCCCCTAGCGACACTCGAACGGAGTGTGGGTCCCCTAGCGATAATCGGACGGAGTGTGGGCCCTTTAGCTAGGCGACACTCGGACGGAGTGTGGGCCTCCTAGCTAGGCGACATTCGGACGAAGTGTGGGCCCCCTAGCTAGGCGACACTTGGACGGAGTGTGGTCCCCCTAGCTAGGCGACACTCGGACGGAGTGTGGGCCCCCTAGCTAGGCGACACTCGGACGGAGTGTGGGCCCCCTAGCTAGGCGACACTCGGACGGAGTGTGCGCCCTCTTGCTAGGCGACACTCTGACGGAGTGTGGGCCCCCTAGCTAGGCGACACTCGGACGGAGTGTGGGCCCTCTTGCTAGGCGACACTCGGACAGAGTGTGGGCCCCCTAGCTAGGCGACACTCAGACGGAGTGTGGGATACCTAGCTAGGCGACACTCGGACGGAGTGTGGGCCCCCTAGCTAGGCGACACTCGGATGGAGTGTGGGCCCCCTAGCGACACTCGAACGGAGTGTGGGTCCCCTAGCCACAATCGGACGGAGTGTGGGCCCTTTAGCTAGGCGACACTCGGACGGAGTGTGGGCCCCCTAGCTAGGTGACACTCGGACTGAGTGTGGACCCCCTAGCTAGGCCACAGTCGGACGGAGTGTGTGCCCCCTAGCTAGGCGACACCCGGACAGCTAGGCGACACTCGGATTGAGTGTGGGCCCCCTAGCTAGGTGACACTCGAACGGAGTGTGGCTAGGCGACACTCGGACGGAGTGTGGGCACCCTAGCTAGGCGACACTCGGACGGAGTGTGGGCGGCTAGCTAGGCGACACTGGGAGTGTGGGCCCTTAGCTAGGCGACACTCGGACGGAGTGTGGGCCCCTAGATAGGCGACACTTCGACGGAGTGTGGGCCCCTAGCTAGGTGACACTCGGACAGAGTGTGGGACCCTAACTAGGCGACACTCGGACGGAGTGTGGGCCCCCTAGCTAGGCGACACTCGGACGGAGTGTGGGCCCTCTTGCTAGGCGAAACTCGGACGGAGTGTGGGCCCCCTTGCTAGGCGACACTCGGACGGAGTGTGGGCCCCCTAGCTAGGCGACACTCGGACGGAGTGTGGGCCACCTAGCTAGGCGACACTCGGACGGAGTGTGGGCCCCCTAGCTAGGCGACACTCGGATGGAGTGTGGGCCCCCTAGCGACACTTGAATGGAGTGTGGGTCCCCTAGCAACAATCGGACGGAGTGTGGGCCCTTTAGCTAGGCGACACTCGGACGGAGTGTGGGCCCCCTAGCTAGGCGACACTCGGACGGAGTGTGGGCCCCCTAGCTAGGCGACACTCGGACGGAGTGTGGGCCCCCTAGCTAGGCGACACTCGGACGAAGTGTGGGCCACCTAGCTAGGCGACACTCGGACGTAGTGAGGGCCCTCTTGCTAGGCGACACTCAGACGGAGCGTGGGCCCCCATGCTAGGCGACAATCGGACGGAGGGTGGGCCACCTAGAGAGGCGAGACTCGGACGGAGTGTGGGCCCCATAGCTAGGCGACACTCGGACGGAGTTTGGTCCCCCTAGCTAGGCGACACTTGGACGTAGTGTGGGCCCCCTAGCTAGGCGACACTCGGACGGAGTGTGGGCCCCCTAGCTAGGCGACACTCGGACGGAGTGTGGGCCCCCTAGCTAGGCGACACTCGGACGGAGTGTGGGGCCCCTAGCTAGGCGACACTCCGATGGAGTGTGGGCCCCCTAGCTAGGCGACACTCGAATGGAGTGTGGTCCCCCTAGCTAGGCGACACTCGGACGGAGTGTGGGCCCCCTAGCTAGGCAACACTCGGACGGAGTGTCGGCTCTCTAGGTAGGCGACACTCGGGCGGAGTGTGGGCCCCCTAGTTAGGGGACACTCGGACGGAGTGTGGTCCCCCTAGCTAGGCACCACTCGGACGGAGTGTGGGAGTGTGGGCCCCCTAGCTAGGCGACACTCGGACGGAGTATGGACCCCCTATCTAGGCGACACTCGAACGGAGTGTGGACCCCCTATCTAGGCGACACTCAGACGGAGTGTGGGCCCCCAAGCTAGGCGACACTCGGACGGAGTGTTGGCCCCCTAGTTAGGCGACACTCGGACGGAGTGTGGGCCCCCTAGCTAAGCGACACTCGGACGGAGTGTGGGCCCCCTAGCTAGGCGACACTCGGACGGAGTGTGGGCCCCCTAGCTAGGCGACACTCTGACGGAGTGTGGGCCCCCTAGCTAGGCGACACTCGGACGGAGTGTGGGCCCTCTTGCTAGGCGACACTCGGACAGAGTGTGGGCCCCCTAGCTAGGCGACACTCTGACGGAGTGTGGGCCCTCTTGCTAGGCGACACTCGGACGGAGTGTGGGCCCCCTTGCTAGGCGACAATCGGACGGAGTGTGGGCCCCCTAGCTAGGCGACACTCGGACGGAGTGTGGGCCACCTAGCTAGGCGACACTCGGACGGAGTGTGGGCCCCCTAGCTAGGCGACACTCTGACGGAGTGTGGGCCACTAGCTAGGCGACACTTGGACCGAGTGTGGGCCACTAGCTAGGCGACACTCGGATGGAGTGTGGGCCCCCTAGCGACACTCGAACGGAGTGTGGGTCCCCTAGCCACAATCGGACGGAGTGTGGGCCCTTTAGCTAGGCGACACTCGGACGGAGTGTGGGCCCCCTAGCTAGGTGACACTCGGACTGAGTGTGGACCCCCTAGCTAGGCCACAGTCGGACGGAGTGTGTGCCCCCTAGCTAGGCGACACCCGGACAGCTAGGCGACACTCGGATTGAGTGTGGGCCCCCTAGCTAGGTGACACTCGGACGGAGTGTGGCTAGGCGACACTCGGACGGAGTGTGGGCACCCTAGCTAGGCGACACTCGGACGGAGTGTGGGCGGCTAGCTAGGCGACACTCGGAGTGTGGGCCCCTAGCTAGGCGACACTTCGACGGAGTGTGGGCCCCTAGTTAGGTGACACTCGGACGGAGTGTGGGCCCCCTAGCTAGGCGATACTCGGACGGAGTGTGGGCCCCCTAGCTAGGCGACACTGGGACGGAGTGTGGGACCCTATCTAGGCGACACTCGGACGGAGTGTGGGCCCTTTAGCTTGGTGACACTCGGGCGGAGTGTGGGCCCCCTAGCTAGGTGACACTCGGACGGAGTGTGGGCCCCCTAGCCAGGCGACACTCGGACGGAGTGTGGGCCCCCTAGCTAGGCGACACTCAGACGGATTGTGGGCTCCCTAGCTAGGCAACACTCGGACGGAGTGTGGGCCCCCTAGCTAGGCGACACTCGGACGGAGTGTGGGCCCCCTAGCTAAGCTACACTCGGACGGAGTGTGGGCCCTCTTGCTAGGCGACACTCGGACGGAGTGTGGGCCCCCTTGCGACACTCGAACGGAGTGTGGGTCCCCTAGCAACAATCGGATGGAGTGTGGGCCCTTTAGCTAGGCAACACTCGGACGGAGTGTGGGGCCCCTAGCTAGGCGACACTCGGACGGAGTGTGGGCCCCCTAGCTAGGTGACACTCGGACAGAGTGTGGGCCCCCTAGCTAGGCGACACTCGGACGGAGTGTGGTCCCCCTAGCTAGGTGACACTCGGACGGAGTGTGGGCCCCCTAGCTAGGCGACATTCGGACGAAGTGTGGGCCCCCTAGCTAGGCGACACTCGGACGGAGTGTGGGCCCCCTAGCTAGGCGACACTCGAACGGAGTGTGGTCCTCCTAGCTAGGCGACACTCGGACGGAGTGTGGGCCCCCTAGCTAGGCAACACTCGGACGGAGTGTGGGCCCCTTAGCTAAGCGACACTCGGACGGAGTGTGGGCCACTTGCTGGGCGACACTCTGACGGAGTGTGGGCCCTCTTGCTAGGCGACACTCGGACGGAGTGTGGGCCCCCTAGCGACACTCGAACGGAGTGTGGGTCCCCTAGCGACAATCGGATGGAGTGTGGGCCCTTTAGCTAGGCGACACTCGGACGGAGTGTGGGGCCCCTAGCTAGGCGACACTCGGACGGAGTGTGGGCCCCCTAGCTAGGTGACACTCGGACGGAGTGTGGGCCCCCTTGCTAGGCGACACTCGGACGGAGTGTGGGCCCCCTAGCTAGGTGACACTCAGACGGAGTGTCGGCCCCCTAGCTAGGCGACATTCGTACGAAGTGTGGGCCCCCTAGCTAGGCGACACTCGGACGGAGTGTGGGCCCCCTAGCTAGGCGACACTCGAACGGAGTGTGGTCCCCCTAGCTAGGCGACACTCGGACGGAGTGTGGGCCCCCTAGCTAGGCGACACTCGGACGGAGTGTGGGCCCCCTAGCTAGGCGACACTCGGACGGAGTGTGGACCCTCTTGCTAGGCGACACTCTGACGGAGTGTGGGCCCCCTAGCTAGGCGACACTCGGACGGAGTGTGGGCCCTCTTGCTAGGCGAAACTCGGACGGAGTGTGGGCCCCCTTGCTAGGCGACACTCGGACGGAGTGTGGGCCCCCTAGCTAGGCGACACTCGGACGGAGTGTGGGCCACCTAGCTAGGCGACACTCGGACGGAGTGTGGGCCCCCTAGCTAGGCGACACTCGGATGGAGTGTGGGCCCCCTAGCGACACTTGAATGGAGTGTGGGTCCCCTAGCAACAATCGGACGGAGTGTGGGCCCTTTAGCTAGGCGACACTCGGACGGAGTGTGGGCCCCCTAGCTAGGCGACACTCGGACGGAGTGTGGGCCCCCTAGCTAGGCGACACTCGGACGGAGTGTGGGCCCCCTAGCTAGGCGACACTCGGACGAAGTGTGGGCCACCTAGCTAGGCGACACTCGGACGTAGTGAGGGCCCTCTTGCTAGGCGACACTCAGACGGAGCGTGGGCCCCCATGCTAGGCGACAATCGGACGGAGGGTGGGCCACCTAGAGAGGCGAGACTCGGACGGAGTGTGGGCCCCATAGCTAGGCGACACTCGGACGGAGTTTGGTCCCCCTAGCTAGGCGACACTTGGACGTAGTGTGGGCCCCCTAGCTAGGCGACACTCGGACGGAGTGTGGGCCCCCTAGCTAGGCGACACTCGGACGGAGTGTGGGCCCCCTAGCTAGGCGACACTCGGACGGAGTGTGGGGCCCCTAGCTAGGCGACACTCCGATGGAGTGTGGGCCCCCTAGCTAGGCGACACTCGAATGGAGTGTGGTCCCCCTAGCTAGGCGACACTCGGACGGAGTGTGGGCCCCCTAGCTAGGCAACACTCGGACGGAGTGTCGGCTCTCTAGGTAGGCGACACTCGGGCGGAGTGTGGGCCCCCTAGTTAGGGGACACTCGGACGGAGTGTGGTCCCCCTAGCTAGGCACCACTCGGACGGAGTGTGGGAGTGTGGGCCCCCTAGCTAGGCGACACTCGGACGGAGTATGGACCCCCTATCTAGGCGACACTCGAACGGAGTGTGGACCCCCTATCTAGGCGACACTCAGATGGAGTGTGGGCCCCCAAGCTAGGCGACACTCGGACGGAGTGTTGGCCCCCTAGTTAGGCGACACTCGGACGGAGTGTGGGCCCCCTAGCTAAGCGACACTCGGACGGAGTGTGGTCCCCCTAGCTAGGCGACACTCGGACGGAGTGTGGGCCCCCTAGCTAGGCGACACTCTGACGGAGTGTGGGCCCCCTAGCTAGGCGACACTCGGACGGAGTGTGGGCCCCCTAGCTAGGCGACACTCGGACGGAGTGTGGGCCCCCTAGCTAGGCGACACTCGGACGGAGTGTGGGCCACCTAGCTAGGCGACACTCGGACGGAGTGTGGGCCCCCTAGCTAGGCGACACTCTGACGGAGTGTGGGCCCTCTTGCTAGGCGACAATCGGACGGAGTGTGGGCCCCCTAGCTAGGCGACACTCGGATGGAGTGTGGGCCCCCTAGCGACACTAGAACGGAGTGTGGGTCCCCTAGCGACAATCGGACGAAGTGTGGTCCCCCTAGCTAGGCGACATTCGGACGGAGTGTGGGCCCCCTAGCTAGGCGACTCTCGGACGGAGTGTGGGCCCCCTAGCTAGGCGACACTCAGAGGAAGTGTGGGCCCCCTAGCTAGGCGACACTCGGACGGAGTGTGGGCCCCCTAGCTAGGCGACAGTCGAACGGAGTGTGGTCCCCCTAGCTAGGCGACACTCGGATGGAGTGTGGGCCCCTTAGCAAGGCGACACTCGGAATGAGTGTGGGCCCCCTAGCTAGGCGACACTCTGACGGAGTTTGGGCCCTCTTGCTAGGCTACACTCGGACGGAGTTTGGGCCACCTAGCTAGGCGACACTCGGACGGAGTGTGGGCCCCCTAGCTAGGCGACACTCGGACGGAGTGTGGGCCCTCTTGCTAGGCGACACTCGGACGGAGTGTGGGCCCCCTAGCTAGGCGACACTCTGACGGAGTTTGGGCCCTCTTGCTAGGCGACACTCGGACGGAGTGTGGGCCACCTTGCTAGGCGACACTCGGACGGAGTGTGGGCCACCTAGCTAGGCGACACTCAGACGGAGCGTGGGCCACCTAGCTAGGCGACACTCTGACGGAGTGTGGGCCCCCTAGCTAGGCGACACTCGGACGGAGTGTGGGCCCTCTTGCTAGGCGACACTCTGACGGAGTGTGGGCCCCCTAGCTAGGCGACACTCTGACGGAGTGTGGGCCCTCTTGCTAGGCGACACTCGGATGGAGTGTGGGCCCCCTTGCTAGACGACACTCGGACGGAGTGTGGACCCCCTAGCTAGGCGACACTCTGACGGAGTGTGGACCCTCTTGCTAGGCGACAATCGAACGGAGTGTGGGCCCCCTAGCTAGGCGACACTCGGACGGAGTGTGCCCCCTAGCTAGACGACACTCGGACGGAGTGTGGGCCACCTAGCTAGGCGACACTCGGACGGAGTGTGGGAACCCTAGCTAGGCGACACTCGGACGGAGTGTGGGCCCCCTAGCTAGGCGACACTCGGACGGAGTGTGGGCCCCCTAGCTAGGCGACACTCGGACGGAGTGTGGGCCCTCTTGCTAGGCGACACTCTGACGGAGTGTGGGCCCCCTAGCTAGGCGACACTCTGACGGAATGTGGGCCCCCTAGCTAGGCGACACTCGGATGGAGTGTGGGCCCTCTTGCAAGGCGACACTCTGACGGAGTGTGGGCCCCCTAGCTAAGCGACACTCTGACTGAGTGTGGGCCCCCTTGCTAGGCGACACTTTGACTGAGTGTGGGCCCCCTAGCTAGGCGACACTCTGACGGAGTGTGGGCCCTCTAGCTAGGCGACACTCGGACGGAGTGTGGGCCCTCTTGCTAGGCGACACTCTGACGGATTGTGGGCCCCCTAGCTAGGCGACACTGACGGAGTGTCGGCCCTCTTGCTAGGCGACACTCGGACGGAGTGTGGGCCCCTTAGCTAGGCGACACTCGGATGGAGTGTAGGCCCCCTAGCGACACTCGAACGGAGTGTGGGTCCCCTAGCGACAATCGGACGAAGTGTGGTCCCCCTTGCTAGGCGACACTCGGACGGAGTGTGGGCCCCCTAGCTAGGCGACACTCGGACGGAGTGTGGGCCACCTAGCTAGGCGACACTCTGACGGAGTGTGGACCCTCTTGCTAGGCGACAATCGGACGGAGTGTGGGCCCCCTAGCTAGGCGACACTCGGACGGAGTGTGGTCCCCCTAGCTAGGCGACACTCGGACGGAGTGTGGGCCACCTAGCTAGGCGACACTCGGACGGAGTGTGGGAACCCTAGCTAGGCGACACTCGGACGGAGTGTGGGCCCCCTAGCTAGGCGACACTCGGACGGAGTGTGGGCCCCCTACCTAGGTGACACTCGGACGGAGTGTGGGCCCTCTTGCTAGGCGACACTCTGACGGAGTGTGGGCCCCCTAGCTAGGCGACACTCTGACGGAGTGTGGGCCCTCTTGCTAGGCGACACTCGGACGGAGTGTGGGCCCCCTTGCTAGGCGACACTCGGACTGAGTGTGGGCCCCCTAGCTAGGCCACACTCTGACGGAGTGTGGGCCCCCTAGCTAGGCGACACTCGGCGGAGTGTGGGCCCTCTTGCTAGGCGACACTCTGACTGAGTGTGGGCCCCCTAGCTAGGCGACACTCTGACGGAGTGTGGGCCCTCTTGCTAGGCGACACTCGAACGGAGTGTGGGCCCCCTTGCTAGGCGACACTGGGACGGAGTGTGGGCCCCCTAGCTAGGCGACACTCGGACAGAGTGTGGGCCACCTAGCTAGGCGACACTCGGACGGAGTGTGGGCCCCCTAGCTAGGCGACACTCGGATGGAGTGTGGGCCCCCTAGCTACACTCGAACGGAGTGTGGGTCCCCTAGCGACAATCGGACGGAGTGTGGTCCCCCTAGCTAGGCGACATTCGGACGGAGTGTGGGCCCCCTAGCTAGGCGACTCTCGGACGGAGTGTGGGCCCCCTAGCTAGTCGACACTCAGAGGAAGTGTGGGCCCCCTAGCTAGGCGACACTCGGACGGAGTGTGGGCCCCCTAGCTAGGCGACAGTCGAACGGAGTGTGGTCCCCCTGGCTAGGCGACACTCGGATGGAGTGTGGGCCCCTTAGCAAGGTGACACTCGGACTGAGTGTGGGCCCCCTAGCTAGGCGACACTCTGACGGAGTTTGGGCCCTCTTGCTAGGCGATATTTGGACGTAGTTTGGGCCACCTAGCTAGGCGACACTCGGACGGAGTGTGGGCCCCCTAGCTAGGCGACACTCGGACGGAGTGTAGGCCCCCAAGCTAGGCGACACTCGGACGAAGTGTGGGCCCCCTAGCTAGGCGACACTCGGACGGAGTGTGGGCCGTCTTGCTAGGCGACACTCGGACGGAGTGTGGGCCCCCTAGCTAGGCGACACTCTGACGGAGTTTGGGCCCTCTTGCTAGGCGACACTCGGACGGAGTGTGGGCAACCTTGCTAGGCGACACTCGGACGGAGTGTGGGCCACCTAGCTAGGCGACACTCGGACGGAGCATGGGCCACCTAGCTAGGCGACACTCGGACGGAGTGTGGGCCCCCTAGCTAGGCGACATTCGGATGGAGTGTGATCCCCCTAGCGACACTCGAACGGAGTGTGGGTCCCCTAGCGACAATCGGATGGAGTGTGGGCCCTTTAGCTAGGCGACACTCGAACGGAGTGTGGGCCCCCTAGCTAGGCGACACTCGGACGGAGTGTGGTCCCCCTAGCTAGGCGACACTCAGATGGAGTGTGGGCCCCTTAGCTAGGCGACACTCGGACTGAGTGTGGGCCCCCTAGCTAGGCGACACTCTGACGTAGTTTGGGCCCTCTTGCTAGGCGACACTCGGACGGAGTTTGGGCCACCTAGCTAGGCGACACTCGGACGGAGTGTGGGCCCCCTAGCTAGGCGACTATTACGCGCCCCGACACTCACCTGGGGTCCTCCTCCTCCCGGTGCACTCCCCCTTCATCCACGCGCCGTGCCCTGTCTGGCTTTGCAGGGTCACGGCGTGTCAGAGGTCCGCACATGTGCACTCGCTCGTTTCTGACCGCTGGGCATCCTGGGAGCACGTGACCCGGTAGCTCCGCCCCATGATGGCGGCGCCCACCGGGTATTTCTGTCTGGCGTCTTGACAGGTAAGACGCCTGTTTGTCATTCTCTGTGGCGCTTAGCGTTCCTGCGCAGCGTCGCCCCCGACTCTCAGGTCCCTCCGCTCTCCTAGACTGCGCTCTGCTCACCGCTCGGTAGCCCCGTCTGGGATCTTCGCTCAGTTCCCTCTGCTGCCTTCCTCTCTGTTTCTTTGCCTGTTCCCTGCCTGGTCCTCCGCTGCTGCAGTCGTCTGTAGCCCCCTTAGCTAGTGCTCTGTCTGTACCCCCAGGCCAGTCCCTCCTAATCTTATTTCCTTCTTCCATTCCAGCGTTTCTGCCCCGGCTCCGCCCTGATCGGTCCTGGTTCCCTCAGTCTGTTCCCTCCTGCCCCGGGTCTACTCTATTCAGCATTCTTTGGCCTTCTCCTCTGTACACTCCCCGGGTCGTCCCTTTGGTTCCGGCTGTCGTGGTCTCACCCCCCTTGGGCCTGCCCCTAACACTCCCTGTATAGGGGTGGTCATCACCTGGTCCGCTCGCCCTCGGGGGCTCTGGATCCACGACCCAGAGGGTCCACTCTCGGTTTTCTACCTAGAACCCTAACAGAACAAACAGGCCATGGACCCCGCTGGAGCCGCTGCGGCTCAAAAGGAGTTGCTGTTTTTGCGGGAGAATCAAACCCGTATCATGGCCTTCATGAAATCCATGGATTCTCGTCTTTCCGTGCTCCAGTCCTCTGATCCTGGGAATGCCTCCCAATTGGCTGGACTGCAGCAGGAACTGGCCCAGCAAAGAGATACCCAGACCCATATCCTCAGTTATATGGCCTCCATAGATGACCGCCTACTCTCCTTGCAGTCGGCCGCCGCAGCCCCCGTCCCAGCCCTGGCACCTCACCCGCCACCCCGTTTAGCTAAACCGCCCCGCTACAACGGGGATCCCAAGCTGTGCCGGGGTTTCCTGAACCAGTGCCGCCTCCATTTCGAACTCCTGCCTCTGCAATATCCCACTGAGCGGGCCAAGGTGGCTTTTATTGTCTCCCATCTTGAGGGAGACGCTTTAGCATGGGTTAGCCCCCTCTGGGAACGTGATGATCCTGTAGTCTCCCAGCTAAGTACCTTCTTCGAGACGTTTCGTCGAGTGTTCGACGAGCTGGGTCGCCTGGCCTCTACTACGGAATCTTTATTTAACCTCCACCAAGGGTCCCAAACCGTGGGTCAATATGCCATCTGATTCCGAACCCTATCTTCTGACTTGGGATGGAATAATGAGGCCTTGGTGGGGGCCTTTTGGCGAGGCCTTGCGGGTCGAATTAAGGATGAGTTAGCTGGGCGTGATACTCCCACCGCCTTAGAAGATCTCATTTCGCTGGCCACACGCATCGACCTACGGTTCCAGGAACGTGCTCGCGAAAGGAGACTTCCCCGTGCTTCCCCAGCCATCCGCGGTCCGCCCTGTCCTCGGTCCGGAATATCCGCTTCTGCTTCCATGCCGGAACCCATGCAAGTAGACCGGCTTAAGGTATCTGGACAACGCCGGGAGGAAAGACGTACTCACGGCCTCTGCTTCTACTGTGGTAGTGACGCCCATCTGGTCCGTACCTGCCCGGAACGCCCGGAAAACTCCTCCGCCTAGGTCAGGTAAGAGAGGCCTCCCTAGGTGTGTGTGATACCTCTCTACCCCTCACTCTGTCTGTCTTGTTGCACGTTGGTGGAAAACGTTTTTCTCTGGCAGCCTATGTGGATTCCGGCGCAGCGGGAAATTTTATTAGGCTCAAAGAGGCCCTTAAATTTTCGGTCCCGGTCAAGACCTTAGAAACTCCACAGATCCTCGCTTCCGTGGACGGTAAACCTCTTCAAGAGACCATTACCCTGGTCACCCATGAGGTAGAACTCCAGGTAGGGGCCTTACACAAAGAGAGGATTGCCTTTTATGTCCTAGCGGGCATCTCTCATCCTATCCTTCTAGGCCTTCCCTGGTTACGAGCCCACGGGCCTACCTTAGACTGGCATAAGGGCAATATCCTGCGCTGGGGGGATTCCTGTGGGTCTAGGTGTCTGCTGCCGGTGCGTCCCGTGGGTGGTTCCCCTTCCCCCTCCTTACCCTCCGGGTTGCCCATTGCTTACAGCTCTTTTTCGGATGTTTTTGACAAGAGGGAGGCCGAGAACCTTCCGCCTCACCGACCCTATGATTGCCCCATCGAGCTCGTCCCTGGAGCCATCCCTCCGCGGGGTAGGATTTATCCGCTCTCGCCGGCAGAGACGCAAGCCATGTCGGAATACGTTCAAGAAAACTTAGCCAAGGGTTTCATACGGAAGTCTTCCTCTCCTGCGGGCGCAGGCTTCTTTTTTGTCAAGAAGAAGGACGGGTCGCTCCGCCCGTGCATCGACTACAGAGGTCTGAACAGCATCACGATAAAGAACAAGTACCCGTTACCTCTCATCCCCGAACTCTTTGATCGCCTTAGAGGGGCACAAATATTTACCAAACTTGATCTTCGAGGAGCCTATAACTTGGTCCGAATTCGTGCTGGGGATGAGTGGAAGACCGCGTTCAACACCCGTGACGGTCACTATGAATACCTGGTGATGCCGTTCGGTCTCTGTAACGCACCAGCGGTATTCCAGGAGCTCGTGAACGATATTTTTCGGGATCTCCTTTACTCCTGTGTCGTGGTTTATCTTGACGACATTCTTGTCTTCTCTCCAGATCTCTCCACCCATCGGCGAGATGTACGGCAGGTGTTGCAGCGTCTAAGGGAGAACCACCTGTTTGCCAAGTTGGAGAAATGCGTCTTCGAACAACCGTCCCTGCCGTTTCTAGGGTATATCGTTTCAAGGTCTGGTCTGAGGATGGATCCCGAGAAAGTGTCCACGGTCCTGGCCTGGCCCCGTCCCCTTGGTCTCAAAGCCATTCAACGCTTTCTCGGCTTTGCTAACTATTATAGGCAATTTATTCCTCATTTCTCCACCCTAACCAAGCCTATCTCTGCTCTCGTACGCAAAGGAGCCAATCCCCGCCTCTGGCCTCCAGAGGCAGAAGACGCCTTTCAAACTCTGAAGAAAGAATTCTCTACAGCGCACGTTCTCCACCGTCCAGATGCCGATAGACCCTTTATTCTCGAGGTCGACGCATCCTCCGTGGGAGCGGGGGCGGTTCTCCTGCAAAGAACCTCATCTGGCCGGACAGTCACCTGTGGTTTTTTCTCTAAAGCCTTTTCTCCCCCCGAACGCAATTACTCTATTGGGGACAAGGAACTACTGGCAATTAAACTGGCTTTAGAGGAATGGCGTTACCTTCTCGAGGGAGCTGTCCATCCCTTTACGATATTTACCGACCACAAGAATTTGGCCTATGTTCAGTCTGCCCAAAGGCTCAATCCTCGGCAAGCCCGATGGTCCTTATTCTTTGGACGCTTTGATTTCGAGCTCCACTTTCGACCGGGTAATAGGAACACCAGAGCAGATGCTCTATCAAGATCATTTCTCCCGACCGATGAAGAGGAAAGCCCCGCTCACATCATCGATCCAGCAAAGATCGTCACCCTAGCTCCTCTAAGTTTGGTCAACCCACTACCAGGCAAGACCTTGGTATTGGACCATGACAGAGTAAGGGTTCTGCACTGGGGACACTCCTCTAAGGTCGCCGGGCATGCCGGAGCCAAGAAGACTCTATCCCTCATCTCCCGCCATTATTGGTGGCCCTCACTCCGCCAGGACGTCCTGGAATTCACCGCTTCTTGCTCCTCCTGTGCCCGAAATAAAGTTCCACGACAGCTACCCTCTGGTCTCTTACATCCCTTGCCGGTACCATCAGTTCCCTGGAGCCACATCGCCATGGATTTCGTCACGGATCTACCTCCATCTTCCGGCTGCTCTGTCATTTTGGTGGTGGTGGATCGTTTTTCCAAAATGGCTCATTTCATCCCGCTACCTGGTCTGCCTTCTGCGTCCGAGTTGGCGAAGATCTTCGTGCATCATATTTTCCGACTTCATGGTTTCCCCCAACACATCGTGTCTGACCGTGGTGTTCAATTCACCTCTCGTTTCTGGAGAGCCCTGTCTGGCTCAATGGGGGTAGCCCTGGATTTCTCCTCCGCCTATCATCCACAATCCAACGGCCAAGTGGAGCGAATCAATCAAGTGTTAACCACTTATCTTCGACATTTTTCTAATGCACACCAAAGCAACTGGGTCTCGCTGCTTCCCTGGGCGGAATTCGCTCACAACAATCACCCCAACGAGTCCTCTTCCAAATCTCCCTTTTTTGTAGATTTTGGGCAGCATTCGGGCATTCCCCTTCCCGTGTCCCCCACCTCGGGCGTGCCGGCGGCGGACTCCTTGTCCTCAGAGTTCTCTAAAATTTGGGAGGAGACTAAAAGGGCCCTTGAGAGAGCTAGCGATCGGATGAAAAGATACGCCGACAAGAAGCGCCTGGACACCCCTCCTTATCATCCGGGCGATGGGGTCTGGCTATCCTCGCGCTTCATCCGACTTAAAGTCCCCTCTTATAAGTTGGGTCCACGTTACGTTGGTCCCTTTGAGGTTTTGAGTCGCATCAATGATGTAACCTATTAACTAAAACTGCCTGCCTCCCTACGGATTCCCAACGCCTTCCACGTCTCGCTTCTCAAACCCGCAGTGTTTAATCGCTTTCAGCCAGCCTCGTCCCACGCTCCGCAACCTAGCTCCGCTGGGGACGTCTTTGATGTCAGGGACATCCTGGCAAAGAGGACTGTCCGGGGTAGAACCTTCTTTCTGGTAGATTGGGAGGGATTCGGTCCTGAGGAGAGGTCATGGGAGCCCCGGGAGAACATCAATGCTCCTCATATCATGAGAAGGTTTCTATCCCACCTGAAGAAGGAGAGGAGTAAGAGAGGGGGTACTATTACGCGCCCCGACGCTCACCTGGGGTCCTCCTCCTCCCGGTGCACTCCCCCTTCATCCTCGCGCCGTGCCCTGTCTGGCTTTGCAGGGTCACGGCGCGTCAGAGGTCCGCACATGCGCACTCGCTCGTTTCTGACCGCTGGGCATCCTGGGAGCACGTGACCCGGTAGCTCCGCCCCATCATGGCGGCACCCACTGGGTATTTCTGTCTGGCGTCTTGACAGGTAAGACGCCTGTTTGTCATTCTCTGTGGCGCTTAGCGTTCCTGCTCAGCGTCGCCCCTGACTCTCAGGTCCCTCCGCTCTTCTAGACTGCGCTCTGCTCACCGCTCGGTAGCCCCGTCTGGGATCTTCGCTCAGTTCCCTCTGCTGCCTTCCTCTCTGTTTCTTTGCCTGTTCCCTGCCTGGTCCTCCGCTGCTGCAGTCGTCTGTAGCCCCCTTAGCTAGTGCTCTGTCTGTACCCCCAGGCCAGTCCCTTATAATCTTATTTCCTTCTTCCATTCCAGCGTTTCTGCCCCGGCTCCGCCCTGATCGGTCCTGGTTCCCTCAGTCTGTTCCCTCCTGCCCCGGGTCTACTCTATTCAGCATTCTTTGGCCTTCTCCTCTGTACACTCCCCGGGTCGTCCCTTTGGTTCCGGCTGTCGTGGTCTCACCCCCCTTGGGCCTGCCCCTAACACTCCATGTATAGGGGGTGGTCATCACCTGGTCCGCTCGCCCTCGGGGGCTCTGGAGCCACGACCCAGAGGGTCCACTCTCGGTTTTCTACCTAGAACCCTAACAGCGACACTCGGACGGAGTGTGGGCCCCGAAGTTAGGCGACACTCGGACGAAGTGTGGGCCCCCTAGCTAGGCGACACTCGGACGGAGTGTGGGTCCTCTTGCTAGGCGACACTCGGACGGAGTGTGGGCCCCCTAGCTAGGCGACACTCTGACGGAGTTTGGGCCCTCTTGCTAGGCGACACTCGGACGGAGTGTGGGCCACCTAGCTAGGCGACACTCGGACGGAGCGTGGGCCACCTAGCTAGGCGACACTCGGACAGAGTGTGGGCCCCCTAGCTAGGCGACACTCGGATGGAGTGTGGTCCCCCTAGCGACACTCGAACGGAGTGTGGGTCCCCTAGTGACAATCGGACGGAGTGTGGGCCCTTTAGCTAGGCAACACTCGAACGGAGTGTGGGCCCCCTAGCTAGGCGACACTCGGACGGAGTGTGGGCCCCCTTGCTAGGCGACACTCGGACGGAGTGTGGGCCCCCAAGCTAGGCGACACTCGGACGAAGTGTGGGCCCCCTAGCTAGGCGACACTCGGACGGAGTTTGGGCCCACTTGCTAGGCGACAATCGGACAGAGTGTGGGCCCCCTTGCAAGGCAACACTCGGATGGAGTGTGGGCCACCTAGCTAGGCGACACTCGGACGGAGTGTGGTCCCCCTAGCTAGGCGACACTCGGACGGAGTGTGGGCCCCCTAGCTAGGCGACACTCATATGGAGTGTGGGCCCCCTAGCGACACTCGAACGGAGTGTGGGTCCCCTAGCGACAATCGGACGGAGTGTGGGCCCTTTAGCTAGGCGACACTCGGACGGAGTGTGGGCCCCCTAGCTAGGCGACACTCGAACGGAGTGTGGACCCCCTAGCTAGGCGACACTCTGACGGAGTGTGGGCCCTCTTGCTAGGCGACAATCGGACGGAGTGTGGGCCCCCTAGCTAGGCGACACTCGGACGGAGTTTGGGCCCACTTGCTAGGCGACAATCGGACAGAGTGTGGGCCCCCTTGCAAGGCAACACTCGGATGGAGTGTGGGCCACCTAGCTAGGCGACACTCGGACGGAGTGTGGTCCCCCTAGCTAGGCGACACTCGGACGGAGTGTGGGCCCCCTAGCTAGGCGACACTCATATGGAGTGTGGGCCCCCTAGCGACACTCGAACGGAGTGTGGGTCCCCTAGCGACAATCGGACGGAGTGTGGGCCCTTTAGCTAGGCGACACTCGGACGGAGTGTGGGCCCCCTAGCTAGGCGACACTCGAACGGAGTGTGGACCCCCTAGCTAGGCGACACTCTGACGGAGTGTGGGCCCTCTTGCTAGGCGACAATCGGACGGAGTGTGGGCCCCCTAGCTAGGCGACACTCGGACGGAGTGTGGGCCCCCTAGCTAGGCGACACTCGGACGGAGTGTGGGCCCCCTAGCTAGGCGACACTCGGACGGAGTGTGGGCCACCTAGCTAGGCGACACTCGGACGGAGTGTGGGCCCCCTAGCTAGGCGACACTCGGACGGAGTGTGGGCCCCCTAGCTAGGCGACACTCGGACGGAGTGTGGGCCCCCTAGCTAGGCGACACTCGGACGGAGTGTGGGCCCCCTAGCTAGGCGACATCGGACGGAGTGTGGGCCCCCTAGCTAGGCGACACTCTGACGGAGTGTGGGCCCCCTAGCTAGGCGACATTCGGACGGAGTGTGGGCCCTCTTGCTAGGCGACACTCTGACGGAGTGTGGGCCCCCTAGCTAGGCGACACACTGACGGAGTGTGGGCCCTCTTGCTAGGCGACACTCGGACGGAATGTGGGCGCCCTTGCTAGGTGACACTCGGACGGAGTGTGGGCCCCCTAGCTAGGCGACACTCTGACGGAGTGTGGGCCCCCTAGCTAGGCGACACTCGGACGGAGTGTGGGCCCTCTTGCTAGGCGACACTCTGACGGAGTGTGGGCCCCCTAGCTAGGCAACACTCTGACGGAGTGTGGGCCCTCTTGCTAGGCGACACTCGGACGGAGTGTGGGCCCCCTTGCTAGGCGACACTCGGACGGAGTGTGGGCCCGCTAGCTAGGCGACACTCGGACAGAGTGTGGGCCACCTAGCTAGGCGACACTCGGATGGAGTGTGGGCCCCCTAGCTAGGCGACACTCGGATGGAGTGTGGGCCCCCTAGCGACACTCGAACGGAGTGTGGGTCCCCTAGCGACAATCGGACGGAGTGTGGTCCCCCTAGCTAGGCGACATTCGGACGGAGTGTGGGCCCCCTAGCTAGGCGACACTCGGACGGAGTGTGGGCCCCCTAGCTAGGCGACACTCAGAGGAAGTGTGGGCTCCTTAGCTAGGCGACACTCGGACGGAGTGTGGGCCCCCTAGCTAGGCGACACTCTGACGGAGTGTGGGCCGTCTTGCTAGGCGACACTCGGACGGAGTGTGGGCCCCCTTGCTAGGCGACACTCGGACGGAGTGTGGGCCCCCTAGCTAGGCGACACTCGGACGGAGTGTGGGCCACCTAGCTAGGCGACACTCGGATGGAGTGTGGGCCCCCTAGCTAGGCGACACTCGAATGGAGTGTGGGCCCCCTAGCGACACTCGAACGGAGTGTGGGTCCCCTAGCGACAATCGGACGGAGTGTGGTCCCCCTAGCTAGGCGACATTCGGACGGAGTGTGGGCCCCCTAGCTAGGCGACACTCGGACGGAGTGTGGGCCCCCTAGCTAGGCGACACTCAGAGGAAGTGTGGGCCCCTTAGCTAGGCGACACTCGGACGGAGTGTGGACCCCCTAGCTAGGCGACACTCGGATGGAGTTTGGGCCACCTAGCTAGGCGACACTCGGACGGAGTGTGGGCCCCCTAGCTAGGCGACACTCGGACGGAGTGTGGGCCCCCAAGCTAGGCGACACTCGGACGAAGTGTGGGCCCCCTAGCTAGGCGACACTCGGACGGAGTGTGGGCCCTCTTGCTAGGCGACACTCGGACGGAGTGTGGGCCCCCTAGCTAGGCGACACTCTGACGGAGTGTGGGCCCCCTAGCTAGGCGACACTTGGACGGAGTGTTGGCCCCCAAGCTAGGTGACACTCGGACGAAGTGTGGGCCCCCTAGCTAGGCGACACTCGGACGGAGTGTGGGCCCTCTTGCTAGGCGACATCGGACGGAGTGTGGGCCCCCTAGCGACACTCGAACGGAGTGTGGGTCCCCTAGCGACAATCGGACGGAGTGTGAGCCCTTTAGCTAGGCGACACTCGAATGGAGTGTGGGCCCCCTAGCTAGGCGACACTCGGACGGAGTGTGGGCCCCCTAGCTAGGCGACACTCGGATGGAGTGTGGGCCCCTTAGCTAGGCGACACTTGGACTGAGTGTGGGCCCCCTAGCTAGGCGACACTCTGACGGAGTTTGGGCCCTCTTGCTAGGCGACACTCGGATGGAGTTTGGGCCACCTAGCTAGGCGACACTCGGACGGAGTGTGGGCCCCCTAGCTAGGCGACACTCGGACGGAGAGTGGGCTCCCAAGCTAGGCGACACTCGGACGAAGTGTGGGCCCCCTAGCTAGGCGACACTCGGACAGAGTGTGGGCCCTCTTGCTAGGCGACACTCGGACGGAGTGTGGGCCCCCTAGCTAGGCGACACTCTGACGGAGTTTGGGCCCTCTTGATAGGCGACACTCGGACGGAGTGTGGGCCACTTAGCTAGGCGACACTCGGACGGAGCGTGGGCCACCTAGCTAGGCGACACTCGGACGGAGTGTGGGCCCCCTAGCTAGGCGACACTCGGATGGAGTGTGGTCCCCCTAGCGACATTCGAACGGAGAATGGGTCCCCTAGCGACAATCGGACGGAGTGTGGGCCCTTTAGCTAGGCGACACTCGAACGGAGTGTGGGCCCCCTAGCTAGGCGACACTCGGACGGAGTGTGGGCACCCTTGCTAGGCGACACTCGGACGGAGTGTGGGCCCCCAAGCTAGGCGACACTCGGACGAAGTGTGGGCCCCCTAGCTAGGCGACACTCGGACGAAGTTTGGGCCCTCTTGCTAGGCGACACTCGGACAGAGTGTGGGCCCCCTTGCAAGGCGACACTCGGACGGGGTGTGCGCCCCCTAGCTAGGGGACACTCGGACGGAGTGTGGTCCCCCTAGCGACACACGAACGGAGTGTGGGTCCCCTAGCGACAATCGGACGGAGTGTGGTCCCCCTAGTTAGGCTACATTCGGATGGAGTGTGGGCCCCCTAGCTAGGCGACACTCGGACGGAGTGTGGGCCCCCTAGCTAGGCGACACTCAGAGGAAGTGTGGGCCCCTTAGCTAGGCGACACTCGGACGGAGTGTGGGCCCCCTAGCTAGGCGACACTCTGACGGAGTGTGGGAACACCTCTTGCTAGGCGACACTCGGACGGAGTGTGGGCCCCCTTGCTAGGCGACACTCGGACGGAGTGTGGGCCCCCTAGCTAGGCGACACTCGGACGGAGTGTGGGCCACCTAGCTTGGCGACACTCGGATGGAGTGTGGTCCCCCTAGCGACACTCGAACGGAGTGTGGGTCCCCTAGCGACAATCGGACGGAGTGTGGGCCCTTTAGCTAGGCGACACTCGAACGGAGTGTGGGCCCCCTAGCTAGGCGACACTCGGACGGAGTGTGGGCCCCCTAGCTAGGCGACACTCGAACGGAGTGTGGACCCCCTAGCTAGGCGACACTCGGATGGAGTGTGGGCCTCCTAGCTAGGCGACACTCGGATGGACTGTGGGCCCTCTTGCTAGGCGATACTCTGACGGAGTGTGGGCCTCCTAGCTAGGCGACACTCGGATGGACTGTGGGCACTCTTGCTAGGCGATACTCTGACGGAGTGTGGGCCCCCTAGCTAGGCGACACTCAAACGGAGTGTGGTCCGCCTAGCTAGGCAACACTCGGATGGAGTGTGGGCCCCTTAGCTAGGCGACACTCGGACTGAGTGTGGGCCCCCTAGGTAGGCGACACTCTGACGGAGTTTGGGCCCTCTTGCTAGGCGACACTCAGACGAAGTATGGGCCACCTAGCTAGGCGACACTCGGACGGAGTGTGGGCCCCCTAGCTAGGCGACGCTCGGACGGAGTGTGGGCCCCCAAGCTAGGCGACACTCGGACGAAGTGTGGGCCTTCTAGCTAGGCGACACTCGGACGGAGTGTGGGCCCTCTTGCTAGGCGACACTCGGACGGAGTGTGGGCCCCCTAGCTAGGCGACACTCGGACGAAGTGTGGGCCCCCTAGCTAGTCGACAATCGGACGGAGTGTGGGCCCCCTAGCTAGGCGACACTCGAACGGAGTGTGGGCCCCCTAGCTAGGCGACACTCGAACGGAGTGTGGGCCCCCTAGCTAGGCTACACTCGGACGGATTGTGGGCCCTCTTGCTAGGCGACACTCTGACGGAGTGTGGGCCCCCTAGCTAGGCGACACTCGGACGAAGTGTGGGCCCCCTAGCTAGGCGACAATCGGACGGAGTGTGGGCCCCCTAGCTACGCGACACTCGAACGGAGTGTGGGCCCTCTAGCTAGGCGACACTCGAACGGAGTGTGGGTCCCCTAGCGACAATCGGACGGAGTGTTGTCCCTCTAGCTAGGCGACACTCGGACGGAGTGTGGGCCCCCTAGCTAGGCGACACTCGGACGGAGTGTGGGCCCCCTAGCTAGGCGTCACTCGGACGAAGTGTGGGCCCCCTAGCTAGGCGACACTCGGACGTAGTGTGGGCCCCCTAGCTAGGCGACACTCGAACGGAGTGTGGTCCCCCTAGCTAGGCAACACTCGGATGGAGTGTGGGCCCCTTAGCTAGGCGACACTCGGACTGAGTGTGGGCCCCCTAGGTAGGCGACACTCTGACGGAGTTTGGGCCCTCTAGCTAGGCGACACTCGAACGGAGTGTGGGTCCCCTAGCGACAATCGGACGGAGTGTTGTCCCTCTAGCTAGGCGACACTCGGACGGAGTGTGGGCCCCCTAGCTAGGCGACACTCGAACGGAGTGTGGTCCCCCTAGCTAGGCAACACTCGGATGGAGTGTGGGCCCCTTAGCTAGGCGACACTCGGACTGAGTGTGGGCCCCCTAGATAGGCGACACTCGAACGGAGTGTGGACCCCCTAGCTAGGCGACACTCAGATGGAGTGTGGGCCTCCTAGCTAGGTGACACTCGGATGGACTGTGGGCCCTCTTGCTAGGCGATACCTGACGGAGTGTGGGCCTCCTAGCTAGGCGACACTCGGATGGACTGTGGGCCCTCTTGCTAGGCGATACTCTGAAGGAGTGTGGGCCCCCTAGCTAGGCGACACTCGAACGGAGTGTGGTCCCCCTAGCTAGGCAACACTCGGATGGAGTGTGGGCCCCTTAGCTAGGCGACACTCGGACTGAGTGTGGGCCCCCTAGGTAGGCGACACTCTGACGGAGTTTGGGCCCTCTTGCTAGGCGACACTCAGACGAAGTTTGGGCCACCTAGCTAGGCGACACTCGGACGGAGTGTGGGCCCCCTAGCTAGGCGACGCTCGGACGGAGTGTGGGCCCCCAAGCTAGGCGACACTCGGACGAAGTGTGGGCCTTCTAGCTAGGCGACGCTCGGACGGAGTGTGGGCCCTCTTGCTAGGCGACACTCGGACGGAGTGTGGGCCCCCTAGCTAGGCGACACTCGGACGAAGTGTGGGCCCCCTAGCTAGTCGACAATCGGACGGAGTGTGGGCCCCCTAGCTAGGCGACACTCGAACGGAGTGTGGGCCCCCTAGCTAGGCGACACTCGAACGGAGTGTGGGCCCCCTAGCTAGGCGACACTCGGACGGATTGTGGGCCCTCTTGCTAGGCGACACTCTGACGGAGTGTGGGCCCCCTAGCTAGGCGACACTCGGACGAAGTGTGGGCCCCCTAGCTAGGCGACAATCGGACGGAGTGTGGGCCCCCTAGCTAGGCGACACTCGAACGGAGTGTGGGCCCTCTAGCTAGGCGACACTCGAACGGAGTGTGGGTCCCCTAGCGACAATCGGACGGAGTGTTGTCCCTCTAGCTAGGCGACACTCGGACGGAGTGTGGGCCCCCTAGCTAGGCGACACTCGGACGGAGTGTGGGCCCCCTAGCTAGGCGTCACTCGGACGAAGTGTGGGCCCCCTAGCTAGGCGACACTCGGACGTAGTGTGGGCCCCCTAGCTAGGCGACACTCGAACGGAGTGTGGTCCCCCTAGCTGGGCGACACTCGGACGGAGTGTGGGCCCCCTAGCTAGGCGACACTCAGACGGAGAGTGGGCCCCCTAGCTAGGCGACACTCGGACTGAGTGTGGGCCCTCTTGCTAGGCGACACTCAGACGGAGTGTGGGCCCCCTAGCTAGGCGACACTCAGACGGAGTCTGGGTCCTCTTGCTAGGCGACACTCGGACGGAGTGTGGGCCCCCTTGCTATGCGACACTCGGACGGAGTGTGGGCCCCCTAGCTAGGCGACACTCGGACGGAGTGTGGGCCCCCAAGCTAGTCGACACTCGGACCGAGAGTGGGCCCCCTAGCTAGGCGACACTCGGACCGAGTGTGGGCCCCCTAGCTAGGCGACACTCGGACGGAGTGTGGGCCCCCTAGATAGGCGACACTCGGACGGAGTGTGGGCCTTCTAGCTAGGCGAGACTCGGACGGAGTGTGGGCCCTCTTGCTAGGCGACACTCTGACGGAGTGTGGGCCCCCTAGCTAGGCGACACTCTGACGAAGTGTGGGCCCTCTTGCTAGGCGACACTCGGACGGAGTGTGGGCCCCCTTGCTAGGCGACACTCGGACGGAGTGTGGGCCCCCTAGCTAGGCGACACTCGGACGGAGTGTGGTCCCCCTAGCTAGGCGACACTCGGACGGAGTGTGGGCCCCCTAGCTAGGCGACACTCGTACGGAGTGTGCGCCCCCTAGCGACACTCGAACGGAGTTTGGGTCCCCTAGCGACAATTGGACGGAGTGTGGGCCGTTTAGCTAGGCGACACTCGGACGGAGTGTGCGCCCCCTAGCTAGGCGACACACGGACGGAGTGTGGGCCCCCTAGCTAGGCGACACTTGGACGAAGTGTGGGCCCCCTAGCTAGGCAACACTCGGACGGAGTGTGGGCCCCCTAGCTAGGCGACACTCGAACGGAGTGTGGTCCCCCTAGCTAGGCGACTCTCGGACGGAGTGTGGGCCCCCTAGCTAGGCGACACTCAGACGGAGTGTGGGCCCCCTAGCTAGGCGACACTCGGACGGAGTGTGGGCCCTCTTGCTAGGCGACACTCTGACGGAGTGTGGGCCCCCTAGCTAGGCGACACTCGGACGGAGTGTGGGCCCTCTTGCTAGGCGACACTCGGACGGAGTGTGGGCCCCCTAGCTAGGCGACACTCGGATGGAATGTCGGCCACCTTGCTAGGCGACACTCGGATGGAGTGTGGGCTCCCTAGCTAGGCGACACTCCGATGGAGTGTGGGCCCCCTAGCGACACTCGAACGGAGTGTGGGTCCCCTAGCGACAATCGGACGGATTGTTGTCCCTCTAGCTAGGCGACGCTCGGACGGAGTGTGGGCCCCCTAGCTAGGCGACACTCGGACGGAGTGTGGGCCCTCTAGCTAGGCGACACTCGGACGAAGTGTGGACCCCTTAGCTAGGCGACACGGACGTAGTGTGGGCCCCTAGCTAGGCGACACTCGAACGGAGTGTGGGCCCCCTAGCTAGGCGACACTCGGACGGAGTGTGGTTCCCCTAGCTAGGCGACACTCGGACGGAGTGTGGGGCCCATAGCTAGGCGACACTCGGACAGAGTGTGGGCCACCTAGCTAGGCGACACTCGGACGAAGTGTGGGCCCCCTAGCTAGGCGACACTCGGACGGAGTGTGGGCCCTCTTGCTAGGCGACACTCAGACGGAGTGTGGGCCCCCATGCAAGGCGACACTCGGACGGAGTGTGGGCCCCCTAGAGAAGCGACACTCGGACGGAGTGTGGGCCCCCTAGCTAGGCGACACTCGGACGAAGTTTGGGCCCCCTAGCTAGGCGACACTCGGACGGAGTGTGGGCCCCCTAGCTAGGCGACACTCGGACGGAGTTTGGGCCCCCTAGCTAGGCGACACTCGGACGGAGTGTGGGCCCCCAAGCTAGGCGACACTCGGACGGAGTGTGGGCCCCCTAGCTAGGCGGCATTCGGACCGAGTGTGGGCCCCCTAGCTAGGCGACACTCGGACGGAGTGTGGGCCCCCTAGCTAGGCGACACTCTGACGGAGTGTGGGCCCCCTAGCTAGGCGACACTCGGACGGAGTGTGGGCCTCCTAGCTAGGCGACACTCGGATGGACTGTGGGCCGTCTTGCTAGGCGATACTCTGACGGAGTGTGGGCCCCCTAGCTAGGCGACACTCGAACGGAGTGTGGTCCCCCTAGCTAGGCAACACTCGGAGGAAGTGTGGGCCCCTTAGCTAGGCGACACTCGGACTGAGTGTGGGCCCCCTAGCTAGGCGACACTCGGACGGAGTGTGGGCCCCCTAGCTAGGCGACACTCGGACGGAGTGTGGGTCCTCTTGCTAGGCGACACTCGTAAGGAGTGTGGGCCCCCTAGCGACTCTCGAACGGAGTGTGGGTCCCCTAGCGACAATCGGACGGAGTGTGTGCCCATTAGCTAGGTGACACTCGGACGGAGTGTGGGGGCCCTAGCTAGGCGACACTCGGACGGAGTGTGGGCCCCCTAGCTAGGTGACACTCGGACGGAGAGTGAGCCCCCTAGCTAGGCGACACTCGGACGGAGTGTGGGCCCTCTTGCTAGGCGACACTAGGACGGAGTGTTTGCCCCCTAGCGACACTCGAACGGAGTGTGGGTCCCCTAGCGACAATCGGACGGAGAGTGGACCCTTTAGCTAGGCGACACTCGGACGGAGTGTGGGCCTGCTAGCTAGGCGACATTCGGACGAAGTGTGGGCCCCCTAGCTAGGCGACACTCGGACGTAGTGTGGGCCTCCTAGCTAGGCGACACTCGAACGCAGTGTGGTCCCCCTAGCTAGGCGACACTCGGACGGAGTGTGGGCCCCCTAGCTAGGCGACACTCGGACGGAGTGTGGGCCCCCTAGCTAGGCGACAGTCGGACGGAGTGTGGGCCCTCTTGCTAGGCGACACTCTGACGGAGTGTGGGAACCCTAGCTAGGCGACACTCGGACGGAGTGTGGGCCTTCTTGCTAGGCGACACTCGGACGGAGTGTGGGCCCCCTTGCTAGGCGACACTCGGACGGAGTGTGGGCCACCTAGCTAGGCGACACTCGGACGGAGTGTGGTCCCCCTAGCTAGGCGACACTCGGATGGAGTGTGGGCCCCCTAGCGACACTCGAACGGAGTGTGGGTCCCCTAGCGACAATCGGACGGAGTGTGGGCCCTTTAGCTAGGCGACACTCGAACGGAGTGTGGTCCCCCTAGCTAGGCGACACTCGGATGGAGTGTGGGCCCCCTAGCTAGGCGACACTCGGACGGAGTGTGGGCCCCCCAGCTAGGCGACACTCGGACGAAGTGTGGGCCCCCTAGCTAGGCGACACTCGGACGGAGTGTGGGCCGCCTAGCTAGGCGACACTCGGGCGGTGTGTGGTCCCTCTTGCTAGGCGACACTCGGACGGAGTTTGGGCCCCCTTGCTAGGCATCACTCGGACGGAGTGTGGGCTCCCTAGCTAGGTGACACTCGGACAGAGTGTGGGCCACCTAGCTAGGCGACACTCGGACGGAGTGTGGGCCCACTAGCTAGGCGACACTCAGATGCAGTGTGGGCCCCCTAGTGACATTCGAACGGAGTGTGGGTCCCCTAGTGACAATCAGACTGAGTGTGGGTCCTTTAGCTAGGCGACACTCGAACGGAGTGTGGGCCCCCTAGCTAGGCGAAACTCGGACGAAGTGTGGGCCCCCTAGCTAGGTGACACTCGGACGTAGTGTGGGCCCCCTAGCTAGGTGACACTCGAACGGAGTGTGGTCCCCCTAGCTAGGCGACACTCGGACGGAGTGTGGGCCCCCTAGCTAGGCGACACTCGGACGGAGTGTGGGCCCCCTAGCTAGGCGACATTCGGATGGAGTGTGGGGCCCCTAGCTAGGCGACACTCGGACTGAGTGTGGGCCCTCTTGCTAGGCGACACTCGGACGGAGTGTGGGCCCCCTAGCTAGGCGACACTCAGACGGAGTGTGGGTCCTCTTGCTAGGCGACACTCGGACGGAGTGTGGGCCCCCTTGCTATGCGACTATCGGACGGAGTGTGGGCCCCCTAGCTAGGCGACACTCGGACGGAGTGTGGGCCCCCAAGCTAGGCGACTCTCTGACGGAGTGTGGGCCCCTTAGCTAGGCGGCACTCGGACCGAGTGTGGGACCCCTAGCTAGGCGACACTCGGACGGAGTGTGGGCCCCCTAGCTAGGCGACACTTGGACGGAGTGTGGGCCCCCTAGCTAGGCGACACTCTGACGGAGTGTGGGCCCCCTAGCTAGGCGACACTCGGACGGAGTGTGGGCCCTCTTGCTAGGCGACACTCGGACGGAGTGTGGGCCCCCTAGCTAGGCGACACTCGGACGGAGTGTGGGCCCTCTTGCTAGGCGACACTCGGACGGAGTGTGGGCCCCCTAGCTAGGCGACACTCGGACGGAGTGTGGGCCACCTAGCTAGGCGACACTCGGACGGAGTGTTGGCCCCCTAGCTAGGCGACACTCGGATGGAGTGTGGGCCCCCTAGCAACACTCGAACGGAGTGTGGGTCCCCTAGCGACAATCGGACGGAGTGTTGTCCCTCTAGCAAGGCGACACTCGGACGGAGTGTGGGCCCCCTAGCTAGGCGACACTCGGACGGAGTGTTGGCCCCCAAGCTAGGCGTCACTCGGACGAAGAGTGGGCCCCCTAGCTAGGCGACACTCGGACGTAGTGTGGGCCCCCTAGCTAGGCGACACTCGAACGGAGTGTGGTCCCCCTAGCTATGCGACACTCGAACGGAGTGTGGGCCCCCTAGCTAGGCGACACTCGGACGGAGTGTGGGCCCTCTTGCTAGGCGACACTCTGACGGAGTGTGGGCCCCCTAGCTAGGCGACACTCGGACGGAGTGTGGGCCCTCTTGCTAGGCGACACTCGGACGGAGTGTGGGCCCCCTAGGTAGGCGACACTCGGACGGAGTGTGGGCCACCTAGCTACGCGACACTCGGACGGAGTGTGGGCCCCCTAGCTAGGCGACACTCGGATGGAGAGTGGGCCCCCTAGCAACACTCGAACGGAGTATGGGTCCCCTAGCGACAATCGGACGGAGTGTTGTCCCTCTAACTAGGCAACACTCGGACGGAGTGTGGGCCCCCTAGCTAGGCGACACTCGGACGGAGTGTGGGCCCCCTAACTAGCCGTCACTCGGACGAAGTGTGGGGCCTCTAGCTAGGCGACACTCGGACGTAGTGTGGGCCCCCTAGCTAGGCGACACTCGAACGGAGTGTGGTCCCCCTAGCTAGGCGACACTCGGACGGAGTGTGGGCCCCCTAGCTAGGCGACACTCGGATGGAGTGTGGGCCCCCTAGCTAGGCGACACTCGGACGGAGTGTGGGGCCCCAGCTAGGCGACACTCAGATGGAGTGTGGGCCCCCTAGCTAGGCGACGCTCGGACTGAGTGTGGGCCCTCTTGCTAGGCGACACTCAGACGGAGTGTGGGCCCCCTAGCTAGGCGACACTGAGACGGAGTGTTTTTCCTCTTGCTAGGCGACACTCGGACGGAGTGTGGGCCCCCTTGCTATGCGACACTCGGACGGAGTGTTGGCCCCCTAGCTAGGCGACACTCGGACGGAGTGTGGGCCCCCAAGCTAGGCGACACTCGGACGGAGTGTGGGCCCCCAAGCTAGGCGACACTCGGACCGAGTGTGGGCCCCCTAGCTAGGCGACACTCGGACGGAGTGTGGGCCCTCTTGCTAGGCGACATTCTGACGGAGTGTGGGCCCCCTAGCTAGGCGACACTCGGACGGAGTGTGGGCCCTCTTGCTAGGCGACACTCGGACGGAGTGTGGGCCCCCTAGCTAGGCGACACTCGGACGGAGTGTGGGCCACCTAGCTAGGCGACACTCGGACGGAGTGTTGGCCCCCTAGCTAGGCGACACACGGATGGAGTGTGGGCCCCCTAGCAACACTCGAACGGAGTGTGGGTCCCCTAGCGACAATCGGACGGAGTGTTGTCCCTCTAGCAAGGCGACACTCGGAAGGAGTGTGGGCCCCCTAGCTAGGCGACACTCGGACGGAGTGTGGGCCCCCAAGCTAGGCGTCACTCGGACGAAGAGTGGGCCCCCTAGCTAGGCGACACTCGGACGTAGTGTGGGCCCCCTAGCTAGGCGACACTTGAACGGAGTGTGGTCCCCCTAGCTAGGCGACACTCGAACGGAGTGTGGGCCCCCTAGCTAGGCGACACTCGGACGGAGTGTGGGCCCTCTTGCTAGGCGACAGTCTGACGGAGTGTGGGCCCCCTAGCTAGGCGACACTCGGACGGAGTGTGGGCCCTCTTGCTAGGCGACACTCGGACGGAGTGTGGGCCCCCTAGGTAGGCAACACTCGGACGGAGTGTGGGCCACCTAGCTACGCGATACTCGGACGGAGTGTGGGCCCCCTAGCTAGGCGACACTTGGATGGAGTGTGGGCACCCTAGTAACACTCGAACGGAGTGTGGGTCCCCTAGCGACAATCGGACGGAGTGTTGTCCCTCTAGCTAGGCGACACTCAGACGGAGTGTGGGCCCCCTAGCTAGGCGACACTCGGACGGAGTGTGGGCCCCCTAACTAGGCGTCACTCGGACGAAGTGTGTGGCCCCTAGCTAGGCGACACTCGGACGTAGTGTGGGCCCCCTAGCTAGGCGACACTCGGACGGAGTGTGGGGCCCCAGCTAGGCGACACTCAGACGGAGTGTGGGCCCCCTAGCTAGGCAACACTCTGACGAAGTGTGGGCCCTCTTGCTAGGCGACACTCGGACGGAGTGTGGGCCCCCTTGCTAGGCGACACTCGGACGGAGTGTGGGCCCCCTAGCTAGGCGACACTCGGACGGAGTGTGGTCCCCCTAGCTAGGCGACACTCGGACGGAGTGTGGGCCCCCTAGCAAGGCGACACTCGAATGGAGTGTGGGCCCCCTAGCGACACTCTAACGGAGTGTGGGTCCCCTATCGACAATCGGACGGAGTGTGGGCCGTTTAGCTAGGCGACACTCGGACGGAGTGTGCGCCCCCTAGCTAGGCGACACACGGACGGAGTGTGGGCCCCCTAGCTAGGCGACACTCAGACGGAGTGTGGGTCCCCTAGCTAGGCGACACTCGAACGGAGTGTGGTCCCCCTAGCTAGGCGACTCTCGGAGGGAGTGTGGGCCCCCTAGCGACACTCGAACGGTGTGTGGGTCCCCTAGCGACAATCGGACGGAGTGTGGGCCCTTTAGCTAGGAGACAGTCGGACGGAGTGTGGGCCCCATAGCTAGGCGACACTCGAACGGAGTGTGGTCCCCCTAGCTAGGCGACACTCGGATGGAGTGTGGGCCCCATAGCTAGGCGACACTCGGACGGAGTGTGGGCCCCCTAGCTAGGCGACACTCGGACGGACTGTGGGCCCTCTTGCTAGGCGACACTCTGACGGAGTGTGGGCCGCCTAGCTAGGCGACACTCGGGCGGTGTGTGGGCCCTCTTGCTAGGCGACACTCGGACGGAGTTTGGGCCCCCTTGCTAGGCATCACTCGGACGGAGTGTGGGCTCCCTAGCTAGGCGACACTCGGACAGAGTGTGGGCCACCTAGCTAGGCGACACTCGGACGGAGTGTGGGCCCCCTAGCTAGGCGACACTCAGATGCAGTGTGGGCCCCCTAGCGACATTCGAACGGAGTGTGGGTCCCCTAGCGACAATCAGACTGAGTGTGGGTCCTTTAGCTAGGCGACACTCGAACGGAGTGTGGGCCCCCTTGCTAGGCGAAACTCGGACGAAGTGTGGGCCCCCTAGCTAGGTGACACTCGGACGTAGTGTGGGCCCCCTAGCTAGGTGACACTCGAACGGAGTGTGGTCCCCCTAGCTAGGCGACACTCGGACGGAGTGTGGGCCCCCTAGCTAGGCGACACTCGGACGGAGTGTGGGCCCCCTAGCTAGGCGACATTCGGACGGAGTGTGGGGCCCCTAGCTAGGCGACACTCGGACTGAGTGTGGGCCCTCTTGCTAGGCGACACTCGGACGGAGTGTGGGCCCCCTAGCTAGGCGACACTCAGACGGAGTGTGGGTCCTCTTGCTAGGCGACACTCGGACGGAGTGTGGGCCCCCTTGCTATGCGACTATCGGACGGAGTGTGGGCCCCCTAGCTAGGCGACACTCGGACGGAGTGTGGGCCCCCAAGCTAGGCGACTCTCGGACGGAGTGTGGGCCCCTTAGCTAGGCGGCACTCGGACCGAGTGTGGGACCCCTAGCTAGGCGACACTCGGACGGAGTGTGGGCCCCCTAGCTAGGCGACACTTGGACGGAGTGTGGGCCCCCTAGCTAGGCGACACTCTGACGGAGTGTGGGCCCCCTAGCTAGGCGACACTCGGACGGAGTGTGGGCCTCCTAGCTAGGCGACACTCGGATGGACTGTGGGCCCTCTTGCTAGGCGATACTCTGACGGAGTGTGGGCCCCCTAGCTAGGCGACACTCGAACGGAGTGTGGTCCCCCTAGCTAGGCAACACTCGGATGAAGTGTGGGCCCCTTAGCTAGGCGACATTCGGACTGAGTGTGGGCCCCCTAGCTAGGCGACACTCTGACGGAGTTTGGGCCCTCTTGCTAGGCGACACTCGGACGGAGTTTGGGCCACCTAGCTAGACGACACTCGGATGGAGTGTGGGCCCCCTAGCTAGGCGACGCTCGGACGGAGTGTGGGCCTCCAAGCTAAGCGACACTCGGACGAAGTGTGGGCCTCCTAGCTAGGCGACACTCGGACGGAGTGTGGGCCCTCTTGCTAGGCGACACTCGGATGGAGTGTGGGCCCCCTAGCTAGGCGACACTCTGACGGAGTTTGGGCCCTCTTGCTAGGCGACACTCGGACGGAGTGTGGGCCCCCTAGCTAGGCGACAATCGGACGAAGTGTGGGCCCCCTAGGTAGGCGACAATCGGACGGAGTGTGGGCCCCCTAGCTAGGCGACACTCGAACAGAGTGTGGGCCCCCTAGCTAGGCGACACTAGAACGGAGTGTGGGCCCCCTAGCTAGGCGACACTCGGACGGAGTGTGGGCCCTCTTGCTAGGCGACACTCTGACGGAGTGTGGGCCCCCTAGCTAGTCGACACTCAGACGGAGTGTGGGCCCTCTTGCTAGGCGACACTCGGACGGAGTGTGGGCCCCCTAGCTAGGCGACACTCGGACGGAGTGTGGGCCCTCTTGCTAGGCGACACTCGGACGGAGTGTGGGCCCCCTAGCTAGGCGACACTCGGACGGAGTGTGGGCCACCTAGCTAGGCGACACTCGGACGGAGTGTTGGCCCCCTAGCTAGGCGACACTCGGATGGAGTGTGGGCCCCCTAGCAACACTCGAACGGAGTGTGGGTCCCCTAGCGACAATCAGACGGAGTGCTGTCCCTCTAGCAAGGCGACACTCGGACGGAGTGTGGGCCCCCTAGCTAGGCGACACTCGGACGGAGTGTGGGCCCCCAAGCTAGGCGTCACTCGGAGGAAGAGTGGGCCCCCTAGCTAGGCGACACTCGGACGTAGTGTGGGCCCCCTAGCTAGGCGACACTCGAACGGAGTGTGGTCCCCCTAGCTAGGCGACACTCGAACGGAGTGTGGGCCCCCTAGCTAGGCGACACTCGGACGGAGTGTGGGCCCTCTTGCTAGGCGACACTCTGACGGAGTGTGGGCCCCCTAGCTAGGCGACACTCGGACGGAGTGTGGGCCCTCTTGCTAGGCGACACTCGGACGGAGTGTGGGCCCCCTAGGTAGGCGACACTCGGACGGAGTGTGGGCCACCTAGCTACGCGACACTCGGACGGAGTGTGGGCCCCCTAGCTAGGCGACACTCGGATGGAGTGTGGGCCCCCTAGCAACACTCGAACGGAGTATGGGTCCCCTAGCGACAATCGGACGGAGTGTTGTCCCTCTAACTAGGCGACACTCGGACGGAGTGTGGGCCCCCTAGCTAGGCGACACTCGGACGGAGTGTGGGCCCCCTAACTAGGTGTCACTCGGACGAAGTGTGGGGACCCTAGCTAGGCGACACTCGGACGTAGTGTGGGCCCCCTAGCTAGGCGACACTCGAACGGAGTGTGGTCCCCCTAGCTAGGCGATACTCGGACGGAGTGTGGGCCCCCTAGCTAGGCGACATTCGGACGGAGTGTGGGCCCCCTAGCTAGGCGACACTCGAACGGAGTGTGGGGCCCCAGCTAGGCGACACTCAGACGGAGTGTGGGCCCCCTAGCTAGGTGACACTCGGACTGAGTGTGGGCCCTCTTGCTAGGCGACACTCAGACGGAGTGTGGGCCCCCTAGCTAGGCGACACTCAGACGGAGTGTGGGTCCTCTTGCTAGGCGACACTCGGACGGAGTGTGGGCCCCCTTGCTATGCGACACTCGGACGGAGTGTTGGCCCCCTAGCTAGGCGACACTCGGACGGAGTGTGGGCCCCCAAGCTAGGCGACACTCGGACGGAGTGTGGGCCCCCTAGCTAGGCGACACTCGGACCGAGTGTGGGCCCCCTAGCTAGGCGACACTCGGACGGAGTGTGGGCCCTCTTGCTAGGCAACACTCGGACGGAGTGTGGGCCCCGTAGCTAGGCGACACTCGGACGGAGTGTGGGCCACCTAGCTAGGCGACACTCGGACGGAGTGTTGGCCCCCTAGCTAGGCGACACTCGGATGGAGTGTGGGCCCCCTAGCAACACTCGAACGGAGTGTGGGTCCCCTAGCGACAATCGGACGGAGTGTTGTCCCTCTAGCAAGGCGACACTCGGACGGAGTGTGGGCCCCCTAGCTAGGCGACACTCGGACGGAGTGTGGGCCCCCAAGCTAGGCGTCACTCGGACGAAGAGTGGGCCCCCTAGCTAGGCGACACTCGGACGGAGTGTGGGCCCTCTTGCTAGGCGACACTCTGACGGAGTGTGGGCCCCCTAGCTAGTCGACACTCAGACGGAGTGTGGGCCCTCTTGCTAGGCGACACTCGGACGGAGTGTGGGCCCCCTAGCTAGGCGACACTCGGACGGAGTGTGGGCCCTCTTGCTAGGCGACACTCGGACGGAGTGTGGGCCCCCTAGCTAGGCGACACTCGGACGGAGTGTGGGCCACCTAGCTAGGTGACACTCGGACGGAGTGTTGGCCCCCTAGCTAGGCGACACTCGGATGGAGTGTGGGCCCCCTAGCAACACTCGAACGGAGTGTGGGTCCCCTAGCGACAATCAGACGGAGTGTTGTCCCTCTAGCAAGGCGACACTCGGACGGAGTGTGGGCCCCCTAGCTAGGCGACACTCGGACGGAGTGTGGGCCCCCAAGCTAGGCGTCACTCGGAGGAAGAGTGGGCCCCCTAGCTAGGCGACACTCGGACGTAGTGTGGGCCCCCTAGCTAGGCGACACTCGAACGGAGTGTGGTCCCCCTAGCTAGGCGACACTCGAACGGAGTGTGGGCCCCCTAGCTAGGCGACACTCGGACGGAGTGTGGGCCCTCTTGCTAGGCGACACTCTGACGGAGTGTTGTCCCCCTAGCTAGGCGACACTCGGACGGAGTGTGGGCCCTCTTGCTAGGCGACACTCGGACGGAGTGTGGGCCCCCTAGGTAGGTGACACTCGGACGGAGTGTGGGCCACCTAGCTACGCGACACTCGGACGGAGTGTTGGCCTCCTAGCTATGCGACACTCGGATGGAGTGTGGGCCCCCTAGCAACACTCGAACAGAGTATGGGTCCCCTAGCGACAATCGGACGGAGTGTTGTCCCTCTAACTAGGCGACACTCGGACGGAGTGTGGGCCCCCTAGCTAGGCGACACTCGGACGGAGTGTGGGCCCCCTAACTAGGCGTCACTCGGACGAAGTGTGGGGACCCTAGCTAGGCGACACTCGGACGTAGTGTGGGCCCCCTAGCTAGGCGACACTCGAACGGAGTGTGGTCCCCCTAGCTAGGCGACACTCGGACGGAGTGTGGGCCCCCTAGCTAGGCAACACTCGGACGGAGTGTGGGCCCCCTAGCTAGGCGACAGTCGAACGGAGTGTGGGGCCCTAGCTAGGCGACACTCAGACGGAGTGTGGGCCCCCTAGCTAGGCGACACTCAGACTGAGTGTGGGCCCTCTTGCTAGGCGACACTCAGACGGAGTGTGGGCCCCCTAGCTAGGCGACACTCAGACGGAGTGTGGGTCCTCTTGCTAGGCGACACTCGGACGGAGTGTGGGCCCCCTTGCTATGCGACACTCGGACGGAGTGTTGGCCCCCTAGCTAGGCGACACTCGGACGGAGTGTGGGCCCCCAAGCTAGGCGACACTCGGACGGAGTGTGGGCCCCCTAGCTAGGCGACACTCGGACCGAGTGTGGGCCCCCTAGCTAGGCGACACTCGGACGGAGTGTGGGCCCTCTTGCTAGGTGACACTCGGACGGAGTGTGGGCCCCCTAGCTAGGCGACACTCGGACGGAGTGTGGGCCACCTAGCTAGGCGACACTCGGACGGAGTGTTGGCCCCCTAGCTAGGCGACACTCGGATGGAGTGTGGGCCCCCTAGCAACACTCGAACGGAGTGTGGGTCCCCTAGCGACAATCGGACGGAGTGTTGTCCCTCTAGCAAGGCGACACTCGGACGGAGTGTGGGCCCCCAAGCTAGGCGTCACTCGGACGAAGAGTGGGCCCCCTAGCTAGGCGACACTCGGACGTTGTGTGGGCCCCCTAGCTAGGCGACACTCGAATGGAGTGTGGTCCCCCTAGCTAGGCGACACTCGAACGGAGTGTGGTCCCCCTAGCTAGGCGACACTCGGACGGAGTGTGGGCCCTCTTGCTAGGCGACACTCTGACGGAGTGTGGGCCCCCTAGCTAGGCGACACTCAGACGGAGTGTGGGCCCTCTTGCTAGGCGAAGCTCGGACGGAGTGTGGGCCCCCTAGGAAGGCGACACTCGGACGGAGTGTGGGCCACCTAGCTACGCGACAGTCGGACGGAGTGTGGGCCCCCTAGCTAGGCGACACTCGGATGGAGTGTGGGCCCCCTAGCAACACTCGAACGGAGTGTGGGTCCCCTAGCGACAATCGGACGGAGTGTTGTCCCTCTAGCTAGGCGACACTCGGACGGAGTGTGGGCCCCCTAGCTAGGCGACACTCGGACGGAGTGTGGGCCCCCTAACATGGCGTCACTCGGACGAAGTGTGGGGCCCCTAGCTAGGCGACACTCGGACGTAGTGTGGGCACCCTAGCTAGGCGACACTCGAACGGAGTGTGGTCCCCCTAGCTAGGTGACACTCGGACGGAGTGTGGGCCCCCTAGCTAGGCGACACTCGGACGGAGTGTGGGCCCCCTAGCTAGGCGACACTCGGACGGAGTGTGGGGCCCCAGCTAGGCGACACTCAGACGGAGTGTGGGCCCCCTAGCTAGGCGACACTCGGACTGAGTGTGGGCCCCCTAGCTAGGCGACACTCAGACGGAGTGTGGGTCCTCTTGCTAGGCGACACTTGGACGGAGTGTGGGCCCCCTTGCTATGCGACACTCGGACGGAGTGTTGGCCCCCTAGCTAGGCGACACTCGGACGGAGTGTGGGCCCCCAAGCTAGGCGACACTCGGACGGAGTGTGGGCCCCCTAGCTAGGCGACACTCGGACCGAGTGTGGGCCCCCTAGCTAGTCGACACTCGGACGGAGTGTGGGCCCCCTAGATAGGCGACACTCGGACGGAGTGTGGGCCCCCTAGCTAGGTGACACTCGGACGGAGTGTGGGCCCTCTTGCTAGGCGACACTCTGACGGAGTGTGGGCCCCCTAGCTAGGCGACACTCTGACGAAGTGTGGTCCCTCTTGCTAGGCGACACTCGGACGGAGTGTGGGCCCCCTTGCTAGGCGACACTCGGACGGAGTGTGGGCCCCTTAGCTAGGCGACACTCGGACGGAGTGTGGTCCCCCTAGCTAGGCGACACTCGGACGGAGTGTGGGCCCCCTAGCTAGGCGACACTTGTATGGAGTGTGGGCCCCCTAGCGACACTCGAACGGAGTGTGGGTCCCCTATCGACAATCGGACGGAGTGTGGGCCGTTTAGCTAGGCGACACTCGGACGGAGTATGCGCCCCCTAGCTAGGCGACACACGGACGGAGTGTGGGCCCCCTAGCTAGGCGACACTCGAACGGAGTGTGGTCCCCCTAGCTTGGCGACTCTCGGACGGAGTGTGGGCCCCCTAGCTAGGCGACACTCAGACGGAGTGTGGGCCCCCTAGCTAGGCGACACTCAGACGGAGTGTGGGTCCTCTTGCTAGGCGACACTCAGATGGAGTGTGGGCCTCCTTGCTATGAGACACTCGGACGGAGTGTTGGCCCCCTAGCTAGGCGACACTCGGACGGAGTGTGGGCCCCCAAGCTAGGCGACACTCGGACGGAGTGTGGGCCCCCTAGCTAGGCGACACTCGGACCGAGTGTGGGCCCCCTTGCTAGGCGACACTCGGACGGAGTGTGGGCCCCTAAGCTAGGCGACACTCGGACGGAGTGTGGTCCCCCTAGCTAGGCGACACTCGTATGGAGTGTGGGCCCTCTAGCGACGCTCAAACGGAGTGTGGGTCCCCTATCGACAATCGGACGGAGTGTGGGCCGTTTAGCTAGGCGACACTCGGACGGAGTGTGCGCCCCCTAGATAGGCGACACACGGACGGAGTGTGGGCCCCCTAGCTAGGCGACACTCGGACGGAGTGTGGGCCACCTAGCTAGGTGACACTCGGACGGAGTGTTGGCCCCCTAGCTAGGCGACACTCGGATGGAGTGTGGGCCCCCTAGCAACACTCGAACGGAGTGTGGGTCCCCTAGCGACAATCAGACGGAGTGTTGTCCCTCTAGCAAGGCGACACTCGGACGGAGTGTGGGCCCCCTAGCTAGGCGACACTCGGACGGAGTGTGGGCCCCCAAGCTAGGCGTCACTCGGAGGAAGAGTGGGCCCCCTAGCTAGGCGACACTCGGACGTAGTGTGGGCCCCCTAGCTAGGCGACACTCGAACGGAGTGTGGTCCCCCTAGCTAGGCGACACTCGAACGGAGTGTGGGCCCCCTAGCTAGGCGACACTCGGACGGAGTGTGGGCCCTCTTGCTAGGCGACACTCTGACGGAGTGTTGTCCCCCTAGCTAGGCGACACTCGGACGGAGTGTGGGCCCTCTTGCTAGGCGACACTCGGACGGAGTGTGGGCCCCCTAGGTAGGCGACACTCGGACGGAGTGTGGGCCACCTAGCTACGCGACACTCGGACGGAGTGTGGGCCCACTAGCTATGCGACACTCGGATGGAGTGTGGGCCCCCTAGCAACACTCGAACAGAGTATGGGTCCCCTAGCGACAATCGGACGGAGTGTTGTCCCTCTAATTAGGCGACACTCGGACGGAGTGTGGGCCCCCTAGCTAGGCGACACTCGGACGGAGTGTGGGCCCCCTAACTAGGCGTCACTCGGACGAAGTGTGGGGACCCTAGCTAGGCGACACTCGGACGTAGTGTGGGCCCACTAGCTAGGCGACACTCGAACGGAGTGTGGTCCCCCTAGCTAGGCGACACTCGGACGGAGTGTGGGCCCCTTAGCTAGGCAACACTCGGACGGAGTGTGGGCCCCCTAGCTAGGCGACAGTCGAACGGAGTGTGGGGCCCCAGCTAGGCGACACTCAGACGGAGTGTGGGCCCCCTAGCTAGGTGACACTCGGACTGAGTGTGGGCCCTCTTGCTAGGCGACACTCAGACGGAGTGTGGGCCCCCTAGCTAGGCGACACTCAGACGGAGTGTGGGTCCTCTTGCTAGGCGACACTCGGACGGAGTGTGGGCCCCCCTGCTATGCGACACTCGGACGGAGTGTTGGCCCCCTAGCTAGGCGACACTCGGACGGAGTGTGGGCCCCCAAGCTAGGCGACACTCGGACGGAGTGTGGGCCCCTAGCTAGGCGACACTCGGACCGAGTGTGGGCCCCCTAGCTTGGCGACACTCGGACGGAGTGTGGGCCCTCTTGCTAGGCGACACTCGGACGGAGTGTGGGCCCCCTAGCTAGGCGACACTCGGACGGAGTGTGGGCCACCTAGCTAGGCGACACTCGGACGGAGTGTTGGCCCCCTAGCTAGGCGACACTCGGATGGAGTGTGGGCCCCCTAGCAACACTCGAACGGAGTGTGGGTCCCCTAGCGACAATCGGACGGAGTGTTGTCCCTCTAGCAAGGCGACACTCGGACGGAGTGTGGGCCCCCTAGCTAGGCGACACTCGGACGGAGTGTGGGCCCTCTTGCTAGGCGACACTCGGACGGAGTGTGGGCCCCCTAGCTAGGCGACACTCGGACGGAGTGTGGGCCACCTAGCTAGGCGACACTCGGACGGAGTGTTGGCCCCCTAGCTAGGCGACACTCGGATGGAGTGTGGGCCCCCTAGCAACACTCGAACGGAGTGTGGGTCCCCTAGCGACAATCGGACGGAGTGTTGTCCCTCTAGCAAGGCGACACTCGGACGGAGTGTGGGCCCCCTAGCTAAGCGACACTCGGACGGAGTGTGGGCCCCCAAGCTAGGCGTCACTCGGACGAAGAGTGGGCCCCCTAGCTAGGCGACACTCGGACGTAGTGTGGGCCCCCTAGCTAGGCGACACTCGAACGGAGTGTGGTCCCCCTAGCTAGGCGACACTCGAACGGAGTGTGGTCCCCCTAGCTAGGCGACACTCGGACGGAGTGTGGGCCCTCTTGCTAGGCGACACTCTGACGGAGTGTGGGCCCCCTAGCTAGGCGACACTCGGACGGAGTGTGGGCCCTCTTGCTAGGCGAAGCTCGGACGGAGTGTGGGCCCCCTAGGAAGGCGACACTCGGACGGAGTGTGGGCCACCTAGCTACGCGACAGTCGGACGGAGTGTGGGCCCCCTAGCTAGGCGACACTCGGATGGAGTGTGGGCCCCCTAGCAACACTCGAACGGAGTGTGGGTCCCCTAGCGACAATCGGACGGAGTGTTGTCCCTCTAGCTAGGCGACACTCGGACGGAGTGTGGGCCCCCTAGCTAGGCGACACTCGGACGGAGTGTGGGCCCCCTAACATGGCGTCACTCGGACGAAGTGTGGGGCCCCTAGCTAGGCGACACTCGAACGTAGTGTGGGCCCCCTAGCTAGGCGACACTCGAACGGAGTGTGGTCCCCCTAGCTAGGCGACACTCGGACGGAGTGTGGGCCCCCTAGCTAGGCGACACTCGGACGGAGTGTGGGCCCCCTAGCTAGGCGACACTCGGACGGAGTGTGGGGCCCCAGCTAGGCGACACTCAGACGGAGTGTGGGCCCCCTAGCTAGGCGACACTCGGACTGAGTGTGGGCCCCCTAGCTAGGCGACACTCAGACGGAGTGTGGGTCCTCTTGCTAGGCGACACTCGGACGGAGTGTGGGCCCCCTTGCTATGCGACACTCGGACGGAGTGTTGGCCCCCTAGCTAGGCGACACTCGGACGGAGTGTGGGCCCCCAAGCTAGGCGACACTCGGACGGAGTGTGGGCCCCTTGGCTAGGCGACACTCGGACCGAGTGTGGGCCCCCTAGCTAGTCGACACTCGGACGGAGTGTGGGCCCCCTAGATAGGCGACAGTCGGACGGAGTGTGGGCCCCCTAGCTAGGTGACACTCGGATGGAGTGTGGGCCCCCTAGCAACACTCGAACGGAGTGTGGGTCCCCTAGCGACAATCAGACGGAGTGCTGTCCCTCTAGCAAGGCGACACTCGGACGGAGTGTGGGCCCCCTAGCTAGGCGACACTCGGACGGAGTGTGGGCCCCCAAGCTAGGCGTCACTCGGAGGAAGAGTGGGCCCCCTAGCTAGGCGACACTCGGACGTAGTGTGGGCCCCCTAGCTAGGCGACACTCGAACGGAGTGTGGTCCCCCTAGCTAGGCGACACTCGAACGGAGTGTGGGCCCCCTAGCTAGGCGACACTCGGACGGAGTGTGGGCCCTCTTGCTAGGCGACACTCTGACGGAGTGTGGGCCCCCTAGCTAGGCGACACTCGGACGGAGTGTGGGCCCTCTTGCTAGGCGACACTCGGACGGAGTGTGGGCCCCCTAGGTAGGCGACACTCGGACGGAGTGTGGGCCACCTAGCTACGCGACACTCGGACGGAGTGTGGGCCCCCTAGCTAGGCGACACTCGGATGGAGTGTGGGCCCCCTAGCAACACTCGAACGGAGTATGGGTCCCCTAGCGACAATCGGACGGAGTGTTGTCCCTCTAACTAGGCGACACTCGGACGGAGTGTGGGCCCCCTAGCTAGGCGACACTCGGACGGAGTGTGGGCCCCCTAACTAGGTGTCACTCGGACGAAGTGTGGGGACCCTAGCTAGGCGACACTCGGACGTAGTGTGGGCCCCCTAGCTAGGCGACACTCGAACGGAGTGTGGTCCCCCTAGCTAGGCGATACTCGGACGGAGTGTGGGCCCCCTAGCTAGGCGACATTCGGACGGAGTGTGGGCCCCCTAGCTAGGCGACACTCGAACGGAGTGTGGGGCCCCAGCTAGGCGACACTCAGACGGAGTGTGGGCCCCCTAGCTAGGCGACACTCGGACTGAGTGTGGGCCCTCTTGCTAGGCGACACTCAGACGGAGTGTGGGCCCCCTAGCTAGGCGACACTCAGACGGAGTGTGGGTCCTCTTGCTAGGCGACACTCGGACGGAGTGTGGGCCCCCTTGCTATGCGACACTCGGACGGAGTGTTGGCCCCCTAGCTAGGCGACACTCGGACGGAGTGTGGGCCCCCAAGCTAGGCGACACTCGGACGGAGTGTGGGCCCCCTAGCTAGGCGACACTCGGACCGAGTGTGGGCCCCCTAGCTAGGCGACACTCGGACGGAGTGTGGGCCCTCTTGCTAGGCAACACTCGGACGGAGTGTGGGCCCCGTAGCTAGGCGACACTCGGACGGAGTGTGGGCCACCTAGCTAGGCGACACTCGGACGGAGTGTTGGCCCCCTAGCTAGGCGACACTCGGATGGAGTGTGGGCCCCCTAGCAACACTCGAACGGAGTGTGGGTCCCCTAGCGACAATCGGACGGAGTGTTGTCCCTCTAGCAAGGCGACACTCGGACGGAGTGTGGGCCCCCTAGCTAGGCGACACTCGGACGGAGTGTGGGCCCCCAAGCTAGGCGTCACTCGGACGAAGAGTGGGCCCCCTAGCTAGGCGACACTGGGACGGAGTGTGGGCCCTCTTGCTAGGCGACACTCTGACGGAGTGTGGGCCCCCTAGCTAGTCGACACTCAGACGGAGTGTGGGCCCTCTTGCTAGGCGACACTCGGACGGAGTGTGGGCCCCCTAGCTAGGCGACACTCGGACGGAGTGTGGGCCCTCTTGCTAGGCGACACTCGGACGGAGTGTGGGCCCCCTAGCTAGGCGACACTCGGACGGAGTGTGGGCCACCTAGCTAGGTGACACTCGGACGGAGTGTTGGCCCCCTAGCTAGGCGACACTCGGATGGAGTGTGGGCCCCCTAGCAACACTCGAACGGAGTGTGGGTCCCCTAGCGACAATCAGACGGAGTGTTGTCCCTCTAGCAAGGCGACACTCGGACGGAGTGTGGGCCCCCTAGCTAGGCGACACTCGGACGGAGTGTGGGCCCCCAAGCTAGGCGTCACTCGGAGGAAGAGTGGGCCCCCTAGCTAGGCGACACTCGGACGTAGTGTGGGCCCCCTAGCTAGGCGACACTCGAACGGAGTGTGGTCCCCCTAGCTAGGCGACACTCGAACGGAGTGTGGGCCCCCTAGCTAGGCGACACTCGGACGGAGTGTGGGCCCTCTTGCTAGGCGACACTCTGACGGAGTGTTGTCCCCCTAGCTAGGCGACACTCGGACGGAGTGTGGGCCCTCTTGCTAGGCGACACTCGGACGGAGTGTGGGCCCCCTAGGTAGGCGACACTCGGACGGAGTGTGGGCCACCTAGCTACGCGACACTCGGACGGAGTGTGGGCCCCCTAGCTATGCGACACTCGGATGGAGTGTGGGCCCCCTAGCAACACTCGAACAGAGTATGGGTCCCCTAGCGACAATCGGACGGAGTGTTGTCCCTCTAATTAGGCGACACTCGGACGGAGTGTGGGCCCCCTAGCTAGGCGACACTCGGACGGAGTGTGGGCCCCCTAACTAGGCGTCACTCGGACGAAGTGTGGGGACCCTAGCTAGGCGACACTCGGACGTAGTGTGGGCCCACTAGCTAGGCGACACTCGAACGGAGTGTGGTCCCCCTAGCTAGGCGACACTCGGACGGAGTGTGGGCCCCCTAGCTAGGCAACACTCGGACGGAGTGTGGGCCCCCTAGCTAGGCGACAGTCGAACGGAGTGTGGGGCCCCAGCTAGGCGACACTCAGACGGAGTGTGGGCCCCCTAGCTAGGTGACACTCGGACTGAGTGTGGGCCCTCTTGCTAGGCGACACTCAGACGGAGTGTGGGCCCCCTAGCTAGGCGACACTCAGACGGAGTGTGGGTCCTCTTGCTAGGCGACACTCGGACGGAGTGTGGGCCCCCCTGCTATGCGACACTCGGACGGAGTGTTGGCCCCCTAGCTAGGCGACACTCGGACGGAGTGTGGGCCCCCAAGCTAGGCGACACTCGGACGGAGTGTGGGCCCCCTAGCTAGGCGACACTCGGACCGAGTGTGGGCCCCCTAGCTAGGCGACACTCGGACGGAGTGTGGGCCCTCTTGCTAGGCGACACTCGGACGGAGTGTGGGCCCCTAGCTAGGCGACACTCGGACGGAGTGTGGGCCACCTAGCTAGGCGACACTCGGACGGAGTGTTGGCCCCCTAGCTAGGCGACACTCGGATGGAGTGTGGGCCCCCTAGCAACACTCGAACGGAGTGTGGGTCCCCTAGCGACAATCGGACAGAGTGTTGTCCCTCTAGCAAGGCGACACTCGGACGGAGTGTGGGCCCCCTAGCAAAGCGACACTCGGACGGAGTGTGGGCCCCCAAGCTAGGCGTCACTCGGACGAAGAGTGGGCCCCCTAGCTAGGCGACACTCGGACGTAGTGTGGGCCCCCTAGCTAGGCGACACTCGAACGGAGTGTGGTCCCCCTAGCTAGGCGACACTCGAACGGAGTGTGGTCCCCCTAGCTAGGCGACACTCGGACGGAGTGTGGGCCCTCTTGCTAGGCGACACTCTGACGGAGTGTGGGCCCCCTAGCTAGGCGACACTCGGACGGAGTGTGGGCCCTCTTGCTAGGCGAAGCTCGGACGGAGTGTGGGCCCCCTAGGAAGGCGACACTCGGACGGAGTGTGGGCCACCTAGCTACGCGACAGTCGGACGGAGTGTGGGCCCCCTAGCTAGGCGACACTCGGATGGAGTGTGGGCCCCCTAGCAACACTCGAACGGAGTGTGGGTCCCCTAGCGACAATCGGACGGAGTGTTGTCCCTCTAGCTAGGCGACACTCGGACGGAGTGTGGGCCCCCTAGCTAGGCGACACTCGGACGGAGTGTGTGCCCCCTAACATGGCGTCACTCGGACGAAGTGTGGGGCCCCTAGCTAGGCGACACTCGAACGTAGTGTGGGCCCCCTAGCTAGGCGACACTCGAACGGAGTGTGGTCCCCCTAGCTAGGCGACATTCGGACGGAGTGTGGGCCCCCTAGCTAGGCGACACTCGGACGGAGTGTGGGCCCCCTAGCTAGGCGACACTCGGACGGAGTGTGGGGCCCCAGCTAGGCGACACTCAGACGGAGTGTGGGCCCCCTAGCTAGGCGACCCTCGGACTGAGTGTGGGCCCCCTAGCTAGGCGACACTCAGACGGAGTGTGGGTCCTCTTGCTAGGCGACACTCGGACGGAGTGTGGGCCCCCTTGCTATGCGACACTCGGACGGAGTGTTGGCCCCCTAGCTAGGCGACACTCGGACGGAGTGTGGGCCCCCAAGCTAGGCGACACTCGGACGGAGTGTGGGCCCCCTAGCTAGGCGACACTCGGACCGAGTGTGGGCCCCCTAGCTAGTCGACACTCGGACGGAGTGTGGGCCCCCTAGATAGGCGACAGTCGGACGGAGTGTGGGCCCCCTAGCTAGGTGACACTCGGACGGAGTGTGGGCCCTCTTGCTAGGCGACACTCTGACGGAGTGTGGGCCCCCTAGCTAGGCGACACTCTGACGAAGTGTGGGACCTCTTGCTAGGCGACACTCGGACGGAGTGTGGGCCCCCTTGCTAGGCGACACTCGGACGGAGTGTGGGCCCCTTAGCTAGGCGACACTCGGACGGAGTGTGGTCCCCCTAGCTAGGCGACACTCGGACGGAGTGTGGGCCCCCTAGCTAGGCGACACTTGTATGGAGTGTGGGCCCCCTAGCGACACTCGAACGGAGTGTGGGTCCCCTATCGACAATCGGACGGAGTGTGGGCCGTTTAGCTAGGCGACACTCGGACGGAGTGTGCGCCCCCTAGCTAGGCGACACACGGACGGAGTGTCGGCCCCCTAGCTAGGCGACACTCGAACGGAGTGTGGTCCCCCTAGCTTGGCGACTCTCGGACAGAGTGTGGGCCCCCTAGCTAGGCGACACTCAGACGGAGTGTGGGCCCCCTAGCTAGGCGACACTCAGACGGAGTGTGGGTCCTCTTGCTAGGCGACACTCAGATGGAGTGTGGGCCCCCTTGCTATGCGACACTCGGACGGAGTGTTGGCCCCCTAGCTAGGCGACACTCGGACGGAGTGTGGGCCCCCAAGCTAGGCGACACTCGGACGGAGTGTGGGCCCCCTAGCTAGGCGACACTCGGACCGAGTGTGGGCCCCCTTGCTAGGCGACACTCGGACGGAGTGTGGGCCCCTTAGCTAGGCGACACTCGGACGGAGTGTGGTCCCCCTAGCTAGGCGACACTCGGACGGAGTGTGGGCCCCCTAGCTAGGCGACTCTCGTATGGAGTGTGGGCCCTCTAGCGACACTCGAACGGAGTGTGGGTCCCCTATCGACAATCGGACGGAGTGTGGGCCGTTTAGCTAGGCGACACTCGGACGGAGTGTGCGCCCCCTAGCTAGGCGACACACGGACGGAGTGTGGGCCCCCTAGCTAGGCGACACTCGAACGGAGTGTGGTCCCCCTAGCTAGGCGACTCTCGGACGGAGTGTGGGCCCCCTAGCTAGGCGACACTCAGACAGAGTGTGGGCACCCTAGCTAGGCGACATTCGGACGGAGTGTGGGCCCTCTTGCTAGGCCACACTCTGACGGAGTGTGGGCCCCCTAGCTAGACGACACTCAGACGGAGTGTGGGTCCTCTTGCTAGGCGACACTCAGATGGAGTGTGGGCCCCCTTGCTATGCGACACTCGGACGGAGTGTTGGCCCCCTAGCTAGGCGACACTCGGACGGAGTGTGGGCCCCCAAGCTAGGCGACACTCGGACGGAGTGTGGGCCCCCTAGCTAGGCGACACTCGGACCGAGTGTGGGCCCCCTAGCTTGGCGACACTCGGACGGAGTGTGGGCCCCCTAGATAGGCGACAGTCGGACGGGGTATGGGCCCCCTAGCTAGGCGACACTCGGACGGAGTGTGGGCCCTCTTGCTAGGCGACACTCTGACGGAGTGTGGGCCCCCTAGCTAGGCGACACTCTGACGAAGTGTGGACCCTCTTGCTAGCCGACACTCGGACGGAGTGTGGGCCCCCTTGCTAGGCGACACTCGGACGGAGTGTGGGCCCCCTAGCTATGCGACACTCGGACGGAGTGTGGTTCCCCTAGCTAGGCGACACTCGGATTGAGTGTGGGCCCCCTAGCTAGGCGACACTCGTATGGAGTGTGGGCCCCCTAGCGACACTCGAACGGAGTGTGGGTCCCCTATCGACAATCGGACGGAGTGTGGGCTGTTTAGCTAGGTGACACTCAGACGGAGTGTGCGCCCCCTAGCTAGGCGACACACGGACGGAGTGTGGGCCCCCTAGCTAGGCGACACTCGGACGAAGTGTGGGCCCCCTAGCTAGGCAACACTCGGACAGAGTGTGGGCCCCCTAGCTAGGCGACACTAGAACGGAGTGTGGTCCCCCTAGCTAGGCGACTCTCGGACGGAGTGTGGGCCCCCTAGCTAGGCGACACTCAGACGGAGTGTGGGCTCCCTAGCTAGGCGACACTCGGACGGAGTGTGGGCCCTCTTGCTAGGCGACACTCTGACGGAGTGTGGGCCCCCTAGCTAGGCGACAATCTGACGAAGTGTGGGCCCTCTTGCTAGCCGACACTCGGACGGAGTGTGGGCCCCCTTGCTAGGCGACACTCGGATGGAGTGTGGGCCCCCTAGCTATGCGACACTCGGACGGAGTGTGGTCCCCCTAGCTAGGCGACACTCGGATGGAGTATGGGCCCCCTAGCTAGGCGACACTCGGACGGAGTGTGGGCCCCCAAGCTAGGCGACACTCGGACGGAGTGTGGTCCCCCTAGCTAGGCGACACTCGGACCGAGTGTGGGCCCCCTAGCTTGGCGACACTCGGACGGAGTGTGGGCCTCCTAGATAGGCGACACTCGGACGGAGTGCGGGCCCCCTAGCTAGGCGACACTCGGACGGAGTGTGGGCCGTCTTGCTAGGCGACACTCTGACGAAGTGTGGGCCCCCTAGCTAGGCGACACTCTGACGAAGTGTGGGCCCTCTTGCTAGCCGACACTCGGACGGAGTGTGGGCCCCCTTGCTAGGCGACACTCGGACGGAGTGTGGGCCCCCTAGCTATGCGACACTCGGACGGAGTGTAGTCCCCCTAGCTAGGCGACACTCGGATGGAGTGTGGGACCCCTAGCTAGGCGACACTCGTATGGAGTGTGGGCCCCCTAGCGACACTCGAACGGAGTGTGGGTCCCCTATCGACAATCGGACGGAGTGTGGGCCGTTTAGCTAGGCGACACTCAGACGGAGTGTGCGCCCCCTAGCAAAGCGACACACGGACGGAGTGTGGGCCCCCTAGCTAGGCGACACTCGGACGAAGTGTGGGCCCCCTAGCTAGGCAACACTCGGACAGTGTGTGGGCCCCCTAGCTAGGCGACACTAGAACGGAGTGTGGTCCCCCTAGCTAGGCGACTCTCGGACGGAGTGTGGGCCCCCTAGCTAGGCGACACTCAGACGGAGTGTGGGCACCCTAGCTAGGCGACACTCGGACGGAGTGTGGGCCCTCTTGCTAGGCGACACTCTGACGGAATGTGGGCCCCCTAGCTAGGCGACACTCGGACGGAGTGTGGGCCCTCTTGCTAGGCGACACTCGGACGGAGTATGGGCCCCCTAGCTAGGCGACACTCGGACGGATTGTGGGCCACCTTGCTAGGCGACACTCGGATGGAGTGTGGGCCCCCTAGCTAGGCGACACTCGGATGGAGTGTGGGCCCCCTAGCGACACTCGAACGGAGTGTGGGTCCCCTAGCGACAATCGGACGGAGTGTTGTCCCTCTAGCTAGGCGACGCTCGGACGGAGTGTGGGCCCCATAGCTAGGCGACACTCGGACGGAGTGTGGGCCCTGTAGCTAGGCGACACTCGGACGAAGTGTGGGCCCCCTAGCTCGGCGACTCGGACGTAGTGTGGGCCCCTAGCTAGGCGACACTCGAACGGAGTGTGGGCCCCCTATCTAGGCGACACTCGGACGGAGTGTGGGCCCCCTAGCTAGGCGACACTCGGACGGAGTGTGGGGCCCCTAGCTAGGCGACACTCGGACGGAGTGTGGGCCCCCTAGCTAGGCGACACTCGGACTGAGTGTGGGCCCACTTGCTAGGCGACACTCGGACGGAGTGTGGGCCCCCTATCTAGGCTACACTCAGACGGAGTGTGGGTCCTCTTGCTAGGCGACACTCGGACGGAGTGTGGGCCTCCTTGCTATGCGACACTCGGACGGAGTGTGGGCCCCCTAGCTAGGCGAGACTCGGACGGAGTGTGGGCCCCCTAGCTAGGCGACACTCGGACGGAGTGTGGGCCCCCTAGCTAGGCGACACTCGAACCGAGTGTGGGCCCCCTAGCTAGGCGACACTCGGACGGAGTGTGGGCCCCCTAGCTATGCGACACTCGGACGGAGTGTTGGCTCCCTAGCTAGGCGACTCTCGGACGGAGTGTGGGCCCCCAAGCTAGGCGACACTCGGACGGAGTGTGGGCCCCCTAGCTAGGCGACACTCGGACCGAGTGTGGGCCCCCTAGCTAGGCGACACTCGGACGGAGTGTGGGTCCCCTAGATAGGCGACACTCGGACGGAGTGTGGGCTCCCTAGCTAGGCGACACTCGGACGGAGTGTGGGCCCTCTTGCTAGGCGACACTCTGACGGAGTGTGGGCCCCCTAGCTAGGCGACACTCTGACGAAGTGTGGGCCCTCTTGCTAGGCGACACTCGGACGGAGTGTGGGCCCCCTTGCTAGGCGACACTCGGACGGAGTGTGGGCCCCCTAGCTAGGCGACACTCGGACGGAGTATGGTCCCCCTAGCTAGGCGACACTCGGAAGGAGTGTGGGCCCCCTAGCTAGGCGACACTCGTATGGAGTGTGGGCCCCCTAGCGACACTCGAACGGAGTGTGGGTCCCCTATCGACAATCGAACGGAGTGTGGGCCGTTTAGCTAGGCGACACTCGGACGGAGTGTGCGCCCCCTAGCTAGGCGACACACGGACGGAGTGTGGGCCCCCTAGCTAGGCGACACTCGGACGGAGTGTGGGCCCCCTTGCTAGGCGACACTCGGATGGAGTGTGGGCCCCGTAGCGACACTCGAACGGAGTGTGGGTCCCCTAGCGACAATCAGACGGAGTGTGGGCCCTTTAGCTAGGCGACACTCGGACGAAGTGTGCGCCCCCTAGATAGGCGACTCTCGGACGAAGTGTGGGCCCCCTAGCTAGGCGACATTCGGACGGAGTGTGGGCACTCTTGCTAGGCGACACTCGGACGGAGTGCGGGCCCCCTAGCTAGGCGATACTCGGACGGAGTGTGGGCCCTCTTGCTAGGCGACACTCGGACGGAGTGTGGGCCCCCTAGCTAGGCGACACTCGGATGGAGTGTGGGCCCCCTAGCGACACTCGAAAGGAGTGTGGGTCCCCTAGCGACAATCGGACGGAGTGTGGGCCCTTTAGCTAGGCGACACTCGGACGGAGTGTGGGCCCCCTAGCTAGGCGACACTCGGACAGAGTGTGGGCCCTCTTGCTAGGCGACACTCGGATGGAGTGTGGGCCCCCTTGCAAGGCATCACTCGGACGGAGTGTGGGCCCCCTAGCTAGGCGACACTCGGAAGGAGTGTGGGCCACCTAGCTAGGCGACATTCGGACGGAGTGTGGGCCCCCTAGCTAGGCGACACTCTGATGGAGTGTGGTCCCCCTAGCGACACTCGAACGGAGTGTGGGTCCCCTAGCGACAATCGGACGGAGTGTGGGCTCTTTAGCTAGGCGACACTCGAACGGAGTGTGGGCCCCCTACCTAGGCGACACTTGGACGGAGTGTGGGCCCTCTAGCTAGGCGACAATCGGACGGAGTGTGGGACCTTTAGCTAGGCGACACTCGGACGGTGTGTGGGCCCCATAGCTAGGTGACACTCGGATGGATTGTGGGCCCCCTAGCTAGGCGACACTCGGACGGAGTGTGGGCCCTCTAGCTAGGCGACACTCGGACGAAGTGTGGGCCCCCTAGCTAGGCGACACTCGGACGGAGTGTGAGCCCCCTAGCTATGCGACACTCGAACGGAGTGTGGTCCCCCTAGCTAGGCGACACTCGGACAGAGTGTGGGCCCCCTAGCTAGGCGACACTCGGACGGAGTGTGGGCCTCCTAGCTAGGCGACACTCGGACGGAGTGTGGGCCCCCTAGCTAGGCGACTCTCGGACGGAGTGTGGGCCCCCTAGCTAGGCGACACTCGGACGAAGTGTTGGCCCCCTAGCTAGGCGACACTCGGACTGAGCGTGGGCCCTCTTGCTAGGCGACACTCGGACGGAGCGTGGGCCCCCTAGCTAGGCGACACTCAGACGGAGTGTGGGTCCTCTTGCTAGGCGACACTCGGACGGAGTATGGGCCCCCTTGCTAGGCGACACTCGGACGGATTGTGGTCCCCCTAGCTAGGCGACACTCGGACGGAGTGTGGGCCACATAGCTAGGCGACACTCGGACGGAGTGTGGGCCCCCTAGCTAGGCGACACTAGGATGTAGTGTGGGCCCCCTAGTGACACTCGAACGGAGTGTGGGTCCCATAGCGACAATCTGACGGAGTGTGGGCCCTTTAGCTAGGCGACACTCGGACGGAGTTTGGGCCCCCTAGCTAGGCGACACTCGAACGGAGTGTGGTCTCCCTAGCTAGGCGACACTCGGATGGAGTGTGGGCCCCTTAGCTAGGCAACACTCGGACGGAGTGTGGGCCCCCTAGCTAGGCGACACTCGGACAGACTGTGGGCCCTCTTGCTAGGCGACACTCTGACGGAGTGTGGGCCACCTTGCAAGGCGACACTCGGACGGAGTGTGGGCCCTCTTGCTTGGCGACACTCGGACAGAGTGTGGGCCCCCTTGCTAGGCATCAGTCGGACGGAGTGTGGGCCCCCTAGCTAGGCGACACTCAGACGGAGTGTGGGCCACCTAGCTAGGCGACACTCGGACGGAGTGTGGGCCCCCTAGCTAGGCGACACTCGGATGGAGTGTGGGCCCCCTAGCGACACTCGAACGAGTGTGGGTCCCCTAGCGACAATCAGACGGAGTGTGGGCCCTTTAGCTAGGCGACACTCGAACGGAGTGTGGGCCCCCAGCTAGGCGACACTCGGACGGAGTGTGGGCCCCTAGCTAGGCGACACTCGGACGGAGTGTGGGCCCCCAAGCTATGCGACACTCGGACGAAGTGTGGGCCCCCTAACTAGGCGACACTCGGACGGAGTGTGGGCCCCCTAGCTAGGCGACACTCGGACGGAGTGTGGGCCCCCTAGCTGGGCGACACTCGGACGGAGTGTGGGCCCCCTAGCTAGGCGACACTCTGACGGAGTGTGGGCCCTCTTGCTAGACGACACTCTGACGGAGTGTGGGCCCCCTAGCTAGACGACACTCGGACGAAGTGTTGGCCCTCTTGCTAGGCGACACTCGGACGGAGTGTGGGCCCCCCAGCTAGGCGACACTCGGACGGAGTGTGGGCCACCTAGCTAGGTGACACTCGATCGGAGTGTGGGCCCCCTATCGACACTCGAACGGAGTGTGGGTCCCTAGCGACACTCGGACGGAGTGTGGGCCCCCTAGCGACATTCGGACGGAGTGTGAGCCCCCTAGCTAGGCGACACTCGAACGGAGTGTGGTCCCCCTAGCTAGGCGACACTCGGACGGAGTGTGGGCCCCCTAGCTAGGCGACACTCGGACGGAGTGTGGGCCCCCTAGCTAGGCGACACTCGAACGGAGTGTGGTCCCCCTAGCTAGGCGACACTCGGACGGAGTGTTGTCCCCCTAACTAGGCGACACTCGGACGAAGTGTGGGCCCCCTAGCTAGGCGACACTCGGACGGAGTGTGGGCCCTCTTGCTAGGCGACACTCGGACGGAGTGTGGGCCCCCTAGCTAGGCGACACTCAGATTGAGTGTGGGTCCTCTTGCTCGGCGACACTCGGACGGAGTATGGGCCCCCAAGCTAGGCGACACTCGGACGGAGTGTGGGCCCCCTTGCTATGCGACACTCGGACGGAGTGTTGGCCCCCTAGCTAGGCGACACTCGGACGGAGTGTGGGCCACCTAGCTAGGTGACACTCGGACGGAGAGTGGGCCCCCTAGCTAGGCGACACTCGGATGGAGTGAGGGCCCCCTAGCGACACTCGAACGGAGTGTGGGTCCCCTAGCGACAATCGGACGGAGTGTGGGCCCTTTAGCTAGGCGACAATCGGACGGAGTGTGGGCCCTTTAGCTAGGCGACACTCGGACGGAGTGTGCGCCCCCTAGCTAGGCGACACTCGGACGTAGTGTGGGCCCCCTAGCTAGGCGGCACTCGGACGGAGTGTGGGACCCCTAGCTAGGCGACACTCGGACGGAGTGTGGGACCCCTAGTTAGGCGACAGTCGGACGAAGTGTGGGCCCCCTAGCTAGGCGACACTCGGACGGAGGCTTGGCCCCCTAGCTAGGCGACACTCGAACGGAGTGTGGTCCCCCTAGCTAGACGACACTCGGACGGAGTGTGGGCCCTCTAACTAGGCGACACTCGGATGGAGTGTGGGCCCCCAAGCTAGGCGACACTCGGACGGAGTGTGGGACCTCTTGCTAGGCGACACTCTGACGGAGTGTGGGCCCCCTAGCTAGGCGACACTCGGACGGAGTGTGGGCCCTCTTGCTAGGCGACACTCGGACGGAGTGTGGGCCCCCTAGCTAGGCGACACTAGGACGGAGTGTGGGCCACCTAGCTAGGCGACATTCGGACGGAGTGTGGGCCCCCTAGCTAGGCGACACTCTGATGGAGTGTGGTCCCCCTAGCGACACTCGAACGGAGTGTGGGTCCCCTAGCGACAATCGGACGGAGTGTGGGCCCTTTAGCTAGGCGACACTCGAACGGAGTGTGGGCCCCCTAGCTAGGCGACACACGGACGAAGTGTGGGCCCCCTAGCTAGGCGACACTCGGACGGAGTGTAGGACCGCAAGCTAGGCGACACTCGGACGAAGTGTGGGCCCCCTAGCTAGGCGACACTCGGAAGGAGTGGGGGCCCTCTTGCTAGGCGACACTCAGACAGAGTGTGGGCCCCCTTGCTAGGCGACACTCGAAGGGAGTGTGGGCCCCCTAGCTAGGCGACACTCGGACGGAGTGTGGTCCCCCTATCTAGGCGACACTCGGACGGAGTGTGGGCCCCCTAGCTAGGCGACACTCGTATGGAGTGTGGGCCCCGTAGCGACACTCAAACGGAGTGTGGGTCCCTTAGCGACAATCAGACGGAGTGTGGGCCCTTTAGCTAGGCGACACTCGGACGGAGTGTGCACCCCCTAGCTAGTCGACACTCGGACGGAGTGTGGGCCCCCTAGCTAGGCGACACTCGGACGAAGTGTGGGCCCCCTAGCTAGGCGACACTCGGACGGAGTGTGGGCCCCCTAGCTAGGCGACACTCGAACGGAGTGTGATCCGCATAGCTAGGCGACACTCGGACGGAGTGTGGGCCCCCTAGCTAGGCGACACTCGGACGGAGTGTGGGCCCTCTTGCTAGGCGACACTCGGACGGAGTGTGGGCCCCCTAGCTAGGCGATACTCGGACGGAGTGTGGGCCCTCTTGCTAGGCGACACTCGGACGGAGTGTGGGCCCCCTAGCTAGGCGACATTCGGATGGAGTGTGGGCCCCCTAGCGACACTCGAAAGGAGTGTGGGTCCCCTAGCGACAATCGGACGGAGTGTGGGCCCTTTAGCTAGGCGACACTCGGACGGAGTGTGGGCCCTCTAGCTAGGCGACACTCGGACAAAGTGTGGGCCCTCTTGCTAGGCGACACTCGGACGGAGTGTGGGCCCCCTTGCAAGGCATCACTCGGACGGAGTGTGGGCCCACTTGCTAGGCGACACTCGGACGGAGTGTGGGCCACCTAGCTAGGAGACATTCGGACGGAGTGTGGGCCCCCTAGCTAGGCGACACTCGGACGGAGTGTGGGCCACCTAGCTAGGTGACACTCGATCGGAGTGTGGGCCCCCTATCGACACTCGAACGGAGTGTGGGTCCCCTAGCGACACTCGAAAGGAGTGTGGGCCCCCTAGCGACACTCGGACGGAGTGTGGGCCCCCTAGCTAGGCGACACTCGAACGGAGTGTGGTCCCCCTAGCTAGGCGACACTCGGACGGATTGTGGGCCCCCTAGCTAGGCGACACTCGGACGGAGTGTGGGCCCCCTAGCTAGGCGACACTCGAACGGAGTGTGGTCCCCCTAGCTAGGCGACACTCGGACGGAGTGTGGGCCCCCTAACTAGGCGACACTCGGACGGAGTGTGGGCCCCCTAGCTAGGCGACACTCGGACGGAGTGTGGGCCCTCTTGCTAGGCGACACTCGGACGGAGTGTGGGCCCCCTAGCTAGGCGACACTCAGACGGAGTGTGGGTCCACTTGCTAGGCGACACTCGGACGGAGTGTGGGCCCCCAAGCTAGGCGACACTCGGACGGAGTGTGGGCCCCCTTGCTATGCGACACTCGGACGGAGTGTGGGCCCCCTAGCTAGGCGACACTCGGACGGAGTGTGGGCCACCTAGCTAGGCGACACTTGGACGGAGAGTGGGCCCCCTAGCTAGGCGACACTCGGATGGAGTGTGGGCCCCCTAGCGACACTCGAACGGAGTGTGGGTCCCCTAGCGACAATCGGACGGAGTGTGGGCCCTTTAGCTAGGCGACAATCGGATGGAGTGTGGGCCCTTTAGCTAGGCGACACTCGGACGGAGTGTGCGCCCCCTAGCTAGGCGACACTCGGACGGAGTGTGGGCCCCCTAGCTAGGCGACACTCGGATGGAGTGTGGGACCCCTAGCTAGGCGACACTCGGACGGAGTGTGGGACCCCTAGCTAGGCGACACTCGGACGAAGTGTGGGCCCCCTAGCTAGGCGACACTCGGACGGAGGCTGGGCCCCCTAGCTAGGCGACACTCGAACGGAGTGTGGTCCCCCTAGCTAGGCGACACTCGGACGGAGTGTGGGCCCTCTAGCTAGGCGACACTCGGACGGAGTGTGGGCCCCCTAGCTAGGCGACTCTCGGACGGAGTGTGGGCCCTCTTGCTAGGTGACACTCTGACGGAGTGTGGGCCCCCTAGCTAGGCAACACTCGGACGGAGTGTGGGCCCTCTTGCTAGGCGACACTAGGACGGAGTGTGGGCCCCCTAGCTAGGCGATACTCTGACGGAGTGTGGGCCCTCTTGCTAGGCGACACTCGGACGGAGTGTGGCCCCCCTAGCTAGGCGACACTCGGATGGAGTGTGGGCCCCCTAGCGAAACTCGAAAGGAGTGTGGGTCCCCTAGCGACAATCGGACGGAGTGTGGGCCCTTTCGCTAGGGGACACTTGGACGGAGTGTGGGCCCCCTAGCTAGGCGACACTCGGACAAAGTGTGGGCCCTCTTGCTAGGCGACACTCGAACGGAGTGTGGGCCCCCTTGCAAGGCATCACTCGGACAGAGTGTGGGCCCCCTAGCTAGGCGACACTCGGACGGAGTGTGGGCCACCTAGCTAGGCGACATTCGGACGGAGTGTGGGCCCCCTAGCTAAGCGACACTCTGATGGAGTGTGGTCCCCCTAGCGACACTCGAACGGAGTGTGGGTCCCCTAACGACAATCGGACGGAGTGTGGGCCCTTTACCTAGGCGACACTCGAATGGAGTGTGGGCCCCCTAGCTAGGCGACACTCGGACGGAGTGTGGGCCCCCTAGCTAGGCGACACTCGGACGGAGTGTGGGACCCCAAGCTAGGCGACACTCGGACGAAGTGTGGGCCCCCTAGCTAGGCGATACTCGGAAGGAGTGTGGGCCCTGTTGCTAGGCGACACTCGGACAGAGTGTGGGCAACCTTGCTAGGCGACACTCGAAGGGAGTGTGGGCCCCCTAGCTAGGCGACACTCGGACGGAGTGTGGTACCCCTAGCTAGGCGACACTCGGACGGAGTGTGGGCCCCCTAGCAAGGCGACACTCGTATGGAGTGTGGGCCCCGTAGCGACACTCGAACGGAGTGTGGGTCCCCTAGCGACAATCAGACGGAGTGTGGGCCCTTTAGCTAGGCGACACTCGGACGGAGTGTGCGCCCCCTAGCTAGGCGACTCTCGGACGAAGTGTGGGCCCCCTAGCTAGGCGACACTCGGACGGAGTGTGGGCCCCCTAGCTAGGCGACACTCGAACGGAGTGTGATCCCCATAGCTAGGCGACACTCGGACGGAGTGTGGGCCCCCTAGCTAGGCGACACTCGGACGGAGTGTGGGCCCTCTTGCTAGGCGACACTCGGACGGAGTGTGGGCCCCCTAGCTAGGCGATACTCGGACGGAGTGTGGGCCCTCTTGCTAGGCGACACTCGGACGGAGTGTGGGCCCCCTAGCTAGGCGACATTCGGATGGAGTGTGGGCCCCCTAGCGACACTCGAAAGGAGTGTGGGTCCCCTAGCGACAATCGGACGGAGTGTGGGCCCTTTAGCTAGGCGACACTCGGACGGAGTGTGGGCCCCCTAGCTAGGCGACACTCGGACAGAGTGTGGGCCCTCTTGCTAGGCGACACTCGGACGGAGTGTGGGCCCCCTTGCAAGGCATCACTCGGACGGAGTGTGGGCCCCCTAGCTAGGCGACACTCGGACGGAGTGTGGGCCACCTAGCTAGGCGACATTCGGACGGAGTGTGGGCCCCCTAGCTAGGCGACACTCTGATGGATTGTGGTCCCCCTAGCGACACTCGAACGGAGTGTGGGTCCCCTAGCGACAATCGGACGGAGTGTGGGCTCTTTAGCTAGGCGACACTCGAACAGAGTGTGGGCCCCCTACCTAGGCGACACTCGGACGGAGTGTGGGCCCCCTAGCTAGGCGACACTCGGACGGAGTGTGGGACCCCAAGCTAGGCGACACTCGGACGAAGTGTGGGCCCCCTAGCTAGGCGACACTCGGAAGGAATGTGGGCCTCTTGCTAGGCGACACTCGGACAGAGTGTGGGCCCCCTTGCTAGGCGACACTCGAAGGGAGTGTGGGCCCCCTAGCTAGGCGACACTCGGACGGAGTGTGGTCCCTCTAGCGAGGCGACACTCGGACGGAGGCTGGGCTCCCTAGCTAGGCGACACTCGAACGGAGTGTGGTCCCCCTAGCTTGGCGACACTCGGGCGGAGTGTGGGCCCTCTAGCTAGGCGACACTCGGACGGAGTGTGGGCCCCCTAGCTAGGCGACACTCGGACGGAGTGTGGGCCCTCTTGCTAGGCGACACTCTGACGGAGTGTGGGCCCCCTAGCTAGGCAACACTCGGACGGAGTGTGGGCCCTCTTGCTAGGCGACACTAGGACGGAGTGTGGGCCCCCTAGCTAGGCGATACTCTGACGGAGTGTGGGCCCTCTTGCTAGGCGACACTCGGACGGAGTGTGGGCCCCCTAGCTAGGCGACACTCGGATGGAGTGTGGGCCCCCTAGCGACACTCGAAAGGAGTGTGGGTCCCCTAGCGACAATCGGACGGAGTGTGGGCCCTTTAGCTAGGGGACACTCGGATGGAGTGTGGGCCCCCTAGCTAGGCGACACTCGGACAAAGTGTGGGCCCTCTTGCTAGGCGACACTCGGACGGAGTGTGGGCCCCCTTGCAAGGCATCACTCGGACAGAGTGTGGGCCCCCTAGCTAGGCGACACTCGGACGGAGTGTGGGCCACCTAGCTAGGCGACATTCGGACGGAGTGTGGGCCCCCTAGCTAGGCGACACTCTGATGGAGTGTGGTCCCCCTAGCGACACTCGAACGGAGTGTGGGTCCCCTAGCGACAATCGGACGGAGTGTGGGCCCTTTAGCTAGGCGACACTCGAACGGAGTGTGGGCCCCCTAGCTAGGCAACACTCGGACGGAGTGTGGGCCCCCTAGCTAGGCGACACTCGGACGGAGTGTAGGACCGCAAGCTAGGCGACACTCGGACGAAGTGTGGGCCCCCTAGCTAGGCGACACTCGGAAGGAGTGCGGGCCCTCTTGCTAGGCGACACTCAGACAGAGTGTGGGCCCCCTTGCTAGGCGACACTCGAAGGGAGTGTGGGCCCCCTAGCTAGGCGACACTCGGACGGAGTGTGGTCCCCCTAGCTAGGCGACACTCGGACGGAGTGTGGGCCCCCTAGCTAGGCGACACTCGTATGGAGTGTGGACCCCGTAGCAACACTCAAACGGAGTGTGGGTCCCCTAGCGACAATCAGACGGAGTGTGGTCCCTTTATCTAGGCGACACTCGGACGGAGTGTGCACCCCCTAGCTAGTCGACACTCGGACGGAGTGTGGGCCCCCTAGCTAGGCGACACTCGGACGAAGTGTGGGCCCCCTAGCTAGGCGACACTCGGACGGAGTGTGGGCCCCCTAGCTAGGCGACACTCGAACGGAGCGTGATCCCCCTAGCTAGGCGATACTCGGACGGAGTGTGGGCCCTCTTGCTAGGCGACACTCGGACGGAGTGTGGGCCCCCTAGCTAGGCGACACTCGGATGGAGTGTGGGCCCCCTAGCGACACTCGAAAGGAGTGTGGGTCCCCTAGCGACAATCGGACGGAGTGTGGGCCCTTTAGCTAGGCGACACTCGGACGGAGTGTGGGCTCTCTAGCTAGGCGACACTCGGACAAAGTGTGGGCCCTCTTGCTAGGCGACACTCGGACGGAGTGTGGGCCCCCTTGCAAGGCATCACTCGGACGGAGTGTGGGCCCCCTAGCTAGGCGACACTCGGACGGAGTGTGGGCCACCTAGCTAGGAGACATTCGGACGGAGTGTGGGCCCCCTAGCTAGGCGACACTCGGACGGAGTGTGGGCCACCTAGCTAGGTGACACTCGATCGGCGTGTGGGCCCCCTATCGACACTCGAACGGAGTGTGGGTCCCCTAGCGACACTCGAACGGAGTGTGGGCCCCCTAGCGACACTCGGACGGAGTGTGGGCCCCCTAGCTAGGCGACACTCGAACGGAGTGTGGTCCCCCTAGCTAGGCGACACTCGGACGGATTGTGGGCCCCTAGCTAGGCGACACTCGGACGGAGTGTGGGCCCCCTAGCTAGGCGACACTCGAACGGAGTGTGGTCCCCCTAGCTAGGCGACACTCGGACGGAGTGTAGGCCCCCTAACTAGGCGACACTCGGACGGAGTGTGGGCCCCCTAGCTAGGCGACACTCGGACGGAGTGTGGGCCCTCTTGCTAGGCGACACTCGGACGGAGTGTGGGCCCCCTAGCTAGGCGACACTCAGACGGAGTGTGGGTCCACTTGCTAGGCGACACTCGGACGGAGTGTGGGCCCCCAAGCTAGGCGACACTCGGACGGAGTGTGGGCCCCCATGCTATGCGACACTCGGACGGAGTGTGGGCCCCCTAGCTAGGCGACACTCGGACGGAGTGTGGGCCACCTAGCTAGGCGACACTCGGACGGAGAGTGGGCCCCCTAGCTAGGCGACACTCGGATGGAGTGTGGACACCCTAGCGACACTCGAACGGAGTGTGGGTCCCCTAGCGACAATCGGACGGAGTGTGGGCCCTTTAGCTAGGCGACAATCGGACGGAGTGTGGGCCCTTTAGCTAGGCGACACTCGGACGGAGTGTGCGCCCCCTAGCTAGGCGACACTCGGACGGAGTGTGGACCCCCTAGCTAGTCGACACTCGGACGGAGTGTGGGACCCCTAGCTAGGCGACACTCGGACGGAGTGTGGGACCCCTAGCTAGGCGACACTCGGACGAAGTGTGGGCCCCCTAGCTAGGCGACACTCGGACGGAGGCTGGGCCCCCTAGCTAGGCGACACTCGAACGGAGTGTGGTCCTCCTAGCTAGGGGACACTCGGACGGAGTGTGGGCCCTCTAGCTAGGCGACACTCGGACGGAGTGTGGGCCACCTAGCTAGGCGACTCTCGGACGGAGTGTGGGCCCTCTTGCTAGGTGACACTCGGACGGAGTGTGGGCCCCCTAGCTAGGCGACACTCGGATGGAGTGTGGGCCCCCTAGCGAAACTCGAAAGGAGTATGGGTCCCCTAGCGACAATCGGACGGAGTGTGGGCCCTTTAGCTAGGGGACACTTGGACGGAGTGTGGTCCCCCTAGCTAGGCGACACTCGGACAAAGTGTGGGCCCTCTTGCTAGGCGACACTCGGACGGAGTGTGGGCCCCCTTGCAAGGCATCACTCGGACAGAGTGTGGGCCCCCTAGCTAGGCGACACTCGGACGAAGTGTGGGCCCCCTAGCTAGGCGACACTCGGACGGAGTGTGGGCCCCCAAGCTAGGCGACACTCGGACGGAGTGTGGGCCCCCATGCTATGCGACGCTCGGACGGAGTGTGGGCCCCCTAGCTAGGCGACACTCGGACGGAGTGTGGGCCACCTAGCTAGGCGACACTCGGACGGAGAGTGGGCCCCCTAGCTAGGCGACACTCGGATGGAGTGTGGACACCCTAGCGACACTCGAACGGAGTGTGGGTCCCCTAGCGACAATCGGACGGAGTGTGGGCCCTTTAGCTAGGCGACAATCGGACGGAGTGTGGGCCCTTTAGCTAGGCGACACTCGGACGGAGTGTGCGCCCCCTAGCTAGGCGACACTCAGACGGAGTGTGGGTCCACTTGCTAGGCGACACTCGGACGGAGTGTGGGACCCCAAGCTAGGCGACACTCGGACGGAGTGTGGGCCCCCATGCTATGCGACACTCGGACGGAGTGTGGGCCCCCTAGCTAGGCGACACTCGGACGGAGTGTGGGCCACCTAGCTAGGCGACACTCGGACGGAGAGTGGGCCCCCTAGCTAGGCGACACTCGGATGGAGTGTGGACACCCTAGCGACACTCGAACGGAGTGTGGGTCCCCTAGCGACAATCGGACGGAGTGTGGGCCCTTTAGCTAGGCGACAATCGGACGGAGTGTGGGCCCTTTAGCTAGGCGACACTCGGACGGAGTGTGCGCCCCCTAGCTAGGCGACACTCGGACGGAGTGTGGACCCCCTAGCTAGTCGACACTCGGACGGAGTGTGGGACCCCTAGCTAGGCGACACTCGGACGGAGTGTGGGACCCCTAGCTAGGCGACACTCGGACGAAGTGTGGGCCCCCTAGCTAGGCGACACTCGGACGGAGGCTGGGCCCCCTAGCTAGGCGACACTCGAACGGAGTGTGGTCCTCCTAGCTAGGGGACACTCGGACGGAGTGTGGGCCCTCTAGCTAGGCGACACTCGGACGGAGTGTGGGCCACCTAGCTAGGCGACTCTCGGACGGAGTGTGGGCCCTCTTGCTAGGTGACACTCTGACGGAGTGTGGGCCCCCTAGCTAGGCAACACTCGGACGGAGTGTGGGCCCTCTTGCTAGGCGACACTAGGACGGAGTGTGGGCCCCCTAGCTAGGCGATACTCTGACGGAGTGTGGGCCCTCTTGCTAGGTGACACTCGGACGGAGTGTGGGCCCCCTAGCTAGGCGACACTCGGATGGAGTGTGGGCCCCCTAGCGAAACTCGAAAGGAGTATGGGTCCCCTAGCGACAATCGGACGGAGTGTGGGCCCTTTAGCTAGGGGACACTTGGACGGAGTGTGGTCCCCCTAGCTAGGCGACACTCGGACAAAGTGTGGGCCCTCTTGCTAGGCGACACTCGGACGGAGTGTGGGCCCCCTTGCAAGGCATCACTCGGACAGAGTGTGGGCCCCCTAGCTAGGCGACACTCGGACGGAGTGTGGGCCACCTAGCTAGGCGACATTCGGACGGAGTGTGGGCCCCCTAGCTAAGCGACACTCTGATGGAGTGTGGTCCCCCTAGCGACACTCGAACGGAGTGTGGGTCCCCTAACGACAATCGGACGGAGTGTGGGCCCTTTACCTAGGCGACACTCGAACGGAGTGTGGGACCCCAAGCTAGGCGACACTCGGACGAAGTGTGGGCCCCCTAGCTAGGCGACACTCGGAAGGAGTGTGGGCCCTCTTGCTAGGCGACACTCGGACAGAGTGTGGGCAACCTTGCTAGGCGACACTCGAAGGGAGTGTGGGCCCCCTAGCTAGGCGACACTCGGACGGAGTGTGGTACCCCTAGCTAGGAGACACTCGGACGGAGTGTGGGCCCCCTAGCTAGGCGACACTCGTATGGAGTGTGGGCCCCGTAGCGACACTCGAACGGAGTGGGGGTCCCCTAGCGACAATCGGACGGAGTGTGGGCTCTTTAGCTAGGCGACACTCGAACAGAGTGTGGGCCCCCTACCTAGGCGACACTCGGACGGAGTGTGGGCCCCCTAGCTAGTCGACACTCGGACGGAGTGTGCGCCCACTAGCTAGGCGACTCTCGGACGAAGTGTGGGCCCCCTAGCTAGGCGACACTCGGACGGAGTGTGGGCCCCCTAGCTAGGCGACACTCGAACGGAGTGTGATCCCCATAGCTAGGCGACACTCGGACGGAGTGTGGGCCCCCTAGCTAGGCGACACTCGGACGGAGTGTGGGCCCTCTTGCTAGGCGACACTCGGACAGAGTGTGGGCCCCCTAGCTAGGCGATACTCGGACGGAGTGTGGGCCCTCTTGCTAGGCGACACTCGGACGGAGTGTGGGCCCCCTAGCTAGGCGACATTCGGATGGAGTGTGGGCCCCCTAGCGACACTCGAAAGGAGTGTGGGTCCCCTAGCGACAATCGGACGGAGTGTGGGCCCTTTAGCTAGGCGACACTCGGACGGAGTGTGGGCCCCCTAGCTAGGCGACACTCGGACAGAGTGTGGGCCCTCTTGCTAGGCGACACTCGGACGGAGTGTGGGCCCCCTTGCAAGGCATCACTCGGACGGAGTGTGGGCCCCCTAGCTAGGCGACACTCGGACGGAGTGTGGGCCACCTAGCTAGGCGACATTCGGACGGAGTGTGGGCCCCCTAGCTAGGCGACACTCTGATGGAGTGTGGTCCCCCTAGCGACACTCGAACGGAGTGTGGGTCCCTTAGCGACAATCGGACGGAGTGTGGGCTCTTTAGCTAGGCGACACTCGAACAGAGTGTGGGCCCCCTACCTAGGCGACACTCGGACGGAGTGTGGGCCCCCTAGCTAGGCGACACTCGGACGGAGTGTGAGACCCCAAGCTAGGCGACACTCGGACGAAGTGTGGGCCCCCTAGCTAGGCGATACTCGGAAGGAGTGTGGGCACTCTTGCTAGGCGACACTCGGACAGAGTGTGGGCCCCCTTGCTAGGCGACACTCGAAGGGAGTGTGGGCCCCCTAGCTAGGCGACACTCGGACGGAGTTTGCTCCCCCTAGCGAGGCGACACTCGGACGGAGGCTGGGCCCCCTAGCTAGGCGACACTCGAACGGAGTGTGGTCCCCCTAGCTAGGAGACACTCGGACGGAGTGTGGGCCCTCTAGCTAGGCGACACTCGGACGGAGTGTGGGCCCCCTAGCTAGGCGACACTCGGACGGAGTGTGGGCCCTCTTGCTAGGCGACCCTCTGACGGAGTGTGGGTCCCCTAGCTAGGCAACAGTCGGACGGAGTGTGGGCCCTCTTGCTAGGCGACACTAGGACGGAGTGTGGGCCCCCTAGCTAGGCGATACTCTGACGGAGTGTGGGCCCTCTTGCTAGGCGACACTCGGACGGAGTGTGGGCCCCCTAGCTAGGCGACACTCGGATGGAGTGTGGGCCCCCTAGCGACACTCGAAAGGAGTGTGGGTCCCCTAGCGACAATCGAACGGAGTGTGGGCCCTTTAGCTAGGGGACACTCGGACGGAGTGTGGGCCCCCTAGCTAGGCGACACTCGGACAAAGTGTGGGCCCTCTTGCTAGGCGACACTCGGACGGAGTGTGGGCCCCCTTGCAAGGCATCACTCGGACAGAGTGTGGGCCCCCTAGCTAGGCGACACTCGGACGGAGTGTGGGCCACCTAGCTAGGCGACATTCGGACGGAGTGTGGGCCCCCTAGCTAGGCGACACTCTGATGGAGTGTCGTCCCCCTAGCGACACTCGAACGGAGTGTGGGTCCCCTAGCGACAATCGGACGGAGTGTGGGCCCTTTAGCTAGGCGACATTCGAATGAAGTGTGGGCCCCCTAGCTAGGCGACACTCGGACGGAGTGTGGGCCCCCTAGCTTGGCGACACTCGGACGGAGTGTGGGACCCCAAGCTAGGCGACACTCGGACGAAGTGTGGGCCCCCTAGCTAGGCGACAATCGGAAGGAGTGTAGGCCCTCTTGCTAGGCGACACTCGGACAGAGTGTGGGCCCCCTTGCTAGGCGACACTCGAAAGGAGTGTGGGCCCCCTAGCTAGGCGACACTCGGACGGAGTGTGGTCCCCCTAGCTAGGCGACACTCGGACGGAGTGTGGGCCCCCTAGCTAGGCGACACTCGTATGGAGTGTGGGCCCTGTAGCGACACTCGAACGGAGTGTGGGTCCCCTAGCGACAATCAGACGGAGTGTGGGCCCTTTAGCTAGGCGACACTCGGACGGAGTGTGCGCCCCCTAGCTAGGCGACTCTCGGACGAAGTGTGGGCCCCCTAGCTAGGCGACACTCGGACGGAGTGTGGGCCCCCTAGCTAGGCGACACTCGAACGGAGTGTGATCCCCATAGCTAGGTGACACTCGGACGGAGTGTGGGCCCCCTAGCTAGGCGACACTCGGACGGAGTGTGGGCCCTCTTGCTAGGCGACACTCGGACGGAGTGTGGTCCCCCTAGCTAGGCGATACTCGGACGGAGTGTGGGCCCTCTTGCTAGGCGACACTCGGACGGAGTGTGGGCCCCCTAGCTAGGCGACACTCGGATGGAGTGTGGGCCCCCTAGCGACACTCGAAAGGAGTGTGGGTCCCCTAGCGACAATCGGACGGAGTGTGGGCCCTTTAGCTAGGCGACACTCGGACGGAGTGTGGGCCCCCTAGCTAGGCGACACTCGGACAGAGTGTGGGCCCTCTTGCTAGGCGACACTCGGACGGAGTGTGGGCCCCCTTGCAAGGCATCACTCGGACGGAGTGTGGGCCCCCTAGCTAGGCGACACTCGGACGGAGTGTGGGCCACCTATCTAGGCGACATTCGGACGGAGTGTGGGCCCCCTAGCTAGGCGACACTCTGATGGAGTGTGGTCCCCCTAGCGACACTCGAACGGAGTGTGGGTCCCCTAGCGACAATCGGACGGAGTGTGGGCTCTTTAGCTAGGCGACACTCGAACGGAGTGTGGGCCCCCTAGCTAGGCGACACTCGGACGGAGTGTGGGCCCCCTAGCTAGGCGACACTCGGACGGAGTGTGGGACCCCAAGCTAGGCGACACTCGAACGGAGTGTGGGTCCCCTAGCGACAATCAGACGTAGTGTGGGCCCTTTAGCTAGGCGACACTCGGACGGAGTGTGGGCCCCCTAGCTAGGCGACACTCGGACGGAGTGTGGGCCCCCTAGCTAGGCGACACTCGGACGGAGTGTGGGACCCGTAGCGACACTCGAACGGAGTGTGGGTCCCCTAGCGACAATCAGACGGAGTGTGGGCCCTTTAGCTAGGCGACACTCGGACGGAGTGTGGGCCCCCTAGCTAGGCGACACTCGGACGGAGTGTGGGCCCCCTAGCTAGGCGACACTCGGACGGAGTGTGGGACCCCAAGCTAGGCGACACTCGGACGAAGTGTGGGACCCCTAGCTAGGCGACACTCGGAAGGAGTGTGGGCCCTCTTGCTAGGCGACACTCGGACAGAGTGTGGGCCCCCTTGCTAGGCGACACTCGAAGGGAGTGTGGGCCCCCTAGCTAGGCGACACTCGGACGGAGTGTGGTCCCCCTAGCTAGGCGACACTCGGACGGAGTGTGGGCCCCCTAGCTAGGCGACACTCGTATGGAGTGTGGGCCCCGTAGCGACACTCGAACGGAGTGTGGGTCCCCTAGCGACAATCAGACGGAGAGTGGGCCCTTTAGCTAGGCGACACTCGGACGGAGTGTGCGCCCCCTAGCTAGGCGACACTCGGACAGAGTGTGGGCCCCCTAGCTAGGCGACACTCGGACGAAGTGTGGTCCCCCTAGCTAGGCGACACTCGGACGGAGTGTGGGCCCCCTAGCTAGGCGACACTCGTATGGAGTGTGGGCACCGTAGCGACACTCGAACGGAGTGTGATCCCCATAGCTAGGCGACACTCGGACGGAGTGTGGGCCTCCTAGCTAGGCGACACTCGGACGGAGTGTGGGCCCTCTTGCTAGGCGACACTCTGACGGAGTGTGGGCCCCCTAGCTAGGCGACACTCGGACGGAGTGTGGGCCCTCTTGCTAGGCGACACTCGGACGGAGTGTGGGCCCCCTAGCTAGGCGACACTCTGCCGGAGTGTGGGCCACCTAGCTAGGCGACACTCGGATGGAGTGTGGGCCCCCTAGCTAGGTGACACTCGGATGGAGTGTGGGCACCATAGCGACACTCGAACGGAGTGTGGGTCCCCTATCGACAATCAAACGGAGTGTGGGCCCTTAAGCTAGGCGACACTCGGACGGAGTGTGGGCCCCCTAGCTAGGCGACACTCGGACGGAGTGTGGTCCCCATAGCTAGGCGACATTCGGACGGAGTGTGGGCCCCCTAGCTTGGCGACACTCGGACGGAGTGTGGGTCCCCTAGCTAGGCACCACTCGGACGGAGTGTGGGAGTGTGGGCCCCCTAGCTAGGCGACACTCGGACGGAGTATGGGCCCCCTATCTAGGCGACACTCGAACGGAGTGTGGGCCCCCTAGAGAGGCGACACTCGGACGGAGTGTGGGCCGCCTAGCTAGGCGACACTCGGACGGAGTTTGGGCCCCCTAGCTAGGCAACACTCGGACGGAGTGTGGGCACCCTAGCGCCACTCGGACGGAGTGTGGGAGTGTGGGACCCCTATCTAGGCGACACCTGGACGGAGTGTGGGTCCCCTAACTAGGCGACACTCGGACGGAGTGTGGGCCCCCTAGTTAGGCGACTCTCGGACGGAGTGTGGGCCCCCTAGCTAGGCGACACTCGGACGGAGTGTGGGCCCCCTAGCTAGGCGACACTCGGACGGAGTGTGGGCCCCCTAGCTAGGCAACACTCGGACGGAGTGTGGGCCCCATAGCTAGGCGACACTCGGACGGAGTGTGGGCCCCCTAGGTAGGCTACATTCGGACGGAGTGTGGGCCCCCTAGCTAGGCGACACTCGGACGGAGTGTGTGCCACCTAGCTAGGCGACACTCGGACGGAGTGTGGGCCCCCAAGCTAGGCGACACTCGGACGGAGTGTTGGCCCCCTAGCTAGGCGACACTCGGACGGAGTGTGGGCCCCCTAGCTAGGCGAAACTCGAACGGAGTGTGGGCCCCCTAGCTAGGCGACACTCTGACGGAGTGTGGGCCCCCCAGCTAGGCGACACTCGGACGGAGTGTGGGCCCTCTTGCTGGGCGACACTCTGACGGAGTGTGGGCCCCCTAGCTAGGTGACACTCTGACGGAGTGTGGGCCCTCTTGCTATGCGACACTCGGACGGAGTGTGGGCCCCCTTGCTAGGCGACACTCTGACGGAATGTGGGCCCCCTAGCTAGGCGACACTCGGACGGAGTGTGGGTCACCTAGCTAGGCGACACTCTGACGGAGTGTGGGCCACCTAGCTAGGCGACACTCGGACGAAGTGTGGGCCCCCTAGCTAGGCGACACTCGGACGGAGTGTGGGCCCCCTAGCTAGGCGACACTCGGACGGAGTGTGGGCCCCCTAGCTAGGCGACACTCGGACGGAGTGTGGGCCCTCTTGCTAGGCGACACTCTGACGGAGTGTGGTCCCCCTAGATAGGTGAAACTCGGACGGAGTGTGGGCCCCTTAGCTAGGCGACACTCGGACGGAGTGTGGGCCCCCTAGCTAGGCGACACTCGGACGGAGTGTGGGCCCCCTAGCTAGGCGACACTCGGACGGAGAGTGGGCCCCCTAGCTAGGCGACACTCGGACGGAGTGTGGGCCCCCTAGCTAGGCGACACTCAGACGGAGTGTGGGTCCTCTTGCTAGGCGACACTCGGACGTAATGTGGGCCCCCATGCTATGCGACACTCGGACGGAGTGTGGGCCCCTTAGCTAGGCGACACTCGGACGGAGTGTGGGCCCCCAAGCTAGGCGACACTCGGACGGAGTGTGGGCCCCCTAGCTAGGCGACACTCGGACGGAGTGTGGGCACCCTAGCTAGGCGACACTCGGACGGAGTGTGGGCCCCCTAGCTAGGCGACACTCTGACGGAGTGTGGGCCCCCTAGGTAGGCGACACTCGGAAGGAGTGTGGGCTCTCTAGCTAGGCAACACTCGGACGGAGTGTGGACCCCCTAGCTAGGTGACACTCGGACGGAGTGTGGGCCCCCTAGCTAGGCGACACTCGGACGGAGTGTGGGCCCTCTTGCTAGGCGACACTCGGACAGCTAGGCGACACTCGGATGGAGTGTGGGCCCCCTAGCTAGGTGACACTCGAACGGAGTGTGGCTAGGCGACACTCGGACGGAGTGTGGTCCCTCTTGCTAGGCGACACTTGGACAGCTAGGCGACACTCGGATGGAGTGTGGGCACCCTACCTAGGCGACACTCGGACGGAGTGTGGGCGGCTAGCTAGGCGACACCCGGAGTGTGGGCCCCAAGCTAGGCGACACTCGGACGGAGTGTAAGCCCCTAGCTAGGCGACACTTGGACGGAGTGTGGGCCCCTAGCTAGGTGACACTCGGACGGAGTGTGGGCCCCCTAGCTAGGCGATACTCGGACGGAGTGTGGGCCCCCTGGCTAGGCGACACTCGGACGGAGTGTGGGACCCTATCTAGGCGACACTCGGACGGAGTGTGGGACCTTTAGCTAGGTGACACTCGGGCGGAGTGTGGGCCCCCTAGCTAGGCAACACTCGGTCGGAATGTGGGCCACCTAGCTAGGCGACACTCGGACGGAGTATGGGCCCTCTTGCTAGGCGACACTCGGACGGAGTGTGGGCCGCCTAGCGACACTCGAACGGAGTGTGGGTCCCCTAGCGACAATCGGACGGAGTGTGGGCCCTTTTGCTAGGCGACACTCGGACGAGGTGTGGGGCCCCTAGCTAGGCGACACTCGGACGGAGCGTGGACCCCCTAGCTAGGTGACACTCGAACGGAGTGTGGGCCCCCTAGCTAGGCAACACTCGGACGGAGTGTGGGCCCCCTATCTAGGCGACACACGGACGGAGTGTGGGCCCCCTAGCTAGGCGACACTCGGACGGAGTGTGGGCCACCTAGCTAGGTGACACTCGGACGGAGTGTTGGCCCCCTAGCTAGGCGACACTCGGATGGAGTGTGGGCCCCCTAGCAACACTCGAACGGAGTGTGGGTCCCCTAGCGACAATCAGACGGAGTGTTGTCCCTCTAGCAAGGCGACACTCGGACGGAGTGTGGGCCCCCTAGCTAGGCGACACTCGGACGGAGTGTGGGCCCCCAAGCTAGGCGTCACTCGGAGGAAGAGTGGGCCCCCTAGCTAGGCGACACTCGGACGTAGTGTGGGCCCCCTAGCTAGGCGACACTCGAACGGAGTGTGGTCCCCCTAGCTAGGCGACACTCGAACGGAGTGTGGGCCCCCTAGCTAGGCGACACTCGGACGGAGTGTGGGCCCTCTTGCTAGGCGACACTCTGACGGAGTGTTGTCCCCCTAGCTAGGCGACACTCGGACGGAGTGTGGGCCCTCTTGCTAGGCGACACTCGGACGGAGTGTGGGCCCCCTAGGTAGGCGACACTCGGACGGAGTGTGGGCCACCTAGCTACGCGACACTCGGACGGAGTGTGGGCCCCCTAGCTATGCGACACTCGGATGGAGTGTGGGCCCCCTAGCAACACTCGAACAGAGTATGGGTCCCCTAGCGACAATCGGACGGAGTGTTGTCCCTCTAATTAGGCGACACTCGGACGGAGTGTGGGCCCCCTAGCTAGGCGACACTCGGACGGAGTGTGGGCCCCCTAACTAGGCGTCACTCGGACGAAGTGTGGGGACCCTAGCTAGGCGACACTCGGACGTAGTGTGGGCCCACTAGCTAGGTGACACTCGAACGGAGTGTGGTCCCCCTAGCTAGGCGACACTCGGACGGAGTGTGGGCCCCCTAGCTAGGCAACACTCGGACGGAGTGTGGGCCCCCTAGCTAGGCGACAGTCGAACGGAGTGTGGGGCCCCAGCTAGGCGACACTCAGACGGAGTGTGGGCCCCCTAGCTAGGTGACACTCGGACTGAGTGTGGGCCCTCTTGCTAGGCGACACTCAGACGGAGTGTGGGCCCCCTAGCTAGGCGACACTCAGACGGAGTGTGGGTCCTCTTGCTAGGCAACACTCGGACGGAGTGTGGGCCCCCCTGCTATGCGACACTCGGACGGAGTGTTGGACCCCTAGCTAGGCGACACTCGGACGGAGTGTGGGCCCCCAAGCTAGGCGACACTCGGACGGAGTGTGGGCCCCCTAGCTAGGCGACACTCGGACCGAGTGTGGGCCCCCTAGCTAGGCGACACTCGGACGGAGTGTGGGCCCTCTTGCTAGGCGACACTCGGACGGAGTGTGGGCCCCTAGCTAGGCGACACTCGGACGGAGTGTGGGCCACCTAGCTAGGCGACACTCGGACGGAGTGTTGGCCCCCTAGCTAGGCGACACTCGGATGGAGTGTGGGCCCCCTAGCAACACTCGAACGGAGTGTGGGTCCCCTAGCGACAATCGGACAGAGTGTTGTCCCTCTAGCAAGGCGACACTCGGACGGAGTGTGGGCCCCCTAGCAAAGCGACACTCGGACGGAGTGTGGGCCCCCAAGCTAGGCGTCACTCGGACGAAGAGTGGGCCCCCTAGCTAGGCGACACTCGGACGTAGTGTGGCCCCCCTAGCTAGGCGACACTCGAACGGAGTGTGGTCCCCCTAGCTAGGCGACACTCGAACGGAGTGTGGTCCCCCTAGCTAGGCGACACTCGGACGGAGTGTGGGCCCTCTTGCTAGGCGACACTCTGACGGAGTGTGGGCCCCCTAGCTAGGCGACACTCGGACGGAGTGTGGGCCCTCTTGCTAGGCGAAGCTCGGACGGAGTGTGGGCCCCCTAGGAAGGCGACACTCGGACGGAGTGTGGGCCACCTAGCTACGCGACAGTCGGACGGAGTGTGGGCCCCCTAGCTAGGCGACACTCGGATGGAGTGTGGGCCCCCTAGCAACACTCGAACGGAGTGTGGGTCCCCTAGCGACAATCGGACGGAGTGTTGTCCCTCTAGCTAGGCGACACTCGGACGGAGTGTGGGCCCCCTAGCTAGGCGACACTCGGACGGAGTGTGTGCCCCCTAACATGGCGTCACTCGGACGAAGTGTGGGGCCCCTAGCTAGGCGACACTCGAACGTAGTGTGGGCCCCCTAGCTAGGCGACACTCGAACGGAGTGTGGTCCCCCTAGCTAGGCGACACTCGGACGGAGTGTGGGCCCCCTAGCTAGGCGACACTCGGACGGAGTGTGGGCCCCCTAGCTAGGCGACACTCGGACGGAGTGTGGGGCCCCAGCTAGGCGACACTCAGACGGAGTGTGGGCCCCCTAGCTAGGCGACACTCGGACTGAGTGTGGGCCCCCTAGCTAGGCGACACTCAGACGGAGTGTGGGTCCTCTTGCTAGGCGACACTCGGACGGAGTGTGGGCCCCCTTGCTATGCGACACTCGGACGGAGTGTTGGCCCCCTAGCTAGGCGACACTCGGACGGAGTGTGGGCCCCCAAGCTAGGCGACACTCGGACGGAGTGTGGGCCCCCTAGCTAGGCGACACTCGGACCGAGTGTGGGCCCCCTAGCTAGTCGACACTCGGACGGAGTGTGGGCCCCCTAGATAGGCGACAGTCGGACGGAGTGTGGGCCCCCTAGCTAGGTGACACTCGGACGGAGTGTGGGCCCTCTTGCTAGGCGACACTCTGACGGAGTGTGGGCCCCCTAGCTAGGCGACACTCTGACGAAGTGTGGGACCTCTTGCTAGGCGACACTCGGACGGAGTGTGGGCCCCCTTGCTAGGCGACACTCGGACGGAGTGTGGGCCCCTTAGCTAGGCGACACTCGGACGGAGTGTGGTCCCCCTAGCTAGGCGACACTCGGACGGAGTGTGGGCCCCCTAGCTAGGCGACACTTGTATGGAGTGTGGGCCCCCTAGCGACACTCGAACGGAGTGTGGGTCCCCTATCGACAATCGGACGGAGTGTGGGCCGTTTAGCTAGGCGACACTCGGACGGAGTGTGCGCCCCCTAGCTAGGCGACACACGGACGGAGTGTCGGCCCCCTAGCTAGGCGACACTCGAACGGAGTGTGGTCCCCCTAGCTTGGCGACTCTCGGACAGAGTGTGGGCCCCCTAGCTAGGCGACACTCAGACGGAGTGTGGGCCCCCTAGCTAGGCGACACTCAGACGGAGTGTGGGTCCTCTTGCTAGGCGACACTCAGATGGAGTGTGGGCCCCCTTGCTATGCGACACTCGGACGGAGTGTTGGCCCCCTAGCTAGGCGACACTCGGACGGAGTGTGGGCCCCCAAGCTAGGCGACACTCGGACGGAGTGTGGGCCCCCTAGCTAGGCGACACTCGGACCGAGTGTGGGCCCCCTTGCTAGGCGACACTCGGACGGAGTGTGGGCCCCTTAGCTAGGCGACACTCGGACGGAGTGTGGTCCCCCTAGCTAGGCGACACTCGGACGGAGTGTGGGCCCCCTAGCTAGGCGACTCTCGTATGGAGTGTGGGCCCTCTCGCGACACTCGAACGGAGTGTGGGTCCCCTATCGACAATCGGACGGAGTGTGGGCCGTTTAGCTAGGCGACACTCGGACGGAGTGTGCGCCCCCTAGCTAGGCGACACACGGACGGAGTGTGGGCCCCCTAGCTAGGCGACACTCGAACGGAGTGTGGTCCCCCTAGCTAGGCGACTCTCGGACGGAGTGTGGGCCCCCTAGCTAGGCGACACTCAGACGGAGTGTGGGCACCCTAGCTAGGCGACATTCGGACGGAGTGTGGGCCCTCTTGCTAGGCCACACTCTGACGGAGTGTGGGCCCCCTAGCTAGACGACACTCAGACGGAGTGTGGGTCCTCTTGCTAGGCGACACTCAGATGGAGTGTGGGCCCCCTTGCTATGCGACACTCGGACGGAGTGTTGGCCCCCTAGCTAGGCGACACTCGGACGGAGTGTGGGCCCCCAAGCTAGGCGACACTCGGACGGAGTGTGGGCCCCCTAGCTAGGCGACACTCGGACCGAGTGTGGGCCCCCTAGCTTGGCGACACTCGGACGGAGTGTGGGCCCCCTAGATAGGCGACAGTCGGACGGGGTATGGGCCCCCTAGCTAGGCGACACTCGGACGGAGTGTGGGCCCTCTTGCTAGGCGACACTCTGACGGAGTGTGGGCCCCCTAGCTAGGCGACACTCTGACGAAGTGTCGACCCTCTTGCTAGCCGACACTCGGACGGAGTGTGGGCCCCCTTGCTAGGCGACACTCGGACGGAGTGTGGGCCCCCTAGCTATGCGACACTCGGACGGAGTGTGGTTCCCCTAGCTAGGCGACACTCGGATTGAGTGTGGGCCCCCTAGCTAGGCGACACTCGTATGGAGTGTGGGCCCCCTAGCGACACTCGAACGGAGTGTGGGTCCCCTATCGACAATCGGACGGAGTGTGGGCTGTTTAGCTAGGTGACACTCAGACGGAGTGTGCGCCCCCTAGCTAGGCGACACACGGACGGAGTGTGGGCCCCCTAGCTAGGCGACACTCGGACGAAGTGTGGGCCCCCTAGCTAGGCAACACTCGGACAGAGTGTGGGCCCCCTAGCTAGGCGACACTAGAACGGAGTGTGGTCCCCCTAGCTAGGCGACTCTCGGACGGAGTGTGGGCCCCCTAGCTAGGCGACACTCAGACGGAGTGTGGGCTCCCTAGCTAGGCGACACTCGGACGGAGTGTGGGCCCTCTTGCTAGGCGACACTCTGACGGAGTGTGGGCCCCCTAGCTAGGCGACAATCTGACGAAGTGTGGGCCCTCTTGCTAGCCGACACTCGGACGGAGTGTGGGCCCCCTTGCTAGGCGACACTCGGATGGAGTGTGGGCCCCCTAGCTATGCGACACTCGGACGGAGTGTGGTCCCCCTAGCTAGGCGACACTCGGATGGAGTATGGGCCCCCTAGCTAGGCGACACTCGGACGGAGTGTGGGCCCCCAAGCTAGGCGACACTCGGACGGAGTGTGGTCCCCCTAGCTAGGCGACACTCGGACCGAGTGTGGGCCCCCTAGCTTGGCGACACTCGGACGGAGTGTGGGCCCCCTAGATAGGCGACACTCGGACGGAGTGCGGGCCCCCTAGCTAGGCGACACTCGGACGGAGTGTGGGCCGTCTTGCTAGGCGACACTCTGACGAAGTGTGGGCCCCCTAGCTAGGCGACACTCTGACGAAGTGTGGGCCCTCTTGCTAGCCGACACTCGGACGGAGTGTGGGCCCCCTTGCTAGGCGACACTCGGACGGAGTGTGGGCCCCCTAGCTATGCGACACTCGGACGGAGTGTAGTCCCCCTAGCTAGGCGACACTCGGATGGAGTGTGGGACCCCTAGCTAGGCGACACTCGTATGGAGTGTGGGCCCCCTAGCGACACTCGAACGGAGTGTGGGTCCCCTATCGACAATCGGACGGAGTGTGGGCCGTTTAGCTAGGCGACACTCAGACGGAGTGTGCGCCCCCTAGCAAAGCGACACACGGACGGAGTGTGGGCCCCCTAGCTAGGCGACACTCGGACGAAGTGTGGGCCCCCTAGCTAGGCAACACTCGGACAGTGTGTGGGCCCCCTAGCTAGGCGACACTAGAACGGAGTGTGGTCCCCCTAGCTAGGCGACTCTCGGACGGAGTGTGGGCCCCCTAGCTAGGCGACACTCAGACGGAGTGTGGGCACCCTAGCTAGGCGACACTCGGACGGAGTGTGGGCCCTCTTGCTAGGCGACACTCTGACGGAATGTGGGCCCCCTAGCTAGGCGACACTCGGACGGAGTGTGGGCCCTCTTGCTAGGCGACACTCGGACGGAGTATGGGCCCCCTAGCTAGGCGACACTCGGACGGAATGTGGGCCACCTTGCTAGGCGACACTCGGATGGAGTGTGGGCCCCCTAGCTAGGCGACACTCGGATGGAGTGTGGGCCCCCTAGCGACACTCGAACGGAGTGTGGGTCCCCTAGCGACAATCGGACGGAGTGTTGTCCCTCTAGCTAGGCGACGCTCGGACGGAGTGTGGGCCCCATAGCTAGGCGACACTCGGACGGAGTGTGGGCCCTGTAGCTAGGCGACACTCGGACGAAGTGTGGGCCCCCTAGCTCGGCGACTCGGACGTAGTGTGGGCCCCTAGCTAGGCGACACTCGAACGGAGTGTGGGCCCCCTATCTAGGCGACACTCGGACGGAGTGTGGGCCCCCTAGCTAGGCGACACTCGGACGGAGTGTGGGGCCCCTAGCTAGGCGACACTCGGACGGAGTGTGGGCCCCCTAGCTAGGCGACACTCGGACTGAGTGTGGGCCCACTTGCTAGGCGACACTCGGACGGAGTGTGGGCCCCCTATCTAGGCTACACTCAGACGGAGTGTGGGTCCTCTTGCTAGGCGACACTCGGACGGAGTGTGGGCCTCCTTGCTATGCGACACTCGGACGGAGTGTGGGCCCCCTAGCTAGGCGAGACTCGGACGGAGTGTGGGCCCCCTAGCTAGGCGACACTCGGACGGAGTGTGGGCCCCCTAGCTAGGCGACAGTCGAACCGAGTGTGGGCCCCCTAGCTAGGCGACACTCGGGCGGAGTGTGGGCCCCCTAGCTATGCGACACTCGGACGGAGTGTTGGCTCCCTAGCTAGGCGACTCTCGGACGGAGTGTGGGCCCCCAAGCTAGGCGACACTCGGACGGAGTGTGGGCCCCCTAGCTAGGCGACACTCGGACCGAGTGTGGGCCCCCTAGCTAGGCGACACTCGGACGGAGTGTGGGTCCCCTAGATAGGCGACACTCGGACGGAGTGTGGGCTCCCTAGCTAGGCGACACTCGGACGGAGTGTGGGCCCTCTTGCTAGGCGACACTCTGACGGAGTGTGGGCCCCCTAGCTAGGCGACACTCTGACGAAGTGTGGGCCCTCTTGCTAGGCGACACTCGGACGGAGTGTGGGCCCCCTTGCTAGGCGACACTCGGACGGAGTGTGGGCCCCCTAGCTAGGCGACACTCGGACGGAGTATGGTCCCCCTAGCTAGGCGACACTCGGAAGGAGTGTGGGCCCCCTAGCTAGGCGACACTCGTATGGAGTGTGGGCCCCCTAGCGACACTCGAACGGAGTGTGGGTCCCCTATCGACAATCGAACGGAGTGTGGGCCGTTTAGCTAGGCGACACTCGGACGGAGTGTGCGCCCCCTAGCTAGGCGACACACGGACGGAGTGTGGGCCCCCTAGCTAGGCGACACTCGGACGGAGTGTGGGCCCCCTTGCTAGGCGACACTCGGATGGAGTGTGGGCCCCGTAGCGACACTCGAACGGAGTGTGGGTCCCCTAGCGACAATCAGACGGAGTGTGGGCCCTTTAGCTAGGCGACACTCGGACGAAGTGTGCGCCCCCTAGATAGGCGACTCTCGGACGAAGTGTGGGCCCCCTAGCTAGGCGACATTCGGACGGAGTGTGGGCACTCTTGCTAGGCGACACTCGGACGGAGTGTGGGCCCCCTAGCTAGGCGATACTCGGACGGAGTGTGGGCCCTCTTGCTAGGCGACACTCGGACGGAGTGTGGGCCCCCTAGCTAGGCGACACTCGGATGGAGTGTGGGCCCCCTAGCGACACTCGAAAGGAGTGTGGGTCCCCTAGCGACAATCGGACGGAGTGTGGGCCCTTTAGCTAGGCGACACTCGGACGGAGTGTGGGCCCCCTAGCTAGGCGACACTCGGACAGAGTGTGGGCCCTCTTGCTAGGCGACACTCGGATGGAGTGTGGGCCCCCTTGCAAGGCATCACTCGGACGGAGTGTGGGCCCCCTAGCTAGGCGACACTCGGAAGGAGTGTGGGCCACCTAGCTAGGCGACATTCGGACGGAGTGTGGGCCCCCTAGCTAGGCGACACTCTGATGGAGTGTGGTCCCCCTAGCGACACTCGAACGGAGTGTGGGTCCCCTAGCGACAATCGGACGGAGTGTGGGCTCTTTAGCTAGGCGACACTCGAACGGAGTGTGGGCCCCCTACCTAGGCGACACTTGGACGGAGTGTGGGCCCTCTAGCTAGGCGACAATCGGACGGAGTGTGGGACCTTTAGCTAGGCGACACTCGGACGGTGTGTGGGCCCCATAGCTAGGTGACACTCGGATGGATTGTGGGCCCCCTAGCTAGGCGACACTCGGACGGAGTGTGGGCCCTCTAGCTAGGCGACACTCGGACGAAGTGTGGGCCCCCTAGCTAGGCGACACTCGGACGGAGTGTGAGCCCCCTAGCTATGCGACACTCGAACGGAGTGTGGTCCCCCTAGCTAGGCGACACTCGGACAGAGTGTGGGCCCCCTAGCTAGGCGACACTCGGACGGAGTGTGGGCCTCCTAGCTAGGCGACACTCGGACGGAGTGTGGGCCCCCTAGCTAGGCGACTCTCGGACGGAGTGTGGGCCCCCTAGCTAGGCGACACTCGGACGAAGTGTTGGCCCCCTAGCTAGGCGACACTCGGACTGAGCGTGGGCCCTCTTGCTAGGCGACACTCGGACGGAGCGTGGGCCCCCTAGCTAGGCGACACTCAGACGGAGTGTGGGTCCTCTTGCTAGGCGACACTCGGACGGAGTATGGGCCCCCTTGCTAGGCGACACTCGGACGGAGTGTGGTCCCCCTAGCTAGGCGACACTCGGACGGAGTGTGGGCCACATAGCTAGGCGACACTCGGACGGAGTGTGGGCCCCCTAGCTAGGCGACACTAGGATGTAGTGTGGGCCCCCTAGTGACACTCGAACGGAGTGTGGGTCCCATAGCGACAATCTGACGGAGTGTGGGCCCTTTAGCTAGGCGACACTCGGACGGAGTTTGGGCCCCCTAGCTAGGCGACACTCGAACGGAGTGTGGTCTCCCTAGCTAGGCGACACTCGGATGGAGTGTGGGCCCCTTAGCTAGGCAACACTCGGACGGAGTGTGGGCCCCCTAGCTAGGCGACACTCGGACAGACTGTGGGCCCTCTTGCTAGGCGACACTCTGACGGAGTGTGGGCCACCTTGCAAGGCGACACTCGGACGGAGTGTGGGCCCTCTTGCTTGGCGACACTCGGACAGAGTGTGGGCCCCCTTGCTAGGCATCACTCGGACGGAGTGTGGGCCCCCTAGCTAGGCGACACTCAGACGGAGTGTGGGCCACCTAGCTAGGCGACACTCGGACGGAGTGTGGGCCCCCTAGCTAGGCGACACTCGGATGGAGTGTGGGCCCCCTAGCGACACTCGAACGAGTGTGGGTCCCCTAGCGACAATCAGACGGAGTGTGGGCCCTTTAGCTAGGCGACACTCGAACGGAGTGTGGGCCCCCAGCTAGGCGACACTCGGACGGAGTGTGGGCCCCTAGCTAGGCGACACTCGGACGGAGTGTGGGCCCCCAAGCTATGCGACACTCGGACGAAGTGTGGGCCCCCTAACTAGGCGACACTCGGACGGAGTGTGGGCCCCCTAGCTAGGCGACACTCGGACGGAGTGTGGGCCCCCTAGCTAGGCGACACTCGGACGGAGTGTGGGCCCCCTAGCTAGGCGACACTCGGACGGAGTGTGGGCCCTCTTGCTAGACGACACTCTGACGGAGTGTGGGCCCCCTAGCTAGACGACACTCGGACGAAGTGTTGGCCCTCTTGCTAGGCGACACTCGGACGGAGTGTGGGCCCCCCAGCTAGGCGACACTCGGACGGAGTGTGGGCCACCTAGCTAGGTGACACTCGATCGGAGTGTGGGACCCCTATCGACACTCGAACGGAGTGTGGGTCCCTAGCGACACTCGGACGGAGTGTGGGCCCCCTAGCGACATTCGGACGGAGTGTGAGCCCCCTAGCTAGGCGACACTCGAACGGAGTGTGGTCCCCCTAGCTAGGCGACACTCGGACGGAGTGTGGGCCCCCTAGCTAGGCGACACTCGGACGGAGTGTGGGCCCCCTAGCTAGGCGACACTCGAACGGAGTGTGGTCCCCCTAGCTAGGCGACACTCGGACGGAGTGTTGTCCCCCTAACTAGGCGACACTCGGACGGAGTGTGGGCCCCCTAGCTAGGCGACACTCGGACGGAGTGTGGGCCCTCTTGCTAGGCGACACTCGGACGGAGTGTGGGCCCCCTAGCTAGGCGACACTCAGATTGAGTGTGGGTCCTCTTGCTCGGCGACACTCGGACGGAGTATGGGCCCCCAAGCTAGGCGACACTCGGACGGAGTGTGGGCCCCCTTGCTATGCGACACTCGGACGGAGTGTTGGCCCCCTTGCTAGGCGACACTCGGACGGAGTGTGGGCCACCTAGCTAGGTGACACTCGGACGGAGAGTGGGCCCCCTAACTAGGCGACACTCGGATGGAGTGAGGGCCCCCTAGCGACACTCGAACGGAGTGTGGGTCCCCTAGCGACAATCGGACGGAGTGTGGGCCCTTTAGCTAGGCGACAATCGGACGGAGTGTGGGCCCTTTAGCTAGGCGACACTCGGACGGAGTGTGCGCCCCCTAGCTAGGCGACACTCGGACGTAGTGTGGGCCCCCTAGCTAGGCGGCACTCGGACGGAGTGTGGGACCCCTAGCTAGGCGACACTCGGACGGAGTGTGGGACCCCTAGTTAGGCGACAGTCGGACGAAGTGTGGGCCCCCTAGCTAGGCGACACTCGGACGGAGGCTTGGCCCCCTAGCTAGGCGACACTCGAACGGAGTGTGGTCCCCCTAGCTAGACGACACTCGGACGGAGTGTGGGCCCTCTAACTAGGCGACACTCGGATGGAGTGTGGGCCCCCAAGCTAGGCGACACTCGGACGGAGTGTGGGACCTCTTGCTAGGCGACACTCTGACGGAGTGTGGGCCCCCTAGCTAGGCGACACTCGGACGGAGTGTGGGCCCTCTTGCTAGGCGACACTCGGACGGAGTGTGGGCCCCCTAGCTAGGCGACACTAGGACGGAGTGTGGGCCACCTAGCTAGGCGACATTCGGACGGAGTGTGGGCCCCCTAGCTAGGCGACACTCTGATGGAGTGTGGTCCCCCTAGCGACACTCGAACGGAGTGTGGGTCCCCTAGCGACAATCGGACGGAGTGTGGGCCCTTTAGCTAGGCGACACTCGAACGGAGTGTGGGCCCCCTAGCTAGGCGACACACGGACGAAGTGTGGGCCCCCTAGCTAGGCGACACTCGGACGGAGTGTAGGACCGCAAGCTAGGCGACACTCGGACGAAGTGTGGGCCCCCTAGCTAGGCGACACTCGGAAGGAGTGCGGGCCCTCTTGCTAGGCGACACTCAGACAGAGTGTGGGCCCCCTTGCTAGGCGACACTCGAAGGGAGTGTGGGCCCCCTAGCTAGGCGACACTCGGACGGAGTGTGGTCCCCCTATCTAGGCGACACTCGGACGGAGTGTGGGCCCCCTAGCTAGGCGACACTCGTATGGAGTGTGGGCCCCGTAGCGACACTCAAACGGAGTGTGGGTCCCTTAGCGACAATCAGACGGAGTGTGGGCCCTTTAGCTAGGCGACACTCGGACGGAGTGTGCACCCCCTAGCTAGTCGACACTCGGACGGAGTGTGGGCCCCCTAGCTAGGCGACACTCGGACGAAGTGTGGGCCCCCTAGCTAGGCGACACTCGGACGGAGTGTGGGCCCCCTAGCTAGGCGACACTCGAACGGAGTGTGATCCCCATAGCTAGGCGACACTCGGACGGAGTGTGGGCCCCCTAGCTAGGCGACACTCGGACGGAGTGTGGGCCCTCTTGCTAGGCGACACTCGGACGGAGTGTGGGCCCCCTAGCTAGGCGATACTCGGACGGAGTGTGGGCCCTCTTGCTAGGCGACACTCGGACGGAGTGTGGGCCCCCTAGCTAGGCGACATTCGGATGGAGTGTGGGCCCCCTAGCGACACTCGAAAGGAGTGTGGGTCCCCTAGCGACAATCGGACGGAGTGTGGGCCCTTTAGCTAGGCGACACTCGGACGGAGTGTGGGCCCTCTAGCTAGGCGACACTCGGACAAAGTGTGGGCCCTCTTGCTAGGCGACACTCGGACGGAGTGTGGGCCCCCTTGCAAGGCATCACTCGGACGGAGTGTGGGCCCACTTGCTAGGCGACACTCGGACGGAGTGTGGGCCACCTAGCTAGGAGACATTCGGACGGAGTGTGGGCCCCCTAGCTAGGCGACACTCGGACGGAGTGTGGGCCACCTAGCTAGGTGACACTCGATCGGAGTGTGGGCCCCCTATCGACACTCGAACGGAGTGTGGGTCCCCTAGCGACACTCGAAAGGAGTGTGGGCCCCCTAGCGACACTCGGACGGAGTGTGGGCCCCCTAGCTAGGCGACACTCGAACGGAGTGTGGTCCCCCTAGCTAGGCGACACTCGGACGGATTGTGGGCCCCCTAGCTAGGCGACACTCGGACGGAGTGTGGGCCCCCTAGCTAGGCGACACTCGAACGGAGTGTGGTCCCCCTAGCTAGGCGACACTCGGACGGAGTGTGGGCCCCCTAACTAGGCGACACTCGGACGGAGTGTGGGCCCCCTAGCTAGGCGACACTCGGACGGAGTGTGGGCCCTCTTGCTAGGCGACACTCGGACGGAGTGTGGGCCCCCTAGCTAGGCGACACTCAGACGGAGTGTGGGTCCACTTGCTAGGCGACACTCGGACGGAGTGTGGGCCCCCAAGCTAGGCGACACTCGGACGGAGTGTGGGCCCCCTTGCTATGCGACACTCGGACGGAGTGTGGGCCCCCTAGCTAGGCGACACTCGGACGGAGTGTGGGCCACCTATCTAGGCGACACTTGGACGGAGAGTGGGCCCCCTAGCTAGGCGACACTCGGATGGAGTGTGGGCCCCCTAGCGACACTCGAACGGAGTGTGGGTCCCCTAGCGACAATCGGACGGAGTGTGGGCCCTTTAGCTAGGCGACAATCGGATGGAGTGTGGGCCCTTTAGCTAGGCGACACTCGGACGGAGTGTGCGCCCCCTAGCTAGGCGACACTCGGACGGAGTGTGGGCCCCCTAGCTAGGCGACACTCGGATGGAGTGTGGGACCCCTAGCTAGGCGACACTCGGACGGAGTGTGGGACCCCTAGCTAGGCGACACTCGGACGAAGTGTGGGCCCCCTAGCTAGGCGACACTCGGACGGAGGCTGGGCCCCCTAGCTAGGCGACACTCGAACGGAGTGTGGTCCCCCTAGCTAGGCGACACTCGGACGGAGTGTGGGCCCTCTAGCTAGGCGACACTCGGACGGAGTGTGGGCCCCCTAGCTAGGCGACTCTCGGACGGAGTGTGGGCCCTCTTGCTAGGTGACACTCTGACGGAGTGTGGGCCCCCTAGCTAGGCAACACTCGGACGGAGTGTGGGCCCTCTTGCTAGGCGACACTAGGACGGAGTGTGGGCCCCCTAGCTAGGCGATACTCTGACGGAGTGTGGGCCCTCTTGCTAGGCGACACTCGGACGGAGTGTGGGCCCCCTAGCTAGGCGACACTCGGATGGAGTGTGGGCCCCCTAGCGAAACTCGAAAGGAGTGTGGGTCCCCTAGCGACAATCGGACGGAGTGTGGGCCCTTTAGCTAGGGGACACTTGGACGGAGTGTGGGCCCCCTAGCTAGGCGACACTCGGACAAAGTGTGGGCCCTCTTGCTAGGCGACACTCGAACGGAGTGTGGGCCCCCTTGCAAGGCATCACTCGGACAGAGTGTGGGCCCCCTAGCTAGGCGACACTCGGACGAAGTGTGGGCCACCTAGCTAGGCGACATTCGGACGGAGTGTGGGCCCCCTAGCTAAGCGACACTCTGATGGAGTGTGGTCCCCCTAGCGACACTCGAACGGAGTGTGGGTCCCCTAACGACAATCGGACGGAGTGTGGGCCCTTTACCTAGGCGACACTCGAATGGAGTGTGGGCCCCCTAGCTAGGCGACACTCGGACGGAGTGTGGGCCCCCTAGCTAGGCGACACTCGGACGGAGTGTGGGACCCCAAGCTAGGCGACACTCGGACGAAGTGTGGGCCCCCTAGCTAGGCGATACTCGGAAGGAGTGTGGGCCCTCTTGCTAGGCGACACTCGGACAGAGTGTGGGCAACCTTGCTAGGCGACACTCGAAGGGAGTGTGGGCCCCCTAGCTAGGCGACACTCGGACGGAGTGTGGTACCCCTAGCTAGGCGACACTCGGACGGAGTGTGGGCCCCCTAGCAAGGCGACACTCGTATGGAGTGTGGGCCCCGTAGCGACACTCGAACGGAGTGTGGGTCCCCTAGCGACAATCAGACGGAGTGTGGGCCCTTTAGCTAGGCGACACTCGGACGGAGTGTGCGCCCCCTAGCTAGGCGACTCTCGGACGAAGTGTGGGCCCCCTAGCTAGGCGACACTCGGACGGAGTGTGGGCCCCCTAGCTAGGCGACACTCGAACGGAGTGTGATCCCCATAGCTAGGCGACACTCGGACGGAGTGTGGGCCCCCTAGCTAGGCGACACTCGGACGGAGTGTGGGCCCTCTTGCTAGGCGACACTCGGACGGAGTGTGGGCCCCCTAGCTAGGCGATACTCGGACGGAGTGTGGGCCCTCTTGCTAGGCGACACTCGGACGGAGTGTGGGCCCCCTAGCTAGGCGACATTCGGATGGAGTGTGGGCCCCCTAGCGACACTCGAAAGGAGTGTGGGTCCCCTAGCGACAATCGGACGGAGTGTGGGCCCTTTAGCTAGGCGACACTCGGACGGAGTGTGGGCCCCCTAGCTAGGCGACACTCGGACAGAGTGTGGGCCCTCTTGCTAGGCGACACTCGGACGGAGTGTGGGCCCCCTTGCAAGGCATCACTCGGACGGAGTGTGGGCCCCCTAGCTAGGCGACACTTGGACGGAGTGTGGGCCACCTAGCTAGGCGACATTCGGACGGAGTGTGGGCCCCCTAGCTAGGCGACACTCTGATGGATTGTGGTCCCCCTAGCGACACTCGAACGGAGTGTGGGTCCCCTAGCGACAATCGGACGGAGTGTGGGCTCTTTAGCTAGGCGACACTCGAACAGAGTGTGGGCCCCCTACCTAGGCGACACTCGGACGGAGTGTGGGCCCCCTAGCTAGGCGACACTCGGACGGAGTGTGGGACCCCAAGCTAGGCGACACTCGGACGAAGTGTGGGCCCCCTAGCTAGGCGACACTCGGAAGGAATGTGGGCCTCTTGCTAGGCGACACTCGGACAGAGTGTGGGCCCCCTTGCTAGGCGACACTCGAAGGGAGTGTGGGCCCCCTAGCTAGGCGACACTCGGACGGAGTGTGGTCCCTCTAGCGAGGCGACACTCGGACGGAGGCTGGGCTCCCTAGCTAGGCGACACTCGAACGGAGTGTGGTCCCCCTAGCTAGGCGACACTCGGGCGGAGTGTGGGCCCTCTAGCTAGGCGACACTCGGACGGAGTGTGGGCCCCCTAGCTAGGCGACACTCGGACGGAGTGTGGGCCCTCTTGCTAGGCGAAACTCTGACGGAGTGTGGGCCCCCTAGCTAGGCAACACTCGGACGGAGTGTGGGCCCTCTTGCTAGGTGACACTAGGACGGAGTGTGGGCCCCCTAGCTAGGCGATACTCTGACGGAGTGTGGGCCCTCTTGCTAGGCGACACTCGGACGGAGTGTGGGCCCCCTAGATAGGCGACACTCGGATGGAGTGTGGGCCCCCTAGCGACACTCGAAAGGAGTGTGGGTCCCCTAGCGACAATCGGACGGAGTGTGGGCCCTTTAGCTAGGGGACACTCGGATGGAGTGTGGGCCCCCTAGCTAGGCGACACTCGGACAAAGTGTGGGCCCTCTTGCTAGGCGACACTCGGACGGAGTGTGGGCCCCCTTGCAAGGCATCACTCGGACAGAGTGTGGGCCCCCTAGCTAGGCGACACTCGGACGGAGTGTGGGCCACCTAGCTAGGCGACAATCGGACGGAGTGTGGGCCCCCTAGCTAGGCGACACTCTGATGGAGTGTGGTCCCCCTAGCGACACTCGAACGGAGTGTGGGTCCCCTAGCGACAATCGGACGGAGTGTGGGCCCTTTAGCTAGGCGACACTCGAACGGAGTGTGGGCCCCCTAGCTAGGCAACACTCGGACGGAGTGTGGGCCCCCTAGCTAGGCGACACTCGGACGGAGTGTAGGACCGCAAGCTAGGCGACACTCGGACGAAGTGTGGGCCCCCTAGCTAGGCGACACTCGGAAGGAGTGCGGGCCCTCTTGCTAGGCGACACTCAGACAGAGTGTGGGCCCCCTTGCTAGGCGACACTCGAAGGGAGTGTGGGCCCCCTAGCTAGGCGACACTCGGACGGAGTGTGGTCCCCCTAGCTAGGCGACACTCGGACGGAGTGTGGGCCCCCTAGCTAGGCGACACTCGTATGGAGTGTGGGCCCCGTAGCAACACTCAAACGGAGTGTGGGTCCCCTAGCGACAATCAGACGGAGTGTGGTCCCTTTATCTAGGCGACACTCGGACGGAGTGTGCACCCCCTAGCTAGTCGACACTCGGACGGAGTGTGGGCCCCCTAGCTAGGCGACACTCGGACGAAGTGTGGGCCCCCTAGCTAGGCGACACTCGGACGGAGTGTGGGCCCCCTAGCTAGGCGACACTCGAACGGAGTGTGATCCCCCTAGCTAGGCGATACTCGGACGGAGTGTGGGCCCTCTTGCTAGGCGACACTCGGACGGAGTGTGGGCCCCCTAGCTAGGCGACACTCGGATGGAGTGTGGGCCCCCTAGCTACACTCGAAAGGAGTGTGGGTCCCCTAGCGACAATCGGACGGAGTGTGGGCCCTTTAGCTAGGCGACACTCGGACGGAGTGTGGGCTCTCTAGCTAGGCGACACTCGGACAAAGTGTGGGCCCTCTTGCTAGGCGACACTCGGACGGAGTGTGGGCCCCCTTGCAAGGCATCACTCGGACGGAGTGTGGGCCCCCTAGCTAGGCGACACTCGGACGGAGTGTGGGCCACCTAGCTAGGAGACATTCGGACGGAGTGTGGGCCCCCTAGCTAGGCGACACTCGGACGGAGTGTGGGCCACCTAGCTAGGTGACACTCGATCGGAGTGTGGGCCCCCTATCGACACTCGAACGGAGTGTGGGTCCCCTAGCGACACTCGAACGGAGTGTGGGCCCCCTAGCGACACTCGGACGGAGTGTGGGCCCCCTAGCTAGGCGACACTCGAACGGAGTGTGGTCCCCCTAGCTAGGCGACACTCGGACGGATTGTGGGCCCCTAGCTAGGCGACACTCGGACGGAGTGTGGGCCCCCTAGCTAGGCGACACTCGAACGGAGTGTGGTCCCCCTAGCTAGGCGACACTCGGACGGAGTGTAGGCCCCCTAACTAGGCGACACTCGGACGGAGTGTGGGCCCCCTAGCTAGGCGACACTCGGACGGAGTGTGGGCCCTCTTGCTAGGCGACACTCGGACGGAGTGTGGGCCCCCTAGCTAGGCGACACTCAGACGGAGTGTGGGTCCACTTGCTAGGCGACACTCGGACGGAGTGTGGGCCCCCAAGCTAGGCGACACTCGGACGGAGTGTGGGCCCCCATGCTATGCGACACTCGGACGGAGTGTGGGCCCCCTAGCTAGGCGACACTCGGACGGAGTGTGGGCCACCTAGCTAGGCGACACTCGGACGGAGAGTGGGCCCCCTAGCTAGGCGACACTCGGATGGAGTGTGGACACCCTAGCGACACTCGAACGGAGTGTGGGTCCCCTAGCGACAATCGGACGGAGTGTGGGCCCTTTAGCTAGGCGACAATCGGACGGAGTGTGGGCCCTTTAGCTAGGCGACACTCGGACGGAGTGTGCGCCCCCTAGCTAGGCGACACTCGGACGGAGTGTGGACCCCCTAGCTAGTCGACACTCGGACGGAGTGTGGGACCCCTAGCTAGGCGACACTCGGACGGAGTGTGGGACCCCTAGCTAGGCGACACTCGGACGAAGTGTGGGCCCCCTAGCTAGGCGACATTCGGACGGAGGCTGGGCCCCCTAGCTAGGCGACACTCGAACGGAGTGTGGTCCTCCTAGCTAGGGGACACTCGGACGGAGTGTGGGCCCTCTAGCTAGGCGACACTCGGACGGAGTGTGGGCCACCTAGCTAGGCGACTCTCGGACGGAGTGTGGGCCCTCTTGCTAGGTGACACTCGGACGGAGTGTGGGCCCCCTAGCTAGGCGACACTCGGATGGAGTGTGGGCCCCCTAGCGAAACTCGAAAGGAGTATGGGTCCCCTAGCGACAATCGGACGGAGTGTGGGCCCTTTAGCTAGGGGACACTTGGACGGAGTGTGGTCCCCCTAGCTAGGCGACACTCGGACAAAGTGTGGGCCCTCTTGCTAGGCGACACTCGGACGGAGTGTGGGCCCCCTTGCAAGGCATCACTCGGACAGAGTGTGGGCCCCCTAGCTAGGCGACACTCGGACGGAGTGTGGACCCCCTAGCTAGTCGACACTCGGACGGAGTGTGGGACCCCTAGCTAGGCGACACTCGGACGGAGTGTGGGACCCCTAGCTAGGCGACACTCGGACGAAGTGTGGGCCCCCTAGCTAGGCGACACTCGGACGGAGGCTGGGCCCCCTAGCTAGGCGACACTCGAACGGAGTGTGGTCCTCCTAGCTAGGGGACACTCGGACGGAGTGTGGGCCCTCTAGCTAGGCGACACTCGGACGGAGTGTGGGCCACCTAGCTAGGCGACTCTCGGACGGAGTGTGGGCCCTCTTGCTAGGTGACACTCTGACGGAGTGTGGGCCCCCTAGCTAGGCAACACTCGGACGGAGTGTGGGCCCTCTTGCTAGGCGACACTAGGACGGAGTGTGGGCCCCCTAGCTAGGCGATACTCTGACGGAGTGTGGGCCCTCTTGCTAGGTGACACTCGGACGGAGTGTGGGCCCCCTAGCTAGGCGACACTCGGATGGAGTGTGGGCCCCCTAGCGAAACTCGAAAGGAGTATGGGTCCCCTAGCGACAATCGGACGGAGTGTGGGCCCTTTAGCTAGGGGACACTTGGACGGAGTGTGGTCCCCCTAGCTAGGCGACACTCGGACAAAGTGTGGGCCCTCTTGCTAGGCGACACTCGGACGGAGTGTGGGCCCCCTTGCAAGGCATCACTCGGACAGAGTGTGGGCCCCCTAGCTAGGCGACACTCGGACGGAGTGTGGGCCACCTAGCTAGGCGACATTCGGACGGAGTGTGGGCCCCCTAGCTAAGCGACACTCTGATGGAGTGTGGTCCCCCTAGCGACACTCGAACGGAGTGTGGGTCCCCTAACGACAATCGGACGGAGTGTGGGCCCTTTACCTAGGCGACACTCGAACGGAGTGTGGGCCCCCTAGCTAGGCGACACTCGGACGGAGTGTGGGCCCCCTAGCTAGGCGACACTCGGACGGAGTGTGGGACCCCAAGCTAGGCGACACTCGGACGAAGTGTGGGCCCCCTAGCTAGGCGACACTCGGAAGGAGTGTGGGCCCTCTTGCTAGGCGACACTCGGACAGAGTGTGGGCAACCTTGCTAGGCGACACTCGAAGGGAGTGTGGGCCCCCTAGCTAGGCGACACTCGGACGGAGTGTGGTACCCCTAGCTAGGAGACACTCGGACGGAGTGTGGGCCCCCTAGCTAGGCGACACTCGTATGGAGTGTGGGCCCCGTAGCGACACTCGAACGGAGTGGGGGTCCCCTAGCGACAATCGGACGGAGTGTGGGCTCTTTAGCTAGGCGACACTCGAACAGAGTGTGGGCCCCCTACCTAGGCGACACTCGGACGGAGTGTGGGCCCCCTAGCTAGTCGACACTCGGACGGAGTGTGGGCCCCCTAGCTAGGCGACACTCGAACGGAGTGTGATCCCCATAGCTAGGCGACACTCGGACGGAGTGTGGGCCCCCTAGCTAGGCGACACTCGGACGGAGTGTGGGCCCTCTTGCTAGGCGACACTCGGACAGAGTGTGGGCCCCCTAGCTAGGCGATACTCGGACGGAGTGTGGGCCCTCTTGCTAGGCGACACTCGGACGGAGTGTGGGCCCCCTAGCTAGGCGACATTCGGATGGAGTGTGGGCCCCCTAGCGACACTCGAAAGGAGTGTGGGTCCCCTAGCGACAATCGGACGGAGTGTGGGCCCTTTAGCTAGGCGACACTCGGACGGAGTGTGGGCCCCCTAGCTAGGCGACACTCGGACAGAGTGTGGGCCCTCTTGCTAGGCGACACTCGGACGGAGTGTGGGCCCCCTTGCAAGGCATCACTCGGACGGAGTGTGGGCCCCCTAGATAGGCGACACTCGGACGGAGTGTGGGCCACCTAGCTAGGCGACATTCGGACGGAGTGTGGGCCCCCTAGCTAGGCGACACTCTGATGGAGTGTGGTCCCCCTAGCGACACTCGAACGGAGTGTGGGTCCCTTAGCGACAATCGGACGGAGTGTGGGCTCTTTAGCTAGGCGACACTCGAACAGAGTGTGGGCCCCCTACCTAGGCGACACTCGGACGGAGTGTGGGCCCCCTAGCTAGGCGACACTCGGACGGAGTGTGAGACCCCAAGCTAGGCGACACTCGGACGAAGTGTGGGCCCCCTAGCTAGGCGATACTCGGAAGGAGTGTGGGCACTCTTGCTAGGCGACACTCGGACAGAGTGTGGGCCCCCTTGCTAGGCGACACTCGAAGGGAGTGTGGGCCCCCTAGCTAGGCGACACTCGGACGGAGTTTGCTCCCCCTAGCGAGGCGACACTCGGACGGAGGCTGGGCCCCCTAGCTAGGCGACACTCGAACGGAGTGTGGTCCCCCTAGCTAGGAGACACTCGGACGGAGTGTGGGCCCTCTAGCTAGGCGACACTCGGACGGAGTGTGGGCCCCCTAGCTAGGCGACACTCGGACGGAGTGTGGGCCCTCTTGCTAGGCGACCCTCTGACGGAGTGTGGGCCCCCTAGCTAGGCAACAGTCGGACGGAGTGTGGGCCCTCTTGCTAGGCGACACTAGGACGGAGTGTGGGCCCCCTAGCTAGGCGATACTCTGACGGAGTGTGGGCCCTCTTGCTAGGCGACACTCGGACGGAGTGTGGGCCCCCTAGCTAGGCGACACTCGGATGGAGTGTGGGCCCCCTAGCGACACTCGAAAGGAGTGTGGGTCCCCTAGCGACAATCGAACGGAGTGTGGGCCCTTTAGCTAGGGGACACTCGGACGGAGTGTGGGCCCCCTAGCTAGGCGACACTCGGACAAAGTGTGGGCCCTCTTGCTAGGCGACACTCGGACGGAGTGTGGGCCCCCTTGCAAGGCATCACTCGGACAGAGTGTGGGCCCCCTAGCTAGGCGACACTCGGACGGAGTGTGGGCCACCTAGCTAGGCGACATTCGGACGGAGTGTGGGCCCCCTAGCTAGGCGACACTCTGATGGAGTGTCGTCCCCCTAGCGACAATCGAACGGAGTGTGGGTCCCCTAGCGACAATCGGACGGAGTGTGGGCCCTTTAGCTAGGCGACATTCGAATGAAGTGTGGGCCCCCTAGCTAGGCGACACTCGGACGGAGTGTGGGCCCCCTAGCTTGGCGACACTCGGACGGAGTGTGGGACCCCAAGCTAGGCGACACTCGGACGAAGTGTGGGCCCCCTAGCTAGGCGACAATCGGAAGGAGTGTAGGCCCTCTTGCTAGGCGACACTCGGACAGAGTGTGGGCCCCCTTGCTAGGCGACACTCGAAAGGAGTGTGGGCCCCCTAGCTAGGCGACACTCGGACGGAGTGTGGTCCCCCTAGCTAGGCGACACTCGGACGGAGTGTGGGCCCCCTAGCTAGGCGACACTCGTATGGAGTGTGGGCCCTGTAGCGACACTCGAACGGAGTGTGGGTCCCCTAGCGACAATCAGACGGAGTGTGGGCCCTTTAGCTAGGCGACACTCGGACGGAGTGTGCGCCCCCTAGCTAGGCGACTCTCGGACGAAGTGTGGGCCCCCTAGCTAGGCGACACTCGGACGGAGTGTGGGCCCCCTAGCTAGGCGACACTCGAACGGAGTGTGATCCCCATAGCTAGGTGACACTCGGACGGAGTGTGGGCCCCCTAGCTAGGCGACACTCGGACGGAGTGTGGGCCCTCTTGCTAGGCGACACTCGGACGGAGTGTGGTCCCCCTAGCTAGGCGATACTCGGACGGAGTGTGGGCCCTCTTGCTAGGCGACACTCGGACGGAGTGTGGGCCCCCTAGCTAGGCGACACTCGGATGGAGTGTGGGCCCCCTAGCGACACTCGAAAGGAGTGTGGGTCCCCTAGCGACAATCGGACGGAGTGTGGGCCCTTTAGCTAGGCGACACTCGGACGGAGTGTGGGCCCCCTAGCTAGGCGACACTCGGACAGAGTGTGGGCCCTCTTGCTAGGCGACACTCGGACGGAGTGTGGGCCCCCTTGCAAGGCATCACTCGGACGGAGTGTGGGCCCCCTAGCTAGGCGACACTCGGACGGAGTGTGGGCCACCTAGCTAGGCGACATTCGGACGGAGTGTGGGCCCCCTAGCTAGGCGACACTCTGATGGAGTGTGGTCCCCCTAGCGACACTCGAACGGAGTGTGGGTCCCCTAGCGACAATCGGACGGAGTGTGGGCTCTTTAGCTAGGCGACACTCGAACGGAGTGTGGGCCCCCTAGCTAGGCGACACTCGGACGGAGTGTGGGCCCCCTAGCTAGGCGACACTCGGACGGAGTGTGGGACCCCAAGCTAGGCGACACTCGAACGGAGTGTGGGTCCCCTAGCGACAATCAGACGTAGTGTGGGCCCTTTAGCTAGGCGACACTCGGACGGAGTGTGGGCCCCCTAGCTAGGCGACACTCGGACGGAGTGTGGGCCCCCTAGCTAGGCGACACTCGGACGGAGTGTGGGACCCGTAGCGACACTCGAACGGAGTGTGGGTCCCCTAGCGACAATCAGACGGAGTGTGGGCCCTTTAGCTAGGCGACACTCGGACGGAGTGTGGGCCCCCTAGCTAGGCGACACTCGGACGGAGTGTGGGCCCCCTAGCTAGGCGACACTCGGACGGAGTGTGGGACCCCAAGCTAGGCGACACTCGGACGAAGTGTGGGACCCCTAGCTAGGCGACACTCGGAAGGAGTGTGGGCCCTCTTGCTAGGCGACACTCGGACAGAGTGTGGGCCCCCTTGCTAGGCGACACTCGAAGGGAGTGTGGGCCCCCTAGCTAGGCGACACTCGGACGGAGTGTGGTCCCCCTAGCTAGGCGACACTCGGACGGAGTGTGGGCCCCCTAGCTAGGCGACACTCGTATGGAGTGTGGGCCCCGTAGCGACACTCGAACGGAGTGTGGGTCCCCTAGCGACAATCAGACGGAGAGTGGGCCCTTTAGCTAGGCGACACTCGGACGGAGTGTGCGCCCCCTAGCTAGGCGACACTCGGACAGAGTGTGGGCCCCCTAGCTAGGCGACACTCGGACGAAGTGTGGTCCCCCTAGCTAGGCGACACTCGGACGGAGTGTGGGCCCCCTAGCTAGGCGACACTCGTATGGAGTGTGGGCACCGTAGCGACACTCGAACGGAGTGTGATCCCCATAGCTAGGCGACACTCGGACGGAGTGTGGGCCTCCTAGCTAGGCGACACTCGGACGGAGTGTGGGCCCTCTTGCTAGGCGACACTCTGACGGAGTGTGGGCCCCCTAGCTAGGCGACACTCGGACGGAGTGTGGGCCCTCTTGCTAGGCGACACTCGGACGGAGTGTGGGCCCCCTAGCTAGGCGACACTCTGCCGGAGTGTGGGCCACCTAGCTAGGCGACACTCGGATGGAGTGTGGGCCCCCTAGCTAGGTGACACTCGGATGGAGTGTGGGCACCATAGCGACACTCGAACGGAGTGTGGGTCCCCTATCGACAATCAAACGGAGTGTGGGCCCTTAAGCTAGGCGACACTCGGACGGAGTGTGGGCCCCCTAGCTAGGCGACACTCGGACGGAGTGTGGTCCCCATAGCTAGGCGACATTCGGACGGAGTGTGGGCCCCCTAGCTTGGCGACACTCGGACGGAGTGTGGGTCCCCTAGCTAGGCACCACTCGGACGGAGTGTGGGAGTGTGGGCCCCCTAGCTAGGCGACACTCGGACGGAGTATGGGCCCCCTATCTAGGCGACACTCGAACGGAGTGTGGGCCCCCTAGAGAGGCGACACTCGGACGGAGTGTGGGCCGCCTAGCTAGGCGACACTCGGACGGAGTTTGGGCCCCCTAGCTAGGCAACACTCGGACGGAGTGTGGGCACCCTAGCGCCACTCGGACGGAGTGTGGGAGTGTGGTCCCCCTATCTAGGCGACACCTGGACGGAGTGTGGGTCCCCTAACTAGGCGACACTCGGACGGAGTGTGGGCCCCCTAGTTAGGCGACTCTCGGACGGAGTGTGGGCCCCCTAGCTAGGCGACACTCGGACGGAGTGTGGGCCCCCTAGCTAGGCGACACTCGGACGGAGTGTGGGCCCCCTAGCTAGGCAACACTCGGACGGAGTGTGGGCCCCATAGCTAGGCGACACTCGGACGGAGTGTGGGCCCCCTAGGTAGGCTACATTCGGACGGAGTGTGGGCCCCCTAGCTAGGCGACACTCGGACGGAGTGTGTGCCACCTAGCTAGGCGACACTCGGACGGAGTGTGGGCCCCCAAGCTAGGCGACACTCGGACGGAGTGTTGGCCCCCTAGCTAGGCGACACTCGGACGGAGTGTGGGCCCCCTAGCTAGGCGAAACTCGAACGGAGTGTGGGCCCCCTAGCTAGGCGACACTCTGACGGAGTGTGGGCCCCCCAGCTAGGCGACACTCGGACGGAGTGTGGGCCCTCTTGCTGGGCGACACTCTGACGGAGTGTGGGCCCCCTAGCTAGGCGACACTCTGACGGAGTGTGGGCCCTCTTGCTATGCGACACTCGGACGGAGTGTGGGCCCCCTTGCTAGGCGACACTCTGACGGAATGTGGGCCCCCTAGCTAGGCGACACTCGGACGGAGTGTGGGTCACCTAGCTAGGCGACACTCTGACGGAGTGTGGGCCACCTAGCTAGGCGACACTCGGACGAAGTGTGGGCCCCCTAGCTAGGCGACACTCGGACGGAGTGTGGGCCCCCTAGCTAGGCGACACTCGGACGGAGTGTGGGCCCCCTAGCTAGGCGACACTCGGACGGAGTGTGGGCCCTCTTGCTAGGCGACACTCTGACGGAGTGTGGTCCCCCTAGCTAGGTGAAACTCGGACGGAGTGTGGGCCCCTTAGCTAGGCGACACTCGGACGGAGTGTGGGCCCCCTAGCTAGGCGACACTCGGACGGAGTGTGGGCCCCCTAGCTAGGCGACACTCGGACGGAGAGTGGGCCCCCTAGCTAGGCGACACTCGGACGGAGTGTGGGCCCCCTAGCTAGGCGACACTCAGACGGAGTGTGGGTCCTCTTGCTAGGCGACACTCGGACGTAATGTGGGCCCCCATGCTATGCGACACTCGGACGGAGTGTGGGCCCCATAGCTAGGCGACACTCGGACGGAGTGTGGGCCCCCAAGCTAGGCGACACTCGGACGGAGTGTGGGCCCCCTAGCTAGGCGACACTCGGACGGAGTGTGGGCACCCTAGCTAGGCGACACTCGGACGGAGTGTGGGCCCCCTAGCTAGGCGACACTCTGACGGAGTGTGGGCCCCCTAGGTAGGCGACACTCGGAAGGAGTGTGGGCTCTCTAGCTAGGCAACACTCGGACGGAGTGTGGACCCCCTAGCTAGGTGACACTCGGACGGAGTGTGGGCCCCCTAGCTAGGCGACACTCGGACGGAGTGTGGGCCCTCTTGCTAGGCGACACTCGGACAGCTAGGCGACACTCGGATGGAGTGTGGGCCCCCTAGCTAGGTGACACTCGAACGGAGTGTGGCTAGGCGACACTCGGACGGAGTGTGGTCCCTCTTGCTAGGCGACACTTGGACAGCTAGGCGACACTCGGATGGAGTGTGGGCACCCTACCTAGGCGACACTCGGACGGAGTGTGGGCGACTAGCTAGGCGACACCCGGAGTGTGGGCCCCAAGCTAGGCGACACTCGGACGGAGTGTAAGCCCCTAGCTAGGCGACACTTGGACGGAGTGTGGGCCCCTAGCTAGGTGACACTCGGACGGAGTGTGGGCCCCCTAGCTAGGCGATACTCGGACGGAGTGTGGGCCCCCTGGCTAGGCGACACTCGGACGGAGTGTGGGACCCTATCTAGGCGACACTCGGACGGAGTGTGGGACCTTTAGCTAGGTGACACTCGGGTGGAGTGTGGGCCCCCTAGCTAGGCAACACTCGGTCGGAATGTGGGCCACCTAGCTAGGCGACACTCGGACGGAGTATGGGCCCTCTTGCTAGGCGACACTCGGACGGAGTGTGGGCCGCCTAGCGACACTCGAACGGAGTGTGGGTCCCCTAGCGACAATCGGACGGAGTGTGGGCCCTTTTGCTAGGCGACACTCGGACGGGGTGTGGGGCCCCTAGCTAGGCGACACTCGGACGGAGCGTGGACCCCCTAGCTAGGTGACACTCGAACGGAGTGTGGGCCCCCTAGCTAGGCAACACTCGGACGGAGTGTGGGCCCCCTAGCTAGGCGACACTCGGACGGAGTGTGGGCCCTTTTGCTAGGCGACACTCGGACGGAGTGTGGGCCCCTTAGCGACACTCGAAAGGAGTGTGGGTCCCCTAGCGACAATCGGACGGAGTGTGGGCCCTTTAGCTAGGCGACACTCGGATGGAGTGTGGGCCCCCTAGCTAGGCGACACTCGTATGGAGTGTGGGCCCCGTAGTGACACTCGAACGGAGTGTGGGTCCCCTAGCGACAATCAGACGGAGTGTGGGCCCTTTAGCTAGGCGACACTCGGACGGAGTGTGCGCCCCCTAGCTAGGCGACACTCGGACGGAGTGTGGGCCCCCTAGCTAGGCGACACTCGGACGAAGTGTGGGCCCCCATGCTAGGCGACACTCGGACGGAGTGTGGGCCCCCTAGCTAGGCGACACTCGAACGGAGTGTGATCCCCATAGCTAGGCAACACTCGGACGGAGTGTGGGCCCCCTAGCTAGGCGACACTCGGACGGAGTGTGGGCCCTCTTGCTAGGCGACACTCTGACGGAGTGTGGGCCCCCTAGCTAGGCGACACTCGGACGGAGTGTGGGCCCTCTTGCTAGGCGTCACTCGGACGGAGTGTGGGCCCCCTAGCTAGGCGACACTCGGACGGAGTGTGGGCCACCTACTAGGCGACACTCGGATGTGGGTCCCCTATCGACAAGCGGACGGAGTGTGGGCCCTTTAGCTAGGCGACACTCGGACGGAATGTGGGCCCCCTAGCTAGGCGACACTCGGATGGAGTGTGGTCCCCCTAGCTAGGCGACATTCGGACGGAGTGTGGGCCCCCTAGCTTGGCGACACTCGGACGGAGTGTGGGACCCCTAGCTAGGCGACACTCAGAGGAAGTGTGGGCCCCCTAGCTAGGCGACACTCGGATGGAGTGTGGGCCCCATAGCGACACTCGAACGGAGTGTGGGTCCCCTATCGACAAGCGGACGGAGTGTGGGCCCTTTAGCTAGGCGACACTCGGACGGAGTGTGGGCCCCCTAGCTAGGCGACACTCGGATGGAGTGTGGTCCCCCTAGCTAGGCGACATTCGGACGGAGTGTGGGCCCCCTAGCTTGGCGACACTCGGACGGAGTGTGGGACCCCTAGCTAGGCGACACTCAGAGGAAGTGTGGGCCCCCTAGCTAGGCAACACTCGGACGGAGTGTGGGCCCCCTAGCTAGGCGACACTCGGATGCAGTGTGGGCGCCTTAGCTAGGCGACACTCGGACAGTGTGTGGGCCCCCTAGCTAGGGGACACTCGGACGGAGTGTGGGCCCTCTTGCTAGGCGACACTCTGACGGAGTGTGGGCCACCTAGATAGGCGACACTCGGACGGAGTGTGGGCCCTCTTGCTAGGCGACACTCTGACGGAGTGTGGGCCCCCTAGCTAGGCGACACTCGGAGTGTGGGCCCTCTTGCTAGGCGACACTCGGACGGAGTGTGGGCCCCCTAGCTAGGCGACACTCGGACGGAGTGTGGGCCACCTACTAGGCGACACTCGGATGTGGGTCCCCTATCGACAAGCGGACGGAGTGTGGGCCCTTTAGCTAGGCGACACTCGGACGGAGTGTGGGCCCCCTAGCTAGGCGACACTCGGATGGAGTGTGGTCCCCCTAGCTAGGCGACATTCGGACGGAGTGTGGGCCCCCTAGCTTGGCGACACTCGGACGGAGTGTGGGACCCCTAGCTAGGCGACACTCAGAGGAAGTGTGGGCCCCCTAGCTAGGCGACACTCGGATGGAGTGTGGGCCCCATAGGGACACTCGAACGGAGTGTGGGTCCCCTATCGACAAGCGGACAGAGTGTGGGCCCTTTAGCTAGGCGACACACGGACGGAGTGTGGGCCCCCTAGCTAGGCGACACTCGGATGGAGTGTGGTCCCCCTAGCTAGGCGACATTCGGACGGAGTGTGGGCCCCCTAGCTTGGCGACACTCGGACGGAGTGTGGGACCCCTAGCTAGGCGACACTCAGAGGAAGTGTGGGCCCCCTAGCTAGGCATCACTCGGACGGAGTGTGGGCCCCCTAGCTAGGCGACACTCGGATGCAGTGTGGGCCCCTTAGCTAGGCGACACTCGGACAGTGTGTGGGCCCCCTAGCTAGGGGACACTCGGACGGAGTGTGGGCCCTCTTGCTAGGCGACACTCTGACGGAGTGTGGGCCACCTAGATAGGCGACACTCGGACGGAGTGTGGGCCCTCTTGCTAGGCGACACTCAGACTGAGTGTGGGCCCCGTTGCTAGGCATCACTCGGACGGAGTGTGGGCCCCCTAGCTAGGCGACACTCGGACGGAGTGTGGGCCACCTAGCTAGGCGACATTCGGACGGAGTGTGGGCCCCCAACTAGGCGACACTCGGATGGAGTGTGGTCCCCCTAGCGACACTCAAACGGAGTGTGGGTCCCCTAGCGACAATCGGACGGAGTGTGGGCCCTTTAGCTAGGCGACACTCGAACGGAGTGTGGGCCCCCTAGCTAGGCGACACTCGGACGGAGTGTGGGCCCCCTAGCTAGGCGACACTCGGACGGAGTGTGGGACCACAAGCTAGGCGACACTCGGACGAAGTGTGGGCCCCCTAGCTAGGCGACACTCGGACGGAGTGTGGGCCCTCTTGCTAGGCGACACTCGGACAGAGTGTGGGCCCCCTTGCTAGGCGACACTCGGACGGAGTGTGGGCCCCCTAGCTAGGCGACACTCGGACGGAGTGTGGTCCCCCTAGCTAGGCGACACTCGGACGGAGTGTGGGCCCCCTAGCTAGGCGACACTCGTATGGAGTGTGGGCCCCCTAGCGACACTCGAACGGAGTGTGGGTCCCCTAGCGACAATCGGACGGAGTGTGGGCCCTTTAGCTAGGCGACACTCGGACGGAGTGTGCGCCCCCTAGCTAGGCGACACTCGGACGGAGTGTGGGCCCCCTAGCTAGGCGACACTCGGACGGAGTGTGGGCCCTCTTGCTAGGCGACACTCAGACGGAGTGTGGGCCCCCATGCTAGGCGACACTTGGACGGAGTGTGGGCCCCTAGCTAGGCGACACTTGGACGGAGTGTGGGCCCCTAGCTAGGTGACACTCGGACGGAGTGTGGACCCCTAGCTAGGTGACACTCAGACGGAGTGGGGGCCCCTAGCTAGGCGACACTTGGACGGAGTGTGGGCCCCTAGCTAGGTGACACTTGGACGGAGCGTGGGCCCCCTAGCTAGGCGATACTCGGATGGAGTGTGGGCCCCCTAGCTCGGCGACACTCGGACGGAGTGTGGGACCCTATCTAGGCGACACTCGGACGGAGTGTGGGCCCTTTAGATAGGTGACACTCGGGCGGAGTGTGGGCCCCCTAGCTAGGTGACACTCGGACGGAGTGTGGGCCCCCTAGCCAGGCGACACTCGGACGGAGTGTGGGCCCCCTAGCTAGGCGACACTTGGACGGAGAGTGGGCCCCCTAGCTAGGCGACACTCGGACGGAGTGTGGGCCCCCATGCTAGGCGACACTCGGACGGAGTGTGGGCCCCCTAGAGAGGCGACACTCGGACGGAGTGTGGGCCGCCTAGCTAGGCGACACTCGGACGTAGTTTGGGCCCCCTAGCTAGGCAACACTCGGACGGAGTGTGGGCCCCCTAGCTTGGCGACATTCGGACGGAGTGTGGTCCCCCTAGCTAGGCGACACTCGGACGGAGTGTGGACCCCCTAGCTAGGCGACACTCGGACGGAGTGTGGGGCCCCTAGTTAGGCGACACTCCGATGGAGTGTGGGCCCCCTAGCTAGGCGACACTCGAACGGAGTGTGGTCCCCCTAGCTAGGCGACATTCGGACGGAGTGTCGGCTCTATAGGTAGGCGACACTCGGACGGAGTGTGGGCCCCCTAGCTAGGCGACACTCGAACGGAGTGTGGTCCCCCTAGCTAGGCGACACTCGGACGGAGTGTAGGCCCCCTAACTAGGCGACACTCGGACGGAGTGTGGGCCCCCTAGCTAGGCGACACTCGGACGGAGTGTGGGCCCTCTTGCTAGGCGACACTCGGACGGAGTGTGGGCCCCCTAGCTAGGCGACACTCAGACGGAGTGTGGGTCCACTTGCTAGGCGACACTCGGACGGAGTGTGGGCCCCCAAGCTAGGCGACACTCGGACGGAGTGTGGGCCCCCATGCTATGCGACACTCGGACGGAGTGTGGGCCCCCTAGCTAGGCGACACTCGGACGGAGTGTGGGCCACCTAGCTAGGCGACACTCGGACGGAGAGTGGGCCCCCTAGCTAGGCGACACTCGGATGGAGTGTGGACACCCTAGCGACACTCGAACGGAGTGTGGGTCCCCTAGCGACAATCGGACGGAGTGTGGGCCCTTTAGCTAGGCGACAATCGGACGGAGTGTGGGCCCTTTAGCTAGGCGACACTCGGACGGAGTGTGCGCCCCCTAGCTAGGCGACACTCGGACGGAGTGTGGACCCCCTAGCTAGTCGACACTCGGACGGAGTGTGGGACCCCTAGCTAGGCGACACTCGGACGGAGTGTGGGACCCCTAGCTAGGCGACACTCGGACGAAGTGTGGGCCCCCTAGCTAGGCGACATTCGGACGGAGGCTGGGCCCCCTAGCTAGGCGACACTCGAACGGAGTGTGGTCCTCCTAGCTAGGGGACACTCGGACGGAGTGTGGGCCCTCTAGCTAGGCGACACTCGGACGGAGTGTGGGCCACCTAGCTAGGCGACTCTCGGACGGAGTGTGGGCCCTCTTGCTAGGTGACACTCGGACGGAGTGTGGGCCCCCTAGCTAGGCGACACTCGGATGGAGTGTGGGCCCCCTAGCGAAACTCAAAAGGAGTATGGGTCCCCTAGCGACAATCGGACGGAGTGTGGGCCCTTTAGCTAGGGGACACTTGGACGGAGTGTGGTCCCCCTAGCTAGGCGACACTCGGACAAAGTGTGGGCCCTCTTGCTAGGCGACACTCGGACGGAGTGTGGGCCCCCTTGCAAGGCATCACTCGGACAGAGTGTGGGCCCCCTAGCTAGGCGACACTCGGACGGAGTGTGGACCCCCTAGCTAGTCGACACTCGGACGGAGTGTGGGACCCCTAGCTAGGCGACACTCGGACGGAGTGTGGGACCCCTAGCTAGGCGACACTCGGACGAAGTGTGGGCCCCCTAGCTAGGCGACACTCGGACGGAGGCTGGGCCCCCTAGCTAGGCGACACTCGAACGGAGTGTGGTCCTCCTAGCTAGGGGACACTCGGACGGAGTGTGGGCCCTCTAGCTAGGCGACACTCGGACGGAGTGTGGGCCACCTAGCTAGGCGACTCTCGGACGGAGTGTGGGCCCTCTTGCTAGGTGACACTCTGACGGAGTGTGGGCCCCCTAGCTAGGCAACACTCGGACGGAGTGTGGGCCCTCTTGCTAGGCGACACTAGGACGGAGTGTGGGCCCCCTAGCTAGGCGATACTCTGACGGAGTGTGGGCCCTCTTGCTAGGTGACACTCGGACGGAGTGTGGGCCCCCTAGCTAGGCGACACTCGGATGGAGTGTGGGCCCCCTAGCGAAACTCGAAAGGAGTATGGGTCCCCTAGCGACAATCGGACGGAGTGTGGGCCCTTTAGCTAGGGGACACTTGGACGGAGTGTGGTCCCCCTAGCTAGGCGACACTCGGACAAAGTGTGGGCCCTCTTGCTAGGCGACACTCGGACGGAGTGTGGGCCCCCTTGCAAGGCATCACTCGGACAGAGTGTGGGCCCCCTAGCTAGGCGACACTCGGACGGAGTGTGGGCCACCTAGCTAGGCGACATTCGGACGGAGTGTGGGCCCCCTAGCTAAGCGACACTCTGATGGAGTGTGGTCCCCCTAGCGACACTCGAACGGAGTGTGGGTCCCCTAACGACAATCGGACGGAGTGTGGGCCCTTTACCTAGGCGACACTCGAACGGAGTGTGGGCCCCCTAGCTAGGCGACACTCGGACGGAGTGTGGGCCCCCTAGCTAGGCGACACTCGGACGGAGTGTGGGACCCCAAGCTAGGCGACACTCGGACGAAGTGTGGGCCCCCTAGCTAGGCGACACTCGGAAGGAGTGTGGGCCCTCTTGCTAGGCGACACTCGGACAGAGTGTGGGCAACCTTGCTAGGCGACACTCGAAGGGAGTGTGGGCCCCCTAGCTAGGCGACACTCGGACGGAGTGTGGTACCCCTAGCTAGGAGACACTCGGACGGAGTGTGGGCCCCCTAGCTAGGCGACACTCGTATGGAGTGTGGGCCCCGTAGCGACACTCGAACGGAGTGGGGGTCCCCTAGCGACAATCGGACGGAGTGTGGGCTCTTTAGCTAGGCGACACTCGAACAGAGTGTGGGCCCCCTACCTAGGCGACACTCGGACGGAGTGTGGGCCCCCTAGCTAGTCGACACTCGGACGGAGTGTGCGCCCACTAGCTAGGCGACTCTCGGACGAAGTGTGGGCCCCCTAGCTAGGCGACACTCGGACGGAGTGTGGGCCCCCTAGCTAGGCGACACTCGAACGGAGTGTGATCCCCATAGCTAGGCGACACTCGGACGGAGTGTGGGCCCCCTAGCTAGGCGACACTCGGACGGAGTGTGGGCCCTCTTGCTAGGCGACACTCGGACAGAGTGTGGGCCCCCTAGCTAGGCGATACTCGGACGGAGTGTGGGCCCTCTTGCTAGGCGACACTCGGACGGAGTGTGGGCCCCCTAGCTAGGCGACATTCGGATGGAGTGTGGGCCCCCTAGCGACACTCGAAAGGAGTGTGGGTCCCCTAGCGACAATCGGACGGAGTGTGGGCCCTTTAGCTAGGCGACACTCGGACGGAGTGTGGGCCCCCTAGCTAGGCGACACTCGGACAGAGTGTGGGCCCTCTTGCTAGGCGACACTCGGACGGAGTGTGGGCCCCCTTGCAAGGCATCACTCGGACGGAGTGTGGGCCCCCTAGCTAGGCGACACTCGGACGGAGTGTGGGCCACCTAGCTAGGCGACATTCGGACGGAGTGTGGGCCCCCTAGCTAGGCGACACTCTGATGGAGTGTGGTCCCCCTAGCGACACTCGAACGGAGTGTGGGTCCCTTAGCGACAATCGGACGGAGTGTGGGCTCTTTAGCTAGGCGACACTCGAACAGAGTGTGGGCCCCCTACCTAGGCGACACTCGGACGGAGTGTGGGCCCCCTAGCTAGGCGACACTCGGACGGAGTGTGAGACCCCAAGCTAGGCGACACTCGGACGAAGTGTGGGCCCCCTAGCTAGGCGATACTCGGAAGGAGTGTGGGCACTCTTGCTAGGCGACACTCGGACAGAGTGTGGGCCCCCTTGCTAGGCGACACTCGAAGGGAGTGTGGGCCCCCTAGCTAGGCGACACTCGGACGGAGTTTGCTCCCCCTAGCGAGGCGACACTCGGACGGAGGCTGGGCCCCCTAGCTAGGCGACACTCGAACGGAGTGTGGTCCCCCTAGCTAGGAGACACTCGGACGGAGTGTGGGCCCTCTAGCTAGGCGACACTCGGACGGAGTGTGGGCCCCCTAGCTAGGCGACACTCGGACGGAGTGTGGGCCCTCTTGCTAGGCGACCCTCTGACGGAGTGTGGGCCCCCTAGCTAGGCAACAGTCGGACGGAGTGTGGGCCCTCTTGCTAGGCGACACTAGGACGGAGTGTGGGCCCCCTAGCTAGGCGATACTCTGACGGAGTGTGGGCCCTCTTGCTAGGCGACACTCGGACGGAGTGTGGGCCCCCTAGCTAGGCGACACTCGGATGGAGTGTGGGCCCCCTAGCGACACTCGAAAGGAGTGTGGGTCCCCTAGCGACAATCGAACGGAGTGTGGGCCCTTTAGCTAGGGGACACTCGGACGGAGTGTGGGCCCCCTAGCTAGGCGACACTCGGACAAAGTGTGGGCCCTCTTGCTAGGCGACACTCGGACGGAGTGTGGGCCCCCTTGCAAGGCATCACTCGGACAGAGTGTGGGCCCCCTAGCTAGGCGACACTCGGACGGAGTGTGGGCCACCTAGCTAGGCGACATTCGGACGGAGTGTGGGCCCCCTAGCTAGGCGACACTCTGATGGAGTGTCGTCCCCCTAGCGACAATCGAACGGAGTGTGGGTCCTCTAGCGACAATCGGACGGAGTGTGGGCCCTTTAGCTAGGCGACATTCGAATGAAGTGTGGGCCCCCTAGCTAGGCGACACTCGGACGGAGTGTGGGCCCCCTAGCTTGGCGACACTCGGACGGAGTGTGGGACCCCAAGCTAGGCGACACTCGGACGAAGTGTGGGCCCCCTAGCTAGGCGACAATCGGAAGGAGTGTAGGCCCTCTTGCTAGGCGACACTCGGACAGAGTGTGGGCCCCCTTGCTAGGCGACACTCGAAAGGAGTGTGGGCCCCCTAGCTAGGCGACACTCGGACGGAGTGTGGTCCCCCTAGCTAGGCGACACTCGGACGGAGTGTGGGCCCCCTAGCTAGGCGACACTCGTATGGAGTGTGGGCCCTGTAGCGACACTCGAACGGAGTGTGGGTCCCCTAGCGACAATCAGACGGAGTGTGGGCCCTTTAGCTAGGCGACACTCGGACGGAGTGTGCGCCCCCTAGCTAGGCGACTCTCGGACGAAGTGTGGGCCCCCTAGCTAGGCGACACTCGGACGGAGTGTGGGCCCCCTAGCTAGGCGACACTCGAACGGAGTGTGATCCCCATAGCTAGGTGACACTCGGACGGAGTGTGGGCCCCCTAGCTAGGCGACACTCGGACGGAGTGTGGGCCCTCTTGCTAGGCGACACTCGGACGGAGTGTGGTCCCCCTAGCTAGGCGATACTCGGACGGAGTGTGGGCCCTCTTGCTAGGCGACACTCGGACGGAGTGTGGGCCCCCTAGCTAGGCGACACTCGGATGGAGTGTGGGCCCCCTAGCGACACTCGAAAGGAGTGTGGGTCCCCTAGCGACAATCGGACGGAGTGTGGGCCCTTTAGCTAGGCGACACTCGGACGGAGTGTGGGCCCCCTAGCTAGGCGACACTCGGACAGAGTGTGGGCCCTCTTGCTAGGCGACACTCGGACGGAGTGTGGGCCCCCTTGCAAGGCATCACTCGGACGGAGTGTGGGCCCCCTAGCTAGGCGACACTCGGACGGAGTGTGGGCCACCTAGCTAGGCGACATTCGGACGGAGTGTGGGCCCCCTAGCTAGGCGACACTCTGATGGAGTGTGGTCCCCCTAGCGACACTCGAACGGAGTGTGGGTCCCCTAGCGACAATCGGACGGAGTGTGGGCTCTTTAGCTAGGCGACACTCGAACGGAGTGTGGGCCCCCTAGCTAGGCGACACTCGGACGGAGTGTGGGCCCCCTAGCTAGGCGACACTCGGACGGAGTGTGGGACCCCAAGCTAGGCGACACTCGAACGGAGTGTGGGTCCCCTAGCGACAATCAGACGTAGTGTGGGCCCTTTAGCTAGGCGACACTCGGACGGAGTGTGGGCCCCCTAGCTAGGCGACACTCGGACGGAGTGTGGGCCCCCTAGCTAGGCGACACTCGGACGGAGTGTGGGACCCGTAGCGACACTCGAACGGAGTGTGGGTCCCCTAGCGACAATCAGACGGAGTGTGGGCCCTTTAGCTAGGCGACACTCGGACGGAGTGTGGGCCCCCTAGCTAGGCGACACTCGGACGGAGTGTGGGCCCCCTAGCTAGGCGACACTCGGACGGAGTGTGGGACCCCAAGCTAGGCGACACTCGGACGAAGTGTGGGACCCCTAGCTAGGCGACACTCGGAAGGAGTGTGGGCCCTCTTGCTAGGCGACACTCGGACAGAGTGTGGGCCCCCTTGCTAGGCGACACTCGAAGGGAGTGTGGGCCCCCTAGCTAGGCGACACTCGGACGGAGTGTGGTCCCCCTAGCTAGGCGACACTCGGACGGAGTGTGGGCCCCCTAGCTAGGCGACACTCGTATGGAGTGTGGGCCCCGTAGCGACACTCGAACGGAGTGTGGGTCCCCTAGCGACAATCAGACGGAGAGTGGGCCCTTTAGCTAGGCGACACTCGGACGGAGTGTGCGCCCCCTAGCTAGGCGACACTCGGACAGAGTGTGGGCCCCCTAGCTAGGCGACACTCGGACGAAGTGTGGTCCCCCTAGCTAGGCGACACTCGGACGGAGTGTGGGCCCCCTAGCTAGGCGACACTCGTATGGAGTGTGGGCACCGTAGCGACACTCGAACGGAGTGTGATCCCCATAGCTAGGCGACACTCGGACGGAGTGTGGGCCTCCTAGCTAGGCGACACTCGGACGGAGTGTGGGCCCTCTTGCTAGGCGACACTCTGACGGAGTGTGGGCCCCCTAGCTAGGCGACACTCGGACGGAGTGTGGGCCCTCTTGCTAGGCGACACTCGGACGGAGTGTGGGCCCCCTAGCTAGGCGACACTCTGCCGGAGTGTGGGCCACCTAGCTAGGCGACACTCGGATGGAGTGTGGGCCCCCTAGCTAGGTGACACTCGGATGGAGTGTGGGCACCATAGCGACACTCGAACGGAGTGTGGGTCCCCTATCGACAATCAAACGGAGTGTGGGCCCTTAAGCTAGGCGACACTCGGACGGAGTGTGGGCCCCCTAGCTAGGCGACACTCGGACGGAGTGTGGTCCCCATAGCTAGGCGACATTCGGACGGAGTGTGGGCCCCCTAGCTTGGCGACACTCGGACGGAGTGTGGGTCCCCTAGCTAGGCACCACTCGGACGGAGTGTGGGAGTGTGGGCCCCCTAGCTAGGCGACACTCGGACGGAGTATGGGCCCCCTATCTAGGCGACACTCGAACGGAGTGTGGGCCCCCTAGAGAGGCGACACTCGGACGGAGTGTGGGCCGCCTAGCTAAGCGACACTCGGACGGAGTTTGGGCCCCCTAGCTAGGCAACACTCGGACGGAGTGTGGGCACCCTAGCGCCACTCGGACGGAGTGTGGGAGTGTGGTCCCCCTATCTAGGCGACACCTGGACGGAGTGTGGGTCCCCTAACTAGGCGACACTCGGACGGAGTGTGGGCCCCCTAGTTAGGCGACTCTCGGACGGAGTGTGGGCCCCCTAGCTAGGCGACACTCGGACGGAGTGTGGGCCCCCTAGCTAGGCGACACTCGGACGGAGTGTGGGCCCCCTAGCTAGGCAACACTCGGACGGAGTGTGGGCCCCATAGCTAGGCGACACTCGGACGGAGTGTGGGCCCCCTAGGTAGGCTACATTCGGACGGAGTGTGGGCCCCCTAGCTAGGCGACACTCGGACGGAGTGTGTGCCACCTAGCTAGGCGACACTCGGACGGAGTGTGGGCCCCCAAGCTAGGCGACACTCGGACGGAGTGTTGGCCCCCTAGCTAGGCGACACTCGGACGGAGTGTGGGCCCCCTAGCTAGGCGAAACTCGAACGGAGTGTGGGCCCCCTAGCTAGGCGACACTCTGACGGAGTGTGGGCCCCCCAGCTAGGCGACACTCGGACGGAGTGTGGGCCCTCTTGCTGGGCGACACTCTGACGGAGTGTGGGCCCCCTAGCTAGGCGACACTCTGACGGAGTGTGGGCCCTCTTGCTATGCGACACTCGGACGGAGTGTGGGCCCCCTTGCTAGGCGACACTCTGACGGAATGTGGGCCCCCTAGCTAGGCGACACTCGGACGGAGTGTGGGTCACCTAGCTAGGCGACACTCTGACGGAGTGTGGGCCACCTAGCTAGGCGACACTCGGACGAAGTGTGGGCCCCCTAGCTAGGCGACACTCGGACGGAGTGTGGGCCCCCTAGCTAGGCGACACTCGGACGGAGTGTGGGCCCCCTAGCTAGGCGACACTCGGACGGAGTGTGGGCCCTCTTGCTAGGCGACACTCTGACGGAGTGTGGTCCCCCTAGCTAGGTGAAACTCGGACGGAGTGTGGGCCCCTTAGCTAGGCGACACTCGGACGGAGTGTGGGCCCCCTAGCTAGGCGACACTCGGACGGAGTGTGGGCCCCCTAGCTAGGCGACACTCGGACGGAGAGTGGGCCCCCTAGCTAGGCGACACTCGGACGGAGTGTGGGCCCCCTAGCTAGGCGACACTCAGACGGAGTGTGGGTCCTCTTGCTAGGCGACACTCGGACGTAATGTGGGCCCCCATGCTATGCGACACTCGGACGGAGTGTGGGCCCCATAGCTAGGCGACACTCGGACGGAGTGTGGGCCCCCAAGCTAGGCGACACTCGGACGGAGTGTGGGCCCCCTAGCTAGGCGACACTCGGACGGAGTGTGGGCACCCTAGCTAGGCGACACTCGGACGGAGTGTGGGCCCCCTAGCTAGGCGACACTCTGACGGAGTGTGGGCCCCCTAGGTAGGCGACACTCGGAAGGAGTGTGGGCTCTCTAGCTAGGCAACACTCGGACGGAGTGTGGACCCCCTAGCTAGGCGACACTCGGACGGAGTGTGGGCCCCCTAGCTAGGCGACACTCGGACGGAGTGTGGGCCCTCTTGCTAGGCGACACTCGGACGGAGTGTGGGCCCCCTAGCTAGGCGACACTCAGACGGAGTGTGGGTCCACTTGCTAGGCGACACTCGGACGGAGTGTGGGCCCCCAAGCTAGGCGACACTCGGACGGAGTGTGGGCCCCCATGCTATGCGACACTCGGACGGAGTGTGGGCCCCCTAGCTAGGCGACACTCGGACGGAGTGTGGGCCACCTAGCTAGGCGACACTCGGACGGAGAGTGGGCCCCCTAGCTAGGCGACACTCGGATGGAGTGTGGACACCCTAGCGACACTCGAACGGAGTGTGGGTCCCCTAGCGACAATCGGACGGAGTGTGGGCCCTTTAGCTAGGCGACAATCGGACGGAGTGTGGGCCCTTTAGCTAGGCGACACTCGGACGGAGTGTGCGCCCCCTAGCTAGGCGACACTCGGACGGAGTGTGGACCCCCTAGCTAGTCGACACTCGGACGGAGTGTGGGACCCCTAGCTAGGCGACACTCGGACGGAGTGTGGGACCCCTAGCTAGGCGACACTCGGACGAAGTGTGGGCCCCCTAGCTAGGCGACATTCGGACGGAGGCTGGGCCCCCTAGCTAGGCGACACTCGAACGGAGTGTGGTCCTCCTAGCTAGGGGACACTCGGACGGAGTGTGGGCCCTCTAGCTAGGCGACACTCGGACGGAGTGTGGGCCACCTAGCTAGGCGACTCTCGGACGGAGTGTGGGCCCTCTTGCTAGGTGACACTCGGACGGAGTGTGGGCCCCCTAGCTAGGCGACACTCGGATGGAGTGTGGGCCCCCTAGCGAAACTCGAAAGGAGTATGGGTCCCCTAGCGACAATCGGACGGAGTGTGGGCCCTTTAGCTAGGGGACACTTGGACGGAGTGTGGTCCCCCTAGCTAGGCGACACTCGGACAAAGTGTGGGCCCTCTTGCTAGGCGACACTCGGACGGAGTGTGGGCCCCCTTGCAAGGCATCACTCGGACAGAGTGTGGGCCCCCTAGCTAGGCGACACTCGGACGGAGTGTGGACCCCCTAGCTAGTCGACACTCGGACGGAGTGTGGGACCCCTAGCTAGGCGACACTCGGACGGAGTGTGGGACCCCTAGCTAGGCGACACTCGGACGAAGTGTGGGCCCCCTAGCTAGGCGACACTCGGACGGAGGCTGGGCCCCCTAGCTAGGCGACACTCGAACGGAGTGTGGTCCTCCTAGCTAGGGGACACTCGGACGGAGTGTGGGCCCTCTAGCTAGGCGACACTCGGACGGAGTGTGGGCCACCTAGCTAGGCGACTCTCGGACGGAGTGTGGGCCCTCTTGCTAGGTGACACTCTGACGGAGTGTGGGCCCCCTAGCTAGGCAACACTCGGACGGAGTGTGGGCCCTCTTGCTAGGCGACACTAGGACGGAGTGTGGGCCCCCTAGCTAGGCGATACTCTGACGGAGTGTGGGCCCTCTTGCTAGGTGACACTCGGACGGAGTGTGGGCCCCCTAGCTAGGCGACACTCGGATGGAGTGTGGGCCCCCTAGCGAAACTCGAAAGGAGTATGGGTCCCCTAGCGACAATCGGACGGAGTGTGGGCCCTTTAGCTAGGGGACACTTGGACGGAGTGTGGTCCCCCTAGCTAGGCGACACTCGGACAAAGTGTGGGCCCTCTTGCTAGGCGACACTCGGACGGAGTGTGGGCCCCCTTGCAAGGCATCACTCGGACAGAGTGTGGGCCCCCTAGCTAGGCGACACTCGGACGGAGTGTGGGCCACCTAGCTAGGCGACATTCGGACGGAGTGTGGGCCCCCTAGCTAAGCGACACTCTGATGGAGTGTGGTCCCCCTAGCGACACTCGAACGGAGTGTGGGTCCCCTAACGACAATCGGACGGAGTGTGGGCCCTTTACCTAGGCGACACTCGAACGGAGTGTGGGCCCCCTAGCTAGGCGACACTCGGACGGAGTGTGGGCCCCCTAGCTAGGCGACACTCGGACGGAGTGTGGGACCCCAAGCTAGGCGACACTCGGACGAAGTGTGGGCCCCCTAGCTAGGCGACACTCGGAAGGAGTGTGGGCCCTCTTGCTAGGCGACACTCGGACAGAGTGTGGGCAACCTTGCTAGGCGACACTCGAAGGGAGTGTGGGCCCCCTAGCTAGGCGACACTCGGACGGAGTGTGGTACCCCTAGCTAGGAGACACTCGGACGGAGTGTGGGCCCCCTAGCTAGGCGACACTCGTATGGAGTGTGGGCCCCGTAGCGACACTCGAACGGAGTGGGGGTCCCCTAGCGACAATCGGACGGAGTGTGGGCTCTTTAGCTAGGCGACACTCGAACAGAGTGTGGGCCCCCTACCTAGGCGACACTCGGACGGAGTGTGGGCCCCCTAGCTAGTCGACACTCGGACGGAGTGTGCGCCCACTAGCTAGGCGACTCTCGGACGAAGTGTGGGCCCCCTAGCTAGGCGACACTCGGACGGAGTGTGGGCCCCCTAGCTAGGCGACACTCGAACGGAGTGTGATCCCCATAGCTAGGCGACACTCGGACGGAGTGTGGGCCCCCTAGCTAGGCGACACTCGGACGGAGTGTGGGCCCTCTTGCTAGGCGACACTCGGACAGAGTGTGGGCCCCCTAGCTAGGCGATACTCGGACGGAGTGTGGGCCCTCTTGCTAGGCGACACTCGGACGGAGTGTGGGCCCCCTAGCTAGGCGACATTCGGATGGAGTGTGGGCCCCCTAGCGACACTCGAAAGGAGTGTGGGTCCCCTAGCGACAATCGGACGGAGTGTGGGCCCTTTAGCTAGGCGACACTCGGACGGAGTGTGGGCCCCCTAGCTAGGCGACACTCGGACAGAGTGTGGGCCCTCTTGCTAGGCGACACTCGGACGGAGTGTGGGCCCCCTTGCAAGGCATCACTCGGACGGAGTGTGGGCCCCCTAGCTAGGCGACACTCGGACGGAGTGTGGGCCACCTAGCTAGGCGACATTCGGACGGAGTGTGGGCCCCCTAGCTAGGCGACACTCTGATGGAGTGTGGTCCCCCTAGCGACACTCGAACGGAGTGTGGGTCCCTTAGCGACAATCGGACGGAGTGTGGGCTCTTTAGCTAGGCGACACTCGAACAGAGTGTGGGCCCCCTACCTAGGCGACACTCGGACGGAGTGTGGGCCCCCTAGCTAGGCGACACTCGGACGGAGTGTGAGACCCCAAGCTAGGCGACACTCGGACGAAGTGTGGGCCCCCTAGCTAGGCGATACTCGGAAGGAGTGTGGGCACTCTTGCTAGGCGACACTCGGACAGAGTGTGGGCCCCCTTGCTAGGCGACACTCGAAGGGAGTGTGGGCCCCCTAGCTAGGCGACACTCGGACGGAGTTTGCTCCCCCTAGCGAGGCGACACTCGGACGGAGGCTGGGCCCCCTAGCTAGGCGACACTCGAACGGAGTGTGGTCCCCCTAGCTAGGAGACACTCGGACGGAGTGTGGGCCCTCTAGCTAGGCGACACTCGGACGGAGTGTGGGCCCCCTAGCTAGGCGACACTCGGACGGAGTGTGGGCCCTCTTGCTAGGCGACCCTCTGACGGAGTGTGGGCCCCCTAGCTAGGCAACAGTCGGACGGAGTGTGGGCCCTCTTGCTAGGCGACACTAGGACGGAGTGTGGGCCCCCTAGCTAGGCGATACTCTGACGGAGTGTGGGCCCTCTTGCTAGGCGACACTCGGACGGAGTGTGGGCCCCCTAGCTAGGCGACACTCGGATGGAGTGTGGGCCCCCTAGCGACACTCGAAAGGAGTGTGGGTCCCCTAGCGACAATCGAACGGAGTGTGGGCCCTTTAGCTAGGGGACACTCGGACGGAGTGTGGGCCCCCTAGCTAGGCGACACTCGGACAAAGTGTGGGCCCTCTTGCTAGGCGACACTCGGACGGAGTGTGGGCCCCCTTGCAAGGCATCACTCGGACAGAGTGTGGGCCCCCTAGCTAGGCGACACTCGGACGGAGTGTGGGCCACCTAGCTAGGCGACATTCGGACGGAGTGTGGGCCCCCTAGCTAGGCGACACTCTGATGGAGTGTCGTCCCCCTAGCGACAATCGAACGGAGTGTGGGTCCTCTAGCGACAATCGGACGGAGTGTGGGCCCTTTAGCTAGGCGACATTCGAATGAAGTGTGGGCCCCCTAGCTAGGCGACACTCGGACGGAGTGTGGGCCCCCTAGCTTGGCGACACTCGGACGGAGTGTGGGACCCCAAGCTAGGCGACACTCGGACGAAGTGTGGGCCCCCTAGCTAGGCGACAATCGGAAGGAGTGTAGGCCCTCTTGCTAGGCGACACTCGGACAGAGTGTGGGCCCCCTTGCTAGGCGACACTCGAAAGGAGTGTGGGCCCCCTAGCTAGGCGACACTCGGACGGAGTGTGGTCCCCCTAGCTAGGCGACACTCGGACGGAGTGTGGGCCCCCTAGCTAGGCGACACTCGTATGGAGTGTGGGCCCTGTAGCGACACTCGAACGGAGTGTGGGTCCCCTAGCGACAATCAGACGGAGTGTGGGCCCTTTAGCTAGGCGACACTCGGACGGAGTGTGCGCCCCCTAGCTAGGCGACACTCGGACGGAGTGTGGGCCCTCTTGCTAGGCGACACTCTGACGGAGTGTGGTCCCCCTAGCTAGGTGAAACTCGGACGGAGTGTGGGCCCCTTAGCTAGGCGACACTCGGACGGAGTGTGGGCCCCCTAGCTAGGCGACACTCGGACGGAGTGTGGGCCCCCTAGCTAGGCGACACTCGGACGGAGAGTGGGCCCCCTAGCTAGGCGACACTCGGACGGAGTGTGGGCCCCCTAGCTAGGCGACACTCAGACGGAGTGTGGGTCCTCTTGCTAGGCGACACTCGGACGTAATGTGGGCCCCCATGCTATGCGACACTCGGACGGAGTGTGGGCCCCATAGCTAGGCGACACTCGGACGGAGTGTGGGCCCCCAAGCTAGGCGACACTCGGACGGAGTGTGGGCCCCCTAGCTAGGCGACACTCGGACGGAGTGTGGGCACCCTAGCTAGGCGACACTCGGACGGAGTGTGGGCCCCCTAGCTAGGCGACACTCTGACGGAGTGTGGGCCCCCTAGGTAGGCGACACTCGGAAGGAGTGTGGGCTCTCTAGCTAGGCAACACTCGGACGGAGTGTGGACCCCCTAGCTAGGCGACACTCGGACGGAGTGTGGGCCCCCTAGCTAGGCGACACTCGGACGGAGTGTGGGCCCTCTTGCTAGGCGACACTCGGACGGAGTGTGGGCCCCCTAGCTAGGCGACACTCAGACGGAGTGTGGGTCCACTTGCTAGGCGACACTCGGACGGAGTGTGGGCCCCCAAGCTAGGCGACACTCGGACGGAGTGTGGGCCCCCATGCTATGCGACACTCGGACGGAGTGTGGGCCCCCTAGCTAGGCGACACTCGGACGGAGTGTGGGCCACCTAGCTAGGCGACACTCGGACGGAGAGTGGGCCCCCTAGCTAGGCGACACTCGGATGGAGTGTGGACACCCTAGCGACACTCGAACGGAGTGTGGGTCCCCTAGCGACAATCGGACGGAGTGTGGGCCCTTTAGCTAGGCGACAATCGGACGGAGTGTGGGCCCTTTAGCTAGGCGACACTCGGACGGAGTGTGCGCCCCCTAGCTAGGCGACACTCGGACGGAGTGTGGACCCCCTAGCTAGTCGACACTCGGACGGAGTGTGGGACCCCTAGCTAGGCGACACTCGGACGGAGTGTGGGACCCCTAGCTAGGCGACACTCGGACGAAGTGTGGGCCCCCTAGCTAGGCGACATTCGGACGGAGGCTGGGCCCCCTAGCTAGGCGACACTCGAACGGAGTGTGGTCCTCCTAGCTAGGGGACACTCGGACGGAGTGTGGGCCCTCTAGCTAGGCGACACTCGGACGGAGTGTGGGCCACCTAGCTAGGCGACTCTCGGACGGAGTGTGGGCCCTCTTGCTAGGTGACACTCGGACGGAGTGTGGGCCCCCTAGCTAGGCGACACTCGGATGGAGTGTGGGCCCCCTAGCGAAACTCGAAAGGAGTATGGGTCCCCTAGCGACAATCGGACGGAGTGTGGGCCCTTTAGCTAGGGGACACTTGGACGGAGTGTGGTCCCCCTAGCTAGGCGACACTCGGACAAAGTGTGGGCCCTCTTGCTAGGCGACACTCGGACGGAGTGTGGGCCCCCTTGCAAGGCATCACTCGGACAGAGTGTGGGCCCCCTAGCTAGGCGACACTCGGACGGAGTGTGGACCCCCTAGCTAGTCGACACTCGGACGGAGTGTGGGACCCCTAGCTAGGCGACACTCGGACGGAGTGTGGGACCCCTAGCTAGGCGACACTCGGACGAAGTGTGGGCCCCCTAGCTAGGCGACACTCGGACGGAGGCTGGGCCCCCTAGCTAGGCGACACTCGAACGGAGTGTGGTCCTCCTAGCTAGGGGACACTCGGACGGAGTGTGGGCCCTCTAGCTAGGCGACACTCGGACGGAGTGTGGGCCACCTAGCTAGGCGACTCTCGGACGGAGTGTGGGCCCTCTTGCTAGGTGACACTCTGACGGAGTGTGGGCCCCCTAGCTAGGCAACACTCGGACGGAGTGTGGGCCCTCTTGCTAGGCGACACTAGGACGGAGTGTGGGCCCCCTAGCTAGGCGATACTCTGACGGAGTGTGGGCCCTCTTGCTAGGTGACACTCGGACGGAGTGTGGGCCCCCTAGCTAGGCGACACTCGGATGGAGTGTGGGCCCCCTAGCGAAACTCGAAAGGAGTATGGGTCCCCTAGCGACAATCGGACGGAGTGTGGGCCCTTTAGCTAGGGGACACTTGGACGGAGTGTGGTCCCCCTAGCTAGGCGACACTCGGACAAAGTGTGGGCCCTCTTGCTAGGCGACACTCGGACGGAGTGTGGGCCCCCTTGCAAGGCATCACTCGGACAGAGTGTGGGCCCCCTAGCTAGGCGACACTCGGACGGAGTGTGGGCCACCTAGCTAGGCGACATTCGGACGGAGTGTGGGCCCCCTAGCTAAGCGACACTCTGATGGAGTGTGGTCCCCCTAGCGACACTCGAACGGAGTGTGGGTCCCCTAACGACAATCGGACGGAGTGTGGGCCCTTTACCTAGGCGACACTCGAACGGAGTGTGGGCCCCCTAGCTAGGCGACACTCGGACGGAGTGTGGGCCCCCTAGCTAGGCGACACTCGGACGGAGTGTGGGACCCCAAGCTAGGCGACACTCGGACGAAGTGTGGGCCCCCTAGCTAGGCGACACTCGGAAGGAGTGTGGGCCCTCTTGCTAGGCGACACTCGGACAGAGTGTGGGCAACCTTGCTAGGCGACACTCGAAGGGAGTGTGGGCCCCCTAGCTAGGCGACACTCGGACGGAGTGTGGTACCCCTAGCTAGGAGACACTCGGACGGAGTGTGGGCCCCCTAGCTAGGCGACACTCGTATGGAGTGTGGGCCCCGTAGCGACACTCGAACGGAGTGGGGGTCCCCTAGCGACAATCGGACGGAGTGTGGGCTCTTTAGCTAGGCGACACTCGAACAGAGTGTGGGCCCCCTACCTAGGCGACACTCGGACGGAGTGTGGGCCCCCTAGCTAGTCGACACTCGGACGGAGTGTGCGCCCACTAGCTAGGCGACTCTCGGACGAAGTGTGGGCCCCCTAGCTAGGCGACACTCGGACGGAGTGTGGGCCCCCTAGCTAGGCGACACTCGAACGGAGTGTGATCCCCATAGCTAGGCGACACTCGGACGGAGTGTGGGCCCCCTAGCTAGGCGACACTCGGACGGAGTGTGGGCCCTCTTGCTAGGCGACACTCGGACAGAGTGTGGGCCCCCTAGCTAGGCGATACTCGGACGGAGTGTGGGCCCTCTTGCTAGGCGACACTCGGACGGAGTGTGGGCCCCCTAGCTAGGCGACATTCGGATGGAGTGTGGGCCCCCTAGCGACACTCGAAAGGAGTGTGGGTCCCCTAGCGACAATCGGACGGAGTGTGGGCCCTTTAGCTAGGCGACACTCGGACGGAGTGTGGGCCCCCTAGCTAGGCGACACTCGGACAGAGTGTGGGCCCTCTTGCTAGGCGACACTCGGACGGAGTGTGGGCCCCCTTGCAAGGCATCACTCGGACGGAGTGTGGGCCCCCTAGCTAGGCGACACTCGGACGGAGTGTGGGCCACCTAGCTAGGCGACATTCGGACGGAGTGTGGGCCCCCTAGCTAGGCGACACTCTGATGGAGTGTGGTCCCCCTAGCGACACTCGAACGGAGTGTGGGTCCCTTAGCGACAATCGGACGGAGTGTGGGCTCTTTAGCTAGGCGACACTCGAACAGAGTGTGGGCCCCCTACCTAGGCGACACTCGGACGGAGTGTGGGCCCCCTAGCTAGGCGACACTCGGACGGAGTGTGAGACCCCAAGCTAGGCGACACTCGGACGAAGTGTGGGCCCCCTAGCTAGGCGATACTCGGAAGGAGTGTGGGCACTCTTGCTAGGCGACACTCGGACAGAGTGTGGGCCCCCTTGCTAGGCGACACTCGAAGGGAGTGTGGGCCCCCTAGCTAGGCGACACTCGGACGGAGTTTGCTCCCCCTAGCGAGGCGACACTCGGACGGAGGCTGGGCCCCCTAGCTAGGCGACACTCGAACGGAGTGTGGTCCCCCTAGCTAGGAGACACTCGGACGGAGTGTGGGCCCTCTAGCTAGGCGACACTCGGACGGAGTGTGGGCCCCCTAGCTAGGCGACACTCGGACGGAGTGTGGGCCCTCTTGCTAGGCGACCCTCTGACGGAGTGTGGGCCCCCTAGCTAGGCAACAGTCGGACGGAGTGTGGGCCCTCTTGCTAGGCGACACTAGGACGGAGTGTGGGCCCCCTAGCTAGGCGATACTCTGACGGAGTGTGGGCCCTCTTGCTAGGCGACACTCGGACGGAGTGTGGGCCCCCTAGCTAGGCGACACTCGGATGGAGTGTGGGCCCCCTAGCGACACTCGAAAGGAGTGTGGGTCCCCTAGCGACAATCGAACGGAGTGTGGGCCCTTTAGCTAGGGGACACTCGGACGGAGTGTGGGCCCCCTAGCTAGGCGACACTCGGACAAAGTGTGGGCCCTCTTGCTAGGCGACACTCGGACGGAGTGTGGGCCCCCTTGCAAGGCATCACTCGGACAGAGTGTGGGCCCCCTAGCTAGGCGACACTCGGACGGAGTGTGGGCCACCTAGCTAGGCGACATTCGGACGGAGTGTGGGCCCCCTAGCTAGGCGACACTCTGATGGAGTGTCGTCCCCCTAGCGACAATCGAACGGAGTGTGGGTCCTCTAGCGACAATCGGACGGAGTGTGGGCCCTTTAGCTAGGCGACATTCGAATGAAGTGTGGGCCCCCTAGCTAGGCGACACTCGGACGGAGTGTGGGCCCCCTAGCTTGGCGACACTCGGACGGAGTGTGGGACCCCAAGCTAGGCGACACTCGGACGAAGTGTGGGCCCCCTAGCTAGGCGACAATCGGAAGGAGTGTAGGCCCTCTTGCTAGGCGACACTCGGACAGAGTGTGGGCCCCCTTGCTAGGCGACACTCGAAAGGAGTGTGGGCCCCCTAGCTAGGCGACACTCGGACGGAGTGTGGTCCCCCTAGCTAGGCGACACTCGGACGGAGTGTGGGCCCCCTAGCTAGGCGACACTCGTATGGAGTGTGGGCCCTGTAGCGACACTCGAACGGAGTGTGGGTCCCCTAGCGACAATCAGACGGAGTGTGGGCCCTTTAGCTAGGCGACACTCGGACGGAGTGTGCGCCCCCTAGCTAGGCGACTCTCGGACGAAGTGTGGGCCCCCTAGCTAGGCGACACTCGGACGGAGTGTGGGCCCCCTAGCTAGGCGACACTCGAACGGAGTGTGATCCCCATAGCTAGGTGACACTCGGACGGAGTGTGGGCCCCCTAGCTAGGCGACACTCGGACGGAGTGTGGGCCCTCTTGCTAGGCGACACTCGGACGGAGTGTGGTCCCCCTAGCTAGGCGATACTCGGACGGAGTGTGGGCCCTCTTGCTAGGCGACACTCGGACGGAGTGTGGGCCCCCTAGCTAGGCGACACTCGGATGGAGTGTGGGCCCCCTAGCGACACTCGAAAGGAGTGTGGGTCCCCTAGCGACAATCGGACGGAGTGTGGGCCCTTTAGCTAGGCGACACTCGGACGGAGTGTGGGCCCCCTAGCTAGGCGACACTCGGACAGAGTGTGGGCCCTCTTGCTAGGCGACACTCGGACGGAGTGTGGGCCCCCTTGCAAGGCATCACTCGGACGGAGTGTGGGCCCCCTAGCTAGGCGACACTCGGACGGAGTGTGGGCCACCTAGCTAGGCGACATTCGGACGGAGTGTGGGCCCCCTAGCTAGGCGACACTCTGATGGAGTGTGGTCCCCCTAGCGACACTCGAACGGAGTGTGGGTCCCCTAGCGACAATCGGACGGAGTGTGGGCTCTTTAGCTAGGCGACACTCGAACGGAGTGTGGGCCCCCTAGCTAGGCGACACTCGGACGGAGTGTGGGCCCCCTAGCTAGGCGACACTCGGACGGAGTGTGGGACCCCAAGCTAGGCGACACTCGAACGGAGTGTGGGTCCCCTAGCGACAATCAGACGTAGTGTGGGCCCTTTAGCTAGGCGACACTCGGACGGAGTGTGGGCCCCCTAGCTAGGCGACACTCGGACGGAGTGTGGGCCCCCTAGCTAGGCGACACTCGGACGGAGTGTGGGACCCGTAGCGACACTCGAACGGAGTGTGGGTCCCCTAGCGACAATCAGACGGAGTGTGGGCCCTTTAGCTAGGCGACACTCGGACGGAGTGTGGGCCCCCTAGCTAGGCGACACTCGGACGGAGTGTGGGCCCCCTAGCTAGGCGACACTCGGACGGAGTGTGGGACCCCAAGCTAGGCGACACTCGGACGAAGTGTGGGACCCCTAGCTAGGCGACACTCGGAAGGAGTGTGGGCCCTCTTGCTAGGCGACACTCGGACAGAGTGTGGGCCCCCTTGCTAGGCGACACTCGAAGGGAGTGTGGGCCCCCTAGCTAGGCGACACTCGGACGGAGTGTGGTCCCCCTAGCTAGGCGACACTCGGACGGAGTGTGGGCCCCCTAGCTAGGCGACACTCGTATGGAGTGTGGGCCCCGTAGCGACACTCGAACGGAGTGTGGGTCCCCTAGCGACAATCAGACGGAGAGTGGGCCCTTTAGCTAGGCGACACTCGGACGGAGTGTGCGCCCCCTAGCTAGGCGACACTCGGACAGAGTGTGGGCCCCCTAGCTAGGCGACACTCGGACGAAGTGTGGTCCCCCTAGCTAGGCGACACTCGGACGGAGTGTGGGCCCCCTAGCTAGGCGACACTCGTATGGAGTGTGGGCACCGTAGCGACACTCGAACGGAGTGTGATCCCCATAGCTAGGCGACACTCGGACGGAGTGTGGGCCTCCTAGCTAGGCGACACTCGGACGGAGTGTGGGCCCTCTTGCTAGGCGACACTCTGACGGAGTGTGGGCCCCCTAGCTAGGCGACACTCGGACGGAGTGTGGGCCCTCTTGCTAGGCGACACTCGGACGGAGTGTGGGCCCCCTAGCTAGGCGACACTCTGCCGGAGTGTGGGCCACCTAGCTAGGCGACACTCGGATGGAGTGTGGGCCCCCTAGCTAGGTGACACTCGGATGGAGTGTGGGCACCATAGCGACACTCGAACGGAGTGTGGGTCCCCTATCGACAATCAAACGGAGTGTGGGCCCTTAAGCTAGGCGACACTCGGACGGAGTGTGGGCCCCCTAGCTAGGCGACACTCGGACGGAGTGTGGTCCCCATAGCTAGGCGACATTCGGACGGAGTGTGGGCCCCCTAGCTTGGCGACACTCGGACGGAGTGTGGGTCCCCTAGCTAGGCACCACTCGGACGGAGTGTGGGAGTGTGGGCCCCCTAGCTAGGCGACACTCGGACGGAGTATGGGCCCCCTATCTAGGCGACACTCGAACGGAGTGTGGGCCCCCTAGAGAGGCGACACTCGGACGGAGTGTGGGCCGCCTAGCTAGGCGACACTCGGACGGAGTTTGGGCCCCCTAGCTAGGCAACACTCGGACGGAGTGTGGGCACCCTAGCGCCACTCGGACGGAGTGTGGGAGTGTGGTCCCCCTATCTAGGCGACACCTGGACGGAGTGTGGGTCCCCTAACTAGGCGACACTCGGACGGAGTGTGGGCCCCCTAGTTAGGCGACTCTCGGACGGAGTGTGGGCCCCCTAGCTAGGCGACACTCGGACGGAGTGTGGGCCCCCTAGCTAGGCGACACTCGGACGGAGTGTGGGCCCCCTAGCTAGGCAACACTCGGACGGAGTGTGGGCCCCATAGCTAGGCGACACTCGGACGGAGTGTGGGCCCCCTAGGTAGGCTACATTCGGACGGAGTGTGGGCCCCCTAGCTAGGCGACACTCGGACGGAGTGTGTGCCACCTAGCTAGGCGACACTCGGACGGAGTGTGGGCCCCCAAGCTAGGCGACACTCGGACGGAGTGTTGGCCCCCTAGCTAGGCGACACTCGGACGGAGTGTGGGCCCCCTAGCTAGGCGAAACTCGAACGGAGTGTGGGCCCCCTAGCTAGGCGACACTCTGACGGAGTGTGGGCCCCCCAGCTAGGCGACACTCGGACGGAGTGTGGGCCCTCTTGCTGGGCGACACTCTGACGGAGTGTGGGCCCCCTAGCTAGGCGACACTCTGACGGAGTGTGGGCCCTCTTGCTATGCGACACTCGGACGGAGTGTGGGCCCCCTTGCTAGGCGACACTCTGACGGAATGTGGGCCCCCTAGCTAGGCGACACTCGGACGGAGTGTGGGTCACCTAGCTAGGCGACACTCTGACGGAGTGTGGGCCACCTAGCTAGGCGACACTCGGACGAAGTGTGGGCCCCCTAGCTAGGCGACACTCGGACGGAGTGTGGGCCCCCTAGCTAGGCGACACTCGGACGGAGTGTGGGCCCCCTAGCTAGGCGACACTCGGACGGAGTGTGGGCCCTCTTGCTAGGCGACACTCTGACGGAGTGTGGTCCCCCTAGCTAGGTGAAACTCGGACGGAGTGTGGGCCCCTTAGCTAGGCGACACTCGGACGGAGTGTGGGCCCCCTAGCTAGGCGACACTCGGACGGAGTGTGGGCCCCCTAGCTAGGCGACACTCGGACGGAGAGTGGGCCCCCTAGCTAGGCGACACTCGGACGGAGTGTGGGCCCCCTAGCTAGGCGACACTCAGACGGAGTGTGGGTCCTCTTGCTAGGCGACACTCGGACGTAATGTGGGCCCCCATGCTATGCGACACTCGGACGGAGTGTGGGCCCCATAGCTAGGCGACACTCGGACGGAGTGTGGGCCCCCAAGCTAGGCGACACTCGGACGGAGTGTGGGCCCCCTAGCTAGGCGACACTCGGACGGAGTGTGGGCACCCTAGCTAGGCGACACTCGGACGGAGTGTGGGCCCCCTAGCTAGGCGACACTCTGACGGAGTGTGGGCCCCCTAGGTAGGCGACACTCGGAAGGAGTGTGGGCTCTCTAGCTAGGCAACACTCGGACGGAGTGTGGACCCCCTAGCTAGGTGACACTCGGACGGAGTGTGGGCCCCCTAGCTAGGCGACACTCGGACGGAGTGTGGGCCCTCTTGCTAGGCGACACTCGGACAGCTAGGCGACACTCGGATGGAGTGTGGGCCCCCTAGCTAGGTGACACTCGAACGGAGTGTGGCTAGGCGACACTCGGACGGAGTGTGGTCCCTCTTGCTAGGCGACACTTGGACAGCTAGGCGACACTCGGATGGAGTGTGGGCACCCTACCTAGGCGACACTCGGACGGAGTGTGGGCGACTAGCTAGGCGACACCCGGAGTGTGGGCCCCAAGCTAGGCGACACTCGGACGGAGTGTAAGCCCCTAGCTAGGCGACACTTGGACGGAGTGTGGGCCCCTAGCTAGGTGACACTCGGACGGAGTGTGGGCCCCCTAGCTAGGCGATACTCGGACGGAGTGTGGGCCCCCTGGCTAGGCGACACTCGGACGGAGTGTGGGACCCTATCTAGGCGACACTCGGACGGAGTGTGGGACCTTTAGCTAGGTGACACTCGGGCGGAGTGTGGGCCCCCTAGCTAGGCAACACTCGGTCGGAATGTGGGCCACCTAGCTAGGCGACACTCGGACGGAGTATGGGCCCTCTTGCTAGGCGACACTCGGACGGAGTGTGGGCCGCCTAGCGACACTCGAACGGAGTGTGGGTCCCCTAGCGACAATCGGACGGAGTGTGGGCCCTTTTGCTAGGCGACACTCGGACGGGGTGTGGGGCCCCTAGCTAGGCGACACTCGGACGGAGCGTGGACCCCCTAGCTAGGTGACACTCGAACGGAGTGTGGGCCCCCTAGCTAGGCAACACTCGGACGGAGTGTGGGCCCCCTAGCTAGGCGACACTCGGACGGAGTGTGGGCCCTTTTGCTAGGCGACACTCGGACGGAGTGTGGGCCCCTTAGCGACACTCGAAAGGAGTGTGGGTCCCCTAGCGACAATCGGACGGAGTGTGGGCCCTTTAGCTAGGCGACACTCGGATGGAGTGTGGGCCCCCTAGCTAGGCGACACTCGTATGGAGTGTGGGCCCCGTAGTGACACTCGAACGGAGTGTGGGTCCCCTAGCGACAATCAGACGGAGTGTGGGCCCTTTAGCTAGGCGACACTCGGACGGAGTGTGCGCCCCCTAGCTAGGCGACACTCGGACGGAGTGTGGGCCCCCTAGCTAGGCGACACTCGGACGAAGTGTGGGCCCCCATGCTAGGCGACACTCGGACGGAGTGTGGGCCCCCTAGCTAGGCGACACTCGAACGGAGTGTGATCCCCATAGCTAGGCAACACTCGGACGGAGTGTGGGCCCCCTAGCTAGGCGACACTCGGACGGAGTGTGGGCCCTCTTGCTAGGCGACACTCTGACGGAGTGTGGGCCCCCTAGCTAGGCGACACTCGGACGGAGTGTGGGCCCTCTTGCTAGGCGTCACTCGGACGGAGTGTGGGCCCCCTAGCTAGGCGACACTCGGACGGAGTGTGGGCCACCTACTAGGCGACACTCGGATGTGGGTCCCCTATCGACAAGCGGACGGAGTGTGGGCCCTTTAGCTAGGCGACACTCGGACGGAATGTGGGCCCCCTAGCTAGGCGACACTCGGATGGAGTGTGGTCCCCCTAGCTAGGCGACATTCGGACGGAGTGTGGGCCCCCTAGCTTGGCGACACTCGGACGGAGTGTGGGACCCCTAGCTAGGCGACACTCAGAGGAAGTGTGGGCCCCCTAGCTAGGCGACACTCGGATGGAGTGTGGGCCCCATAGCGACACTCGAACGGAGTGTGGGTCCCCTATCGACAAGCGGACGGAGTGTGGGCCCTTTAGCTAGGCGACACTCGGACGGAGTGTGGGCCCCCTAGCTAGGCGACACTCGGATGGAGTGTGGTCCCCCTAGCTAGGCGACATTCGGACGGAGTGTGGGCCCCCTAGCTTGGCGACACTCGGACGGAGTGTGGGACCCCTAGCTAGGCGACACTCAGAGGAAGTGTGGGCCCCCTAGCTAGGCAACACTCGGACGGAGTGTGGGCCCCCTAGCTAGGCGACACTCGGATGCAGTGTGGGCGCCTTAGCTAGGCGACACTCGGACAGTGTGTGGGCCCCCTAGCTAGGGGACACTCGGACGGAGTGTGGGCCCTCTTGCTAGGCGACACTCTGACGGAGTGTGGGCCACCTAGATAGGCGACACTCGGACGGAGTGTGGGCCCTCTTGCTAGGCGACACTCTGACGGAGTGTGGGCCCCCTAGCTAGGCGACACTCGGAGTGTGGGCCCTCTTGCTAGGCGACACTCGGACGGAGTGTGGGCCCCCTAGCTAGGCGACACTCGGACGGAGTGTGGGCCACCTACTAGGCGACACTCGGATGTGGGTCCCCTATCGACAAGCGGACGGAGTGTGGGCCCTTTAGCTAGGCGACACTCGGACGGAGTGTGGGCCCCCTAGCTAGGCGACACTCGGATGGAGTGTGGTCCCCCTAGCTAGGCGACATTCGGACGGAGTGTGGGCCCCCTAGCTTGGCGACACTCGGACGGAGTGTGGGACCCCTAGCTAGGCGACACTCAGAGGAAGTGTGGGCCCCCTAGCTAGGCGACACTCGGATGGAGTGTGGGCCCCATAGGGACACTCGAACGGAGTGTGGGTCCCCTATCGACAAGCGGACAGAGTGTGGGCCCTTTAGCTAGGCGACACTCGGACGGAGTGTGGGCCCCCTAGCTAGGCGACACTCGGATGGAGTGTGGTCCCCCTAGCTAGGCGACATTCGGACGGAGTGTGGGCCCCCTAGCTTGGCGACACTCGGACGGAGTGTGGGACCCCTAGCTAGGCGACACTCAGAGGAAGTGTGGGCCCCCTAGCTAGGCATCACTCGGACGGAGTGTGGGCCCCCTAGCTAGGCGACACTCGGATGCAGTGTGGGCCCCTTAGCTAGGCGACACTCGGACAGTGTGTGGGCCCCCTAGCTAGGGGACACTCGGACGGAGTGTGGGCCCTCTTGCTAGGCGACACTCTGACGGAGTGTGGGCCACCTAGATAGGCGACACTCGGACGGAGTGTGGGCCCTCTTGCTAGGCGACACTCAGACTGAGTGTGGGCCCCGTTGCTAGGCATCACTCGGACGGAGTGTGGGCCCCCTAGCTAGGCGACACTCGGACGGAGTGTGGGCCACCTAGCTAGGCGACATTCGGACGGAGTGTGGGCCCCCAACTAGGCGACACTCGGATGGAGTGTGGTCCCCCTAGCGACACTCAAACGGAGTGTGGGTCCCCTAGCGACAATCGGACGGAGTGTGGGCCCTTTAGCTAGGCGACACTCGAACGGAGTGTGGGCCCCCTAGCTAGGCGACACTCGGACGGAGTGTGGGCCCCCTAGCTAGGCGACACTCGGACGGAGTGTGGGACCACAAGCTAGGCGACACTCGGACGAAGTGTGGGCCCCCTAGCTAGGCGACACTCGGACGGAGTGTGGGCCCTCTTGCTAGGCGACACTCGGACAGAGTGTGGGCCCCCTTGCTAGGCGACACTCGGACGGAGTGTGGGCCCCCTAGCTAGGCGACACTCGGATGGAGTGTGGTCCCCCTAGCTAGGCGACACTCGGACGGAGTGTGGGCCCCCTAGCTAGGCGACACTCGTATGGAGTGTGGGCCCCCTAGCGACACTCGAACGGAGTGTGGGTCCCCTAGCGACAATCGGACGGAGTGTGGGCCCTTTAGCTAGGCGACACTCGGACGGAGTGTGCGCCCCCTAGCTAGGCGACACTCGGACGGAGTGTGGGCCCCCTAGCTAGGCGACACTCGGACGGAGTGTGGGCCCTCTTGCTAGGCGACACTCAGACGGAGTGTGGGCCCCCATGCTAGGCGACACTTGGACGGAGTGTGGGCCCCTAGCTAGGCGACACTTGGACGGAGTGTGGGCCCCTAGCTAGGTGACACTCGGACGGAGTGTGGACCCCTAGCTAGGTGACACTCAGACGGAGTGGGGGCCCCTAGCTAGGCGACACTTGGACGGAGTGTGGGCCCCTAGCTAGGTGACACTTGGACGGAGCGTGGGCCCCCTAGCTAGGCGATACTCGGACGGAGTGTGGGCCCCCTAGCTCGGCGACACTCGGACGGAGTGTGGGACCCTATCTAGGCGACACTCGGACGGAGTGTGGGCCCTTTAGATAGGTGACACTCGGGCGGAGTGTGGGCCCCCTAGCTAGGTGACACTCGGACGGAGTGTGGGCCCCCTAGCCAGGCGACACTCGGACGGAGTGTGGGCCCCCTAGCTAGGCGACACTTGGACGGAGAGTGGGCCCCCTAGCTAGGCGACACTCGGACGGAGTGTGGGCCCCCATGCTAGGCGACACTCGGACGGAGTGTGGGCCCCCTAGAGAGGCGACACTCGGACGGAGTGTGGGCCGCCTAGCTAGGCGACACTCGGACGTAGTTTGGGCCCCCTAGCTAGGCAACACTCGGACGGAGTGTGGGCCCCCTAGCTTGGCGACATTCGGACGGAGTGTGGTCCCCCTAGCTAGGCGACACTCGGACGGAGTGTGGACCCCCTAGCTAGGCGACACTCGGACGGAGTGTGGGGCCCCTAGTTAGGCGACACTCCGATGGAGTGTGGGCCCCCTAGCTAGGCGACACTCGAACGGAGTGTGGTCCCCCTAGCTAGGCGACATTCGGACGGAGTGTCGGCTCTATAGGTAGGCGACACTCGGGCGGAGTGTGGGCCCCCTAGCTAGGCAACACTCGGACGGAGTGTCGGCTCTATAGGTAGGCGACACTCGGGCGGAGTGTGGGCCACCTAGCTAGGGGACACTCGGACGGAGTGTGGTCCCCCTAGCTAGGCACCACTCGGACGGAGTGTGGGAGTGTGGGCCCCCTAGCTAGGCGACACTCGGACGGAGTATGGGCCCCCTATCTAGGCGACACTCGAACGGAGTGTGGGCCCCCTAGAGAGGCGACACTCGGACGGAGTGTGGGCCGCCTAGCTAGGCGACACTCGGACGGAGTTTGGGCCCCCTAGCTAATCAACACTCGGACGGAGTATGGGCACCCTAGCGCCACTCGGACGGAGTGTGGGAGTGTGGGCCCCCTATCTAGGCGACACTCGGACGGAGTGTGGGTCCCCTAACTAGGCGACACTCGGACGGAGTGTGGGCCCCCTAGTTAGGCGACTCTCGGACGGAGTGTGGGCCCCCTAGCTAGGCGACACTCGGACGGAGTGTGGTCCCCCTAGCTAGGCGACACTCGGACGGAGTGTGGGCCCCCTAGCTAGGCGACACTCGGACGGAGGGTGGGCCCCATAGCTAGGCGACACTCGGACGGAGTGTGGGCCCCCTAGGTAGGCTACATTCGGACGGAGTGTGGGCCCCCTAGCTAGGCGACACTCGGACGGAGTGTGTGCCACCTAGCTAGGCGACACTCGGACGGAGTGTGGGCCCCCAAGCTAGGCGACACTCGGACGGAGTGTTGGCCCCCTAGCTAGGCGACACTCGGACGGAGTGTGGGCCCCCTAGCTAGGCGAAACTCGAACGGAGTGTGGGCCCCCTAGCTAGGCGACACTCTGACGGAGTGTGGGCCCCCCAGCTAGGCGACACTCGGACGGAGTGTGGGCCCTCTTGCTGGGCGATACTCTGACGGAGTGTGGGCCCCCTAGCTAGGCGACACTCTGACGGAGTGTGGGCCCTCTTGCTAGGCGACACTCGGACGGAGTGTGGGCCCCCTTGCTAGGCGACACTCTGACGGAATGTGGGCCCCCTATCTAGGCGACACTCGGACGGAGTGTGGGCCACCTAGCTAGGCGACACTCGGACGAAGTGTGGGCCCCCTAGCTAGGCGACACTCGGACGGAGTGTGGGCCCTCTTGCTGGGCGACACTGTGACGGAGTGTGGGCCCCCTAGCTAGGCGACACTCTGACGGAGTGTGGGCCCTCTTGCTAGGCGACACTCGGACGGAGTGTGGGCCCCCTTGCTAGGCGACACTCTGACGGAATGTGGGCCCCCTAGCTAGGTGACACTCGGACGGAGTGTGGGCCACCTAGCTAGGCGACACTCTGACGGAGTGCGGGCCACCTAGCTAGGCGACACTCGGACGAAGTGTGGGCCCCCTAGCTAGGCGACACTCGGACGGAGTGTGGGCCCCCTAGCTAGGCGACACTCGGACGGAGTGTGGGCTCCCTAGCTAGGCGACACTCGGACGGAGTGTGGGCCCTCTTGCTAGGCGACACTCTGACGGAGTGTGGTCCCCCTAGCTAGGTGAAACTCGGACGGAGTGTGGGCCCCTTAGCTAGGCGACACTCGGACGGAGTGTGGGCCCCCTAGCTAGGCGACATTCGGACGGAGTGTGGGCCCCCTAGCTAGGCGACACTCGGACGGAGTGTGGGCCCCCTAGCTAGGCGTCACTCGGACGGAGTGTGGGCCCCCTAGCTAGGCGACACTCAGACGGAGTGTGGGTCCTCTTGCTAGGCGACACTCGGACGGAATGTGGGCCCCCATGCTATGCGACACTCGGACGGAGTGTGGGCCCCATAGCTAGGCGACACTCGGACGGAGTGTGGGCCCCCAAGCTAGGCAACACTCGGACGGAGTGTGGGCCCCCTAGCTAGGCGACACTCGGACGGAGTGTGGGCCCCCTAGCTAGGCGACTCTCGGACGGAGTGTGGGCCCCCTAGCTAGGCGACACTCGGACGGAGTGTGGGCCCCCTAGCTAGGCGACACTCTGACGGAGTGTGGGCCCCCTAGGTAGGCGACACTCGGACGGAGTGTGGGCTCTCTAGCTAGGCAACACTCTGACGGAGTGTGGGCCCCCTAGCTAGGTGACACTCGGACGGAGTGTGGGCCCCCCAGCTAGGCGACACTCGGACGGAGTGTGGGCCCTCTTGCTAGGCGACACTCGGACAGCTAGGCGACACTCGGATGGAGTGTGGGCCCCCTAGATAGGCGGCACACGGAGTGTGGGTCCCCTAGCTAGGTGGTACTCGAAAGGAGTGTGGTCCTCCTAGGTATGCGACACTCGGATGGAGGGAGAGCCCCTAGCTAGGCGACACTGGGACAGGGTGTGGGACCCCTAGCTAGGCGACGCTCGAACGGAGTGTGGGCCCCCTATCTAGGCGACACTCGGACGGAGTGTGGGCCGTTTAGCTAGTCGACACTCGGACGGAGTGTGGGCCCCCTAGCTAGGTGACACTCGGACGGAGTGTGAGCCCTCTAGCTAGGCGACACTCGGACGGAGTGTGGGCCCTCTAGCTAGGCGACACTTGGACGGAGTGTGGGCCCCCTAGCTAGGCGAAACTCGGACGGAGTGTGGGCCCCCTAGCTAGGCGACACTCGGACGCAGTGTGGGCCCCCTAGCTAGGCGACACTCAGACTGAGTGTGGGCCCCCTAGCTAGGCGACACTCGGACGGAGTGTGGGCCCCCTAGCTAGGCGACACTCGCACGGAGTGTGGGCCCCCTAGCTAGGCGAAACTCGGACGGAGTGTGGGTCCCCTAGCTAGGAGGAACTTCGAGTTTGGGTCCCCTAGCTAGGTGATACTCGGATGGAGTGTGGACCCCCTAGCTAGGCCACAGTCGGACGGAGTATGGGACCCCTAGCTAGGCGACACTCGGACGAAGTGTGGGCCCCCTAACTAGGCGACACTTGGACAGAGTGTGGGCCCCCTAGCTAGGCGACTCTCTGATGGAGTGTGGGCCCCCTTGCTAGGCGACACTCGGACGGAGTGTGGGCCCCCTTTCTATGCGACACTCGGACGGAGTGTAGGCCCCCTAGCTAGGCGACACTCGGATGGAGTGTGGCCCCCCTAGCTAGGCGACACTCGGACGGAGTGTGGGCCCCCTAGCTAGGCGTCACTTGGACGGACTGCTGGCACCCTAGCTAAGCGACACTCGGACGGAGTGTGGTCCCCCTAGCTAGGCGACACTCGGACGGAGTGTGGGCCCCCTAGCTTGGCGTCACACGGGCGGAGTGTGGGCCCCCTAGATAGGAGTTACACGGAGTGTTGGTCCCCTAGCCAGGTGGTGCTCGGACGGAGTGTGGTCCTCCTAGCTAGGTGACACTCAGATGGAGGGAGAGCCCCCTAGGTAGGCGACACTGGGACAGAGTGTGGGCCTCCGAGCTAGGCGACACTCGAATGGAGTGTGGGCCCCCTATCTAGGCGACACTCTGACGGAGTGTGGGCCCTTTAGCTAGTCGATACTCGGACGGAGTGTGGGCCCCCTAGCTAGGCGACACTCGGACGGAGTGTGGGCCCCCTAGCTAGGCGACACTCGGACAGAGTGTGGGTCCCCTAGCTAGGCGACACTCGGACGGAGTGTGGGCCCCCTAGCTACGCGACACTCAGACCGTGTTTGGCTAGGGGACACTTGGACGGAGTGTTGGCCCCCTAGTTAGGCCACACTTTGACGGAGTGTGGGCCCCCTAGCTAGGCAACTCTCTGACGGAGTGTGGGCCCCCTTGCTAGTCGACACTCGGTCGGAGTGTGTGCCCCTGATACATGCTACAGAACCACTTAGCTCCCAGAATATGTTGTGCAGTTATATGTATATATAATAGGTTCCATGTGAGATGCATGTCCCTAATGTATCAGCAGTGTCCGCCCTCCCCCTACCTTTGTAATTCTCACAGTAAACATCCGCAGGCTCCGGCCACCTGCTTCTTTTGTAATGCATGTCTGGCCTGACGCTTTTCTCTTGGCCGGTCCTCTGTATCTGTGTGATATATTCTGTGTCCTGTGAGTAAAGTGTTGTCAGACTGGAAATACATGGAGAAGCAGTGATCTTTTATATGCGCCCATGCACTCAGAGAATTCCAGCCAGCATCCTTCATTCAGACTCCAGCCAACGTAAATCTGACCTCCGAAAACACGGGGTGGTACTGAAAGAGGTACCCCAGCTTGGAAAACCCCGTTACACTGGTTGGCAGTCAGCGGGATTTGATACCCCTTCTACAGGAGGAAAGGAATGAATGGAAAATAATTACCAGAAGTTAAAGAGGACTACATTAAAAGACCTGGTGGAAGCCCGAGTGTTGATCGCCAGCAACAAAACAAAAGTGGATTTGATAGCAGCCATCATGGAACACGACAGTGCAGCACCCCCCAATGTGAATGTGGAGGAGACCGAATTCCAGAGGGAGTGAAAGAACAGACTGGCGTTTTATGGCCCAAACCCTGCAGTAGAGATCATACGAGAGCTGATGGCTGATGTGCGTACTGATCTGAAGGAAAAGATGGCCGAGCGCACCAGGATAGAGATAGCCAAGATGGAGATGGCAAAGCGGACCAAAGTGGAGCTGGCCAAGATGGAGATGGCAGAGCGGAGAGAGGAGAGTCAGCGAGCAGGGGGAGCTCTGGCCTTCGACCAGGTACCTTCAACAGTAAGCCACAAAAAGATCCAGTACAATGCCTTCCGACAGTTGGGGGAGGCAGAGGAAGACATTGATGGCTTTCTGCAGGACTTTGAGCGGCAGTGTGCCCTTCATCAAGTAAAGCAGGTGGAACGGGTTCAGATTCTGGCCAGCAATCTGACAGGCCGGGCCGCGGACGCCTATCGCACGGTACCTGATGAGGACTGTATGGACTATGAGCGGATCAAAGAAGTGATCTTGGCCCGGTATGCGCTGACATCAGAGGCCTACCGCCAAAAGTTCCGCGGACTTATAAAACGCGCAACCGATACCCACGCTGAATGGGCCTGTAAATTACGGCGGTCACTGCTACAGTGGGTACAAGGGAGCCAAGCAACCACTAAGGAGGACGTCCTCCAGCTCTTCCTGTTAGAACGATTCTTTAATGGACTAAACCCCGAGACACAGGAATGGCTTCGGGACAGGCGGCCAACGACTCTTGAGGAAACCGCTCGTCTGGCCGATGAACATCATGATGCCAGGAGGCCGCAGTTGTCCGGATCAAAGGTGGTCACTAGGGGCCCGCCCATGAACCTGGAGGGCCCCAAACCACCGAAGATTGTAGGGGGACCAGCTAGAAACCCGGCCTACAACAGTCCCCCTGGGGCGCGATGCCACACCTTTCGTCAGCTGGGCCACCTGCAAAGACAATGCCCCAACCGGACTCAGCATACCCAGTGACCAAAGGCGGGAACAGCTACCTTCAGCCGGGCTGCTGTACACTGCTACCAAGGTGAAGCTGACCCGGCATTGGGGGCTACGATTAACCAAGGGGTGGAAGAGATGGAGGAAGTGCTGCATGAAGTAGACCCCGTGCAGGCAGCCCGGGCAGATAATCGACAACAGCATCGACAAGTCGTGTGGGTTAATGGGAAACGTATGCAGGGACTAAGAGATTCCGGGGCAACTTTGACCCTTGTGAAGCCTCATCTCGTCCGGGACCAAGAGAAGACGGACCGGACAGTGGCAGTCCGCTTAGCAGGGGGAGCCATACATCGACTACCCACTGCCAGGATTCACCTGAACTGGGGAGTCGGGGATGGCCTTGTTGAGGTCGGCTTGATGGAGGATTTGCCTGCAAACGTCTTGCTGGGAAATGACTTGGGGCCCATGTTGTTTGCATTCTCGGTGGCCCCTCTGGCTGAGACATATCCTGTGACCACCCGGAGACAAGCTCGAGCTGCGGAGGCGGAATCACACTCAGAGGAGGCCCAGGTAAGACATCCCAGCCCTGCACGTATTCCCATAGCCAGACACATTTCTTGGGCCACCCCAGATGAATTTAAGAGGGTGTTACTTGAGGATCCTTCATTAGATGGATATGGTGGGAAGGCACAGGAGGGGAGAGGGGTGCTGGAAGGGGAACAGTTTGTATGGAAGTAGGGACTCCTCTACCGGATTACAGAGCAGCACCACACAGGGACGAGCCCCACTATAAAACGACAGCTGGTAGTTCCCAAGAAGTATAGGCAGGAGTTACTGCGAATCTCTCATGATATACCCTTGGCCGGGCACTTCGGCGTCAGTCGCACCAGGCATCGTCTGACACAAAACTTCTTTTGGCCGGGGGTAACCTATGATGTTCGTCAGTACTGCCAGACCTGTGACAGTTGTTAGCGCATTGGCAAGAGGGGGGATCGATGCAAGGACAAATTACGCCCCCTCCCCATTGTGGAAGAACCATTTAGCCGAGTAGCGGTCGATCTGATAGGGCCGTTAGCCAAACCCAGTCCGTCCGGGAAAAAGTATATATTGACAGTGGTAGATTATGCCACACGGTATCCAGAGGCGGTTGCGTTACCTAACATACTGGCAGAGACGGTGGCGGCCGCCCTGCTCCAGGTTTTCTCACGGGTTGGATTTCCCCGGGAGATTATCTCAGACCAGGGTACCCAGTTTACAGCAGAGGTGACCAACCAACTGTGGAAGCTGTGCGGCGTAAAGTCCATTAGAAGCGCCCCATACCACCCGCAAACCAATGGGTTGTGTGAACAGCTCATTGGGACTTTTACCAGGACCTACAGGGACTGGGAGAAATTCTTGCCACACCTCCTGTTTGCCTATCGGGAGGTGCCCCAAGAATCCACGGGGTTCTCCCCGTTTGAGCTGGTATACGGGAGACGGTTAAGGTGACCCCTAGACTTAGTGCTGGAACACTGGGAAGGGGAGGGACTCATAGAAGGGGTACCTATTGTACCCTATGTGCTGGAATTCCGGGACCGCCTACAGGAACTGACCCAGGTTGTACGTGAGAACCTGCAGGCGACCCAGCGGCGCCAGCGCGTATGGTACGATCGGAGGGCCAGAGAGCGCACCTTGGAAATAGGACAGAAGGTCCTGGTGTTAGAGCCCACTAAGCAGAACAAGTTCCAAGCTGCATGGCAGGGGCCCTACCAGGTAGTGGGGAAAATAGCCGACACAACCTATAATGTCGCCGATTGTGACGACCCCAGGGTTAACCGCATGTTCCACGTGAATATGCTGAAGCCCTACCGGGAGCGCCCTTAAGAGGTAGTGGCCATCTGTGCACCTGAGACAGAGGATTTAGCCAGACTTCCCTTGCCGGATGTCTTAGGGGAAAGGACTCAGTCTAAAACATGGGACCAGGTACACTTGGGTGAAGACCTAGGCCCCCGGGAGAGACAGCAGGTGGAGGCGTTGTTGAGGCTGCAACTGAGGATGTTTTCAGAGAGACCGGGGTACACTCGCCTGGCACAACACAAGGTTGAGACCCAGGATCAGACCCCCCTGCGACAAAACCCCTTCCGCGTCCCTGAGTCTGTACGAGAGGGGATGTGAAAAGAGATACAAGAGATGTTGCGTTTAGGGGTCATTGACGAGTCAGATAGTCCCTGGGCATCCCCCGTAGTGTTAGTGCCCAAGAAGGATGGGACTACACGGTTTTGTGTAGACTATCGTAAGCTCAATGAGAAAACAATGACGGATGCATATCCCATGCCGCGTGTGGATGAGTTGTTAGACCGGCTGGCGGGGGCAAAGTATTTGACCACCATCGATCTATGCAAATGCTACTGGCAGATTCCCCTTAGTCCTGACGCTATTCCCAAGTCTGCATTTGTCACCCCGTTCGGCTTATTCCAGTTTCGAGTTATGCCATTCGGGATGAAGAATGCCCCGGCGACCTTCCAGAGGCTGGCTGACCAGATTCTGGATGGTCTCCTGGACTATGCTTGTGCCTACCTGGTTGACATCGCCATCTACAGTGCGACATGGGAAGAGCATCTAAATCACCTAGAGACAGTATTGGACAGGATCCACCAGGCCGGAATCACCCTGAACCCAAACAAGTGTCACGTGGGCAAAGCAGAGGTTCAGTATTTAGGGCATTGGGTGGGAAGTGGGAGACAGCGACCAGAACCAGCCAAGATTGAGGCCATAGCCAAATGGCCCATCCCACGCACTAAAACCCCGGTCATGGCGTTTCTAGGGACAGCGGGGTATTGCAGGAAATTCGTTCCCAGTTACAGCAGCGTAGCCAAGCCCCTCACTGATTTGACCCGTAAGAACCAAACTCGCCAAGTAACCTGGACCTCAGAGTGTGAGGAAGCCTTCCGCCAACTAAAGGACGCCCTCACCAATACCCCTGTATTGGCTGTACCCTATCCAACTAAACGTTTCCTGGTTCACACAGACGCTTCTATGTTTGGATTGGGGGCAGTACTGAGCCAAGTCGGGCCGGACGGCCAAGAACACCCGGTGCCTTCCCTGAGTAGGAAACTACTGCCCCGTGAAGTAAGCTATGCGGCCATCGAGAAGGAGTGCCTGGCGGTAGTATGGGCACTCAAAAAGTTGCAACCATATTTGTATGGACGACAGTTTTCCCTTCTAACGGACCATAATCCCCTAGTCTGGCTTAATAGGGTCTCCGGAGACAACGCCCGATTGCTGTGGTGGAATTTAGCCCTACAACCTCTGGACTTCACCATCCACCACAGACCCGGCAAACAAAACGGTAACGCCGATGAACTAAGTCGACAAACGGAACTTGTACCAACCCCATAAACTTCGGTCATCCCCAAACCGATCCGTTGAGGATCAGACTGTGTATGTCGATCGTGTCGCTGAAAAGGGGAAGCTGTGTTACAGAACCACTCAGCACCCAGAATATGTTGTGCAGTTATATGTATATATAATAGGTTCCATGTGAGATGCATGTCCCTAATGTATCAGCAGTGTCCGCCCTCCCCCAACCTTTGTAATTCCCACAGTAAACATCGGCAGGCTCCGGCCACCTGCGGCTTTTGTAATGCATGTCTGGCCTGACGCCTGTCTATTGGCCGGCCCTCTGTATCTGTGTGATATATTCTGTGTCCTGTGAGTAAAGTGTTGTCAGACTGGAAATACATGGAGAAGCAGTGATCTTTTATATGCGCCCATGCACTCAGAGGAATTCCAGCCAGCGTCATTCATTCAGACTCCAGCCAACGCAGAGCGGACCTCCGAAAACACGGGGTGGTACTGAAAGAGGTACCCCAGCTTGGAAGACCCCGTTACAATCACCTTTCCGCCACAGTCCAGATAATAACGAGGCCTCAGCATTTTTACTAACAATGACTGTCCTCTGACAGCTGATATTTGCTCTTTCTTGCCAGCAGTAACACTCTGTGAACCCCACTGAAAGGGGTTGTCCACTACTTGGATCAACCCTTCTCATTCCCCATGTTTGGCCCTGTTAAAATAAAGAAGGTTATGTTCACCTCCCGTGCCAGCGCCATTCCAGCTGTGTCAGAAGTCCCGTCCAAATATACGTCCAATTGCGGGGTCAGCAACACCAGCTCTGATTGGGCTTATGGATTATGATGTGTCATAACAACCTAACATGAGCCCCAGGAACGTGACTGACTAACGACGCCGTTGGAACCACTCCTGCACGGGAGGTATTGGTGCTTATATTTTAAAGGAGCCAAACATCGGGAATGAGAAGGGGTCATCCAAATAGTGGACAACCCCTTGAAGTTCCTCTTCAAACAAGGCCACCCACATTAAGTGATTAGTGTGCTTAATTGGTTATGTGACCCTGTTATTGGGATTCACAGTATTTGATAAACCATTTCCACACTTCTTCATTTTCAGGGTCAACGTGATTAACCTCTGATAGTTTATTGGATTTATTGTTCAAAATAATTGGTACAATCACAAATTTCTTCTCTAAATGGTAGTAAGGAAAGCGTATCCATTCACTGACATTTACTCCATATTCAAAATTCTGGGCATGTCTGAGCATTCTTGTCTGATCCAGTCTACCAGATACAAAGAAGACTGACGTGGACCCTGACAATCTTTCCACTATCCCTCAAGGTGCACACCACTTCACCAAATGTCCCAAATCAGACATTTAGTGCATATCCACAGGACTGAGCATGTGTAACTAAAGAACACAGTATTGGGATGCTGCATTACACCATGATGAAAGTGAATGAAAGATGCAAAAAAAAAACAACCCCTTGATCAATTTCCCACAACTTGTTTGTGCAACCAACGTTACTTTTATTAGAATGTGAACACAAATAGTCACTTTACTGCCTTATAACATTACTGAGGTTACAATCATTATTCCATTGCCTATTGCAGCCTTTAGGCTGTGTGCACACGTAGAGATTTTTAAGCGTTTTTGCCGCGATTTTCGGCGCGAAAACGCTTAAAAATCATGTACAGAACGCCCCCCATGCATTCCTATGGTATTCCGCACATGCTGTGCTAATGCTGCGCTTTTTTCCGCGGCGGAATCGCATCGCGGAAAAAATCGCAGCATGCTCATTCTTTTGTGCGGAATCGCAAAGAATTGCCGCGATTCCGCACCCATAGGAATGCATGAGAATCACTTACTTCCCGCACGTGGCTATGCCCACCATCCGGGAAGTTAAGCATCCCATGTGCGGTTGGTACCCACGGTGTGGAGGAGAGGAGACTGTCCTCCAGGCCCTGGGTACCATACCCCTGTAAAAAAAAGAATAAAAAATAAAAAATCGGGGTATATTTACCTTCCGATGTCCCGCGCTGCATTCCCGGCCTAGCGTTCCCAGTAATGCCTTGCGGCAAGGCCCTGTAATGACGCAGTCTCGCGAGATCGCTATAGCAACGCGAGACTACGTCATCACAGGTCTCGCAAGGCATTACTGGGAACGCTGAGGCCCGGGAATGCAGCGCGTGACGTCGGATGGTAAATATACCCCGATTTTTTAATTTTTTTTTTTGCATTTTAACATCCTATCTTTTACTATTGATGCCGCATAGGCGGCCTCAATAGTAAAAACCTGGTCACACTTGTCAAACACTATGTTTGACGAGTGTGACCAACCTGTCAATCACTTTCCAAGCGATGCTTCAAATCGCTTGGAAAGTGCTTGAATAACGCACGCGAAAATCGCGGCAAAATCGCGATCATAATCACGGTAAAATCGCGGTGAAATCGCGCGGGAAAAAAACGCGCGATTTCTGGGAAAGAGTGCGGTTTTTAGTGAGCGTTTTAAAACGCTACGTGTGCACATAGCCTTAGTGATGGGTCATCATCTTACTGCATAGACACTTCTTGCAGATATACAGTATCCATGCAGTAACATTATGACTCATTGATTACAGCTATCATTGAGAAATACATATGAGTTCATCAGTATTCATTTATTTATGCATTTATTTTATGTTCATGCCACTAAAATGTAATTTCATGTGTAAAGTGGTGAATTTTATGTCAAAATTTAATACATCCAGGAGTGCATCCGACAGAGTCTAAGGCTACTTTCACACATCCGTCTTTTTGAATCCGGCACGATGCGGTGAAAAGTGTGAAAACCGGATCTGGAACTGGATCCGGTTTTGGCACATAGAATGTAATGGTCACCGCATCGTGCTGGATGGACATGGGCGCCCCCGTTTTTTGGCGGAAAAGGCAAACCTGCGCCGTCCGGCATCAGCAAAAAACGTTGGCTGCAACTTTTTTTGCAGCGCCGGACCGGCTTTTCCAACAGCGCATGCCCGGGCACTGTGAGTTTTAACCCCACAAGTGCCCAGCGCAGCACAGCGTGCGCGCGTCTCTCTCTCGTCCCCGGTGCAGCTCCTTTAAATGATTCCCAAGCCGGATCAGGTGCCGCATCTGCATCCGGTGTCACTGCTGCAGGCCTGATCCGGCGGTCCAGCTCTCCGCCGCATGCCGCCGGAACATACAAAACGGATGTGTGAAAGTAGCCTAAGCAGGATTGCCAACTTGACTTTTTATTTTTCTGGACAGCCTATCGAACAATCATGGACATACAATATTTTTTACATACACATTGGAAAACCATAGCAAATCACTATGATTGTAAGAAATACATCTGTACAGCCCATAATACTGATACGGAAGCATCACCTGTATTGATTGTAAAATAAGATAATTACAGTCAAAATAATCTTCACAAGGCTCCTCAGTTTCAAAAAAATCACGAACGCCTTAAATGTTTTTTATGGACAGGTGCCCTATTTATACAGACTGTCCTGGATTTTCTGGATGGTTGGCAACTCTGGTGCTAGCTATAAGCCCAGGTTTTAGTTCGCAGAGTTACATATCACACCTATAAAGCCTTACATGTAATCTATAACCTCTAAAAAAAGATTAATACTTGTGACCTACATCATTAATGGGCCCCTATAGTAACCATGACAGCTGTTAAGAGGTCCTAAACACATATAATAAAGAAGATTCCATATAAGAAGGGCACGCTGCCACGATCGGCGCCATCACTGATGCGCCTGAGGACATTGAGCTTGGCCACCCCACGTAATGTGCCGACCTTGGTGTAGTTTGGAGGTTCTAGCAGGGAAAGGGGTTGTCTGCTTTAGACACCCCCAGGGTATATGAAGGTATAGGAGAGGATTAGAAGAGATGTACGAGGTGGTGACAGAGAAAAACTTTTAAGGAACCGAGAGGCATATTGGATATATATGCTTGACACACGTGTTCCTTTGGGATTAAATTTAAAAAAGGAATTTATGCTGTACTATTAAGAAGGGAGGAGAAAAGAAAAAGAGAAAGAAAAAAAATTTTTCTTCCTTTTTCTGACATTATTATTTTTGTATGAATTGTCCATTTCTGATTAGATCACCTGTGACTAAGTTGTATATGTGGTTTAGCTGATATTCCATAGTTACTCTGAGTCTAAGAGCATATCTTTATTTTGACTTTGCTCTAACAGTTAACGAAGTGTTATCTGGGCATGCTTGAGTGTTATACCCCAATGCATTATCCACAATAGACTTGTGGAAGGTTTGCATGGGTATCTTTATCTTGATTGTGCTCTAACAACTAATTAAGTGTCATCTGAGCATGCTTGAGGGTTATACCCCAACGTATTATTCACAATAGACCTGTAGAAGGTTTGCATGTGTTTCTGTATTTCGATTGTGCTTTAATAGTCAATTAAGTGTCATCTGAGCATGCTTGAGGGCTACACCCCAATGCATTATCTACAATAGACCTGCAGAAGGTTTGCATGTGTATCTTTATTTTGGTTGTGTTTTAACAGCTAACTAGGTATTGCATGCTTGAGGGTTACACCCCAATGTATTATTTACAAGAGAGCTGCAGAAGCTTTGCATGTGTATCTTCATCTGATTGTGCTCTAACAGCTAACTGAGTGTCATCTGAGCATGCTTGAGGGTTATACCCCAATGCATTATCCACAATAAACCTGTAGTAGGTTTGCATGTGTATCTTATATATTTTTCACTAATGCCACTAATAGTAAGGTATATAAGATCAAAGAGTTTTTAAATTGTAACTCAAACTATGTGGTTTATATAGCTGAATGTACTAAATGCTATTTAAAGTATGCAGGATCCACTATCTGTAAAGTAAAGGAGAGAACATGTGAACACCTATATGATGTTGGGTAAACTACTACTGGGAGTGTTTTTATCTGTCAAAGCATTTTACTTCTGTTCATAACAGGGATTTATCTGGTTTGAAGATTCATGCAGCAGAGAGGATTAGAAGAGATTTATGAGGTGGAGACATAGAAAAACCTTTAAGGAACCAAGAGGCACAATGGATATATATGCTTGATACACGTGTTCCTCTGAGATTAAATTTAAAAAAAAGGAATTTATGCTGTACTATTGAATTTTTATATTTATTTCTATTATGTTATGTATTAATGTGTTCTTTTGTTTTTTCTTTTTTTTTTCTCTCTTATTTTTCTGATTTTCTTATTTTTGTATAAATTGTTCACTTCTGATTAGATCACCTGTGACAGAGTTTTATATGTGGTTCAGCTGATATTCCACAGCTACTCTGAGTCTAAGAGCATTTGTGCTCGAAACGCGTACAGAGACCTGGAGAATATCCCCATGCGGTGAACTTTGTTGCCGTTACTTGATCACAAGCAGCCATGAATGTATTTTAAACATGATACAATAAAAATCCTGGATTTTAAATTTCTGGAGCTGGACCTTTCTTCCTTTTCTTGGATATGAAGGTAATGCAAGAAGGTCCCCAGCACAGGATCTCCTTCTGTTATCCAAAGCGGTGAGGCCCTCAACATAGAGCAGCTCTCCTTTGGGAGTTCATGGACAGACCTATGTCTTACATGGGTGCTGTGTTGGGACGGGGAGGAGGAAGGGGAAAGGGGGTATTTATCCTATTGGGGGTTATCCATAATGAACAACCGCTTTAAACGAGTGTCCAACTTCTTGAGAGGGGGACCTGGATCTGTAAGGGAGATATCGTACATCCATCTGGGCAATCAGATCAACCAAATTCATTCTAGCAGTCATTGTGGTGCCAGATATCGCAGCCGAATCTCTCCCTCATCCAGTTTATCACATTTATAGTCTATATTTATTATTTTGTTCTCTGTAAATCTGGTAAATTGTATAAATTGTAACATGCTGCTGTTAAATCTGTTATATATCGGCAGTAGCTCTCTAAGCCCAAGGGAAGGGCAGTCCTCCAGACATGGTTTCCTAGAGGTCTCCTCCACAGGGGGTTTTCCTCTCCTGAGTGCTGGAGGGTGACTCTTCCTGAGTCGGGGGTTGTGCTATGTTCAGTGTCATGTAAATTTAAATAAAGTTGTGACCATTTGACACCTAATTGCAATGTGTCATGTATTTATTTAGCTTTTTTTCTGAATCCTTTTGTTTGGGGTCCATCATATATCACAAAGTCATGCGGATGGACATCTGCCAGCTGCCCAGCACCCTCACCTATTCAGTAAGTACACTTTGCCTGAGGGATTGTCCCTTCTCTGGTGCTGATGATGGAGAATAAGAGACAAGCATTACAGGATTATTATAAGCAGATTTCTCAGCCATTCATGTAACTTCTGTTTACTTCAAAGGAGTAGGCTGCATGCAAGATGGTCAGAGGGAACAGTGGCTACACAGAATCTTCTTTATACTGATTGGTGAGAGCAGGATCATCCCTGCTATCAGGTGGGAGCTGCACCCCTGTCCTAAGGAGCAACCTCAAAATCATTCTCACTTAAAGGGAACCTTTTATGGCTGGTAAAACTACAAACCTGCGCATATAGGGTTAATTTACAGGTTAATAGCGTTAGGAAGATGCCCAACCGCAGTTCTGTAAGTGCAGCACCCAGGAGAAAATGAACTTTATTTATCCCGGGAGCCGCAGTCTGTCAGTTATGCAGACATGCCCAAACCGATTACAGTCACAGGACTGAGAACGGTGTCTGTAAGCACAACCGTCACTGACTGAGACGGCTATAGTGGGGCCCTAGGCAAAGTTTAAAATGGGGCCCCAAATGCTAACATATTGCACATCACACAGAAGCATTTTGGTTGTATTTACATGTGCTGAGTTCAGGACGCTAAATGAGTGTGATCGACAATATTGAAATCGTTCAACGCTTGTTTCCCGGCCACTTTCCACCATCTGACAGAGAATGATGGGGACAGAATGATCACTAATAGATCAATCTGTCCCCATACAGTATCATGTTATCAGCAGCACATCTACTGTTTACATCGGCGATGTGCTGCTGAGAACAATGATTTTTGTTCCGGCATAAACAATCCAATCACTCGATGAAAATGCAGCATTTTGCTTGTTTAGTGGTATACACCCCATAGTCCTCCATATATTATAATGTGCACCACAGTCCTCCATATTGTAAAATGCACACACCATAGTCCTCCATATAATATAATATGCTCCATAGTCCTCCATATAGTATAATACACTCCTCAGTCCTCCATATAGTATACACTTCCCATAGTCTTCCATATAGTATAATACACTCCTCATAGTCTTCCATATATTAAAATATACTGCTCAGTCCTCCACATAGTATAATACATTCCTCATAGTGCTCCATATAGTATAATGCACCGCCATAGTCATCCATGTAGTACAATTCACTTCCCATAGTATAATGCACCCCATAGTTCTTCATATAGTATAATGTATTCCCCATAATTCTCGATACAGTATAATGCAGCCCACATATAGTATAATGCAGCCACCCCATAGAGTATAACGCAGCCACCCCATAGAGTATAACGCAGCCACCCCACAGAGTATAATGTAGCCCCATAGAATATAATGCAGCCCACCTCATATAGTATAATGTAGCCCCCTCATAGAGTATGATGCAATCACCCCTCATAGAATATAAATATAATACTGCCCCCCATAGAATATAATGTAGCCTCGCATAGAATATAATACAGCCCACATCCCCATAGTATATAATGTAGCCCCCCATAGAATATAATGCAGCCCCCATAGTATATAACACAGCCTCCCCCATTCATCTCAATGGGAGACAAAAACAAACGTATGCACAACATCTTATAACAGCCCCAAATGCTGCGAAGACACATCAAATGAGGGACAGACACTAGGAAAGTGGCCTTAATTCACCCATAAGACAAATTAGAGCATGGCACTGCAGCAATCAGCCAGGCATGAGGACTGGGACAGCATTTACAGCTTTCAATTGAACGTCACAGTAAGACGAGGTGTGAGGGATCGGTGTAAGCCTCCTTTGCTGTGGGACCTGATACCACATGAAACACCTCTACCTGCTTTCATGCTGAGCCACACTCAGGTGGCACAATATCAGTTTTGTAGACTACTATTGTCAGAAAAATTTAAGGATAGTAACACAGTTGCTTCCCAGGAAGTGGAGGCCTGATGGTCTTGGAGGCCTACTGCTATAGGCAATACGCATGAAGGAGACCTATCCAGGAGTCTACACATTTACAAAAATTAGTGGCAGATACCAACAAAACAAAGAGGCATCAATTGCAATAGAGCAGAACTAGTATAGCGGTGACCGACACTTCTTCCACTACAGCCAACCCAGCAGAAGAAAGCCTGGAAGGGGTGTAACTAGGTGCCTACCAAATCGCTACTTGGACAAGCGGCAGCAGGCAAAAACTGCGACCTAAGGAGGGATAAAGAGGTGGCACCAGGTGCTACTCCATGGCTGACCTACAGAAGGTGGTTGCTGACCCCCTACAGCTGGTAAGCGGTTATTGCCCAAAGGAGGGAAGAAAAATGCAGGCAGGCACTGTAGGGACTCTCAAACCACGGGTGCAGATGGGACCGGCTGAGGAACAGAAAAGCAATGGCAGGTGCGGGCTGGACCGGCTGATGGACAGAAAAGAACAGACGGGCATAGACAGGTAATAGCAGATGGGTACAGGGTAGACAAGCAGACAGGCGACCTGGGGAATCGGGCAACTAGCAAGCATGCAAGGCCAACTAACAATGTAACTCAGGCACCTCCTTATTGGAGGAGAAGTCTTAAATAGAAGGTGTCGCCCAGCTACAGGCTGGGAATACCTTAGATTGATGCAGGCGGTACCTTTAAGAGGGATGGAGCACGCGCATATGCCCTCTAAGCATAGTTCCTGGTCCTACAACTGAACCTTAGTGGACACCGACACATAGGGGGCGAGTTGAGGAGGTGGCGTGTGAGTGGGTGAAACTGAATGTACTGTCTGTTAGGTACGAGGAGATCCAACAACGGGCTAAGTCTGTAGTTTATAGAAAGAGGGAATGGTCCACTGTGTCAAAGACACATGCCAGGTTCAGGAGGAGGAGGAGGAAAAACTCTTGTCACTTTCATTTGGCGGTTAGTAGGTCATTTTTTACTTTGAAAGAAACCAATTAGAAATGGGGAAAAAAACAATCAGCAGGACGAAATGATTAAAAATAAAAAATAATAATGATGAATAAAATTGGGGAGTGTCCTAGCTGGCCATGTGAGAGGACGCACAGGAGAGAGCTCCCACTGCCATTGAAAGATTAATCCTGTGCAGGCTTAATTACCTGCCCTAAATCAAGCGCTGACTGCTGTCTGGAGGTCCCAGGACCAAAGGAGTGCAAGTTGGATGGTCCGCAGAGGGAGAAATGACCAGGAGAAGACAGCGAGATGCGGGTGGAAGCGAGGCAGGAGCAATCCAAGATGGCGCCGCAGGCAGGGAGGATGCTGCAAAAGCTAACTCCGCATGTCAGAAGCGCATGGCGGCCGCTGCAAAGCTCCAGCAGTTTGCAAGGGTGGAAGCGGTTGAGGAGGCAGAAACACCAGGAGGAGATGGAGCAGATAAAAAGGAGGAGGAGGTGTCTTCGGAAGATGAGACTGAGGTACAGAAGGGGGCAGGGGAAGGCGTTATGGCTGTGGTATCAGAGACTCAGAATGAAGAGAGATCAGGAGGGGAGCCGACCCTGAGGGATGTTTTCAATTTGGTCTCCTCATGTAAGCAGACCCTGCAGGAGGTGAAAGGTGAAATAGCTCACATAAATAAAGCTCTGCAGAAGGTGGATAAGCGCATGGGTGCAGTAGAGGAGAGGGTGAGCACTGCAGAAGACCATGTTGTAAAGTTGCAAAAAGCGGAGAAAAAATTTGCTCAGGCACTGTCAGAACTGACTGCAAAAAATGAGGACCTGGAGAACAGGTCTAGAAGGAATAACCTCCGTATTGTGGGTCTGCCAGAAAAAAACAGAAGGGAGAAATCCCACTGAGTTTATTGAATGTTGGCTGAGGGAGAAGATTGGAGCTGAGATGCTGACAAAAGTCTTTGCCATGGAAAGGGCTCACAGGGTCCCCCCGCAGCCCCCTGTCCCGGGTGCTAACCCCCGTACTAGGCTTGCTAAAATACTGAACTACAGGGACAGAGACACTATTCTCAGGAGGGCCAGAGAAGTGGAGGATCTAACTGTCGTCGGACAGAGGATTGCCATTTATCCGGATTATTCCGCTGCGGTCCAAAAGCAGAGAATGAAGTTTACTGGGGTCAAGAGACGTTTGCGAGAACTGGGGGTGCAGTACTCCATGCTGTTCCCGGCGAGGTTGCGAGTGGTAGCCTTTGAAAAAGTCCAGTTTTTTCTTTCACCAGAGGACGCGACCCAGTGGATGGATATTAATGCTAAAAAGTTACAAGCTAAAGGGGACTGAGCACCTGTGCTAATTCGGGTGTGAGTTGTTTTCATGCCTAGAATGGGAGAGATGAGTCTTCTTGCTATATGCTCCCTTTTGGCATTGTTCGCAGATTTTGGAATGTTTAGTCTGTATTTACAGGCTCTTTTTGATGTTGTTGTTATATACAGTTTGGGAGGAGGTGGTGTTCTGACATGGAGTGCTGCGGCGACGCAATGTAATTTCTCTTTAATGTGGAATGTTTTAGTGGTTCTGCACTAATGTACAGAGCTGTGGTTTCGATGGTGGCGGGAGGCGGGAGGGGAAAGTCGAGCAAAGAGAGTGTTTGTATTGGGCAGAGGAGCCCCGCTCTCAATGAGAGGAAGATACTATAGTTTTGGGAGGGGAAAGGGGGAGAGGGAGTTTAGGGGGGAGGGTCCGGAAGACTGCTTGTATGGAAGGGAGGGGTTGATGTACAGTATATTTGTGATGTTATGGGGGTTCAGATTAAAGTTCTGAGCTGGAATGTAAGAGGTCTGGCTGATAGGACGAGGAGGGAGGCTGTCCTGCAGTATGTTCGAGACCAGAGGGTTTCTTTGTTATGTTTACTTGAGACGCACTTGGTGCGAGAGAGAGTGGATATGTTGAAAAGGAATTGGATACAGAAGGCTTATCGCTCCACCTTCTCTACGTACTCAAGGGGGTGTCGGTCTTAGTTCCCATGGCGACAAGATATGAGGAAATGGAAGTGCATGTTGATGCGGATGGACAATATGTGGTGGTGTTATGTAAGATGCTTGGGGTGCTTTTGTGTGTTGTCGCCATGTATATCCCGCCCCCATATTCAAGCAGGAAAATCAGAGAAGTGATGGAACTGACTGGTCGTAAGGGAGGTATGCCGCTTTTGATTATTGGGGATCACAATAACATATATGATGACTTCTGGGACAAAAACAAGATCACTCAAAATAGGACACAGGGTCATGTCACCCCATTTGGCAAATATATACAGGAGATTGGGTTAGTTGATTTGTGGAGGGTGAGACATATTGGGGTAAGGGGGTACTCATGTTATTCACTGGCACATAGCACCCTGTCTAGAATAGACATGGCTTTGGGAAATGAGATGATGGATTCAATGGTGAAGGAGGTGAGGTACGTGTGTAGGGCAGTCTTGGATCACTGCCCAGTTGAGGTGGAGTTGCGGTCGGCGGAGACACTGGTTGGGCGCAGGGGAGAGTGGAAAATTCATCCTAGCTGGTTGAATAGCTTAGATATAGAGGGAATACAACGGGAGGTGGTGGAGTATTTTACCTTTAATGAGGGTAGTGCTGAGATGTCTATTGTCTGGGATGCTATGAAGGCGTATCTGAGAGGGTTATTATTTAGGGATATTAGTAGATGTAAGGCAAAGACTAAGCAGTTGGAGAAGGAAGCGATAGAGAGGTTAAAGGAAGCTGAGGACGAAATGGTGACTCTCAACACGGTGGAAGCTAGAAACAGAATGAAGGTTGCACAAAAGAATGTAGATGAAATCTTCCTAAACCAAGCCGAAAGGAGAAGGGAATTCCAGCAGCTGGCTTTTTATCAAGATGGTGAGAGTGTGGGACTGTTGTCGCTGGTGGCTTTGGCCCAGAGGGGTACCTCACATGTGCATTCTCTGTTTTCGGGGGATGGCACTAGAGTGTCAGAAAGTGCGGACATTTTGAATGTTTTCACTGAATTTTACACAGATTTGTACTCCTCTCGGGCGGGAGCGTCGGTTGAGGACACTGTGGCTTTTTTAGAGGGGATTGAACTTCCCAGATTGGAGAATGAGGACAGAGAATGTCTGGAGTCTCCCATGACTGAGAAGGAGTTGAGAAGGGCCCTGGGGTCAATGACGAAAGGGAAAGCACCGGGGATGGATGGGCTTCCAGTCGATATTTTTAAAGGGATGGAAGAGGTGTTGATACCAAAACTTAAGGTGGTGTTGGAAGAGGCCAGAAGTAAGGGGATCTTGCCGTTTTCTATGAGAGAAGCTAAAATAGTTGTCATCCCAAAGGAAGATAAGGATCCTCAGATGCCAGAATCATATAGACCAATTTCACTGCTCTCAACGGATGTTAAACTCCTGGCCAAGGTGTTGGCGATTAGGCTGTCGGGTGTTGTTTCTAAATTAGTACACCCAGACCAGTCTGGATTCATGCCTGACAGGTCTACGGCTGGCAACCTGAGAAGGCTTTTCTTGAATATGCAGTTGCAAGCTGATAACTCTGGCCCAGAGGGTGGTTGCATCGTTGGATGCCCATAAGGCATTTGACAGTGTGGAATGGAGCTATTTATGGCAGGTCCTGCTTCATTTGGGATTCGGCCCACAATTTATTTCTTGGGTTCGGTTATTATATACACAACCACTGGCTAGGATAAGAGTGAATGGAATGCTATCACACACGGTAGAACTTCACAGAGGGACGAGGCAGGGGTGTCCGCTCTCCCCTCTTTTGGTTGCGCTGGCGATGGAACCACTGGCCGCCAAAATTCAGCAATCAAGGGAGGTCTCCGGATTCAAATACGGCCTGGTAGAGGAAAAAATTGCGCTATACGCAGACGATGTCTTGCTATTTCTAAGTGACCCAAAAACATCACTGGGTAACGCCATACAACTTATTGAAGGGTTTGGGAGGTTGTCGGGATTGGTGATCAACTGGGGTAAATCCAATTTGTTTGCAATAGACGACACGATGGAAGGTTTAAGGGGAACAGTAGAGGAGGACAGGCTTAAAGTAGTGGATCAATTTAAGTATTTAGGAATATGGGTATCGCTGCCAATCACAGATTTACAGAAAAACTTAACCCCCATTTTAGATGCTCTCAAGGCGAAAATAGGAGCTTGGATTAAGTTGCACTTGTCTGAAGTGGGCCGGGTTAATTTAATTAAAATGATTATGATGCCCAAAATATTGTACATTCTGCATAATGCACCTGTCTGGATATTTCAGGGGAAATTTAGACAAATAAACGTCCTGTTCAGGGGACTGGTGTGGGGGAAGAAACACCCTCGTATTAGATTAGAAACCCTTCAACACCATAAGGATGATGGGGGTCTGGCCTTGCCTAATCCTGAAATATACTTCCTTTCCACCCAGTGCCAGCACTTGAGAGGGTGGTCGCTTGAAGCGACTTCTAGTGGGATGCAACACATTTTGGAAAAACTGACAAATCGGTGTTTGGAGGATGGCTCACTGGGGGTGCTTGGGAAACAACTCCCCACATTAGCTCTGATAAATAAACTCTGGAGAAGGGTTAAACAAATACTGGCCTGACCCAGTTCTCGCCAATGTGGGGTAATATTAATCTACCAGAATTCAGATGCATGGGAAGACTGGGCGAATGGCAAGATAGAGGGATCCATTTTGTTTTCCAGATTGTGGACCCACAGGGACTGAAATCTTTTTCTCAGCTACAATCGGAATTTGGGCTCAGAGATTCGGGTGGGTTCCATTATGCACGGATGAAGCACGCATTTATAGCTCAGTGTAAGAGTTGTATTCTTGAAATACAGGGGGATATTGTCTTGGAGTTTGTATGTGGGAAGGGGTCTACAAGTGGGGTTATATCCTCTTTGTATGGGGATCTGTTGCATGCTTTCCAATGGAAATTCCCAATTGGCGCCAGGGCCAAGTGGGAGGGTGATTTGGGCCCTTTGGAGGATGAGAGATGGGAATCCGCTTTGGGGTGGATCACAAAATTATCGCTGAGTAAGCCGTATAGACTGTCTCAGCTCTATATAATACACAGTGTGTACAAGTCCCCAGATGTACTGTTCAAGGCTGGTCTAAGAACAACGTCTAAATGTCCCCGATGCCGAAACGAAGGTGCAGGCATATTTCATATGATGTGGCCGTGCCTGAGGTTGTTTTCTTTCTGGATGGTGGTCTTGTGTCGGGTAGAGGGAGCGCACAGATGCGTGGTTCCAAAGGATCCAGTGGTATGTTTGTTGGGTGATATGGATGAGATTATAGTAGATAATACCTTGAAGACAGCAATACCCAGATTACCCTACATGGCTCGGAAAGTGATTGCGAGAAATTGGATACAAGAGGAGCCGCCCTCGAGAGGAGAATATCTTAAATATGTGAAAAATACCATTATGCTAGAAAAGGGGGTTTACAAAAAAAGAGGGAAATTGGCACTATATGAAAAGCTACGGTTGCCTTGGCTAGAGTTTGGTTAAGATCTCGGATATATGCTGGGGGGGCCTGGAGGTACCTTGAATATGTGAGATGCTACTTGTAATGTCACGAATAGTGGAAGGATTTTACTAACCTATATTTTTTCTCTACAGATGAAGAATATATGGACAATACAAGTGGTCTAATAGGGTTTTTTGGGGGGGTTGTTAGTACATAGGGGTGTTAAAATGATTACCTTTGGAAAATTTGTATTCTGATATGTTTTTTTCTGAATAAAAATCTACTTGAGAAAAAAAAATGATGAAAAAAATTATTAAAGTAATAAAATAATAAAAAATGAAGTAGTTGACAAAAAATAGCCTTTTTTAAATAATGGCACACATTGACAATGCAATGTTTAATAAAACAGGTAATTGACCTCCAAAAAGTTAAATAAATATAAAAAATAATAATTATAAAAGAAGTGTACAAGATGATATCAAACAGGTGTACAGAACAAAGTACAAAACGTTCTATACATAAAGTGACCTGAGTGAAAGATAAGGCAACTTGTGCTAGGAAAACAAAGAGGAATGTAATAAACAAAGTACCTGGATGCCAAATAGGAGACCGCGGTGTGCCAAAGGGAACGCGCCCCGACGCTCGTTTCAGAGTTAAATCTCCTTTGTCCCTGACAACTGCACACTACAGTCACCGCGGGCATTCCTCACATGCCCTACACTTCGGTGTCTTCACATTGTTCCTCCGGTGCCTCGCGCGCATTCCCCCATCAGGGAAAGCTGAACTCCGTGAACGGCAGCCTCGCAGTATCGCCGCCTCAGAGTGTGACCCGGCAACTGCACACTACAGCCACTGCAGGCATTCCTCACATGTTCTACACTTCGGTAAGTGTCACACTTAATCTGCCTGTTCATACCATTTTCTTTGAGGCCTATGTCTATTATAGGCAAGGTGTTTAATGCTATGTTTAGGGGGGAACTTGCACTCTAGCTCCATAGTTTGATTCCCTCTACTAGTTTCAGTGGAACAGTGTTTGTGTGACTATCACAGTCTGTTTGCATCTCATGCTACTCAGCAGGGTTTCTTAGCACTTTCAGTTATTGTACTGCCTTATCTACCACTGCTCATTGGCTGTTAGCATATACCCATAGGGGGTTTCCATCACCCTGCTTTCAGGCTAGCTTAGCTACTTTGGTACTTTGTGGTTTCCTTTAGCGCGGGTCATATCTGTGTACATTCTGCCTTTGCCCTTAGTTTGGGCCGACACCTACCCTCACTTGACCCAAGCAGGTGAGGACATAACCTCATTAACTGTTAAGTAAGCACTTGTGTGTTTGCTGATTGTTTTAAAGTTTGGAATGAAGTGGGACGTTATTGTGTCACGTTCACAGGTGGTGAGGCAAAGTATTCAGCTGAGATGAGAGGAGAGGGAGGGGGAGCTGGTGGATGCAGGGAAGAATTTAAAGTACTGAATAGCTGTTATGGGTTGTGAGAAAGGTATGATAAGAGGGATGATAAATCATTTTGTTTTGCTGCAGTGAGCAATTGCGCAGCATTTTTTCAATTTCTCTTACTGGATGGCAACCCTTTCTTTGGCAGCCTTACAACGGTACGATTTGTAGATGAGGGCCAGAGAGAACATGTGCTCCAGTAGATGGCAAGCACTGCATCAAGTGGCCTTTGCTCTTCTTCCTCCACCTTAACATCACACACAGCACAGTCCTCAGTGGTGTCATCATCCCAAATACTCTTTTTTTCCCCCACATCACAATTCTCCAAACACCCAACTGACTGTTGTGAATCACAGACTGCTAAGCTAAGTCTGCAGATCTCTTCACACATTGTATGCCTTGGGCATGGGAAGTGTACACTAAAGATTCACAGAGTCAAGAGGAGGAAATCATCTGCACTGATGGCTAAATTTTTTCTCACTTTGATCCACGGCCGGACGAAGTTTTGTCTGAGCATAAACTAAACCCTCATCAACAGACGTGAACCCCATTGGGTGAAGGTGATCCATTTGTGACAAGACTCAGATACTTGAGACGCCCGCGGACTGTATTCTGCTGTCAAGGCAGGAAGAGGTGGAGGGTGACTCTCAGGGCGAGGAGTGGGAGAGCAGAGAGGATGACGATCAGGTAGTAGATCACACTTGGTTTAAACCCACAGGCATGCAGCTGAGTAGCTCAGCAGAGGAGGAGGAGGAAGATGAGGAGGTTATGTAGACACCGAGTTATGCAACCAAGACAACCAATGCATCTTGAGCCCCAACTCTGGCACTGGACAGCAGCGTTCATGGTTCTGCAGTTGCCTATCTTGGGTCTTTTATTTAGACCAGCAAAAATCTAAAAAAATCACGTTAACGGTCAACGTTTTAAAAAAAAGACCTAGTAGAGTAAAAAAATATAATTTCAGTACTATATGCATGAACTGGCGCATGCTTGATCAACATGCGTTAATCTGGGAATGTCACTGTGCTAAAATGCAGACAAGTAGGCATCACCAACCGTCCACCCCACCAACCGCATCTTCTGATTCTTCCTCCTCCCTCACTGTGGCAAGTGTTGTCACACAGGTCTCCGGCCAAAGAACCTCCACTTGTTTACTCCCTACCGTTGGGGTGACTGAGAACCTGTCAGCTGATACGGAATTGGACATGCCTGCTGTTTTTGACTGATCTTACATACCAAGCACACCCCATCTTTCTCAATTCACTGTAACATCTCTACCTTTACCTTTCACAGTCCAGCAGCTTGTAGTGTTCACTCTACTCCACCCTGTATCAGCACAGCAGCAAACCCTCATTTGTGTCGTTGTGCTCACTTAAAAGATTCTTTCCTCCAAGACATGGCAAAGCTCACAGCTTCAACTTCACCATCTTCAATCTACTAATAATAATAACCTTTATTTATATATAGCAAACACATTCCACATTGTTTTATATGAACTGCTGACTTGTAAAGCTGTCAAAAGTTACAAAGTTTAAGATAATCAAACATGTAAAGCAAAAATAATGACGACTATGCTCTTCAGAGCTTACAATCTACAATGAGGTGCTTATTACAATGATGGTACAAACATCTTGAGGAAATGAGGAGTAGATAAAGGCTGCATGAGCCTTTTGGGTATGGTTGAATTTTATTGTGAGTTATGCTGAGAGAAGTAGAGAATAAACTACAGTATATATATAAAAAGGACTTTCATTAGAGAACGTGATAGGCCGCCTTAAACAGATGTGATTTTAGGGAGCACCTAAAAATGTCTAAGTTGTGGTTATACTCCTGATTTCATGGGGGACAAAGGGTAAGAGGTGAGTCATCTACGGAGGATATTGAACTGAGATAGACAAAGTCCAGATTAAGGGTATTACCATCTTTGTGTGTCTCAGAGTTTGAAAGTTGTGAGAGGCCACAAGAATTGGCTAGAGATAGAAGCTGGGATGCAGTTGGGGAAGTGGAGCTGTTGAAGTCTCCCAGGATAAGGTTTGTCAATTCTGAGGACATGAAGTGTGCAGCCTGCTACGTAGATTTGCTATGGAGACACCATCATACGTTAGAGATTTTGGTGATTTTATTAAGTGTTATGAATGGGTCACCGAAGAGAAAAAAAAAACAAAACAAGGTAAGCCACAGAAAACCAGAGAAGTTGGTAACTATGCAGATTGCAGATCCCTGATCTTACCACACAACTAGAAGTAGCCGTGGAGCGTGCCTACGATGTTCCTAGACGCCTCGTCATAGCCGGAGGAATACATAAGCCTAAAGCAAGAAAATGGAAAACTAACTGCCCCAGAGCAGACCCCAAAGGAATAGATAGCCCCCACACATGTATTGACGGTGAAGCAAGATGAAGGCACAAACACAGGCAGGAAAATAGGCTGAGCAAATGATGGGGCCCAAACTAACTAGACAAGAAAGGAAAGGCAAGTCACTGTCTGCAACCTGCAAAAAACCCTACAAAAATAATGTCCAACACTTCTGATAGCAAAATTAACCCTGAAGTCACTAGACTTCTCCCACTATATGTTAGGAATCTGGGTTCTATGCTGCCTATGCGGGAATCCAGATTCTCACATTTGTCTCCAGAGGCTAAGTCCTTCATTCCAACTTCTGAGCATGCCCTTGGGACGAGCTCCCATTGGAGTTCAGGAGTCAGGTGCTCAGGTCCTGCTCCTGATTCCACTGGCTTAGCTCAGGGCTCTGGAGATTTCTGGCAGGTCCCGTACGCTATAAAAAGTGTGCATGGCCGCTATGCCATGCGCTAGTATTTCATACTGCTGCTGTATGTATGGTGATGGATGCTTGGGCTGGTGACTGACTTATTAAGAAACCCCTTTCCTCTGATATTACTATTGTGTGAGTGATTGGACAGCCGCCAGCGCCAGCGCGCTCCAGCTATTCCTGTCTCAGCAGCTAGCGTCCTGCATCGCGCCAGCAATATTGCAGTGTCTCCTCTGAGGCTCCGTTCACACCGCGCTGCGTCTGCAGTTCCTCGAGCGTTCGCAGTTGCGACGTCTTGCACCTCTTTTCACGGTAGGTCTTGTCGGAGTAGTTCTGATATTTAAGGCTGCTCCTGTGACCCTTTAATACCGTGTCGCTGTTGTTCTGTGACTTAAACAGACACAGCGCTTTTGTGTGCTTTAAGGTTGCGGCTCTGTGTATTTAACAGAGCTTACTTCAGTGCACTCTGCGTGCAGTTAACCCCGTGCATATTAACGCCACAGTGCTCTGCCTCTCTAGCAGCGGTTATATCACCTGCCGCACGGTGGACCCCGAGTGGCGAAGGCACTTTAATTATTTATTTTTTTTAGTGCCTTCCGCCACTCCTAACACTATATCAGCACTCTGGAATATTCTGAGACAGAGCAAAAAGAGACCAAACTAGTAAGGGACAAAAAGCCAATTGGCAAAATACTGATAAATAAGAGTGGAAATTCAGCTCAGCCCCCAGCTGGGGTTGGCAGACCACACAAAAAACTGAATAGACCAACAAAATCAAGTGTGAACATTAGCAGAAAAACTTAGCTTTAGATGACTGGAACAGAGCTGAAAACCAAGAGCTGACAAGCCAGAAGGAATCACCAGCAACTGAATAGGGCGTCGGCTGTCTTAAATCCAATCTGAGAATCCCGAGATCCAATCATCATCCCAATCCTCAGGTGGCAGATTTCCACCGATCAAACCAGCCGCACCACCTCCCGACACCACCAGAGGGAGTTCAGAAGGGGAACTCGAGAATGAACTCACAACAGTACCCCCCCTGAGGAGAGGTCATCGAACCCTCATCCACGCCACCAGGCCGATCAGGATGGGCCCGGTGAAAAGCACGAACCAATCTATTGGCATGAATATCGGAAGCAGAGACCCAAGAATTATCCACCTGACCATAACCCTTCCATTTGATCAAATACTGGATTCTCCGTCTAACCAAACGAGAATCCAATATTTACCTCATATTCCACATTGCCTTCGACCAACACAGGGTCAGGAGGTGCCACCATAGGAACCACTGGCTCAACAAACCTCTTCAACAGAGATTTGTGAAATATGTTATGGATCTTGAACGTAACTGGAACAGCCAATCGAAACGAAACAGGATTAAGAATTTCCAAAATCTTATAAGGACCAATAAATCTTGGCTTAAATTTAAGAGATGCAACCTTCATAGGAATATTCTTAGATGACAACCAAACCATATCACCCACTTTAAACCGGGGACCAATGGTCCTATGCCGGTTGGAAAATCGCTGGGCCTTTTCCTGAGAGAGTGACAACTTATCCACCACTTGGTCCCATATCTGCTGCATTCTCTCAACCACAGTGTCCACACCTGGGCAGGACGAAGATTCCACTTGCCCTGAAGAGAATCGAGGATGAAACCCAAAATTACAGAAAAAGGGTGACATCAAAGTGGCAGAGCTAGCTCTATTGTTCAGTGCGAATTCGGCCAAGGGCAAAAATGAGACCCAATCATCCTGATCAGCAGATATAAAACATATCAAATAAGACTTCAAGGTCTGGTTTGCTCGCTCAGTCTGTCCATTGGTCTGGGGATGAAACGCGGAGGAGAAGGATAACTGAATTCCCAGATTGGAACAAAAGGCTTTCCAGAATCTGGAAACAAACTGGACTCCTCTGTCGGACACAATGTTCTCAGGAATCCCATGTAACCGAACCACCTGTTGTAAAAACAAGGGCACCAACTCAGCGGAAGATGGCAACTTTGGGAGTGGTACAAGATGGACCATCTTCGAAAATCTATCACAAATCACCCAGATAACAGTCATTCTCTGAGAGACTGTCATGGGAAGCCTAGGAAACTATAGGCTAAAACCCCGGGGCCCCTGCGGTGTCTCTCAGACTAGGGGAAACCCTGTATGTCCCTCAACCCAGGGTTTACACTGAACATGTGCCTGCCTGGGCCTCCACCCTGTCCTTGTCTCCTGTCCAGCCCTAAGCTGAACCCACCACCCTCCACCCAGTGAGGAGACCAAACACCAGACCCCACAAATAAGTATGGACAGGGATAAAGGAAACGCACCACATTGCGTACACACAGGAGAATACAATAATGTGCAAGGGCAACCAAAAAATACAACACAGGGAGGCAAAATGGCAACAACAGAATATACTACACCAGACACAGTATGCTCCTTAGACCACCACTCCAGACCGGTATCACTAGCACAAGGCAAGAGCTATAGTTGGCGACGCCCATAGTCACACAGGACAATTTAAAGACAGACAGGGAGCGTGGCTAAGCCCTCAGCCAGAATGACAGCCTGGTTAACCCAATCCAAGCCGGATCAGAAGACCAACCAGCGCCGCTGAGAACAAAGTGGTAGGATGGGGTATTACCGCTGTCTGCCGGACACCCTGGTGCGAACAGTGTCCGACAGGACAGTACCCCGCCTTCTATGAAGGACCCCAGGACCTCACAATGTCGAGGACCCGGCTTGTCCGTTTGTCCGGATGGCGGTGATGAAACACTGTATCCAGCCGGTCCGCATGTATGTCCAAAGCCGGCACCCAAGTCCTCTCCTCAGGACCATAGCCACATCAGTGGACCAGATACTGTAGAGTGCGATGCACTACCTGAGAGTCAACCACCTTGGACACCTCAAACTCCAACGTGCCATCCACCAAGACGGGAGGTGGTGGCACGGGAGAAACATCAACAGCACCCACGACCTTCTTAAGTAACGCCTTGTGAAACACATTATGTATCTTGTATACGGCAGGTAACTCCAAACGAAATGCCACAGGGTTGATAATTGCGGAGATCCTAAATGGACCAATGAACCTGGGACCCAACTTAAGCGATGGTATTTTGAGTTTGATGTTCCTTGTAGACAACCACACCCAATCACCCACACACCGGTCCGGACCTGGCACACGTCTACCGTCAGCCACACGTTTGTACCTAGAACCTACATTCAGCAAGCGCTGCTTTGCTCTCCTCCAAACGGATGACAATTGTGCTCCCAACTGGTCCTCCTCAGGGACGCCCGCAGAGCACCCTTGACGCAAGGTACAGAATTGGGGATGTTCACCATAAACACAAAAGAAGGGAGATTCCCCAGACGATTCCTGACAATGATTGTTTATCGCTAATTCAGCCAGAGGAAGAAACGCCGACCACTCTTCCTGATTGTCAGACACAAAACAGCGTAAGTATTGTTCCAGGTTTGGGTTCATACGCTCAGTCTGCCCATTCGACTGCGGATGGAAAGCCAATGAATGAGACAATTAAATCCCTAGGCGTGTACAAAAAGCTCTCCAAAATTTTGCCACAAATTGTGTACCTCTATCAGATACAATGTCAGACGGGACACCATGAAGTCTGACCACCTCGCGAATAAATACCTGAGCAAGGGTCTTCGCATTGGGCAAAGATGGCAAAACAAAGAAATGCGACATTTTAGAGAACCGATCAACTATTACCAGAATGACCGTGTTCCCAGCCGAGGAGGGCAAATCCGTAATGAAATCCATGGAAATCTCAGTCCATGGCTTACTGGGCACACAGAGAGGATGCAACGTGCCAGCAGGACGGGAGCGTGGTGTCTTGGCCCGTGCGCACGTGGTACAGGCTGACACATATGAGGCCACGTCCTGCCGGATTTTGGGCCAACAAAAACGACGTGATACAAGTTCCAGAGTGCCCTTAACCCCTGGGTGGCCCGCCAGGACAGTATCGTGATGTTCCCCTAACACCTTTAAGTGTAGGTGTAGTGGCACAAACGGTTTATTAGGAGGCAGATCCGGCGGTACCTCCTCCTGAGCCTCAGCAATCTCTGCCTCAACTTCTGTCGTGAGAGCCGAGACCACAACTCCCTTTTGGAGGATAGGCACCGGATCCTCACGTGGCTCTCCACCCGGAAAACATCTCGACAAGGCGTCCGCCTTAGTATTCTTAGAACCTGGTCGGTATGTCACAAAAAAATTGAACCGGGTGAAGAATAACACCCAGCGAGCCTGTCTGGGGGACAGGCATTTAGCAGACTCTAAATAAAGCAGATTTTTATGGTCTGTTATAACAGTAATCTGATGGAAAGCCCCCTCCAAGAAGTGTCGCCATTCCTCAAATGCCAACTTGATGGCCAACAATTCCCTGTTACCAATATTGTAATTACGCTCGGCAGGCGACAGCTTCTTGGAGAAGTAGGCACACGGATGCAATTTGCCCAAGAATGGACCCTGAGACAGTACCGCCCCCACTCCAAACTCAGATGCATCCACCTCCACGGTAAATGGTAGGGAGACATCAGGCTGAACCAGGATGGGAGCTGAAGCAAAAGTGTTTTTGAGGAATTCAAACGAGCACACAGCAACCTCAGACCAGACAGAAAAATTGGTACCTTTTTTAGTCATGTCGGTGAGCGGTTTAGCAATCATAGAAAAATTCTTAATAAATTTCCTATAATAGTTGAAAAAGCCCAGGAATCGCTGAAGCGCCTTGAGATTATCAGGCCGATCCCACTGCAGCACCGCTTGCACCTTAGCGGTGTCCATTTTAAACCCTGAGGCGGAAATTACATAACCCAAAAAAGGTAATTCTTGGACGACAAATACACATTTCTCAAGCTTGGCATAGAGCTTGTTCTCCCTGAGCAACTGCAATACCTGCCTAACATGCTCTATGTGTGCATCACGGTCGCGTGAGTAAATAAGAATGTCTTCACGGTATATAATAACAAATTTCCCCAAGAGATGAGAAAAGACATCATTTATGAAATGTTGAAATACTGCTGGCGCGCTTGTCAGCCCAAATGGCATCACCAAATTCTCAAAATGACCCTCAGGGGTATTAAATGCCGTCTTCCATTCATCCCCTTAACGGACTTTTATGAGATTGTATGCCCCCCTGAGGTCAAGCTTGGAAAACCATTTGGCACCAGACACCTGGTTGAACAAATCGGGTATCAGTGGCATCGGGTATGGGTCACGAACCGTAATCTGGTTGAGTTCCCTGAAATCCAGACACGGGCGTAATCTGCCATCTTTCTTCTTGACAAATGGAGATGATGAAGGCCTGATGTGCCCTTTGCTTAGACTTTCTGCAATGTATTCTTTGAGAGCTTGCCTCTCAGGACCTGAGATATTTAATATCCTGGCTTTCGGTAACTTGGCCCCTGGTTTTAACCTAATAGCACAGTCATAGGGTCGGTGCGGTGGCAGCTCTGAACAACCTCTTTCAGAAAATACATCAGCAAAGTCCAGCAGTGACTCCGGGATGCTGGGAGTCACAGCGGAGATACACGTGGCCAGACAACTCTCCTGGCAAAATCTGCTCCACTGGATTATGTCCTGGGTTTTCCAATCAATCACCGGATTGTGCATAGACAACCATGGAAACCCCAGAACTACCCGAGCAGGTAAATTACTGAGCACCCTACATGTTACCTGCTCAGAGTGTAGGACCCCAATGTGGAGTTTTACATCAGCCACAAACTCTTTAATCTCCCCTTGTGAGAGAGGGGAGGCATTGATGGTAACCACCCGGATAGGATTAGGCAGCTTTTCCACCTTAAATCCCTCTGTACACGCAAAATTTTCATCAATGAGATTAGCGGCTGAACCACTATCTACAAATACAGTAATCGACAGCTCTTGGCCCCCGATTACTACCTTGGCAGGGAGCATACACTGTGAGACCACCATGGAGGATATGCAAAGGCTCAGACTAGACTCCTCCAAACCCTCTGAGCCTAGCAGTTTTCCGCCGGCGCGTCTTTCTTAGGTACCAGGGGGCAAGCATTAATAAAATGTCCTTTTTTGCCACAAAAAAACAGACCCCTTGCTTTCTGGGCAAGGGACATTTATGCTTGTTATTATGTGTATGTGATATACCAGTGATCTGCATAGGTTCCATGGATTCACCCGAGGCAACCTCACCAGAAACTGCCCCCCCCCCACACAGGCAATGTCTCCTGCGACCTCTGACGAAAGCGGCGATCAATGTGTACTACAAGCACCATAGCAGCCTCCAGAGAGGCGGGAGTCTCATACATTAGCAGAGCTTGTTTAACCCTTCCAGAAACCCCATGCAAAAATTGACTCCTTAGTGCAGGGTCATTCCATTGAGTGTCCACAGCCCAGCGACGAAATTCCGTACAATAATCCTCCGCCAGTCGCTCACCCAGGAGTAGAGAGCGTATTTTAGACTCTGCTAATGCCAGTCTGTCAGGATCGTCATAGATTAAACCAAGAGCAAGAAAAAAAAAAGTCTACGGACTCAAATGCAGGTGAATCAGAAGGTAGTGAAAAGGCCCATACTTGTGGATCACCACTCAGCACGGAAATTACCAAGCCCACACGCTGAGCCTCATTTCCTGAGGAGAGTGGACGCATACGAAAATACAATTTGCAGGATTCACAAAATACAGCGAACTTACAGCGATCACCAGAAAATCGTTCAGGGAGAGGTAACTTGGGTTAAGCTGCCCTGACTGCTGCCTCAGTTTGCACAGCAGGAACTGACCGGCCTTGCTGCTGGACCGCCCCCCTCAGTTCAGTGACCTGTATGGACAGAGCCTCCAGCTGCTTGGTTATGGAGACTATACCGAAACAGCAATCGAGAAATAACATAAAACATAACTTTTAATAATAAATGTAAAAGCTACCAAAGATAGTAGTGCAAGTAAATCACTAAATCAAAAACCACAAAAAATAAAGGAGGTAACTGTATAAGTCTCTATGACAGATTACTACCAATATATACATGTGGCTATTCCAAGTCCAAAATTTTTGAGAGATTGGACCAGAAAAATACTTGGACTAAACCAGTGCAAAAAAGGCCAAGTAAAAAATGAACAGTTTCCTTATCAGAGGAACTAAAGAGGCCTCTACCCTGTGAAGGTTATCAAGGAATATGCCTATTCATGTATATAATAAGGACATAACAATAAACCCATCAACAAAGAAATGTGAAAAGGAAAGATCTCACCACATGAAGATGGAGGATGTCCAGGATCAGATGTCCCATCAGAGTCATATCAGGTCAGGAAAAATGCACAGGGATTTTGTAGGGCTATGGTTTATAGGGATTAGATGTGGACTGCCCTTGTTAGGGCGGGAGTCATGGGTGTCAGTTATAGTTCAAACAGGGCTTGTATAGGGTGAACTCCCCCTTTTTTCCTGACCTGATATGACTCTGATGGGACATCTGATCCTGGACATCCTCCATCTTCATGTGGTGAGATCTTTCCTTTTCACATTTCTTTGTTGATGGGTTTATTGTTATGTCCTTATTATATACATGAATAGGCATATTCCTTGATAACCTTCACAGGGTAGAGGCCTCTTTAGTTCCTCTGATAAGGAAACTGTTCATTTTTTACTTGCCCTTTTTTGCACTGGTTTAGTCCAAGTATTTTTCTGGTCCAATCTCTCAAAAATTTTGGACTTGGAATAGCCACATGTATATATTGGTAGTAATCTGTCATAGAGACTTATACAGTTACCTCCTTTATTTTTTGTGGTTTTTGATTTAGTGATTTACTTGCACTACTATCTTTGGTAGCTTTTACATTTATTATTAAAAGTTATGTTTTATGTTATTTCTCGATTGCTGTTTCGGTACTTTGTATCGTGAGAATTTGTGGGTATTTAACCCACTTTTTTGCTGTTTATGTTATGGAGACTATAGGATCCATGGTAAATAAAATTTGGGCCGACTATAATGTCATGGGAAGCCTAGGAAACTATAGGCTAAAACCCCGAGGCCCCTGCGGTGTCCCTCAGACTAGGGGAAACCCTGTCTGTCCCTCAACCCAGGGTTTACACTGAAGGTGTGCCTGCCTGGGCCTCCACCCTGTCCTTGTCTCCTGTCCAGCCCTAAGCTGAACCCACCACCCTCCACCCAGTGAGGAGACCAAACACCAGACCCCACAAATAAGTATGGACAGGGATAAAGGAAACGCACCACATTGCGTACACACAGGAGAATACAATAATGTGCAAGGGCAACCAAAAAATACAACACAGGGAGGCAAAATGGCAACAACGGAATATACTACACCAGACACAGTATGCTCCTTAGACCACCACTCCAGACCGGTATCACTAGCACAAGGCAAGAGCTATTGTCGGCAATGCCCATAGTCACGTAGGACAATTTAAAGACAGAGGGCGTGGCTAAGCCCTCAGCCAGAATGACAACCTGGTTAACCCAATCCAAGCCGGATCAGAAGACCAGCGAGCGCCGCTGAGAACAAAGTGGTAGGATGGGGTATTACCGCTGTCTGCCGGACACCCTGGTGCGAACAGTGTCCGACATGACAGAGACAGGAAGATCAGAAATAAAATCCATTGAGATATGGGTCCATGGCCTCTTGGGCACTGGCAAGGGCATCAGCAACCCACTAGAACGAGAACAGGGTTTAGACCGAGAACAAGTCCCACAGGACTGTACAGAATTCCTGACGTCACGAGATAAGGCAGGCGACCAAAAGGACCGACTCACCAAATCTCTGGTACCAAAAATACCTGGATGACCAGCCAATGAGGAGCAATGAATTTCAGACATCACTCTCTTTCTCCACTGTTCAGAAACATACAATTTTCCCATAGGGCAACACTCAGCTTTATCCTCCTGAAATTCCTCCAAGGCGCGTCTCAAATCAGGCGAAATGGCAGAAAGAACTAGCCCCTCACCTAGGATAGAAGTAGGCTCAGTCACACAAAGAGAATCGGCAAAGAAACTCCTAGAAAGGGCGTCTGCCTTAATATTCTTAGTGACCGGAAGAAAAGAGACCACAAAATTAAAACGCATGAAAAACAAGGCCCATCTTGCCAAATTCTTGTGATCGGTGAGGACCACAACTTGATGTCTAGCTCCCTCCAACCAATGTCTCCACTCCTCAAATGCCCACTTCATGGCCAATAATTCCTGATTCCCCACGTCATAGTTGCGTTCAGATGGGGAGAACTTTCGGGAAAAGAAGGCACAGGGATTCATCTTAGAAGTCACAGGGTCTTTTTGGGACAAAACAGCTCCTGCACCAATCTCAGAAGCATCTACCTCCACCTGAAATGGAAGTGAGACATCAGGTTACCGTAAAACTGGAGCTGAAGTAAATCTCTGCTTAAGCTACTGAAATGCTGAGATAGCCTCAGGAGACCAGTTCAGCACATCAGCGCCCTTCTTGGTCAGATCAGTCAGTGGTTTGACAATACCAGAAAAATTACCTATAAATTTACGATAGAAATTAGCAAAACCCAAAAACTTCTGGAGGGCCTTCAAAGAAGTAGGCTGAACCCAATCATAAATGGCCTGTACCTTAGCCGGGTCCATTTCAATAGTCGATGGAGATAAGATAAATCCCAAAAATGAAATCCTCTGTACACCAAAGAGGCATTTCGATCCCTTAACAAACAGGGAATTCTCCCTCAAAATCCAGAACACAGTCCGGACGTGTTCCACATGAGAATCCCAATCACTAGAAAAGATCAAAATATCATCCAGATAGATGATCAAAAACTTATCCACAAAGTCACGGAAAATATCGTTCATAAAGGACTGGAAGACAGAAGGGGCATTAGTGAGCCTAAAAGGCATCACCAGGTACTCAAAATGTCCCTCCGGAGTATTAAACGCCGTCTTCCATTCATCCCCATGCTTGATGCGACTAAGATTATACACCCCCCTGAGGTCAAGCTTAGTAAACCAGCAGGCACTCTTAACTCTGGAGAATAAATCAGACATCAGAGGTAACGGGTACTGATAGTTAACCGTCATCTTGTTAAGGGAACGATAATCAATACACGGTCTTAATGAACCATCTTTCTTGGCCACAAAAAATAACCCAGCACCTAAAGGTGACGAGGATGGTCTAATATGACCCTTCTCCAATGACTCCTTAATATAGGATCGCATAGCATCATGTTCGGGGACTGATAAGTTGAAAAGCCGACCCTTGGGAAATTTACACCCAGGCATCAACTCAATTGCACAGTCATAACTCCTATGAGGAGGAAAAGACGCAGACTTGCTCTCACTAAATACACAGAAAAATCGGCTAGATAATCAGGAATATCATGAGACTGAGGAGAGGTGGAGAAAACAGGAGCGTCCCTAAGAACACACTGACAACCCCAACTCACCACAGACCCAGATTTCCAATCCAAAACTGGATTATGAGTTTGCTACCAAGGAAAACCCAGAACAATAGTATCATGCAAATTATGCAGCACCAGAAATTTACAATTTTCTTGGTGGTCTGGGGCAACCAGCATCGTCACCTGGGTCCAAAACTGAGGTTTATTCTCCGCCAAAGGAGTAGCATCAATACTCCTCAAAGGAATAGGCGTCCGCAGAAGCATCATGGAAAAACCACAACGTTTAGCAAAGTACAAATCCATCAGATTCAAGGCTGCTCCTGAATCCACAAAAGCCTTCGTGGAAAATGTGGATAAGGAGCAGATCAGAGTAATTGCCAAAAGAAACTTAGGTTGTATACTGCCCACAGCAAATGTGTGTGCAAAACGTTTCTCTCGCTTTGGACAGACAGAAATAGTATGAGAGACGTCTCCACAGAAAAAACACAGCATATTACACCTTCTAAACTCCTGATGTTGCGCCCTAGACAAAACTCTATCACATTGCATAGGTTCAGACATTTGTCCAAAAGGTGGCAGCGCCTCCCGTGTAGTTTTGCGTTCACGTAAACGCCGATCAATTTGAATGGCTAATGACATAGAATCGTCAAGACCATAGTATCTTTTACGGTTTCTGACAAACCCTTCCGAAAGAGAGCTGCCAAGGCACTATCATTCCATGTAGTAAGGACCGCCCACTTTCGGAATTTTTGACTGTATAACTCTGCAAAATCCTGAACCTGGTTCAATGCCAATAGGGTTTTCTCAGCTTGATCAATAGCATTAGGTTCATCATACAACAACCCCAAGGCTTGAAAAAATGCATCCACATTAGTCAGAATAGGATCTTCAGGTGTCAAAGAAAACGCCCAATCCTGGGGATCGCCGCACAGCAAAGAGATGACAATTTTAACCTGCTGCGCAGAGCTCCCCGATGAATTAGGCTTCAAGGCAAGAAATAATTTACAATTATTCTTAACCCCTTCCTGACATGAGACGTACTATCCCGTCCACGGTACCCGGGCCCGTATGACCGGGGACGGGATAGTACGTCTACCGCGATCAGCGGCGCCCACGTGGTGAGCGCCGCTGATCGCGGCCGGGTGTCAGCTGATTATCACAGCTGACACCCGGCACAATGTGTCAGGGGCGGTCACGGACCGCCCCCGACACATTAACCCCTTGCACACCGCGATCAAACGCGATCGCGGTGTACCGGGAGTTAAAGGGAAGCATCGGCAGGGAGGGGGCTCCCTCCGTGCTTCCCTGAGCCCCCCACGGCAGCGCAATGTGCAGCGCTGCTGCGGGGGACTCCTATCCTTCAGGCCCCCGAATCCAAGATGGCGACGGGGGCCTTCGGGGGCCTGGGGAAGCTGGCTTCCTCAGTGCCTGCAAAGCGCAGGCATGAGGAAGCCTTGTGCACTGCCTGTGACAGATTGCTGATCTGTCACAGTGATCTGTGATGTGACAGATCAGCGATCTGTCACAGGACAGTGATGTCCCACCTGGGACTATGTAATAAAGTAAAAAAAAATTTAAAAAAAAGTGTAAAAATAAATTTAAAAAAATCGCCAAATAAATTAGTAAAAAAAAAAAAAAAAATATTCCCCAATAAATTCATTTTTTTAAAATAATAAAAAAAAAAAACAATAAATGTACACATATTAGGTATCGCCGCGTCCGTAACGACCTGCCCTATAAAACTGTCCCATTAGTTAACCCCTTTAGCGAACCCCTTAAAAAATAAAAATAAAAAACGAAGCAAAAAATAATGATTTATTATCATACCGCCAAACAAAAAGTGCAATAACGCGAGATCAAAAAGACGCATATAAATATCCATGGTACCGCTGAAAACGTCATCTTGTCCCGCAAAAAACAAGCCGCCACACAGCATCATCAGCAAAAAAATAAAAAAGTTATAACTCGCAGAATAAAGCGATGCAAAAATAATTATTTTTTATATAAAATAGTTTTCATTGCATAAAACCGACAAAAACATAAAAAAACGACCTAAATGAGGTATCGCTGTAACCGTACTGACCCGTAGAATAAAAGCGCTTTATCAATTTTACCGCACGCGGAACGGTGTAAACGCACCCCCCCCAAAAGAAATTCATGAAACGCTGGTTTTTGTTCATTCTGCGTCCCAAAAATCGGAATAAAAAGCGATCAAAAAATTTCACGTGCCCGAAAATGGTACCAATAAAAACGTCAACTCGTCCCGCAAAAAATAAGACCTCACATGACTCGGTGGGTCAAAATACGGAAAAATTATAGCTCTCAATATGTGGTGATGCAAAAACTATTTTTACAATAAAAAGCGTCTTTTAGCGTGCGACAGCCGCCAAACATAAAAACCGCCATAAATAGTAAATCAAACCCCCCGTTATCACCCCTTTAGTTAGGGAAAAATAATAAAATAAAAAAAATGTATTTATTTCCATTTTTCCATTAGGGTTAGGGCTAGGGTTAGGGCTAGGGGTGTGTTGGGGTAGGGTTAGGGCTAGGGTTAGGGCTAGGGTTAGGGTTAGGGCTAGGGTTAGGGCTAGGGTTAGGGCTAGGGTTAGGGTTAGGGCTAGGGTTAGGGCTAGGGTTAGGGGCGTGTTGGGGTTCGGGTTGGAGTTAGAATTGGGGGTTTCCACTGTTTGGGCACATCAGGGGCTCTCCAAATGCAACATGGCGTCTGATCTCAATTCCAGCCAATTCTGAGTTGAAAAAGTCAAATGGTGCTCCTTCCCTTCCAAGCTCTGCTATGCGCCCAAACAGTGTTTTACCCCCTCATGTAGGGTATCAGCCTACTCAGGACAAATTGCAAAACAATTTTTGGGGTCCAATTTCTCCTGTTACCCTTAGGAAAATAAAAAATTGGGGGCAAAAATATCATTTTTGTGGAAAAAAAATGATTTTTTTATTTTCACGTCCGAGTGTTATAAACTTCTGTGAAGCACTTGGGGGTTCAAAGTGCTCACCACACATCTAGATAAGTTCCGTGGGGGGTCTAGTGTCCAAAATGGGGTCACTTGTGGGGAGTTTCAATAGTTTAGGTACATCAGGGGCTCTCCAAACGCACATGACACCCGCAGACCATTCCATCAAAGTCTGCGTTCCAAAACGTCACTGCTTCCCTTCCGAGCCCCGACGTGTGTCCATACAGTAGTTTTCTCCCACATATGGGGTGTCAGCGTACTCAGGACAAATTGGACAACAACTTTTGGGGTCCAATTTCTCCTGGTACCCTTGGGAAAATAAAAAAAATGGTGACTAAAAGATCATGTTTGTGGAAAAAATACGAATTTTTTATTTTCACGCCCGGGCGTTGTAAACTTCTGTGAAGCACTGGGGGGGTCAAAGTGCTCACCACACATCTAGATAAGTTCCTTGGGGGGTCTAGTTTACAAAATGGTGTCATTTGTGGGGGGTTTCCACTGTTTAGGTACATTAGGGGCTCTCCAAAGGCAACATGACACCCGCAGACCATTCCATCAAAGTCTGCATTCCAAAACGTCACTACTTCCCTTCCGAGCCCTGACGTGTGCCCATACAGTAGTTTTCTCCCACATATGGGGTAGCAGCGTACTCAGGACAAATTGGAAAACAACTTTTGGGGTCCAATTTCTCCTGGTACCCTTGGGAAAATAAAAAAAATGGTGACTAAAAGATCATGTTTGTGGAAAAAATACGAATTTTTTATTTTCACGCCCGGGCGTTGTAAACTTCTGTGAAGCACTGGGGGGGTCAAAGTGCTCACCACACATCTAGATAAGTTCCTTGGGGGGTCTAGTTTACAAAATGGTGTCATTTGTGGGGGGTTTCCACTGTTTAGGTACATTAGGGGCTCTCCAAAGGCAACATGACACCCGCAGACCATTCCATCAAAGTCTGCATTCCAAAACGTCACTACTTCCCTTCCGAGCCCTGACGTGTGCCCATACAGTAGTTTTCTCCCACATATGGGGTAGCAGCGTACTCAGGACAAATTGGAAAACAACTTTTGGGGTCCAATTTCTCCTGGTACCCTTGGGAAAATAAAAAAATGGTGACTAAAAGATCATGTTTGTGGAAAAAATACGAATTTTTTATTTTCACGCCCGGGCGTTGTAAACTTCTGTGAAGCACTGGGGGGGTCAAAGTGCTCACCACACATCTAGATAAGTTCCTTGGGGGGTCTAGTTTACAAAATGGTGTCATTTGTGGGGGGTTTCCACTGTTTAGGTACATTAGGGGCTCTCCAAAGGCAATGTCACACCCGCAGACCATTCCATCAAAGTCTGCATTCCAAAACGTCACTACTTCCCTTCCGAGCCCCGACGTGTGCCCATACAGTAGTTTTCTCCCACATATGGGGTATCAGCATACTCAGGACAAATTGGACAACAACTTTTGGGGTCCAATTTCTCCTGGTACCCTTGGGAAAATAAAAAAATGGTGACTAAAAGATCATGTTTGTGGAAAAAATACGAATTTTTTATTTTCACGCCCGGGCGTTGTAAACTTCTGTGAAGCACTGGGGGGGTCAAAGTGCTCACCACACATCTAGATAAGTTCCTTAGGGGGTCTAGTTTCCAAAATGGTGTCATTTGTGGGGGGTTCCACTGTTTTGGTACATCAGGAGTTTTCCAAACGCGACATGGTGTCCGATCTCAATTCCAGCCAAAAACGTCAAATGGCGCTGCTTCCCTTCCGAGCTCTGCCATGCCCCCAAATAGTGGTTTACCCCCACATGTGGGGTATCAGCGTACTCAGGACAAATTGCACAATAACTTTTAGGGTCCTGTTACCCTTGGAAAAATAAGAATTGAGGGTGAAAAGATCATTTTTGTTTAAAAAATATGATTTTTTAATTGTATGGCTTTATGTTATAAACTTCTGTGAAGCCCATGGGGGTTCAAAGTTCTCACCACACATCTAGATAAGTTCCTTAGGGGGTCTAGTTTCCAAAATGGTGTCATTTGTGGGGGGTTTCCACTGTTTTGGTACATCAGGGGTTTTCCAAACGCGACATGGTGTCCGATCTCAATTCCAGCCAAAAACGTCAAATGGCGCTGCTTCCCTTCCGAGCTCTGCCATGCGCCCAAATAGTGGTTTACCCCCACATGTGGGGTATCAGCGTACTCGGGACAAATTGCACAATAACTTTTAGGGTCCTGTTACCCTTGGGAAAATAAAAATTGGGGTGAAAAGATCATTTTTGTGGAAAAAATATGATTTTTTAATTGTACCGCTGTACGTTATAAACTTCTGTAAAGCCCTTGTGGGTTTAAAGTTCTCACCACATATCTAGATAAGTTCCTTGGGGGGTCTAGTTTCCAAAATGGGGTCACTTGTAGGGGGTTTCCACTGTTTAGGTACATCAGGGACTCTCCAAACGTGACATGGCGTCCAATCTGAATTCCAGCCAATTTTGCATTGAAAAAGTCAAACGGCGCTCCTTCCATTCTGAGCTCTGCCATGCGCCGAAACAGTCGTTCCCCCCCACATATCAGGTATCTGCGTACTCAGGACAAATTGCACAATAACTTTTGCAGTTCAATTTCTCCTGTTACCCTTGGTAAAATAAAAAAAATTGAACCTGAAGTATTTTTTTTATGAAAAAAAGTTAGATGTTCATTTTTTTTTAAATATTCAAAAAAATTCCTGTGACGCACCTAAAGGGTTAATAAACTTCTTGAATGTGGTTTTGAGCACCTTAAGGGGTGCAGTTTTTAGAATGGTGTCACTTTTGTGTATTTTCTATCATATAGACCCCTCAAAGTGGCTTCAAATGTGATGTGGTCCTAAAAATAAAATGGTGTTGTAAAAATGAGAAATCGCTGGTCAACTTTTAACCCTTATAACTTCCTAACAAAAAAAAATTTTGGTTCCAAAATTGTGCTGATGTAAAGTAAACATGTGGGAAATGTTAGTTATCAAGTTTTTTGTGTGCCTTATCTCTGTGATTTAAGGGCATAAAAATTCAAAGTTGGAAAATTGCGAAATTTTCAAAATTTTCGCCAAATTTCCGTTTTTCTCACAAATAAACGCAAGTTATTTGAATGAAATTTTACCACTAACATGAAGTACAATATGTCACGAGAAAACAATGTCAGAATCACCGGGATCCATGGAAGCGTTCGAGAGTTATGACCTCATAAAGGTACAGTGGTCAGAATTGTAAAAATTGGCCCGGTCATGAACGTGCAAACCACCCTTGGGGGTGAAGGGGTTAAAATTCAAAAATTTAGACCCATCCCCAAAAAACACATCAGGAGTAGGGATCTTTGGTTTAGCAGCATGTGAATGAGCGAGATAGGCGGAAATTCCCCACACTTCAGCAGTGAGCTGCTCCACATGATCAGACAATTGCTTAATCTCCATTAAGAAAAAAAAAAATCCTCATACGGCCCCAAAGAAAAAGAGGAAAAAATATACATAAAAAAAAAATTCTGACACTTTTTTTTTTTTTTTTTTTTACAATTCTTTCCTGCTTTTGAGTACCCTAGAATCTGCGGTATGGCTGGTGATTCTGTTATGAATGGGTCACCGAGGAGAAAAACAAAACAAAACAAGCTAAGCCACAGAAAACCAGAGAAGTTGGTAACTATGCAGATCCCTGATCTTACCACACAACTAGCAGTAGCCGTGGAGCGTGCCTACGATGTTTCTAGATGCCTCGTCACGGCCGGAGGACTACATAAGCCTAAAGCAAGAAAAGGGAAAACTAACTGCACCAGAGCAGACCCCAAAGGAATATATAGCTCCCACACATGTATTGACGGTGAAACAAGATGAAGGCACAAACACAGGCAGGAAAATAGGCTGAGCAAATGATGGGGCCAAAACTAACTAGACAAGAAAGGAAAGGCAAGTCACTTTCTGCAACCTGCAAAAAACCCTACAAAAATAATGACCAACTCTTCTGATAGCAAAATTAACCCTGAAGTCACTAGACTTCTCCCACTATATCAGCACTCTGGAATATTCTGAGACAGAGCAAAAATAGACCGAACTAGTAAGGGACAAAAAGCCAATTGGCAAAATACTGATAAATAAGAGTGGAAATTCAGCTCAGCCCCCAGCCGGGGCTGTCAGACCACACAAAAAACTGAATAGACCAACAAAATCAAGTGTAAACATTAGCAGAAAAACTTAGCTTTAGATGACTGGAACAGAGCTGAAAACCAAGAGCTGAAAAGCCAGAAGGAATCACCAGCAACTGAATAGGGCGTCGGCTGTCTTAAATCCAATCTGAGAATCCCGAGATCCAATCATCATCCCCATCCTCAGGTGGCAGATCTCCACCGATCAAACCAGCCGCACCACCTCCCGACACCACCAGAGGGAGTTCAGAAGGGGAACCCGAGAATGAACTCACAACAATTAAGTCTTTGTAGGGTATACAGCTGGAGGAGTTCACTTTTTAGTTTCCTTTGATGTAACATCATTATATACCTCAATTGAACATTCCAGGGGACTACAAGCGGTCGGTGTGACGCTGTCCAGCTCCGACATGGCACCAGACTGTGCACGGTTCACCCTGACGCTGTTGAAATTCATCCTGAGGATGATTTTTACCTGCAGCATCATGGGACAGCCATGGGGTCCAATGTGGCCCCTACATATGCTAACATGTACATGGCTGTCCTAGAGGGTGAACATGTCTACAGGTTTGCTCATTGGAGCCATGTTAGGGGCTGGCGGCATTACATTGACAACATTTTTCTTTTATGGGATGGTAGCAGGGAAGAGCTGGATGCTTTCCATCAATTTCTGAATGGAATTTTTCCTGAACTTTGGTTTACCATGGATTGCTCACAGGAGAGGATGCAATTTCTGGATATGTCTGTATATAAGAAAGATGGGATCCTGCATACGGACCTTTTTGTTAAGAGCACAGACAGGAACAATCTATTGCACTTCTCCAGTGAGCATCCTAGAAAAATGGTGGAGTCCTTACCCTGGAGTCAGCTGTTGAGGGTAAGAAGGGTGGTCTCATGTGAGACCCAGGTAGACAAACGTTTAGATGAGATGTGAAAAAATTTTTTGGCTAGAGGTTACCCAAGAGCTGATTTGGTGGAGTTTAAGAGGAGGGCATTGGAAAAATGTAGGGATGATCTTTTGGTACCTAAAACACCAGTTGTGTCTAGCAAAAGGATATCGTTTGTTAAATCCTTCAACAGCATGAGCAGTAGGGTCTCTGGGATTATCAGGAGACACTGGTCATTGCTGGGGAAGGGTCATGTAAACATTGAAGAGTTTAAATTGCCACCACTTTTCTCCTATAGAAGAAATAGAAATTTGAAGGATGAATTGGTTTCCTCTGATATTGGCAGCTCTAAAAAAAGTATACAGACAACATTCAGCCGTCCGAGTCTTGGTAACTTTCCCTGTCTTGGTCGTGCTTGCTGCAACAACATGCTAAAAGGTGGGCATTTTTTTTTCACCCTCATGCGGGTAGGAGGTATGATATCTCGAAATGATATACATGTGCTAGCAGTTATGTGGTATATATCCTGAGCTGTCCATGTGGTCTCTTCTATGTGGGAGAGACCACAATGGAAGTGAAGGCAAGAATTAGCAAGCATAAAAGCACAATCAGGACAGGGTTAGTGGACCTTCCGGTACCAAAACGTTTCAAGGAGCTGGGACACTCTGTAAACCGATTACGGTTCAGAGTCATTGATAACGTGCCGGTTCTAAGATGGGGAGGTGACAGAGTTGCTTTCTTGAGGAAAAAAGAACTGAAATGGATTTTCGAGTTGGATACCTTGAGGCCTAGGGGTATGAATGTTGATTATAATCAGGGTTGCCTATTTTAAGGGATTTGTGGGTTGAAGGCATAGGGATTGTTCTCATTGTGCGTTTCTCTCGGTATACTGTTTTTAACCTTTTTTTGTGTTTTTTGTGTTTTTTATAGCTCCCCTTTAATTGTCTATTGAAATATGGACTAATATATATGGTGGGCATATAAGCATTAATATGTGTATTTATATTTATTATATGTACTGCGCTGTATGGATGTATGCACCTTGGAGTATCCAATCTGTGCATTGGTTGATATTGTATATAATCTGGGTTAATGGTTAACTTTATAGGATTACCCAGGGTGCAATATTCCCTAAAGATGTTTTTGTGATCTATATTGCCTATTATCCACCTATTATACTGTACCATAGATGATCCTGATTGCCTGCTAATATATTGGTGTATTCCCCTTTGATTTTCTTGAACTGTGGATGTTTTTTTCTATGTGTATAATTCTTGTCATTTATGAGGTGTTCGTTACTGTGTGTCGGCGCCTTTTGTACAGCCGCATTGAGCTGTTTGTCTCTCATTAGAATATGCACCACCCACTGTATGACAGCTGTGCTTGGACTAATGATCTTAAAGGGAATCTGTCACCCTTTTTTTGGACTATCAGCTGTCGGCATTGACATCAAGGGCTTATCTATAGCATTCTATAATGCTGTAGATAAGCCCCTGATGTAACCTCAACGATAAGAAAAACACGTAAGATTATACTCACCGGAGGGGGCGGTCTGGTCTGATGGGTGTTGCGGTCTTGTCCGGCGCATCCCATCTTCATACGATGCCGTCCTCTTCTTCCCTTCCTGTAGTGGCTCCGGCGCAGGCGCACTGCTCTGCCTTGTTGAAGGCAGAGCAGAATACTGCAGTGCGCAGGCGCCAGACTTCTCCTGACGCCTGAGCCTGTGTTGTCTGGAGAGATGTGGTGTCCAATGACGTGCAGACGCCGGAGCATGCTCAGATGAAAGGAGACTGGATTGGTCCAGAGCAATTTGGAGGAGTGCCTTTGCCCACGTCAGAGTGTGGATGCTATGACAATGGAGGTGCTGCGTGCTGATTGGTGCTGCTAATGATTACAAACCGTTCTTCATGGGGACATTTATCTGCAGTTATATTATTTGTCTGTTTGTATATTAGCGATCGAGGTTGATGTATTTTCTGACGATTTGTTAGCAGGCAGTCTGGGGAAATGTGGGGCTATTTTTAACTGTTGAATGTCTACATGTGTATGCTAATTATGCAAATTGTCTCTTCAGAGAGGAAGAGGACTAGAACTCTAGTGCCACCTATTGGAGGAAGCAATCCTAAAAGTCAATGTTGACCCTTTAACGAGCCTAGTTACATGACTTAGGATAAAAGCCAAGCCAGAATATCCATTTGCAGACACTGTGTTTCGGGTACTGCCCCTCATCAGTGCAAAGTGGGAGAAGATCTGGTTTGGCTGTGAGAGAGGCGTCTGACCGATATCCAAGAAGTATCATTTCTCCTTGCGGAGAATAACATGCTAAGCATGTCGAGGTGAAGAGACTTAAAGCTGCAATGCTCCTCAGGGAAATATGCTAATTATGCAAATTGTCTCTTCAGAGAGGAAGAGGACTAGAACTCTAGTGCCACCTATTGGAGGTAGCAATCCTAAAAGTCAAAGTTGACCCTTTAACGAGCCTAGTTACATGACTTAGGATAAAAGCCAAGCCAGAATCTCCATTTGCAGACACTGTGTTTCGGGGTACTGCCCCTCATCAGTGCAAAGTGGGAGAAGATCTGGTTTGGCTGTGAGAGAGGCGTCTGACCGATATCCAAGAAGTATCATTGTCTCTTCAGAGAGGAAGAGTACTAGAACTCTAGTGCCACCTATTGGAGGTAGCAATCCTAAAAGTCAATGTTGACCCTTTAACGAGCCTAGTTACATGACTTAAGATAAAAGCCAAGCCAGAATCTCCATTTGCAGACACTGTGTTTCAGGGTACTGCCCCTCATCAGTGCAAAGTGGGAGCAGATCTGGTTTGCCTGTGAGAGAGGCGTCTGACCGATATCCAAGAAGTATCATTTCTCCTTGCGGAGAATAACATGCTAAGCATGTCGAGGTGAGGAGACTTAAAGCCGCAATGCTCCTCTGGGAAATACGCTAATTATGCAAATTGTCTCTTCAGAGAGGAAGAGGACTAGAACTCTAGTGCCACCTATTGGAGGTAGCAATCCTAAAAGTCAATGTTGACCCTTTAACGAGCCTAGTTACGTGACTTAGGATAAAAGCCAAGCCAGAATCTCCATTTGCAGACACTGTGTTTCGGGGTACTGCCCCTCATCAGTGCAAAGTGGGAGAAGATCTGGTTTGGCTGTGAGAGAGGCGTCTGACCGATATCCAAGAAGTATCATTTCTCCTTGCGGAGAATAACATGCTAAGCATGTCGAGGTGAGGAGACTTAAATCCGCAATGCTCCTCTGGGAAATATGCTAATTATGCAAATTGTCTCTTCAGAGAGGAAGAGGACTAGAATTCTAGTGCCACCTATTGGAGGTAGCAATCCTAAAAGTCAATGTTGACCCTTTAACGAGCCTAGTTACATGACTTAGGATAAAAGCCAAGCCAGAATCTCCATTTGCAGACACTGTGTTTCGGGTACTGCCCCTCATCAGTGCAAAGTGGGAGAAGATCTGGTTTGGCTGTGAGAGAGGCGTCTGACCGATATCCAAGAAGTATCATTTCTCCTTGCGGAGAATAACATGCTAAGCATGTCGAGGTGAGGAGACTTAAAGCTGCAATGCTCCTCTGGGAAATATGCTAATTATGCAAATTGTCTCTTCAGAGAGGAAGAGGACTAGAACTCTAGTGCCACCTATTGGAGGTAGCAATCCTAAAAGTCAATGTTGACCCTTTAACGAGCCTAGTTACATGACTTAGGATAAAAGCCAAGCCAGAATCTCCATTTGCAGACACTGTGTTTCGGGGTACTGCCCCTCATCAGTGCAAAGTGGGAGAAGATCTGGTTTGGCTGTGAGAGAGGCGTCTGACCGATATCCAAGAAGTATCATTTCTCCTTGCGGAGAATAACATGCTAAGCATGTCGAGGTGAGGAGACTTAAAGCTGCAATGCTCCTCTGGGAAATATGCTAATTATGCAAATTGTCTCTTCAGAGAGGAAGAGGACTAGAACTCTAGTGCCACCTATTGGAGGTAGAAATCCTAAAAGTCAATGTTGACCCTTTAACGAGCCTAGTTACATGACTTAAGATAAAAGCCAAGCCAGAATCTCCATTTGCAGACACTGTGTTTCAGGGTACTGCCCCTCATCAGTGCAAAGTGGGAGCAGATCTGGTTTGCCTGTGAGAGAGGCGTCTGACCGATATCCAAGAAGTATCATTTCTCCTTGCGGAGAATAACATGCTAAGCATGTCGAGGTGAGGAGACTTAAAGCCGCAATGCTCCTCTAGGAAATATGCTAATTATGCAAATTGTCTCTTCAGAGAGGAAGAGGACTAGAACTCTAGTGCCACCTATTGGAGGTAGCAATCCTAAAAGTCAATGTTGACCCTTTAACGAGCCTAGTTACATGACTTAGGATAAAAGCCAAGCCAGAATCTCCATTTGCAGACACTGTGTTTCGGGGTACTGCCCCTCATCAGTGCAAAGTGGGAGAAGATCTGGTTTGCTTGTGAGAGAGGCGTCTGACCGATATCCAAGAAGTATCATTTCTCCTTGCGGAGAATAACATGCTAAGCATGTCGAGGAGACTTAAAGCCGCAATGCTCCTCTGGGAAATATGCTAATTATGCAAATTGTCTTTTCAGAGAGGAAGAGGACTAGAACTCTAGTGCCACCTATTGGAGGTAGCAATCCTAAAAGTCAATGTTGACCCTTTAACGAGCCTAGTTACATGACTTAGGATAAAAGCCAAGCCAGAATCTCCATTTGCAGACACTGTGTTTCGGGGTACTGCCCCTCATCAGTGCAAAGTGGGAGAAGATCTGGTTTGCTTGTGAGAGAGGCGTCTGACCGATATCCAAGAAGTATCATTTCTCCTTGCGGAGAATAACATGCTAAGCATGTCGAGGAGACTTAAAGCCGCAATGCTCCTCTGGGAAATATGCTAATTATGCAAATTGTCTTTTCAGAGAGGAAGAGGACTAGAACTCTAGTGCCACCTATTGGAGGTAGCAATCCTAAAAGTCAATGTTGACCCTTTAACGAGCCTAGTTACATGACTTAGGATAAAAGCCAAGCCAGAATCTCCATTTGCAGACACTGTGTTTCGGGGTACTGCCCCTTATCAGTGCAAAGTGGGAGAAGATCTGGTTTGGCTGTGAGAGAGGAGTCTGACCGATATCCAAGAAGTATCATTTCTCCTTGCGGAGAATAACATGCTAAGCATGTCGAGGTGAGGAGACTTAAAGCCGCAATGCTTCTCTGGGAAATATGCTAATTATGCAAATTGTCTCTTCAGAGAGGAAGAGGACTAGAACTCTAGTGCCACCTATTGGAGGTAACAATCCTAAAGTCAATGTTGACCCTTTAACGAGCCTAGTTACATGACTTAGGATAAAAGCCAAGCCAGAATCTCCATTTGCAGACACTGTGTTTCGGGGTACTGCCCCTCATCAGTGCAAAGTGGGAGAAGATCTGGTTTGGCGGTGAGAGAGGCGTCTGACCGATATCCAAGAAGTATCATTTCTCCTTGAGGAGAATAACATGCTAAGCATGTCGAGGTGAGGAGACTTAAAGCCGCAATGCTCCTCTTGGAAATATGCAAATTATGCAAATTGTCTCTTCAGAGAGGAAGAGGACTAGAAATCTAGTGCCACCTATTGGAGGTAGCAATCCTAAAAGTCAATGTTGACCCTTTAACGAGCCTAGTTACATGACTTAGGATAAAAGCCAAGCCAGAATCTCCATTTGCAGACACTGTGTTTCGGGGTACTGCCCCTCATCAGTGCAAAGTGGGAGAAGATCTGGTTTGGCTGTGAGAGAGGCATCTGACCGATATCCAAGAAGTATCATTTCTCCTTGCGGAGAATAACATGCTAAGCATGTCGAGGTGAGGAGACTTAAAGCGGCAATGCTCCTCTGGGAAATATGCTAATTATGCAAATTGTCTCTTCAGAGAGGAAGAGGACTAGAACTCTAGTGCCACCTATTGGAGGTAGCAATCCTAAAAGTCAATGTTGACCCTTTAACGAGCCTAGTTACATGACTTAGGATAAAAGCCAAGCCAGAATCTCCATTTGCAGACACTGTGTTTCGGGGTACTGCCCCTCATCAGTGCAAAGTGGGAGAAGATCTGGTTTGGCTGTGAGAGAGGCGTCTGACCAATAGCCAAGAAGTATCATTTCTCCTTGCGGAGAATAACATGCTAAGCATGTCGAGGTGAGGAGACTTAAAGCCGCAATGCTCCTCTGGGAAATATGCTAATTATGCAAATTGTCTCTTCAGAGAGGAAGCGGACTAGAACTCTAGTGCCACCTATTGGAGGTAGCAATCCTAAAAGTCAATGTTGACCCTTTAATGAGCCTAGTTACATGACTTAGGATAAAAGCCAAGCCAGAAACTCCATTTGCAGACATTGTGTTTCGGGGTACTGCCCCTCATCAGTGCAAAGTGGGAGAAGATCTGGTTTGGCTGTGAGAGAGGCGTCTGACCGATATCCAAGAAGTATCATTTCTCCTTGCGGAGAATAACATGCTAAGCATGTCGAGGTGAGGAGACTTAAAGCCGCAATGCTCCTCTGGGAAATATGCTAATTATGCAAATTGTCTCTTCAGAGAGGAAGAGGACTAGAACTCTAGTGCCACCTATTGGAGGTAGCAATCCTAAAAGTCAATGTTGACCCTTTAACGAGCCTAGTTACATGACTTAGGATAAAAGCCAAGCCAGAATCTCCATTTGCAGACACTGTGTTTCGGTCATGTAACTAAACTAGGCTAATTTTGTCTAGTTTTCATTGGTGCATGTGAAAGTGAGGGGAGGGGTTCGCACTATATAGTTTGGGTTGAAACACTCCTGTACTGTGCTTCAGAAAGATCTTTGGACATTGCCACAGGAGGCAGAATAAAATGTGAATTCTTTTTCACCAACGTTTGAGGCTCTGTCTTTTCTACTATTTGGTATGGACTTTTTTCCGGGACAAACTCCCTGGATGTGACGTGCGTCATACTTAGTGTCCTGTAGGACTCTGGCAATATGAGGTGAGGTTTAACTTATAATTTTTGATTGATGAAGTGTGGCATCAACACATAAAAGTGGTCAAGTAAAGGTATTGTCACACTTAGCGATGCACCAGCGATCCTGACCAGCGATATGACGCTATCAGGATCGCTGGTGCATCGCTAAGTGGTCGCTAGTGAGCTGCCACACAGGCAGATCTCACCAGCGACATATCAGCGGTCGGGGGTTGTTACTTACCTGCCAGACGAGGCGATCCTGACGTCCTCCCGCCCACATCCACGCGTCGCTCGTCGGCGCCACAGGAAGCCCAGCAGGAAGCTGACAACGAGAAACGGTCCAGGACGTTCTCGCGCGATCAGCGATAATCAGCGGGTGAGCCGGTCGGAGGTAAGTATCAGACATAGCGATATCGCTAGCAATATCGCTGCTACGTCACAAAAACCAGTGACGTTATAGTGATATTGCTAGCGATATCGCTTAGTGTGACAGGCCCTTAAGTGGGTGTGTGAGCCTGGGGGCCGGTATATGACTGCTACTCTGAGGGAGAGGGGATGGAACACCCTGATGGTGTGAACCTCCAAAGAAAAATGGCCTCTAATCAGCCTGTATTTATTTATTGGGTTAAAATAGGATTGTTGTTGGCAGCCAGGAGTGTAGGGTTATTGTGGAGTTAGCAGTGATCATACTGCAGGATATACACATATTCCATGTGTTGTAATCTGGATGTGGATAAGCTGTACCCTCACTATTACTTTTCTGAGAACTAATTATTGTGAACAGCCTGCGGCCTCCTTGGATGATTCGTAGCTAGAGTTGAGCGATACCAGCCGATACTTGAAAATATCGGATCGGAATGGATCGGCCGATCTTAAAAAAAAGTATCGGTATCGCCGATTCCGATACCGGGAACCAATGCAAGTCAATGAGGCCAAAATATCGGAATAAAAAAACCCCCTTTTTTTCCTTGTAGGTTAATTCTACATGAAGAAAAACAACTAAGAATAATGTAGAATATATTGTGGGAGGTGGAGGAGACATTAAAGCCATAGAGGTTTAGCCCAATCAAATGGAATAGCAGGAACTAAACTTTTTTTTTAAAGACGTTAGGAGTTACAAAGATATTGACTATGCTAGCCTCATTTATATTTTGCCAGACATGTATGTCTTCTTCTTCTTTCTTCTTTCTTCTTCTTCTTCCTTTTTTTTACCTTCTTCTTCTTCTTCTTCTTCCTTTTTTTACATTCTTCTTCTTCTTCCTTTTTTTACATTCTTCTACTTCCTTTTTTTACATTCTTCTTCTTATTCCTTTTTTTACATTCTTCTTCTTCTTCCTTTTTTTAAATTCTTCTACTTCCTTTTTTTACATTCTTCTTCTTCTTCCTTTTCTTACATTCTTCATATTCTTCTTATTCAACAATTATTATTCTACATATTCAGCTTCTTCATCTTCTTCCTATTCTTCTTCATCATATTCTTGTTTGTGTCAGGCATTCCTGTAGTTGTTATCTAGAAAAGTTAGAAGTTTACACCTTCCGTTCTGCCTGTCACAAAAGATTTACAACAGGATTTGTCCGCGTTCAGTTTGGCCTGCAGCAGCAGGCCTTTTCCAGGGGCACCACGAGGAGGAACGGACTCACCCCCATACACTGCTTAGTCTTCTTCTGCTTATAAATAAGATAATATCATTTGCTCAGAGTATTAGTCTTATGCTTAATGTTCTTCTGCTTTGTTTTTTTATGCTTCTTTGTCTTCTCTCTCTTGTTGTTCTGCATCTTGGTGGTTGTCTTCCTGTTCTTTGTCCTCTTGAACCAGCTGACGGTACTGGCACCCGTAGGGGCAGCAGAAGGAACAAGAGCCAATGGCACTACCGAGGACCAGCTGACGGTGCTGGAACCCGGTTACTAAGCAGGAGGTACCTGTGCTACAAAGCACTACCAAGGACCAGCAGACGTTGCCGGAACTCGGATACCGAGATGGAGGCACCTAGGCCAAAGGCTCTGACGAGAACCAGCTGACGGTGCTGGAACCCGGAGGGGTAGCATAAGCTGCAAGAGCAAATGGAAATAGCGAGGACCAGCTGACAGTGCTGGCACCCGGAGGGGCAGCAGAAGGAATAAGAGCCAATGGCACAACCGAGGACCAGCTGACGGTGCTGGAACCCGGTTACTAAGCAGGAGGTACCTGTGCTACAAAGCACTACCAAGGACCAGCAGACGTTGCCGGAACTCGGATACCGAGATGGAGGCACCTAGGCCAAAGGCTTTGACGAGAACCAGCTGACGGTGCTGGAACCCGGAGGGGTAGCATAAGCTGCAAGAGCAAATGGAAATAGCGAGGACCAGCTGACAGTGTTGGCACCCGGAGGGGCAGCAGAAGGAATAAGAGCCAATGGCACAACCGAGGACCAGCTGACGGTGCTGGAACCCGGTTACTAAGCAGGAGGTACCTGTGCTACAAAGCACTACCAAGGACCAGCAGACGTTGCCGGAACTCGGATACCGAGATGGAGGTACCTAGGCCAAAGGCTCTGACGAGAACCAGCTGACGGTGCTGGAACCCGGAGGGGTAGCATAAGCTGCAAGAGCAAATGGAAATAGCGAGGACCAGCTGACAGTGCTGGCACCCGGAGGGGCAGCAGAAGGAATAAGAGCCAATGGCACAACCGAGGACCAGCTGACGGTGCTGGAACCCGGTTACTAAGCAGGAGGTACCTGTGCTACAAAGCACTACCAAGGACCAGCAGACGTTGCCGGAACTCGGATACCGAGATGGAGGCACCTAGGCCAAAGGCTCTGACGAGAACCAGCTGACGGTGCTGGAACCCGGAGGGGTAGCATAAGCTGCAAGAGCAAATGGAAATAGCGAGGACCAGCTGACAGTGTTGGCACCCGGAGGGGCAGCAGAAGGAATAAGAGCCAATGGCACAACCGAGGACCAGCTGACGGTGCTGGAACCCGGTTACTAAGCAGGAGGTACCTGTGCTACAAAGCACTACCAAGGACCAGCAGACGTTGCCGGAACTCGGATACCGAGATGGAGGCACCTAGGCCAAAGGCTCTGACGAGAACCAGCTGACGGTGCTGGAACCCGGAGGGGTAGCAGAAGTTACCCCTGAAAAGCAAAGTTGGCATGCCGCAAGCTGGCCGCAGTTACCGAATCACACAGTCCTACAGGGGGTGCTTGTCCTACTGGCACTACGGAACAAGCCTTTCTTACCAGAACCCGCAGTCCACATAGGAAGCACCTAAACTGCTGGCACCCTAGCCTCGGCTAACCCAACCGCAACACGACATGGCAACTTGGGGTGGCAAACTGACATTGACACTTCCCGGAAACAGCAGGCAGGGCTGGAACCAAGCTGGGCAGGAGGGAGTACCCGTGCCAAAGTCAGTTATGAGCAGCAACTGGCGATGTTGGAGCCCAGGGACAAGCACTTAGCAGGCTGAGTCCTGATGTGCTGTCAATTGGGAGGCAGCAGGACAGATTGCCATCAAAACAGCAGGGGAACAGCTGACGTTACTGAACCCCACAAACACAGGAGCTAGTGTTTTACTCTGTGAAGACGGCACTTCCGAGCAACAACTGGCTGTGTTGAAGCCCAGGGACAAGCACGGAGCAGGCTGAGGCTGCATTGAAGAAATTTTAAGATCGGTTGTAGACTTCTACTAATTTTAACCAAGCTCCACTTAGGCCTGTGGCTTCACTGATTTTCGTATTTCCCCTGTCCTCCAACCCCGCCAGTTACAGCTCCGAAGTGGCGTCTGCACAATCCACACTTGTTCCTGTGTTACAGGTGTTCAGTCCGGTCAGTTAATCCCCTGATGTGTGTCCGGCAATGTCGCCTGCTCTGTCCACATTCCCATAACTAGTTATGGGAATGTGGACAGAGCAGGCGACATTGCCGGACACACATCAGGGGATTAACTGACCGGACTGAACACCTGTAACACAGGAACAAGTGTGGATTGTGCAGACGCCACTTCGGAGCTGTAACTGGCAGGGTTGGAGGACAGGGGAAATACGAGAGACAGTGGAGCCACAGGCCTAATTGGAGCACGGTTAAAAATCAGTAGTGGTACGACTGTGTAGGCAGCAGGAGACTTTGCCATCCACACAGCAGGGGATCAGCTGACGTTACTGAACCCCACTGAGACACGGGAGCAAGTGTCTCTTTCCGTGTGGACGGCACTTCCGAGCTACAACTGGCTGTGTTGAAGCCCAGGAAATAGGAGGGTGTAGGCAGAGGCCTACTGTATTTGGAATGTGGAGACAGCAGGAGAGACTGCCATCCACACAGCAGGGGATCAGCTGACGTTACTGAACCCCACTGAGACACGGGAGCAAGTATCTCTTTCCGTGTGGACGGCACTTCCGAGCTACAACTGGCTGTGTTGAAGCCCAGGAAATAGGAGGGTGTAGGCAGAGGCCTACTGTATTTGGAATGTGGTGACAGCAGGAGAGACTGCCATCCACACAGCAGGGGATCAGCTGACGTTACTGAACCCCACTGAGACACGGGAGCAAGTGTCTCTTTCCGTGTGGACGGCACTTCCCAGCTACAACTGGCTGTGTTGAAGCCCAGGAAATAGGAGGGTGTAGGCAGAGGCCTACTGTATTTGGAATGTGGAGACAGCAGGAGAGACTGCCATCCACACAGCAGGGGATCAGCTGACGTTACTGAACCCCACTGAGACACGGGAGCAAGTATCTCTTTCCGTGTGGACGGCACTTCCGAGCTACAACTGGCTGTGTTGAAGCCCAGGAAATAGGAGGGTGTAGGCAGAGGCCTACTGTATTTGGAATGTGGTGACAGCAGGAGAGACTGCCATCCACACAGCAGGGGATCAGCTGACGTTACTGAACCCCACTGAGACACGGGAGCAAGTGTCTCTTTCCGTGTGGACGGCACTTCCGAGCTACAACTGGCTGTGTTGAAGCCCAGGAAATAGGAGGGTGTAGGCAGAGGCCTACTGTATTTGGAATGTGGAGACAGCAGGAGAGACTGCCATCCACACAGCAGGGGATCAGCTGACGTTACTGAACCCCACTGAGACACGGGAGCAAGTATCTCTTTCCGTGTGGACGGCACTTCCGAGCTACAACTGGCTGTGTTGAAGCCCAGGAAATAGGAGGGTGTAGGCAGAGGCCTACTGTATTTGGAATGTGGTGACAGCAGGAGAGACTGCCATCCACACAGCAGGGGATCAGCTGACGTTACTGAACCCCACTGAGACACGGGAGCAAGTGTCTCTTTCCGTGTGGACGGCACTTCCGAGCTACAACTGGCTGTGTTGAAGCCCAGGAAATAGGAGGGTGTAGGCAGAGGCCTACTGTATTTGGAATGTGGAGACAGCAGGAGAGACTGCCATCCACACAGCAGGGGATCAGCTGACGTTACTGAACCCCACTGAGACACGGGAGCAAGTATCTCTTTCCATGTGGACGGCACTTCCGAGCTACAACTGGCTGTGTTGAAGCCCAGGAAATAGGAGGGTGTAGGCAGAGGCCTACTGTATTTGGAATGTGGAGACAGCAGGAGAGACTGCCATCCACACAGCAGGGGATCAGCTGACGTTACTGAACCCCACTGAGACACGGGAGCAAGTATCTCTTTCCGTGTGGACGGCACTTCCGAGCTACAACTGGCTGTGTTGAAGCCCAGGAAATAGGAGGGTGTAGGCAGAGGCCTACTGTATTTGGAATGTGGTGACAGCAGGAGAGACTGCCATCCACACAGCAGGGGATCAGCTGACGTTACTGAACCCCACTGAGACACGGGAGCAAGTGTCTCTTTCCGTGTGGACGGCACTTCCGAGCTACAACTGGCTGTGTTGAAGCCCAGGAAATAGGAGGGTGTAGGCAGAGGCCTACTGTATTTGGAATGTGGTGACAGCAGGAGAGACTGCCATCCACACAGCAGGGGATCAGCTGACGTTACTGAACCCCACTGAGACACGGGAGCAAGTATCTCTTTCCGTGTGGACGGCACTTCCGAGCTACAACTGGCTGTGTTGAAGCCCAGGAAATAGGAGGGTGTAGGCAGAGGCCTACTGTATTTGGAATGTGGAGACAGCAGGAGAGACTGCCATCCACACAGCAGGGGATCAGCTGACGTTACTGAACCCCACTGAGACACGGGAGCAAGTGTCTCTTTCCGTGTGGACGGCACTTCCGAGCTACAACTGGCTGTGTTGAAGCCCAGGAAATAGGAGGGTGTAGGCAGAGGCCTACTGTATTTGGAATGTGGTGACAGCAGGAGAGACTGCCATCCACACAGCAGGGGATCAGCTGACGTTACTGAACCCCACTGAGACACGGGAGCAAGTGTCTCTTTCCGTGTGGACGGCACTTCCGAGCTACAACTGGCTGTGTTGAAGCCCAGGAAATTACTGTCTTTGGAATGCGGAGACAGCAGGAGAGACTGCCATCTCCACAGCAGGGGAACAGCTGGCAGTTCTGAACTCCACTAACACTCGAACGAATGTGTTTGGCTCTGTGGAGATGACACTTCTGAACACCAACTGACGCTGTTGGAGCCCAGGATTAGGCGAGGAGCAGGCTGGGGCCTGTTGCTTTTGGCAGGTGAAGGCAGCAGGAGACTTGCCATCTCCACAGCAGGGGAACAGCTGGCAGTTCTGAACCCCACTAACACTCGAACGAATGTGTTTGGCTCTGTGGAGATGACACTTCTGAACACCAACTGACGCTGTTGGAGCCCAGGATCAGGCGTGGAGCAGGCTGGGGCCTACTGGATTTTGGCAGGTGTAGGCAGCAGGAGACTTGCCATCTCCACAGCAGGGGAACAGCTGGCAGTGCTGAACCCCACTAACACTCGAACGAATGTGTTTGGCTCTGTGGAGATGACACTTCTGAACACCAACTGACGCTGTTGGAGCCCAGGATTAGGCGTGGAGCAGGCTGGGGCCTACTGGATTTTGGCAGGTGAAGGCAGCAGGAGACTTGCCATCTCCACAGCACGGGAACAGCTGGCAGTGCTGAACCCCACTAACACTTGAACGAATGTGTTTGGCTCTGTGGAGACGACACTTCTGAACACCAACTGATGCTGTTGGAGCCCAGGATTAGGCGAGGAGCAGGCTGGGGCCTGTTGCTTTTGGCAGGTGAAGGCAGCAGGAGACTTGCCATCTCCACAGCAGGGGAACAGCTGGCAGTTCTGAACCCCACTAACACATGAACGAAAGTGTTTGGCTCTGTGGAGATGACACTTCTGAACACCAACTGACGCTGTTGGAGCCCAGGATTAGGCGAGGAGCAGGCTGGGGCCTGTTGCTTTTGGCAGGTGAAGGCAGCAGGAGACTTGCCATCTCCACAGCAGGGGAACAGCTGGCAGTTCTGAACCCCACTAACACTCGAACGAATGTGTTTGGCTCTGTGGAGATGACACTTCTGAACACCAACTGACGCTGTTGGAGCCCAGGATTAGGGGAGGAGCAGGCTGGGGCCTGTTGCTTTTGGCAGGTGAAGGCAGCAGGAGACTTGCCATCTCCACAGCAGGGGAACAGCTGGCAGTGCTGAACCCCACTAACACTCAAACGAATGTGTTTGGCTCTGTGGAGACGACACTTCTGAACACCAACTGACGCTGTTGGAGCCCAGGATTAGGCGTGGAGCAGGCTGGGGCCTACTGGATTTTGGCAGGTGAAGGCAGCAGGAGACTTGCCATCTCCACAGCAGGGGAACAGCTGGCAGTGCTGAACCCCACTAACACTTGAACGAATGTGTTTGGCTCTGTGGAGACGACACTTCTGAACACCAACTGACACTGTTGGAGCCCAGGATTACGCATGCCGCATGCAGAGGCCAATGGGCAGCGGTTTTTATGGAGGTTGTTGACTACTACTGATTCTAACCATGCTCCACTTAGGCCTCTGGCTCCACTGTCTCTACTATTTACCCTGGCCTCCAACCCCGCCAGCTACATCTCTGAAGTGGCGTCAGCACAATCTACACTTGTTCCTGTGTTACTGGTGCTCAGTCCCGTCAGTTGATCCCCTGATGTTTGTCCGGCAAGTTCGCCAGCTCTGTCCTCATTCCCACTACTGGTTATGGGAATGTGGACAGAGCAGGAGACCTTGCCGGACACACATCAGGGGACAAACTGATGGGACTGAGCCACAGGAACACAGGAACAAGTGTAGATTGTGCTGACGCCACTTCAGAGATGTAGATGGCGGGGTTGGAGGTCAGGGGAAATAGTAGAGACAGTGGAGCCAGAGACCTAAGTTGGGCACGGTTAAAAATCAGTAGTGGTTTGAATGTTGATGGAGCTGGTGACTTTGCCGTCCACACAGCAGGGGATCAGCTGGCGTTACTGAACCCCACTAACACAGGAGCTAGTGTGTTTCTCTGTGCAGACGACACATCTGAGCAACAACTGGCTGTGTTGAAGCACAGGGATTATAGTTCAGGTGGTAGAAAAATGAACACACCAGCAGACCTGGATACAGTTGCCAACCACTAATTTAGTGTGTAAGAGGAATGGCAAAGTCTTTGGAGATCCAGGCCTTGTTCATTTTCAGAAAAGTCAGCCGGTCAACATTATCGGAAGATAGTCGCGTGCGACGGTCTGTTAGTACACCACCTGCGGCACTAAAGACACGTTCCGATAATACACTGGCAGCAGGGCAAGCCAGTACCTCCAATGCATACTGGCTAAGCTCTGGCCATGTATCCAGCTTAGAGACCCAAAACTTGAAGGGGGAAGAGCCATCTGGGAGTACAGTGACAGGGCAAGACATGTAGTCTGACACCATCTGACGGAAGCGTTGCCTCCTGCTGACTCGAGGCGTCGCTGATGGTGTAGACAATTGTGGTGGACACACAAAACTTTGCCACATTTGGGCCATAGTGGTCTTGCCTTGTGCTGCGGCGCTGCCTCTGCTCCCTCTTTGTGCAGAGTTTCCTCCACTGCCTCGACGCACAGAGCTGCTTTGTAAAGCACTAGCAACAATGCTGTCGGGTGGAATGGAAAACATTATGGACTGCACCAGTGACTCTTCGTACTCCAGCAGTTTACGCTCCTGGTTCAACGTTGGTATGAGCCTTTGTACGCTGTCCCGGTAGCGAGGATCTAGGAGGGTGTACACCCAATAATCAGCCGAGACGAGAATGTGGGCGATGCGGCGGTCGTTTCTCAGGCACTGCAGCATGAAATCAACCATGTGCTGCAGACTCCCAACTGCCAAAGAACCGCTGTCCCCTGTTTGAGGCGTGACCTCGGCCTGCTCTGCATCACCCCACCATCGCTGTACATACTGAGTAGAGGTTTGTGTACCTCCCTCCTCTGGAGAGATGTCTTCCTCCTCCATCGACTCCTCCTCATCCTCCTCACAAAGTGTCCCCTGCCTAGGCCTTTGTGAGGAAACACGTAGCACAGACTGTCCAGAAGCAGATGGCATTTGGGACTCCTCATCCTCCACCTCTTCCGAAACCTCATCCCTTAGTGCTTGCAGTGTTTGTTGAAGCAGGCAGATAAGGGGGACAGTCATGCTGACTAGTGCATCATCTGCACTCGCCATCCGCGTGGATTCATTGAAGGCACGCAAAACGAGGCAGATGTCCATCATAGAGGCCCACTCAATGGTGCTGAAGTGTGAACGGCGCACAGTGCGACTTGTTTGCGCCTGATGCAGCTGGTACTCCATGACTGCTGCCTGCTGCTCACACAACCGCTCCAACATATGTAACGTTGAATTCCACCGGGTGGGTAGGTCACATATGATGCGATGTTCCGGAAGGCCAAATCGTCGCTGCAGAGCAGCGAGGCGCGATCTTGCCGTGCTGGAACGCCGCAAGTGAGCGCACTCTATGCGGACCTTGTGCAACAGTGCATCAAGATCCGGATAGTCCCTCAGAAAGCTCTGCACGACCAAGTTAAGCACATGTGCCAGACATGGGATGTGTGTGAGGTTGCCTAGGCCAAGAGCTGCCACCAGATTTCGGCCATTGTCACACACTACCAAGCCCGGCTGGAGATTCGCTGGCCCAAACCACACATCGCTCTCCAGCTTGATAGCATTCCAGAGCTCCTGCGCTGTGTGGCTTCGATTCCCCAAAGAAATTAATTTGAGTACAGCCTGTTGACGTTTGGCCACGGCTGTGCTCATATCGGTCGTAACAGGCTCCTGCTCTGCTGTTTCTGAGGAACTTGAGTAGGAGGAGGAGTCTATGTGTACAGACTGGAGTCCTGCAATCCGTGGCGTTGGAAGAACACGTACAGCGCCACTCTCCAGATCTGTACCCGGCTCCATAACATTGACCCAGTGGGCAGTGAGGGAAAGGTATCGTCCCTGTCCATGGTTACTGGTCCACGCATCGGTGGTCAGGTGGACCTTGCTACTAACGGCGTTTAGTAGCGCATGTTTTATTTTGCCCTCAACATGTTTCTGCAGGGCAGGGACGGCTCGCCTGCTGAAATAAAAGCGGCTGGGCACGTTGTATTGGGGGACTGCCAATGCCATTAAGTCCCGGAAGGTGTCAGTGTCCACCAGCCTGAATGACAGCATTTCAACTGCCAGAAGTTTGGCAATGCCAGCATTCAGAGACTGTGCTCGGGGATGGTTTGCCGAGTAAGGGCGCCTTTTATCCCATGCCTGTGCTACCGATGGCTGAGATGGATGGGAACGTGCTGCTATGGGTGGAATCTGACAGGGTCTCCGGACAACAGTGGCAGAGGTTCTTCCTTGGCGATCCTGTGAGGAAGCCGAACCAGCAGTGTGTGAGCTGGAGGAAGAGGCCCCAACACGAACTGAAGAGGTGGTAGGTGGTGCTGTACGTTGGCCTACGTCTTCAGGGTGTCTCTGCAACTCCAACTCGTGCTTGGTGCGCACATGTTTCCACATATTTGTGGTATTGAGGTTGCTGACATTTCTCCCTCTTTTGACTATCTGATGACACAGCTTGCATTTGACAAAGCAAATGTCATCTGCAACTGTGTCAAAAAAGGACCACGCACTGCAACTCTTGGGAGCGCCCGTTTTGCCTTTGGAATGAGGAATGCTCCTAACGGGTGCCGAAGTGGAGGGTACAGGCAACCAAGTCTTCCCCCTCCCTCTGCCTCCTGTTTTGGCCGGTAGGGGAATCTCTTCCTCCGAGCTGCTCCCACCACCTTCCTGTTCCTCACGCCATGATGGGTCAAGGACCTCATCATCTTCCCTCCCCTCTTCAAACAGCTGCTTCTCCGGGGTTGTCTCGCCAGCACCGTACGCACCAGAAAGTGGCAACTGAGTCTCGTCATCATCTGATGCGTACTGAGGTGTGCTGACCATAGGCACTGGCCCACTCGCCTCTTCAGATTCAGAGGGACAAAGAAGTTGCGCATCACTGCATACTCCCTCTTCTTCACATTCAGGAATGCTGCTTGGCTGGCCCCCTCTTTCCAAGCCAACAGATTCCGAGAACAGAAGTAGAGACTGTGATGGCTCCTGTCCATGTCTCTCTGACTGCCTGGGCACTTTGGCAGGTGGTGAAGAGACAGATGGTTGCTCTTCGGTGCTCTGGTCCTGAGAGGATGCGGAAGTAATTGAAGTCGATGCGTTAGCTGCCATCCATCCGACAACGGCTTCAATTTGTTCCTCCCGCAGCAGTGGGGTACGTTGAGGTCCTACAAAGCTGCGCATAAAGGACTGTTGCCTGCTAAAACTGGGGGATGCTGATCCACTGGTGCCCGCAGCAGGCCCAGAATCCCCACGTCCTCTACCTGCAGAATCCCCACGTCCTCTCCCTGCAGAATCCCCACGTCCTCTCCCTGCTGAAACTCCACGCCCACGCCCACGCGCCTTACTCCCTGCCTTCTTCATGTTGCCAGACTGCTTAAGATAGGCAGAAAAGTACAACGGGGGGCCTTAGTGTGCTTATTCCTGAACAGCTGGTTACAGGTACAAGAAACACTAATTTTATGAAGTGTGTGTGTGTGGACTACACTTTAATAGGAGCTGATGTGGCCTACACAAGTTCCAAATGTAGTGTATGGTGAACTTTTTTTGTGGTTTCTTTGTTGGAAACAAACTCAAAGTATGAGAACAAAGAATTGAAACTGATAGTATCACCAACTTTTTGGAGCTATTACAATGCAGGCAGGTAACCTACAATGCAAAAGATGAGGCTCCAAAAAAATTGGGTAATACTAATCTGGCTGCGCCGGCAGGGCACAAGCCAGAAAAAAAGGCTCCTCTATCTACTCCTATATAGTGTTTGCAACCAACCAATGTTGATGGATACGGATGGATGCACACTAATAGGAGAAGAAAAAATGAGCTGCACTCAAAGACAAATATGTGTGAGGCAGTGACGCACGTTGAGCGTCCTACAACCAGACGTAGCTGCAGGACACTCTACTCTGCGTGAGCTGCACTCACACACAGTCAGAGACCTCTCAGACAGCCGTGAACAGTGCAGCTAAGTGGGCACTGGCACTGACAGGCTGCAGAAAGGCTCCGCTGTGTACTCCTATATAGTGTTTGCAACCACCGTAGATGGAGACGGATGGATGCACACTAATAGAAGAAAAAATGAGCTGCAATAAAAGAAAAATGTGTGAGGCAGTGACACGCTGAGCGTCCTACAACCAGACGTAGCTGCAGGACACACTACTCAGCGTGAGCTGCACTCACACACAGTCAGAGACCTCTCAGACAGTCGTGAACAGTGCAGCAAAGTGGACACTAGCACTGAAAGGCTGCAGAAAGGCTCCGCTGTCTACTACTAGTGTTTGCAACCAATGTATATGGATACGGATGGAAGCACACTAGATTGAAATTATGTAAAAAATGCAGCTCAAAAATTAAAAGATGTATGAGGCAGCAGTGATCACACTGGGTGGCCTACAGCCTGACGTGGCTGCAGGACTCACTCCACAGCGTGAGCTGCACTCACACAGCCCCTGCAGACAGCTGTGAACACTGCTGCTAGGGCAAAGAAGGCTACTGTGGTGGTTTATGTAGCCTGGGTAAAGCACTAGATGTTTGGTGGAATCGCTATTTCTAACTGTCCCTCACAGTCTTCTACAGCAGCCTGTCCCTAACTGAATTCACAGCAGAGTGACCAGAAATGGCGGCTGCGGTGGCTTTTATAGTGCATCATGACATCATTTCGGCAGCCAATCACAGCCATGCCAATAGTTAACATGCCTACATGCCTATCAGGATATGCCCACACTTCGGAGGATTCCCATTGGCTTAATCAAAGCAAGCAGGCTCATAGCATGATGGGAACTTCCGATTCCGATTCCGGAATCCGATATGACAAAAGTATCGGAAGTCAGTATCGGAATTCCGATACCGCTAATATCGGCCGATACCCGATACTTGCGGTATCGGAATGCTCAACACTATAAATCGTAGCCCAATCGCATCATTGTCTGGACGATAGGGGCCAGCTGAGAGCTATTCGCTACAAAGATCACAGCGCTTGTTTCTGTATGACTCATGACCTCTGATCTCTGTGATTATTGCATGGCCACTCCAATCTGTTGGCCACAGAAATGCAGCCTTTCCGCCTTATGGATACAGATGGTTTCCGAAAACTGATGGCTATCACAGTCTCCACAGTACCAGTTGTCCAGTCACCATTACTTCTCTAAGAATGATGTGCCTGCGCTACAGCAACAAGTCGCAGACAACATCACCCATTCCCTGAAAAATTCTATGTCTGCCAGGGTGCATTTCACCACTGACACCCGGACAAGCAAGCATGGACAAGAGAGTTACATCCAGGTGACTGGGCACTGGGTGACTCTGGTGGCTGTAGGAGCAGTCGAGGAAGAGGCTGCTCCATAAGTCTTGCAATCCCCAAGGCTTGTAGGGAGTTTGGTGAAGGAGAAATAAACCACTACACACAATAAGATGGAAAACTAGGCTACTAGACAACAGGGGTCGGAGAACTAAACTTCTAAACAGCGCTAGGGATGTAGAGCTAAACCATTACACACCATACGATGGATAACTTAACTAACAGACAACAGAAGTTGGAGAACTAAACTATTAAAAAGCTATGATTGCAGAACTAAACAAATTAACACCAGAACATGGAGACCTAAACTAATAGACAACATGGGTTGGAGAACTAAACTAGTACACACTTGGGGATGGAGAACTAAAGCAGTAGACACCAAGTTGTCACTAGACACCAGGTCTTGGAATCCCAAGAGCTTTCAGAATAAACCTCTGTATCTAACAGTTCCTGCAGTGTTTCTGCCTCCTACACCTCCTCTAGGTCCTCCACCTGCCTTGGAGGTCGCAGTCATGCAGATCAATAGTTGTGGACAGCTATCCATGCCAACTTTGAGCAATGGCTGTCTACACTCAACATGGCTGTGTTGCATAACTATGCAAACCTGGTGGTGGCCCTATGCCGAGTCAAGCATACACATGTGCCTTACATGGTTTACATCCTTAACCTGATGGTACATCAGTTCCTCTGCCACTGTTCCAGCCTGAATGCGCTGCTGCAGAAATCACTGTTGTGCTGACTTCCACCATTCGACTTCAGTTGGTATAGAGATCTTTCAGACTACCAGTTAACCAGTTCATATGCGATAAGACCACACCGTGGAATTAAACTTTGCACATGTTGCAGCTAGTGATGAGCGAGTATACTTATTGCTCGGGTTTCCCCGAGCATGCTCGGGTAATCTCCGAGTATTTTGGCGTGCTCAGAGATTTAGTTTTCATTGCCTCAGCTGCATGATTTATGGCTGCTGGACAGCCTGAATACACATAGGAATTTCCTAACAAACAGGCATTCCTCACATGTATTCAGCCCGTGCAGCAGCCACAAATCATGCAGCTGCATCGACAGAAACTAAATCTCCAAGCACTCCAAAATTCTCAGAGACCACCCAAGCACGCTCGGGGAAACCCGAGCAACGAGTATACTCGTTCATCACTAGTTGCAGCGACTCTGTCAGCAGCGCCGAGACCTGGTGCAGGATGACATTTTTCATGGCCTGGCACAACGCAGTATGGACGTGGTGCAATTCACACTTGCATACTGGATACAGATGAAGGACCTCTGTACCCTTCTGTACATTTTCTTAATGGCTACTTAGATGGTTAGCGGTGATGATGCCGTCATCAGCAGCATCCCTATTACTGTCATCTTCTTACAGCACTATCTGCAACATGATTGTTACCCATATAGTTATGATTCCAAATAGTGCTGACTACTGGGTTGCCAGTGTGTTCTATCCACAATGCAAAAGTAAGTTTTGCCAGTTGCTTCCCCCCTGGAAAGGGACGCACCAATACTGCAGTATCAAAACATGCTGGAAGACAATCTTAAGGGTGGTTTTCCCCAACACAGCAGTGAGGTACACAGTTTGCATCGCAGTGATAGCCTCCCAACCACAGAAACGTTTAGTTGTCAACGCAAAAACATTAGCAGTCTTGCAGCAGTGGAGTCCTTTGTTCCAACCCCACCACGGACAGCATCTGCAAAGAGTTGTATATTCTACCTGTGTTTGTGAGGGTTTACTCCCAGTAATTATTTTTCTACCCACACTACAAAGACATACAGATAGAAAATTTAGATTGTGAGTCCCAATGATGACAGTGCCAGTAATGTCTGTAAATGTCTGTAAAGCGAATGTTGAATTATTTGTGCTATATAAATGATAAAACCCATTGAAAAATTGAAAGTGATGCTCAGCCACACTCAGGTGGCACACATATCAGTTTCATAGATTACTATTGTCAAAAAAAGTAAGAATAGTAACACGGGTAGTTGACTCACAGACGGTGGAGGACTGCCGGTATCGGAGGCCTACTGCTATAGGCAACACACATGAAGGTGACCCAATGCAGAATCTACACATTTACAAAAATTTATTTGCACACACCAACAAAGTGACATCAGTTTCACCACATTAGAAATAGTTTGATAGGGACTGGCAGATCTTCCACTACACCCAACCCAGCAGATGTACACCCAACCATAAGTGTTCACATTTCCAAAAATTAGTATCAGACACTAACAAAGTGGCATCAATTTTACCACAGTAGAAATAGTATAATAGGGACCGACAGGTCTTCCACTACACCCAACCCAGCAGATGGACACCCAAGCAGGACTGTTCACATTTCCACAAATTAGTGTTAACATTTCCAGCAGCAGCAGCAGCAACAGCAGGCACATTAGCCCCACTAAAGATTTCAGAGACTGCAATTATGCGAGAAAAATGCAGCACACTAAAAACTACAACATCCAGTAATAGAAGTTGTCAGTTGTCTTCAGATAGAACGTCATATTTGTGGTTCACTAGTGCTTTCAGAAATATTAACACCTATCCCACATACACCTCAACCCAGCAAATGGACACCCAACCAAGATTGTGCACATTTACAAAAATTAGTGCCAGACACCAATAAAGTGGCATCGATTTTACCAACTACCCCATTTAAACCTCAAACACCAAGCCTAATCCCCTTAAATCCACGACCTCGCTTTTTCACAGTCATGTTGCTTAGATAGTGTGCTAGGAGCACACTATTAGCAACTAAAAATAGATTTTTTACTCTGCACAACCTCTGCACACAGCTGAATTTCAGCTGCACAAAATTAGAAGGTGAAATATTGCAGAGTAATCACGTTACTCAAAGCAGAAAGAATTGTTTCAGTGTCGAAGAGGCCTGTATGACAAAGAAGATTTGCTCCAAAAAATTCCAAAGTGAGAATGGTGTAAATGCCCCCTCCCCTAAAAGAAATTCATGAAATGCTGGTTTTTGTTCATTCTGCGTCCCAAAAATCGGAATAAAAAGTGATCAAAAAATGTCACATGCCCGAAAATGGTACAAATAAAAACGTCAACTCGTCCAGCAAAAAATAGGACCTCACATGATTCTGTGGGTCAAAATCTGGAAAAATTATAACTCTCAAAATGCGATGATGCAAAAACTATTTTTACAATAAAAAGCGTCTTAGCGTGTGACAGCTGCCAAACATAAAAACCCGCCATCAATAGTAAATCAAACCCCCCTTTATCACCCTCTTAGTTAGGGAAAAATAATAAAATTAAAAAAAGGTATTTATTTACATTTTCCCATTAGGGTTAGGTGTTGTGAATTCTCTCTCTGTCTTCCCTCTGGTGATTACTGAAGATAGTGGAACTGGTCAGATTGAGAGTTCTCTTTCTGGGCTCCCTCTGGTGGTTACTGGAGGTAGTGGAGCTGATCTGATAGACAGAGGCTTGCCACCTGATAATGAGGAAGACGATTGGAGATCTGAGGTTTCTGATTGGGATTTAAGACAGCTGACTCCCTCTATCCCTGCTGGTGATTTTTTTTCCTGTCCCTCCTGAGGTCTGATGTCGCCTGCTCTTTCCCTGCATGTTCAGCTAAGTGGTTCATTTGCTATTCTGTTTGCATTTGATCTGGTTTTGTTTATCTCTGCTTTGTGTGGGTCAGCTAGTTCCAGCTGGGGTTGTGCTGAATCACCGCCCATATGTTACTGCATGTGCCAGTTTGTTTTGTCCCCTTTTATATTGGTCTCTTTTTGCTTTGCTTTCAGAATATACCAGCGTGCTGCTATATTGGGGGGCGAAGTCGTGTGACTTCAGTGTTTTTTGCATCAGACATGTTGGACTTTTGCAGGGTTTTTTGCGTGTTTGCAGACAGTGTCTTTCCTTTCCTGTCCTGTCTAGTCAGTGTGGGCCCCATCATTTGCTCAGTTTATTTTTTTGCATGAATTTGTATTTTCATCTTGTCTCACCGATAATATTTGTTTGGGGGCTATCTATTCCTTTGGGGTCTGCTCCGTGGCAGTTTAGATTTCCCTTTTCTTGCTGTCACGCCGTTCTGTTTGTATTTGATTGTCGGCGTGACAATACATGTTTTTTGCTTTAACCCCTTACTCCTTTCCCCCTAATTGAGCTGGGATACTGCTGGCTTTTACCTGTGTGGAGCCTGCTCAGTTCCCTGCTCTGATGCGTAGCTGCACATGTGGTGTTAGGTCTTCTCTCTGCTGTTTGACTATTCACATGTGCGGTCCCTGGTCACCTCTGTGGAAGTGTCCGCGGGTTGTGAGGTCATTTGCAGCTGGTGCATGACTTTCCACGTGTGTCTAGGCTTGCAGACAATGCCAGGTGCTCTAGGCTGCAGTTCCTGCACTGATTGTGCTGCAATGGTTTCTGTGTGTGCTTAGGGCGTGCGCAGCCACACCTTCCCTGCTTTTATCAGGGTTAGTGTGTGTACTTGAAATGCTGTCCCCAGCCAATTGCTGAGGGGCAGCTCCTTTATAAACTTACCTGCCCTATGGGCGGGGCCAGAGTGACTCACAACTCACAACGCTCCTGGACTGCCATGTGTGTCTCGTGTCTGTGTCTCTGGACCTCGTCTGTCTCGGTTATGGTACCAAAGTCCCTGCCTTGATTCCTGCTTTGTCCTCTACCCTCGCCCTGCCCCGAAGGCGGTATATCCGGGCCTGAATCCCTGATCCTGTACCTGTCATGTACCTGACCCCGTCTAAATTCGCCCTGGCTTGGAGGCGGTGTATCCAGGCTTGAATCCTTGATTCTGTACCTATCCCTTACCTGACTATGTCTGAACTGTCTGCTGTGTTAGGTTCCTGGAATCCCTCTGTGTTTGGAGCCCCACACCCAGTGACTCTGAGACTCTTGCAACCGGTGTTCCTGCTGAGCATCTATTATGCTGTGCTCTGACTACCATGCGGTGCTAGCTCCATGCAGGCCCAGCAATCCTGCGGTGTTAGTACCATCACGCTTGAGTTCCTTCCTAGGTCCGATGCCTGGAGCCTGACGACCGCAGTCTGGAACCTGATGACCGCTGCCTGGAGCTGGATGACTGCAGTGGTGCCTGTAGGTCGTGTTGGATGTCCGGAACCAAACGACTCCCGTCTGATGTCTGCCGGTGACTCTGATGTCCTGTGGGTGACCTCGTGTGTCCTGATGACCTCGTGTGTCCTGATGTCCTGATGACCTCGTGTGTCCTGATGTCCTGATGACCTCGTGTGTCCTGATGACCTCGTGTGTCCTGGTTTTGTCTATGTACTGTGACTTTACTTTAAGTAAACTTTACTTTATTTATACCTGAAGTTGTGCGGTGTCATCAAGTCCTATGTGTCCTTGTCCACATGCTCAGCTGCCACAGTATCCCGGTTGCTGCCCTTCCCTAGTTCAGGTAGGCCCGGGTCCCCCTCTGTGGTATAGAGGGTCCATATTGCGTCCCCGGGGGATGCCCGCCCCTCGCCATTGGCGTGGAGGCGCCTGCTGGGCCGCGTCTGCGGCTGCAGTTGTGACACTTGCTTTAGGCTTAGTTAGCTCTCCAGCTGTGCCGAGGCATCTGGGATCATCATAGGTTCGCTCCACGGCTACTGCTTGTTGTGTGGACAGGATCAGGGGTCTGCATCCGCTTTGTTACCAACCTCTCTGGTTTTCTGTGGCTTAGCCTGGGCCTGGGCTAGGGTTAGGGCTAGGGTTATGGCTGAGATTAGGGTTAGGAGTGTGTTGGGGTTAGGGTTGGAGTTAGAATTGGGTGGTGTCCACTGTTTAGGCACATCAGGGGCTCTCCAAATGCAGCATGGCATCTGATCTCAATTCCAGCCAATTCTGCGTTGAAAAAGTCAAAAAGGTGCTCCTTCCCTTCCAAGCTCTGCCATGCGCCCAAACAGTGGTTTACCCCCACATATGGGGTATCAGCCTACTCAGGACAAATTGCACAACAACTTCTTCTGTTACCCTTGGGAAAATAAAAAATTGGGGGCAAAAATATCATTTTTGTAGAAAAAAATATATGATATTTTTATTTTTATGGCTCTACGATATAAACTTCTGTGAAGCACTTGGGGTTTAAAGTGCTCACCACACATCTAGATAAGTTCCTTGGCCGGTCTAGTTTCCAAAATGGGGTCACTTGTGGGGGGTTCAACAGTTTAGGTACATCAGGGGCTCTCCAAACGCGACATGACACCCGCAGACCATTCCATCAAAGTCTGCATTCCAAAATGTCACTACTTCCCTTCTAAGCCCCGACGTGTGAACATACAGTAGTTTTCTCCCACATATGGGATATCAGCGTTCTCAGGACAAATTGGACAACAACTTTTGTGGTCCATATTCTCCTGTTACCCTTGGAAAAATAGAAAAATTGGAGACTAAAAGATCATGTTTGTGGAAAAAAAATGATTTTTTTGTTTTATGGCTGTACGTTATAAACTTCTGTGAAGCCCTTGGGGGGTCTAGTTTCCAAAATAGTGTCATTTGTGGAGGGTTTCCACTGTTTAGGCACATCAGGGGCTTTCCAAACGCGACATGGCATCCAATCTCAATTCCAGTCAAAAAAAGTCAAATGGCACTGCTTCTATCCTGAGCTGTGCCATGTGCCCAAATAGTCATTTACCCCCGCATATGGGGTATCAGCGTACTCAGGACAAATTGCACAATAATTTTTGGGGTCCTGTTACCCTTGGGAAAATAAAAATTGGGGTGAAAAGATAATTTTTGTGGAAAAATATGATTTTTTAATTGTACGGCTGTGTACGTTATAAACTTCTGTGAAGCCTTTGGGGGTTCAAAGTTCTCACCACATATCTAGATGAGTTCCTTGGGGGGTCTAGTTTCCGAAATGGTGTCATTTGTGGGAGGTTTCCACTGTTTAGACACATCTGGGGCTCTCCAAACGTGACATGGAGTCCGATCTGAATTCCAGCCAATTTTGCGTTGAAAAAGTCAAACTGCGCTCCTTCCCTTCTGAGCACTGCCATGCGCTGAAACAGTGGTTCCCCCCCCCACATATCAGGTATCAGCGTACTCAGGACAAATTGCACAATAACTTTTGAAGTCCATTTTCTCCTGTTACCCATGGTAAAATAAAAAAAAATTGTGTTGTAAAAATGAGAAATCGCTGGTCAAATTTTAACCCTTATAACTTACTAAAAAAAAAAAAAAAAAATTTTTTGCTCCAAAATTGTGCTGATGTAAAGTAAACATGTGGGAAATGTTACTTATTAAGTTTTTTTGTGTGCCATATCTCTGTAATTTAAGGGCATAAACATTCAAAGTTGGAAAATTGTGAAATTTTCCAAATTTTACCCAAATTTCCATTTTTTTCACAAATAAACGCAAGTTATATGAATTAAATTTTACCACTAACATGAAGTACAATATGTCACGAGAAAACAATGTAAGAATTACCGGGATCCATGGAAGCATTCCAGAATTATTACCTCATAAAGGGACAGTGGTCAGAATTGTAAAAATTGGCCTGGTCATTAACGTGCAAACCACCCTTGGGGGGTAAAGGGGTTAACATTGCAAAATATAGAATTTTTGTCATTTATCTATGTATCCATCCTTGAAAAACACTTAGGCTATGTGCACACGTTGCTGATTTTGATGCGGATCCGCAGCGTTTTTGTACGCGCATAATTGCATCAAATCCACAGTGTAGTGCACAGCAAATGTTAGTCAATGGGAATTTGAGAATTGCTGCGCATGTCAATTCTTTTTGCGGATCTCCAGCATTGCTGCTCCCATTGACTTCCACTGAGTCAGTCAAATCCGCAGGTGTAAAAAGATCTGTGTATTAGCTGCGGATGTGGGTGTGAGAAATGCTGCACATTAGGAAGAGGGAGTGTGTGGGCGGAGACTGTGTGCATGTATGTGTGTGTGGGGCTCTGCGTGTATGTGTGTGGGCAGGTGTCTGCGTGAATCTGTATGTGGGGCTGTGTGTGTAGGCAGGCATCGCCTGTTGGGACTACTAGTCCCATCCGGCTATGCCTGCTATAGTGACACCATTAGCCATTAATGGGATAGTAGTAGTCCCATTATCCGGTTAATATGTTGAATATTAAAAAAAACCCACATACATACATATACAGTACATACTCACCATATACAACTAATCCCTGATGCCTTTGATCACCTGCAAATAAAATTTAAAATAATAAACCAACACTATACTCCTTGTGTCTGACGTAATCCATTTAAAAACGATTGTCCCACAACGATCTCCTGTGTAGAGCTGTCACATCAGCAGATACGTCCGCTCTCCAGGGGCTCTGGTGATACAGTGATGGAGATAATACTCCTGCAGTGTATCACTCCACCGCCAAAAGGTCACCGGAGTTCATCCTGTCACTTACGGCACCGCTGCATGAGAAAATTCTCATGCTGTAGTGCTGTAAAGTGAGAGGCTGAACTCCGATGATAACCCTCCTGCAGTGTATCTCCGGTTAGTGTGTCATCGGAGGCCCTGTAGAGTGGTCACATCAGCTGATGTGACTTTTCTATAGGGGAGATTGTCGTGTTCCACTCGTTAATAAAGGGATTACATCGGAACAGGGAGTATGCTGTTGGTTTATTATTTAAATTTTTTTTACAGGAGATCAATGACTTCAGGGAATTAGGCATACAATAAAGATGGCAAACTGTGTAGTGTTTTATTTCATTAAAAGACTTTTCTGGCTGTGTCTTTTTTTTTCATCCATTAATAACTATAGGATTAGTAATGGATAGTAAAGGCTTCTTATTAACACCTCTCCATTACTAACCGGGTGCAGGCACCGGGAAAGGTCAGAGAGGCCCAGCGCCTGCGCAGTACTTTCCTCTGCCCTCACCAGGGAGATCAGTACTCCTGCGCAGGATCGCGATGCAAAGCAAGCATTATGACGATGCCACATGAAGATGGGAGGCACCGGACCCACGACACCCATCAGACCGGACCACCCCCGGGTGAGTATAATAAAACTTGTTTTTTTATCTTGCAGGTTGGATCAGGGGCTAGCAGCGTTTTTGTTCCATTGCTGCAAGTACAGTATTTGCCGGATCGCGGCAAAACCGCATGTGTCGCACATGTCCGCAAGTCCCATAGGGAATGAATAAGGCTGAACGCAGTGTTTCCACAAGTGATCCGTTATGCGGCAGATGCAGAAAGACTGCCAGATCTGCTGGGAATGGCAAAAATCGCTGATTTGACAGTAGCCTAAGTCACTGACAACAGTGTCTGCATTAGTCATACTCACCAATGGGAGAGGCAGCACTAAAAATGCCTAGGGCAGCATAAACTCTAAATATGGCCCTGCCTGTCGATGAGGCCTGTATAACATTGACTAGATGCTTAAAACAATTTCAAACTGAGTTCTCCCCTTCTGTATTTGGTTAGTTACATAAAATATATTTTTTTGAGTGTGGATGAGTCCTGTGTAATCTAGAAGATTGTCCATGGCGTTGGATAGCCCTCTTTCCTACAGCTGTTGCTGGTAAGATGCAGGTTTGCTGGACAAATATGGCCGATGTGCCGTTAGATGAACTGATCAGGAAAAGGGACATGACGACGGCGGGAATGGGTATATACAAAAGCATCATTAACAGGGCGGCTATATGAAGTACGAGGTGCAAATTTATGTTTGGTCATCGTTTTTGCTCATCACTATTCTTGACCAAGTTTATACACACTGCAGCAGGGATCTTGATCCACTTCTCTATACAGATCTTCACCAGATCTTTCAGGTTTCAGAGCTGTCACTGGGCAACATTAAGTTTCAGGTCCCCTCAAAGATTTTCTACTGGGTTCAGGACAGGAGACTGGCTAAGCCACTCCAGGACCTTGAAATGCTTCTTACAGAGCCATTCCTTAGTTGCCCTGGCTGTGTGTTTCGGGTCAATGTCATGCTAGAATTCCCAGCCACGACCCATCTTCAGTGCTCTTACTAAGGGAAGTTGGAAGGAGGTTGTTGGCCAAAATCTCACGATACATGACCTCATCCATCCTCCCTTCAATACAGTGCAGTCGTCCTGTCCCCTTTATAGAAAAGAAAACCCCCAAAAAAAGTATTATGTTTCCCCCATCATGCTTTACAGTTGGGACGGTGTTCTTGTACTCATCTTTCTTTTTCCTCCAAACATGGCACTTGGAGTTGATAACAACAAGTTCTATTTTGGTCTCATCTGATCACATTACCTTCTCCTATGCCCCTTCTGGATCATCCAAATGGTCATTGGCGTAGTGTGTTACTAATGGTAATTGTTATGAATGGGTCACCGAGGAGGATAGCAGGCCCAGGCTAAGCCACAGAAAACCAGAGAGGTTGGAAACTAAGCTGATTGCAGACCCCTGATCCTGTCCACACAACTAGCAGTAGCCGTGGAGTGTACCTTCGATGGTCCTAGATGCCTCGGCACAGCCGGAGAGCTAACTAAGCCTAAAGCAAGAAAGGGGAAATCTAAACTGCCACGGAGCAGACCCCAAAGGAATAGATAGCCCCCAAACATATATTGTTGGTGAGACAAGATGAAAACACAAACGCAGGCAGAAAAATAGACTGAGCAAACGATGGGTCCCATACTGACTAGACAGGACAGGAATGGAAAGACACTGTCTGCAATCACGCAAAAAACCCTGCAAAAAGTCCAACACGTCTGATGCACAAAAAACACTGAAGTCGCACGACTTCGCCCCCACTATATCAGCACTCTGGTATATTCTGAAAGCAAAGCAAAAAGAGACCAATATAACAGGGGACAAAACAAACTGGCACATGCAATAACATATGGGCGGTGATTCAGCACAGCCCCAGCCGGCGCTGGCTGACCCACACAAAGCTGAGATAGACAAAACCAGATCAAATGCAAACAGAATAGCAAATGAACCACTTAGCTGAACCATGCAGGGAAAGAGCAGGAGACATCAGACCTCAGAAGGCATAGGAAGAAAATCACCAGCAGGGATAGAGGAAGTCAGCTGTCTTAAATCCCAATGAGAAACCCCAGATCTCCAATTGTCTTCCTCATTATCAGGTGGCAAGCCTCTGTCAATCAGATAAGCTCCACTACCTCCAGTAACCACCAGAGGGAGCCCAGAAAGAGAACTCGCAATCCCTCTGTCAATCTGACCAGCTCCACTAGAGGAGGGGTGACCGAACCCTCATCCACGCCACCAGGCCGGTCAGGATGGGCCCGGTGAAAAGCACGAACCAATCTTTCAGCATGAATGTCAGAAGCAGAGACCCAAGAATTATCCTCCTGGCCATAACCCCTCCATTTGACCAAGTACTGGAGTCTCCGTCTAGCCAAACGAGAATCCAATATTTTCTCTACCTCATACTCCAAATTACCTTTAACCAATACAGGGTCAGGAGGCGCCACCATGGGAACTACTGGCTCTACAAACCTCTTCAACAAGGATTTATGGAACACGTTATGAATCTTAAACATAACTGGAAGGGCCAAATGGAAAGAAACAGGATTAAGGATTTCCAAAATCTTATAAGGTCCAATGAATCTTGGCTTGAATTTTGGAGACGCAACCTTCATAGGAATATTCTTTGAAGACAACCAAACCATATCACCCACTTTAAACTGGGGACCAATGGTCCTATGCCGGTTGGAAAACCGTTGGGCTTTTCCCTGAGAGTGGGACAACTTATCCACCACTTGGTCCCAAATCTGCTGCATTCTCTCTACCACAGAATCCACACTTGGGTAGGCCGAAGATTCCACCTACCCTGAAGAAAATCGAGGATGAAACCCAAAGTTACAGAAAAAGGGCGACATCAAAGTGGCAAAACTAGCCCTATTGTTTAGCGCAAATTCGGCCAAGGGCAAAAATGAGACCTCCTGATCAGCAGATATGAAACATCTCAAATAGGATTCCAAAGTCTGGTTTGTTCTCTCAGTCTGCCCATTGGTCTGAGGATGAAATGCAGAGGAGAAAGATAACTGAATTCCCAGTTTGGAACAAAAAGCTCTCCAAAATCTGGAAACAAACTGGACTCCTCTGTCCGACACAATGTTCTCAGGAATCCCGTGCAACCGAAGCACCTGTTGCAAAAACAAGGGCACCAACTCAGAAGAAGATGGCAACTTTGGGAGTGGTACAAGATGGACCATCTTAGAAAATCTATCACAGATCACCCAGATAACAGTCATTCTCTGAGAGACAGGAAGATCAGAAATAAAATCCATTGAGATATGAGTCCATGGCCTCCTGGTCACCGGGAGGGGCATCAACAACCCACTAGAACGAGAACAGGGCTTGGACCGAGAACAAGTCCCACAGGACTCCACAAAATTCCTGACATCACGAGATAAGGCAGGCCACCAAAAAGACCGACTCACCAAATCTCTGGTACCAAAAATAGCAATGAATTTTAAACATTACTCTTCTCCTCCACTGGTCAGGGACATACAATTTTCCCATAGGGCAACGTTCAGGTTTGTCCCCCTGAAATTCCTCCAGGGCACGTCTCAAATCGGGTGAGATGGTGGAAAGAACTACACCCTCATTTAGAATGGTAGTAGGCTCGGTCACATCAAGAGAATCCGCAAAGAAACTCCTAGAAAGAGCGTCCGCCTTAACAATTTTAGTGACCGGAAGAAAAGAGACCACAAAATTAAAATGCGTGAAAAACAAGGCCCACCTAGCCTGTCTAGGATTCAAGGGTTGGCTGATTCAAGATAAATCAAATTCTTGTGGTAGGTGAGGACCACAACTTGATGTCTAGCTCCCTCCAACCAATGTCTCCAGTCTTCAAATGCCCATTTCATAGCCAACAATTCCCGATTCCCCATGTCATAGTTACGTTCAGATGGGGAGAATTTTCGAGAAAAGAAGGCAAAGGGATTCATCTTAGAAGTCACCGGATCTCTTTGGGATAAAACGGCTCCTGCACCAATCTCAGAAGCATCTACCGCCACCTGAAACGGGAGTGAGGCATCAGGTTGCCGTAGAACCGGAGCAGAAGTGAATCTCTTCTTAAGCTCCTGAAATGCTGAAACTGCCTCAGGAGACCAATTCACCACATCAGCGCCCTTCTTGGTCAAATCAGTCAGTGGTTTAGCAATACCAGAAAAATTACTTATAAATTTACGGAAGAAATTATCAAAACCCAAAAACTTCTGGAGAGCCTTCAAAGACGTGGGCTGAACCAAATCATAAATGGCCTGTATCTTGGCTGGGTCCATTTCAATAGCAGACGGGGACAAAATGAATCCCAAAAATGAAATCCTTTGTACACCAAAGAGGCACTTAAAGCCCTTAACATACAGAGAATTTTCCCTCAAAATCCAGAACACATTCCGGACATGTTCCACATGAGAATCCCAATCACTGGAAAAGATCAAAATATCATCCAGATAAATGATCAAAAACTTATCCACAAAGTTCCGCAAAATATCGTTCATAAAAGACTGGAAGACAGAAGGAGCATTAGTGAGCCCAAAAGGCATCACCAGGTACTCAAAATGTCCCTCCGGAGTATTAAACGCCGTCTTCCATTCATTCCCGTGCTTGATGCGAATAATATTATACGCCCCCCTGAGGTCAAGCTTGGTAAACCAACAGGCACTTTTAACTCTGGAAAATAAATCAGAAATCAGGAGTAACGGATACTGATATTTAACAGTGATTTTGTTAAGGGAACGATAGTCAATACATGGCCAAAAATAAAACAGCACCTAAAGGTGAAGAGGAAGGTCTAATATGACCCTTCTCCAACGACTCCTTGATATAAGATCGCATAGCATTATGTTCGGGTACCGATAAGTTGAAAAGCCGACCTTTGGGAAATTTACACCTGGGAATTAACTCAATTGCACAGTCATAACTCCTATGAGGAAGTAAAGACGCAGACATACTCTCAATGAATACATCAGAAAAATCAGCCAAATAGTCAGGAATATCATGAGACTGGGGAGAGGTGGAGAAAACAAGAGTGTCACTAAGAACACATTGACAACCCCAACTCACCACAGACACAGATTTCCAATCTGAAACAGGATTATGAGTTTGCAACCAAGGAAAACCCAGAACAATAGTATCATGCAAATTGTGCAACACCAAAAATTTACAATTTTCTTGGTGGTCCGGGGCGACCCGCATTATCACCTGGGTCCAAAACTGGGGTTTATTCTCCGCCAAAGGAGTAGCATCAATACCTCTCAAAGGGATAGGAGTCCGCAGGGGTATCATGGGAAAGCCACAACGTTTAGCAAACTCCAAATCCATTAGATTCAAAGCTGCTCCTGAATCAACAAAAGCCTTAGCGGAAAATGTAGACAAGGAGCAGATCAGGATAATCTCCAAAAGGAACTTAGGCTGTACACTGCCCAGCATAAATGTGTGAGCAAAAGCTTTTCTCGTTTAGGGCAGACAGCAATAGTATGAGAGGCGTCCCCACAGAAAAAAACACAACTTATTACTCCTTCTAAACTCCTGACGTTGCGCCCTAGACAAAACCCTATCACATTGCATGGGTTCAGAGGTTCATTCAAAAGACTCTCGTGTAGTATTACGTTCGCGTAAACGCCGATCAATTTGAATGGCTAATGACATATAATCGTCAAGACCACAGGGAACAGGAAATGCCACCATAACATCTTTTAAGGTTTCTGCCAAACCCTTCTGAAAGAGAGCTGCTAGGGCATCTTCATTCCATTTAGTAAGGACCGCCCACTTTCGGAATTTTTGACAATATAACTGCAGAATCCTGACCCTGGTTCAATGCCAATAAGGTTTTCTCAGCTTGATCAATAGCATTAGGTTCATCATACAACAACCCCAAGGCTTGAAAAAACGTGTTCACATTAGCCAGAATAGGATCTTCAGGTGTCAAAGAAAAGGCCCAATCCTGGGGATCGCTGCGCAGCAGGGAGATGACAATTTTAACGTGCTGCACAGAGCTCCCCGATGAGTTAGGTTTCAAAGCAAAAAATAATTTACAATTATTCTTAAAATTCAAAAATTTAGACCGATCCCCAGAAAACACATCAGGAGTAAGGATTTTTGGTTCAACAGCAGATGATTGAGTGAGATAGGCAGAAATTCCCCGCACTTCAGCAGAGAGCTGCTCAACACAATCAGATAATTTCTTAGTCTCAATTTAGACAAAAAATATCCTCCTACAGCCCCAGAAAAAAAGAGGAAAAAATATATTAAAAAAATTCTGACACTTTTTTTCTTTTTTTTTTTAAATTCTTCAGTTAGGCTGGTGATTCTGTTATGAATGGGTCACCAAGGAGGATAGCAGGTTCAGGCTAAGCCACAGAAAACCAGAGTGGTTGGAAATTACGCAGATTGCAGACCCCTGATCCTGTCCATTCTTTGTAGGTGGGAAAATTTGCAAAGTTGGCAGTGTATCAAATACTTATTTTTCCCACTGTACCTATATGTATAATTCACAAACAAAAATAATACTATTAATAATGATAAAAATATTAATCATTTAAAATAATTAAAAAAAATTACAAGAAATTAGTTCAATTCTTAAAGCAGAAAAATTAATGTGGTAAAATTAATAAGGCAGTTTCATTCTTCAGGTCAGTACAATTACAGCGATACCTCATTTATATCTTTTTTATGTATTGGCGTATTACACAATGAAAACTATTTTATAGAAAAAATAATTATTTTACATCGCTTTATTCTGACAGCTATAACTTTTTTATTTTCCTGCTGATGGAGCTGTATGGCGGGTTGTTTTTTGCGGGACAAGATGACATTTTCAGCGGTGCCATGTTTATTTATATCCGTCATTTTGATCGCGTTTTATTACACTTTTTGTTCAGCGGTATGATGATGATGAAGCATTGTCTACCGCCTTGTTTTTAATTTTTATTTTTTAATGGTGTTTACTACAGGACTAAAGGGGTTAATTATTGCAACAGTTTTATAGGTCAGGTCATTCCGGACGTGTCGATACCAAATATGTGTACTTTTTTGGCTTATTTGTTTATTTTTTTCATACAAATATTTATTTATGGGTACAATATATCTTGATTTTGTATTATTTTTTTATATGTTTACAATTATTTAAAAAATATTTTTTTACATTGTTTGCAGGCTGATTGCTTGTATAGCATGGGCACGTGGCAGCATCGCTATGCTATGAAAACTGTCAGCTCTGCACTAAAAGGGTAAGTTGCTGATCATGCTCTGAGGTTCCAAACTTTATCTTCAAAGATACTCAATGCGGAAAAGTGACTGAAGTGTTGTGCTATAGTGACAATGTGAACAATGACAGTGACAATGTGAACAAGAAAATGATAGTTCAAAGTGAATAAATTGTTAAAATAAATAATCAGTAACAGCATGTATCGTATTTTTCAGATTATAAGACGCACCCCAAATTTTGAGGAGAAAAATAGGAAAAAAACTGTTTTAATAAAATGGTGGTGCTTCTGATAATCGATGCATAATTTGCTTACTGGGGGGGTGGCTGCGGTGAAGCGGGGTCCCAGGGTTGCTGCTGGAGGAGGCAAGAGTGGAGCATTGGCTGCAGGTCGCAGGCTGGGGTGAGGGGGAGTTCCGATGTGCAGTGCGTCACTGCGGGTGTCCAGTGCTGCTGCTGGACTGGGTCCAGTGCTGCCACTGCTGCGCTGTGTCCGGTGCTGCCGCTGCTGTGCTGTGTCTGGTGCTTCCGCTGCTGCGCTCTGTCCGGTGGTGCCGCTGCTCCACTGTGTCCAGTGCTGCCGCTGCTGCGCTGTGTCTGGTGGTGCTGCGGGAGGGCTCTGCCGACATTGTGTGAAAGGCCAGAGCCCCCGCAGTTCTGTGGTTTCCTGTGCAGTGGACTCCGAGAAAATGGCCGGCGGGGGGTGGCGCATGCACAGATGGAGATCTTGGCACCAAGATCTCTGGCGCCAGATTTTATGGTTATGGTTTGCAGGTGCCATGACCCACTGGGAGAGCCCATGAGGTGCCAGAACAGCAGAACCCCCCATAAGTGACCCCATTTTACAAACTACACCTCTCAATGAATTCATCTAGGGGTTCAGTGATCATATTGACTCACAGGTGTGTCATAGAAGTTTATACCATTGGACAGTGAAGAAAGAATAACTACATTTTTACCACCATTTTGTTTTAGCCCCAGATTTTACATTTGCACACAAGAAGTGGGTAAAAAATGGCACCATAATTTGGACCACAATGTCTACTGAACATGGCAATACCCCATATGTGGCTGTACAGTACTACTGTACTTAGCCATATGGAGAGACTCGGGAGGAACGGAGTGCTATCTGCCTCCTCCAGCGCAGATTTTCCTAGAATAGTTTGCAAATTCCATAAACAGAGCCTGTAATTGCTAGAAGAGCATAATCCCCCTCACGTGACCTGATTTTGGAATTTATATCCCCTCTGGGAATTTATCTACAGGTGTATTGTCGATTTTGACTCCATGGGTATTTTCCAGAAACAAGCAGCAATAAATGTTGCTGAGTGAAAATTGCAAACTGCCGTTGTAGTGATCAGTACGCTGTAGTCACCAGTACGTTGCAGTCACCAGCATGTTATGTCCAGCCCGTGCTTCTGGAGACATGAACCCGTAAGTTAGGCAGGCTCTCATCTCTTCAGAAATGCCAAACATGTGGACGCTGTATGTGGTTTAGGTACACTCTGGGGCTCAGAAGGGAGGGGAATTTGGATTTGAGAGCGGAGAATTTGCTGAATTTCTTTTGGCAGGTGAGGAGCCATTTCACTTTTCCAGAGCCTTTGCAACTACCAGTAACGTGGAAGTCCCGTATATTTCCGTTAACAGATGATAGACCTGAGTTTTTGTGGATTGAATAGTAGCTTTTATTGAGAACATTTTGCATAACATTTGGGATCACATTTATCTGCCGCTCTATGCTGAGCACTTACATCGGGGTTTTCCATCTAAATCTCCGAATGACGTGATTCAGATGAAACCCTCGAGGGATCAATTCATTATAATGAGTCAGCAGAGTTATTTTGGACTGTTTAGCGGTGTCCTTCTTTTCAGAAGTGCACAAAACTCTGGCAGACGCACTTTTATGCAATTCTAAAAAGACGGACACCGCCGGAACACTGATCAGACGGTGTCCACAGTGCCTCCATCTGTCTCATTACAGGTAATCTTCCGTATGGGGTTCTGTCTTAATTACGTATTTCAGAGATTTACACGGAAACTCTGATGTAAGCACTCAGCGCAAAGTGCAGAATAAATGTGCGCAAAGCCTTCCTGCGATCTTTGGGAGGCAGAAAGAAAAAGATCAACAGCAGGTGAATAATTGTTTTTATTTACTTTTTACACCATTCCTCGTGTGGTATAGGTGATTAGTCGACTTTATTCTTTGGGTCGGTGTGATTGCAGCATTACTAGATTTATGTCAGGTTTTTATGTTTGGCTGCTGTCGCACACTAAAAGACGCTTTTTATTGCAAAAACTAGTCTTTGCATCACCATATTTTCAGAGCTATAATTTTTTCATATGTTGGCCAACAGAGTCATGTGATGGCTTCTTTTTTGCGGGACGAGTTTATGTCTTTATTGGTACGATTTTCAGACACATGACTTTTTTTTATCACTTTCTATTCCAATTTTTGGGAGGCAGAATGTTCAAAAACAGCAATTCAGGATTTTTTTTCGGGGGGTTATGTCATTATACATGTGGTAAAATTGATAAGACAGTTTCATTCTTCAGGTCAGTACAATTACAGCGATACCTCATTTATATCTTTTTTTATGTATTGGTGCTATTACACAATAAAAACTATTTAAGGCTGGGTTCACACGTAGCGGAACTCTCGCGGAAATTACCGTGAGAATTCCGGAATTCCATTCCGCGGGAAAATCGCATTTTAAATTCCCGCGATTTTCCCACGGAAAAACTAGCATTTTGCAAGCGTAATTAGCTTGCAGAATTGCTAGCGTTTTCCAAGCGATCTGTAGCATCGCTTGGAGAACTGATTGACAGGTTGGTCACACTCGTCAAACATAGTGCTTGACGAGTGTGACCAACTTTTTACTATTGAGGCCGCCTATGCGGCTTCAATAGTAAAAGATAGAATGTAAATAATAATAATAATAAAAAAATATTGTTATTCTCACCTTCCGACGTCCCGCGCAGCCTTCCCGCCTCTCTCCACGCTCCCGGTCCCAGTAATCCTTTGCAACAATTACCGCGATGACGTCGGTTCTCGTGGGATCGCGACGTCTCGCAGTCATTTGCGATAACGTCGCGTGAATGACCGCGAGACTTCGCGATCCTGCGAGAACGAACGTCATCGCTCGCAAAGGCTTACTGGGACTGGGAGCGTGGAGAGAGGCGGGAAGGCTGCGCGAGACGTCGGAAGGTGAGAATACCAATATTTTTTATTTTGAATTCTATTTTTTACAGGGATATGGTACCCAAAGCCCGGAGGACAGTCTCCTCTCCTCCGGACCGTGGGTACCATCCACAAATGTTCTGCTTACTTTTCGCATGGTGTGCACAGCCACATGCGGAAAGTAAGCGGAACAATGCATTTCTATGGGTGTGGGATTGCCGCGATTCCGCGAAATTAATGAGCATGCTGCGTTTTTTACCGCAAAGCAATTCCGCCGCGGTAAAAACCGCACCATTAGCACAGCTTTGCGGAATCCCATAGGAATGCATGGGATGCTTATTTTTCACGTTTTCGCGGTTAAAACCGCCGCGGAAATGCGAAAAAAACGCCACGTGTGAACTCAGCCTTATAGAAAAAATAATTATTTTTCCATCGCTTTATTCTGACAGCTATAACTTTTTTATTTTTCTGCTGATAGAACTGTATGGCAGGTTGTTTTTTGCGGGACAAGATGACGTTTTCAGCGGTACCATGATTAAATATTTATATCTGTCTTTTTGATCGCGTTTTATTTTGTTCGTCAGTATGATGATGAAGCATTGTCTTCTGCCTTGTTTTTCATTTTTCTTTTATGGTGTTTACTACAGGACTAAAGGGATTAATTAGTGGCACAGTTTTATAGGTCAGGTCATTCCGGACACGTCGATACCAAATATGTGTACTTTTTTGGCTTATATGTTTATTTTTTCATACAAATATTTATTTATGGGTACAATATATTTTGATTTTTTATTATTTTTTTTATATTTTTACAATTGTTTAAAAAATTTTATTTACATTTTTTACAGCCTGATCACTTGTATAGCATGGGGACGCGGCAGTATCCCTATGCTATGCAAACTGTCAGCTCTGCACTAAAAGGGTAAGTTGCTGATCATGCTCTGAGCATGATAAAGCAACTTTCCTTGCTCTGGTGACCCGGATGTTGTCATGACGACATCAGGTCACCCTGGCAATGATCAGGACCCCGAGTCACGCCACGGAGTCTCCGATCCAAGGGCACAGGGACTGTCATCCCCCTGCCTGTTTCTGGAATGCTGCAATTGCATTCAGTCACAACATCTAGGGGCTTAAAGTGCCATAGCGGTGCATGACCGTTCCTGACACAGTACCGGGTGTCAGCTGTCAAAATCAGCTGATACCCAGCGGTGATCACGCGTATAGCTTGTGTGCGTGTCCGATCGCCTAGACGTAATAATCCGTTCCTGGTCATTAAGGCCCAGGGCACAGGGACATATTATTACTCCCAATGTCAGAAAGGGGTTAAATGAGCTTTGGCCCAGAGAATACAGAAGTGTTTGTGTTGAGATATGACTGCTTCTTTGCATGATAGAACTTTAACTTGCATTTGTGGGTTGCACAGCAAACTGTGTTAACAATGATTTCTGGAAGTATTTTTGAGTCCATGCTGTTATTTTCACTACTGAATCATAAATGCTTTTAAAGTAGACCAGACGGATGGTCTGTAGATCACGAACATCCAATCTTGAGCATTGGCCTTGTGTCTTGTCCACATTGATGTCTCCTGAATCTGTGAATCTTTTCCTGATGTACTGCAGATGGAAAGAAATTCAAAGTGTTTACAATTTTACTTTGATGAACATTTTTCTGAAATTGTTCCGCAATTTTTTTCCTTGATCCAGGGAGCTAGTCTGATTGCCGTATGTGGAGTCGGGAAGGAATTTTTTTCCCCAATGTGAAGCTTACTGTTTGCCACATGGGTTTTTTTTGCCTTCCTCTGGATTAACATGTTACGGCAAGTTAGGATAGGATATGGGTTGAACTAGATGGACTTAAAGTCTTCCTTCAACCTTAATAACTATGTTACTATGTTACCCAGTTGTTAACAGACTGGTGAATCTCTGACCATCTTTGCGACTGAGAGACTCTGCCTCTCTAATATGCTCTTTTTATTCAGTCTTGGGATAGTTGCAATTTGATCATCCGATATTTTTTTATTAGTAACAGTTATCTTTCCAGCCTCTTCCTTATGCTGTCCTAACTTTTGAGAGATGTGTTGCAGCCATCAAATTCTAAAGTGGAAACAGAAAAATGGCTAAATTTTCACCTTCTGATCTGTGTTCTAGATTCTTTTGAGAATAAAATATGTCTATAAGTATTTTCCAAATCATTGCATTATTGTTTTCCTTACATTTTACATAGTGTCCCAACAATTTTGGAACTGGGGTCGCACATCACACTGTAGTTATAGTAGTACTCCACTGTTTTAGGCCTTTCTGTTGGTATCCCTAATGATGAGCTGTGCTCTCTGACCTCCTCTCCCTAGGCTGTAAAACACCAATATGCTTTCCTTATCCTCATATTTTATAGTGGCTATGATAGTCCCCTCTGATTGTCTACATCACACAATGTGATGTGATAGCTTCAAGACAGTATGGGGAAGCATGCTCAGGCTAATCTGACCCTATGTGAGCCTGCTTTCTGGGTGGTACAATCTTCAACAATGTGTGAAATGGTGCTGGGAATGTTTTTGTCTATTTGCAAGAACTTAATTGCAAATTGATTATTCTGTGACCTGCAAATTTCCTGTTATATCAGCTATGGATAGAGAGAGCAAGTATATGTTCAAATCCAAACAGTCCATATCTTTGCTGTTTTTGTAAAACTGAGTATGCAGCAGAGAAAAGGTCATATAAGAACATTGGGCTCAGGTTCAGAGTCAAAACCACACAACAACCACGGAGTGAAAAGTTTCTAGAAACTTGATTATAAAAACCACAATCATTGCATCATTTTCAATTATGGTCAAATGGAGAAAACACACACAAAATTAATAAAAAATAGAGAGTATACTATGATTTTAAAGAAAAATCACTTCGAAAATGTGTGACTGTTATCCTATGAAATGTCTGTTGAGGTGTAGGGGGTATGATATATTACTTTTGTTTAAGACTCTGCCTTTCTCTTTCGTCCCGGTGCCGTATATTCTAGTGTATGTACGTTTGTTATGTATGAAGGTACTGCTACACGATTTAGTGTATTACCACTCTTATACAATGGTACTGCTACACTGTTATGTGTATTACCGTGTCTTTCTGAATGTATATACAGTGGGGAAAAAAGTATTTAGTCAGCCACCAATTGTGCAAGTTCGTCCACTTAAAAAGATGAGGGAGGCTTGTAATTGACATCATAGGTACACAGCAACTATGAGGCTGTGTGCACACGGTGCGGATATATAGCGTGTCCGCAGCGGATTTTTCCACGCAGAAACGCTGCATATCCGCATTGTGATGTACAGTAGCCTTATATTCAATGAAAAAAAACCGCTGTGCAGACGCTGCGGATTTTTCCGCGCGGTTTTCCTGCTGTACAAAATCCGCAGCATGTTACTTCTTTTGTGCGGTTTTCCACCTCCCCTGTCTCCAAATCCGCAGGGGGGAATCTGCAGTGGAAAACCGCACAAAAACCGCAGGAAAACCGCATTAAAAATGGAATAAATCCGCAGGAAAACTGCAGGTCATTTGACCTGCGGATTTCTTCCATTCTGCGCGGAAAAATCCGCAGGGCAAAAAAGTCCGTCTGCACTCAGCCTGAGAGTCAAAATAAGAAAATAAATCCAGAAAATCACCTTGTCTGATTTGGCAAGATTTATTTTTCAAATTATGGTGGAAAATAAGTATTTGGTCACCTAAAAACATGCAAGATTTCTGGCTCTCACAGATCTGTAACTTCTTCTTTATGAGGCTCCTCTGTCCTCCACTCATTACCTGTAGTAATGGCACCTGTTTGACCTTGTTATCAGTATAAAAGACACCTGTCCACAACCTCAAACAGTCACACACCAAACTGCACTATGGTGAAGAAGACCAAAGAGCTGTCGAAGGACACCAGAAACAAAATTGTAGCCCTGCAACAGGCTGGGAAGACTGAATCTGCAATAGGCAACCAGCTTGGTGTGATGAAATCAACTGTGGGAGCAATAATAAGAAAATGGAAGACATACAAGGCCACCGAGTCTCCCTCGATCTGGTGTTCCACACAAGATCTCACCCCATGGGGTCAAAATGATCACAAGAACGGTGAGCAAAAATACCAGAGCGACACGGGGGGACCTAGTGAATGACCTGCATAGAGCTGGGACCACCGTAACAAAGGCTACCATCAGTAACACACTACGCCGCCAGGAACTCAGATCCTGCAGTGCCAGACATGTCCCCCTACTTTAGGCTAGTTTCACACTAGCGTATGGCCGAGGTGCGGAGGGCTGCGGGCTTCCTCCATGAAGCTCCACCCCTGGCAGCACTGCCTCCGGTCAGCTCCGCCTCTGTCGGCATGCGGCCTGCATACCCTATCTTTAGCATTAGGTACGCAGGCTGTGCCGATGAATGCAGATGCCTCCGCATGCATCTTTTTCCAACATAATTTGCAAAATACATCTTGCCAATTCAGATTTTCTGGATTTTCTGGATTTGTTTTCTCATTTTTACTCTCATAGTTGTGGTCTACCTATGATGTCAATTACAGGCACAATTGGTGACTGACTAAATACTTTTTTCCCCCACTGTAATCATAATGTTATACTGTTGTAATGCTGCTTTGTATAGTGTATAGGCTAAGTGTAGTTACTGGATTGGCCAGATGGGGGGCATTATAGTGTACAGAGCTTTCAGTTAGTGAATAGGATAGGGTTAACAATTGGAGGGGCTGCTGTGTGGTAAGCTAGGAATGTTCCTTTAGTTAGTCAGAAGGGCGAGGGTGCCCAAATAGTCCACATGGGCTCTAGGTCCAGGACACCACAGCAGTCATGTAACGTTCTAAGAAGAGAAGCTCAGCCATTCGGAGTCTATAGGACAGAAGTATAGCATCAAGCAGCAGGATTGCAGCAGTTCATAGCTGGAGAAAGGAAGCAGTCCGGAAGAGTACAGAGCGCAGATTATTCAACATGTGGCAGATTATTGCAAGGGCAGATGCTCTCTGGACAGGGGTGAAATGGACCAGAGAATCCCCAAGCACAGTGAGTCTGAGCAGAGAGAATGCTGCGGTACCGCCTAAGGTGCTGTAACCCCGTAATGTACTGGAGGACATGGAACTGAGTACAGGGAAAGTACAGAATGAGAACTGCATGGAACTTGCTGTTGATGTTGTAACTGATAAGAATGTGCTGCCAAGTTGTTCAAGTAAAGTTTCATTTGTTGCATTTGAACCGGACTGTGTCTCAATCAGGGCAGCCATCAGGGCATTACTGCCCTAACTGGCGTATGGGGCCTGGTGGGCAGAGGGGGCCCGCTTCGGGCCCGGTCTCCTCTGCTCACCGGGCCCCTACCGGCAGCTAAACCTGGCCCTCGGCGCTGTGGCAGTTAAACGCTATTGACATGCGGGCCCGGCGGCCCGCATTTCAATAGTTAACAGCCACGGCAGCCGCCAGCCAATAGGAGGCTGGCAGCTGACGTCAGCCGCAGCGCGCACCTCGCCGGCGTCTGGCGTCAGTGTCAGTTGCCGGCTAGAGCGCGCTGCAGCGTGGAGGGATGCCCGGAGCTTTGCCGCTTGACCGCGGCCAGGTAATTATTAGAACTTGTTTTTTTTTTTTGACAGCGAAGACCCGGGGGGCCCGCTGGCAGAATGCTGGACACGGGGGCAGAATGCTGGACACGGGGGCAGAATGCTGGACACGGGGGCAGAATGCTGGACATGATGGGGCAGATTGCTGGACATGATGGGGCAGAATGATGGGGCAGAATGCTGGACATGATGGGGCAGATTGCTGGACATATTGGGGTAGATTGCAGACATAATGGGGGCAGAATGCTGGACATGATGGGGCAGAATGCTGGACATGATGGGGCAGATTGCTGGACATGATGGGGCAGATTGCTGGACATAATGGGGGAAGAATGCTGGACATGATGGGGCAGATTGCTGGACATGATGGGGCAGAATGCTGGACATGATGGGGAAGAATGCTGGACATGAATGACAGCAGAATGCTGGACATGATGGGGCAGATTGCTGGACATGATGGGGGCAGATTGCTGGACATGATGGGGGCAGAATGCTGGACATGATGGGGGCAGAATGCAGGACATGATGGGGGCAGAATGTGACAGTGAGACACAGGAGGGGGCAGAATGGACACAGGACAGAATGTGACAGTGACACACAGGAGGTGGCAGAATGTGAGGCACTGGGGCAGAATGTGGCAGTAAGACACAGGAGGGGGCAGAATGTGGCAGTAAGACACAGGAAGGGTGCAGGATCATGGGGCAGGATGGATACGATGGAGACAGATGGGGAGATCATATGGGGCCCAATGGATACTCATGAGGGTGGGATGGGAGGAACATATGGCTGAAGCCAGGAAGGAGACACACGGGAGCCAGGATGGGGAATATTATTACCATAGGGGCTAATTAAGGGATATTATTACTGCAGTGATGTCTTTATTTTATTTTTTGAGTGTACTGTTTTAAATGGGGGGATGGTCCTGTTACTGTGTAGAGTGACACTATGTCGCCTTTTTTTCTTCATGTGATGTAATGTAGAAGTTGGGAAAAAAATAAGTAATGTGTTCTGCAAGCGGAGCTCTAGATAACTGTGTTATTTCCTGCAGAGACGAGCCCTGGCTGGAATACGTGATGGCGGTCTGTGCTGGATGAAAGATGAAAAGCAAAGATGAAGGACTTCACCTAGATACATCACTGGTGAGTTAGTGTGTTACCTATACACTGACACTATATACTGTATACTATATACAGAGGTCCTGTGTATAATGTCACCAGTGATCACTGTATTACCTGTACATTATATACAGAGCTCCTGTGTATAATGTCATTGATCACTGTATTACCTGTACACTGCATACTAAGTACAGATCTCCTGTGTATAATGGCACTTATGGTGATGGTATTGTGTTTTTTTATTACTGATCAGCATTGTAGTATTCAGTCACCATGTGGTGGTAATATGTGGTCTGGGCATGGTGTTGTGGTATTTGTCCCTTGCATGTGCTATTATTTGGTCACATTGTGGTGGTAATATGTGGTCTGGTCATGGTGCGATGGTATTTGTTCCTTGTATGTGATATTATTCGGTCACTATGGTAGTAATATGTGGTCTGGTCATGGTGTGGCGGTATTTGTTCCTTTTATGTGGTATTATAGGTCACCATGTGGTGGTAATATGTGGTCTGGTCATGGTGCGATGGTATTTGTCCCTTGTATGTGATATTATTGGTCATTTTAAAAATTGAAAAATAAATAAAAATATACTGTATCTAAATTGTATTGCATATTTTAACAAATATTTAATAGGTTACAGTAGAGTAGGGCTCGGCCAAAAGAGTCTACAGTGTTGTGATGGCGGCTTAAAAAATCTTTTGGCCAAAACAAGAGCTGCTGGCTATATTTGTGATCCAGTGATGGGAGCTGTTAATGTGTGATTGGTGAGAAGTGGAGTTTTTCCAAGAGAGCGGTGGGACTGTGGACAGTTTGAGGAGGGGAGGCGGGGCTGGGGTGGAGCCTGGGCGGAGTCTAAAGGGGGCCCCGAATATTTTGCCAGTATGGGGCCCGGAAATTCCTAGTGGCAGCCCTGGTCTCAATTATTGCGAGACCAATTGTGGAAAGGCTTCAGCACCACAGTGGTATCCCTGATGGCGCAGTGAGAGAAGACACAGGTATGCTGGTGAGAGAATGCTGTTTTCATGTAAGAGGAGGCCAGGGCACAGATGTGCAAGAGTTCTCGGCCATGACTACGGTCCTGGACCTCCCTTACACAGGCATTGTAGTTTTTTACTACAGCATGCCCATTGTCAACATAGCTCTTAAGTTTACTACTACTTTTTATTATTTTCAAACTGGGAAAAGAGGAATCGTTTAAACTTTTATAATTTTTAAATTTAAAAGAAAGCTAACCTTATTTTTTACTATCCTCAAGGAATTTTAACCTACAATTGTTTGATTGCTTATACAATATACTGCATTACAACATTATTGCAGTATATAATATAAATCACTGTCTCATCTGAAGCTCAGCCTATGGCTGGAGACACACTAGCGATGTTACCCTATTCTATGTGTATGTATCTTTTCTAACCTGTCACTCTGTGATTATACTGTACGCGGTATATAATTTCCTGGCTTTTAATCTGTCTATCTATGTGTGTGTGTATTTAGCAGAATATTTGAATATTTCGCTTTAAAATGATGTGTAAATGACAGAGAATTGCTGTATGTAAATGCTCATGTTAAAATCGCATTGCAGTCAGATAGCAATCGCACTGCATTCTGATGTAAATCAGATGCTAGGTGTGAAAAATCGGATTGTACTCACTGTGAGAATCATGTGGGAATAGTGGTTGAGGGCAGGTATATCTCGCCCAGATACCTTTCCTATGTGGCCTAGTCTGGTCAGTATCTCACCTGGTGACTAATGAATAATGGGAGGCGGATATAAAAGGATGCCAGGTGGTTGTGTGAGTGTCTCAGCCTGGGAACACAGAGAGCCTGTCTGTGTGAGAGACACACGTAAGTGAAAGCAGTGCCCACTGCAACGGTGGTTTGGCTGGACGGGAGAAGCCCGCCAGTTGATAGTTAGGTTGTACCTTGTTTAGTTAGTGCTGGACAGGCAAGGATTTGTTTTATGTTTTTTTTCTTTATGCATTGCTTTCATCTTTAATAAACCTGACCCAGTGTCAGTTATACCCGGACCCCGGCTGTGCGCCTGAGTTTCATGCTGAACGCACGTGACCTTTGACCCCAGCAAAGGCGATCCCGGAGTGTTTTATCACATTGTGGTGGAGAATGCGGGCATCACGTGGGAAGCATGAGCATGGAGGACGTGGTGAAAGTGCTGGTACAGTCCACCGCCGTCCAGCAAGAAGCTAATCGGGTGATGATGGCCCAGCTGAAGGAGTTGGTGGACATGACACCTACCGATCGTTCGCTACTCCAGCAGGTGGCGCAGCGCCTGGCAAGCTTACCTGAGGTTAACCTGGAAGCCGAGTCGAGAGTGATTCACGTGAGTCGGTACTGGCAGAAGATGACGAGCGAAGATGACGTCGAGGCATACCTGACCACGTTTGAACAGACGGCGGTGCGAGAAAAATGGCCGAAGGCACGATGGGCCAGCCTGATTGCCCCGTTTCTTTCCGGTGAGGCCCAAAAGGCTTATTATGACTTAGAACCTGAAGCCTCGCAGGACTTTGACAAACTGAAAGCTGAGATCTTGGCCCGGCTGGGAGTGACGACCGCTGTCCGTGCACAGAGAGTGCATCAATGGACTTATCAGCCGGATAAACCACCGCGGTCACAGATGTTCGACCAGATCCACGTGACGAAGAAGTGGCTACAACCCGAGGTGCTGACAGCGCCAGAGATAATCCAGAGAGTCGTCATGGACAAGTACCTGAGAGTTCTACCGCCAGCCCTGAGGAAGTGGGTAAGCCATGGAAATCCTACGACGGTAGATCAACTGGTGGATCTGGTTGAACATTACTCCGTGGCGGAAGGACTCCGAGACAATGCTACCCCTCCTTGTTCTTCATCATCTCCACGTGGAACCGGTAAGACTGTTCCAGGGAGTAGGGGAGAAGGAAAAATCCCTAAGACAGTGGGGGAGGAAAACGGGACTGCCCGCACTGCGAGGCCGAGAGTAACAAACTATGGTCTAAGCAAGGGGCCCGTTAGGTGTTTCCGCTGCCAAGAGATGGGCCACATTGCTGCGAACTGTCCGGTCACTACTGAACCCATGCAGTGCGACGTCACAGACTCTAAAAACCGCATGTCTATGGTTGCACGGGTAGTGAGTGTGAATGTCGGTCAAAAGGATGTGGAAAAACACTTGTGTGATTTAACTGTTGTTGGCAAAAATGTGGTGGCATTGTTAGACTCGGGAAGTGTGGTGACTCTGGTGAAGGCCAGTCTGGTGTCAGCCCCGGATGGACCATCAGACAAATTTTCTATAACGTGTGTGCATGGAGACACCTGTTCGTACCTCACCACGGTCATATGCATTACTACTTCCTATGCGTCTGTGCAACATAAAGTGGGACTCGTCCCTGCGTTATTGCATGATGTTATCTTGGGCCGAGATTTTCCCCACTTCTGGCAATTGTGGGAGAATCAGTTGATGCCCTCGGGTAATAGTGTACATGATTCTTCTCCCAGGGCGCGTGTGGGTCCCGAATCCCTGGAAGAGGTCTCCCCGGAAGACTCAGGGGAAGAGTCTGCTGGAAATGACCTGCAGTTCCCGTTTTCAGTCATGGAGGGTGATACGGAGGAGACCAGGGAAGAGGAGGAGGCCGACAGCCGTCCACCTCCCTGTTTGCCGGATTTGGAAATTCAGAAAGATGACTTCCAAAGCGAGCAAATAAAGGATCCTACCCTTTCTCAGGCTAGGACAAATGTAAAAGTGATAAATGGGGTATCCGTAGAACCTGGCTCTAGGCTGGCATATCCTTACATGGTCCTGGAGAATGATTTACTATATCAGATAGAGAAAAAGGGGGAAGACACGGTGCAACTATTAGTCGTGCCAAAACCCTACCGGCGGCAGGTGCTGGACCTGGCCCACGGACATGTGATGGGAGGTCACCTGGGTGTCCAGAAAACCACCGAAAGGATATTACACTGTTTTGTTTGGCCAGGCATGCATCACGATATTCGTGTATATTGTGAGTCTTGTCCTGACTGCCAAGCCTCTGCGCCTAAGCCCCGGTTCTGTAGCCCTTTGGTACCCCTACCTATTATTGAGGTCCTGTTTGAGAGGATTGGGATGGATTTAGTTGGGCCCCTTCCACGGTCTGCACGTGGACACCAACATATCCTGGTCATCTTGGATTATGCCACTCGTTACCCGGAGGCCATCCCTTTGCGTAACATGGCCACCAAGACGATTGCCAAGGAACTGGTGCATGTGTTTAGTCGGGTCGGTATACCAAAACAGATACTCACCGACCAGGGGACTCCCTTTATGTCCAGGGTAATGAAGGAGCTCTGCCAGTTGTTACAAATCGAACCGTTACGCACATCCGTGTATCACCCTCAAACAGACGGGTTGGTCGAACGGTTCAATAAAACTCTGAAGCAGATGCTGAGAAAGGCGATAGTCAAGGATGGGAAAAACTGGGACTATTTACTTCCGTATTTGCTTTTTGCCATCAGGGAAGTGCCCCAGTCTTTGCCATCAGGGAAGTGCCCCAGTCTTCCATGGGGTTCTCGCCTTTCGAGTTATTGTATTTGCGGACTGTTAGACGTCGCCAAAGAATCCTGGGAGGGTCAGGTCACTCCGTTTAAAACGGTGATAGATCACGTATCCCAAATGCAGGACCGTATTGCGGCTGTTATGCCTATCATCAAAGAACACATGATGCAGGCTCAGGGAGCCCAAAAAATAATCTATGATAGGGGCGCCAAGATCCCTACTTTTGCACCCGGAGATAGGGTATTGATCCTGGTCCCCACGGTGGACAGTAAGTTCCTAGCAAAGTGGCAGGGCCCCTTTGAGGTTAAGGAAAGAGTTGGTGAAGTAAACTACAAAGTATATCAGGCAGGTAAACGGAAAACCCTGGAAAGATCGGTCTGCCTTGTCAGTGGAGCTGGCCCGTCCCGTCTGCTCGCATTCCGTACCGGAGGTACGGGTTGCAGAGACTCTCTCGGAGCGGCAAAATACTGAGGTCAGGCAGTTTCTACTTCACAACCAAAAGTTTTTCTCAGAAAAACCCAGGCAGACTACGCTAATGAAACATGACATCGTAACGGAACCTGGTTTCACAGTTCACGTGAAACCCTACAGAATTCCAGAAGTGCGCCATGAAGCCGTTTACCGAGAAGTGAAGGCAATGTTAGAGTTAGGTGTCATTGAGGAATCGCACAGTGCTTGGTCCAGCCCGATTGTGTTAATTCCTAAACCGGACGGCACAATCCGGTTCTGCAATGACTTCAGGAAACTGAATGCGGTCTCAAAATTTGATGCCTACCCTATGCCCCGGGTCGACGAGTTAATAGATCGGTTAGGGAAAGCCGGTATATTACGACCCTAGAACTAACAAAGGGGTATTGGCAGATCCCTCTGGCGGAGGCTGCCAGAGAAAAGATGGCATTTGCTATGACGGAAGGTCTATTTCAGTATGTGTATATGCCGTTTGGACTGCACGGAGCACCGGCGACCTTCCAGAGACTGATGGATCGAGTCCTGAGGCCACATAGGCAGTATGCTTCAGCCTATTTGGATGACATTGTCATTTACAGCTTGGACTGGGAGACTCATCTCCAGAAAGTACAAGCTGTGATTGACGACCTGTGGGAGGCAGGTCTAACCGCGAACCCCAAGAAATGTCACATCGAGCTAGAAGAAGCCCGGTATTTGGGGTATGTAATTGGGAGGGGTGTTGATAAACCCCAGGTTGATAAGATTCAAGCGGTTCAGGACTGGCCGCAACCTGTCAACAAGAAGCAGGTGCAAGCCTTTCTGGGGATCACTGGCTATTATTGCCGGCTCATACCCAATTTTGCAGCCATCGCTACACCCCTGATGGATCTTACCAAAGGGAAAGACTCCGTCATGATTAAATGGAATTTAGCGGCTGAAGAAGCCTTCCATAGCCTAAAACGGGCACTTTGCTCTCAACCCGTACTGGTGACTCCGGACTTCCGCAGCGAGTCTGTGGTACAAACGGATGCCTCTGATACCGGTATCGGGGCCGTACTGTCACAAGTGAGGGACGGAGTGGAACACCCAGTCCTCTATCTCAGCAGGAAGCTGAATAAACATGAGCAAAAGTATGCGGTAGTAGAAAATGAGTGCCTAGCCATTAAGTGGGCTCTAGAGGCCCTCAAATATTACCTGGTGGGCTGAAAGTTCAGGCTGATCACTGACCATGCCCCTCTCAAGTGGATGCACTTGCACAAGGAACGGAATAGCCGGGTGACCCGGTGGTTCCTTGCCCTGCAGGCCTACACTTTTACGGTGGAGCACCGCCCAGGGGTACAGATGGGGAATGCAGATGCCCTGTCCCGAGTTGTCATGTCCCACGACTTGGGAAATCATTTAATATTTGCATTGTTTGTGTTGCATCTCTGTTGCTAGGCAGAAGTTTGACTTTCCCTGTATTTTGTTCCAACTCTCTCCCTGTAGTCCTGTGATGTATGTTTGTTCCCTCCTTTATTCTCCATTTTGTGATCGTCCCTCCATCTGTATGCTTCCTGTTACATGTCCTCTGAAGAATATTCCTTTTTACCTGCTGCTTTCATCATAATACAAGAATTTCAGTTAAAGCATCCCTCTTTTCCTGGAGTCTTCTTACATGAGATCGTGGCTGAGTTAAGCTGTCTGATTAATCGGTATGAACGTGAGTACAGGTCAATACGGAAGGGGCCCAGAAAGAGAGGTCTATCCAGGTACCATACGTTCTACATACCCATGAGTCAGAATAGTAAAAAGGAATAACCTGCCTTCAGAGACAGTAACTCAAGGTCTGTGCTAAATCTCAGTGGAAAAGGACATTTCCCAGATAGACTGTAACCCAGTTCCAGCCAGACCCCAGCGCGCATAGAAGCCACACACTGCAGCTGAACAGAGAGGAAGTATAACCCCCATCATCAACTCTTCCTGCCTGCAATCTAATCATGTCTGAAGCAAGGAATACAATGTCCCTACCAGACTTACAAGCACAGGAAAGAGACCCAGACCCCCATCCACCATCTAGCGAAAGGGGAAAACGTACAGTCAAACCCACATGGAAAGTCATGGAGAATTTATAGACTGCAAAATGTGAATTATATAGTGATGTGTCTTCAGTATGGAAGAAAGTGCTGAGTCACATAGACACTGTATCAAGGCCTGCTTCTCATGAGTTACCACCAGAGGGAGTCCTAGAACAATTATGCACAGCATACCAAATGTATATGGAGAAGAGTGACCAATACATTATTCTCCTGAAGAAACTGAATCTCCCAGAGACTTTAAACAAATTGCAAGGTTTCCAGCAGCTTAATTCTGAAAGAGACTGCACTGTACGTGACATTAAAGCCAAGATAGAGGCTAGAATCGCACGAACACCAGATGCATCAACTCGCTCATCCAAATCGTGTAAGCACTCAAAACGTTCATCTAGGTCAAGTTCATCAAAATATTCTACTCTTATTGAGCAGCTTATAAGAGCACGTGCTAAGGCTGAAACTACTAAGGTACAAGCTGCCTTTGCACAAAAGAGAGCAGAAATGGACGCAGCTGCTGCACAAAATAGAGCAGAAATGGATGCAGAAGTGGCACGCGTGAAAGTGGAAATGGAAGCTCTAGAGAAGGAATGTGAGCATGCAACAGCCGTGGCAGAATTAAAGGTACTCGAGCAGGCTATCAGTGGGAGTCAAAGAGACAGAGTCAGTTTGTGTGAAATGGAGGCAGAAGACCCTATTGAACGCACAAGAGACTACGTGCTAAGCCAAGATGGCGAACCGCAGATCATCACTAACACTCTTGATGGTGTTGACGCTTCTCTAGAGCACCAGGATGCCGATCCACTTACAGAATCCTGCATTCAAGGTCATTATACCCTCGACAACCACACAGTGCCACCTCCACATGTAGCAGAAACTATACCCACCAAACCAGTTGCTGGACTAAATGCATCTGCCACTCCATACTTCCCCATGTTTCAAGGCCAAGACGTCTCCACCCCTATGTACAACACCGCTCAGCCTACAATTGTGCATCTTAAGTCAGAAAGAACAGACATGTCCGACTTCGCAAGGTACATGATTCGCTGTGAACTTACTAAAACCGGTCTCACAAGGTTCTACGACCAACCTGAAAATTACAGAGGTTGGAAAAGTGCCTTTAGAACCGTAACTGGTGACCTCGGCATCACTGCTGCGGAAGAGCTGGACCTGCTGATCAGATGGTTAGGACCACAATCCACAGAGCGTGTCAAGAGACTCAGGTCTGTACATATCAGTAATCCAACGGCTGGTCTCATGGCTGCATGGGAAAGACTAGAGAGAAACTTTGGCAGTCCAGAAGCCATAGAGGATGCACTGTTCAAGCGACTACAGAATTTTCCAAAGATATCAAGCAAGGACAGTTGAAAGTTCCTAGAGCTCAGTGACCTGCTGTTAGAGCTCCAGCTGGCCAAGGCAGACACCCACCAACCTGGCCTTAGCTACCTGGACACTGCTCGTGGAGTAAACTCCTTTGTCTCCAAGCTACCATACAATGTACAAGAGAAGTGGACTGCAATAGGGTCAAAATACAAGAAAGACCATCAAGTGTCATTTCCTCCGTTCTCCTACTTCTGTGAGTTTATAAAGGACATTGCAGAATGTAAGAACGACCCAAGCTTTTCCTACGGAGAATCCAGTGGCCCAGTATCACCTCCCTCTAAATACGTGAGCACACGCTCGAATGACAGAAACCGCAGGGGTCCAGTGTCAGTGAAGAAGACGGATATTCTTCCCTTACCAACATCAGCCCCAGGCAAGAGCAACAAGGGTGAAAAGATAGAGAACCCAAATCGTGAGTGTCCCATCCACAAGAAGCCACATCCCTTAAAAAAGTGCATCGGCTTCAGGAAGAAACCGCTCCAAGAACGCAAGGAACTTCTAAAGAAGTTCGGGGTATGCTACAGATGTTGTGCTTCTACTGAACACCTTGCTAAAGACTGTAAAACTACAATTAAGTGTATGGAGTGTGACAGTGAGGATCACGTACAAGCACTCCACCCATACCGTCCTGACTCTACACGTACTCCTTCCCCCACCACGAGCCATGGCGGGGAGGACGCAGCTCAAACTGCAAGTCGTACCACAATATCTTCTTCGTGCACAGAAGTCTGCGGAGAAGGTCTCTGGGACAAGTCCTGTGCGAAGATTTGCCTGGTGAACGTATATCCCAACGGTCACCCAGAGAAAGCCGTGAAGGTGTACGTCCTCTTGGATGATCAGAGCAACCGATCACTTGCAAGGTCAGAACTCTTTGATATGTTTAACTTAAAGGGAAATGCTTACCCTTACACCTTAGGTACCTGCAGCGGTGTTACAGAGGTCTCTGGGAGAAGGGCCAGTGGTCTTATAGCGACATCCCTCGACAACACCGTGGAGATACCCTTACCCACACTTGTCGAGTGCAACCAGATTCCATCCAATCGAGAAGAGATCCCAACGCCAGAGGCTGCTCTTCATCACCCACATCTCAAGGGGATAGCAAACAAGATACGAGCCCTCAACAACAGTGCAGATATCCTGATTCTGCTTGGCAGAGACATTCTCCGGCTGCACAAGGTACGTCAGCAAATTAACGGACCACACGATGCACCATTTGCCCAACGCTTTGATCTAGGCTGGGTAATTATAGGCGATGTTTGCATACATAAGATGAAGAGACCTAATAACATCTCCTCTTACAAAACACACATCTTGCCAAATGGTCGCAGCACTCATTTTCAGCCATGCCCACATCATTACTGGGTGAAAGAGAAAGTGAGCAACACCAAGAGGCAACAGGAATCCTTCAACAACATGAACATGCTCCAGCCCTGGGACGAAAACCTCGGGTCAACAGTGTTCTATTCCACAAGTGAAGACAACAAGTTAGCACCCACAAGGGAAGATAAAGAATTCATAAAGGGTATGGACAAAGAATTTGTTCAAGATGACTCCAACAGTTGGGTAGCTCCCTTACCCTTTCGTTTCCCAAGAGCGAGGTTGCCAAACAACCTGCAGCAAGCAACTGCAAGGTTCTCATCCTTAAAACGTACCCTAAAGAGGAAACCAGAGATGGAGAAGCATTTCATTGACTTTATGCAGAACATCTTTGACATAGACCATGCTGAACAAGTCATCATCAGGTGTGTACAACAAGAAGAATATTCACACGAGATTGACAGAATTACCAAGGGAGTCGGTATGTCCAGAAACAGCACTCTGCTTGACTTGAACCCAGTAGTCGATCATCGCCAGTTACTAAGAGTGGGTGGACGTTTAAATAAATCTGACCAATACGATAAGGAGCAGAACCCTATCATTATTCCAGGTCGGCATCACGTCACTACTCTGTTGATTCGGCACTATCACGAACGAGTGCAGCACCAAGGCAGACATCTTACTGAAGGTGCCATCAGGTCTGCTGGCTTGTGGATCATGGGGATGAAGAGGTGCGTCTCCTCAGTTCTCCATATATGTGTCAAGTGTCGAAGGTTACGAGGAAGAGAAGAAAAAGAACCACTGCAAATAGCGCACACTGAACCAGTACAAAAACAATGTTTTATTGATGCAGCAATACAATTAAAAACATAATAAAAACATATGAAGCATCCCACAATATATAACAGTGAAGTATGGCATATCACAATTATAGATTATGCTGTAATAACCTATATATCAACCATGTGGTCCAACCTCACTGCAATTAATCACAACAACCACCCCATAAACCTGCTCATGGAGACCAAGGGCCCTAATATTGCACAATCACTGCATGAAATAATTCCATGCATGTGTCCCTAAATATTCACTGGTTAGGGCACACAGGCCATAATAAGCCAACAGCAATATGGCCAATGCCCACAATCCAATATTCAATTGTACCACATAAAAAAATTACTCCAGAGCAACCAATAATAAGGTCGCAGTGAAAATACAGCTATAACCAAGTGGGTGCTACACCCAGGATCCTGGGTGTAGCACCCACTTGGTTATAGCTGTATTTTCACTGCGACCTTATTATTGGTTGCTCTGGAGTAATTTTTTTATGTGGTACAATTGAATATTGGATTGTGGGCATTGGCCATATTGCTGTTGGCTTATTATGGCCTGTGTGCCCTAACCAGTGAATATTTAGGGACACATGCATGGAATTATTTCATGCAGTGATTGTGCAATATTAGGGCCCTTGGTCTCCATGAGCAGGTTTATGGGGTGGTTGTTGTGATTAATTGCAGTGAGGTTGGACCACATGGTTGATATACAGGTTATTACAGCATAATCTATAATTGTGATATGCCATACTTCACGGTTATATATTGTGGGATGCTTCATATGTTTTTATTATGTTTTTAATTGTATTGCTGCATCAATAAAACATTGTTTTTGTACTGGTTCAGTGTGCGCTATTTGCAGTGGTTCTTTTTCTTCTCTTCTCATGTTTATTATTCCACTGTTGCTGCACCTAAACCTTCATTTATATATTTGTGATTGGTACAGTTGGTGCGCCCCATTTTTGTTATATGTAGAAGGTTACGAGGAAGACACCAACAACAAATGGCGAACCTTCCAGCAGATCGACTGAGCACAGACCAACCATTCTCATACGTTGGTGTAGACGTCTTCGGCCCATGGTCGGTTGTTGCCAGAAGAACCCGTGGAGGAGCTGCAAACAGTAAGCTGTGAGCTGTCCTGTTCACCTGTCTCAGTATCCGTGCAGTTCACATCGAGGTAATTGAATCCATGGATGCCTCTAGCTTCATCAACGCCCTAAGAAGATTCTTTTCCATCCGGGGACCTGCCAAGCAACTCCGGTATGACTGCGGCACCAACTTTGTAGGAGCCTGCAAGGAATTGTAGTTTGACAATTTCTTGTCCGACAATGGATGCACTTGGGTATTCAACCCTCCACACTCTTCACACATGGGTGGATCCTGGGAACGCACGATTGGGGTTGCGCGAAGGATCCTTGACTCCATGTTGCTGGACCATAAACTTCCTCTTACTCATGAAGTTCTGGTCACTTTCCTCGCAGAAGTGCCAGCCATAATAAATGCTAGACCTTTGGTCCCAGTATCATCTGACCCTGATGCTCCAATGATTCTTACCCCAGCTACACTTCTTACACAGAAGATTGGAGCTGCTATAGTTCCTCTCGGGAATTTCGATAACAAGGACATTTACAAACGTCAGTGGAAGCAAGTACAACACATAGCCAACGTGTTTTGGCACCGTTGGAAGACCGAATACTTGCGCCTGCTTCAAAACCGTCACAAATGGCAGACACCCAGTCCCAATCTCCAAGAAGGAGACCTTGTTCTCTTAAAAGACAAAGAGGCTCATCGTAACGACTGGCCAATGGGTCTTATCACCAAGGTCATGCCCAGCGAGGACGGAAAGACTCGTAAGACAGAAGTTAAGGTGCCAAAAGGGGCTCTACCCGAACCTTCCTCCGTCCGGTCACCGATCTCGTGCTGCTACTGCCAAAGGAGGACGTCACATGAACTGAACATTGCTCCTGGACGTTGTTCACGGCGGGGAGCATTCCTCCTCATTCCCCAGTTTTTTATTGAACATTGACATTTTCCATTGGATTGCTGGGTTGGTGGAAGAGTTGGCATGTTTCCGGCTTCCCCAATCCGAAGATGGGTTTATAGTCTTGGACTTATCTCCCGGTGTGATCTACGGGTCAACAGCAACGAGTTGGACTTTAAAAATGCTTGATGTTTATTATTGCATACATGTTTTTTTTCTCTTTTTTCTTGTTTTTTCAGGTACGAACGACTTCGAAGAATTATGGACATCGTGAAATCCAAGGATTTCAGACGGGGAGTGTCATGTCCCACGACTTGGGAAATCATTTAATATTTGCATTGTTTGTGTTGCATCTCTGTTGCTAGGCAGAAGTTTGACTTTCCCTGTATTTTGTTGCAACTCTCTCCCTGTAGTCCTGTGATGTATGTTTGTTCCCTCCTTTATTCTCCATTTTGTGATTGGCCCTCCATCTGTATGCTTCCTGTTACATGTCCTCTGAAGAATATTCCTTTTTACCTGCTGCTTTCATCATAATACAAGAATTTCAGTTAAAGCATCCCTCTTTTCCTGGAGTCTTCTTACATGAGATCGTGGCTGAGTTAAGCTGTCTGATTAATCGGTATGAACGTGAGTACAGGTCAATACGGAAGGGGCCCAGAAAGAGAGGTCTATCCAGATACCATACGTTCTACATACCCATGAGTCAGAATACGAGTGCACGGTTTGGCGGGTGTCATTGCTCGACCAGAGTGGTCTGAGCAGAGGGGGGGGATATGTGAGAATCATGTGGGAATAGTGGTTGAGGGCAGGTATATCTCGCCCAGATACCTTTCCTATGTGGCCTAGTCTGGTCAGTATCTCACCTGGTGACTAATGAATAATGGGAGGCAGAAATAAAAGGATGCCAGGTGGTTGTGTGAGTGTCTCAGCCTGGGAGCACAGAGAGCCTGTCTGTCCGAGTGTCTGACGACAAAGGACGTGCAGGAAACAAGACAAGACGTGAATTCAAAGGTATCTTCATTAAGGCAAACTTAGGGTTACATCAGGTGCAAGACGTGATAACAGGGAAAACACAGCAAGGTGCGTGCGAGGGCACGTCAAGGTCCATGGCATGGTATGTACCAGGTGGCACGCACCAGGTGGCACGCCTGGGTACAGACAAGGGCTCAATGGCATCGGACTCCGGACAGCTGGCAACGATCAACATGATCAGGTCATCAGGCTGCGGACATCAGCTCTGGACATCAGGCCGCAGTCGTCAGGCTTACGATCTCTGGCAGCGATTAGCAGGTCCCAGGCATCCGGCAGGCAATCCAGGGCTCAGGCAAGGAGGCACGACAGATCTCCAGACATGGTGCGTGTTAGGGAACACGCCAAGGTCCAAGGCAAAGTTCCAGGCAGGGTGCATGCTAGGGGCACACCAGGGTCCAGGGCAAGGTGCAAGAAAAGGTGCGGTTGTAGGGGACACACCAGGGTTCAAAGTATGAGACACGGTGCGTGTGTAGGGGACATGCCAGGGTTCAAAGTTCAAAGTACGAGACATGGTGCGTGTGTAGGGACACGCCAGGGTCCAAGGCCCAAGGTCCTGGGCGCGCTAGAGGAGCCGCCAGGGTTCAGGCCAAGGTCCTGCATGTGCAGTGGGGCACACCAGGGATCAGGCGAAGGCAAGGGCCTGTGCGTGCTAGGAGACACCAGGGTTCGGGCTAAGACCTGTGCGTGCAAGAGGGCACGACAGGGTTCATGGCAAAACCTGCACGTACTTTTACAGAAGCATGGGTAGGTATGCCAAGGAGCAGGCTAGGGCCTGTGCGTGCTAAGAGTGCACGCAAAGCACAGTGTGAGGGCAGCGTGGGTGCAAGGAAGCACAGAGCATGGCTGGGGCACTGGCTAGCTGGTCGGGCTGCAGCTCAGACTGGCGGGGAAGACTGAGGCGAGCACGGCTGAAGCACCACAGGCGGACACAGCTTAGTCACTGGCCGACGAGCACGGTTGAGGCACAGACAGGCGGGCACATATAGCGTGGCACGGCTGAGGCACAAACAGGCGGGCGAGGGAAGAGCAGGCACGTGCAAAGGGCACGTGAAGAAACAAGGCAACGAAAGGCAAGAAACAAGGCAAAGCAAGGCAAGGTACAGAACAAGGAGCGGAACGTAGGCAGGAGCACAGTGCGGGGTCAGAGAGAGTAAAGGGCTAGCAGTGGAGCATAGGCCGAAGCCCAGAGCCGGGTCAAGGCAGAACCTAGAGGCTAGCCTGGAAATATACAATAGAGCAACATAGGACAGAGTCTAGCAACGGAGCGTAGGCCGAAGCCCAGAGCCGGGTCAAGGCAGAACCTTGAGACTAGACATGCAATGTGCTAGCGAGCACCAGAAGACAGAGTAAGGAAAACCAGGCAAAGACAGGGAACATGAGAAGTACTACAAGGCTCAGAATAGCAAAGACCAGACATGACGAAACAGGCAAGGCAGAGAACATAGTACTACAAGGCAAAGCATAGCAAGGACACGACATGGCGAAAACAGGCAAAGGCAGAGAACATAGGAAGTACTACAAGTCAAAGATTAGCAAGACAACACATGGCACAAAAGACAACACAAGATATGGCACAAGACAAGAGGCAGAATACAAGCACAGAGCGTGTGCAGAGAGGCACAACAGGGCAGAATGCAGTGGCACAGAATAGAGAGCGCGACCGAGCAGACCAAGCAGCCATGCAGGGAAGCAACACGATACTCAGGCCCAGACCATAGGAAGGGCCGGTCTGACATAGGGCATTAGCACCTGCACTTCCGGGTCAGGACCAGGAGAGGACTTCCGGTTCAGTTCCTCCAGGATCATAGAGAGGCTAGCTAGATCAGATTCTGCTGGACCATAGAGAGGGTCACATGATCAGGGCCTCCAGGACCATTGAGAGGATTGCTGGATCAGATACTGCTGGACATAGAGAGGGTCACATGATCAGGGAGGCCAGGACCATAGGGAAGATTGCTGGATCAGATTCTGCTGGACCATAGTGATGATCACAGCAGGCAGAGCAGAGATGGATGGTCACACAGCAACGGCGTGTAGCCATGAGGTAAAACACACATGCGCACTGGCAATGGCAGGCAGCCATGAGAAGAGGCGCGCGTGCAGACTGCTCCAGGCATCTTGCAGCACAACAGTCACGAGATGCATGTGCACACTGCTTCCAGGGATCATGCAGCGTAAGACATAACGGGCATGATAGTTCAGTGCACATACACACTGCTCCGGGAGTCTGCTCCCATCAGCCGACGTCTGTTGCTGCTAATAACAGTGAGAGCAGGAGCAGTTGATGGTATTGATCAACCGACACATGAGCTGTAAATAAATAATTTAAAAAAAAACAGCGTTGGTTGCACTGTATTTTTGATAACCAGCCAGGCAAAACTCACAGTTGGGGGCTGCAACCCTCAGCTGTCAGCTTCAGCAAGGCTGGTTATCAAGAATAAGGGGGTCGCCATGCCGTATTTTTGACAACCAGCCTTGCTAAAGCAGACAGCTAGGTGCTGGTATTCTCAGGCTGGTAAAGGGCCCTGGATATTGCCTCCCAACCTAAAAATAGCAGCTCGCAGACGCCCAGAAAAGGTGCATCTATTAGATGCGCCAATTCTTGCACTTTGCCTGGCTCTTTTCATTTGCCCTGTAGCGGTGGCAAGTGGGGTTCATATTTGTGGGGTTGATGCCACCTTTGTACTGTCAGGTGACATCGAGCCCATGGCTTAGTAATAGAAAGGCATCTACAATAGACCTATCCATTACTAATCCTATAGTTATATTGTAGATTAACACAAAGCCAGAATAAAGTCCTTTATTTGAAATAAAGCAAAACACGCTTTTCCATTTTTATTTAAAAATAACAAACACCGTAATACTTAATGCCCATTCCATTGAATCCATTGTCTCCTGTAATAAAACAAAAATAAAAAACAACAATATCCCTTACCTTTCGTTCTATCCGACGCCATAATCCACAACTGGGGGATAAAGTTTCAACCTGGATGGTGCCAAGATGCGACCATCCAGGCTAAGAACCACTTATCATTGAGCTTACGCTGCATCAGTGACTAGCAGTGACATCATTGAGGTTACTGCAGGTCACTGAGACTGCGTTCCCAGTCAGGCCAATGAACTGCTGTGACCTTGATGAAATCACCGCTAGCACAGTAAGAAAAAGTCTCACGGTGCAGAGACGAGTTCACCACAGTTAACTGGGAGAACTACACTGCGGTGAACTCGTTTCTGCACCATGAGACTTTTTCTCATTGTGCTAGCAGTGATCTCACCGAGGTCACCGCAATTCAGGGGCCCAGCTGGGAACGCAGCTTCAGTGACCGGCAGTAACCTCGATGGTGTTACCACTAGTCACTGATGCTGTGCTCGCAGTACTTCATTCATCACTGGTTTTCAGCCTGGTGGTTGCATCTTGGCACCTTCCAGGTTAAAAACTGTTTAACCCTGGCATAGATTATGGCGTGAGACAGAATGTCGGACAAGTTTGGGATATTGTTGTTTTTAATTTTTGTTTTATTACAGGAGACGAGGGATTCAATGGAATGGGCGTTAGGTGAGTATAACTGTGTTTGTTATTTTTAAATAAAAATGGAAAAGTGTGTTGTTGTTTTTTAAATAAAGGATTTTATACTTGCTGTGTCTTTATTTACAATACAACTATAGGATTAGTAATGGATAGTTGACTTATAGAAACCTCTCCACTGCTAATCCGTGGGGTTGATTTCACCGGACAATACAAAGGTGACATCAACCCCACAAATATGAACCCCAATTTCCACCGCTGCAGGGCCAGTGGGAAGAGCCGGTCAAAACGCTAGAATTGTCGCATCAAATAGATGCGTCTTTTCTAGGTGGCTGCGGGCTGCTATTTTTAGGCTAGGGAGGCAATATCCATGGCCTCTTAGTAGCCTGAGAGTACTAGCCCCCAGCTGTCTGCTTTAACAATCCTGGTTGTAAAAAATGGGGGGATCCCAATGCTGTTTTTTTAAATTATTTATTTAAAAACCTTAATTAAAAAAAATTGGAGTGTTGTCCTCTCTATTCTTGATAACCAGCCTTGCTAAAGCTGACAGCTGAAGGTTGCAGCCCCCAGCTGTGAGTTTTGCCTGGCTAGTTATCAAAAATACAGGCGAACCCACGTTTTTTATTTTTAATTATTTATTTACAGAGCAGGTGCCGGCAGATGAATACTCCCATCATTCACTCCTGCTCTCGTTATGGGAGCAGTAGTTCCATCAGCTGACAACAGTGACAGGAGGTAAACTTTAAAGCTACTGGCTCACGCGGTGATGATTTTACAGCCAATCAGAAGTGGTGTTTGCCGCACTGTCATACACATGACTTGTTTGGGGAGCTAACCCGAACAGTAACACGGATTTCCTGGTGAAGTCCGTCTTTAGTGTCTGTGCCCAAACAGTAGGTGTTCGGTACGGACGCCAAACTTTACTGTTAGGGTTCACTCATCTGTACTCCTGACGGAGCAGGATGGTCTCCTGCCACCTAGGAAAGCATTCTGCAAATGTATACAGTATATATGGTTTTTGTATAGGAGCTGTATAAATATATATAAGCCATGTGCTCCTCTCGTCTCTGCAACCAGTTAGGGTTTTGTCACTGTATTCTGGTATATGGGCCCCGACATTCTTCTCTGTGTTTATAGAGTGCACTCTGGTGGCACTGTCAGGGCATGTGTACATGACGTACAGTATATGCAGCTTATTATTCCTCTCCTGTATCCACTAGATGGAAAATCCACTGTGTATTACATTAGCAATGTTGTGAATGAGATTTAAAGAAATACCTGGTTCACAATGCAGAGGAAATTCACAGCATAAATTAACCGGATTTAAAATACAACACATGGCAATTTATATTGAGGATCTAGTTTCAGATTTCATTATTTGCAATGCAAAAGATAAGATGGCAGACGTATTTACCACTGCAGACTTTCTACCGTGGAAATTCCCTTTGTGCATGTACCCCAAGTGTGAGACAAACTACTAGCAGTAATGTTTATTCAGTGCTGGGGTCTGCTGGGTATGACTGTGAGCCCCTTCAATGGCTCTATTGTTGGGGGGCTGCCTGCTGGCACTCATTGTTAGGTTTAATCTGCCAGCACTGTTTATGGGGGGGGCCCTCTGATGACATTGTGAAAAGCCACAGAAATCACACTGGCAATGCTTCAGGCTGTGTTCACGAGATACTTTCTTTTATACAATAGTGGCTGCAATGTGTGAACACAGTCTCAAGCATGGAAGCATTTCAAATGTCATTAGCGGTGAATGACCTACACTGGCAGGGCCCCCCCATCTTCTGCTCACCGGGCGCCAGGGGCAGGAGGATTCTGTCGGTGCAGTAACTGAATGTATGTCCGAGACGCAGGTTCAGTTAAAGTCTATTGCCATGCGGGCCCACACGGCAATCGTTAAAAGTCGCCAGCCAATCTTTCGCCGGCGAGTCCGCTCTTGAAATGGATGGAGGGGATGTCGCTGCTGGACTGCGGCCAAGTAAGGAGAAACTGTGTTTTTTGTTTAATTGAAAGCGGCAAGCTGCAATAATTGTGTCTCTATCCTGCCCCATCTGTCTCCATCTTGCCCCATGATCCTGCACCATGTGACATGGTGCAAAATCATAGGGCAGAATGGAGACAGATGGGGCAAAATGGAGACACATGGGGCAGAAACAAGGGGCAGAATGGAGACACATAGGGCAGGATGGAGACACATGGGGAAGGAACATGGGGCAGGATGGAGACAGATGAGGCAGGTTGGAGACAGATGGGGCAGGATGGAGACACCTGGTGCAAGATTATGGTGCAGGAACATGGGGCACAATGGAGACATATGGTGCAGTATCATGGGGCAGGATGGAGACAGATGGGGCAGGAACATGGAGCAGGATGGAGACAGATGGTGCATGATGGAGACACATACTGTGGGATCATGGGGCAAGGTGTAGACAGATGGGGCAGTATGGAGACAGATGGGACAAGAACATGGGGCAGGATGGAGACACATGGTGCAGAATCATGAGGCAGGAACATGGGGCAGGAGGGAGACAGATGAGGCAGGTTAGAGACAGATGGGGCAGGATGGAGACACATGGTGCAAGATCATGGTGCAGGAACATGGGGCACGATGGAGACATATGGTGCTGGATCATGTGACAAGATGGTGACAGATGGCAGGAGCAAGGGGCAGGATGGAGACAGATGGTGTACGATGGAGACACATAATGTGGGATCATGGGGCAAGGTGTTGACAGATGGGGAAGTATGAAGACAGATGGGACAGGAACATGGGGCAGGATGGAGACACATGGTGCAGGATCATGAGGCAGGAACATGGGGTAGTGTAGGGGAAGTGGACTGACCTATGGACCTGTCTGAAGTAGAAAAGTGAATGCAGATGTACCGTAAATGTACTTGATGTGGACTGGTGTATATATGTGGAGAGACAGCTAGAAAGACTGGACGATGGTGAAGTACTGGGCTTTGGCCACTAGGGGGAGACAAAGAACAGCAGGAAGAGGAGACTGTGCAGTGCTAAGATTTGGTCACAAGATGGAGACAGAGAGCAGTGAGGAAAGGGCTTAACAGCAGCTTAAGGCTAGGAAACCGCATAGTCATGGTGGACGGAGTTATGGGAACTCGAGAGGGGGAATTTCCAAGGAGGGGAATAAATAGGGAGAGAGAGTTCCAGAAGGGAGCCAGTCCAGGGAGAGCAGCTGAGCAGAGGAAGAGACTGAAGGAGGGAAGACAGAAGGAGCAAGAGACTAAAGGAGGAAAGACAGAAAGAAGAAGAGCTCCAGAGGGGACTGGAAGGAGAGACAGTCAAGGGGGTGGCCCTGGCAGGAGATCCGCAGGACAGAGGAAACCCGGGGGTACAAGACAGATGGAGTCGGACAGGTGAAGCGCTGTGGTGGTGGGCCTAAGGCAGCCACAGTGAAAGAGCCGCGAGGGACGTCACTGTAAAGAACAGGGAAGAAGGTGAAAGGTACCCGGGCCTGTGCGTAGAAGCTGTCGTGCTGCTGTTGTGTTGCTGTGGTCATCAGGAGGACAGCCAATAAAGAGGACCTGTTGAACGCACATTGGTTTCTGTCTCCAGTCTGTTTGCGGCGAAAAAGGGATCACGCCCCAGTCGGCACACGTACCTACAGTAGGATGAAGACAGATGATGCAGGATGGAGACACATGGTGCAGGATCATGGGGCAGGATGGAGACACATGGTGGAGGATCATGGGGCAGGATGGAGACACATGGGGAAGGATCATGGGGTAGATGAGGCAGAATCATGGGATAGATGAGGCAGAATCATGGGACAAATGAGGCAGGATGGAGACTGATGGGGCAGGATTGGAGATCATTTGGGGCATAATGGGACAACACAGGGGGGCAGAATGGAAACATGAGGGCAGGATGGGAGAATATATGGCTGGAGCCAGGAATGGGAGATATCATTACTGCAGCAGCAAATGAAGGGATATTATTACTGCAGTGATGTATTTTATTTTTGAGGATACTGTTTTCAATGGGGGAGTGCTGGTACTATGTAGAATAACACTATGTTGCCTTTTTTTCTTCATCTGGTGCAGTGTAGAAGTTGGAAAAAAAGGAATGTGATCTGCAAGCGGTGCTCTAGATAACTGTGTTATTTCCTGCAGAGACAACTGCATGTCAAATCGCCACATGCGGATGCATCCGCATACAACGCATGTCCCTGCGTACCCAAAGGTACAGATAGGTATGCAGGGAAACGCAGGACGCGTACGGCAGTAGGCGGAGCTTCACGGAGGAAGAAAGGAGGAAGTAGGCTGCCATCCGCAGCCCTCCTGAACGCAAGTATGAAACTAGCCTTACCTGTACACTGACACTATACAGTATGCAAGAGTCTGTCCGGATCCCAGAAACTCACTCAGCTTTTATGCACACACACTGATTACAAGCAAAGAGGTCACAGGTGAGGATGTTACCTTTAGTAACCATTCAAATCCATTTGTGTCAACCTCTGTGCATGTTATCAGGTCAAAATCACCAGGGTATGTGAACTTTTGATCAGGGTCATTTGGATGTTTTGGGTTGTCTTTATGATTTAAAAAGAGAAAACACCGTAGTTTGACAATAAATGGCTTCACCCAACCACTAACCATGAGTGGAGAAAAAGTTTCAGTGTTATCATTCATATTCTCTGAAAAAAGGCCAAGAAAGCAAAAATTCTACTGGGGTGTGTAAACTTTTGAGCACCACTGTATGAATATCACATACTGTATAACCTGAGGGCAGCTGTTGCATGTCTTTCTAATCTTATACAGCAACTTTAATAGCATATTTGTTAACCTTAAACAATCATTTTTAAGTAGGCTTTGCATGCCAGAGAAAATGTTTCTCTCTCAAATTCCCGCCACCAGTGGCGTAACCACAAAGTTATAGGCCCCGATGCGAACTTTCAAATGGGGCCCCCCATGCCAAAATACACGCACATCTCCGCTCCGTACATGTCGTACACACACGGCTCATCTCCGTACACCTCGTACACGAACGGCTCCGTTCCGTACACCTCGTACACACGTGGCTCCACTCCGTACATCTCGTACAAGCGCGGCTCCGCTCTGTATACCTTGTACACGCGTGGTTCCGCTCTGTACACCTCGTACACACAGCACCGCTTCGTCCAAAATTGTACACACACAGCTCTGCTACATCCACCCTGTAAACCCCTCCTGACCCCACACATAAACTTACCTCATCCAGTACCATGGCAACCAGCACAGCAGTCCTGCAGACACGAGGCCCTTGATCATGTGACCCCTGACTCCTCCCCTCCTGTGACCTCATCACAGGTCCTGTCCGCACAGAAAAGAACAGCCTAGGACAGTGATGGCGAACCTTTCTGAGACCGAGTGCCCAAACTGCAACCTAAAACCCAATTATTTATAATGAAGTGCCAACACGTGCCAAATGCCCCATCGTGATCCCCTTCTTGTAGTAATATGCCCCATCATGATCCCCTTCACGCAGAAATATGCCCCATTGTGATCCCCTTCTTGTAGTAATATGCCCCACCATGATCCCCTTCATGCAGAAATATGCCCCATCGTGATCCCCTTCATGTAGAAATGCCTCATCATGATCCCCTTCATGCAGAAATATGCCCCATCATGATCTCCTGCATGCAGAAATGCCCCATCATGATCCCCTTCATGCAGAAATGCACCATCATGATCCCCTTCATGTAGAAATATGCCCCATCATGATCCCTTTCATGTAGAAATGCCTCATCATGATCCCCTTCATGCAGAAATGCACCATCATGATCCCCTTCATGTAGAAATATGCCCCACCATGATCCCCTTCATGCAGAAATATGCCCCATCATGATCCCCTTCATGTAGAAATATGTCCCATCATGATCCCCTTCATGCAGAAATATGCCCCATCATGATCCCCTTCTTGCACAAATATACCCCATCATGATCCCCTTCATGTAGAAATATGCCCCATCATGATCCCCTTCATGCAGAAATATGCCCCATCATGATCCCTTTCATGCAAAAATATGTCCCATCATGATCCCCTTCATGTATAACTATGCCCCATCATGATCCCCTTCACGTAGAAATTTAGAAATTGCCCATTCCACCACCTCCATCATTTCCTTCTCCCCACATCATTGCCCTCTCCCCATCACTCCCATCATTGCCTTCTCCCCATCATTAGCCCTCTCTCCATCACTCCCATCATTCCCATCTCCCCATCACTTCCATCATTCCCCTCTCCCCATCATTCCCATCATTAGCCCTCTCCCCATCACTCCCATCATTGGCCCTCTCTCCATCACTCCCATCATTGGCCCTCTCCCCATCACTCCCATCATTGGCCCTCTCTCCATCACTCCCATCATTAGCCCTCTCCCCATCATTCCCCTCTCCCCATCACTCCCATTATTAGCCCTCTCCCCATCATTAACCCTCTCCCCATCACTCCCATCATTAGCCCTCTCCCCATCACTCCCATCATTCCCCTCTCCCCATCACTCCCATCACTAGCCCTCTCCCCATCACTCCCATCATTAGCCCTCTCCCCATCATTCCCCTCTCCCCATCACTCTCATTATTAGCCCTCTCCCCATCATTAGCCCTCTCCCCAACACTCCCATCATTAGCCATCTCCCCATCATTCCCCTCTCCTCATCACTCCCATCATTAGCCCTCTCCCCATCACTCCTCTCTACCCATCACTCCCATCATTCCCCTCTCCCCATCACTCCCATCATTAGCCCTCTCCCCATCACTCCCATCATTGGCCCTCTCCCTTTCATTGGCTCTCTCCCCATCACTCCCATCATTCCCCTCTCCCCATCACTCCCATCATTAGCCCTCTCCCCATCACTCCCATCATTGGCCCTCTCCCTTTCATTGGCTCTCTCCCCATCACTCCCATCATTGGCCTTCTCCCCATCACAAACACACCAGCAGCCACACACACTCACACACACACAAACACACCAGCAGCCACACACACACACCAGCGGCCACACACACACACACACAGCGGTCACACTCACCTCTCCGCGCGCCGGCAGCTTCCATCCTCTCACACGTTGAGCGGCGTGGCCGTGGCTGGATGACATCATCATTCAGCTCCCCGGCCGCGCCGCTCAATAAGTGAGAGGAAGTGAAAGGAAGCTGCAGCTCCGGAGCAGTGAGGCGAGGCCGCGTGCCAGCTGAGAGGGCTCTGCGTGCCCTATCTGGCACGCGTGCCATAGGTTCGCCATCACTGGCCTAGGATGTCATTGCAGGCTGAGGGGGGCTGCGGTGGGTCTATCTGGGAGGGCGAGGATGGGGTGCATGGGGGGGGTGTGGCAGCTCACTGCAGTGCACTAAGAAAAGACTCCAGGGTGGGACGGAGGGGTAGAAAACGGGACTGTCCCATGAGAATCGGGACGGTTGGGAGATATCATGTTCTGACCCGCCGGGCCCCTGACTCTGCCGGGCCCGTTCACAGTGGTGACTGCTGCGACCATAGAAGTTACGCCCCTGCCCGCCACTTGTGTTTCTTTAATTTCAAAGTAGCAGGACTACATTTCCAGACACACACAACTCATTTTAGGAGTGCTTTTTTAAAAAAAAAAAAAAATCCACTAAAGCAATGGATAAAAGGCTAGTATTTTCTGAGTCAAAAACATAAAATGCTGAAAATAGTCCTACAGGAGTGTTTCAGGCAGTTTTTAGCCTTCACATTGACTTCTATTGTAAAGTATGGAACATCTTCCAACAAAAAAACGCCTGAAGAATGGACATGTTACTTTATTGAAATGCTTGGCAATATTGAAAGCCTGATGTTTAAAAGACATTCAAAAGCCTGAACATATGAACAGAAAGTCGGTTTTCCATAGAGATGAATAGGAAGGTTCTTATGAGCCTTTTTCTGAGAGCTTTTTCAGTCAAGGACCTCCTCAAAAAGGCTGGGTAAAATACGTTGCCTTGACATGCCCTAAGGGTATGTGTGATGCTATTCACTTCTCACGGCTAAGTTGTGAGTCAGTGTGGTCAGGGAATCCAAGGTCAAAAACCAGGAGGGTATGTCATAAACAGAAGGAAGAGACAAAAGCGTAGTAAATTAACCTTCCGAGATCAGAGTACCGGGAGGATAACGGATCAGAGCTGAAGGGGTTAAACAGATGGATGGTCAAACGAAGTCCAAGGTCAGGCAACAGATCAAGCATATAGAACTCATGGCACAGAGAGCACAAACCTCACAAGATGAATGTACGTCTGGCAGTGGTCTAGGAGAAGCTGCTCAGTTAAGTAGGCATGGCCATTACCTGTCACGATCCATTTTTGGATCTGTGGCAGATCTGGCTCTTTATATTAAAACTTTTTTCCTTTCACGCCATCGAGGGTTAATGCCAGTTTTTCCCCCCGGTGGTCGCTGGTGCAATTACGTTGCTGCTGAGTTTGCTGATGCAGGTGGTGACCACTCCCATAATTCTTCAAGAGGTCACCTGATGCATTAGCTGACTGTCGGTGTTAGAGTTCATGCTACAGCGACCTAGCTGGAGGAAGGAGCTTGCTGGGAGCAGTGGTGCCTCAGCTGTTTATGGTGAATCTGGTGTCGTTATCCTGCTGTGCAGTGCTTTACAGCAGAAAGCTAAGTGTTGTATTTTTGTTACCCTGTTCCTTTTGCTGTCTGTCTATCCTTACCTTGTGTTGTCTAAGTGCAGCGGTGGGACCAGTGTCCTCACTTGCCAATTCCCTACTTAGGGATAGGAGCAGGGCAAGTGAGGACTTAGGTATCCTGCATGGCGACAGGTTGAAAGAACCTGTATAGGGACGTTAGTAAGATCAGGGCACTTTCTCAGGTGAGTGCAGGAGGTGTTCCTTTTCTCCGTTCCCTACCGACAGGGCCCACCGTTGTTAAAGTTTCCCCTGGTGTTATCTGGTGTGTTTTTTGTTTTGCTGTTTGGTGACCGACCAATCATTGGGTCGTGTCGCACTGGTAAATAGTGAAAATAACATGGCACTCAACTTATAGCATCCATGAACAGAAGAAATTTTTATTTATGCAGTCTAGAAACGTTTCGAAGGACGTTAATTATATTTTATTATTTTGTATTATAATTTTGTTTGGTCTCATCGCATCGGTGTATGTATTAATGTATATATGATTTATACGATATTATGGTTTTTCTATGTGTCTAAACGAGGACATAATTGTTGCAATATTTTTATTTATCATGTTTAATTTCTTATCGCAGACTGAAGAAGGCCATGTTTGTAGACTGCATAAATAAAAATTTCTTCTATGGACGCTATAAGTTGAGTGCCAAGTTATTTTCACTATTGCACTTTGGTCTGGGTAACCTACTTGTGCACCCTACAGTAGTGCCACGCTATATCTCACATGTGTCGCACCGGTCAGTCACTCCGTGACATTATCTGGGATAGTGAACACCTGAGATATCCGACGTCCCGCAGTCACAGATTGGATAGTCGAACTGTCAAGAAACATACTGACAGCTCAGCATGCCCCTATACCAGACTGGATGGTCATGCTGTCAATCAAAGTGCTGACAGCTTCAACATGCCCCTATATCGGATTGGACAGCCGAGCTGTCATTAACTGCATCCCAGACACCCTGAGGGGTGGAACTGTGACAGTATGTACATACTGTATTGTATGTACAGTATGTACTTTTTGCTGAGTTTTTGGAGGGGAAATTGATCAAAAACTCCAAGATTTTAAGACGTTTTGAGGAGGATTTCAAGAGTTTCTGCTCCAAAGTCTTCTCATACACTCAGTGTGAACATACCCTAAGGCTATCTGCATACATCTTTTTCAGCAGAATCCGCTTGAAGAGGTGCCATAAAAAGTCGTGAAGGGGTTAAAATACAAGTCAACATTTTGGCCCAAAGATCATTTTTCAAGCAAATAGAGAAGAAGATAAAAATCAAATCAGTTTATCTTTTTCTATATTTGTGGCTGAAACATTCCTTTGGATTTTAACGGAATAAACAAAAGTTATGTTTTCTCAAAAGATGACATTGTATCTGGTGCCTCAGACTCTTTCTCATATACGGTTATTTCGATCGACTCAGTGGGAGTCTGAACCCACATAGAACAGAAATATACCACTGGTGTATGGGATTGCAAATTCTGCTTGACTTTTGTTTTAACTCAGAATCCTAGAACCATAGAATGTTAAAGTTGGAAGGGACCATCAGGGTCATCGTGGCCAACCCCCTGCTCAGTGCAGCGCAGGATTCACTAAACCATCCCAGACAGATGTCTGTCCAGTCTCTGTTTGAAGATTTCCATTGAAGGAAAACTCGCCTCCTGTCATGGCAGCGTGTTCCACTCATTGATCATACTCACTGTCCAAAAGTTTTTCTATCTAATCTGTATCTTCTCCCTTTCAGTTTTATTCCATTGCTTCTCATGTTTCCTTGTGCAAATGAGATTAAGGATGATCCATCCACTGTAAAGGTACTGTCACACTTAGCGATGTACCAGTGATCCCGACCAGCGTATGACGTGGTCAGGATCGCTGGTACATTGCTAAGTGGTCGCTAGTGAGCTGCCACACAGGCAGATCTCACCAGCGACATCACAGGGGTCGGGGGTCGCTACTTACCTGTCAGACGAGGCGATCCCGACGTCCTCCTGCCTGCGTCTACGCATCGCTCGTCGTCACAGCAGGAATCCCAGCAGGAAGCTGACAATGAGAAACAGTCCAGGACGTTCTCGCGCGATCAGCGATAACCAGCGGGGGAGCGGTCGGAGGTAAGTATCAGACACAGCGATATCGCTAGCGATATCGCTATAACGTCACAAAAACCAGTGACGTTATAGCGATATTGCTAGCGATATCGCTTAGTGTGACAGGCCCTTTACGCTCCTGCCACAAACCAGACTACCCTGGAAGGGGCGTGACTAAGCAGCTACCTTGGTGTTCACTGGAGCCTCTGATGGTGAGGAGGAGCTGGAACTGATTTGGGAAGGACAGGTACACAGACAGGTATGGGAACAGGTAGGAGCAGATCAGATAGGAGGGACAGGAACTGGTAGGAAACAGTTCAGACAGGAGGAATAAAGACCCACAGGTTGTGAATCTGAAGCAGAGCAGGACCGCAGGATTGCGGAGCAAGAGCAGGACCGCAGGATTGCGGAGCAAGAGCAGGACCGCAGGATTGCGGAGCAAGGGCAGAACCGCAGGATTGCGGAGCAAGAGCAGAACCGCAGTTATTGCAGAGCAAGAGCAGAACCGCAGGATTGCGGAGCAAGAGCAGAACCGCAGGATTGCGGAGCAAGAGCAGAACCGCAGGTTGGCAGAGCAAGAGCAGAACTGCAGGATTGCGGAGCAGGGCAGAATCGCAAGGAGCGGAGCGAGAGCAAAGGAGAACCGCAAAGAGCAGAACCGCAAGGAGCGGAGCAAGGCAGAGCGGAGCCGCGGAGCCACAGAGTGAGAGCAGAGCGGGGTCGCAGAGCAAGAGCAGAGCGGGACCACAGAGCGAGGGACGGGAGCAGACGGCAAGGACATGGGGATACACACAGAGGGAAAGGGAGTCACAGACATCGAGACAAACAGATAAAGGTTAGGACTGAGTTCAGACAAGGTCAGGTATGGGATAAGATACAGGAAAAGGTCATAGTACAGACTAGGATGGACACAGGAACAAATACTGGACAAGGACACAGGCCTGAATATGAAGCCCTCAGGGAGGCGAGCACACAAGACACAAAAAGCACAGTAAAAGGTCTGGGTATGCAGCCCCCAGAGAAGGCAGAAAACAGGACAGGACAGGACATGGCAACTCAGCAGCAAGGCACTGCCTAAAATACCTGGAGCCTCTTGACAATTGGCTGTGGACACTTTAGGAAAGTGCACCGTGTCTCTATAAGACTCAGGAAGTGCTGGGGCCGCCGCCCTAAGCATACACCCAGGAAGTATGCAGCAAGCAAGGACATGAGGCTCAGAGAAGGAGCTGGCAGAGGACAGAACTCACAGCATGACCCGGATTGGTGAGTAAGATGGGAGATGGGACGCCATGCAGTGATGTCGGCAGGGGTGTTACAGCTACACTGTAACATCCCTTCAGATATTTGTAGACAGCTATTAAGTCTCCTCTTAGCCTTCTATTTTGCAAGCTAAACATTCCCAGATCCTTTAACCATTCCTTGTAGGACATAAGCCCCCATCTCACATAGCGAGATTGCTGAAGAGTCACCGATTTTGTGACGCAACAGCGACCTCGCCAGTGATCTCGCTACATGTGACACGCAGCGGCGACCGGCCCCCTCGGTGGATATCGTTGATCGTGCTCGAATGTCCTGGGCCATTTTTTCATCGTCGGCGTCCCGCTGTCCAGCATGCATTGCTGTGTTTGACGCCAACGAGCGACCTCGTTGGCAACGCAGAACTCAGGGACGCAGGCGGGAATAGTCAGAAAAGCTGCTGTGTGACAAGGTACCAACGACTGCCGAAGATCGCTGGATGGTTGTTACGTCGCTGAAGGGTTCTGCCCGTTTGGCAGCTTACTAGCGACCATGTAGCGACGCACCAGTGATCCTTACCAGGTCGTATCGCTGTCGGGATCGCTGGTGTGTCGCTATGTGAAACGGGACCCCTACATGGTAGCTTTTCTCTAAACTTGCTCCAGTTTTTCAATGTCTTTCTTAAAATGTGGTACCCAGAACTGGACACAGTATTCCAGATGTGGCCTGACCAACGAGGAGTAGAGGGGAATAATTACTTCAAGTAATCTAGACTCTATGCTTCTAGAACTGTGTTTGCATTTTTTGCTGCTGCATCACTGGTGACTAATGCAAGGTTTAAAAACAAAGAAGCTGTTAATAGAAGTAGCATGTTCATTTTTCGGCAGCTTAGTTATAGTTTAGTTTATAGATAAAATAGAAAGGTACAAAGGTGGCAGAGACGCTGCAGTAAAAATGATGGCAAAGCCGCTTTCGTAAAAAGACTGAAGACTTTGCATAGGAAAAGATTGATGGGTGCACTGGAATCTTATAAACATCATGTGCACATAGCCTTATAATCTGTATTTTTTTCTCCAGAAACATCACCACTCCACAAACTACATGACTTAGGAAAGTCTGACTGACGGCTTCACTGTAATGACCCCTCCCAAAACCCACACTTACCCCTTCTTAACTTAAATAAGACACGACTGCGTGACATTGGATGTAAAAGGCCACAGCAGCCCCGTTTATTAACACCAAACAAGCAATAACATTTTATCCATAAACGTAGAAATATTCCATAAACATAACCACCAGCAAAAGGAGGGGGGTAAATGAAGAGTCCATTGTACATGATTGCAACACCAGCTCCACCACGTGCCCTCAGCCGCACCACACCGGCTCGAGGACACCCAGCCGAGTGTTGCAAAACCCATTGTACATGATTGCAACACCAGCTCCACCACGTGCCCTCAGCCGCACCACACCGGCTCGAGGACACCCAGCCGAGTGTTGCCCAACCAATGTCCTGCTGGGACCCAGCCCAGCAGGGACCCACGTTAACATGCCCCGCTGTGACCGAGCACAGCAGGGTCCCACGTTAACATGTCCTGCTGTGACCCAGCACAGCTGGGACCCACCTTAACCAAGTATACCATTGCACCACCAGGGGTAACCCGCTCCTGCACTGGGTTCACCCCCCGCTCTTTGTGCAATCCACCGACTTCAAATACCCCCCTCCTTTCCGCCGACTGCTGCGACAACGTCAAACCTCTTCTTCTCTTCACCATGTCGATCTCCAGAAGATCCTAAAATTAGGGCGGGAGGGCGGGACGATTCCGGACGTCTGCAAGGTAAGGAATGACCATCCCCCCACAGTTCTGCCCTATATATCCATCCCACTACTGACCACTCCCTGCCAACTCACATTGCACAATAAGCCCCATAGCTCCAACCCACACCTTCCCCACAAGCACAAAGCACTACTGACCACTCCCTGCCAACTCACATTGCACCATAAGCCCCATAGCTCCAACCCACACCTTCCCCACAAACACAAAAGCACTACACCTTACCCTTCACTAACCCTCAGGCCTAGCATCCCTCCTTAGTCATGTGCGCCCTCCCTGTAGCCCCTTTGGGGCAGGCGTCCGGGCTTGCCTTGACTTAGGAAAGTCTGACTGACGGCTTCACTGTAATGACCCCTCCCAAAACCCACACTTACCCCTTCTTAACTTAAATAAGACACGACTGCGTGACATTGGATGTAAAAGGCCACAGCAGCCCCGTTTATTAACACCAAACAAGCAATAACATTTTATCCATAAACGTAGAAATATTCCATAAACATAACCACCAGCAAAAGGAGGGGGGGTAAATGAAGAGTCCATTGTACATGATTGCAACACCAGCTCCACCACGTGCCCTCAGCCGCACCACACCGGCTCGAGGACACCCAGCCGAATGTTGCAAAACCCATTGTACATGATTGCAACACCAGCTCCACCACGTGCCCTCAGCCGCACCACACTGGCTCGAGGACACCCAGCCGAGTGTTGCCCAACCAATGTCCTGCTGGGACCCAGCCCAGCAGGGACCCACGTTAACATGCCCCGCTGTGACCGAGCACAGCAGGGTCCCACGTTAACATGTCCCGCTGTGACCCAGCACAGCTGGGACCCACCTTAACCAAGTATACCATTGCACCACCAGGGGTAACCCGCTCCTGCACTGGGTTCACCCCCCCGCTCTTTGTGCAATCCACCGACTTCAAATACCCCCTCCTTTCCGCAACCGCGAGCACGTATGACACCTTGTAAGTGCGAGTACCACCACCAAAACCCAACCCGAGCCGACTCTGCGGCTCGAGTAACCAATGTTTCTGTACCAAGACCAATCAATCAAAACTGATCCCCATTAGACCTCACGATGCCAACCTACACCAAAATACCAGTACAACAAGGTCAGCCACACCCAAGACCTGCAACTAGCCAACCGCATCGTCCAATCCTATGCACCGCCTGCGCGACCAGTCCCCAACCTGAGCCGCCGCCTCTGCCTCGTTGAGACCGCAACATTGCAGGCGCCTCCGAAAATTAAACTTCACCTAATAATTAATCAAAGCCAACCATTATTGCCGTGAACAAAAGAACCTACATTGGTTCCCCAAACCTCCGATAGATTCTTGAAAATGTGCCCAGTAAAACCCACTATGTAGTCATTCCAAACAGGAGCCCCTATGGACACCAACATGAGCACGGCTCCCAGGCAGAAAATTGCACTCCACCTGATAATAATCAAAGCCAACCATTATAGACGTAACAACAGAACCTACACTGGTTCCCCAACCTCCGACAGATTCTTGAAAAACGTGCCCCACTATATAGTCATGAACAACAACACGAGCATGGCTCCCAGGCAGGAGCATTCAGGCCCGATGTCTCAGATCAAACTCCTTGACGCCCCAGCGACCAAGTCTCCACCACACACGTGCAGTACCAAAACGCTGTTGGTCCCGTCTACCCTGCGTGATAGCATCTATCTTAAAATATCCACCCAACTAGAAAACATAAACCAATCCACCCCGTAATCACCACGACCCGGAACGAATTAATTGTGTGCATCACCCGTGCACTTCGAACCCAGAATCACAACACTATTGTTGCCACCCTCTTACCAAAAGTGAGATGTACTCCGCACCCATTCCCCGCTGAACTGCGGATTCGACACTACTCACAAAAGAAAGAAAAGCGACTCCACACCACCTGAAGTCCAGGAAAACTCAGACACACATCACGTCTCCCGAAAACCCCAGACACCATAAACCCGGGCCATCCGTCAAAACATTGCACTCACCGATGCCCGATGCTTGTCCACCACTCAGCCTTAAAGCACCGCAAAAAGCACCCCCAAACGGAGCACAGCCCCAGATGATTACCAGGTCCTTAGAATCATTAAAAGTCAATGCACATCGCACTAGCTTCCCCTGCCACAGCGTACCACCAGCCCGACATTAATGAAAGTAATGTTATAGCTGCAACCTGCTCACCCACTACCTAAAGTACACCTCCCCCGCAGCAGCGCTGCACCACAACCGTGTCCCCATAATACCAGCCGATCCTGACAAGTGCGCATAACGGAATAAATGACATAGCCATGTATTGCCGGACGGGCTACACCCACGCGGGAGACCATTCACATGGCCATCGAAACAACATGTCCTGCCTCATGCTCTATACAGAATTCCTGACAAATGGAACAACACCCGCTGGATAAACAAACCGTTCACCAACCAGGACCCCCGAGACCAGTAAAGCACACGCTGGGTTACCCAACTCAAATGTTGCATCATCCTTGCGCAACACTTCACCCTGGCCCCCCCGTCCGGGGGCACCCAAAAAGAAAAGACTCTAAGGAGAGCTGTATACCCAGAAGGCAAAGCAGGACCAGCTGCACCCACAATAAACCTCCTAGCCCATTGTAACAAAAAACTATCCACTCTGTATAATAAACTCCTACGTAGCTGCAATCAACGGCTGTAACAAATACCACCCGATACAGTCTGCCAAAAGCTCAATCGGCAACCCTAAAGAACCGCAGTGAGAACCCACCAGTCCTTACGTACAAAAGTTGTTAAAACTGCCCCAGGGCAGTCACGACCACCAAATTACCGTAAGAACGCCATATGACTGCAGATCATGCAAAAACCCCCAGTGGATCGTAGCCCCACGTATTCAATAACCAAAATCAACCCCCCAAAACAGCAGCGCGATATACACGGGAACCTAATAACGACCCCCGACCTGACACGATGTACTTGTTAACCTAACCTGACTTAGACATAGGGCCCCAAGTGAATCAAACACTTTGACTTATCCAAACACATGATAACCGCAACAACGCCCTGAGCATGAAGAAACCCAAAGTAGTCAAGGGTTGGACCATGAACAGAAATAAGCACACCACCTTCCCTAATACCAGATAGTAGTCCCAGGTTGGACCATGAACAGAAAATAAGCACTGCACCATCCCTAATACCAGATAATCCCCGACTACCACACAGAAACCAAACCACGGACCTCAACAACCGGACATTGACCAACCATAACCCCAGCTCCACGCCATATCTACGTACCCCCAGAAATTAACCAGGAAAACAAATCCGGTAAAAGGTCAACTCTAAGCCCCCCGGGGGAAATGTCATCCATTGCTGCCAGAAAGGCAGGTTCTCGAAAGATCTGCCGTCCCAAGCATCTCGACCTCACCAGAACGTCTGCCGCAACAAACCAAAATGCCCCTAGTGAACATGAAAACCCATAGTACACTCAAAAGCCCCTATTGGAGAACCGAACCCGGCATATAAATAAAACACACCCTAATGAAAACTCGACCACCTACCCCCTCACCTCTGACCAGCAATAGAACACACCCCACTGTAACGTGAAAGATTAAGCCGCCCGATGCACTACCCAAACAGATCACCACGTCAGTGAACTGCCATCCAACCCTTATCAAATACTAGGCGCGGCGATAAAACTGCTCACCACATCAGTGAACTACCATCAAGCCCTTATCAAATACTAGGCGCGGCGATAAAACTGCTCACCACATCAGTGAACTACCATCAAACCCTTATCAAATACTAGGCGCGGCGATAAAACTGCTCACCACATCAATGAACTAACATCAACCCTTATCAAATACTAGGCGCGGCGATAAAACTGCTCACCACATCAGTGAACTAACATCAACCCTTATCAAATACTAGGCGCGGCGATAAAACAGCTCACCACATCAGTGAACTACCATCAAACCCTTATCAAATACTTGGCGCGGCGATAATCCTCCAGCCCAAAGACCCCATGCCTATAACAATAAACCATAAAACTGGCATGGATATGGCTATCCACCACCGCTCTGCCAATATCCGTATCACCACCTGAATTACTCACAAACCGCCATGGAATCACCACCAGTCATACACAAACACCCAGAGAATGCAAGCACAATTATACTAACCAAAATAAAATGATGTCGTCACCTATAGATATACCCACTATCATAAAAGCAAACTAGCATGAAATTAAAAAATACCTCCCAACACTCATGAAGCGCACAAAACAGCCTCCTGGACCACAAAGCAACCATTCCCTCACAGATTCGAACGCTGTCCACATGGACCAGCCGCGCATCTTTCCGAACCCCCAGACAAACACCCGAAACCATACGTAGCAACACCCTTCCCAACCAATATAATCTAGACATTAATAAAGGTTTAAGTGAGCCTTACTTACTAGGCTGACTCCGCGGAACCCCACGGAACAGCCGTCACATGTCCTCCGCGTCGAGCACCGCATCTGCGATCTTCTCCATGGATCTACGCCGACTGCAGCCCTCCTGGGCCGCAGCGCCAGCGCCCAGACTGACTGTCCGTCCGGGAACGCATGGCAAAAAGTCACTGGCTCGGAGCCTCAAACAGAGGGGGGGAGGTTGGCGCTCCAGCCGCAGGCAACACCTCCTGAATCTGGCACCCAACGCCGGGGGAACGCGACGCCGGACCACATGACCTGTGGCCCCTGGCAGCTGAAGGGTGGCCACATGACCGAGCCACCGCCCGCTTCCCCCCAGCGCCGCGAGAAAGGAAATGAGGCCGGTGAAGTCACACACCACCTCGCCACCGGGCTCCTTGCCGCGTCACGTCACCGCCATCCACCGATGCCGATGACCGCGCCGGGTCAGGTGACCACGCAGGGTAACGTGGCCGCGACGTGCGTGTCACCACTGTATGACGCGATCCGAAATGGAGGGGAGGCCGGCCACGTCACTCACCGCCCCGTTACCTTGCTGCCTGCTTCTCGACTTCTGGCTCCGGTCCCGCGATGTCTTCTGCAACAGGTCTGCTAATGGGGCTCATCCTCCGCTGCAAACTTAACTCCGGGCTGAGGTGCTCAGGAGGCCGTGATCGTCGCTGCCGCTTCGGAGGCAGAGGGGTCCCATCTTCTCCGCCGTCGACATCACCAGACCATCGCTGCAGCTGTTCCTTCATCCACTGCTGGCCGCGCTGCTCCATCATCCTCTTCATCTGTGCCACGAGGTATTCCATCTTCTGGATCCAAAGATTCAAGCTGAAGTCCCAGATGTGAGGAGCTGACGATTCCGGACGTCTGCAAGGTAAGGAATGACCATCCCCCCACAGTTCTGCCCTATATATCCATCCCACTACTGACCACTCCCTGCCAACTCTCATTGCACAATAAGCCCATAGCTCCAACCCACACCTTCCCCACAAGCACAAAGCACTACTGACCACTCCCTGCCAACTCACATTGCACCATAAGCCCCATAGCTCCAACCCACACCTTCCCCACAAACACAAAAGCACTACACCTTACCCTTCACTAACCCTCAGGCCTAGCATCCCTCCTTAGTCATGTGCGCCCTCCCTGTAGCCCCTTTGGGGCAGGCGTCCGGGCTTGCCTTTAATGAGGCAGAGCTGCAGTACCACACACAAACCAAGATGGGATGAAGCTATTGTTTGTTTTTTTTAATTTGATGGTGTTCACTTTAATAGATGGCATAACTTTATTGTACATTACATTATGTGCATTTTACTGTTTTAGTTTTTTTTTTTAATTTTATCAAATAAAAATAATTTATTTTTAGATAAAATGTTTATTTTTTGTGTGTGCCCTTGAAGATGTAATGTAATATACATAAGGCATCCTCATAGGAAGCAATTATACTAAACAGATGGGTTTTTTTTATTTGCCAAGTCTTGGGCTGTCAGAATATAACTGATACCCCAGGCGGTCAGGATGCCAGAAATGAGGCCTCCTGATTTTGGTAGTATCCTCCCTGTCTCACAACCCTAAACAGTTATTCAACACCTTCAATTCTCTCCTCCGTCCCCCAGCACCTCCTCCCTCCCCACTCATCTCAGCTGAATACTTTGCCTCATTTTTCAAGCAGAAGATTGATAACATCAGAGACAGTTTTAGTCAACAACCCCCAGAGCCCTTCCTCCTGACTTCCCAGCCCCCCACCTCCAAAACCAACTTCTCCACCATTACAGAAGATCGACTCTCCACTCTACTCTCAAGATCACATCTCACCACCTGTGCACTTGACCCGATCCCATCCCAATTCATCCCAAACCTCACCACAGTCTTCATCCCAACCCTAACCCATCTCTTCAACCTATCACTAACAACTGGTGTTTTCCCCTCAAGCTTTAAACATGCCTCCATCACACCTATCCTCAAAAAGCCCTCTCTTGACCCATCCTCTGTATCTAGCTATCGCCCTATATCACTTCTCCCCTATGCCTCCAAGCTACTGGAACAACACGTCTACCTTGAACTGTCCTCCCATCTCTCTTCTTGCTCTCTCTTCGACCGCTTACAATGTGACTTCCGGACACACCACTCCACTGAAACTGCCCTTACTAAGGTCACCAATGACCTCTTAACCGCCAAGAGCAAGTGACACTACTCTGTCCTCCTCCTCCTGGACCTGTCGGCTGCCTTTGACACAGTGGACCATTCCCTATTATTACAGACCCTCTCATCCCTTGGCATCACAGACTTGGCCCTATCCTGGATCTCATCATACCTAACAGACCAGACATTCAGCTTCTCCCACTCACACACCACCTCCTCACCTCGCCCCCTATCTGTCGGAGTCCCACAAGGTTCAGTCCTAGGACCCCTGCTCTTCTCCAATTACACCTTTGGCCTGGGACAGCTCATAGAATGTCATGGCTTTCAGTATCATTTCTATGCTGATGACACACAGATCTACATCTCTGGACCAGATATCACCTCCCTACTAACCAGAATCCCTCAAAGTCTGTCCACTATTTCATCCTTCTTCTCCGCTATATTTCTGAAACTTAACATGGACAAAACAGAATTCATCATCTTTCCCACATCTCATGTGACCCCCCCCCCAACGAACCTATCCATTACAGTAAATGGCTGCCCACTCTCCCCAGTCCCACAAGCTCGCTGCCTCGGGGTAATCCTTGACGCTGATCTCTCCTTCAAACCACATATCCAAGCCTTTTCCACTTCCTGCCGACTTCAACTCAAAAATATTTCACGAATCCGTTCATTCCTCAACCAAAAATCTGCAAAAACCTTAGTCCATGCCCTCATCATCTCTCGCCTTGACTACTGCAACCTCCTGCTCTGTGGCCTCCCCTTGAACACTCTCGCACCCCTCCAATCTATTCTAAACTCTGCTGCCCGACTAATCCACCTGTCCCCCCGCTATTCCCCAGCTTCTCCCCTCTGTCAATCCCTTCACTGGCTCCCCACTGCCCAGAGACTCCAGTACAAATACCCTAACCATGACATACAAAGCCATCCACAACCTGTCTCCTCCATACATCTGTGACCTCGTCTCCCGGTACTTTCCTGCACGCAACCTCCGATCCTCACAAGATCTCCTTCTCTACTCCCCTCTTATCTCCTCTTCCCACAATCGCATACAAGATTTCTCTCATGCTTCACCCCTACTCTGGAACTCTCTACCACAACATATCAGACTCTCACCTACCATCGAAACCTTCAAAAAGAGCCTGAAGACCCACTTCTTCCAACAAGCCTATAACCTGCAGTAACCACCGATCGACCAAACCATGACCAGCTCTACCCTCGCCTACTGTATTCTCACCCATCCCTTGTAGATTGTGAGCCTTCGCGGGCACGGTCCTCTCTCCTCCTGTACCAGTTATGACTTGTATTGTTTAACATTATTGTACTTGCTTTTATTATGTATACCTCTCCTTATATGTAAAGCGCTATGGAATAAATGGCGCTATAACAATAAATAATAATAATAATAATAATAATATAGAAAGTCAAACCCCCCCACTGCTACTCAGAAACCCCTCTAATCTTATTAATATTCCCTGCATGCCATCTGTCTCTCTTAATTGTGCACTTTGGAATTCTCGCTCAGTGTGTAACAAACTCTCCTTCATTCATGACTTCTTCCTTTCTAATTCTCTTAACCTTCTGGCTCTTACTGAAACCTGGATCCAGCAGTCAGATACTACCGCTGCTGCTGCTCTTTCATACGGGGGGCTACACTTCTCTCATACCCCAAGATCAGACAATAGAGCTGGTGGAGGCGTTGGTCTGCTCCTATCACCAAAATGTACCTTTCAGGTTATCCCTCAAGTACCTTCACTTGTCTTCCCTTCTTTTGAGGTCCATGCCGTCAGACTCTACACCCCCTTCTCCATGCGAGTGGCGGTGGTGTATCGTCCTCCCGGCCCCTCCCATCAGTTCCTGGACCATTTTGCCACTTGGCTTCCACATTTTCTCTCCTGTGACATCCCTACCCTCATCATGGGAGATTTCAACATCCCCATTGCTCTTCCCCTCTCCCCATCTGCTACTCACCTTTTATCTCTAACCTCCTCATTTGGCCTTTCGCAGCTTACTAATTCTCCAACGCATGAAGACGGAAACTCCCTCGACTTGGTCTTCTCTCGGCTTTGTGCAGTGGATGATTTTGCAAACTCCCCTCTCCCGCTCTCTGACCACAATCTTCTTTCATTCTCTATAAAGAACTGCCAGGCTGCTCAGGTCACCCCCACTGTCCAGACTTATAGAAACATACAGGCCATTAACACCCTGAAACTTCTGAAGAACTTGCAGTCTTCATTGGCCCCTATCTCCTCCCTCTCATGTCCTGATTCTGCATTGAAGCATTACAATGAAACACTTCAAACTGCCCTGGATGAATTTGCACCCCCTATAAATAGAACACCACAACGCAGACGGCGACAACCCTGGCACACGGTGCAAACACGTTTCCTGCAGCGGTGCTCCAGGTGCGCCGAACGTCTGTGGAGAAAATCCAATCTACACGAAGATTTCATCCATTTTAAGTTTATGCTTAGAACATACAACACTGCCCTTCACCTCTCCAAACAAACCTATTTCAACACCCTCATCATCTCACTGTCCAATAACCCGAAACATCTCTTTGACACTTTTCATTCTCTACTCAATCCAAGAGTACAGGCCCCAACCACGGAGCTCCGAGCTGACGATCTGGCCAATTACTTAAAGAAAAAATTGACCAGATCCGACAGGAAATTATCTCCAAATCCCCTCATACCATGCACTGTCCTCCCTCCCCCACTGCATCTAACTCACTCTCTGATTTTGAACCAGTCACAGAAGAAGAAGTAAGCAGGCTCCTTGCATCTTCTCGCCCAACTACTTGCACCAGTGACCCATTTCCGTCACATCTCCTCCAGTCCCTTTCCCCTGCTGTCACCCCTCACCTAACTAAAATATTTAACCTCTCTCTCTCTTCTGGTATTTTTCCCTCCTCATTTAAGCATGCCATCATACATCCACTACTTAAAAAACCATCCCTCGACCAAAACTGTGCCGCTAACTATAGACCTGTCTCTAATCTTCCCTTCATCTCTAAACTCCTGGAACGCCTGGTCCACTACCGTCTTATCCGCTATCTCTCAGAAAACTCTGTTCTCGACCCTCTCCAATCCGGTTTCCGCTCTTTACACTCCACTGAAACTGCCCTCACTAAAGTCTCTAATGATCTGCTAACAGCTAAATCAAATGGTCATTACTCCATGCTAATTCTCTTGGATCTCTCTGCAGCATTCGACACTGTGGATCATCAGCTCCTCCTCACTATGCTCCATTCCATTGGCCTCAAGGACACCGTTCTCTCCTGGTTCTCCTCCTATCTCTCCGACCGCTCCTTTACTGTTTCTTTTGCCGGTTCCTCCTCCTCTCACCTTCCCCTTACTGTTGGGGTTCCTCAAGGATCGGTTCTAGGCCCCCTCCTCTTCTCCTCGTACACTGCCCCTATTGGTCAAACAATCAGTAGATTTGGTTTCCATTACCATCTCTATGCTGATGACACCCAATTATACGCTTCTTCTCCTGACATCACGCCAGCCTTTCTAGAAAACACTGGCGATTGTCTAAACGCTGTGTCTAATATCATGTCCTCACTATATCTGAAACTGAACCTGTCAAAGACTGAACTCCTTGTGTTTCCTCCCGCTACTAATGTACCTACACCCGACATTGCCATTTCCGTCTGTGGTTCCACTATTACTCCCCAGCAACATGCCCGCTGTCTTGGGGTCATACTTGATTCCGAGCTTTCCTTTGCCCCCCACATTCGATCACTGGCTCGCTCTTGTCATCTGCACCTCAAAAACATTTCTAGAATTCAACCTTTTCTTACTTTTGACTCTGCAAAAACTCTTACTGTTTCTCTTATTCATTCTCGTCTCGACTATTGTAACTCTCTTCTAATCGGTCTCCCTCTTACAAAACTCTCCCCTCTCCAATCTGTCTTGAATGCTGCAGCCAGGATCATATTCCTCACCAATCGTTACACCGATGCCTCTACCTTGTGCCAGTCATTACACTGGCTACCCATCCACTCCAGAATTCAGTATAAACTTATTACCCTCACCCACAAAGCCCTCCATGGCTCAGCACCACCCTACATCTCCTCCCTTGTTTCAGTATACCACCCTACCCGCGCCCTCTGTTCTGCTGATGACCTGAGGTTAGTATCCTCAATAGTCAGAACCTCCCACTCCCGTCTCCAAGACTTTACACGTGCCGCGCCAATTCTTTGGAATGCACTTCCCAGGTCAATACGATTAGTCCCCAATCCCCACAATTTTAAGCGTGTCCTGAAAACGCATTTATTCAGACTGGCCTATCGCCTCAACACATTAACCTAACCTATCCCTGTGTGGCAGAGCCAAAAGTTTTACCATAACCAGGTTCCCAGCATCATGTTCCCACATGCTTTATGCATCCATTAGCCCTCTGTGTCTGTACTGTTACACACTTAACATTATGGCTGGTCCATACAATCAGGGCAACTGTTACCACCCACCTTTCGTGTCTACCTCTTTCCTCATAGACTGTAAGCTTGCGAGCAGGGCCCTCACTCCTCTTGGTATTTGTTATAATCTACTGTATGTGATTATTGTTATGCTGTAATGTCTATTGTCTGTACAAATACCCTCTGAAATGTAAAGTGCTGCGGAATATGTCGGCGCTATAAAAATAAAATTTATTATTATTATTATTATAATAGAGTTTTCAGCAATCCTAGTCTTTTTGAGGGAGTGTTGTTATGATTTAGGCCAAGTTTACACATTGAGTATTTAGTCAGTATTTTACATCAGTATTTGTATGCCAAAATCAGGAGTGGAACAATCAGAGGAAAAGTATAATGGAAACACGTCACCACTTCTGTATTTTTTACCCACTCCTGGTTTTGGCTACAAATACTGATGTAAAATAATGACCAAATACTGACCGTGTGAACATGATCTAACTGTTAAAGTCCAACTGATCACACATCTTTTGGGCTCTGCCAAATCTGCCTGAAATCCCCCAGAGACCAGAGATTCTGAGTGATTTATTCTTTCAGGAATTCAAGGAACAAGGCAGTGAATGGACAAGGCTTCAGAAAAGGGCATGGCTACGATCACAAATTTCCAGGAAAATACTTTTTTCATCCTTCTAGATACTTACCCGACTAGTATGTGTTGTTCATGAGTAATCACCAAGATATAACTTATTTAGACAAAAGCATTGGGTCACATCTCTTATTAAAGGAATTATCTGGTCTTCTGCTAAAAGTCTGAGGTCAGACTGGGGCTTGCGTGATATTGCTATGAGGCAGCTCTCACAGTAACATTCTTCTGTTGCAGCAGACCAACAGTGTCAGCTAAGTGGTGGCAAGGGTCACGTGTCATAACAATGTCACGTGAGCCGCAAGAGACTCAGCGTCAACATCTCTTAAATGTAGCTGGAGGCATCTGTTATTTTTACTTTACAAGAGGGATTACACCATTTTGGTGTGGTAGAACTCGACTGGGTCAAACAGAGCCCTGATCTCAACACCATTGAACTTCAGGATTAACTAGAATCAATATTGTGAAGCAGGTTCTCTCCATCAACATGAGTGACTGACCTTTTCTAAGTGAAAGGAGAAAATCCGATGGGTAAGGTCGGAGTTACACTAGAGAGGAATACCGACGCGTGCTATGTGAGAAAAAAAATCGCATGGCACTCGAACCAATGTTAATAATCTATGGGGCAGCTTCCATCATCCATTTTTTTTTCCGTCCGTATTATACGTGCGAGCGAAATCGCAGCATGCTGCGATTTGCACCGTATATCGGCCGAGACTCGCCAATGCAACTATATGGGTGTGAGAAAAAAACGGATACCACACGGACCATGCGTGTGACTTGCGAGAAATATGCACCGGTGTCCTTTGAAAAGCCGGCAATTCATGTGCGGTGTACAGTAAAAGAACACTGACAGCTTAAATAGGATAGAATAGAAATATACATATATATACAGTATATATACTTGTCGGCTTCTGTAAAATCATTGAAGAATCCGACAGGATAGGAGACACGGTTTACATACGGTAAATCCATGCAGAACAGTTATATTTATATATGTCAGTATCTAATACTGTTAGTACTATGTGTGTGTAAAGTTTGGGACCTGTATTTATTTAATAAAAGAATGTATTCATGGAAAAAAATGGCATGGGCTCCCGCCAATTTTCTGCACCAGAGAGGGATAGCTAGTGACTATTCGTATATTGGTGCTTTTTTATTTTTAATTTTTTGCAGGAGATCGTGGGCATCGTTTGGATTTAGCAGAACAATAAAGATGGCAAAACTGTCTGTTCTTTCATTTAATTAAAGTACTTTATTCTGCATGTGTGTGTTTATTTAACCCTTTACAAACTTTAGGATTAGTAATGGAGATGTGTCTTATTGACACCTCTCCATTACTAAGCCAGGCTTAATGTCATCTTACAATACAAAGGTGACATTAACCCCTTATTACCCCATATGCCACCTCTACAGGGCAGTGGGAAGAGAGAAGCTAAGTGCTGGAATTGGTGCATCTTACAAATACACCTTTTCTGGGGTGGCTGGGGGCAGATTTTTTTTTAGCCGGGGGGGGGGGGGGCAAATAACCATGGTCCCTCTCTAGGCTATTAAGATCTGCCCTCAGTCACTGGCTTTCCCTCTCTGGAGAAGAAAATTGCGCGGGAGCCCACAATAGTTTTTTCCATGAATACATTCTTTTAGAAAATACATACAGGTCCCAAATTTTTCGCACATGCTGCTAACAGTATTAGACACTAAAATATATAAATCTAACTGTTCTGCAATGGTTTACTGTATGTAAACCATGTCTCCTATCCTGTCGGGTTCTGCATGACAATGACCAGAAACACACATCCAGGGCAACTAAGGAGTGGCTCCGTAAGAAGCTTTTCAAGGTCCTGGAGTGGCCTACCCAGTCACCAGACCTGATCACAATAGAAAATCTTTGGAGGGAGCTGAAACTTAATGTTGTCCAGTGACAGCCCTGAAACCTGAAAGATCTGGAGAAGATCTGTATGGAGGAGTGGGTCAAAATCCCTGCTGCAGTGTGTGCAAACCTGGTCAAGAACACATAGGAAACGTCTGACCTCTGTAATTGCAAACAAAGGTTTCTGTACCAAATATTAAGTTCTGTTTTTCTACTGTATCAAATACTTATTTCATGCAATAAAATGTTAATTAATTTTGAAACAATCATACAATGTGTTTATTTGTTTTTTATTTTTAAGGGCCTTTCTCACATAGCGAGATCGCTAGCGATATCGCCAAAGCGTCACCGATTTTGTGACGCAACAGCGATCTCGCTTTGTGTGACACGTACCTGCGACCGGCCCCTCCGCTGGATATCGCTGATCGTGCTCGAATGGCCTGGGCTATTTTTTCGTCATTGGCGTCCGGTTGGCCGGCGTGCATCGCTGTGTCCGGCACCGACTAGCGACGTCGTTGGCAACGCAGAACACATGGATGCAGGCGGAAATCGGCAGAATCGCTGTGGTGTGACAGGTAACAGCAACCCCTGACAGATTGCTGTATCGCTGCTGCGTCGCTGGAGGGATCTGCCTGTGTGGCAGCTCACTAGCGACCATTTAGCGATGCACCAGTGATCCTGACCGGGTTGTATCGTTGTCGGGATCGCTGGTGCATCGCTAAATGTAACGGGACCCTTAGGCCGGAGTCACACTGGCAAATAAAACGGACGAATGTAATGCGATAAAAAATTGCATTGCATTCGAACCCATGTTATTCTATGGGGCAGCTCACATCATGCGATTTTTTTATCGCATCCGATCCTCTGACCGGGACAATCGCAGCATGCGTTGTATTAAATTACGGGGACTCCCTGCAGCCTCAGTGACGTCAGCAGGAGTCCCCGTAATTTAATACAACGAATTAACCCCTTAAATTAACCCCTACAATTCAATAATTTTACCCACAAACACTCATCTAATTAATAGTGATAGACATAACAAAAAAAACATGAAATGAAATGGTTAACTATATGTAAACCATGTGTCATTTCATGTCGGGCAGGAGAATAAATATCCAAAAGCCGGCAAATGTTTCTGCGGCTATTCTGCTTTGATGAACTGTATGAATTAGAAATATATGTATAAATGTGTCTCTATGACATGTATAAAATATATATATATATATAAATATATATATATGTGTGTGTGTCTAGATCTATTAATTCGTTTGTGTGGGGAAACCTGTCATTAGGCTCCATTATATGTCCATTTTGCTATCCTGCGAGAAAATCTCGCCAGACGGATGTCAAAAGGATGCTTACATGCGATTAAAATCGCATCAATGAAGAAAAATTGCATCAAAAACGCATCACTGGTTAAGATACCTTTGTGCGATTTCGGACCGTTAAAATGGGACCGTTTTTTTATTCGTTGTGACTCCAGCCTTAGATTCTGTCTCTCACAGTTGAAGTGTAAGTACGATAAAAATTACAGACTTCTCCATTCTTTGTAGGTGGGAAAATTCGCAAAATCAGCAGTGTATCAAATACTTATTTTCCCCACTGTAGCTTTCCCACCGAGATGTCCTTTGGTGACTTTTGAAACTTGACAAACAAGTACAATACTTTTCATGTAAAAACATTGCAAACAACATGAATCACAAGGCAGAAAAAAAAGAAAAACAATGTAGGAATTGAGTTTTTATGGCAATCAGCACCTGCAGCTTCTTGTATTCGCATCAGCGCTTCAGCTGCCCGTATTTGCTGTATTTTTCAAAACCTCATGATCTGTCCATAGAATGGGGAGTTTAGCCTTGATAAAATGCTGATTAGGCAGAACATTACCCCATGTTTTACTCCATGCTGCTGACTAATATCCTGTTTTCCTTCATATCTTATCCCGTCAGCACTGCTGGCCACCCGCCTATTATTTGGTCAGAATTAGTATTACCTAGGCTGAGTTGACAATGGCAGTTTTTGTAGACTTTTACTTAACCACTTAAAAAGGTACTGAACTATCTGGCCAACTCATTTCCAAATGAAGTCATCCAGTATGTTAAATAAAAAAACATCATATTCTCTCCTCTGGCAATCCCAGTGATGTCAGTACCAGGTATCCCATTACATGATTATGCCACGTGAGCCCTGCAGTCAATCAGCAACCGCTATTAGGCTGCAGTTCCGTCACATTCCCAGGATGTGTTTTCATTTTCTTTTAACCCTTCTGCCATCTGACGTACTATCCCGTCCACGGTACCCAGGCCGGTATGACCGAGGACGGGATAGTACGTCAGCGCGATCAGCGGCGCCCCCAGGGGAAGCGCCGCTGATCGCGGCCGGGTGTCAGCTGATTATTACAGCTGACACCCGGCACTATGTGTCAGGGGCGGTCATGGACCACCCCCGGCACATTAACCCCTGGCACACTGCGATCAAACGTGATCGCAGTGTACCCGGGGATTAGGGAAGAATCGCACAGGGAGGGTGCTCCATGCGTGCTTCCCTGAGCCCCTCGGAGCAGCGCGATGTGCTGCGCTGCTCCGAGGGTCTCCTCCCTGCAGGCCCCCGGATCTGAGAGCAGGCATTGAGAAAGCCTGTGCAGCACCTGTCAGATCGCTGATCTGACAGAGTGCTGGTTTTTTTCAGCAATGATCTACCAACCAACAGAGTATAGAAAAGCAGCAGGCTGGTGAAATATCAACAAAACAGTTAAAACTAATATACTTTATTTCAATCCTCTAAAAAGGAATAATTCCTATTAAAAGTGCACTCAACAAAAAGACAAACAAACATATAGGACTACCACCGTATTACACACTGATAGTCACAAATCGGCTCCAAAAAGCGTTTCATTCAAACAATATTACTTATGTGGGAACATGTACAAATTAGTGGAGAGTATATATATGCACATATATGGAAACCTGTGTCTGCGCAGTAGCGTGTATGAATGTGGTTCCCCTCGGTTGGAATATGACGTTACAGTACTCAGTGCGCATGCGCGGGCGTCCTAAGTGGCGCCTGCGTAGTGTGCATTCTGTGAGGAAGTATATGATGTTATAACACCTATTGCGCATGCGCGGGCGTCCTAAGTGGCGCCTGCTCAGTGCATATTCTGTGACATGATCCGGAGGAATATCATGTTGCGATACTTTATGCGCGATCGCGGACGTCTGAACTGGCACATTCTGGGGCATGATATGCGTTTGCGCAATGGTTGCTGGAGTGGATGCTAAGGAGCTAATGTATGCATAGGATTGTTACAGGTGAGGACGTGCTCATTAGGATACAGGGGTCGTAGCCTCCCTTACGTTTACATTGCAGGCATTCATGTAATCGTAACTGAGTTATTGAGCGTCCTTGTATCCATGGTAACATGAAGAGGGGACGCGATTGGACGACCCGATGTGCGATGAGGCGGACCCTGTTAGCAACATGTCAGCACTAATTATTCATTCCACATGTGTGGATGGGGAGGAGTAAAGGTAGCACTTTATAAAAAGACAGATGGACAAGCAGCTCATTTGATGGCAATTTCTATAGGAAGCAGACATTTCTCTACATCTTATCAACTCCCCTGATGATCTGGCTAACAGTGAAATGCGTCGGGAGACGGGAGATGCATTATATGGAGGAACCCTGTGATGTGTACCTTGGGTGAGATCCTCCCTTTTTATTTGCCATGTGGGCAATGAGTTGTTCTGCTGTGTCAAAGGAGGTATTTTTCTTCATGCTTATCCCTGAGTAGGATGATGCTTGAGAAAGAAGCTGCACCTCAGTCTGCAGGATATGCCAATTCTTTGAAAATAATATATGGCTGTTGCTGCTAAAATGTCTATGGTAACCCAGATATAATGTGGAGTTTACACTGGGCCTGATGTTGTGAATGCGTAAGCCTAACATCAATAGACTGTTTAAATATTTATCCCATAAAATTGGAAGAATGGGATCATTGGCTCCAGTAGCTATATGAACTGTGAGAACATTGTAAGAAAATAGGAGACTTATATACTCTCCACTAATTTGTACATGTTCCCACATAAGTAATATTGTTTGAAAGAAACGCTTTTCGGAGCCGATTTGTGACCATCAGTGTGTAATACGGTGGTAGTCCTATGTGTTTGTTTGTCTTTTTGTTGAGTGCACTTTTAATAGGAATTATTCCTTTTTAGAGGATTGAAATAAAGTATATTAGTTTTAACTGTTTTGTTGATATTTCACCAGCCTGCTGCTTTTCTGACAGAGTGCTGTGCAAACTTTCAGATCAGCGATCTGACAATATATAGTACTGTCCCACATTGGGACAATATATTAAAGTTAAAAAAAAGTGTAAAAATAATTTATAAAAAAATCTCTAAATAAATAAAAAAAAAGAATTCCCTAAAAATTCTTCATTTTTGTAAATAAAAAAACCCAATAAAAATACACATATTTAGTATCGCCGTATCCGTAACGTCCCGCCCTATAAAACTGTCCCACTAGTTAAACCCTTTAGTGAGCCCCTTAAAAAAAAAAAAAACTAGGCAAAAAATAATGCTTTATCATCATACCGCCGAACAAAAAGTGCTATAACGTGCGATCAAAAAGACGGATATGAATAAACATGGTACCCTGAAAACGTCATCTTTTCCCGCAAAAAACGAGCCACGACACAGCGTCATCAGCAAAAAATAAAAAAGTTATAGCTCGCAGAATAAAGCGATGCAAAAATAATTATTTTTTATCTAAAATTGTTCTTATTGTATAAAAGCGCCAAAACATAAAAAAATGATATAAATGAGGTATCGCTGCAATCGTACTGACCCGAAGAATAAAACCCGTTTATCAATTTTACCACACGCGGAACGGTGTAAACGCCCCCTCCCCAAAAGAAATTCATGAAATGCTGGTTTTTGTTCATTCTGTGTCCCAAAAATTGGAATAAAAAGCGATCAAAAAATGTCACATGCCTGAAAATGGTACCAATAAAAACGTCAACTTGTTTCGCAAAAAATAAGACCTTACATAACTCTGTGGGTCAAAATATGGAAAAATTCTAGCTCTCAAAATGTGGTGATGTAAAACTATTTTTACAATAAAAAGCGTCTTTTAATGTATTGCAGCTACCAAACATAAAAACTGCCATAAATATTAAATCAAACCCCCCTTTATCACCCCGTTAGTCAGGGAAAAATAATAAAATTAAATAAAATGTATTTATTTCCATTTTCCCATTAAGGTTAGGGCTAGGGTTAGGGGTGTGTTGGAGTTAGGGTTGGAGTTAGAATTGGGGGTTTCCACTGTTTAAGCACATCAGGGGCTCTCCAAACGCAACATGGCGTATGATCTCAATTCCAGCCAATTCTGCGTTGAAAAAGTCAAACGGTGCTCCTTCCCTTCCAAGCTCTGCTATGTGCGCTAATAGTGGTTTACCCCCACATATGGGGTATCAGCCTACTCAGGACAAATTGCAACAACAAATTTTGGGGTCCAATTTCTCCTGTTACCCTTGGGAAAATAAAACATTAGGGGCAAAAATATCATTTTTTTGGAAAAAAATATAATTATTTTTATGGCTCTACGTTATAAACTTCTGTGAAGCACTTGGGGGTTCAAAGTGCTCACCACACATCTAAATAAGTTCCTTGGGGGGTCTAGTTTCCAAAATGGGGTCACTTGTGGGGAGTTTCCACTGTTTAGGCACATCAGGGGCTCTCCAAATGCGACATGACACCCGCAGACCATTCCATCAAAGTCTGCATTCCAAAACATCACTACTTCCCTTCCAAGCCCCGACATGTGCCCATACAGTAGTTTTCTCCCACATATGGGGTATCAGCTTATTCAGGACAAATTGGACAACAATTTTTGGTGTCCAATTTCTCCTGTTACCCTTGGGAAAATAAAAAAAATGGGGACTAAAAGATGATGTTTGTGGAAAAAATATGTTTTATTTTCATGCCCAGGCATTATAAACTTCTGTGAAGCTCTTGCGGGTTCAAAGTGCTCACCACACATCTAGATAAGTCCCTTGGGGGGTCTAGTTTCCAAAATGGTGTCATTTGTGAGGGATTTCCACTGTTTAGGCACATCAGGGGCTCTCCAAATGCAACATTGCGTCTGATCTCAATTCCAGCCAAAAAAGTCAAATGGTGCTGCTTCCCTTCCGAGCTCTGCCATGCGCCCAAATAGTGGTTTGCCCCCACATATGGGGTATCAGTGTACTCAGGACAAATTGCACAATAACTTTTGGGGTCCTTTTATCCTTGGTAAAATAAAAATTGGGGTGAAAAGATAATTTTTTGAAAAAAAAATGATTTTTTAATTGTACGGCTGTACGTTATAAATTTCTGTGAAGCCCTTGGGGGTTCAAAGTGCTCACAACACATCTAGATAAGTTCCATGGGGGGTCCAGTTTCCAAAATGGGGTCACTTGTTGGGGCTTTCCACTGTTTAGGCACATCAGGGGCTCTCCAAGCGTGACATGGTGCCCGATCTCAATTCCAGCCAATTTTGCGTTGAAAAAGTCAAACGGCACTCGTTCCCTTCTGAGCTCTGCCATGCGCCGAAACAGTGGTTCCCCCCCCACATATCAGGTATCAGCGTACTCCGGACAAATTGCACAATAACTTTTACAGTCCAATTTCTCCTGTTACCCTTGGTAAAATAAAAAAAATTGGACCTGAATTAATTTTTTTGTGAAAAAAAGTTAAATATTTATTTTTTTTTAAACATTCAAAAAATTCATGTGAAGCACCTGAAATGTTAATAAACTTCTTGAATGTGCTTTTGAGCACCTTGAGGGGTGCAGTTTTTAGAATGGTCTCACTCTTGGGTATTTTCTATCATATAGACCCCTCAAAGTGACTTCAAATGTGATGTGGTCCCTAAAAATAAAATGGTGTTGTAAAAATGAGAAATCGCTGGTCAACTTTTAACCCTTATAACTTCCTAACAAAAAAGATTTTGGTTCCAAAATTGTGCTCATGTAAAGTAAACATGTGGGAAATGTTACTTATTAAGTCTTTTGTGTGTCATATCTCTGTGATTTAAGGGCATAAAAATTCAAAGTTGGAAAATTGTGAAATTTTTGCCAAATTTCCATTTTTTTCACAAATAAACACAAGTTATATGAATGAAATTTTACATCAATCATGAAGTACAATATGTCAGGAGAAAACAATGTCAGAATCACCCTTAGGGGTAAAGGGCTTAAAAAACTTTTTTTTACTTTATTTTTCTAGTCCACTTAAGAAATTTGAACCTGCAATCATCTGATAACTTAGGCCTGAGTCACACTACCGTAGAATACGGCTGAGTAATATGCGAGAAAACATTGCATAGCACTCAGCCCAGTGTTAGTCTATGGGTTAGCTCACATCAGCGTTTATTTTCTCTGCTGTATTTGGTGTGTGTGTAAGACTCGCCAATGCAAGCCTATGGGTGTGAGAGAAAAAAATCGCACAGCACTCGGACCATGCGCACCGGTGTCCTTTGAAAAGCCGGCAATTCATGTGCCGTGTACAATAAAATCACACTGACAGATTAGAAAATATAGAATAGATATATACACATAGAATAGATAGATATATAGATGTTAGTGACACAGACACACATATATATGTATATATATTACATAGATAGAAGAAAAGCTGGCAATTCAGCAGCTGTGTAGTGTAAAATCACTGCAGGAGCTGACAGGATAGAAGAGATGGATTACATACAGTAAATACAAATAGAATAGGTAGATGTATAGATGTCAGTGACAAATACAATTAGTACAGTGTGTGCAGCTTACTGTACATGTATTTAATTAATAAAAGATTAATTTTCTGAAAAAAGTGGAGTGGGCTCCTGCATAAATTTCGTAACCAGCAGAGGGAAAGCCGACAGCTTGGGGCCGATGTTTATAGCCTGGGAAGGGGGTAATACACATGGAGCTTCCCATGTTATTAATATCAGCTCACAACTGTGTAGCTAGCCTTTACTGGCTATTAAAATGGGGGACCCTAAAAAAATGACGTAGGGTTCCCCTATAATTTATAACCAGCAAAGGCTATGCAGTCAGCTGGGGGCTGATATTATTAGCATAGGAAGGGGCCATGGATATTGCCCCCCCAGGCTAAAAACTTCAGCTCTCAAACGCTCCAGAAAAGATGCACCTCTAAAATGCGCCAATTCTGGCACTTAGCCTCGCTCTTCCCATTTCTCCTGTAGAAGTGGCAAGTGGGGTTATAGTTCATGGTGGATGTCATCTTTGTATTGTACGGTGACATCAAGCCCTGAGGTTAGTAATGGAGAGGCGTCAAGAAGACGCCCCCATTACTATCCCCATAGTCACATTGTATGAAAACAAAGACACCCAGAATAAAGTCCTTTAATTGAAAGAATGACAGACTCCTTTAATAAATCTTAATTAAACCACACTTACGACCTCGCCCATTCCACCAATGCCCTTGTCATCTAAAAAGAGTTAAACATAAAAAAACAACAATATTTCTCACCTTTCCGCAGAGATGCTGCTAATCCATTTGTCCCACAACGGTTCTAGCTCTGCTACATCTAGATGGCAGAGACACAGAATACTGTGTGCTCAGTGTCTCCCTGTGAATTCCTTTTCCATGTCTGACAGCACCGCGAGCGTGGGAAAGTTCTCCTGCTTGCAGTGCACTGGCACTCTTCCCACTTGCCACGTAGCAGTGGCAAGTGGGTAATATTTGTGGGGTTGATGTCACCTTTGTATTGACATCTAGCCCACAGCTTAGTAATGGACAGGTGTCTATAAGATACCTTTCCATTACTAATCCTATATTTAAATAAAGACACAGCCAGAATAATGTCCTCTATTTGAAATAATCACACAGACTCTTTTATTGAATCCTAAATAACCATACTTACTGCATCACCTAATCCCCGAATCCCTCGATCTCCTGCACCAAAAATAAAATAATAAACCAACACAATACTCCCTGGTCTGACGTAGTCCTACATAACGAGTGTCCCAAGACGATCTCACATGTAGAACAGTCACACTGGGAGATGTGACTGCTCTACATGGCTCTGGTGACACACTGACAGGAGATAATCGCTTTTACAGTGCATCACTGAGAGGTCACCAGAGTTTGTGCTCTCACTTTATGGCAGTACCACTATGTGAGAATTTTCTCAAGCAGCAGTGCCGCAGTGCCACAGCAGAGCGGCCTCTTCACCCGGCCTCCATCCTATAAATGGCACAAAATGTCGGCATTAAAGTATAAAGAGGCTCCCAGCAGACCTGAAATACAGCGGATGCTCCACCACTTCTACAACTACAAGTACCAGCCTAACCCAAAGGGAGTGAGTCAAGCTGCAAAAGACCTCAACAATATATTCTATGCAATGGCCAGACTGTCCGACCTTAAAAAAGTCAACTACAAGAAACCAAAAGAAAAACAGATCAATGGATGGTTTGACAGAGAATGTAAAGCCATACGGAAGACCCTGAGAACAGCCTCAAACAAGAAACACAGAGACCCCAACCACCCGGGTCTGAGGGAAGCCTATGAAACCATACAAAGGCAGTACAAAACCATCCTCAGGAGGAAGAAGCAGAGTTACATCTCCACCAAACTTAACCAACTCCAAGATGCCCTCCAAGACAACTCCTTTTGGGAACTATGGAACCACATGGGCACAAAAGACAAGGAAAACAACATGGCAACATCTGGCTCCAGTACTTCAGAGGCCTCTATAAAGACATTCCACAGGAAGAACTAAGCCAAGAACAGGAAAGCATAATGGCAAGACTAAAAGCAATGGAGGAAAAAGTAAAACATTTCCAAAACCCCGTGGATACACCTATTACATTACAGGAAGTAGCAGAGAATCTCTTCCATAAGATGTAGAAAAGCCGTTGGCCTGGATGGAATCCTACCAGAAATGCTGAAGTACAGCCCACCAGAAATACAGGCCGCAACGGTTAAACTCTTCAATATTGTGCTAAGTGCCGTCCACTTCCCTCGTACCTGGAACCAAGGCCTCATCACACCCATCCACAAGAATAGGGACAGGTATGACCCTGCCAACTACAGAGGAATATGTCTCAGCAGCAACCTGGGAAAACTGTTCAACAGCATCCTTAACAAGAGGATCTTCAGTTTCCTCACCGAGCACAATGTCCTCAGCAAGAGCCAAGCAGGGTTCATGCCAAACCACTGCACCACTGACCACATCTATACCCTGCACAGCCTCATTCAGAGCCAAGTTCACAATACAAAGAACGGGAAAATATACGCCTGTTTTGTGGACTTTAAAAAGGCCTTTGATTCGGTGTGGCATCCAGGCTTATTCCTGAAACTGCTGGAGAGCGGAATAGAAGGAAAGTCCTACGATGTTATCAAAAGCTTCTACACCGAGAACCTCTGCAGTGTGAGTGTTAACGGCAGAAGAACGGCTTATTTCCAGCAGAGCCGGGGAGTCAGACAAGGCTGCAGCCTAAGCCCAATGCTCTTCAACATTTACATCAATGAGCTGGCTACTGCTCTGGAATCTTCCACAGCACCAGGTCTCACCCTCCACGATGCACAGGTGAAATTCCTGCTGTATGCAGATGACCTGCTGCTTCTGTCACCAACCGAGAAAGGCCTCCAAGACAACCTGAAAATCTTAGAGAAATTCAGCTCCACCTGGGCACTATCGGTCAACCTAAAGAAAACCAACATCATATCATGGTGTTCCAGAAGAGAAAGAGAAAATCAGACCAGCATCCTTCATTTGTCCTCAACAACTGCGCCCTTACAGGAACATACAAATATACCTACCTGGGCCTAGAGATTCACCGGTAAGGGAGCTTCAAACTGTCATGATCCAGGACGGGGTTTTGTCTTTAGCCAGTCCTGGTCAGACAGGGGTTAATTGTTTCTGCCTCTCTCTGGCAGAGGGCGGCTATTTAGTGGCCACTCGACCTAGGTCCGGTGTCAGTTATACTCCTGCCCTCGGCTGAGTTAGTTGACCTCTTGCGTACGTGGGCCTTGTGCCTGTTAACTTGTTGCTTGTTTGGTTTTGATCCGGTTCCGTCCCTGTTACGAGTTCTGCCTTTCCCTCTTGTACTGCGCTACCCTCTCTGTGTATGACTATCTGCCTGTGACTTGACTATTCTCTGCTCGTCCCTCTGGTACCGCACTGCCCTCTTCGTGTATGACCTCTGCTTGTCTCACCTGCGTTTCCCTCTCCTCTACTACAGTATCTCTGCAGTAAGTATATTACATCATCTGCAGCAGTAGAACGCTAAGCCCTGCCCCCTGCTGTCACATGATCGTAGGTCCTTGTACTCCTTACTACTTTCAGTGTCGCAGGTCCTGTCTGCTTGAACTTTCACTGCAGTATCGGACCCCGGGCCCTCCAGTAGTGTGGGTAAGTCACCCTGTTCAGCCGTGGCAGTTTGCCAACGCTGATAGGATCCTGACACAAACAAGCCATAGAGACCCTGAAAGACAAGGCCTGCAAAACCTTCTATGCCATCCGAAGGAAACTCTACCATCTGAAGCCACCAGTGAGGGTCTGGTTAAAAATATTCGACTCTATCATCGCCCCAATCCTCCTGTATGGCAGCGAAGTCTGGGGTCCTCACACCTACCCAGACTGGTCAAGGTGGGATTCCAGCCCAACAGAAATATTCCACCTGGAATTCTGCAAGCACCTTCTCCAAGTCCATCGGAGCACCTCCAACAGTGCTTGCCGGGCCGAGCTGGGCAGATTCCCTCTACACCTAACGGTTCTAAAGAGGGCACTGTCATTCCGGGCTCACCTACGTAGGAGCAATCTAAGCTCCCATCACCATAAAGCCCTGACACATGTAGGTGAAACAGAAAAACCAGGACCCTTGGAACAGCTCACCCAAACCCAACCCGACCAGAACACCAATCACAACAACCTGACAAAAGCCATAATCAGGAAGATGGTAGACGAAGGCCAGGAGAGGTACGTAAGTGACTGGAAGAACTACATCATCAGATCACAGAAACTGACCATGTACCGGAGTCTACAGAGATACTACAGACTGGCCCCATACCTGGAAGAAACTCCCAGACCCCAAAGACCGCAAGATCCTGAGCCGATATAGACTCAGTGCGCACAGTCTGGCCATCGAATCCGGCCGACACAGGCAGAGCTACAAGCCCAAGGAGGAAAGACTGTGCCAACACTGTGACCAGGAGGCCCTGGAGGATGAGACCCACTTCCTGCTACACTGCCCCAAATACTCAGCAGTGAGGGACCCTCACTTCAGGAGACTCTCACATCTCTTCCCGAATTTCATCACCATGAAGGAGGAAGAGAAAACATATATCCTGCTGGGGGAAGAAGAGAGAGCAGTGGGGATAGCAGCGCAATATGTGAGCGAATGTCATAGACTGCGAGAAAGAGAACTATGATATGCCATGGACTTCTATGGCCCCACCCTGGATCTGCCCCATATCCACCTTCCCTATGCCATGGACTTCTATAGCCCCCAGCCTGGATCTGCCCCCATCCACCTTCCCTATGCCATGGACTTCTATAGTCCCATCCTGGATCTGCCCCCATCCCCCTTCCCTATGCCATGGACTTCTATAGCCCCATCCTGGATCTGCCCCCATCCACCTTTCCTACAGCCCCTACCCAACATCCCTACAGTCCCTATCCCTATTCCCTTTTGTACACTTGCTTTGGCAAAACTAATGGGTATTTAGTCCTGCCAATAAAGTTTCTTTGAATTTGAATTTCAATGAACTCAGGTGACCTCTGAAGGCGGTGCAGTGATATATTTCGGGAGAATACCTCCTGTCACTGTATCACCGGAGTCATATAGAGTGGTCACATCTCCCAATGTAAATGTTCTACACGTGAGATCATTATGGGACACTCGTTATTTAGGACTATGTCGGACCAGGGAGTATTTGTGTTGGTTTATTGTTTTATTTTTGCCTCAGGAGATCGAGGGTGTCGTGGAATTAGAGGTTTGGTGAGTTTGAATGTGTTTTTTTTTGTTTTACAATTAAACACAGTAGCCGGATGATGGGACTACTACTGTCCCATCATCGGCTCATACTGTCACTGTTATGTGTGACACCAGACATAGCTGAATGGGAGTAGTAGTCCCATCAGACGCCTGGCAACACACAGACACCCGCAGACACACACACAAACACCAGCAGACAGACCCGCACATATTCTCCGCTCACAGTCTCCACCCACACACACAGTTTCCGCCCACACTCTTCCTCCTTCATTTCCGCAGAGTTTTTGGCACACAAATCCACAGCTAATCCACAGACCTTTTTACCCCTGCAGTTTAACTACAGATTTGACTCACTCAATGTAAGTCAATGGGTGCAGAAATGCTGCAGATCCGCAAAAAGTATTGACATGCTGCAGAAAATAAAACGCTGAGAATCAGTGCGGAATTTCCCACAGCATGTGCACCAATTCTGGATTCCCATTGATTAACATTGGTTGTGCAATACATTGCGGATCTGGTGCAAATCCGCATGGAAAAACGCTGCGGATCCACATAAAAATCTGCAACGTTTGCACATAGCCTTACTGTCATTACCTTCCTCCTCAGCCATGTGGTTTTTATGTTGTTCTCAATCCTGTATATTGGTGACTTGACTGTATATCTACTGGGGTGTTTGCCTGTATAGGATTTATATAACGAAGGAGACTATCTATATAAGATAGGTGTGTGTGTGTCGTGTGTGTGTGTCAATATACAGGGTGGGCCATTTATATGGATACACCTAAATAAAATGGGAATGGTTGATGATATCAACTTCCTGTTTGTGGCATATTAGTATATGGGAGGGGGAAACTTTTCAAGATGGGTGGTGACCATGGTGGCCATTTTGAAGTCGGCCATTTTGGATCCAACTTTATTTTTTTCAATGGGAAGAGGGCCATGTGACACATCAAACGTATTGAGAATTTCACAAGAAAAACAATGGAGTGCTTGATTTTAACGTAACTTTATTCTTTCATGAGTTATTTACAAGTTTCTCTTTTTTTACAGCCATTGACATGTTGCAGAGGTTAAGACGTGAGGAGCAGATAGAAATTGTGTTGATGTCTGGTGAACGTAGTACCCGGGTCATTGCAGCAGATTTCAATGCATGACACCCTTTGCAAGAAAATTGTCACCATTGCCATTTTATTTAGGTGTATCCATATAAATGCCCCACCCGAAAAAGTTTGCCTCATCACTGAACCTAGGGTTCTATGTAAACTGAGGGTCCTGTTCCATTTTTTGTTTTGCCCATTCTGCAAATTCAGCGCGCCGATCTGGGTCACGAACCATTTCCATTTTATTTAGGTGTATCCATATAAGTGGCCCACCCTGCATATACACAGTGATACACAACTGAAGCTAGAAGTTTACATACACTACATAAAAATGCACATCTGCATGATTTTCTCAATATCTGACATAAAATCAGAATAAACCTTTCCCGTTTTAGGTCAATTAGGATTACCATAATTATTAATATTTGCCAAATGCCAGAATAATGAGAGAATGGTTTAAGGCATTTTTATTACTTACTGCAAAGTCAAAAGTTTACTTACAGTACATTTCATTAGTATTTGGTTACCATTGCCCTTAAACTGAATGACTTGGGTCACACGTTTGGGATATCCTTCCACAAGCTTCTCACAATAGTTGGTCAGAATTTGGGCCCATTCCTTCTGGCAAAATTGGTGCACCAGACTCTCCCGCAGCAAAACAATCCCACATGATGCTGCCACCCGTGTTTCACAGTTGGGATGGTGTTTTTTGGCTTCCAAGCTTCTCCCTTTTTCCTCCAAACATAACGATGCTCATTATGCCCAAAAAGTTCAATTTTAGTTTCATCAGACCACAGGACTTGTCTCCAAAAATTAAGGTCTTTGTTCCTGTGTGCATTTGCATGCATTAATCTGGCTTTTCTGTTTCTTTTGGAGTAATGGCACAGAACCCGTCTCCTGAGTGGTATGATGGCTGGACATTACCATCTTGTTTGTACAGATGAACGAGGCACCTACAGGTATCTTGAAATTGCAGCCAAGGATGAGCCAGACCTGTGCATGTCCACAATTCTCTTCCTGATATGTTAGCTAATTTCTTGAGACTTTCCCATGATCCTACACAAAGAAGCAGTGTGTTTCAGGTGTGCATTATAATACATCCACAGGTGTGTCTCTAATTAACTCAGATTTTGCCAAAAAGTCTCTCAGAAGCTTCCAAACACATGACATCATACGGGCAGTCCAGAATTGTTTAAAGGCATAGCAAGCTTAGTGTATTTTTGACTTTGCAGTAATTAAAATGCCTTAAAACAGTCTCTCTCATTATTCTGGCATTTGGCAAATATTAATAATTATGGTAATTCTGATTGAGCAAAACGGGAAAGGTTTATTCTGATTTCATGTCAGATATTGAGAAAAACATGCAGATGTGTCTTTTTATATACTGTATGCACCCTTCTGGTTTCAACTGTATATATCTGTAGCTTTGTTGCCATAAAAGGAGGGGGGCTCAGACATTTCTTGCACATGGGCCCCAAGCCGTCAGTGTCCGCCCCTGGTTAAAGGGATTCTGTCAGCACAGAATGATTGTTCAAACCAACAGGAGCTCGGAGCGTCATGGCGTTGCCAAACATTTACAAGGATTATCTGGGCTGCAGACTGGCTACAGGGCTCACATGGCATAATAATGTCATGTGAGTCTGGGGAGACCCAGCCCCGATATCACTTGAATGGCACTGATGTCAGAGATGACAGTATGCATTTTTGTTTTACAGAGGGAGCTACTTAATTTAAAAAGTTTGTAATGGTAATGTACAACCTCTTTAGTAACATGGCCTAGAATGGTACTTAAATGCTGTTCTCCTGCTGATAGAATTATTATATAGGTAAGTATTGTTAACACACACTCTGCAGAGCAAGCTGTCAGGGTAGATGCACACGGTCAGTAATTGGCAGCGCTTTGGACGCAGTACATGTCCGCTGCGTGCAAAGCACTTCCGGCTATTGAACGAAGGTGAATCCGCATGTGTTCATTGAACTGTGCACATTCACAGCTTCCAATACATTGTATGGGTGAAATTCATCTTGCGGAGGCTGGCGTCTATGCAAGATAAATCGACATGCTGCAGTCTGGAAAGACGCACCGCATGCCAGTCTCCACGGGTGATCCACAAGCGTCTGTGCATAGTGGAAATGTGATTTCTTGAAAGCCCATCCACTATGCTGTAACATCTGGATGCTACGAAAGTACACAGCGTCCAATCTGCAGCGTTTACTGAACGTGTGCACATACCCTCAATATTGCAGAGAGTGATAACAGCGGACTCACTGTATGGTGACCAGTGATTGTAACCGCTCCCACCCCCGATGACTTGGATCGATCAGCTGCAGGGAGAATACAAGTTTATTTTATCTATAAACCTCTTGCTCCAATAAGATGGCCAGGCAGGAATTTAACCCTCTCTCTGCAGGTAAATAGCATTTTTTGGCCCAAGTTGCCTTTAACCCCTTAACGACCACTGATACGCCTTTTCACTGAGGCAATTAAGGTTACTTAAACCACAGCGCCACTTTTTAACGGCGCTGAGGTTTAAGTGTATAGCGCCCCCCAGAGTCGGATTTTCCCCGGGGTCTCAGCTGCCGGGGGTAGCCGAGACCCCAGAGAACATGATTTGGGTTGGTTTTTACCGACCTTGGTGCTGTGATTGCCATTATTAACCGTATAACGGCGACCGAAAAAAAAAAAGTCCAATTTGCCATTAAATTTCTCTCTCCTCTGATGTGATCGCACATCAGAGGAGAGAGAAATAGGGTCCCCGATCCCCCCTGGTGTCCCTGGGTCCTCCTACTTCCCCCCACGGCCGCCAGCATCTTCTTTCAACACGAAAATGGCAGGCGCATGCGCAGTGCGCCTGCTGAGATCTGCCGTCCGGAACCCGGCAACAATAGGGAGATTTTTCCTATTGGTTCATTTTGGTCACTGTGATAGGGTCTATCACAGTGATCAAAATAAAAAAGCAGCAAATAAACCCCCCTGTTGTTAGGGAAAAATAATAAAATAAAGAAAATGTATTTATTTCCATTTTCCCATTAGGGTTACAGTTAGGCTAAAGTGAGTTGGGCTAAAGTTAGGATTAGGGATGTGTTGGGATTACGGTTAGGGTTGGGATTAGGGTTGGAGTTAAAATTAGGGGGTTTCCACTTTAGGTACATCAGGGGGGCGTGAAACGCGACATGGCGCCACCATGGATTCCAGCTAATTTTGCGTTCAAAAAGTCAAATGGTGCTCCCTCCCTTCTGGGCTCTGCCATGCGCCCAAACAGTGGTTTACCCCAAATTTCACAACAACGTTGGGGGTCTAATTTCTCCAGTTACCCTTGGGAAAATAGAAAAATTGGAGGCTAAAAAATCATTTTTGTGGAAAAAAAAAGATTTTTTATTTTCACGGCTCTGCATTATAAACTTCTGTGAAGCACTTGGGGGTTCAAAGTGCTCACCACACATCTAGATAAGCTCTATGGGGGGTCTAATTTCCAAAATGGGGTCACTTGTGGGGGGTTTCTACTGTTTAGGCACATCAAGGGCTCTGCAAACGCAACATGACGCCCACAGACCATTCTACCAAAGTCTGCATTTCAAAAAGTTACTACTTCCCTTTCGAGCCCAAACACCAGCGTACTCAGGACAAATTGGACTACTTTTGGGGTCCAATTTCTCCTGTTACCCTTGTGCAAGTAAAAATTTGGGGTTGAAAAGATGATTTTTTATTTTCACGGCTCTACGTTCTAAACTTCTGTGAAGCACTTGGGGGTTCAAAGTGCTCACCACAAATCTAGATAAGCTCCTTGTGGGGTCTAGTTTCCAAAATGATGTCACTTGTGGGGAGTTTCCACTGTTTAGGCACATTAGGAGCTCTCCAAACGCGACATGGTGTCCGATCTCAATTCCAGCCAATTCTGCAATGAAAAAGTCAAACAGCGCTCCTTCGTTTACAAGCTCTGCCGTGCACCCAAACAGTGGTTTACCCCCACATATGAGGTTTCGGCGTATTCAGGAGAAATTGCACAACAAATTTTGTGGTTCATTTTCTCTTTTTACACTTGTGAAAATAAAAAAAATTGGCTCTGAAGTAAAATGTTTGTAAAAAAAAAAAAAGTTAAATGTTCATTTTTTCTTTCCACATTGTTTCAGTTCCTGTGAAGCACGTAAAGGGTTAATAAACTTCTTGAATGTGGTTTTGAGCACCTTGAGGGGTGCAGTTTTTAGAATGGTGTCATTTTTGGGTATTTTCTGTCATGTACACCCCTCAAAGTGACTTTAAATGTGATATGTGGGAAATGTAGACATGTGGGAAATGTTATTTATTAAGTACTTTGGGTGACATATCTCTCTGATTTAAGAGCATAAAAATTAAAAGTTTGAAAATTGCAAAATTTTAAAACTTTTCGCCAAATTTCCGTTTTTTTCATAAATAAACGCAAGTCATATCGAAGAAATTTTACCACTAACATGAAGTACAATATGTCACAGAAAAACAATCTCAGAATCAGCGGGATCCGTTAAAGCGTTCCAGAGTTATAATCTCATAAAGTGACAGTGGTCAAAATTGTAAAAATTGGCCCGGTCATTAACACCTTTCTGCCATTAGACGTACTATCCTGTCCATGTGACCTGGGACTTAATTCCCAAGGACTGGATAGTACGTCATAGCGATCAGCGGCGCCCCGTCCAAACTGTCAGATCAGCGATCTGACACATTACAGTACACATATTTAGTATCGCCGCGTCCGTAACGACCCGCCCTATAAAACTGTCCCACTAGTTAACCCCTTTAGTGCACCCCTTAAAAAATAAAAATAAAAAAGCGAAAAACAATGCTTTATCATCATACCGCCAAAAAAAAAGTGCAATAACACGCGATCAAAAAGACGGATATAAATAACCATGGTACCTCTGAAAACGTCATCTTGTCCCGCAAAAAATGAGCCACCGCACAGCATCATCAGCGAAAAACTGAATGAAGAATAAAGCAATACAAAAATAATTATTTTTTATATAAAATTGTTTTCATCGCATAAAAGCGCTAAAATTTAAAAAAACCCATAAATGAGGTATCGCTGTAACCATACTGACCCGAAGAATAAAACTGCTTTATCAATTTTACCACACGCGGAACGGTGTAAGCGCACCCCCCAAAAGAAATTCATGAAATGCTGGTTTTTGTTAATTCTGCGTCCCAAAAATCGAAATAAAAAGCGATCAAAAAATGTCACGTGCCCAAAAATGGTACCAATAAAAACGTCAACTCGTCCCGCAAAAAATAAAACCTCACATGACTCAGTGGAAGATATGGAAAAATTATAGCTCTCAAAATGTGGTGATGCAAAAACTATTTTACACTAAAAAGCGTCTTTTAGCGTGTGACAGCTGCCAAATATAAAAACCCACCATAAATAGTAAATCAAACCCCCCGTTATCACCCCCTTAGTTAGGGAAAAATAAAATTTAAAAAAAGTATTTATTTCCATTTTCCCATTAGGGTTAGGGCTGAGATTAGGGTTAGGGGTTTGTTGGGGTTAGGGTTGGAGTTAGAATTGGGGGGTTTCCACTGTTTGGGCACATCAGGTGCTCTCCAAACGCAACATGGCGTCTGATCTCAATTCCAGCCAATTCTGCATTGAAAAAGTCAAACGGTGCTCCTTCCCTTCCAAGGTCTGCCATGTGCCCAAACAGTGTTTTACCCCCAAATATGGGATATCAGCCTACTCAGGACAAATTGCACAACAACTTTTGGGGTCCAATTTCTCCAGTTACCATTGGGAAAATAAACAATTGGGGGCAAAAATATTTTTGTGGAAAAAAAATGATTTTTCTATTTTTATGGCTCTACGTTATAAACTTCTGTGAAGCACTTGGGGGTTCAAAGTGCTCACCACACATCTAGATAAGTTCCTTGGGAGGGTCTAGTTTCCAAAATGGGGTCATTTGTGGGGGTTTCCACTGTTTAGGTACATTAGGGGCTCTCCAAACGCGACATGACACCCGCAGACCATTCCTTCAAAGTCTGCATTCCAAAACGTCACTACTTCCCTTCCAAGCCCCGACGTGTGCCCATACAGTAGTTTTCTCCCACATATGGGGTATCGGCGTACACAGGACAAATTGGACAACAACTTTTGTGGTACAATTTCTCCTGTTACCCTAGGGAAAATAAAAAAAATTGGAGACTAAAAGATCATTTTTATGGAAAAAATATGATTTTTTAATTGTACGGCTGTACGTTATAAACTTCTGTGAAGTCCTTGGGGGTTCAAAATTCTCACCACATATCTAGATAAGTTCATTGGGGGGTTTAGTTTCCAAAATGGGGTCACTTGTGGGGGGTTTCCACTGTTTAGGCACATCAGGGGCTCTCCAAACGTGACATGGCGTCCGATCTGAATTCCAGTCAATTTTGCACTGAAAATGTCAAACGGCGCTCCTTCCCTTCTGAGCTCTGCCATGCGCCGAAACAGTGGTTCCCCCCACATATCAGGTATCAGCGTACTCAGGACAAACTGCACAATAATTTTTGAAGTCCAATTTCTCCTGTTACCCTTGGTAAAATAAAAGAAATTGGACCTGAAGTAATTTTTTTAGTGGAAAAAAAGTTAAAATGTTCATTTTTTTTTAAACATTCAAAAAATTCCTGTGAAGCACCTGAAGGGTTAATAAACTTCTTGAATGTGGTTTTGAGCACCTTGAGGGGTGCAGTTTTTAAAATGGTGTCACTTTTGGGTATTTTCCATAATATATAGACCCCTCAAAGTGACTTCAAATGTGATGTGGTCCGTAAAAATAAAATGGTGCTGTAAAAATGAGGTCAAGTTTAAACCCTTATAACTTCCTAACAAAATAAAAATTTTGGTTACAAAATTGTGCCGATGTAAAGTAAACATGTGGGAAATGTTACTTATTAAGTTTTTTTTGTGCCATATCTCTGTGATTTAAGGGCATAAAAATTCAAAATTGCAATATGTCACGAGAAAACAATGTCAGAATCACCGGGATCCATGGAAACGTTCCAAAGTTATTACCTCATAAAAGGACAGTGGTCAGAATTGTAAAAATTGGCCCGGTCATTAAAGTGCAAGCCACCCTTGGGGTAAAGGGGTTAAGCTGCAAATTGCCTCCATCACTAAGGGGTTAAAAGAGCATCCAAGCCTAAAGAAGTTGTCAAATAGCCACCAGATAGGTGATAGCTCTTAGACTGTGTGGGTCCTACCACTAGGACTTGTGTCCCCCGTTCTTCCTTGGTCACAAGACCATGATCATTGAATTGAGCGGGAGGTCACACAGCTCTGCTCTGTTTGTCAGTGTGATAGAGTTGAGACTGGGTTGTCAGAGCTCTAAGAATGTCTTAGGGAAAGTACAATAGCCCTCACCTCGCTGATCCCATTCTGATGCTGCCCAGTTTCCCATCAATGGGTTCTAAAGATGAGCAAAAAGATTTTTGCTACCCAGGTCCAATCTCAGGTCTGGTCCTCTGTAGCAGGGGTCCCCAACCACCGGCCCGCGGCTCAGCACCGGGCCGTTGCAGTGCTCTTGCCGGTCCGCGGACACAAGGGGAGCCGGAGGCTGTGTAGCAGCTGATACTTACCCTGCAACCCTGCATAGCGGTCCCTGTCGGCGCGGCGACTTCATTCAGCGCTGAGCGGTCAAGTGTACCGCTCATTTAAGGTCATGAATATGGATGCCACTCCTCTCCCATAGGCGTGGCGTCCATATTCATGGACCTTAATCAGCGGTAGAACGTGACCGCTCCGGACAGGAAGAAGCTGAAGCACCGCGAGATGCAGGAAGTGAAGTTCAGTGACAGGAGGGAAGTTCAGCGACGTGAGGGTAGGTATGATGGAGGAGGATGGCGGAGCCGAGCAAAGCAATATATACAAGGGAGGGAGAGTGGGAGCGGAGCCATATATACAAGGGAGGGAGAGTGGAAGCGGAGCCATATATACAAGGGAGGGAGAGTGGAAGCGGAGCCATATATACAAGGGAGGCAGAGTGGGAGCGGAGCCATATATACAAGGGAGGGAGAGTGGGAGCGGAGCCATATATACAAGGGAGGGAGAGTGGGAGCAGAGCCATATATACAAGGGAGGGAGAGTGGGAGCAGAGCCATATATACAAGGGAGGGAGAGTGGGAGCGGAGCCATATATACAAGGGAGGGAGAGAGGAAGCGGAGCCATATATACAAGGGAGGGAGAGTGGGAGCGGAGCCATATATACAAGGGAGGGAGAATGGGAGCGGAGCCATATATACAAGGGAGGGAGAATGGGAGCGGAGCCATATATACAAGGGAGGGAGGGTGGGAGCGGAGCCATATATACAAGGGAGGGAGGGTGGGAGCGGAGCCATATATACAAGGGAGGGAGAGTGGGAGCAGAGCCATATATACAAGTCTGGGAGAGTGGGAGCGGAGCCATATATACAAGGGAGGGAGAGTGGGAGCGGAGCCATATATACAAGGGAGGGAGAGTGGAAGCAGAGTCATATATACAAGGGAGGGTGGGAACGGAGCCATGCATACAGGATGGGACAGGGGAGCCATGCATACAGGATGGGACAGGGGAGCCATGCATACAGGATGGGACAGGGGAGCCATGCATACAGGATGGGACAGGGGAGCCATGCATACAGGATGGGACAGGGGAGCCATGCATACAGGATGGGACAGGAGAGCCATGTATACAGGATGGGAGGGTGGGAGCAAAGCCATGTATACAGGATGGGAGCAGAGCCATGTATACAGGATGGGAGAGTGGGAGCAGAGCCATGTATACAGGATGGGAGAGTAGGAGCAGAGCCATGTATACAAGATGGGAGAGTGGGAGCGGAGCCATGTATACAGGATGAGAGAGTGGGAGCAGAGCCATGTATACAGGATGGGACAGGGGAACCATGCATACAACAGGGGAAGCCACACAGAGCTGGACAGGACGGGGGGAACCACACATACATTTTCTGATGATTAGAAAATAATCAGCATGTACAGTACTCCAGTACAATTTTTCTAAGTGCTCAATGCTCCATTTCCTTGTAGGTTCCAATCATCAGCAGTGACGGTCATCTGTAGAAGTAGCCCAGTGCTCCCACTGAAACAAAGAAACAAACAAGCCAGGTGCTCACACTCATTCAAAACCTATGGTGAGTTGAGTCACATTATAAATGTTATAATTAAATGATAAGTATGCACTGCTAAACTACAACCGCGTCCATAGCCCCACCCCCTTATGACCAAAGCCCCGCCCCTGTCAACCTCCATCCCCGCCCTGCCGGGCCATGGTAGAATGGTCTTGCTTGAAGCCGGTCCCTGGTGCAAAAAAGGTTGGGGACCACTGCTCTGTAGTGGCTGGACTTCCTTTCTGCAGCTGGCATCCTCTGTCACTTCCTAGGATCCTGCAGCGTCATGACGTTGGGTGAGGCCTAGTGACTACCCCTAAGAGTATGAGCACACGCTGCGGATACGCAGCGGATTTGGCTCTGTGGATCCGCAGCAGTTCCGCAGGCATTGTAACAGTACCATGTAAGCCAATGGTATTTCAAATCCGCACTGCACATGCTGCGGATTTTTATGCATGGATTGGCTGCGGTTTTAAATCCACAGCATGTCAATTCTTTCTGCGGATTCCGCAGCGGTTTGACACCTGTTCCATTCTCCTGGTGTCAATCCGCAGGGGAAAACTGCTGGCAAATCCGCAGGTCACTTTACCTGCGGTTTTACCTGCAAATCCGCAGTTGAATCCGCAGCGTGTGCACTCACCCTAATATGACGACATGGAGCCTAAGAAGCAGCAGAAGATGCCGTCTGTAAGGACCAGAGGTCGGAGCTAGGTATTATGAATCTGCTCATCCGTAGTGTCTTGTCTACTTTCCCACTCTGGTGACCAGCTCCAAATAATGATTGGCTGCAGCGGTCATACAACCCTGAGGTGGAAGAAAGAGACTGGAATGGAATTGGGCACCACTGCAACGAGATGGCAGATGATAGGAGGCACAGATATTGCAGTTTTTTTTAACCCGTTTTGAGTTGAAAAAAAAAAAGTTTAACTTCTGAGAAAAGCCCTTTACATATAATCTTGTCAGTTCACTAAGTGCGATGCCGCTATCTGCGCTTGTACAGAACCCGGGTACAGGACACCGTTGCCTCTGGATGGATGCCACCAATGACTGGTTTAAGAACACTTCAAATGTGATTGAGGCCTAAACCCTGTAATATATACACAGGTAATAAATGTGGCGGAGCCTGTAATTATAAATAGTCTCATTGCCGCGGTGTGAGCTGGGGTGTAATGGTGCCGCATCCCGTGACTGTGGGGTCTGCACCAAGCCCTCCCGCAGTTATCACTGCCGACATCATCTGAGGGAATCCTACAAGACCTTGAAAAATCCAGCAGAACCGTGCGATGATCAGGACACGTCGTGTATAATGCAGATTGTATCTAGAAAGTTCTGACACCGGGGAAGGAAAGAAAATCTTAGGTTCCAATGAGATTTTAACTCGGATCACTGGATTCAGAGTCCAGAGTGCTAACCATTACACCATGAAACCGCTGCAGCCAAACCGCTGCTCTCCTGCACAAGTCCTTGCGCTCTGCCCCTTCACAGCCCTCTGCCACCTCGCAGCCCTCTGCCACCTCTCAGCACTCTGCCTAGTCTGCCCTCTCTCAGCACTGCCACCTCAGCCCTCTGCCTTCTCTCAGCACTCTGCCTCGTCTGCCCTCTCTCAGCACTGTTCCACCTCTCAGCACTCTGCCCTCTCTCAGCCCTCTTCCATCTCTCAGCACTCTGCCCTCTCTCAGCCCTCTCAGCACTCTGCCCTCTCTCAGCCCTCTTCCACCTCTCAGCACTCTGCCCTCTTCCACCTCTCAGCACTCTGCCCTCTCTCAGCACTCTGCCCTCTCTCAGCCCTCTGCCTCATGTTGTCTCTAGTACCAAACAACTGAGCGCATACGGAGCAGCTGCTCGTGTTTCCTTCCGTGCCCGCAGTGTCACAGCGGACTGCCCACCCCCCGCCATACTGCATCACCTCCTGCAGAACAAAGCGCCGCCATTTTGCGCCTCTCACTGCGCTCTGTCACGCCGCCCTACTAACAACTTTAAGTGATTTATTTCAGAAACTACACCTATAAACCAACTCATTTTTTCATAATAAACCAGCAACAAGAAAAGAGATACCGGAACACAGCCACAAATGACACGGCGGCGAGGGTGTACAAAGATGGCGGAGCGGTGCTCCATTGAACCCGGAAGTGCTGCATGCTTGTTTCCGGTTGGGACTGGGCGGAAGCGTTGTTCCTGTTTCAGGGAGGGGTTCGGTCACAGCCGGGCTTCCTGGAGATTTGTCGGTTGGTGCCGATAGCTGCAGATCCGGAGCACTACACCAAGCGCCAGCATGGGAACCCGGGACGACGAATATGACTATCTGTTCAAAGGTAGAAGCGGGAGCCGCGACGGAGGACGAGGGCAGCTGTGGGGGGAGACGGGGCTGTAATGGCGGCGGAGATGGGGTGCAGATGACGGATCCCTGACGGCGGGGACATAGACTAACGTGGAGGGGCCGAGAGGGATGGACGACTCACCGCACAGAGGGGACGGGAGGATGATGGGGGATCCGGGCTGTGCCGGTGTCACATACAGGAGGGCACATCATATATGTGGTGGTGATCACATGTATATGGCGGGGCACATCATATGTGGTGGGGTACATGTACTGTATACAGCAGGGCACATAGATGGGGATCACATGTATATTGCGGGGCACATCATATGTGGTGGGGTACATGTACTGTATACAGCAGGGCACATCATATATGTGGTGGGGTACATGTACTGTATACAGCAGGGCACATCATATATGTGGTGGGGTACATGTACTGTATACAGCAGGGCACATCATATATGTGGTGGGGTACATGTACTGTATACAGCAGGGCACATCATATATGTGGTGGGGTACATGTACTGTATACAGCAGGGCACATCATATATGTGGTGGGGTACATGTACTGTATACAGCAGGGCACATCATATATGTGGTGGGGTACATGTACTGTATACAGCAGGGCACATCATATATGTGGTGGGGTACATGTACTGTATACAGCAGGGCACATCATATATGTGGTGGGGTACATGTACTGTATACAGCAGGGCACATCATATATGTGGTGGGGTACATGTACTGTATACAGCAGGGCACATAATATATGTGGTGGGGTACATGTACTGTATACAGCAGGGCACATAATATATGTGGTGGGGTACATGTACTGTATACAGCAGGGCACATCATATATGTGGTGGGGTACATGTACTGTATACAGCAGGGCACATAGATGGGGATCACATGTATATGGCAGGGCACATCATATATGTGGTGGGGTACGTGTACTATATACAGCAGAGCACATAATATGTGGGGGGGTACATGTACTGTATACAGCAGAGCTCATCATATATGTGGTGGGGTATATGTACACAGCAGGGCACATAGATGGGGATCACATGTATACAGTAGGGCACATCATATGGGATGGGGGGGTCACAAGTATAGAATACGTATGTCACCTATAATATTATTTATATATATATAACAGGAGTCACCTGTGCAATTTATATAATATCATATATATACTATACAGATGAAACTGAGCTCAGATCCTGGGACGTGTGGCGTTACATAGGACTGCAGGTGAACCTGCTGATGTACAGGATCAGGTTCCGTGTCAGCTCTGCTACATCAGTCCCCTCAGTATCCGGTCGTCGGGACGCTCCTCTGTACCCTGCAGTTTCGGTGCACTAGGCCTCGGCTGATTGCAGTACGTTACCATCGGGAAATCCTCCGTACCTGTCGCTCGCTGCATCGCTGTCTTGTTAACCCCTCGTGTTATGTGGAAGATAATGTTTGCAGCAGATGATCATCTCCAGCATTGATCAGTCTCTTCTGATGTCACCTCACAGAGCGCTTTTTAACCCCTTCTCCTACAGCAGTGTGGCCTGTGGCTCTTCAGCTGTGGTCAAAGTGCAATCCCACCACCTGACCTAATAGCGGTGGTCTCCAGCTGTGGTGGAGTTGCAGTCTGAATCAGATTTTCGTCTGATTTGTGTCCACTATTACTGACACTACTTCATCAGTTTTTCTTATACACAAATAAAAGTATTCTGTTTTCCTTCTCCGACTCATTGGGGCTGGATTCCCACCTCCCAAGTTTTGCGGTCCGAGTACAGACTGTGGTGTATGGTGGCGGCCACTAATTTCCTGCCCTAAGCTCCTAGGCATGTACCCGGCTGTCGGTTTGGGGTCAGGTTACTCTCGTCCGCTCCGTGCATTCTGACTAAATAATTGATCCGGCACTTGGATCAAAATCGGGCGCATCTCAATTTTATATTTGTGGACACTGTCTGCAAAAAAACAGACATATGAACAGCCCCATAAAGGAGTACATGTTCTGTGAAAAATTATTCCTCGGATGTGAAACACAAAAGTGTGAGGCCTTACATGCAGTGGCTGGGAGTTGTAGTACTTTGCATCCTGTGGCTCTCCAGCACGCCGCAGTAAGGGCATTGGCTCAGTGGGGGTTAGTAGTCCACATGCCGTGGATATTGTGATTACCAGACTCTGACTTTATGGAAACCCCCCAGCCCCGACACTGTATAATACTGGGGTACAACATAAGGGTGCATGTGTTCTAGAGGAGGCGGCCCCCTGCGCTTCCTTCCCAGCAGCTCCTCTATGGTGGACAGACCTGTTGGGTTGCAGTCATCTGGGTGGTTTTGGCACCAGCATGGCTCCTGCACCGATTAGTCATTCGGGAGTGTGAGCGACTCCTTAATGAATAAGTATTATAACCTGTCCTGCTTTTCTGTACAATTTACCTTTAGGACAACTCAAACTTTGAAATCTCCCCAAGTTCTTGGTCCTGGTTTTGTCTTTTACTTTAATAAAATCTCGTTCAGAGTTTCTATTTTTTAATCCTGTTGTTCCTTGCTATCATCCGTGTGAGGCTGATTTATGTTCTTGATTGTCTAGACACAGGCCTATGCCCATGATCACTACTGAATTTAGCATGTATCCCCAAGTACATGTACATACGTGTGGATATCAACCAGTGAATTGCATAGTAGAGAATCGATTCCCAACACCCGGCCCTCCGGCCATGTCGGTGATCTTTGGTCGCCCTGAGAACGGCTTCCCACCTCCTGGCTATCACAGCTCCTCTTGATTACCTGTGTGACTTCATCGTTGCGGCATGACACATGTGACGTCTCTCCGGGCCGGCGAATCAAAAGAAGAGCTGCAGATGCCGGGAGGTAGGACTCCCGCTCTGCCACCACATGTTCCTGACATGGCCCATGCACCAACCCTAAGTACCTGTCATCTTTAGGTCTAGCTCCTTAAAAACCCTTTCTGGCAAAATCACAAGCTTGCTGTCCCGTCGTTAATACAATTTGGGTCTGTAATAATTAACTTTTTGATGTAATATACTAGAGTTCAGCAAAAGAGATTTTCAGGGCCCTGGTCCTGAGCCACATTGATAGTCTGCAGACACAGGACCAGTGCTCTGTTCCTACCTGACGTGGTCCCGGCGTCTCTTCTGCTTGGTAGGCCTCACCATGTCATGAGAGTACTGTGGCACATGACATAATGCCTGGCCTACTGATCAGAAGCGGTGCCGTAGATCCTGTCAGGTAGGAGCGGGGCACTGGGCCGCTGTGTATGGACTAACAATGTGGCTCGGGACCAGGGTCTGCACATCTTTCTACTGAACAGTAATGTACCTTTTGCCTGTCATTGGGCGATTTAAAGGGACTGCAAAGCTAATGACTGTGGCCGGTTGTAGTAAGAGCTGCTGATATCACCCGCTCATGAATGTATCTAGAGGGGGAAGCACAGGAGATGACGTACTGATCATGGGGGCAGACATTGTTCTGGCTTTCCTGTTTCTAATCCTTTTCAATAACACCACAGTTGGCCTCTCCCTGGCCTGAAATGGCTGATAACGGGGAGAATAGAAAGCTTCTGACTGGAAATAATATGGCTGATAGACCTGGTGTTCTTTTAACTCCCTGGTTAGTGAGTAACTTGTCCTACCGTCTGCCCCATAGGATCCGGGCCGTGTGCCGCCGTCACCTCTGCTGCTGATTAAGAACCTAGGAAGTTTGCCTGTACGGACTTTGAGTTGTGTTCGGGGTCAGTAGTCGGAGTGCAGTTTGACCTCTGTAGAGTCAGGAATGTCTGGTGGTGGTGTGGGGGGAGTTGTACTAGACTCCTGTGTCCCCTGCGCAGGGCTCCCAGGTCTGCTGTTATACATATAGAGGACTATTACATTATTAATGCCAGGCCTGTAAGTGTCTGCTGACCCCTTCATCAGTGCTGGGGATGTATTCATAGGGCCTAGGATATAATCCGCCATCCTGATAATGTACGCACTGACGGTGACCCGAGGGTCCTACCCTATGTGTAGCGGTAACATACAGGTGATCCAATGCTAAATTCAGACATCACTATACTATGTTCTACATATTATACGATATAATAGCAATTCACGCTAACGGGAGAATGACTACATGGACCAGGGGACCGGGTAATTGGCTCTCTGTCAACGTTGATAGGTGTGGATCCAGCCGCGAAGCCGGACTAGTGACTTCTGTGATTCGTATGCAGACCCTTATGACGGCTTCCTTGTGTTTGTGTAGTTGTGGTTTGCTTTATTAGCTGCTGAGATTGTAGGTGGTCTTTCAGAATTTTGTTCTTTCGGCGGAAGTTTGCAGATCGTTTTTGTGTAGGATACACTCGAGTGACCATTTGTTTCCATATCTGCTTCTTGTGAACTCTTATCTCACTTCTGCATTTATGCTTTTGGCAGAAGTCACCAGGAAATCTAATTGAAGTGACCCTTGGTCCAGGGAGACCTTTTCATGGCATATGCTGTAGTCTGAGCTGCACTGGCCCATCCGAGATCAGGGGAGATTCAGCATAGAGGGGACCCTGATATGGCAGATTCATGACAGAGGGGCACAGGAGAACTTCAGCTAATCGCACCCACCAATCTCATATTGATGTTCTATCACATGAAATGGGCATCTGTGTTGGTCCCAGACTGCACCTTTTAAGATTTTTAGACTTCTATTAAAGTGGATCTGTCACCTCTCCTGGCTTGTGTATTATAGTAAACTAGATGGAGGCGGTATTGTCACGATGGGATGGCGGCAGGCTTTGCAGCATTGAGAATTTCTCCTCCCCCAAAGTTCATTTAAAAAATTGTCTGTACTCTGATCGTGTGTAGAACATACCACAGCTCCTGGGCAGAGGAGGAAGCAAACGAAAATACTGACATTACAGCAGGAGATTGCAGAGGATACATTTTGTGAGGTAAAATATTGTTTAAAATCAGTCAGTGAAATATTTTACCTCACAAAATGAATCCTCTATGATCCCCTGCTGTAATGTCAGTATAGTCTTTTGCTTCCTCCCCTGCCCAGGAGATGTGGTATGCTCCGTACTTTGTCAGACACGGACAATTTTTAAAATGAACTTTCGTTCCTGGGAAAACCCCTTTAATGTGACTGGCTTCCTCTGCCGCCGGGATCAGCTGAATGATTCACTGTGCCTGCGTGGAATTTGTACAGGCGCAGTAAGGCCGGTTTCACATTTGCGTTTAGGGCCGCAGCGTCGGCCTGCGCATGGCCACTGCTAAGCCCCGCCCCCTGCCGCGCCTCCTCTGGTAGCTCCGCCCATGCATCCCCTATCTTTATCACTGAGGATGCAGGCCGTGCTCAGTATGCGTTTGGCGGCACCTGCGTCCTTTTGACGGTGCGCCGAGCGCAACCAAATTGCAACAGGTTGCGTTTGGAGCTGGTCGGCGCACCGTCAAAAGGACATACTGCGCACGGCCTGCGTCCTCAGTGATAAAGATAGGGGACGCATGCAGCGTCATGCGCCCGGAGGCGGAGCTACTGGAGGAGGCGCCACAGGGGGCGGGGCTCAGTGGCGGCTGTGCGCAGGCCAACGCTGCGGCTCTAAACGCAAATGTGAAACCGGCCTAAATCAGACTGCCGCCATCTTTGTGCAGAGAGATAGCGGCGGACACGTGAAAACTGCGCATGCGCTCCTCCTGTACAAAGATAGCGGCGGTCAGTGAATCATTCGGCTTAGCCCGGCGGCGTGTTCACGACGGTGTTCCGCTGGTGGTACCGTGCAAGACGCTGCATACAGCGTATCCAGTGTGTGTGTGTGTGGTACGCGTACGGGATATACAGTGTGTGTGTGATGCGACGATGTTCCGCTGGTGGTACCGTGCAAGAGGCTGGTACCATCAGCAGTTTCCATATTGAGACACCCATCACTTGGGTGTCCCAATATGCCGGTCGGTGAACTTCCGTTGCTTGGAATTCTGGGATCCGGACACATCTGGATGGAACAGGATGTGAAGACATTACAAGGTAAGTATGTATTAGGTACTTGCATTAGCCATGATGTAACTGTTCTGGAGCATTTCTATGTTTTGTGCTGTTCCTCTTAGAAGGATGAAAGTGTCAAAGGGGTGTGTCAGAAATCTAATTGACTTTGCAGGCAGGTCCTGAAAAACACAGCTGAAAATTTGCTGAAAAAACTCAACATGTGAACATAGCCTCACTCTGCCAGCACTGATTGGACAGGGGGGTGGTTATGTAGGACATGCCTCCCTGCTGGTAACACCCAGGAGGAACAGCTCAACCAATAATGTCTGTAACGTGCTGTGGAATTAATGGCGCTGTATAAATGAGGAAAATAAATAAAATGAAGCTTTGTAAGAAAAGAAACCCCAGAATAGTTGCATTATTGGGACTGCAGTGGTTTAGTCACAATCAGAAGAGGTGAGGATTCTCTTACAGTCCACACATCCTTGATATAACAGCCATAGAAATATAGCAGCAGGTGAGATTCATAAAACTTATTATATAAACTTTTAATATTATTAAAACTAAGTAGCATAAAAAATGAAACCCGCCTCCGCTTTTATATACACATAGATCAGATGAACAGACAGCCATGGTGGTGTACAGTATATCTGTATACACACTAGACCCTTTTAGGAAACACCTGAAAATGACAGTGGTCATATATGGTGCATGTGAAGCGCAAGAGGAAATATCAACATGTTAATATGTATCGGATGGAAAAGTTGGAAATCTCTCACCCAGTAGTCCACGGGGGCGAACAGAAAGGTCTTCCTCCTCCGGTGTAACGGGAAAGCAGAATCCTCATCATGTTAACATGTTGATATTTCCTCTTGCGCTTCACATGCACCATATATGACCACTGTCATTTTCTGCGCCGGTTTCTAGAAGGGTCTAGTGTGTATACAGATGTATACGGGCCACCACCATGGCTGTCTGTTCATTTGCTCGGTTTATATAAAAACGGAGGCAGTTTTCATTTTTTATGCTACCGAGTTGTTTTTAGAAATATTAGCAGTTTATATAATATTAAAAGTTACGTTTTATGAATCTCACCTGCTGCTGCATTTCTACGTTTGAGTTTTGGAAAATACCAGACCACTTTGGGCCTGATGGCACCTGTGTCTTGTGCTCCGTTGGGTATCACAGCCATGGAGTCTGCGCACGTCAGACGGGTGCAGCACTAGTACTGCGGTGTAGGTGCAAGGATTTGCCTTTCGAGGCTCACACTTGTAAGAAATGGTTAAGTTATAGAGGAGCTATCGCCAGGTCAAGTGTTTAGTTTTTGCTTATTTTATTCCACCTGCTCCCCTGCATATTGTTTTTATTTTTTTCTTCCTTTTTAAAAGTAAAATCCACCATAAGGTTCCAGAGATATGGACCTTTTAATTTTTCTGTTTTTTACAAGTAGGATGATGCTTATGGGAACCTCTGGGGTGTGTCTTTAGGCTGCTCTGAATTATTGCTCTTTGAGGAATGCCCCTGTATGAAGACTTTAAATAAAAGATAAAAAACCTAAATAAAAAGACCTATATCTCTGGAAACGACTGGCAGATTTAAAGAACACAAAACACAAGTTCTTTAAGATATGAAAGAAGAGAATCAGTAGAGGATTTGTGGATTAGTTTAGGGGATGTGCTGTTTGCTATTGGTTCAACGGTGGCCAAAAATCAAATGAGCTTTTGTAAGCGCTCTCCTTCCCGACGTATCAGACGTTTGTAGGTGAATGGATCTTTTATGCCGGCATGGAAATCTTCAATATTGGCAGTAGAGTACGCCATGTAAACAGCGGATATGCTGTCATTAAAACAGTGCTGTACGGGGACTTTTCTTGGGTCTGTGTAAATGAGTGCCGACGTTGCTGATCAGTGCCGACATGGCCAATCATCACTCATTAATGGGCTGAAATCAGCCCATCTGAATGGACCTTAAAGTAGGAATGATATCTAGAACGTGGTGCTAAGGTGAGACCAGAGCCCTGGGCTGATAGTAGCCGCCCTGCGCTTTCCTATGTGGGTGACTCACGACGCACGCCCTGTGAAGTCACCGCAGTCTCTGGTACACTGCGTACTGCGTCACTCCTGCAGGCTGCAGTCTTCACAGCAAGCTTTACAGGGCGATGCTTGTGAAACCCAGTGCTAAGGCCAAGGGTGATGTCTCATCACACCTGGGAGATCTGGGTGACGCCACATTTATTTGGGCCGTCCCCGCTTTGTTGTATACGTTCTTTATGTCGGAGAAACGTTTACGTGTACGAGGTTCTCCAAACACGACTTCCTCCCATTATTGAATGGAATGCGTCTCTTGGCAGGATGACACGTGTGAGGGCTGTGTACGGAGCGGGCAGTATCAGGCGATCCCCCGAGGGGCAGAGTAGTGAGCTCCCTCCAGAATGTCTATACTTGCTTGTCCTGGCATGCTGCGCTCCCGCACCCTGATCGTTTCTCCTTGGTCGCCCTGTGCGGTGTTTGCAGGTCGACCTCCTGTCCTGTAGTCAATCCTTTGTTGGTTAGTGGGAATCTTGCAGCACAGAAGTCTGCTGCTACTGCATACTTTAATCCTGAGTCGCTCCTGGATTGGGGGAGGTGAACCGGAATGAAAATTCCTCATAAATCTGCGCTGATAACCCAAAATATGCAGAGCTGCTTATCTCCTGCATTTCTTCCATTGTTCCTGCAGGTAGCTGAATACTATAGCTGTGCCTGGCGAGGGATCCCACCACTGACGGCAGAGTTATCAATAATGTCAGCGACACAAGGTTTAGTGCAATGTGGAAACTGTCAGTAGTTTGACCGATGTTTACAAAACATTACTTAAACGTTCTCGCCAATCATGATAAATGTCTCTAATAACAGCTATGCAGAGCCTGGCACAGCGCTGCTCCAGATCTGCTTTGTCCTACATGTTCTCAGCATTATACGATGACGTATATCTTGTCACTAGACCCACCGACACCGCATCCCTGATAATGTCCCTACTGGGAGCTGTATGGGGACGCACTTTTGCTGGTAGGTAGATCTACACCTGAATGAACTTCTCTATGGCAGATTGCACGTCCTGCCAGGTAAAGGTTAAACCCTGTGCTAGGAGCTGACATCGGCCTCTCCCTCTTTAGAAGCATTCAGGCTTGCCGAAGGGCAGGTCTCCTTCATACGTCACCTTAGTAGGAAGTGTCCCAGGAGCAGGGAGACCTGTCAGACGGGTGCACCTGGGCGTACCTGACGAATTCTCATCAATGATACTAGAGGTGAGCCATGCTGATTCACCGTCGGGGCAGATCGTCTCCCACTCCTTCCTTCAGGTGCTGGCAGCTGGAATGTGAGCAGATGTGATTACTGTACAGTGCATGTAATGCAGCACCAGGATATCTACACCTGACAGCCAGAGGCAAACGTAACATGAAATTGTTCTATTCGTGCTTTTTTACATCTATGCGCAGCATGATATTGGTGCGGAGACCCTGATTCCAGTTATATACAGTGGGTACGGAAAGTATTGACACCCCTTTAAATTGTTCACTCTTTGTTTCATTGCAGCCATTTGGTAAATTCAATAAAGTTCTTTTTTTTTTTCTCATTAATGTGTACACTCTGCACCCCATCTTGACTGAAAAAAGCCAGAAATGTATCAATTTTTGCAAATTTATTAAAAAAGAAACTGAAATCTCACATGGTCATAAGTATTCAGACCCCTTGCTCAGTATTGAGTAGAAGCACCCTTTTGAGCTAGTACAGCCATGAGTCGTCTTGGGAATGATGCAACAAGTTTTTCACACCTGGATTTGGGGATCCTCTGCCATTCTTCCTTGCAGATCCTCTCCAGTTCCGTCAGGTTGGATGGTGAACGTTGGTGGACAGCCATTTTCAGGTCTCTCCAGAGATGATCAATTGGATTTAGGTCAGTGCTCTGGCTGGGCCAGTCAAGAATGGTCACAGAGTTGTTCTGAAGCCACTCCTTTATTTTAGCTGTGTGCTTAGGGTCATTGTCTTGTTGGAAGGTGAACCTTCTTCCAAGTCTGAGGTCCAGAACACTCTGGAAGAGGTTTTCATCCAGGATATCTCTGTACTTGGCCGCATTCATGTTTCCTTCAATTGCAACCAGTTGTCCTGTCCTTGCAGCTGAAAAACACCCCCATAGCATGATGCTGCCACCACCATGTTTCACTGTTGGTATTGTATTGGGCAGGTGATGAGTAGTACTTGGTTTTCTCCACGCATACCGCTTAGTATTATCACCAAAAAGTTCTATCTTCATCCCATCAGACCAGAGAATCTTATTTCTCATAGTCTGAGTCCTTCATGTGTTTTTTTTTTTTTTTTTTTCTTGTTTGTTTTTTTTTTCTTTTAGCAAACTCTGTGGGCTTTCATATGTCTGACACTAAGGAGAGGCTTCTGTCGGGCCACTCTGCCACAAAGGCCCGACTGGTGGATGGGTGGCAGTGATAGTTGACTTTGTGGAACTTTCTTCCATCTCCCTACTGCATCTGTGGAGCTCAGCCACAGTGATCTTGGGGTTCTTCTTTACCTTTTCTCACCAAGGCTCTTCTCCCACGATTGCTCAGTTTTGCTGGGCGGCCAGGTCAAGGAAGACTTCTGGTGGTCCCAAACTTCTTCCACTTAAGGATTATGGAGGCCACTGTGCTCTTAGGAACCTTGAGTACTGCAGAAATTCTTTTGTAGCTTAGGCCAGATCTGTCCCTTGCCACAATTCTGTCTAAGCTCCTTGGCCAGTTCCTCTGACCTCATGATTCTCATTTGGTCTGACATGCACTGTGATCTGTGAGGTCTTATATAGACAGGTGTGCGCCTTTACAAATCAAGTCCTATCAGTTTAATTAAACACAGCTGGACTCCAATGAAGGAGTAGGACCATCTCAAGGAGGATCACAAGGAAATGGACAGCATGTGACTTAAAGGGAATCTGTCACCTCATTGTTGGCCTATGAGCTGCGGCCACTGCCATCAGGGGCTTATCTACAGCATTCTGTAATGCTGTAGATAAGCCCCCCCCCCCCCCCCCCCGATGTGACCTGAAAGATAAGAAAAACAAGTTAAATTAAGCTCACCGGGGGTCCGGTCCGATGGGTGTCGCGGTCCGGCACCTCCCATCTTCAAGCGATGATGTCCTCCTTCTTACCTCTGCTGCAGCTCCTGCGCAGGCGTACTATATCTGCCCTACTGAGGGCAGAGTAAAGTACTACAGTGCGCAGGCATCGGGAAAGGTCAGAGTGGTTCGGCACCTGCGCACCGTAGTACTTTACTCTGCCCTCCTCGCCTGCGCAGGAGCTGCAGCAGAAGTAAGAAGGAAGACGTCATCGCTAAAAGATGAGGCACCGGGCTGCGACACCCACCGCACTGGACTGCCCCCCAGTGAGTATAATCTAACTCCTTTTTCGTCTCTTTCAGGTTACATCGGGGACTTATCTACAGAATGCTGTAGATAAGCCCCTGATGGCGGTGGCCGCATCTCGTAGGCCAAAAATGAGGTGACAGATTCCCTTTTAAATATGAGTGTCTGAGCAAAGGGTCTGAATACTTATGACCGTGTGAGATTTCAGTTTTTCTTTTTTTTATAACTCTGCCATAATTTCTACATTTGTTTTTTTTCAGTCAAGATGGGGTGCAGAGTGCACATTAATGAGGAAAAAATGAACTTTTTTGATTTTACCAAATGGCTGCAATGAAACAAAGGGTGAAAAATGTAAAGGGGTCTGAATACTTTCCATACTCGCTGTATAACTTACTGGGATGCTTGCTGTCACTTTGATAAAATCACTACTTTACGAGCTGCAGATATCAATTCTCTGAATGCTGAGCTCTGTATAACCCCGCCCACACCACTGATTGGCAGCTTTCTGTGAGCACTGTGCATAGGCTGCAAGCTGCCAATCAGTGGTGGGGAGGCGTTATACCAGCTAAGGACAATTGAGGACTACATGGCACAGGGTTTTCTTGTCCTCCAGTGATGATCTCCTGCTGATGGAAAGGATTTTGTTAAAACTACAGCAAACAGCCTGGTAAGTGGCATATCCTTGGAATCAGGGTCTCGGTCTCTCTTACGCTGCTCTCAGATTAGGTGTCAAAAACATGATGACAAATTCCCTTAAAATAAATCTCCATAGAAGCCTATGAGCAAATTTGTGAAGCACGATGTGATTAAAAAAATGCACAATAAATTTCACAGACTCTTACTAACTCCTATGAAAGGGGCTTTCCAGTCCCATTCCATGTTGGTAGCTAAGGGTATGTGCACACACTGCAGATTCACCTGCGGGTTTTTTCCCGCGGAACCGCAGGTAAAGTGACCTGCGGTTTGGCCTGCGGTTTCACACCTTTACTATGTGAAAGGTGTGAAACCGCAGCAGAATCCGCAGAAACAATTGACATGCTGCGGAAAAAACCCCACAGCTTTTCCGCAGGTAAAAAACTGCAGCGTGAGCACTGCGGTTTTGAAAACCCATAGGCTAACATGGTACTATACCATGTCTGCGAACTGCTGCAGTTCTGCAGGGCCAAAACCGCAGCAAAACCGCAGCGTGTGCACATGGCCTTATACTTGACAATCGCTTTGTGTTCCTGAGCTGACACTTCAGGTGCATAGACTGAGCACTTGTTCTATCCACAATAAAAGCAGAACATGGATTTACGAATGGGGCCATACTCGTTTTGTTATTTTGCTCCATAACCTTAAGACTGTGCCCACGTAGCGATTTTTAAGCGTTTCTGTGGCGTTTTTTAACACGCGATTCTGCCGCGTCCCATGCATTTGTAATAGAAAACGCACATGTTGTGCCAATGGTGCGTATTTTACCGCTGCGGAATCGCTTAGCGGTAAAAAAACGCAGCATGTTCATTAATTTGGCGGAATCGCCTGCAATTCCGCATACCATCAATTATATGAGCAAAAACTCATGGGAAAACGCTTGACAATCGCATCAAAAACGCGTGTCAAAAAGCGCATGCGATTTCCCTGGCAAGGGCATGCGTTTCTGCTCAGGAAAAAATCGCTTGAAAATCGCTACATGGGCACATAGCCTAAAGGGGTTTTCTGGTTTCCCAAAACTTGGGTTCCTGGGCGCGGTTTATTTTATATAAAAATACAGACACTGTCTTACTCGCCCATCCTGTGTGCTGCTGAGTCTCCACTGCTGTTCTAGTGCCTGTTGTTTGCACCACTGCAGCCAATCGGTGATCTCAGCGTCTTGTGCCGTCTACTCGAGCACCTCACTTATGGGCTGCAGCGTTGTCGACACTGCAGACAGCATCAGACACTGGGAAACTCTGCGCCGGACCTGGGGAAGGTGAGTAATGCTGGTGTGTTTTTTTTATTTTTTTATTTTTTTAAATCAAATTGAGGGCATTGGTTTTCTGAAACCAGAAAACTCATTCAAAGAGGCTGTCGTATTATGTTGATGACCTATCACACCAGTGGGGGTGCAAAACCCGATACTCCCACTGATTAGCTATTATTTGCCCCAGCGATGGCTGGATATAAACCTTACACAGCACTGCGTTGTGTATATGTAGCAGCCCCTGCCGTGTGCTGCAGATCAGCTCCTGTTCTCCTGCATAGTGTGACATAATATCACTTCAGGTGCAGATTTGTAATTCTATCTCCGCACATTGTGTTTGAGCTTCTGAGATTTCGAGCATTTCTTCCTTAAGCCATATGATTCCTAGAAAGCGACCTATTGACTTCTGTAAGGAGTTTTCTAGACATGATCTGTGCGGAGGTCATAGGGCAGGGAGGGATGGGGAACTTTTACCATCACCTATCATGCTGGTTCCTGTGTTATCTACTGTATAATGACTGCTACCTTTAATTGTTTTCTTGCCTGTGATGATAATGCGAACTGCTGAAAAGTCTTCTCTTCAAAACAGGAAATATCAGCCTAATCAGTTTAAAGGTCAGAAGAACAAAAAAACACATTACCTTTAGGAATTTAGGTTCCTAAATAAATGTGAATATTCTCTTCTACTTCTCCGCCATTGACGTATGGACGTTAGATTTTGGTGACATGTTTTCCTCTTCTCTACAGTGGTGCTGATTGGAGATTCTGGAGTTGGAAAAAGTAACCTGCTGTCTCGATTCACCCGCAATGAGTTTAACTTAGAGAGTAAAAGTACCATCGGGGTGGAGTTCGCCACAAGAAGCATCCAAGTGGATGGGAAAACAATAAAAGCTCAAATCTGGGACACAGCTGGCCAGGAACGGTACCGCGCCATCACCTCTGCGTGAGTCATCCATATGTTATAGTGGACGGAGGGTTACTGCTCGGTGAATCCTCTCTGCTTATGCATTTGAAACGGCCGTAGGGAGCAGATTCAGACTTGTCCCTGTCGTATTAGTGGAAATTCATGTCGCACATGGGAAGTCTCCATGACTGTACATAGACTACAGTGGAAACCATCCTTTTATTGCCGCTGAACGGTGGGGTTTGCACTAGATGGCATCAGCCGGGTTTGGAAGAAGCTGCTGCCCTCAAACGTGTCGTGCCGATGAGTGTTGCTCCTCGTAACCTAGCAGGGGCATATAGTGACACCGTTATACTCTTTGTTACAGATTTGTGTTCTGTAACTTGTGTTCTCTAGATTTCTCCTTTATCCATGTCTGACCTGTTGTCTTCTCCCAACAGGTATTATCGAGGAGCTGTCGGTGCTTTGCTGGTCTACGATATTGCCAAGCACCTCACCTACGAGAATGTGGAAAGGTGGCTAAAGGAGCTGCGGGACCACGCAGACAACAACATAGTCATCATGCTGGTGGGCAACAAGAGCGACCTGCGTCACCTGAGAGCTGTGCCCACTGACGAAGCCCGGGCTTTTGCAGGTCATTATTGTTATATGGTTGTGTCTTTGTATTTCTAATCTATCAGGGGATATACAGATGTGAGGAGTTATAATCGGGGTCCTGTATTTGTGATATGTATGTAGCCATGCAATGATCATCTATAGTTCCAGGCTTACCACCTCTGCCTATGAAATGCTATATAACCCCCCTCTCCTACAGCGAGTATAGGGTCCAGTAACGTCACATGCTACATCTAATACTGAACAGTCCTTGTAGCACTTTTCATATGTCCCATGTCTGCAGAGCCCACAAGCTTCTTATGGAAGCCATATTGTGTACTTTTATTTTACATCACATATTTCGAGGCGCAGGATCTGTGCTCAGTACCTCCATGTAAATCAGGCATACAGAACATTGAGTTTTATGCGTGTCATATGGTTTCACTTTTTGACCTACATGTGGTCGAGTTCCTCACATTTTTTTTTTTTTTTCCCCCCCAACAGAAGATGTTTGTACTAGACTATAGATTATATAAATCCCAGCCATTTACAGCCTCCTTTTAGTTCTTGATGAGCACTTTTAAAGGGAACCTGTCACCAGGTTTGGCTGATGTGAGATAACGCCACCACTTTTTAGCCCTGATATACAGCATCCTATTTACATTTGATAAGTGTAGCCTTTGTAAAAGTCACTAAATAGTTACTTGATGCAGGAAACCCAAACTAACACTCTGCATTATATGAACGACACTGGACTGCTATGGTGTCTGGCAAACTTGACCATTGTTAATGACAACCAGCAAAATTCAGATTGCAGCTCTGTAGCCTTATGGTTAACACAAAGTAAATAATTTGCAAGTGAAAAGGAAATTGTCAGCTTGGAAAATGCAGTGTAATCTGCCAGCAGCGTGCTATGGAGCAAGAGAAGCTGAACAGATCGATCATATAGTTTTGTGGGGATAAACTCAACGTAAGGGGCATTCTAGTGGCCGTATTAATCGGACCACAATGCACGGACTGGCCGTCGGCTCTTCCAACCCGAGCTTGACACTTTCATGGTTTTTTTTATGCAGCTGTCATCGTGGGGTCGGGATACCCACCGGCCAGTCCATGCACTGCACCATAACAAAGTGATGGTATGTGACTGGGATAGGCCATGACTATGATCAGTGTAGGTCTGACCTTTTTAACCCCAACCAGAGGATGAAGAGGCTGCACTACTAATTCAGACCTGGGACCCTCACACCCACCCTACACCCATTTGCATTTTTTTTTCTTGGCAGAGCATCCCCCCTGTGCAGAACAACTGTAATGTGGCGGTATTAATGTGGATTGAGCTGGCTGTAGTTCTTCTGGTGGCTGGGATTGACATTGTCAGGAAAAAACCATAGCATAAAGCATTTTTCGGATCGGTGCGACTCCCATATTTCAGCCCCCCACCAATATTAAAGTGAAGGTATAGTTCATCGGGGGGCTCCGCTGCAGATTCTGGCATTGTAGGAAATGAGGCCTGCAGCTGAATTTTTCCCAGCAGAACAGACGGAGAAAAATCTCAGAAGTCTACAGTAGGGTCTGTCAACGTCCAGAAGTATTAATTTTGCAACAGAGGCGGCACTGCAGAATGGTGTGTGTAGCTGGAGCCTAACTTACAATAGAAAAACTAATTTATTATCCTATACAATATTGTGAGTTTAGGACTTTGGACTTGTTTTGTATGTGAAAGCCAATATTCCCCATACTGCTGGTCTAAGAATGGTAGGAGCAAGCGCAGTAAGCACCACTCCCGGCTAATACAGTAGTGTCACTACAATGTCCGTGCTATATGTACTAGCGGTATGATGCAATCTGCAGATCCTTTCCCTGTAACCCTTCATTTCCGCAGTTACTAGTGATTCCTACCAGCTGTCGTCAGGCGGTGCAGAGCAGGTCACGTTAGCGCCTAGATCTCGGCATTTCGCTGGCTGAGTCACCTTACAGGATGTTCCTGTGTTCTGCAGAAAGCTGAGACTGTCCATAAGATAAAGAGCACCATTACCAGGAGAACTCCAGTAGTACAGTTTCCTCCTGTTTTTTTTCGTTGTTTGCTTGTGGCATTATCATTTTACACCTATAACCAGATACTGACGCTGAAAAGTGTGCCTACACTAAGCAAGGAAATAGTCAGGTTTTTCTTCACTGCTAGTCTCCTGATTGTCCAGCCATACCAAAAACTGTACAGGCGCCAACCATGTGGTGGATATGACGAATTGATCAATGCTCCCTTGTTGCCATCATGGATTTTTTTTTATATAATCTATTAAAAAAACAAAATTGTAATCTTGCATTTTTCACACTGGCCACTGAGGCTTTTTTCAACTCATACTTCTTGTCCTTTCAGTAAGTGTTTTCAGCAGGCTCCTTATCATAAGAGGCAGGATGACCAGTAACGCCTCTATACACAGCTGATAGCACAGGATCCACCAATCATAGTTGGCAATGTCACAGCTCACCCTGCTCCCCCTCCCTGATTGCACACGCTCATTAGACGCTTCATTACAAAAGAGAGTCACGTTCTGACCATTGTGGCTAATGTACATGAGTTTTTCCACTTTCCTGAGTGTAAAAAAAAAAAAAAAAGCCCCAAGCACCAGTGTGAAAATGGCTAAATTTCTATTTTTTAATTCAGTGTGAAATGTAAAAAAAAAGCCACGTTTTAAAAAAAAAAAAAAATATTTAAAACACAAACTAGAATTAAAAAATGGGTTATATTCTGATAATGGCTTCCCGTTAATTGCAGTTTAGAAATGTTAAAATAAAAACCTGTGCAATTGTCAGATAAGACCAAGCAGCAGCCATTGCTTATAATTGTAAATTGTCTTATGTTACCAAGAAATAGGAGGATTGTCAGCTCTTCGAGGAGATGTATAGAGATTTCTTAGCTGGTCAAAGAAGAATGACGGTTCCAAATAAGAACAACTAAAAACCCATGTAACACTGGACAGGAGGAGAGGTGGGGTTCTCTTGTTGGGTGGTCTCTACAGAGAGGCAGGTATGGTTGTGAAGAGGGGTCGTCTTGCACTCCATTATATTGAGAGCTGGTTTCTGTGCGGAGGTGGAGGGATTATTTTTTCTATCCATGGTGGGGGCCAGAATGTCAGAAATGCTTCATGGCGCTCTGCCAAGTTGGAAGTTAGTTTTTCTTTTATCATGAGTCACGTCTTCCGTATTCAGTGTTTTTCTTCTGTGCATAAGTAGTTGTTTGTTTGCGGTCTGGTTCTTTTTTAAAGTCACTTAAATTTAAAAAGTTCGTCACTGTGGTCATTTATGTTGTAACCTGATGGGAGAAAAATCTATACAGGCTCTGCATAAAAAGGCCAATCTGACAGGTGTATAACATGCCTCCAGGTGATTGGCGTAATAGAAGTACTATTGCACACAGACTCCTACACCTGTGGCCACTGTTCTCTGGCAGAGTGGAGCCCAAGTCTGATTCCCACATATGGATGCAAGAGATTTGCATCCAGGGATTATCAAAGAGTTCTTTTTTTCTTACACAATGTGCCTAAGAACTAACAGGGAAGTAGTTGCTACCTACCCGCCTGTTGTGCCCGGAGATGAACGCTGCCTGCATGGAACGGTCACACACCGCTCCTGTTGGCGATTGCGTGGCTTCCACTTTTGTCACGTCGACAGAGCAGCAGCTTCTCTACCGCTCTTGCTATGTTGACAGTGTGACTGCCAACGTCCTGCTGATTGGTCAGTCAGCATGACGTCAGCGGTCAAGCCCTGTCGCCAGAACAGCCCAGAAGAAGAGCTGCTCTGTTAACATGGAACAGCTAAATCTCTGGTAGGAGCGGTCAGTGACCACTCTAAGCTGGTGCCGGGTAAAACAGGCAGGTACAGTGCCTTGCGAAAGTATTCGGCCCCCTGGAACTTTTCAACCTTTTTCCACATATCATGCTTCAAACATAAAGATACCAAATGTAAATTTTTGGTGAAGAATCAACAAGTGGAACACAATTGTGAAGTTGAACGTAATTTATTGGTTATTTAAATTTTTTGTGGAAATGCAAAAACTGAAAAGTGGGGTGTGCAATATTATTTGGCCCCTTTACTTTCAGTGCAGCAAACTCACTCCAGAAGTTCATTGTGGATCTCTGAATGATCCAATGTTGTCCTTAATTACTAATGATGATAAATATAATCCACCTGTGTAATCAAGTCTCCATATAAATGCACCTACTCTGTGATAGTCTCAGGGTTCTGTTTGAAGCACAGAAAGCATCATGAAGACCAAGGAACACAACAGGCAGGTCCGTGATACTGTTGTGGAGAAGTTTAAAGCTGGATTTGGATACATCCCAAGGAGCACTGTGCAAGCGATCATATTGAAATGGAAGGAGTATCATACTACTGCAAATCTACCAAGACCCGGCCGTCCCTCTAAACTTTCATCTCAAACAAGGAGAAGATTGATCAGAGATGCAGCCAAGACGCCCATGATCACTCTGGATGAACTACAGAGATATGCAGTTGAGGTGGGACTGTCTGTCCATAGGACAACAATCAGTTGTACACTGCACAAATCTGGACTTTATGGAGGAGTGGATGAAGAAAGACATTTCCCAAAGATATCCATAAAAAGTGTTGTTTAAAGTTTGCAATAAGCCACCTGAAGACACACCAAACATGTGGAAGAAGGTGCTCTGGTCAGATGAAATCAAAATCAAACTTTTTGGCAACAATGCCAAACAATATGTTTAGCGTAAAGTCAACACAGCTCATCACCCTGAACACATCATCCCCACTGTCAAACATGGTGGTGACAGTATCATGGTTTGGGCCTGCTTTTCTTCAGTAGGGACAGGGAAGATGGTTAAAATTGATGGGAAGATGGATGGAGCCAAATACAGCACCGTTCTTGAAGAAAACCTGTTGGAGTCTGCAAAAGACCTGAGACTGGGACCAAGATTTGTCTTCCAACAAGACAATGATCCCAAACATAAAGCAAATTCTACAATGGAATGGCTTACAAATAAACATATCCAGGTCTTAGAATGGCCAAGTCAAAGTCCAGACCTGAATCCAATCAAGAATCTGGGGAAAGAGCTGAAAACTGCTGTTCACAAACGATCTCCATCAAACCTCACTGAGCTCGAGCTGTTTGCCAAGGAAGAATGGGCAAGAATTTCAGTCCCTCGGTGTAAAAACTGATAGAGATATACCCCAAGCGACTTGCAGCTGTAATCGCAGCAAAAGGTGGCGCAACAAAGTATTAAGTTAAAGGGGTGGAATAATATTGCATGCCCCACTTTTCAGTCTTTGAATTTCCACAAAAATGTAAAATAACCAATAAATTTCGTTCAACTTCACAATTGTGTCCCACTTGTTGATTCTTCACCAAAAATGTACATTTGGTATCTTTATGTTTGAAGCATGATATGTGGGAAAAGGTTTAAAAGTTCCAGGGAGCCGAATACTTTTGCAAGGCACTGTAGCTACTAGGCCCACAGAAAAGAAAAAAGATAACCTCTTCAAGGTCAAGATGCTCTGTGACCACTGAAATTCAGATGCAACTTCAATGCCTCTGAGGCTGTAGTTACTAGGCATCTGAACTGCCTGGATTCCATAGTTCTGAATTGCACGGTGACTATTAATTCTCAGCAGAAGCTCTTGTATCTCACGAATGCTTGAGGAGTGACATGCTACACCAAAGGTGCAAAATTGGGCTTTGAATCCCTACATTAGTATTGAAATTAGATAAGACTAGGCTAGGGTGGTGAAGATCTTCTAGATATCCAGAGAGAGCAGCATGGGGGAAATTAATCAGATAAACTATAGTGTTTGCCCAGTTGTGTCAAACTTTACCTATTAACAACAGCAGAATAGAATCATTTGATACAAATGTTCATGTTAGGAGAATGGGGAGTTTGTCCTGAATATGTAGTTTAGGAGTCAGAGATGGCTGCTAGGAGGAAAACTTACTGCTAGTCATCCTCACATTGCACCGATGTATTTATCCAGGTAAGAACTGAGAATAGACCAAGAAGCAAACTGGGCAAGGATTTGGATTTTAACGATGTGTGGCAATCTCCACATTGTCTGGGTCAATGTGCTGGGGAGAATGGGAAATGTGACTTCCTACAGATAGGAAGAGAAAGTTTGGTGACGAGTGTTGGTCAAGAAGAGTCCCTTGCGTGGTATCGAGCTTATGGAAGGGAGCTGTGGAGATGTTTCAGCAGGGACTCGTGGGGTCTGCTCTAGGAAGTTTAATATTCCAAAAGTTGTGACCAAAATTTTACTCTGGATAGTGTCTAAAGGCCCCGTCACACATAAAGATGCACCAGCGATCCCGACGATACAACCTTGTCAGGATCGCTGGTGCATCGCTACATGATCGCTGGTGAGCTGCCAAACAGGCAGCTTCACCAGCGATCAGCACCAGCGAGGACGCTTGTATCCAAGGTAAATATCTGGTTACTAAGCAGCGCGCGTCACTTAGTTACCCGATGTGTACCTTAGAAACCTGCGTGCTCACGCAGGGAGCTGCCAGCACGTAGGTTTCTAAGGTACACATCGGGTAACTAAGTGATGCGCGCCGCTTAGTTACCCGATATTTACCTTAGATACCAGCGCCTGCTTAGAGCTTAGATGAAAAATGGCCCAGGACGATGCTGCGCAATCAGCGTAACCCACCGGGGGGTGGGGGGGGGCAGTCGCTGATCCACGTCACACACAGTGATCTCGCTAGCGAGATCACTGTGTGTGATGGGGCCTTAAGTCTTAAAGTGTTGTTCAACTGCTTATATGCTGATTGCTAGAGTTGGGTGGATCTATTCAAGGGTCTTTGGTTCATTGGCCAGGTCAGTAATTCTGGCTGCTGTTTGGGAGGCTCGCAAATCCCTTACCTTCCAGGATCCCCGGTGTGGCTTTTGATTAGCTGGGCTGGCTGCTGACCTGACTCATGAACCAGAGTCCCACAAATCTATTAGCCCAGCTCTACTGATTGCTTATCCACAAAATAGGACATCAATATCCGATTGGTGGGATCCAAGAACTGGCACCCCTACAAATAAGCTAATTTCAGTTGTGGAGCTGAACAGCACAGCTCCGTCAACTATATAGTGGCCACTGCCGGGTAATGCAGGTTTGCTCCTATTCAGATGACTAGGAATGATTTGCAGCATCCACTGCACAACTGACTGAGCTGTTGAGCGCAACTAACATGCAGCCTCCAGCAGCACTTAGAATAGCTGGTTGGTGAGGTTGCTGGGTGTAAGACCCCCACCGATTTGATATTGGTGACCTATCCACAAGTCATCAGTATTAAAGTATTATAACAGCGCTTGTATTTAGCTTGTAGGAGATTGTGGGCTTTCGTTATTATCCCTAAAGCTTGCGATGCGCACTAAATGGCTGTCAGCTCATCGTTGAGATAACAGCCATCTCAGTGCACTGTGCCATACACAAGAGAAGTCGTACGGCCGAGCGCTCCTGAGTTCTGTGTGAAAGCTGCCGGCTGACACGCGGTCGGAAGCTAATCTTGGGCACTGGGCTGTAGAATTGGTAAGCCAAACCTCCAACTCCTCAATTACCATGACTCCGACTCAACCAAAATGGGCTCCGGCTCCACAGTCTTGCTTGGGCAGGACAATGCAGTCGGCAGTCTGAAATGGGACATCTGCGAACAATATCTCTCCCGACCATCAGCCGACCAAATTAGGCCATTGAGCGAACCAGTCTCAGTGGTTTCAGCAGACTTAAAGCACCACTCCAGCATTTTTTTTTTTTCAGTGCTGGAGTGGCACTTTAAATGTTAGTCCTTGCCCCCGGTCATATACTCACCCTCTGGTGTCTAAACCGTTTTTCGGCACCACTCCGGTCCCACAGCACCATCTTGTGACAGTAGCTTCTGACTGCCCGGAAGTCAAAAACGATGCCACAAGCTCTCAATATAAGTCTGTGAAAGCCAGAACTAGGCTAGAACAATCTCTCGTAGACTTTTACTGGAAAGTGGCCTCTTTGACTGCGCTGCTGCTTGAAACACTGGAGCTGCCGGCAGGTCACTTTTCACTGGAGAACTGCAGGAGCGGCGCTGGAACCAGAAGACAACACCAGAAGGAGTATCAAGCAGGGGGCTTACGTTTAAAGCACCACTTCAGCAGTGCAATAAAACCCCGCTGGAGTGGTGCTTTAAGTCTAATGTGCATAGGGGCCTTTACTCTTATGTCATCTGCCTGCTGGCTTCCAACAGTTTAATACAATGGCATCCGTTGTGTCCCCTCCCTCTTTCTTTTGGGTCTTGTGTCCGGCTCATGTATGCCTCTTTTATAGCTCTCCTATTTGGTCCTCACAGGTAAATCTGTATTCTACATGATCTTACAAGATGGCGCTGTAAGATATATAATATATATATTTTTATTTGTTTTACTGGTAGTCATAACTATAGAGGAAAAATGGAAGGCCGAATAGCTGAGATTTTTTTTTTCCTTCCTCTGTGATATCATGATTTTCGTTGGTAAGTCTCCAGAAATACTTGGCAGAGTCAGATGTAACATCAGTGACCTAGGTATATAGTGAGCAGCGGTGTGGCTGGTACTGACGGCTCTCATAGATATGGCTGGCTGTGCTGACATTGCGGGTTCTCCCAGCCATGCAAGTGATCAGGCGGTCCCCATTGTGACCCTTGGCATTCAACATTATACATCGCAGTCTGTAAATGGTGGGCTACCATATTGATGTCTTTAACGGCTATCTATCAGTTTACATGGTGGAAACTGCCAGCAAGCAGTAATGTGTCGGCTGATGAGTCATATTGGCAGAAAGTGCTGACGGCAGAGGAGGGAGACTTGCAATCTCTCCCTTTACACCCTCAGAGCTTGGGATTGTGCGCCTGGTGACTATTCACAGTTCCTGTCCTGGGGGGAGCAGGAAATTGCCGGCTACCGAGCTCCCTTCTCACGCTTGTAGCCGGTTGGCTTACAAAATAATACTGTGGCTAAATGATGTAACCTTTATTAGGAACTACCCTCCCTTCCCTCATCGGCTTGATCTTAGTCGTGCCCTGAAATATAATGTTCATCTTTCCCATTCCTCAGATCTGACATATTAAATCCGAATTTGATAAATGTTTGATTAAAAAAAAAGTGCGGCACTTGTATTATTTTTACACCATGTGTTACATTAGTGAATCTCTGCGGTGTTCTTTGTGGCAGTCCTGAATCGATGCAATAGTGTCTTATGTCTTTTCACATTTCTTGTTACAGAGAAGAACGGTTTGTCCTTCATTGAGACTTCAGCCCTGGACTCTACAAATGTGGAGGCTGCTTTCCAGACTATCCTGACAGGTGAGAGAAGGCTGCAGATTGCCGACAAGTGTCATATGGTGGCAGGTCGTTCTGTTTTCTCATAAAACAGTGGCTTTATTCCCGGTAGACCCACTGATGTCTAACTGGGGGGCTTTGAACATAAGTTCCCCCGTGTTGCTGGCCAAGACATTTCACTATTCCTGTAATTGCAATGTTTGGGGGCACAGTGATTCGGTGTAGCTGAAATGCACAGTGTCTTCCTTGAGAAATATTGCAGAGTGCGGGTCTGGTGCTGTGCACTCATGACCTTCTATGGAGCCTGTGTCATATGCCTTGTAGTAAGTTTTCTGTATCTGAAATCCTAAAAGCCATCATTTCCAAAGTCATAAAATGAGAACAACGTACGCGATAGCGACGTCATATGTATCTGCTGTACGGACTCTGCCATGTTCATCTTCTCATTCTTCCATAAATCCTTTAGTAATTGGCTTAAGATGATTTATTAAAGGTATCATTATTTTCATGATGTAGGTTGGTGGCTCCGCAGACGAGGACTATGAGATACATCCATCCTCGGCGCCACTTATTAGGCAGGAGGTGGTTTGCCTTTCTATTGTCCAGCAGCTATGGCTTTCCCACATGGTCACTGGATGAGGGTCCTGCGAATAGTCCGGTCTATCAATGGCCATATATTACACAGGGACAGGAGGAGATCACACACCATTTCTCTTTGATACCACAGCTCCCCTTCTCCTTCAGACTGACTGAAGTCAGAACGGTAAAGGGGCTCAGGGATAGGAGCTACAGCAGTGACTCTGCTCATTTTAAGGCGATGGACCGTACTTTCTCTCATCTGCAGCGATGAGCGAACATTCTCGGATAAGGTGTTATCTGAGCATGCCTGGGTGCTAACCAAGTGTCTTCGATGTGCTCGAAGACGCTCATAGCTATTCGACATCCGCTACACATGCGGGGGATGCCTGTTTGTTCGACAGCCGCAACACATGCAGTGATTGCCTAACAGTCATTAGACATGCAGCTGTGGGGACTCATCATATTTTTTTGATCACGCCAAAGACACAGCACATGAGCATGCTTGGATAACTCCTTATCTGCGCACTCATCACTACTCATCTGACAAAATCGGTCCTATTATGCTAATCCAATTGGCATCACACAGTGTGATCCGATTTTCTCTGATGTGGTCAGTTTGTGAATCTGTGCACAGATGTCATCCGAATCTAGTCCGTTTTTTTCTAAATTTTTATTTTTTTTTTAGGCACCCATTAACTTGCATGGCCAAGTGCAATCTGAGATTCTGATATCCCAGTCCGATATATCCGGGATGAAAGTGAGAGCTGCATGTGTCTACAACTCACACTGTCGACACTCTGCTTTAAAACAAGCCCTAGATTGCTGCTGTAGCTGTGATGCAGCCTGATCAAATGCGCCTCTCCACCCCTCTGACTCCGGTGAGAAGGTGGGCTGCCGAGGAGCTAACAGATCGCAGGAACAGGAAAGAGACGTATGATCGCCTCCTGTCCACATATAAAATTAGCTTTTCTGTGTATCAGAACAGCAAAGTAAAAAAGAATAAAAAAAATATAAATAGTGTTTTTACTTTTTATGTCCTTGTCTTAAACAAGCCAATCTAAATGTAAAAAAAAGACAGAATTGTTTCAACCTTGTGAAAATTGAATAAAAGAGCAAAATAAAAAAATCCCTAGCCCAAAAAGTTATACAAGTTAAAATTACAGTTCACTCCCCCCAAACAATACATTTTAAAATATTGTTGGTCTTAGAATATTACGACATAAATTATACATTTTTTTTTTTTTAATCTGATTTTGTGACGAATTGATTAAGATATAAATGGGTATTGTTTATTTTTATAATTGTGTCTGCAAACTATAAGGTGAGCACACTAGTTATGCCAGTGTTTATTGGAAATACAATGCCAGAATTGATTTTTTTTTTTTTGTCCTCGTCTCAAAAGATGGAATATAAACTGCTATTGAAATGTCAACAGCTGCCCCATAATAGTAACAATACAGATTACAACATGGCCTTCAAAAAAAAAGCTCTTATTCGGCCCTCCGTCATCAGAAATATAAAAAGGTTGCTCCAAAATATATGGCAACATGAAAATTTTGTTTTCTACAAAGTTATTTTTGTTGAGCAAACATAGTAAGACAGAAATAAACCTAAAGAAATGTTAATCGTACAGACCCACACAAAAATTAATATGTAATTTATACCTCGAAATTGTCAATACACCTATAAATAAATGGCTTACAGGGGTTATCCAGTACTCAGCCAACACCTCAATTTCAATTTCTCCTTTTATAAATTAACTATCTTCTTCTCCGGCAGTGTTGGCGCTGACTATCCCGGGGCTGCTCCGGCGATGATGGCGCTGATTGTCCTGGGGCTCCTCCGGCGCTGTTGGCGCTGACTGTCCCGGGGCTGCTCCGGCGGAGTTTGCGCTAACTGTCCCGGGGCTGCTCCGGCGGTGTTTGCTCTGACTGTCCCGGGGCTGCTCCGGCGGTGTTTGCGCTGACTGTCCCGGGGCTGCTCCGGCGGTGTTTGCGCTGACTGTCCCGGGGCTGCTCCGGCGGTGTTTGCGCTGACTGTCCCGGGGCTGCTCCGGCGGTGTTTGCGCTGACTGTCCCGGGGCTGCTCCGGCGGTGTTTGCGCTGACTGTCCCGGGGCTGCTCCGGCGGTGTTTGCGCTGACTGTCCCGGGGCTGCTCCGGCGGTGTTTGCGCTGACTGTCCCGGGGCTGCTCCGGCGGTGTTTGCGCTGACTGTCCCGGGGCTGCTCCGGCGGTGTTTGCGCTGACTGTCCCGGGGCTGCTCCGGCGGTGTTTGCGCTGACTGTCCCGGGGCTGCTCCGGCGGTGTTTGCGCTGACTGTCCCGGGGCTGCTCCGGCGGTGTTTGCGCTGACTGTCCCGGGGCTGCTCCGGCGGTGTTTGCGCTGACTGTCCCGGGGCTGCTCCGGCGGTGTTTGCGCTGACTGTCCCGGGGCTGCTCCGGCGGTGTTTGCGCTGACTGTCCCGGGGCTGCTCCGGCGGTGTTTGCGCTGACTGTCCCGGGGCTGCTCCGGCGGTGTTTGCGCTGACTGTCCCGGGGCTGCTCCGGCGGTGTTTGCGCTGACTGTCCCGGGGCTGCTCCGGCGGTGTTTGCGCTGACTGTCCCGGGGCTGCTCCGGCGGTGTTTGCGCTGACTGTCCCGGGGCTGCTCCGGCGGTGTTTGCGCTGACTGTCCCGGGGCTGCTCCGGCGGTGTTTGCGCTGACTGTCCCGGGGCTGCTCCGGCGGTGTTTGCGCTGACTGTCCCGGGGCTGCTCCGGCGGTGTTTGCGCTGACTGTCCCGGGGCTGCTCCGGCGGTGTTTGCGCTGACTGTCCCGGGGCTGCTCCGGCGGTGTTTGCGCTGACTGTCCCGGGGCTGCTCCGGCGGTGTTTGCGCTGACTGTCCCGGGGCTGCTCCGGCGGTGTTTGCGCTGACTGTCCCGGGGCTGCTCCGGCGGTGTTTGCGCTGACTGTCCCGGGGCTGCTCCGGCGGTGTTTGCGCTGACTGTCCCGGGGCTGCTCCGGCGGTGTTTGCGCTGACTGTCCCGGGGCTGCTCCGGCGGTGTTTGCGCTGACTGTCCCGGGGCTGCTCCGGCGGTGTTTGCGCTGACTGTCCCGGGGCTGCTCTGGCGGTGTTGGCGCTGACTGTTCTAATACATCTGGTTCCTCAAATGCTTCAGATATTGTGGCAGGAAATAATTGCAGCAAAGTGAAGCTCCAAATGGATCTGCCCCAACAAAGTGTATGACTACATATTGCGTAAAAAAGTGAGGCTTGTTTCCCTCCTATTATTCCTTTTGTAAATAAAAAAAATTGTGTTAAAACTACATTTTAATGGGTAAAATATTTTTTTTTAATTTGCTCATACCTGTTGTATGACTTACATGCTTTATGTGCGCTAAACACTGTTTTGACTGTTGTGTATTACTAAGTACTATAAGGGGTGCACTTTCTAAGACGGTTACTTTAAAGTACTTGAAAAAACTGCTGTTAAACTCCTAAGCCGTCTCATGTCACAAACAATCATGACAAAATAAAGGGCATATGAAAAATGTCCGTTATTTTACCTATTTTATGTGCAATAATCTGTTTCAAGGGCAGAAAACACATCAATTTAAATGTGTTAACATAAAGTGCAATGAGTCAGGAAACCGTGAGAAAAGCTGGGATACTTTTATGTAAAGTGACACATGCCATATTCCAGCATTGATGTAAAATTCCATGAAGGAGCATTAAAGGGGTGGTACGAAGGCAAAGCATTTTTCTCCTTTATTCCCATCTATTTAGTCCTATAATTCTGAGCTATTAGCGAAGATACTTGCTTTAACAATTGCCCACTCTTCCCTAACTAACCTTACTGCTGTTGTATTTTATTTTTCTTTCTTCCTTCCTGTCTGATGACGATTAGTTTGAGTATCACTAGTGCATGCTGGGATTCTCTAAACGAAGCATCATCGGGGGGCACAGGCTGCAGTCACTGCCCCCACCCTGAAACAAAGCGTCATCAGCGACGCTCATTTCAGGGGCTGGTCCCTGCTGAGTCTGAGTGTCTCCTCCGGTGCCCTGTGTGATGACTAATAAGGGACAACCATGTAGATATTGAGTCTTTGTATAAACTTGATTTATTTTGTCAATAAAAGTGTAAAAACTTATAAAATTCTGATAATTGTACTTGAGTAAAATGTCAGTCTCAAATCTTTTGACCACAACCGTAGTAGCCCCATGAGTCGGATGTAACGTCCCCTGTTGTCCTGTCCTTCTCTGACATGTGACACTGTGACTGTACTTAATCCATTCATATTTGTGCTTTGTTTTTCAGAGATTTACCGCATTGTGTCCCAGAAGCAGATGTCTGACAGACGTGAGAATGACATGTCCCCCAGTAACAACGTAGTTCCCATACATGTCCCACCCACCACTGAAAATAAACCAAAGATGCAATGCTGTCAGAACATATAATGGCTGCTGCCTGCGACGTGCCAGGCTATGAATCCCTGTGTCCAGCTCTGGAGGGGCCAGGCTTTGTACCTGACCAGCCCTAGAGGTGCCAGGCTCTGTATATTCCCCCTGTCCTGCACTGGACTCTTTGGAATTTTTTTTTTTTTTTTTTTTCTCCCCCTTTTTTTTTTTTTTTCTTCTATTTTTGTTAATATATTTTTTGAGTGTATGTGTGTAAGAACTTTAATTTTACTATTCCATCTGGATTTTTACATGTCTTAAATTCTTTTTGATTTTTCCATCTTCCTATATTAAAGAAACGATCTAATTCTTTCTCTTTCTCCCTCCCTTTGCTCTGCTGCCTTCCTCCTCTCTAAAGATAAGATGATTCCAGGTCTGTCCTAACCCCCATCCTCCTCTTCTTCCTCTCCACTCAGAGATGTCTGTATAATATAAGAAATAAAAGCATGTTGTCTGCTGGAGGCATATTCTCCTCATACCTTGTGACTCAACAGATCTTTTTTCTGTTCATGGGTTGTTTTTCTCACTAATCTAGTAATAGGTAATGTCACTTGTATGTCACTCATTGCTAGAACTGCTGTTTTGATCTATAGAAACTACATGGAAAAAAACAGGTGTGATGTGTAATAAAGTGTTTATACTGTTAAGCCTTAAGTCACGTTTTTCTCTTCACGCTCTGCCTTCCCGCAGCTTTCTGCGGACATTTGGGGTAAGACCTCCTTCTGTAGTCATCTTAGCGGTGAGAGGGTGCAGGACTTTGGGTGCTACTTACTATAATGCATCCGAATAGGAAAAAAGTCATCTTTTGTTTTTAAAGGGTTTGTACGATTTTTAGAAGGTGACTTATGAGTAGCAAATTATGCAAAGTGAAAAATAATCATACCATTTTTATCAGTTCAAATCCCCCACTGCTCCGTGATCCCTTCAGGTTCTGTAGTAATGGCGTTGGATACATCACTCATGTGAACTAGGGTGGTGGAGTTACTATAAAACGGACCGACTCCTAAAATATATAATGACTTGGGTACAGTAATACAATGCAGGATGTGCTGTAAATGTTTTCATAATGACTTGGGAAAGTTATAAATGCCTGTTCTGTAACTGATCTAAGGATCTGGGTAGGAAGGGGAGATGAATCTGTGCTGCACTTTATGTACATGCTCAGTAGTGACCGGTGCTCTGGGGTCATAGATGAGATGAATCTGTGCTGCACCTTATGTCCATGCTCAGTAGTGACCAGTGCTGTGGGGTCATAGATAAGATGAATCTGTGCTGCACTTTATGGACATGCTCAGTAGTGACCAGTGCTGTGGGGTTGGAGATGAGATGAATCTGTGCTGTACTTTATGTACATGCTCAGTAGTGACCAGTGCTGTGGGGTCATAGATGAGATGAATCTGTGCTGCACTTTATGGACATGCTCAGTAGTGACCAGTGCTGTGGGGTCGGAGATGAGATGAATCTTTGCTGTACTTTATGTACATGCTCAGTAGTGACCAGTGCTATGGGGTCATAGATAAGATGAATCTGTGCTGCACTTTATGGACATGATCAGTAGTGACCAGTGCTGTGGGGTCATAGATGAGATGAATCTGTGCTGCACTTTATGTACATGCTCAGTAGTGACCAGTGCTGTGGGGTTGGAGATGAGATGAATCTGTGCTGCACTTTATGTACATGCTCAGTAGTGACCAGTGCTGTGGAGTCGGAGATGAGATGAATCTGTGCTGCACTTTATGTACATGCTCAGTAGTGACCAGTGCTGTGGGGTCATAGATGAGATGAATCTGTGCTGCACTTTATGTACATGCTCAGTAGTGACCAGTGCTGTGGGGTCATAGATAAGATGAATCTGTGCTGCACTTTATGTACATACTCAGTAGTGAACAGTGCTGTGGGGTTGGAGATGAGATGAATCTGTGCTGCACTTTATGTACATGCTCAGTAGTGACCAGTGCGCTGTGGTCAGAGATGAGATGAATCTGTGCTGCACTTCATTTACATGCTCAGTAGGAGGCAGTGCTGTGGGGTTGTAAATGAGATGAATCTGTGCTGCACTTTATGTACAGGCTCAGTAGTGACGAGGGCAGGCGAGTCCGGAAAATTGAGGATTCTGAGGTTTGGCTTACCGACTCCACAGTCCTGGTGTGAACACTGCCACTAATTACTGACCTCGCTAATTGCTGTGCATGCATCACCGCTGAGGAAGAGATTTGCTGCAGTGTCCACGTGGATGAAAAACTTAAAAAGGTTTCATCAGAAAATTCTCTCTTGTTTTGGGGGTGGCCTGTGGGCAGGTCTCTCCTAGGTCTTTCCTTGGTTTCTCTGTCTTAGAGCATGAAGATAAGACTCTGCCTATAGTCTGGCCCCGGAGCACTGGCTTATCATTAATTGATAACTTCTAACACTGATTACACAAGAACCACAAGACGGATTTCTTCACAGCAGGTACAGTGCCTACAAGTCGTATTCAACCCCCTGCAGATTTAGCAGGTTTACACATTCGGAATTAACTTGGCATTGTGACATTTGGACTGTAGATCAGCCTGGATGTGTGAAATGCACTGCAGCAAAAAAGAATGTTATTTCTTTGTTTAATTTTTTTTTAAATTGTGAAAAGTTTATTCAGAGGGTCATTTATTATTCAACCCCTCAAACCACCAGAATTCTGTTTGGTTCCCCTAAAGTATTAGGAAGTATTTCAGGCACAAAGAACAATGAGCTTCACATGTTTGGATTAATTATCTCTTTTTCCAGCCTTTTCTGACTATTTAAGACCCTCCCCAAACTTGTGAACAGCACTCATACATGGTCAACATGGGAAAGACAAAGGAGCATTCCAAGGCCATCAGAGACAAGATCGTGGAGGGTCACAAGGCTGGCAAGGGGTACAAAACCCTTTCCAAGAAGTTGGGCCTACCTGTCTCCACTGTTGGGAGCATCATCCAGAAGTGGAAGGCTTATGGAACTACTGTTAGCCTTCCACGGCCTGGACAGCCTTTGAAAGTTTCCTCCAGTGCCGAGGCCAGGCTTGTCCGAAGAGTCAAGGCTAACCCAAGGACAGCAAGGAAGGAGCTCCGGGAAGATCTCATGGCAGTGGGGACATTGGTTTCAGTCAATACCATAAGTAACGTACTCCACCGCAATGGTCTCCGTTCCAGACGAGCACGTAAGGTACCTTTACTTTCAAAGCATCATGTCAAGGCTCGTCTACAGTTTGCTCATGATCACTTGGAGGACGCTGAGACAGACTGGTTCAAGGTTCTCTGGTCTGATGAGACCAAGATCGAGATCTTTGGTGCCAACCACACACGTGACGTTTGGAGACTGGATGGCACTGCATACGACCCCAAGAATACCATCCCTACAGTCAAGCATGGTGGTGGCAGCATCATGCTGTGGGGCTGTTTCTCAGCCAAGGGGTCTGGCCATCTGGTCCGCATCCATGGGAAGATGGATGGCACGGCCTACCTGGAGATTTTGGCCAAGAACCTCCGCTCCTCCATCAAGAATCTTAAGATGGGTCGTCATTTCATCTTCCAACAAGACAACGACCCAAAGCACACAGCCAAGAAAACCAAGGCCTGGTTCGAGAGGGAAAAAATCAAGGTGTTGCAGTGGCCTAGTCAGTCTCCTGACCTTAACCCAATTGAAAACTTGTGGAAGGAGCTCAAGATTAAAGTCCACATGAGACACCCAAAGAACCTAGATAACTTGGAGAAGATCTGCATGGAGAAGTGGGCCAAGATATCTCCAGAGACCTGTGCCGGCCTAATCAGGTCTTATAAAAGATGATTATTAGCTGTAATTGCAAACAAGGGTTATTCCACAAAATAGTAAACCTAGGGGTTGAATAATAATTGACCCACACTTTTATGTTTAAAATGCATTAAAATTTAACTGAGCCACATAATTTTTTGTTTTTTAAGATTTATGCATCTGTTAATAAATCCTGCTCTTGTTTGAAGTTTGAAGGCTCTAACTTATTTGCATGTTATCAAACCTGCTAAATCTTCAGGGTGTTGAATACTACTTGTAGGCACTGTATAATTTTAATCAGTTTAGCAGCGCCATCTGGTGTATGTGCAGAAAATCCACTGTGTTTATCAGTTCAATCAAAGTGCATGTGGTTTCATGAAAACTCAAACCCAGTGAATGTTTAAAGACTGATGAACTGTGCTTTTTTGGTGCATCCTGTTCATCCCTTCCATTGACTTCTATCCAGAATCTGAAAAGCACATATAAGAAATACAGTGGGTACAGAAAGTATTCAGACCCCTTTAAATTTTTCACTCTTTCATTGCAGCCATTTGGTAAATTCAAAAAAGTTCATTTTTTTTCTCAATGTAAAATATGCACCCCATCTTGACTGGAAAAAAAAATGTAGAAATTTTTGCAAATGAAAAAATGAACTATCACGTGGTCATAAGTATTCAGACCCTTTTCTCAGTATTGAGTAGAGCACCCTTTTGAGCTAGTACAGCCATGAGTCATCTTGGGAATTATGCAACAAGTTTTTCACACCTGGATTTTGGGGATCCTCTGCCATTTTTCCTTGTAGATCCTCTCCAGTTCCCTCAGGTTGGATGATGAATGTTGGTGGACAGCCATTTTCAGGTCTCTCCAGAGATGCTCAATTTGGTTTAGGTCAGGGCTGTAGCTGGGCCAGTCAAAAATTGTCAGAGTTGTTCTGAAGCCACTCCTTTGTTATTTTAGCTGTGTGCTTGGGGTCATTGTCTTGTTGGAAGGTGAACCTTTGGCAAGTCTGAGGTCCAGAGCACTCTGGAAGAGGTTTTCATCCAGGATATCTCTGTACTTGGCCGCTTTCATGTTTCCTTCGATTACAACCAGTCCTGTCCCTGCCGCTGAAAAACACCCTCATAGCATGATGCTGCCACCACCATGTTTCACTGTTGGGATTGTATTGGGCAGGTGATGAGCAGTGCCTGGTTTTCTGCACACATACCGCTTAGAATTATCACCAAAAAGTTCTATCTTTGTCTCATCAGACAAAGAATCTTATTTGTCATAGTCTGGGAGTCCTTCTTGTGTTTTTTTTTTTTTAGCAAACTCTATGCGGGCTTTCATATGTCTGGCACTGAGGAGAGGCTTCTGTCGGGCCACTTTGCCATAAAGCCCTGACTGGTGGAGGGCTGCAGTGATAGTTGACTTTGTGGAACTTTCTTCCATCTCCCTACTGCATCTGTGTAGCTCAGCAACAGTGATCTTGGGGTTCATCTTTACCTCTCTCACCAAAGCTCTTCTCCCACGATTGCTCAGTTTGGCTGGATGGCCAGGTCTAGGAAGACTTCTGGTGGTACCAAACTTCTTCCATTTAAGGATTATGGAGGCCACTGTGCTCTTAGGAACCTTGAGTACTGCAGAAATTCTTTTGTAACCTTGGCCAGATCTGTGCCTTGCCACAATTCTGTCTCTGAGCTCCTTGGCCAGTTCCTTTGACCTCATGATTCTCATTTGGTCTGACATGCACTGTGAGCTGTGAGGTCTTATATAGACAGGTGTGTGCCTTTACAAATCAAGTCCTATCCGTTTAATTAGGTACAGCTGGACTCCAATGAAGGAGTAGAACCATCTCAAGGAGGATCACAAGAAAATGGACAGCAAGTGACTTAAATGAGTGTCTGAGCAAAGGGTCTGAATACTTATCAACTTGTGACTTCAGTTTTTTTTTAATTTGCAAAGATGTCTACATTTGTTTTGTTTTTTTCAGTCAAGATGGGGTACAGAGTGTACATTAAGGAGAAGAAAACAAACTTTTTTGAATTTACCAAATGGCTGCAACGAAACAGAGTGAAAAATTTAAAGGGGTCTGAATACTTTCTGTACCCACTGTATATTTGCATTAATTACAGGATCACAGCATTTTTGCATTTACAAAATGCTGCTTAAATCTGCAATAAGATTGAAAAATTGGGATAAATTTTTATTGTGTATTTTGGTGCAGACAACTGTGGAGGAAAGTAAAGAAAAACAAACAATACCTTTTTTGCACATGGAAACATAGCATATGATGTACCGGTGATGGGATCAGAAAATATTTTTGGTGTTTTTCTTGTGATGGAATTTTCTATATAATTTTTTGGCTTGTGGTATTCATTGACTTTTTTATGCCAAGTTCTTCAATATGGCACACAGTTTTTATTTTATTTATTTTACTCATATAGCGCCATTAATTCCACAGCGTTTTACAAATAACATTATTCGTGAATTTTTCAAAAAAAGTAAAGATTTTCTTTATTCTTTGAAATTTATTGCGATTTCCAAAAATGGAAGCACATAACTTTGACAGAGGAAAAAACAGTTCAACATCAGTTTTAATCCAAAATGCATTACATCTTATCGGTTGATTGTGGGGATATATACTTAATTATGGAAATGCACTTTTTTTTTGTCTCGTCATATAGGGTTTTTTTATTGTTTTTGAATCTTTTATAGCAAAAATTAAAAACATTTCTACTAAATTATTTTGGACGTGCATAAAACCACTCCATGGTGGGGACGGGAGTGCATTTAGGTAAACATTTTGTGACTTTTCTAAAAGTTGTTGATGATACGGCTGAAAACGCCAAACCCACCCACACAACAAACAAAAAAAGATTAAAACAGGCAAACTCATAACGTAGACTTTAAAGAGATTCCAATTAAAAGATGAATTTGGTTCAAATCAAAAAGACGCACAAACCTAGACAAAAAGGGGCAAGTGCAATAATAAATCAGGCCAGTCCATTGCGCTCTGAAGTAGAGTGCTTTCCCTGTCCACCACTGAAGTGAGTGGCTGCTGTCTATACGTCATTCCCTGCCCTGTGAAGCAATCTCATCAATACACTGGACCCTTATAGCTACAAGCCATACAGACCTGTAACTAGAATATCTACCCCTAACTACAGCATCATATTCAGCTGACAGATCTGCTTTAAAGACCTGTAGTATCGTCTCTTACAAGAAAACACACATGCATCTCTTTATCATTCCTCCAAAAAATGTATAAATCAAATTACAACTGGGTGTTGTCAAAGGGGTGTCTACATACTGTCATCACTGATTGGGCAGGGACACCTAGTAACACCCAGTTGTGCTCTACAAAGCAGAGATCTTGGAAAGCCTGGTTCAGCATTGTAATGAAAAATTCAATTATTTACTAAAAGACATTTCAGGAGTCACCACAGGTTCCCTGACTTGGCTGCTTTATTCCTGTCCTGCAAAATGTTGGAAAGATGTCTGGGTTGCAAGTGCTTTCCTGCAATTCTTATTGGTAATAGCAGTACCAAGTCAATATCGACCCCTTAGGGTGTGTGCACACACTGCAGATTCTGCTGTGGATTAGGCCCTGCGGATCCGCTGCAGTTCCGCTGATATTGTACAGTACAATGTTAGCCAATGGGATTTCAAATCCGCAGTGCACATGCAGCGGATTTTTCCACCCGGATTTGCTGCGGTTTTAAATCTGCAGCATGTCAATTCCTGCGGATTCCGCAGTGGTTTGACACCTGTTCCATTGTCCAGGTGTCAATCCGCAGAGGAAAACCGCAGGTCACTTTACCTGCGGTTTTACCTGCAAATCCGCGTGGAAAAATCCACAGGTGCATCTGCAGTGTGTGCACTCACCCTTAACGAGCCTTATCGCGTAACTTAGGATAAAAACCAAAATCTCAATTTGCAGACACTGTTTCTGGGTACTGCTTCTCATTAGTGCAAAGTGTGAGATCTGGTTTGGCTGTGTGAGTGGTGTCATACCGGGATCCATGGGGTAGCGTTTCTCCTTGCGGAGACTAATATGTCGAACCTGACTTGTCAAGTTGATGAGATTTTTAAGCCTTGCAATGCTCCTCTGGGAAATATGCAAATTGACAGTTCAGAGAGGAAGAGGACTAGAACCCTAGGGCCACCTATTGGAAGTAGCAATCCTAGAAGTCAATATTGACTCTCTATTGACCTTTTTCATGACTTCACGCAAACTGAGATTTTGGTTTTGGCTTTTATCCTAAGTTATGTGACAAGGCTTGTTAGAGTTGATATTGACTTTTAAGGTTGCTACTTCCAATAGGCGGCACTAGGGTTCTAGTCCTCTTCCCCTCTGAACAGACAATTTGCGTATTTCCCAGAGGAGCATTGCAAGGCTTACGTCTCCTCACCTTGACATGTCACTCTCCGCAAGGAGAAACATTACCCCTTGGATCACAGGGATGACACTGCTGAGATTCTGTTGCGTATGCTTGGAGTGGGTCTAGCACCGATCCTGGCACTTTAACCCTTTATATTCTGCTGTCAATATTGACAGCTTCATGTGAGAAGTTTGACTGGGAAATCAATCCATCATAGAGCGCTGGTAATTGTTATGGCAATGAGCAAGAATAATGATGACTTCTGTCTTGAGTTTTCAATGCGATCAACGGATCTCAATTTCAAGTCCTCTGTGGGACTAGAAAGTGTTGTAAAAGAAAAAAAGTTTAAGTGTAATATATACACAGTGGCTCATGAATGTATTCACACCCCCTTGACTTTTTACCTATTTTGTTACATTACAATCTGTGTTTAAATATTTGTGTCATCTGCTTTGTGTGTGATGCATCAGCACTAAATAGTCTAAGTTGGTGAAGGGAGAAAAATATAGGCATAAATTACATTTATGGGATCATATAACGAAAAAATGTCATGTGCATATGAATTCACCCCTTTTGCTGTGAAGTCCCTAAAAATTTATGGTGCAGGCAATTACCTTCATAAGTTACATTCTTAGTGAAAGGAAGTCCACCCGTGTGGACATGATCTATCAGCATACAGACACCTTTTCTGAAAAGCCACAGTCTGCAGCACCATTAACCAAAGACCACGGAGATTTCCAAACATGTCAGAGGCAAAGTTGTGAAAACTACAAGTCAGGGTTGGATTATAAAAAAAAAAAAAAAAATAAATATCCCAGTCTCTGATAATACCCGGAGCACCATCAAATCCATTATCAAATGGAAAGAACATGGTACCACAACAAACCTGAGGGTCGCCCATCAAAACTCTCAGTCTGAGCAAGGAGGGCATCAGAGAGGCAGCACAGAGACCATAGGTAAACATGAAGGAGCTGTAGAGTTACCAAGCAGAGACTGGAGTATCTGTCCATACGAGCACGATAAGCCATACACTCTATAGAGGTGGCCTTTATGGAAGAGTGAGCAAAGAAAAACCTTTACTTACGTTTCCAGTTTACCAAAAGACATCTTGGAGACTCCCCAAATATTTTTGGCCACCAAGGTAAACACCATGTCTAATGCAAAACCAACACAGCTCATCACTAGTGATTGGCAAGTAGCATCGTTGCTCGGGTGATCTGAGTATTTTGGCGTGCTCAGAGATCTAGTTTTCATCGTCTCAGCTGCATGATTTGCGGCTGCTAGACAAGCTGAATACATATGGGAATTCCCTAACAAACAGGCAATCCACACATGTAATCAGCCCATCTAGCAGTCGCAAATCATGCAGCTGAGACGAGGAAAACTAAATCTCTGAGCACGCCAAAATACTCGGAGACCACCCGAGCATGCTCGCTCATCACTACTGATCACCCCCAAAACACCATCCCTACAGTAAAACATGGGAGTGACAGCATCATACTTCGGTGATTTTTTTGGCAGCAGGGACAGGGAAAATGGTCTGAGTTGAGGGGACGATGGATGGTGCGAAATACGGGAATATTCTTGATGAAAACCTGTTTCAGACTGTCAGTGATTCGAGACTGGGATGGAGGTTCACCTAACAAGGTAACGACCCAAATGATACTGCTAAAGCAACATGAGTGATTTAAGGAGAAATGTGTAAATGTTTAACAGTGGCCTACTCAAAGCCCAGACTAATACAATTGAGAATCTGTGGTCAGACTTGAAAATTGCTGTTCACCAGAGAAAACCTTATTTGAAGGAGCTTGAGCAGTTTTGCCTTGAGGAATAGGCAAAAATCCCAGTCGCAACATGTGGAAAGCTCATAGAGACTTACCCAAAGCAACTTGCAGCTGTAATTGCAGCAAAAGGAGGCTCTACAAAGTACTCACTTTTGGGGGGTGAATAGTTATGCACACTGAAGTTTTGTTATTTTGCCTTGTTTTTTATTTCACAATAAAAAGAAAACCAAATGTTCACAATTGTAGAGATTTTTTTACATGAACTGGAAAACCCTAAAAAGAAACCCTGAAATTCCGGATTGTGAGGTCACAAAACACGGAAAATGCCAAGTGGTTTGAATACTTTTGCAAGCCACTGAATGTAAAATCCCAGTTTAAATTAAAAAAAATTGCAAGAAAAACCCAACTCTCCTCCTTGCAGAAACAACACATTTGCTATTGATGCTTTTTGCAATGACCAATATTGAAAAATCATTTTAATATTTATCCTGAATTGTGAATCTGAAAAAAAAAACCATATACATGAAAAACTATGCCAGCATTGCTGTTTCTGTTCAAAAAGTCATATATATCCCAGAATTGTACCGGTAAAACTACAACTTGGCACGCAAAAAAAATAAACCTTCACGTTGCTCTGTACTAAGACAAATTTAAAAGTTATATCTCTTAGAACATGACAACCCCTCAAATTTTTTTTTTAAATAAACATGGTTTTGTTGTGCAAAAGTAGTAAAGCATAAAAATTGGGCACCAACATTAACTTTATTCTGTCTGTAAATAACTTGTCCATAACATTGCACGGGCTGCGTTCACACGTCGCCTTGTTTTCACGGCGGTTTTAAACGCGCGATTTTGCCGCGAAAAAACAGCATCCCATGCAATCCTATGGGATTCCGTAATGTGTGCTAATGCTGCATTTTTTTCCGCGGCGGAATCGCTTCGCGGTAAAAAACGCAGCATGCTCATTAATTTAGCGGAATCGCGGCGATCCCGCCCACATAGGAATGCATTGTTCTGCTTACTTTCCGCATGTGGCTGTGCCCACTATGCGAAAAGTAAGCAGAACATTTGCGGATGGTACCCACGGTCCGGAGGAGAGGAGACTGTCCTCAGGGCTCTGGGTTCCATATCCCTGTAAAAAATAGAATTAAAATTAAAAATATTGTTATTCTCACTTTCCGGCGTCCCGCGCAGCCTTCCCGTCTCTCTCCACGCTCCCGGTATCTTCTGGTCCCAGTAATCCTTTGCGAGAATGACCGCGATTACGTCGTAGTCTTGCGGTCATTCGCGATGACGTCGCGGGAGTGCGACGTCTCGCAGTCATTCGCGCAAAGGATTACTGGGACCGGAAGATGCCGGGAGCGTGGAGAGAGACGGGAAGGCTGCGCGGGACGCCGGAAAGTGAGAATAACAATATTTTTAATTTTTTTAATTATTTTTTACATCCTATCTTTTACTACTGATGCTGCATAGGCAGCATCAGTAGTAAAAAGTTGGTCACACTTGTCAAACACTGTGTTTGACGAGTGTGACCAACCTGTCAATCAGTTCCCCAAGCGATGCTACAGATCGCTTGGAAAACGCTAGCATTCTGCAAGCTAATTACGCTTGCAAATCGCTAGTTTTGCCGCGGGAAAATCGCGGGAATTTAAAATGCGATTTTCCCGCGGAATGGAATTCCGGAATTCTCGCGGTAACTTTGCTACGTGTGAACTTAGCCTAAACGTCCTGAAAAAATAATGTCAAAAGATTTATTGTCTTTTCTTCATGCCTCCTACCAAAATAGATATTCATCAAAAAATAAAATGGTGCCATTAAAAATGAAAGCTTGTCCAGCAAAAACAATGTCTAACACAAGTCCAGCTACAGAAGAATAAAAGGCTTTGGGTTTGAGCATTTCATCTCTCAAGGGGTAGGTTCACACAATGCGTATTTTTGGTCTGAGCAGCACTCAGACAAATGTTATTCAATGGTGTAGTGCAGATGAGTAATTATTTTTTGTTTTTCACGGGCCGGACCTTCTCGTGAAAAAAGTCGCATCATGCATTTATCTTGATGTCGTCTCCCCCTCTGATGTGGTTGCATTCATGCAGACATTTCTTATGATGCCTCATGTCTGGCAGAGGGGACAGGCTCACCTCACATTTCCCTTGATCTTTCCATACCGCCTCAGGTCAGCAATAATACTGTAGATCGGTAATATAGAAGTGTTGTTGCCCGACTGAAAGTGCAGAGTGTAAGGAGGGAATTAATCAAGACTGCCATTTTGTACGTCAGTCTTGATCCTTAGTCCTCACTCTGCAGCAAGATGTACAAATTCATAAAGAGGCGTGCTCCTTTAACAAATTTGGGGCATCTTTCAACTATCCATGTAGCAGCATCAGAAAATGTACTTCCATCAAGAATGCATTGGGCTGCGCTAGACCCCGCCACTTTCACTAAGTTCCAACCACTATTCAAAAAGTTGGCAAAGCTGGAGAAAACCATCAAAATTGAAAATTTCCGTGCAATTTTGTGGTGCACAAAAATTTGCAACTTTTTAACACCAGAAAACTGGTGGAAAATGCTTGATGAATGGGTGCCTTTGTGTTTCTTATTGTTCGGTATTGTGGCTCTGTGTTCCCACCTGGGAATGGATCGGGTCTGGCGCTACGCTACTGCAGTCGCAAGCGCCGCAATTGTCCTGACCCTGCAGGGAGAGCTGCCACGCGTGCAGGGAAAACATCCCGATCTTATGGAGTAGTAGGATATGTGGGGATGCAGGATACCATATTTCCCACGGATTTAACTGCCCGGGGAACATGAGACGCTGTGTTCCCCGGTTCCCAGGCAACATAGGACGCTGCTGCGTATGGCAATAGGCAGTGGTGTTAGGCTGTAGTCACACACAACGTAGAGAAATACGGACCGTATTTTACGGCCGTAATACGCATAAATGGTCCCTAAATAGTGCTCCGTATGTCATCCGTTGTCAGGGTGTGGCCACGTATTTTTCTCATGTTAGCATCCGTATGTGATCTGTATAGCGTTTTTTTCTCGCAACCTTGCAAAATGGACATTTAACGGTTTTGAGGCCTGCACATAATTTAAATCATCAGCACCAACCCTATTTACTGCCTCAACATCAGGTGGCAGCCTCCAATCTGCCCATTTTGGTGCTGTGCTTGTGTTGGTGTCTTGGTAGTTGTTAGCAACTGACTGTGCTCTGTTCAACTGGGTTTTGTCCCGCCCCTTTGGCCAGCCATACCCAGTCATTGTGGATCCGAGGAGGAGGAGACGAATGTGGGTGCATCCGCATTTGAGACAACGCCTCAATAAAGGCCATTTTCACAGGCTTTATGCAGCTCTGAGGACACATCCTGACAAGTTTTTCCTCTATTGTCGGATGGCCGTTTCTACCTTTGATGTTTTGTTGGAGACAGTGCGTCCAGGGATCACCTTCCAGGACACCTGGATGCGCAAATGTATCTCTGTGGAGGATCCGCTACTCCTTACGTTACGGTATGTATTTCTGAGCTTCAGAATGTAGGTAGATGATTAGTTTTTCAAATAATTCTGTTACTCAGTAACCCCTTTTTTTGCCAAGAAGCATTATGAATTGGTAACAAATATATGCTCTAAAACTTAGAACACTTTGATGTGTTATTCCACATTACCTAGCCGTGGTACATGTGTATATGTATTACTCGCCTAGCTTCTTACACACTGTTCTGGTGATCAAACCAGGGGAAGAGTCTTGAGGAGATCATTTGCATATTCCCAGTGCCTTCTGGGATAAGTGAAGAGTCTCCGCGAGCTCAACGATCACTGGGTTTTGGCCGTTGCAGCTGAAAAGAGGAAATCGGAAAACCAGGGGAAGAGTCTTGAGGAGATCATTTGCATATTCCCAGTGCCTTCTGGGATAAGTGAAGAGACTCCGCGAGCTCAACGATCACTGGGTTTTGGCTGTTGCAGCTGAAAAGAGGAAATCGGAAAACCAGGGGAAGAGTCTTGAGGAGATCATTTGCATATTCCCAGTGCCTTCTGGGATAAGTGAAGAGTCTCCGCGAGCTCAACGATCACTGGGTTTTGGCCGTTGCAGCTGAAAAGAGGAAATCGGAAAACCAGGGGAAGAGTCTTGAGGAGATCATTTGCATATTCCCAGTGCCTTCTGGGATAAGTGAAGAGTCTCCGCGAGCTCAACGATCACTGGGTTTTGGCCGTTGCAGCTGAAAAGAGGAAATCGGAAAACCAGGGGAAGAGTCTTGAGGAGATCATTTGCATATTCCCAGTGCCTTCTGGGATAAGTGAAGAGTCTCCGCGAGCTCAACGATCACTGGGTTTTGGCCGTTGCAGCTGAAAAGAGGAAATCAGAAAACCAGGGGAAGAGTCTTGAGGAGATCATTTGCATATTCCCAGTGCCTTCTGGGATAAGTGAAGAGTCTCCGCGAGCTCAACGATCACTGGGTTGAGCGAATTTTGACTCATCTTTCATCGTTTTTAAGAAATCTCAAGATGGAAGAGGCCAGGAGCCATTTGGTGAGCTGCATTTCTTGCTACATGTTCACAGATTTACCAGTGGAAAAGCCAAACTTCACATGCCACAAATGCAAGCTTGTGTCCCTGTTGGAGGAAAAGTTGCAAAATCTTGAAGAGAGGTTAGCTACGTTGAAGATCATTAAGGAAGGTGAAGAGTTCTTGGACAGAGCAGAATTATCTCTTCATGTTAAAGAAAGAGAAGAAATTCGAAGTGCACCTGAAGAAACAGAGGAATGGAAACATGTGACCCAGAGAAGCAGGAGGATCAGGAGGCAGTCAGCACCCATACTGCTCAGAAACCAGTACCAGGCTCTCACGCAGGAAAACGATGAAGAAATACATCAGGATAAGACTTTGCCAACAAACAGCAACCTTGTACGCCTTCAGAGTCCTCCTGGATGGAGAAAGAAAAATGTTGTGAAGAAGAAACGGAGAGTGGTGGTCATGGGGGATTCCCTATTGAGAGGAACAGAGGCCGCTATCTGCAGACCGGATATAACTTCAAGAGAAATGTGCTGTCTTCCAGGTGCAAAAATTAAAGATGTGTCTGACAGGATATCAGGACTCTTCAGACCTACAGATGACTACCCATTCCTGCTACTACATGTGGGGACAAATGACACCGCAAGAAACGACCTGGAAACCATCTGCAGAGACTTTGAAGACTTAGGCAAGAAAGTGAAAGAACTGGGAGCGCAGGTGGTCTTCTCTTCCATCCTCCCAGTGGATGGCCATGGAACAAGGAGGTGGAATAAGATTCTGCAGGTGAACAACTGGCTATGTCGATGGTGCCGTCAGCAACGATTTGGATTTCTGGATCACGGAGTGAACTACTTATACGATGGACTACTTGCTAGAGATGGGGTGCACCTTACGAAGACTGGAAAGCATGTATTTGGAAGTCGCCTTGCTACACTTGTAAGGAGAGCTTTAAACTAGAACAACATGGGAAGGGAAGCAAAAGACCAGAAAAAGCCATACACCTGACAAATGCTATTGAGAACTCTACTATTAGAAGTGGAAAGGAAGAACAAAGACAAAAGAATCTAATTAATAAAAATATTGGAGAAAGAGAAACCAATCACAAACTAAAATGTTTCTATACTAATGCACAAAGCATGGGCAACAAACAAGGAGAATTGGAACTACTAACACAGGAAAAGAAATATGATGTCATTGGAATCACTGAAACTTGGTGGGACAATACACATGATTGGAATACAAGACTAGAAGGATACAACTTATTTGCAAGAAACAGACTTGATAAACGAGGAGGGGGTGTCACATTGTATGTTAGAAACGCGTATATCTGCACAGAGATTGAAGCTTCAGAGACTGGGAGTTCTGTGGAAACTGTTTGGGTAAGAATACAAGGACAGAACAATGGAAAGGACACCATTGTAGGCATTCACTACAGGCCGCCTGTGCAAGCTGAAGATATGGATGAACTCTTTATGCATCAAATGGCCAAGTTCTCCAAAAAATATGACATAGTTGTCATGGGAGATTTCAACTATCCAGACATTTGTTGGGAATCTCTCTCAGGCAAAACTAACAGGTCAAGGAAATTCTTATCCTCTCTTGCTGACAACTTTATCTTCCAAAAGGTAAGGGAGAAAACAAGGGGAACTGCTACCTTGGATCTAATCCTTATAAACAGGGAGGAAATGGTTGAGGAGGTAAAAGTGGCTGGGACCCTAGGAGGTAGCGCCAATGCTATTTTAGAATTTTGGATAACTAGAGGCGGAAGACCTGTGAAGACTCAGACGTCAAGGTTAGATTTCAGAAAGGCAGATTTTAAGGGATTCAGAAAGAGAATTGGAGGGATCCAATGGCTGGATATCCTTAAAGACAAAAATGTCCAGGAAGGATGGGAAATCTTGAAAAATGAAATTCTCAAAGCACAGTTGTTAACAATTCCGAAAAGAGGGAAGAATAGGAAGCATTTAAGGAAGCCAGGATGGATGAACACAGAACTTAAGCACATGCTAAAAAGGAAGAAAAAAATGTTTATAAAATGGAAAGAGGGAGGCATATCTAAAGAAGAATATAATGCTGTCTGCAGAACCTGCAGGGCACAAATCAGATTACTAAAGCTGAAAATGAATTGAGGCTTGCAAGAGATGTCAAAAGCAATAATAAAGGATTTTGGGGATATGTCAAAAGTAAAAGAAAAGTCAAAGATGCTATAGGATTTTTACAGGATGAAAATGATGAAATGGTAAGACAGGATGTTGAGAAGGCTGAACTTTTACATTCCTATTTTGCATCTGTTTTCTCTCAGAAAGGAAATGTAACATCAACTGTTATTCACTGTCCTATTAAGGAAATAGAAGAATCCAGGATATCTATAAACAGAAAGATAGTGAGGAAACACTTAGTTAACCTAAATGAATTCAAGTCTCCAGGTCCAGATGAATTACACCCCAGAGTACTGAAGGAGATAGCAGAAGAAATTTTTGAACCCCTCTCCATAATCTTTGAAAATTCTTGGAGAACAGAAGTGCCAGAAGACTGGAGAAGAGCAAATGTTGTTCCTATCTTCAAAAAGGGGAAGAAGGTGGACCCAGGCAACTATAGGCCGGTGAGTCTGACTTCCATACCAGGAAAGATCTTTGAACAAATTATTAAACAACATGTATGTCAATACCCGGATAAGAATGAAGTGATTAAACAGAGTCAGCATGGGATTGTAACTAATAAGTCATGTCAGACTAACTTAATTTCCTTCTATGACGGTATCACTGATTGGGTGGATCAAGGAAATGCTGTAGATATAGTATATCTTGACTTCAGCAAAGCATTTGACAAAGTCTCTCATACAATCCTTATTGAAAAAATGACTAAGTATGGAATGGACAAGGCAACTGTTAGGTGGATTCATAACTGGCTTAGTGATCGGAACCAAAGAGTGGTCGTAAATGGCTGCACATCCAGTTGGAAGAATGTCTCAAGTGGGGTACCACAGGGCTCTGTCCTGGGCCCTGTATTGTTCAACATCTTTATCAACGATTTAGATGAAGGAATTGAGGGTAAACTGATTAAATTTGCTGATGACACAAAGCTAGGAGGGATAGCTAATACTAGAGAAGAGAGAGAGAGGATTCAAAAAGATTTAAATAAACTGGAGAAGTGGGCAGCAACTAACAGAATGGTTTTTAACAGGGAGAAATGCAAAGTACTACATCTGGGCAATAAAAATGAAAAAAGCATATATAGAATGGAAGGAATAGGGCTAAGTGACAGCACATGTGAAAAAGACTTGGGTATACTAATAGATCACAGACTGAATATGAGTCAACAGTGTGATGCATCAGCAAAAAAGGCAAATGCAATTCTAGGATGTATTAACAGAAGCATACAGTCTAGATCACGTGAAGTCATTATTTCCCTCTACTCCTCTTTGGTCAGACCTCATCTGGAATATTGTGTCCAGTTTTGGGCACCACATTTTAAAAAAGACATCAACAAACTGGAGCAAGTTCAGAAAAGAGCGACCAGAATGGTGACCGGTCTGCAAACCCTGTCTTATGAGGAAAGGTTGCAGGATTTGGGAATGTTTAGTTTGCAAAAGAGAAGACTGAGAGGAGACTTAAGAGCTGTCTACAAATATCTAAAGGGCTGTCACATTGTAGAAGGATCAACTTTATTCTCATTTGCACAAGGAAAGACTAGAAACAATGGGATGAAACTGAATGGGAGGAGACACAGATTAGATATTAGAAAAAACTTTTTGACAGTTAGAGTGATCAATGAGTGGAACAGGCTGCCACGAGAAGTGGTGAGTTCTCGTTCAATGGAAGTCTTCAAACAGAGGCTGGACAGACATCTGACTGGGATGATTTAGCGAATCCTGCTTTGAGCAGGGGGTTGGACCAGATGGCCCAGGAGGTCCCTTCCAACTCTACGATTCTATGATTCTATGATATGTAATGTGTGCCTTCTTGAGCATGTATTTTAATGTATATATTTTCTACATTTGTTTAATTGTAGGTTCCTCACAACTGGCCTTTCTTATGCAGCACTTTATCTGGAGTTTTTGATTGGGCGATCGACAATATCCGGCATCGTTCGTGCTACATGTTCTGAAATCTGGTCCAGAGTTCATCATCTGGTCATGCCAGAGCCCAAGATGGGAGACTGCTTGAGGATTGCCAGGGGATTTGAGTTGCACTGCCAATTCCCCAATTGTATTGGAGCCCTGGATGGGAAGCACATCCGTGTGCGTAAGCCGCCGAACTCAGGGTCCCAGTTCTATAATTATAAACAATATTTTTCTGTCGTTTTGTTGGCTATGGTTGACAGTAACTACAGGTTTATAATTGTAGATATTGGGGCTTATGGAAGAACTGGAGACTCTAGAGTCTTCAATTCTTCCATTATGGGTCGGCGGCTGCGCAATAACCTGTTGGACCTACCACCACCACATCAGCTACCAGGCTCAAATCAAGAAGCGGTGCCTTATGTCCTAGTGGGGGATGAAGCCTTCCAATTGACCAGGCATGTCATGAGGCCATACCCGCGCAGAAACTTTGACCACCGGCGCAGGATTTTTAATTTGTGCCTTTCACGTGCCCGAAGACTGGTGGAGTGCGCCTTTGGCATTCTTTGTGCCAAATGGTGTGTCCTCCAGTCTGTCATTCAGCTGAGTGAAGCCAATGTCAATGAGGTAATCAAAGCTTGGTCCTCCATAACTTCACTAGACTGCATGATTGTTCCTCATCTGATGTCACTGAAGGTGTGGTAGACAATGGAGATAGGCCTAGGCCACATGTGCTCCCTTTATGGCGTCCTCTCTCAGGACTTAAAGTACGTGATGTGTTCACCCAGTATTTTGTTTCACCTCATGGTGCTACTACCTGGCAAGATTAGGCTTTATCTATGTTGTGATGTTCTTATGTGTGTGAATATAATTTTATTTTTTGTTGTTCTATGATGTGTGTGGTCGGTTTATATATGATAAAGTTGACTTATTTATTCGAATGCCTAAAATAATTCAAGAAGAGGGCCAAAGATGCATTTTCAAATTTTTTATAAATGCAAAAAATAGGTTAGAATACTGTTTACCATATTTTTTCATATGGCAGATATTGCCCAGCCATTTAGCCTTTTCTGTATGTAACATTTGCATATTTGGACACCCAAATAGGTAACAAGAAATGATAATTACCAACAAAAACAAAAAATAAAAAAAATTTGTATTTTATAACTGCTGGTAGCTTGGCGGAGGTGATGGCGGGAGGCCTTCATCTCTTTGCTGGGGATTGGGGTGCCCAGCTTGACCATCACCCTGTTGGGGTGGATGATCTTGACCCTGTGGAAATATGTGGCCATGTTCCTGCAGCTGCGCCCCAAAGAGACCATAAGGATACTGTCGATTAAAATCCTGTGGCTGATTGTAGCCACGTCCATCATACCCCCCCAATATGACCATGTTGTCCAAGCCCAGGTTGGGGCCAGCCTCCAACACCAGGTCTGTACAAGTGGCCATATTGGGCAGGTTGGTTATAGGCTGCCATTTGGCCATTTTGTTGCCAAGGTTGGTTTGTGGGGGAATGGGTGGAGGTGTAGGCACACGTGCAGGCGGACACTCAGATCCTGGTAATTGAGCATGCACAGCTGGTTGTCGGACAAGAAGGAGATGGTTACGGGTTGAGAGCTGCCACCTCTCAAGATACTCAAACAACTCATATGGGTCATTAGGGTGTGTGCATGCATCAATTAGGATCTGAATGGATCCTCGTACATGTAGCCTCACCTCACTGGGTAGGGGACGGAGGTACCGGGCCAGGCATCAGGAATATGCCTCTTCACCCTCTTCTTGGGCAGCCCTGGACAGGTAATTTAGGACACCTGTGTCTACATGCCTCCAGGTATCAGAGGCAGTGTTGTCCCTTCTCCGTCTCCCACGGTGGCCTATGACTGCAGGCTGGGGGGACCCCTCAACACGGCCAGTAGGGCTGCTGCTGTTACCAGGATCTTCTAAATTGCTGGCTGCTGGTGGCTCTGCTGGGTCTGGACCAGGTGCAGAACCTGATGCTGGGCCTGATGCTGGTGGAGCTTGGGGGTTGCCAAAGCTCTGCTCAGAAGATGGGCCAGCCACCTCTTCATATCCCCCGTCCGGGTCTATAATGGGCTCAGTATCCGACCCTGTCTCCCTCTCTGTGAGGTTGGATTGAGTTCTGTTAGGAAATGTACAAAAAACAAAATGTAGCTATGACCCTAAAAAGCATATGTGTCATGTGGTGTGATGTCTGTACTTACGGTCTGAGATCCATACTTGGTGCCAAAAATGCCAAGTCGTCAAAATAGATGTATTTCCGCTTGGTCGGTGCTGCTGCCCCACTCCTGGCCCTCTGCTGTCTTTCCCGCCGGTAATGGTCGCGGATGCTGCGCCAGCGTCTCATCACATCCTCAACTGCAATGTGAAGTGAAAAGGGACTGTAACCTTTGTGAATTGTGCCAAGCAATATTCCTAACATTTCACATAGTCACGTGGCCTAGTAGGGGTGGTTTTTAGCTACATTTTTCTTTAGCAAGCAGGGATGCCTACATACACAGTATAGGATTGTAGGGGCTACATTTCAAAAAGCTCACTTCTGGCCTTTAAGCTGATTGGTAAAAATGGCAATTACTTACGAATTTGTTGTTGCTCCTCACGTGGCCGTTGGGCATAGTCTGGGAACATGTGCACACAGATGTGCCTCCATGCTGCCTCTTTGCGGCCCCTGTCAGAATAATGGGCATCCCGTTGGTCCCAAAGTTCGGGCCTTTCCTGGACCAACACAATTAGGAGCTCAACATTAATGTAGCTAGACATGATGCTGCAGGACTCCGTGGAGGCATACTTCCTGGATGTCTGGAGCGCTTTTTGAGTTAATTTGCATGTCTAAGCTTCCTGATGAAGGATTGGCCCATTTCCTGTCACCAGGAGAAGTCTTGCGTATTTCTCGCAAATCACACGTGTGGTCCGTGTGTAATGCACTTTTTTTGCGCACCCATAGACTTGCATTGGTGTACTACGGTCGTAATACGCTGGCAATCACAGCATGCTGCGATTGGCACGGACCGCATAAAATACGCAACAAAAATACGGCTTATGGGAGCTACCCCATAGAGAATCATTGGTCCGTGTGCAATGTGTTTTTTTAACGCCTCTCACTCGTCCGTATTCCTCTCTAGTGTGACGCTGGCCTTATTGTACCCATTCTACTGTGCAAGTTAGCAGGGAGTGATTGGGAGATATTCAACACCTGATCATTTCCTTCAGCATCAGGTGGGCTATTTAACCCTGTACACATCTCAGGTCTTTGCTGTTTACTGCAGTTCCTATGTGTTGTGGTGATAAGTGGTGCTAGCAGTATTGGTTTCTCTCTTTTAGGGTTGGTCTTAGGGTGCATTTCCCTTTCTCTTCATGCTACACTCCCAGGGTTTTCCGCAGAGGAATCTACCTATTTTCGACTAAGCTCCAGCCACGTCACCAGGCGCCAGCTGCCCAGTGACAGCGGTCCTGGGAAGGGCTCTATAAAGTCCTCCATTTACTGGGAACAGGGTGATGAATTTCCTGGATCTTTAAGGCTCGGTTAGCTGGGGCAGGTTGCGCCAAGTGCGTCTGTAGCTGTGCCTTTGCTGGTTTGGTACCAGTCTTGCTGGGTCTCTCTGTGATTGCACAAAACATTTATATGTTGCACCTTCAGTGTCTTTTCCCTGCCTTCTGCTTGTGATAGATTTCTCCATGTCAGGTCTTATGAGCAGGAATCAGCGGAGACAAGTTGAATCTGCATCTCAAAGAAAATACTAGAGATTCTGCACCCAGACTTGTACAGTTTATGCTGTGAGTTAGGAGAGCTATATAACTCTGCAGCATGTCAGTGTGGGGGCTCTCATATGACACCTCTTTTATTGAAAGCAGAAATAGCTGCACTGGTGAAGTACGGAGAAACAAGGTTGGTGGTGCCAGATTAAACCCTGTAGAGGCCCCAATGCTGTCAAAATATTGTGTCCCCTTCAGCAAAGTATTTCCTAATATCTTTTTAAATTTACTAACAACAATGTTATTGCACCAATTAATTACATTTTATTAAACAGAACAAATTAAGCTTAATCAAGCTTCATTATAACCCAGAAAAGATCTAAAGCTAATGTTGGCCTCAGGTTTAGGACTATATACCCTCGTCTGTGTTCCCGAAGCTTCTGGAGTCTGTGAGAACTCGTGGACACTCACCTCTCCTCCATTCCCACTCCTTGTTCTGGCCAGTTACACAGTTCCCACATCTGATCACATAGATGATCCTTCTCTACTACTCATGAATTCTCGAATATACCAGACCACTGAGACATCATTTCAATGCCGCTTGCTGTAATGTTCACATGCGGGCTCCTTTGCTCCACTTGGCCTCCAATGTCAGCTGGCCGGACAAATGTGAATTTCTTCCAATATTAAAGAAATATTATTTTTCCTATATTCCTAAATACAAAATTCACCTGAAGAATCCACAAAAATTATTATCTGTGCATCTCTTCCGAGTGCCCTCAGGATTCAGAAAATAATTTATGTTGCAGAAGAGAAACAAATTGCTATATTCTAAGGAAAAATGGGAACAGTTTTGAATGAAAGTCAATTTATTGTGTACATGGGAGCTGTCACAATCACAAGTTGCATTACTGCCGGAAGAACAGTAATATTTTAGACAAGGTTTCTACAGACCTGATACGTTTTTGCACATTGCTACTAAAGAACATTGTGCAGCACAGACACTGCCCATTCATCTGTCCTCGGGGCAGGTTCACATGATGCATTTTCGTAGCGCATAAAAAATAAAATGTACTTTCCAGCAGCAGCAAGATGAGTGAGATTTCTAAAGTATCATTAACATGTGTGTACTTTTGGTGCAGTTTTTGAGCCTCGGTGTACTTTTTTTTAAGGGTGTCAATTCTTTCGGTATTTTTGCTGCGCTTTTTTGCTACCCATTAAGATGTAATAAAAGAAGCATCAAAAAAGCGCATAATGTACATGGAGGTTTTCCTGTAAAACACAAAGTTTTCTTGCGGAAAAAAAAAACCCACTGCTAAAACAGTACCTGTGCAGGGTGTGCGATCTTTGTTGACGGGCTGCAGTGTTAACAGTACACAATATCACTGCAGCCAATCACTAGGTTCTGCAGCATGTGCTGTGTACACTGACATCACACTGAGCCAATTGATTGGCTGCAGTGGTCATGTGCATTGGAGGTATGAAGTCATCCCTGCAGCCTATCAACATACGCACTGTGTTGCATTTTTGTGCGCTCGGCGCAGCGCCAAAAGGGCGGATGCACCGGCAAAAGTGTGCCAGCGCGCGACCAGCGTACCCAACGCTAAATACAGGGTACGCTGATCGCATGCAGTGTCATGCGATCAGAGGAGGAGCTGAAAAGAGGGGGCGTGGCCAGGGGCGGAGCTTAGCGGTGGCCGTGCGCTGCGCCCTGTAACACTAGTGTGAAACTAGCCTTAAATGGGTTATTTGGACTTAGGTCATCAATCCATCTGTAAGATAGATCATCAGTATGAGATCGGTGGGGTCCGACACCTGGCACCCCCACGATCAGCTGAAATCTGCTGTGGCAGTTGCCAGATACATGATAAGCATGCATGCCTTTGGTCTATAAGACGCACACAATATTTAGCAAGATTTTTGTTGTTAAAAAGTGCTTCATATAGTCTACAAAATACAGTTAGTGAAAGTCGCGCTTTATCTAAGAAATGCATCTTAACAACTTATGATGGGCTATGTCTGTCATAAGTCGGCTCCCCACCTTTCACGAGGACTTGCACGCCGAACCCTATCTTTATTGGCAGATGCCGGCTGTGTTTTTCAGCCATCATATGCCTCTAAAGGTATGTGCACACACGCTGCGGATTCCGCTGCGGTTCCGCAGCGGTTTTGGCCGCTGCGGACCCGCAGCAGTTTTAGCTGTGGTGTACAGTACCATTCAAATGAATGGTAAACAAAAACCGCTGTGTAGACGGTGCGGAAAAATCCACGCGGATTTCCTGCGGTTTTGAAATCGCAGCGGGTTCCTATCTCCATCATTGTGGAGATGGTGAATCCGCAGGACCAAACCGCAGGCAAAACCGCAGATAATCCGCAGGTCTTTTGACCTGCGGTTTAGCTGCGGTTTTTGCAAAATCCATGCGGATTAATGCGCAGCGGAATCCGCAGCGTGTGCACATACCCTATCAGAGCGAAGATCCACCCATTGCTGTTAACCTGTTAAATGCCGCAGTCATTCTGTGACAGCTGCATTTAATGCTCGCCGGCAGGGGGACGCACCAGTCTATCCACTCATTGGTGCACCCGTGATCGCTGAGTATCCCTGTAACTGTCACCACTGTACCCCTGTGAAAGCCAGCCTGTGGATGCTGTTTATAGGAGATTGTGATTTCTGCTATGTATAGTAATGCTGTATGTAGCACAAGCAATCAGATGATGGCAGGTTCAAGTCCCGTAAGTGGACTAACAAATACAGTGAAAAGTTTAAAAAAAAAAAAAAAAGTTTTTTTAAAAAATGAAAAAAATAAAAGTTCAAATCACCTGTTTTCCCCCATTAAAAATTTAGAAATATATATAGAAAAAATACACATGTGACAGTGCTGCTTTCGTAAAAGTCAGATCTATCAAAATCTAAAATAAATTAGTCCAATCGGTAAACGGCCTAACTAGAAAATAAAATGTCAGAACTACAGTCTTTCGCCATTGCAACAAGAGAAAAAAAATGTAATAACGTGATTAACCCCTTTCTGACATGAGATGTACTATCCCGTCCGTGGGACCCGGGCCCCTATGCCCATGGACGGGATAGTACGTCTACCGCGATCAGCGGCGCCCACGTGGTGACCGCCGCTGATCGCGGCCGGGTGTCAGCTGATTATCACAGCTGACACCCGGCACAATGTGTCACCGCCCCGATACGTTAACCCCTTGCACACCGCGATCAAACACGATCGCGGTGTACCGGGGGTTAAAGGGAAGCATCGGCAGGGAGGGGGCTCCCTCCGTGCTTCCCTGAGCCCACCACGGCAGTGCAATGTTCAGCGCTGCTGCGGGGGGCTCCTTTCCTGCTGGCCCCCGAATCCAAGATGGCGACGGGGGCCTTCGGGGGCCTGCAGGAAGCTGGCTTCCTCAGTGCCTGCAAAGCGCAGGCAAGAGGAAGTCTTCTTCAATGCCTGTGACAAATTGCTGATCTGTCACAGTGATCTGTGATGTGACAGATCAGCGATCTGTCACAGGACAGTGATGTCCCACCTGGGACTATGTAATAAAGTAAAAAAAAAATTAAAAAAAAGTGTAAAAAAAAAGTGTAAAAATAATTAAAAAAAAATCGCCTAATAAATTAGAAAAAAAAAAAAATATTCCCCCAAATAAATACATTTTTTGGAAATAAAAAAAAACAAACAATAAAAGTACACATATTAGGTATCGCCGTGTCTGTAACGACCCGCCCTATAAAACTGTCCCATTAGTTAAACACTTTAGCGAACCCCTTAAAAAATAAAAATAAAAAACGAAGCAAAAAATAATGATTTATTATCATACTGCCAAACAAAAAGTGTAATAACGCGCGATCAAAAAGACACATGTAAATATCCATGGTACCGCTGAAAACGTCATCTTGTCCCGCAAAAAACGAGCCGCCACACAGCATCATCAGCGAAAAAATAAAAAAGTTATAGCTCGCAGAATAAAGCGATGCAAAAATAATTATTTTTTATATAAAATTGTTTTCATTGCATAAAACCGACAAAACATAAAAAAAGACCTAAATGAGGTATCGCTGTAACCGTACTGACCCGAAGAATAAAACCACTTTATCAATTTTACCGCACGCGGAACGGTGTAAACACACTCCCCCAAAAGAAATTCATGAAACGCTGGTTTTTGTTCATTCTGCGTCCCAAAAATCGGAATAAAAAGCGATCAAAAAATGTCACGTGCCCGAAAATTGTACCAATAAAAACGTCAACTCGTCCCGCAAAAAATAAGACCTCACATGACTCGGTGGGTCAAAATATGGAAAAATTATAGCTCTCAATATGTGGTGATGCAAAAACTATTTTTACAATAAAAAGCGTCTTTTAGCGTGCGACAGCTGCCAAACATAAAAACTGCCATAAATAGTAAATCAAACCCCCCGTTATCACCCCCTTAGTTAGGGAAAAATAATAAAATTAAAAAAATGTATTTATTTCCATTTTTCCATTAGGGTTAGGGCCAGGGTTAGGGCTAGGGTTAGGGTTAGGGTTAGGGCTAGGGTTAGGGTTAGGGCTAGGGTTAGGGTTAGGGCTAGGGTTAGGGCTGAGATTAGGGTTAGGGGTGTGTTGAGGTTCGGGTTGGAGTTAGAATTGGGGGTTTCCACTGTTTGGGCACATCAGGGGCTCTCCAAATGCAACATTGCGTCTGATCTCAATTCCAGCCAATTCTGAGTTGAAAAAGTCAAATGGTGCTCCTTCCCTTCCAAGCTCTGCCATGCGCCCAAACAGTGTTTTACCTCCACATGTAGGGTATCAGCCTACTCAGGACAAATTGCAAAACAATTTTTGGGGTCCAATTTCTCCTGTTACCCTTGGGAAAATAAAAAATTGGGGGCAAAAATATCATTTTTGTGGAAAAAAATGATTTTTTTATTTTCACGTCCGAGCGTTATAAACTTCTGTGAAGCACTTGGGGGTTCAAAGTGCTCACCACACATCTAGATAAGTTCTGTGGGGGGTCTAGTGTCCAAAATGGGGTCACTTGTGGGGAGTTTCAATAGATCAGGTACATCAGGGGCTCTCCAAACGCACATGACACCCGCAGACCATTCCATCAAAGTCTGCATTCCAAAACGTCACTGCTTCCCTTCTGAGCCCCGACGTGTGTCCATACAGTAGTTTTCTCCCACATATGGGGTGTCAGCGTACTCATGACAAATTGGACAACAACTTTTTGGGTTCAATTTCTCCTGTTACCCTTGGGAAAATGAAAAAATTGGGGACTAATTGATCATGTTTTTGGAAAAAATAAGATTTTTTTATTTTCATGCCCGGGCATTATAAACTTCTGTGAAGCCCTTGGGGGTTCAAAGTGCTCACCTCACATCTAGATAAGTTCCTTAGGGGGTCTAGTTTTCAAAATGGGGTCATTTGTGGGGGGTTTCCATTGTTTAGGTACATTAGGGGCTCTCCAAAGGCAACATGACACCCGCAGACCATTCCATCAATGTCTGCATTCCAAAACGTCACTACTTCCCTTCCGAGCCCTGACGTGTGTCCATACAGTAGTTTTCTCCCACATATGGGGTGTCAGCGTACTCAGGACAAATTGGACAACAACTTTTGGAGTTCAATTTCTCCTGTTACCCTTGGGAAAATAAAAAAATTGGGGACTAATTGATCATGTTTGTGGAAAAAATACGAATTTTTTTATTTTCACGCCCGGGCGTTATAAACTTCTGTGAAGCACTGGGGGGTTCAAAGTGCTCACCACACATCTAGATAAGTTCCTTGGGGGGTCTAGTTTACAAAATGGTGTCATTTGTGGGGGGTTTCCACTGTTTAGGTACATCAGGGGTTTTCCAATCGCGACATGGTGTCCGATCTCAATCCCAGCCAAAAACGTCAAATGGCGCTGCTTCCCTTCCGAGTTCTGCCATGCGCCCAAATAGTGGTTTACCCCCACATGTGGGGTATCAGCGTACTCAGGACAAATTGCACAATAACTTTTAGGGTGCTGTTACCCTTGGAAAAATAAGAATTGAGGGTGAAAAGATCATTTTTGTGGAAAAAATATGATTTTTTAATTGTACGGCTTTATGTTATAAACTTCTGTGAAGCCGTTGGTGGTTCAAAGTTCTCACCACACATCTAGATAAGTTCCTTAGGGGGTCTAGTTTCCAAAATGGTGTCATTTGTGGGGGGTTTCCACTGTTTAGGTACATCAGGGACTCTCCAAACGTGACATGGCGTCCGATCTGAATTCCAGCCAATTTTGCATTGAAAAAGTCAAACGGCGCTTCTTCCATTCTGAGCTCTGCCATGCACCAAAACAGTCGTTCCCCCCCACAAATCAGGTATCAGCGTACTCAGGACAAATTGCACAATAACTTTTGCAGTCCAATTTCTCCTGTTACCCTTGGTAAAATAAAAAAAATTGAACCTGAAGTATTTTTTTTGTGAAAAAAAGTTAGATGTTCATTTTTTTTTAAATATTCAGAAAAATTCCTGTGACGCACCTAAAGGGTTAATAAACTTCTTGAATGTGGTTTTGAGCACCTTGAGGGGTGCAGTTTTTAGAATGGTGTCACTTTTGGGTATTTTCTATCATATAGACCCCTCAAAGTGGCTTCAAATGTGATGTGGTCCTAAAAATAAAATGGTGTAAAAATGTGAAATCACTGGTCAACTTTTAACCCTTATAACTTCCTAACAAAAAAAAATTTTGGTTCCAAAATTGTGCTGATGTAAAGTAAACATGTGGGAAATGTTACTTATTAAGTTTTTTGTGTGCCGTATCTCTGTGATTTAAGGGCATAAAAATTCAAAGTTGGAAAATTGCGAAATTTTCAAAATTTTTGCCAAATTTCCATTTTTTCACAAATAAACGCAAGTTATTTGAATGGAATTTTACCACTAACATGAAGTACAATATGTCACGAGAAAACAGTGTCAGAATCACCGGGATCCATGGAAGCGTTCCAGAGTTATGACCTCATAAAGGTACAGTGGTCAGAATTTTAAAAATTGGCCCAGTCATGAACGTGCAAACCACCCTTGGGGGTGAAGGGGTTAAAGCATCGAATGTATCACAAAGTGATATCAACATAAACATCGGTTCGATGCAAAAAACAAGATCTCACACAGCCCCATTCCTGAAAATGTAAAACTTTTGGCTCTTGGGAAGGAAAAAACGGAAGCGCGAAAACAAAACATTGCCCGGTCATTAAGGGGTTTTACTGTAATGTGCGATAATAACACATGAAGCTTTACTACCTCGGCCGTTCCACTTCTGGTTCTTCACTGCTGCCTCTGATCTTTAGTCACTGGCTTCAGTGGTGACTTCATGACTGCAGCTGCAATCACGATTCAGTGGCCCATGCCGGCAGAGCGTCTAAGCTCAGTGATTGGCTGCAGCAATGATGTGTGCTGTAGTTGAGCTATCACCGCTGCAGCCTGTCAAAATAGACCACAGGAAGTGCTGAAGTTCCAGAGCTGTTTTTTTTTTCTAATAATGGTAACCTCCTACAGTATATAGTTAAAAAAATGTTCCTGTAAAGACAGATAATGATTTATTACCTACCAGCCATTGTCTCCTTTATCACCCGCTAGCTCTTATACATATTTGGCTAATTTCACCTCTTTGTTGGAAGCCGTATTAGGAGCCTCCAACGCAGATTTTATCCTATAGGGCGAGTGCTCAGCTATTTGGCCGTTGTTCACATGACATATGCCTATGTTATATACAGCAATATGCAGCAGGAAGCACGATATCCAGGGAAATATCAGATCTTCAGGGGGTTTTCTTTGCCTTCCTCTGGATCTTTAGGTCCCAGTAACTCTCAGGTGGTCCCCAATGACCGCAGCTCATTCCGTGGTCTCCACTGGGGCCAATCTGAGAATCACTGTGACTATAGTTTAATTTCTTAAAGCGCCAGTAATATTTTCATTACAAGGTTGCTTATTGCTATTCCAATAAAAGAAAAAATTTATATATAAATATATTGTGTTGTGTGGTTTTTCCTGGATTTCACCTTACACCGTGACAATGATGGGAGTGATCACTACTACCCTGAATATTCCACAACTAGACCTGGAAGTATAGGGAGCTCCATTCACAGAGAGCAGATGTCATCATGTCAACTCTGGCACCAAAATACATTACAATTGTTATAGGGCTCAGTCTGTGATGGGGGCACTAGCATTGTATACGGTACGTCCTGCACAACATACTACGGAGAGAAGACTGAAGACCGGGACACAGAGCCGTAAAATACAGGAGACACAGGGTCTTGTGTAAAAGTAAAAACCAGAGGAGAGATGTTCAACAAGTAGCCGGGGCTCCAGGACCAAACTAGGAGGGAGGCCTCAGTCATCAGTGGAACAGTTCACATGGAATGGCCCACATTACCAACCGTTCTGCAGACACTTGTTTATCTTTGTCCAAGACCTCCGTCGGTCCTTGCAGTTAATAGGGCACTACTGGAATTCTTTCCTGACTACACACAGACATGAAGCTACAAACCATGTATGCCACCATCACCGTGCACAACCAGAGTCCTGTTCCAGACCAGCAGCCTTTACAATTCAAGTTTCAGTGGGTTTAACCCCTTTACTCCCAAGGGTGGTTTGCATGTTTAAGCCCGGGCCAATTTTTTACAATTCTGACCACTGTCCCTTTATGAGGTAATAACTCTGAAACGCTTCCATGGATCCCGGTGATTCTGACATTATTTTCTCGTGACATAGTGTACTTCATATTAGTGGTAAAATTTCATTCATATAACTTGCGTTTATTTGTGAAAAAAAATGGAAATTTGGCTAAAAGTTTGAAAATTTTGCAATTTTCCAACTTTGAATTTTTATGCACTTAAATCACAGAGATACGGCACACAAAAAACTTAATAAGTAACATTTCCCACATGTTTACTTTACATCAGCACAATTTTGGAACCAAAATTTATTTTGTTAGCAAGTTATAAGGGTTAAAATTTGACCAGCGATTTCTCATTTTTACAACACCATTTTATTTTTAGGGACCACATCACATTTGAAGTCACTTTGAGGGGTCTATATGATATAAAATACCCAAAAGTGACACCATTCTAAAAACTTCACCCCTCAAGGTGCTCAAAACCACATTCAAGAAGTTTATTAACCCTTCAGGTGCTTCACAGGAATTTTTTGAATGTTTAAAAAAAAATGAACATTTAACTTTTTTTTCACAAAAAAATTAATTCAGGTCCAATTTTTTTTATTTTACCAAGGGTAACAGGACATATTGGACTGCAAAAGTTATTGTGCAATTTGTCCTGAGTACGCTGATGCCTGATATGTGTGGGTGGATCACTGTTACGGCGTATGGCAGAGCTCAGAAGGGAAGGAGCGCCATTTGACTTTTTCAGCGCAAAATTGGCTGGAATTGAGATCGGGCGCCATGTCACGTTTGGAGAGCCCCTGATGTGCCTAAACAGTGGAAACTCCCAACAAGTGACCCCATTTTGGAAACTAGACCTCCCAAGGAGCTTATCCAGATGTGTGGTGAGAACTTTGAACCCCCAAGGGCTTCACAGAAGTTTATAACGTACAGCGGTACAATTATAAAATCATATTTTTTTCCACAAAAATGATCTTTTTACCCCCAATTTTTATTTTCCCAAGGGAAACAGGACACCAAAAGTTATTGTGCAATTTGTCCTGAGAACGCTGATACCCCATATGTGGGGGTAAACCACTATTTGGGCACATGGCAGAGCTCGGAAGGGAAGCAGCGCCATTTGACATTTTTGGCTAAAGTTGAGATCAGACCCCATGTAACTCCAACCCTAACCAAAACACACCCCTAACCCTAATCTCAGTCCTAGACCTGACCCTTACCCTAGTCCTAACCCTAATGGGAAAATGGAAATAAATACATTTTTTTAATTTTATTATTTTTCCTTGAATAAGGGGGTCATAATGGGGGATTTGATTTACTATTTATGTCGGGTTTTTATGTTTGGCAGCTGTCATACACTAAAAGACTAAAAGAGTCATGTGAGGTCTTTTTTTTTTTTGTGGGACGAATTGACATTTTCACTGGTAACATTTCTGGCACGTGACATTTTTTGATTGCTTTTTATTCTGATTTTTGGGACGCAGATTTAACAAAAACAAGCATTTCATGAATTTCTTTAGGGGGGGGGAGTTTACACGGTTCCGCGTGTGGTAAAATTGATAAAGCGGTTTTATTCTTCGGGTCAGTACGGTTGCAGCAATACCTCATTTATTTCTTTTTTTATGTTTTGGCGCTTTTATACAATAAAAACAATTTTATATAAAAATAATTATTTTTGCATCGCTTTATTCTGCGAGCTATAACTTTTTTATTTTTTCGCTGATGATGCTGTGTGGCAGCTCATTTTTTGCAGGACAAGACGACGTTTTCAGTGGTATCATGGTTATTTATATTCGTCTTTTTGATCGCACGTTATTGCACTTTTTATTCGGCAGTATGATGATAAAGCATTGTTTTTTGCTTTTTTTTTATAAGGGGTTCACTAAAGGGGTTATCTAGTGGAACAGTTTAATAGGGTGGGTCGTTACACACGCGGCGATACTGAATATGTGTACTTTTATTGTTTTGCTTTTTATTTAGAAAAAAAAGAATTTATTAGGGAATATATATATATATTTTTTATATTTATTTTGGGATTTTTTTTTAAATTATTTGTACAAGGTTTTTTTCTATACTTTATTATATTGTCCCAGTGGGGGACATCACTGTCTTGTGTCAGATCTCTGATCTGACACTTAGAACAGCGCTGTGTCAGATCAGCGATCTGATAGGCGCTGCTGCAGGCTTCCTCATGCCTTTCAGCAGGCAGTGGGGAAGTCGTCTCCCTGCTGGACCCTGCGGCCATATTGGATTCGGGGGACTGCAGGGAGGAGGACTCTCGGAGCGACGCAGCACATCACGTCGCTCCGGGGGTCGCAGGGAAGCATGGAGGGAGCCCCCTCCCTGCGCGCTTCTCTCCTATGCCCTGGTACACTGCGGTCATGTTTGATCGCAGTGAGCCAGGGGTTAATGTGCCGGGGCTGTCCGTGACCACCCTTGACACATAGTGCCGGGTGTCAGCTGTGATAATCAGCTGACACCTGGCCGCGATCAGCGACGCTCCCCCCGTGAGCACCGCTGATCGCGTGTGACGTAATATTCCATCCTTGGGACTTAGGTCCCAGGTCATGTGGACGGAATATTACGTCCAATGTAGGAAAGGGGTTAAACAAGGTGCCATCTCTATAAGAGAAACACGTGTTTGCAAGCAGCAGTAATCCAATAACACCAGATTAATATTCTTCGGGCAGAGATGCACATGCTCCCAAATCCTCTCCAAAAGCAGGATTGAACTCTGACATTCCCTAAGCAATAAGTACCCACACAATTGGAGGGACAACTTTCTAGCCCTTGCTGCACCATGGTGTATGTCCAGTGGTGGCCACTCTTAGGCCGTTTTCACACGTCCTGACATTTTCAGTACTGGAAAATCCTGCACCAGAGATGTCAGCGTGCATGTGTGTAATACCAGTTTAATATTCTTCGTGCACAGAGATGACATGCAGCAAACCCTCTCTTAAAGGAGAATTAGACTCTGACATTCTCTAAGCAGGGCCAGCGTTAGGGGCAGGCAGACTAGGCAAATGCCTAGGGTCCCCACTCCCTCAAGGGCCCCATCCAGTGGCGTACTGTCAGGCGCATCACTAGGCACTTTAATTTGGGCCAAGGCCCGGATCAAAGTGCTCTGCCCTGTGTCTCCCTTCCGGGTCCATACGTGCACACGTCCCTGTCTGCTTAGCTCCTCCCGGCCAGGACAGCTTCCTGCTCTCTGCTCCTGTTTTCAGCCTCTGCAGATGGAGGTCAGCACACATTGTGGCCTGAGTTCCACCATCTGTCAGGCTCCTGCAGCTTCTCACTGACTTCGCACTCCGAAGAGCAGGTGAGGTCCGGCCAGAAATTGTTTTATTTCCAAGAGCAGCAATAACAGGTCAGAGTACAGTGATTTACTCACTGTGGTCCCAGAGCTCTGTGCTGATCGCTGCAGGATCAGGATTCACAGCCACATACAGCAGCGATCAGCATCAGCTCTGACCACAGTCACTAATCCCTGCTTGTAATGTGACAGGGCGACCTCCTGTCACTACTGTATGGATGACACAAAACAGGGATATTGTCTGCTGAACCATTGTATTCATTATAAAGAAATAAATGAATTCCCATGTGAAATAATAAGGATAAACCATACACATATACAGTACAGGTCTGTATTATCAATATGTACGAGTTTTGCTGGTTTTTTTTTTTTTTACATCATTTTTGGGTGCAGATTACATGTGCATTCTGTCTAAGGGTGTGTGCACACGCTGCGGATTGTCCTGCGGATTTTTCCGCGCGGATTTGTCAAAAGACTGCGGATTTCATTTTTCATTCATTATAATGCTACTGTACACCGCAGGAGAAACTGCTGCGGATCCGCAGCAGAATCCGCAGCATGTGCACACACCCTAAGGCTTCTTTTACACTTGCCGTGTTTTTGCGGCCCCAATAGATTTCTATGGGGCGGCAAAAACGGCCCGCAAAAATACATCGGAGCGCCATGTCCCATATGGCCGTATATACGGCAGTGAAAAAATATCGGGCTTGCTCGATATTTTTCACGGCTCACGGACACGGCCTCCATTTAAATCAATGGTACCGCAAAACCAACGGTAGCTTGTTTTTGCGGTACACCGTATTTGCGGATCGCCTTTTTTCTGAGAAGGTTTTTTGCTGCCCGTTTTTGCGGGAGACCGCAAAAAATCACGGCAATACGACCCGCAAAAACAGCCCGTAAAAACGGACCGCAAAAAAACCGGCATGTGTAAAAGTAGCCTTAGGGTATGTACACATGATCAGCACGATCAGGATTGGCTCAGTATTTGTTCAGGATTTGACACAGGAGAAATCTGCACCAAATCTGCAACTGAGGTCACTGGCAGGTCACCTGCGTTTTTTATGCGTTTTTTCATTGCATGCGTTTTTTTGTCACTTGATATAAAGCTAATTGAAAGTTGGCTTCTGGGAAGGAAAAAAAAGTGATTTCTTGTTTGCTGATATATTGGGGCATGTTCCCACGGTGTCTGTAAACACTGCGGGCTGGAAGCTGCGTACATCCGCAGCGTCCAGCTGTTACAGCATAGTGGATGGGATTCAAGAAATCCCATGCCCACTATGCGTGCACCGATGCCCGCGGCTTACCCGCAGAGACAGACATGCGGCACATCTCTCCAGACCGCAGCATGTCAATTTATGTAGTGGAGACGCTCAGTCTCCGCTGCGAAAATTACCCATAGGTAAAACCGCATTGTCTTCCTTGTCACATGTGTATTAATAGCGGGAACGCAGCTTACTACGCATGTGTACTAATTTAAATAATGGCGAATCTTGTGACACAGTCGGACGTACATGACACAGAAAGTGGAGGAAAGCACGGAGAGAGGTCCCCGCCTTTTTTAATAAATAATTAAAAAAAAAAAAAATGGCGTGGCGTCCCCCTATGTTTGTTAACCAGCCAGAGGAAAGCAGACTACTGGGACTGGTATTTCAGGCTGGCAAGGATCCAATATCCATGAACCTTACCAGCCTGATAATACCAGGCCGCAGCAGTCTGCTTACCTTGGATGGTTAGCAAAAATAGTGGGATCCCCTCCAAAAAAATAGCGTTGGTTCCCCCTATTTTTGTTAACCAGCCATGCAAAATGCAGACAGCTGCGGCCTGGTATTCTCAGGCTGGCGAGCCCATGAATTTTGGCCCTCACTAACCTAAAAATAGCAGCCTGCAGCCGCCCCACAATTGGCACATCCAAAGTTGCGCCAATTGTGGCATTTTACCCGGGTCTTCCCATTCGCCCTTTGGCAAGTGGGGTAATATTTGTGGGGTTGATGTCACTTTTGTATTCTCAGGTGACATCAAGCACATGGCTTAGTAAAGGAGAGGCGTCTATAAGACACCTGTCCATTACTAAACCTGTAGTTACATGGTAAATAAAGACACAGCCAGAATAAAGTCCTTTAATTGAATAATGACACCAACTCCTTTACTAGATCTTAATTAATCCATACTTACTGCATCGCCTATTCCACCAACACCCTTGTTTCTTGAAAGAGAATTAAAATAAAAAAGCAACAATATTCTTACCTGTCCCACGACGAGTCCAGCTCTGCTACATCTGGATGCCTTTCTCTAAATGGTGGCATTATGCCACCATTCAGCCTGACATCCAAAACGCAGCGGAGCTTGAAGCTGATGACCGGAGATAACATCGTCTCTGGCGGTCATCTGCACTGCAGTTCTCGCGGTTAGCTGAGCTGATCACGAGAACTTGGCTAGTGACTGGAGATAACCCCGTCCCTGGCGGTCATGTGCACGGCAGTTCTCGCGCTTAGTTGAGCTGATCGCGAGAACTGCAGTGTATGTGAATTTCCGGCTGAAACAAGGTAAACCATTTTGTAAATTAGTACACATGCATAGTAAGCTGCGTTTCCACACTTAATACGCATGTGACTAGAAAGATAATGCGGTTTTACCGCATTTAATGAAAGTGAATGGGAAATTTACGCAGCGGAGGATGAACATCTCCGCTGCATAAATAGACATGCTGCGGATTGGAAAGACGCAACGCATGTCCATCTCCACAGGGAAGCCAGAGGCGTCTCATGACGCATATTGGAGATGGGATTTCTTGAAATCCTATCCACTATGCTGTAACATCTGGCCATCAGTCAGTACCAGGGTATGCTTACCGCCACTGCTCACTGTATAAACTTCCTTTTAAGACTGGAATGTACAATGCCAGTCTTAATGAATTGCCCCCTTAGGCCTCTTTCACACTTCAGTTTTTTGTGTCAGTTAAGAGAGAGAGAATTTTTTCAGCCGCCAGAAAGGATTTCAGGGTTAATTTTCTCCCTAACTTCCTTTCTCCGGGCATGCGCAATGGAAAATGCGGATCCAACAACCCAAAAAACGTTGCAGGGTCCGTCCAGGCATGCCGGCGGACGCAAAAAATGTGGCGGATCCTCACAAAAACGGATCCAACGGATGGCCATCCGTCAAGATCCGCCAGTAATCCAACTCAATGGGGAAAAAAACGGATCCTCAAAAAAAAATGGCGGATCCGTTTTTTTCAAAACCTGGCGGATTTTGACTGATGGTCAAAAACGGAAGTGTGAAAGAGGCCTTAGTTCCTGGTCAGCTTTTTATTCTACGTGCCCCATGAATAGTGTTCCCAAATACAGTTCCTTCATCAAAGTTTTCCCCCTTATACACTGCCACAGTCATAGCAGCTCTATCAGTAGTATCCAAGCGTTATTTACTTCTACCACTTGTGTTGCGCTCTAGAGGACCAAAGCAGACTGTCATCAGGAGCAGCGAGACATCAGAAGACACATAATCTACATAGGATACAATGGCACCTCTATCAAGCAAAACAATGTCGCCATGTGGCACTGCCACTGTATATCGTTTCCATTGTGTTACATAGGACTACAAGTGACATCTACTACATTATCTGTACTCACAGACTTATCACTGTGTTATCTGTGGTGTTACATAGGACTGCAGGTGACATCTACTACATTATCTGTACTCAGAGAGTTGTCACTGTGTTATCGGTGATGTTACATAGGACTGCAAGTGACATCTACTACATTATCTGTACTCAGTTATCACAGTGTTATTTGCAGTGTTAAAAAAAAAATTTAGGAGGGGGTTGAGGGCAACTTTTTGTCTTACGACTTGGACCCCCAATCTTTTCTGACCCTGACAAATGCCCCTGCGTACTGCTAATAGTCTCAGACCACTTGGCCAATATGAGGCCCCTGAATATGGGGACCACGGTGCCAGCACTGGCTCCAGGCCCCTCCATCTATTGTATCCGCATCCTGCTCATGTAATGTAACCTAAATGTTTCTGTGCGATGGTGCAATATGACAGCATTTGGGGCCCCACTTTAAACTTTTCACCAGGGCCCCACTTGGTCTAAAACCGGCCCTGCATGTCGCCTGACCTTTCCCTGCTCTGAGTTGTAGGCTGTTGGGTGTTCCCGTCTGCTCCCTAGCTCAGTGTCATGGATTGTTCACTGCTGATTATGATGCAATAACTACAGTTGCTCCACTATTCGGAGGGTGTCACCTAGATGTCATTTGCTCTTCAGTCATCTATTTTCTTAATCATAATACATAGATTATATAATATCACTTTTCACATTTAAATCAATCCTAAGAAGAAGAAACGTTCAGCAGCTCTGAAGCCACAAGTATCCAGACAAGGTTCAGAAGAGCTTTTTATCCACATTGTACAATGCGGTTCAGCGTCAGAATGAGGCATTTATCAGACACAAATGGTGGTTATAATATAATAGTTTCATGGAAAATAACCCCATTTACACAGATTTAAACAGTTACACAACTATGAATTACCATAGAAGATGGGTATATATTTGGACACAATAGGACTATCGCAAAAATTAATCAAATATATAAAAGAAAAAAAAAAAAAAAAGGAAAAAAAGTCCAATACAAGAAATGTATACAAAAATACAAAAATAACTTTATTAGCATAAATCCAAGGTACAAGAAGCAGTGAGATAAGAGTCAATATGACCATAAAAAGCACATGGGCAAAAAATGGGGCACATGCAGGTATATGACCACAGGGATAATAGTAAATACAGCAATAAGCAATACAAAATTAGAAGATCCTACATCATCCCTTAGTAATACAAACAGCCAGTCATAATGTATATTGAGGCCCATAGGCATCATTACCCCCTGTGGTGGAACCTACCACCACACATACTATGCACTGAACATGTCAACATCCAGAGAAAGAATTTAAACTACATAATATTACCTCAGACTGGTCGATAGTAAAGGTCCTACCTGGTTGTACCCCCCCCAACGCACGTTTCGGCCGGATAGCCTTTGTCAAGGGGTGAATAACATAGGAAGTGATGAGTATTTAAAATATGGAGCCACCAATGAAATTGTGAGAGCTAAACATCTGACCTGATAGACCAATACAATGGTATATCATATCGCCCTCCCAGGAAATGACATCTATTATCATAGAAGTGGAACCTGACTGGCTCCTTATGCACAAAGGAATGAATCCAACACTCATGATCACTTAATGTTTCAAATAAAATGCCCCCATGGATTGTATAATCAGTGGCGCTGCCTAACCACTACCATGCACCTCAAAATAAGACTAAATCTTCATGCAAAACCTTCAAAGGTCCACCCTTAGTAACACCAACATAGCAACAACGCCGCCACTCATGACATCACATGGCCGGCGCCGCATACTGAGGCTACCAAAAGTTCCGCCTCCAATAGCGTCACATAGCTCCAATGTCAGTGGGCGGAAACTTCAAATGAAGATCCCTCACTCCATTGGCCCCATGGCGCATCTCGCCCTGCCCATGGTGACGCAGGCGTCGCCGCGGCAACCCGGACGCGAGACGGCGTCGGCATCACCTGACCGATGACGTCACGCGCACGTGACCAGTCACCGGGCAACCCAGATGCCGAAAGCCGCCGAGCGCAAAGGCAGCAGCGGCCCACATGCGTACTGGGAGGACAAGGTCGTCAGGGGGGAGGGGTAAATGGTAGGGCTATAAAGATAATAGGCAGAATAATTAATCCATAATTACAGGACACATCCGCATCCATCCATGAGCACACAAACCATGTGGGGCAAAGTAAAATGAATCACAGGAGGGGCATAAATGTGATGACAGGACACATTAGCATGACAGAAAATAAAAAAGAAAAAAAGAAAAACAAATAAGGAAAAACAAAATATAACAATATTTGGAATATAAGTTTTACCCGAGGGCAGCATATATAATTGTGTGTACCTAATATTTAGATCATCTAATGATCATAGTCAACCACTGCTGACCGCAGTAAACATACTCCATAATATACTCAATTATATAATTAAAGATAATGAAAAATAATAATAATAAAAACAATAAAACAAAAGCTCAAAAAATCAATAAAAATAAAAACAAAAAATAAACACATCATAAATAATAAATATGGATCCGCATCACAGATTTGCCAGGCGCTGAGTCTTCATCCCCACATACAAGCGGAAGATAACAGCCACAATTCCTTGTCATCTTTATCCAAAAATATCGAGGGTAAGGACACAACATATCAGTGGACACCACACTAAAATAAATTATAAAAACAATATTAAAAACAAAGCACATGAGCAAGAAATAGTCAATGATGAAGCCGCATAAGATGACTACAAGAATGGAGCAAAGCTAATAGCCTCATTAAGTCCTTTTGGATGTACTGTGTCCAAGGACCAGATCCAACGAGTTTCAACCTGGGATAGCCTCTTCGTTAGATTGCCACCCCGAATACCAGGTTTGATTGTGTCGATACCCCTAACACGAAGTAATGAACTGTCACAGTTATGTTTAAGTTTAAAATGCCTTGGTATCGTCCTGAGAGTGGCCAAGTCCTCATGGTCGACTGCCGCCTGTATCCCGAGTACATGCTCACGAACACGTGTTTTTAATTGCCGAGTAGTCATCCCAATATATATAAGATTGCATGGGCATATGGCAAAATACACCACATACCGTGTCGTACAAGTAATATAACTTCTAATGTCATATGTTCTAGTTCCCGAGGAATTAGAGAACACTTTAATACAATCAACATTAGGGCAGGCGACACATCGGCCACAAGGAGTACAGCGACTCCCAGGACGACCGGCATCGAGAAAAGTAGTTTTTGGTTCCATCTGATAACAACTACGAACAAGATGATCCTGAAGGTTTCTTGATCGCCTAATGGAAATACTGGGCATTGATGGCAGAAACTGATTTAGAACAGGATCAGTCTGAAGAATCGGCCAGGCCCGTTCGAGACAACCTTTCATGCGAGCAAATTGCGCATTATAATTAGTTATAAATCTTACTTTGTTGTCTACTTTTGTCTCTTTTTTCTTGTATAGTAGAGAATGACGTGTAGACCATTTGGCACGATTAAATGCTCTTTTAATCGCACGCCCACTATAACCCCTCTCCCGAAACCTGTCGGCAAGATCCCTTGCCTGAAGCTCAAATTCCCGCTCAGTAGAGCAGATCCTACGCAACCGCAGGAACTGCCCTATTGGGACAGAACTAATTATATGTTTGGGATGTGCAGAGGTAGCATGCAACAGCATGTTAGAGGATGTCTCCTTCCTAAAAATGCTAGTTTGCAAATTATTGTCCAAATCCCTCCAGACAGTAACGTCCAAAAAGCTAATCTTATTCACATCACAATTATATGTGATATGAATATTTTTACCATTTGAGTTTATACCCGTCATAAAATCACAAAGTTGGGAAGAATTCCCCTGCCAGATCAGAAAAATGTCGTCGATGTACCGCACCCAAAAGGGGATGCGGTCCATCGACAGACACTGATCTGACAGGGGGAGGTCCCTCTCCCACAGCCCCAGGAAAAGATTAGCGTACGCGGGGGCAAAAGAAGCCCCCATAGCGGTACCCTGGAGCTGTAGGTAGAAGGACCCCATAAAAGAAAAGAAATTATGCGTCAGGGAAAACTCAAGTAACTCAAGAATTAAGGCAATTATGTTACCTGGCAAATTGGACATCTTAAGAAAGTATTGGGTAGCAGCCAATCCATCTGTATGTCTGATGCTGGTGTACAGGGATTCAACATCACCTGTCACCAGCATCATATCTTGACTTATATGAAGACCATCTATCCGTTTAAGGAACTCCCCTGTGTCCAGGATAAATGATGGTAAACTCTCAACCAAAGGTTGTAATTTTGAGTCCATCCACCGATTAACTTTTTCCAAAAAGTTACCAGTACCAGAAATGATTGGTCGTCCTGGAGGGGCCTCGAGACTCTTATGTACCTTCGGTAACAAATATAATGTAGAGATAGCTGGTTCCTGTACCTGAAGGGCCAAAGCTAGATCTTTAGTAATAGCACAATTCTGAACAGCCAAATTCAGAATTTTCGTTAATTGAGTTGTAAAAGACAAAAGGGGATTAAATGTTAAACGCTTGTAACAAGCCTTGTCATTCAACTGCCTAAGTGCCTCCTGTTCGTAGAGGGACTTAGGCCATATGACGATGTTACCCCCTTTATCGGCTGGTTTCAACACAATGTCAGGAAGCCCCTTCAGGACGTCCAATCTCCTCCGCTCCTCACAACTGAGGTTGTCTCTACCCACCCCCTTTGGAATATCCAAAAAACCTTTAGTTACCACCTGCACAAATAAATCAACAGCTGTACAGGCTGTAAGAGGGGGGAATTTCCTAGATTTAATACGAATAGATGGGGGGATCTTACCTCCCTCACCAAGACAGTGTTCTGTAGATAAGTCCTCAAGGTCTTGGAGTGCTAATTGCTCCTCTTCTGTAGGGAATAAATTTTGCAAGTGAGAATCAAAAAAGTATTTCTTGAAAATCAAAGACCTTGCAAACAAATGCAGGTCCTTGATTGCCACAAATGCATTAAAATTAGATTTTGGAGAAAATGTTAGCCCCCTACTTAATAATGACAAATCAGAATCAGTTAACTGGTAAGAACTTAAGTTAATTACCTTGTGACTGTTTCTCTTATATTCAGGTGATTTAAATTGCATCCTTTTGTAGGGATGAAAGTTCACATCTCTCACTCTTTTAGGTCTAGACCCAGACCTTGTTGTCATAGATGTGGTAGACCAATCAGACGAGTCACTTACTGAAGAGAGGGAACTCATAGAAGGTGCTTCTTGCATCCTAGAAGTTCGAGTATTATGCTTTCTCCAGAAATAAACATTCCCACTTGCAAAATCTTTACTATCCCTTTGTAATTTAGCAGATTGCGTCTTGTGGATCCTGCTAACACAGGCATCTAAATTCTTCTCAATTCGGGATTCATAGCCCGTCATTTTATCAGATGGACATACAGCCTTGAATTTACTTTCCAATTCATCTATAGTTTTATCAAGGTCTGTAATAGCTTTTGAATTATGCTCAATTAATAACTGTATTAAAGAAGCGGAGCAACTACCACATGCCTCCTCCCAGCGGACAATGAACTCCTTATCATCAACTGGAAAGGATGGGGTCACCCGGACCCTGAGTCCTCTGGGAATCATCTTTGATGAGACATACTTCTCCAGAAAGGCCCTATTCCACCATATTTTCGTTCGTTTCACCAGCAACCTTTCAATCTCTAGGACCTGGCTATCGAAGCTTTGATCCATTAGCGGCTGGGACTCCATCCCACCTGCTCCAAATACCTGGTTAATTTGGCCGAGCCAAGCCTTGTCTTTGGCTCTGAAGTCCATATCCACAGAACAGAAATCACCTGTGCATAACACAGCAAACATATAATATAATAGTTTCATGGAAAATAACCCCATTTACACAGATTTAAACAGTTACACAACTATGAATTACCATAGAAGATGGGTATATATTTGGACACAATAGGACTATCGCAAAAATTAATCAAATATATAAAAGAAAAAAAAAAAAAAGGAAAAAAAGTCCAATACAAGAAATGTATACAAAAATACAAAAATAACTTTATTAGCATAAATCCAAGGTACAAGAAGCAGTGAGATAAGAATCAATATGACCATAAAAAGCACATGGGCAAAAAATGGGGCACATGCAGGTATATGACCACAGGGATAATAGTAAATACAGCAATAAGCAATACAAAATTAGAAGATCCTACATCATCCCTTAGTAATACAAACAGCCAGTCAAAATGTATATTAAGGCCCAAAGGCATCATTACCCCCTGTGGTGGAACCTACCACCACACATACTATGCACTGAACATGTCAACATCCAGAGAAAGAATTTAAACTACATAATATTACCTCAGACTGGTCGATAGTAAAGGTCCTACCTGGTTGTACCCCCCCCAACGCACGTTTCGGCCGGATAGCCTTTGTCAAGGGGTGAATAACATAGGAAGTGATGAGTATTTAAAATATGGAGCCACCAATGAAATTGTGAGAGCTAAACACCTGACCTGATAGACCAATACAATGGTATATCATATCGCCCTCCCAGGAAATGACATATATTATCATAGAAGTGGAACCTGACTGGCTCCTTATGCACAAAGGAATGAATCCAACACTCATGATCACTTAATGTTTCAAATAAAATGCCCCCATGGATTGTATAATCAGTGGCGCTGCCTAACCACTACCATGCACCTCAAAATAAGACTAAATCCTCATGCAAAACCTTCAAAGGTCCGCCCTTAGTAACACCAACATAGCAACAACGCCGCCACTCATGACATCACATGGCCGGCGCCGCATACTGAGGCTACCAAAAGTTCCGCCCCCAATAGCGTCACATAGCTCCAATGTCAGTGGGCGGAAACTTCAAATGAAGATCCCTCACTCCATTGGCCCCATGGCGCATCTCGCCCCGCCCATGGTGACGCAGGCGTCGCCGCGGCAACCCGGACGCGAGACGGTGTCGGCATCACCTGACCGATGACGTCACGCGCACGTGACCAGTCACCGGGCAACCCAGATGCCGAAAGCCGCCGAGCGCAAAGGCAGCAGCGGCCCACATGCGTACTGGGAGGACAAGGTCGTCAGGGGGGAGGGGTAAATAGTAGGGCTATAAAGATAATAGGCAGAATAATTAATCCATAATTACAGGACACATCCGCATCCATCCATGAGCACACAAACCATGTGGGGCAAAGTAAAATGAATCACAGGAGGGGCATAAATGTGATGACAGGACACATTAACATGACAGAAAATAAAAAAGAAAAAAGAAAAACAAATAAGGAAAAACAAAATATAACAATATTTGGAATATAAAATGGTGGTTATGTGGCAACGTCAAGACCCGATTATGAGATTTAGTCTTGTACAGTGTGGATAATAAAGCCCCTTTGAACTTTCAGCTCCATCTGGATCTTTGCGGCATCAGAACAGTGTAATTTTAACTTATCTTTTTTTGGATCAGTGTTTTTTCAAGGCACCCTTGGGGTCAATAGGGGTTTCCAATAATGGCAACATGACTTGTGGGTCCACATCCCCACCATATGGGGTGCACAGCCTGTGACCTAGGGGCTCAATGTGACCTGCAGTGCCATTCTTTAAGGCCTTAGGCCCCTTTCATGTTGTGTTCTTGCCCACGTTCAGTGGTCCCATCGAGACTTGCATCTGAATCCCCCGCAGAACGGGATTGGGGCATATGTGCCGACGGAGCCATTGACTATAATGGTGCCAATGGAATAAACGTGTGCTCTGTCGTGCATTTTGTTAAGGTGTATACGCCGACTGGAGTTGGACACTCAAACTTAGTAGACTGTGTCTGAATGTCCACTTCTGATAGGTGTATATGACCGAAAGTGATGCACGACAGAACACACCTTGACTCCATCATCACCATTTCCCGTTTTGCGGGGATTTCAGATGCAAACCCCGACGGGACCACTGAACCTGGGCAAGAACGCAATGTGAATGTACCCTTATGTGTCTGGACACAAAAACAGTATGTTTTCCCATGTCAGCGAGAAGAGGGGTGGGAGCAGGAATGACCAAGTCCAACTGCTTGTCCCTGCTGCCTGCAATGTGTAGCCAATGAAGGAGAGTGGGGTTCACTTGACCCACTGTAGCGCTTTAGAAAGGGCCAACTGAGCTGGGCCAGTGACCATCTATGCTTGTGACTCTCCACTGTAGTTTATAACAATTGTGAAATGATAGGCTATTTCTAATACCTCCTACCGTGGAGCGAACCACATTCATCATCTTTTCATCTCCGGCTGTGGAAAGGACCCAATACTCCCTCTAGGCGGGAATCATTGGATCTACTGGAGAATGTTAACATCTGACAATCACAATCTCTCTGTACCTGGGACTTTATGTGTCACAGACTAAACACAGACAGCATTAGTTGTGTCTGTTTATATTCTGGATATTGTAATGAATATGAACAATTTCCCCCCAAAATGTCACAATAACGTTCTCTAGCTTCCTGATCTCCCATTTGCACACTTATGATGACTTGCTGTATATTTCTACTGTGTACAATGACTCCAAGTATCTGCAGGAAATGTCACAAATGCAGTGGAGCAAAACCACAATTTGCATCTTTCTAATACGCTTTGTTCTCCCACTTCTGGCAGGTTTTGTAAAGATGCTTGTTTGCTGTCAGTGAATATTTACATCAAGAAGCTGAAACCATCGCAGACCTTGTTCTCACAGTGGAGACTTTGAAATTGTAATGGGAATCCTCTGTGAGCAAAACAGCCAGGCCTGCGACCCCGTGCTGATATATTGAATCTGCACTAATACAATGCAGCAAAATCAGAAAAAAAGAGGCTTGCTGCTATGGTTTTCTCAGGGGCTTCCTTCAAATTTGCTGTGAAAATATTTCTTTTGGAAATCCATTTACATGAACTTACGCTAATTGCTTCAACTAGGTGTGTGTAAGGAGTGTAAGGGGTGAAGAGGAAGAAGAGCCTAAAAGGGGTTACCTTTCCTGCTCCGTATCCGGAACTACCTAGCCAGACAGCAGGGATGCCAGGGGAAAGACATTCGGGCCCGGACCGACTAAACCATGTGACCGTGGGCGGCTGTGACAAGAGAAGAAAGGTGCTGGACAGGAAGCTGTAAAGGGAAAGGGTGCAAAAGCAGGGCGCGCCAGACAGAGCAGAGCGCGCCAGAGGCAGAGCAGAGCGCGCAGGACAGAGGCCTGGCTGCAGCACCTCGCTCCTAGAGAACGAGAACCCCCCTGTCCAGAGACAGAGACTGAAGCAAGAGGTGTAGAGAGCCGTATGTGAGTACATGGACCCAGTAGCCTCCGTGACTAGAGGAGACTTCCCCCTGACAGTACAGAGATATTGACCCGAGAGTGCAGTCCCAGAGACCGCAGTGACATGCTGGGGCCCCTGAGTGTGGCAGAGAGCCTTCCCAGTGTGCGCAGCATTGTTCCTGTGGATGGACAGTCGGGGTATCATATAGAGACTCAGAGCAGGGGAGACTTGGGTTCTCAGCGTCTCCCAGCTCATGGCTTTAACCCCTGAGGTCCCAGCTTCATTTAGAAAAGAGACTCTAGAGACTGCAAGCACCGCTGTTGTTGGCGCCAACGTGGGAGAAGTAGACCCCTTCAATCAAGCTTTCCCCGGACTGATAAGTTCTATTTTTCTGAGGCCAACTGTTTCAATGCCTGCATAACTGTTTTATTGCTTTCTACAGCTCCATTGTGCTGTTCTACTCTTTAATACTGTCACCTTTAACCCCCTACTGCTCCTCCCTGCATAGAGAGAAAATCCTTGTAAATAAACCTTTAACTTTTGGGTCTGTCTCAAATCCGTGGCGACATCCTCAGTACCTGCAGTTGATTACATGTGCATGCAGTAGAGTGCCACTATTATTTCAAATCTCCAGTGAAAATCCAAAGAATATGTCTGCACTCAATCATGGTGATCTGAATCAATATCTATCTGTGTGCGATCTCTTGTTCAGTGCTCCAAATCCTCTGCAGGGCTTTGATAAAATGATGTCTGTTTGCAGCCGCCACTAGAGGGAGCTCACTGAATACATTGATCACAAGAATGAAATTGACTGCAGTGAGCTCCGAGGGGGGCGGCTGGAGAAGTAGACCATACAATGTGTCACCAAAAATGACGATGTGGATTCCTGCTCTGAGCAATTGGGAATTTCTGTATGAAATTGCATTTGCTGTTCTTGGTCAACATCTAGGAGCTGCCAGGGTTTACTAGACAGAAACAAAGAAATGTCTCCCGGTGTTATTTCAGTAATGCAGAAAGCTCCATCCTTTGGTAAACAGACACAAGAGGAAATTTGTTTCCGTCATTCAAGGATGCCCTTTGACCATAGAATCCCTGTCTTTACAAAGTAGGTGACCATATCCAAACCTACAACATGATGCAGATGAGGCCAGAAGGGACAGGATCTTGTGTTAACAGCTTATCTTTACAACCAAGGCTTTTCTGATATGTCAGGACAGAATCTGATCCTGTCTGTGGCAACGAATATGTAACTCCTATACTATAATAGGGGTGGTAAAATGTTGAACAGTGGCTCATGAGTCTGGCCACTCGATAACCATCTATTTTTCTTAAATGTGTTCAACTTAAAGGGAATCTGTGTGTAGAATCAATCTTCCTACACCGTCTGTATGGGCATGTAGGTCATAGGAAGTTGAATAAAATGACACCTTGATATCTGCGATCCAATGTTTTATTCCAGAAGAATACATATTTTTCTTAATATGTAAATGAGCTGTTAAGATCTATGGCCCAGACATAGATCTCCTTGAGAATCTGCCTCCAGAGCCATGGAGGCATTACCAGTGTGAGACATGTAATGACTGACAGTCTGCTCTCCTGATCTACATGTCTCACACTGGTAACACTTCCTTTCACTTATAATAAGCTCTGGAGGCAGATTCTCGGGGAGATCTATGCCCGGCCCATAGATCTGAACAGTTAATTTACATATTAAGAAAAATGTGGATTTCTCTGCAATGAAGATTGCAAATATCAATATATCATTGTATTCAGCTTCCTATGACCTACACGCCCATATAGATGGCTTAGGAGGGTTGATCCTACTGACAGATTCACTTTAACATTTCACCTATTGAAATGATAACACTCTCCATAGTACCCTGTTAGCTTATTGTAGGGGGCATCTGTGGCAGCCATATACTGTAGAGTCGGCGCCTGTAGCTGGGACAGGCTGTAAATGGAACTTCTGTGTCTGTAATATCATTTATGGGGGGCATCAAAGGTGGGCACACTGAAATGCACAGTGGTATGTTCTTAGGAACATCAGTAAAATGTTGGACCCGGCCAATGAGGGGCATCTGAGGCTCGCACACTGATATTCTCTCTGGAAATTAGGACCAAAAACCTGTTCCGTCATGCTCTGCATAGTGGTTTGCTGTGGTTCTCGCTGCTTGCCACATTGGTGATGCCATCTTTTGCCCATGTGGCAAGCGCGTTGCCATTCAAATGCACTATTGGGCAGCTGGTTATCTCCCAAACTCTACATGCGATAGTTGACTTATAGGTTTGAGACTGCTGCAAAAGTGTCAGCCTGAAGTTGGTCTGGGATGGGGAGATACAAGATATTTTTATTCCTGCGGATACCAGCATTGGAATAGTTCCATTTCGTAAACCAAGCATATCTGCTAATGAAAGCATATTAGGAAACTGCTGACATCAGGATTCTTGATGAAATAGTACAAAGGTTTCTAAAATCCTGTAGAAATATAGTTAAGTCCTCAGTATGGCCGCAGAACATCTGCATTCCCTACTGGTGCTAATTTCTTGATAAAACTAGATTATCTAACTTATTACTTATAGTCTTATAGATATTTATATAACGACTGTACGGACATATTGGTGCTCAATATACCCAACCTGTCCATATGGGTTGACATAGGGACCAGATAAACGTTAACCCCAACCAGTAACCACCTAGCCCTTACTAATTCAGTTTGGGGTGAATGCTAATAATCTCTCCATGTCCTTTGTGTGATTTCACTCGCAGGAAGGTTGCTCCTTTCCTGATTATGAGGCTTGTTTTGCAATATGGTCGTTGAAGCTGAAATCGTGAATTACTACATGACTTCCCCAAGACAATTTCATAAGAAGAGGCAAATACAATGAAGATCTGACGTCCGTCATGGCTCATAACTGAGGATAAACCGGCCTTAGGCTGTGGCTACACGGTGACGTGCCATGTGAAAGACAAGCCGTGCAACCAAAAACATCTGTGCGACTATATAAGAGACAGGAGTTTGCTGTAAAAAATTGCCAAATCTCAAATAAACTGTGCAAAAGTCGCAATTCTGTGTGAATGACATTGAAGTCTATGGCAAGTGTGTCACCTGTGAGTTGCAGCCAGTAAGGGAAAATCCAGCTAATTTGGAAACGTTTCCAACTATCGCAGTCACAGGATAACACAATATGTCACTATAGGAAATAATTAAACACAATTTCAATGTCATGCGAATGCATAGCCCAAGTTCACATGAGCGAAACACAAAGCATCAGAGTATCATCCAAAAATCTCAGATGATTTTTTTTTATTATTTGTCAACCCTTCTTATCTACAAAACCCCTGTAATATCATGTATGTAGAGGAGTCCTTTCAGAAATCTTTTAGATTGAAAAAAAAAAAAAAGGACAGGTGCGTAGCTCAAAGGAATCTCCAATGTTACATTAAGAAGTCTATTCCTGTAGAATCAAACAAAAAAGGAAGCACACTGTAGCGCCATAGCATGCAAACATTAAATATGAAAAATGAATTGAGTTACTGCATTAGAAATATGAAAAATAGCGCATAAAATGGCCAACTCATGTGTACCTGGAAGCCACGGTAAGGCGTTTCTCGTATTCAAGGACCCTAACCTAAGGCCGATCCTCACTTAGACTAAAGTCTTCATCTGTATGGGAACCTATGTAAATCCTCTCCTTAGGCCTGTTTCACACTTCAGTTTTTATGTCAGTCAAAATCCATCGTTGTTAAAAAAAAACGGATCCGCCATTTTTCCTTTCATAAAATCATGTAATTTCTTTTCATGAATTTAACCCCAAATTACGTTCTGGTAGCAAAAAACTACTCTCTCTCTCCCTCTCTCTCTCATTAAAAACACCTGCGGCTAAGAGGTGGAGTGCTCAGTCAGAAGGTTAATGAATACAAATTTCAAAAAACTGACCGTCACATCCAAGCATAAACTAAGTGTGAACAGGTGCTTAACCTAGAGTCACCAACTCATATACATTCAAAGAAAAAGGGATGCACACTGTAGCGCCGTAACATGCAAACATAAAATATGATTTTACTAAGAGATAAGTCCACTGGGGTAAGATGTGCTAAATTTATGACAAATTTGGGAAATATTGCGCTGCCCATATACTATAAACTTTGGCATAAATTATAGGAATAATGTAAGGCTTTGGTTGACCCTGCTTTCCCAATGATCCCCACCTACTTCCTAGAAAAGTAAACAGTAGCACAAAATCTACAAAAAAAATCTGAATTTTATGTGAGAACAGGCATTTGTCAAAATTGGCAACTTTTTTTCAGCTAGAGATCTCACCCAATCTTTTTCTTTGCCTGTGTTTTTTTTATATTTTGATATACCAATTTTTACTCTGTTTTCTTTGCATGATTATGAGGGCAGCCATTTTGCTGATGCAACAGCACCCATGCAGACTGAGGCCATGTCCCCATGTAGCATAAACATGTTTCGGTGCAGCATTTTTCTGTCCGCAAAGTCTGATGTATTAAACAGCTCAAATAATTTTTTTACTTCTTTAAAACTCACGCCTGGAATGCGTTTAAAGATGCCAGTGTACTGTGCTTTTTTGGTGCTTTTTTTCCTCTTCAGACTTGTATGAGGAGCCTGATGAAACGCATGCAAAAACATAATAGCGCTGATTTAAGAGCATAATCATACAATTTTAATGCTACAAACAGCATTTAAAAAAAACCCTGCACCAAAAATGTAAAAAAAAAATTGTAGATCTCATCACAAAAACGCAATAATCAGAACATCTTTCTGCAGAAAACTACAGTGTTTTTGCAAGTGGCAACATGACCTTAGAGCAGGGGTGCCCAACATTTTTGGTCTGAGGGCCACAGTATTATATTGAACCAATCCCAAGGACCCAAAACTATTTAAAGGGCTAATTACATGAATACATCACCAGGACCCCCTTCAGTACATGGATTTATCACTAGAACCAAGTTTTGCGTATTTGAGAAGGACTTGGAGAGTTTCTGCTGCAAAAAAAATCAGTCAACATACCCTAACTTATATTTAGTTTTTAGAGCAGACTCTGTGCAGAATCTCTCCAAATTCTCACAATCTCAGTGCATCATCAGAGCCTCCATCAGTACAGGAATGCATCATTCACCAGACATGATCTCCCTGTACTTTCACGTGGCTGCTATGGGGCCTGCGAGTCAGGGAGGCCAGGTGCCTGACTCTGCCACCCGGCGACCCCCAACTCACAGGCCCCATAGCAAATGCACGGAAGTTCAGGGAGATAGTGACAGTTGCCTGTCATTGCAAGTTCAACAATATCTGCATGGCAGGAATGATGATGTCACTACATATCACCCACTGCTCTGAAATATGAGGACTCGCCACAATGCTAGTTGGAGAAACTGGAGCCGCAGGGGAATGAGTAGGAGAGGTGAATTTTTTAAATTAGTGAGAACATTGTGGTTGCCAGAATACTGCATGGAAGACTATAGGGAGTGCATTATACTGTATGGAGGACTATGAGGGGAGCATTATACTTCATGGAGGACTATGGAGTGCATTATACTATATGGAGGACTGTGGAGAGTGATATTAATATCCTTGGAAGGGGCCAGAGATATTTCCCTCCTCAAAGCCTACCAACATCAACATCATGGTGATAGCGGTGATCTTGAGGTCGTAGCAGTTCATCATCCCGGTTCACAAGGAACTGAGTGTGGGAACCACAGCTTCAGTGACAAATAGTAACATTTATAACGTCACTGCTCGTCACAGAAGCTGCTCTCTCAGCAGCTCAATGTCTCCTGGTTTTCAGCCTGAACGTTCGCATCATGGCACTGTTTATTTTGAAAGCCAGATGTAGCAGAGGTGGATTACGGCATGGGACAGTATGGATTATCTTCACGTCGGACAGTTGAGGAATATGGTTCTTTTTTATTTATTGTCTTTTACAGGGGACATGGGCATCAATGGAAAAGGCGTAAACGTGAGTATAACTTTGTTGTGTTTTTTTTTAATAAATGTGTAAAAGAGGGTGTTGATTTTTATTTAAAAAAAAGGATTTTATTCTGGCTGAGTGTTTATTTCAAAACGTAATATGGGATTAGTAATGGGGGCTTCATGTTAGCTGACAATGCAAAGCTGACATGAACCCCCCAACCCTATTTCCCCACTTGCCACTACAACAGGGCAAATAGGAACAGCGAGGCTAAGCACCAAATTTGGAGCAATTTATGGATGCGCCATTTTTGGGATGGCTGAAGGGCTGATGTTGATAGCCTGGGAGGGGGGCCAATATCCCTGGCCCCTTCCTAGGCTATTATTATCTGCCCACAGCTGTTTTTGTTAGCCCTTGCTGGTTTGAATTTATAGAGGGACCCAACGTCATTTTTTTTCTGTGTGGGATCTCCCAAAAATTCACCAGTAAAGGCTAAGCAAACACCTGTGAGCTGTTATTAATAGCCTGGGAACCTTATGGGATATTGCCCTTAGTCCCAGATTATTAACATCAGCCCTCAGGTGTGGGCTTTCCCTCTGCTGGTTAGAAAACCTATGCTGGCGCCCATGACATTTTTTATTTAATTCTTAATTTTATACAGAAGGTACACAGCCCGTGCTGAATACAACTCCCATCATTGTCGCCTGTCGCGCTGATCTCAGGGAGACCAGGTGACAATGATGGGAGTTATCTTCCGCAGCTAATGTCTGGGATCAGAGCAAACTGTACTGCTTTTTCCCAGGCACCAGTATATGTCACACTAATGACATATGGATGTCATCCGTGTGTCATCATTGTGCATGTGTGCGGCACACATTTTATCCGCCCTGTGCAAAAAAACCTGATGTGCGCACCACCATTGAATACAATGGGTGTGCGTATGTCAGTATATGCGATCCTTAAAAAACAGACTGCATACGGACATAGAAAACAGACATGTGAAGAGGCCTTAGAAAGTGTTGTGGGTATGCTTCTTATCATGCTGTCAATTTGTGTAGTGCTAAGATGTTAATGACCATCAGGAATCCATATTGATAGCCTGTCTTTAAAGAACCCTTTAAGATATTAGACAGTAATAGTGTAGCTTTGTATTTTCTGTATTTTTCCCAACACCTGGGCTGCATAGTTTCTAGTGAGAACATGCTTGTTTATAGTATTCATCCAATCATCACATAGTTCTTTTATCACTGTTTGGTGAGAACAGTGTATGTTTATAATCTTCAGTGGGAAAGGGTATGTTTATAATTGTTGCATAGTTTCACTATTAATGTTTGGTGAGAAATGTCGTGTTTATAATATGGTGAAACATCCAGTACCAGGAGTTTCTTGGCATGTCATATCCGGTGATGTATTTGTCCGGTGTAGTTTGACATCTGAAAATCTGAAGAGCTGACCACTCAGAAGAGAGATATTATATTGGACAAATAGAATTTGTTAGAGTTTGTGTAACACTTGGTGGCGCAAGCATTGTTTTTTTTCTAAACAATACATAAGCTGGGAAAGACTGCAGCTAAGACAAAAGCCTGTTAACCTATAGACTGGAGGGGACGCCCGTGTGGATCTACAATGTTCTGCTTCTCACGGTTGATGTTTCCAGACAGATGGCGTTGCTATTCCTGGTGAAGTTTTGCTATTTGCTTGTCTAGTGTGCAATGTAAGTACTTTACCTTTGTGATTTATATTATGCAAAAGTATATGCAAGTGTATCATACTATTTCTTGTTTTTTGTAATCATTTAATTATTGTAATAAAATTAATCGCCTTCTTTAAAGCTATATCTGAGCAGTTTAAGTACTTGGCAAAACAATGTGCAGGGAGAGGAATGACATACTGAGCTTCTCCATTACCTGTTGGAAATGTGTTACCATTTATTGTAATCCTGTTCTTGAGTAACAATGAAATAATAGTTGATCCTGCCTCCGACGGTACACAGCACATGCTGAAAAGTAATCTCACTAATTTTTATTAAATTGCTTGGCTTTTTCTTTCTGGCAGTCCCATAGACAATGAATGGAGAGGAGCTCTAGCATGTGTGCCTCTGCACCACTCAAGGCAGGAGCCTAGTTCCCAGGTATCAGAGCCCATATCTCAGGATCACCAGGGTGCCTAGCGGTCAGATAATTCATTGGTTAATTTATAGATTAAGGGGACATTTTGTGATTATCACATTATGACTGAAATTGACATAATAAAACAATTACCCATATATTTTAAATAAAGAAATTTTATTCATGATTTATTGTGTTCCAAAAATCAATACAGTAATATTTCTTGCAGCAGCAGGACCAAACGCTCACATATTAGAATATGTCTAGTTTTCTAATCCAATGAAATAAAAGAAAACAACCTCTGGGGTCACAATTTCCCTATTATTCATCTTCACCCCATTCAAAATTTTTTGTAATTCCAGCCAACAACAATTCCTTTTAACCTCATGTTAAAAAGTTGAAACTGGTCAATTTGGTTTAAAGCCGCACTTCAGCCTTTTGTTTTTCTTTCAGTCACTTGTTAGGGATCATGTATGTGCCTGTATTGAATCTACACACTTACCAGTCGTCGTCTTCGTCTGTTTTCGGACGCACTCTGGTCACACCGGCTCCATGTAATGGCTTTTGAAAGCCGTTGGATCGCTGTGTGTCAACTTAGTCACTGTTCTCAATACAAGTCTATAGGACTAAGAACCAGGCTGTGGAGCTTTGCTGAGAATCCCCATAGATTCCCATTGAAAAGATATTAAAAAGTGACCCCCGCTTCCCACAGCAACCACTATGTGATTTGGCCGGACACAACTGCAGTCAGTGCTGGATCAGGACTGAAAACGGGTGAAGACGGATACTGGTTAGTGCCACTACATACATTACGCTCACACACAAGATCCCTAAAAGAGGGATATAAAAAAGAAATCGCTGGAATGGACCTACAACTTTTAGTCAGACCATTAGTAAGGCATTAGATTTCCCAGATTACAGAAATACTTCAGATCATTGTTGCACTTTTCAGTCTTGAAAAACATGGGCTCAAATTAAAGCCGTATTTTGCTGGGGTTTTCACACTGCGGGTAAGATCACACTGCACGCTTTGACAATGGCGGCACCGGTGTGAGAGTAATTGGAGGTATTACTTTCTAATTGTGCCGACATTGGACACTGCATATGGCTGAGGCTTTAGCTGCTATGTGAAATCCTCCAGCCTTAGGTCTCATTCACACAAGAGTGTTTGTATCCGATTTTCATTATTGTTTAGTCAGTGTGTCCGTTTTTACCATCAGTGCATTTGATCACCTTTCCATCAGTATTTGGTCCTGAAGTCAGTTTTTCCATTAGAGTTTCATGACTTTTTCCTCTATGCAATAAAAATAAAATGAAAAAAAAAAATAACAAATAGAGGTTTCCTAAGATTCTCCTATCAGTCAGTGAAAGGCCACACGAGTGTGTAAAAATTACCAATTTCATCTAGGACAACTCGGACAAATGTTTTCTCGCTTGACTTCCATGTGCAATCCATGTACTATGAGGTTTCTTTTTTAATAATCATTTACTAGGGCAGCACGGTGGCTCAGTGGTCCTGGGTTCGAATCCCACCAAGGACAACATCTGCAAGGAGTTTGTATGTTCTTCCCGTGTTTGCGTGGGTTTCCTCCGGGTTCTCCGGTTTCCTCCCACATTCCAAAGACATACTGATAGGGAATTTAGATTGTGAGCCCCATCGGGGACAGCGATGATAATGTGTGCAAACTGTAAAGCGCTGCGGAATATGTTAGCTCTATATAAAAATAAAGATTATTATTATTTACACTTTTCTATGTTACAGAAGTGTAATGTATCCTTAAAATGAGGATGATATATGGACGGTTCATATGGGAACATTTTTTTTTGCACACCCATAGACTTGAATAAACGACTCTCATCCAACACATGGAAGAAACTAGCGCATGCTGCCATTTTTTCACATGCAAATTAGGTCAGTGAAAAAAGTTAATTTGCACGATTCCATTGAATAGCATTGGTTCTAGTGCTGTCCATGAGCTATCTGTTTTTTTCTCAGACAGCTCTCTGACCAAAAATACAATTGTATGAACCTATCCAAAACCATATAGCGTTCTAGGGCCTTATGATTTTTTTTCACGGACCTTTAGACTTGCATTTGCGAGTTTGTCTTTGTTTTAGTGCGGACCAAGTTACACTGAGATCTGAACAGTCCCTGAACATAAACTATAAGGCTGCGTTCACACGTTCAGGTTTTTTCGCGGCGGTTTTTACCGCGCGATTTTGCCGTGAAAACGCAAAAAAACAGCATCCCATGCAATCCTGTGGGATTCCGCAATGCTGTGCTAATGCTGCGGATTTTCCTGCGGCGGAATTGCATCGCAGAAAAATCCGCAGCATGCTCATTAATTTGCAGAATCGCGGCAATTCAGCCCAGGAATGCATTGTTCTGCTTACTTTCCGCATGTGGCTGTGCCCACCATGCGAAAAGTAAGCAGAACATTTGCGGATGGTACCCATGGTCCAGAGGAGAGGAGACTGTCCTCCAGGCCCTGGGTACCATATCCCTGTAAAAAATAGAATTAAAATAAAAAAATTGGGTTATATTCACTTTCCGATGTCCCGCTCAGCGTCCCCAGGCTTCAGCGATACACGCGGCAGGTCCCGTTCCCAGTAACACATTACGATAATGACCTTTGCTGACGTCGCTGTATCGCGAGACAGCGACGTCATCAAAGGTCATTGCCGCAATGCATCACTGGGAACGGGACCTGCCGGAGCATCGTGGAGGCCTGGGGACGCTGCGCGGGACATCGGAAGGTGAATATAACACGATTTTTTTTTTTCATTATTTTTAACATTAGATCTTTTTAATACTGACGCTGCATAGGCGGCCTCGATAGTAAAAAGTTGTTCACACTCGTCAAACACTATGTTTGACGAGTGTGACCAACCTGTCAATCAGTTCTCCAAGCGATGCTACAGATCGCTTGGAAAACGCTAGCATTCTGCAAGCTAATTACGCCTGCAAATCGCTAGTTTTTCCGCAGGAAAATCGCAGGAATTTAAAATGCGATTTTCCAGCGGAATGGAATTCTGGAATTCTCGCGGTATCTTCCAGGGGAATTCCGCTACGTGTGAACCCAGCCTAATGAAAAACATGGACACAACTTGTATGTGAAAAAATAACATCTGAATGAGCCCTTAGAGCACTAAAAGGCAACACACCAACGTCTTCTGAAACAGCAATACTAGGACCCTGAATCTAATGTATAAACCACTATCCAGTGGCATGTAAAAGTTTGGGGACCTCTGGTTAAAATTACTGTTATCGTGAAAACAGTTAAGCAAGTTTAAGATGAAATGTTCTCTAAAAGGCCTAAAGTTAAAGATGACACATTTCCTTTGTATTTTAGGCAAAAAAATGAAAGTGGTGGAGGTCCTCAACTCAGGAGAAGGCAAAGCGTTTTCAAGTCGCTCTTTTTTCAGTTTGAAATGTAATTAAGAAATGGCAGTTAACGGGAACAGTGGAGATAAAAATTAAGGTCTGGAAGACCAAGCAAAATTTCAGTGAGAGCTGCTTGTAGGCAGGGCCGGTTTTAGGCAAAGTGGGGCCCTAGGCAAAGTTTAAAATGGGGCCCCAAATGCTAACATATTGCACATCACACAGAAGCATTTCGATTGTAGTTACATGCACTGAGTTCAGGTCGCTAAATGAGTGTGATCGACAATATTGAAGTCGTTCAACATTTGTTTCCCGGCCTCTTTCCACTGTCTGTGAAAGAATGATGGGGACAGAACTATCACTAATGGATCAATCTGTCCCCATACAGTATCAAGTTATCAGCAGCACATCTACAGTTTACACCCCATAGTCCTCCATATAATATAATGTGCCCCATAGTCCTCCATATATTAAAATACACTGCTCAGTCCTCCATATAGTATAATACACTCCTCATAGTGCTCCATATAGTATAATACACCGCCAGTCATCCATGTAGTACAATTCACTTCCCATAGTATAATGCACACCATAGTTCTTCACATAGTATAATGTATTCCCCATAGTCCTCGATACAGTATAATGCAGCCACGTCATAGAGCATAATGCAACCACCCCACAGAGTATAATGCAGCCCCGCCATACAATATAATGTAACTCCATAGAATATAATGCAGCCACCCCACAGGGTATAATGTAACCCCCCACAGAATATAATGCAGCCCCTCCATAGAATATATGGCAGCCTCCTCATAGAGTATGATGCAGCCCCCCATATAATATAATGCAGCCCCTTATATAGTACTAGCTGAAGAGCCCGGCACTGCCCGGGTATAGTAACTAACTGTGGTTAGTTATAGCAAATTATAATTATCCTCCATCCTATAGTCCCGTGCCCATATACCCATCATACATATCCACGACCCCATAGGCCCGTGCCCATATACCCATCATACATATCCTCCATCCCATAGTCAAGTGCCCATATACCCATCACACATCCTCCATCCCATAGTCCCATGCCCATATACCCATCACACATCATCCATCCCATAGTCCCATGCCCATATACCCATCATACATATTCGCCATCCCATAGTTGAGTGCCCATATACCCATCACACATCCTTCATCTCATAGTCCCATGCCCATATACCCATCATACATTTCCTCCATCCCATAGTCCCGTGCCCATATACCCATCTTACATATCCGCCATCCCATAGTCCCGTGCCCATATACCCATCACACATCCTCCATCCCATAGTCAACCATTATGACATCATGATGGCGGCGGGGTTTGCAACCTATGATGACATCAGCATCGCCATGGCAACCATTATGACATCATAATGAGGGGCGGGGCTTGATACACACACGCTTTTTCCCCATTATGTAGATAGGGGCAAAATTGTTTGGTGAATTGGAACGCGCTGTGTTAAAATTTCGCCTCACAACATAGCCTAGGACGCTCTCGGGGTCCAGACATGTGACTGTGCCAAATTTTGTGCCATACAGCAGAAAAAAAGGCAGCAACACTTACCTGCCCAGGTCTAAGAACAAATGCATTGCAGGGTGCAGCCAGCCCATAAAGCAAGATGTTAGCAACACAGGTGCAAAATACCAGATTAACAGCCACTCTCCACATACTCATTCCTGGAGGGGGTGACTGCCTAGTATAAAATTGCACAATAAAGGCCCGCATAGGGCGCTGTTCACACAAGGGAACTACACAGTGTCTGGCTCACAGCCTATTAGTCACGCCCCTACTATTCAACTAGGCGGGCTGGCCAGCACACCCTCAATGCATCCTATGCAGGCCTTTATTGTGCAATTTTATACTAGGCAGTCACCCCCTCCAGGAATGGGTATGTGGAGAGTGGCTGTTAATCTGGTATTTTGCACCTGTGTTGCTAACATCTTGCTTTATGGGCTGGCTGCACCCTGCAGTGCATTTGTTCTTAGACCTGGGCAGGTAAGTGTTGCTGCCTTTTTTTCTGCTGTTAAAAATGAATTTTTGGAGACCTTGAGTCTTCCTTAGTGGCTTTGCTGTGCCAAATTTTGTGGCTGTAGCTGCGACGGTGCGGATGTCAATCCCGAACATACACACATACATACATACATACACACACTTGAGCTTTATATATTAGCTAATGTAGCCCCTCGATAGAATACAATGTAGCCCTCCTCATATAGTATAATGCAGCCCTAATAGAATATAATGTAGCCCCCTCAAAGTATAATGAAGCCCCCCATACAATATAATCTAGCCCCCCATAGAATGCAATGTAGCCTCCTCAAATAGTATAATGTAGCCCCCTCATAGAGTATGATGCAATAACCCCCCATAGAATAAAATAAATATAATACAGCCCCCCATTGAATATAATGTAGCCCCGAATAGAATATAATACAGTCCACCTCCCCATAGAATATAATGTAGCCCCCCATAGAATATAATGTACCCCCCATGGTATCATGGTATATAACACAGCCACATAGTATATAGCACAGCCCACATAGTATATAGCACAGCCCACATAGTATATAGCACAGCATCACATGGTATATAGCACAGCACCACATGGTATACAGCACAGCACCATGGTATATAGCACAGCCCCACATGGTCTACAGCACAGCCCCACATGGTATACAGCACAGCCCCACTTGGTATACAGCACAGCCCCACATGGTATACAGCACAACCCCCTCCCCAGTACAGCACCATGGAATACAGCACAGCCCCCCCTCTTCCCCAGCACAGCCCCACATAGTATACAGCACAGCCACCCCCCCAGCACAGCACCATGGTATATAGCACAGCCCCATATGGTATACAGCACAACCCCCCTCCCCAGCACAGCATCATGATATACAGCACAGCACCATGGTATACAGCACAGCCCCCCCAGCACAGCACCATATTATACAGCACAGCCCCCCAGCACCACCATGGTATACAGCCCCCCTCCCCCCAGCACAGCATCATGGTATACAGCCCCCCTCCCCCCAGCACAGCACCATGGCATACAATCCCCCTCCCCCCAGCAAAGCACAGCACCAAGGTATACAGCACAGCCCCCCAGCACAGCACCATGCTATACAGCACAGCCACCCCCAGCACAGCACCATGGTATACAGCACAACCCCCCTCCCCCAGCACAGCACCATGGCATACAGCACAGCCCCCCAGCACAGCACCATATTGTACAGCACAGCCCCCCAGCACCATGGTGCACAGCACAGCCCCCCAGCACAGCACCATGGTATACAGCCCCCCTCCCCCAGCACAGCATCATGGTATACAGCCCCCCTCCCCCCAGCACAGCACCATGGCATACAGCCTCCCTCCCCCCAGCAAAGCACAGCACCATGGTATACAGCACAGCCCCCCAGCACAGCACCATGGTATACAGCACAGCCCCCTCAGCACAGCATCATGGTATACAGCACAGCACCATGGTATAGAGCCCCCCTCCCCAGCACAGCACCATGGTATACAGCCCCCCTCCAGCACAGCACCATGGTAACAGCCCCCCAGCACAGCACCATGGTATACAACCTCCCTCAGCACAGCACCATGGTATACAGCCCCCCCAGAACAGCACCATGGTATACAGCTCCCCAGAACAGCACCATGGTATACAGCCCCCCAGAACAGCACCATGGTATAAAGCCCCCCAGCACAGGACCATGGTATACAGCCCCCCAGCACAGCATAGCACCATGGTATACAGACCCCCCAGCACAGCACAGCACCATGGTATACAGCCCTCCCCCCAGCACAGCACCATGGTATACAGCACAGCCCCCCCAGCACAGCACCATGGTAAAGAGCCCCCCTCCCCCCAGCACAGCACCATGGTATACAGCCCTCCTCCAGCACAGCACCATGGTATACAGCCCCCCAGCACAGCACCATGATATTCAGCCCCCCAGCACAGCACCATGGTGTACATCCCCCCCAGCACAGCACAGCACCATGGTATACAGCCCCCCAGCACAGCACAGCACCATGGTATACAGCCCCCCAGCACAGCACAGCACCATGGTATACAGCCCCCCTCCACCCCAGCACAGCACCGTAATGCGGTATACAGCCCACCAGCACAGCACCATGGTATACAGCCCCCCCAGCACCATGGTATACAGCCCCCCTCCCCCCCAGCACAGCACCGCACCATGGTATACAGCCCCCCAGCACAGTACCATGGGATACAGCCCCCCAGCACAGCACCATGGTATACAGCTCCCCCCCAGCACAGCACCATGGTACACAGCTCCCCCCAACACAGCACAGCGGTACACAGCCCCCTCCAGCACAGCACAACGGTACAGTACTCACTGTTGCATTAAAAAAACACCACTCCTCACCTTCTCCTTGTGCCCGCACTGCTCAAGGCTCCTGTCTCCTGCTCTGCCTGGCACACAGTGAGTGCACAATGACTTCATAGCACACCCACTGTGTGTCAGAGGCAGAGCGGGGAATGATGGGAGAGGGAGCATCAGCTGACGCTCTCTACTCCATTATTGCTGTGAACTCTACCAGCGTCTATGACACTGGTACAGTTCAATGCGACGGCGTGGGAGTCGGCACTGGGGGCAGGCGAGCCCCCCTGCCTCACAGAGGCCCCGTAGCGGCTGCATGATGTGCCGCTAGCTGGGGGTGCCTGGGGAACGGGGGGCTCTAGGCAGCTGCCTGGTCTGCCTGCCCCTAATGCCAGCCCTGCTTGTAGGATTGTTAGAGAGACAAATCAGATCCTCCCTTGACTGCAAAAGATGTTCAGAAAGATTTAGCAGACTCTGGAGTTGTGGTACATTGTTCCACTGTTCAGTGATACCTGCACAAATATGGCCTTCATGGAAGAGTCATCAGAAGAGAACCTCTCCTGCATCCTCACTATAAATTTGAGCGTCAGAAGTATGCAAAAGATAATCTAAACAATGTTCCCCACAGCCAATGGCACGGGGATCTTTTCATGGATAGATGGAAGAATGGATTAAATGAAATTTCAACAAATTCTTGAAGCAAACATAACACCATCTGTAAAAAAAAAAACTGAAGTTGAAAACTGAATGTCTACTACAAATGGATAATGAGCCTAAACACACATCAAAATCCACAATAGATTACCTCAAAAGGCGCACGCTGAAGGTTTTACATTGGCCCTCACAGTCACCTGATCTGAACATCATTGAAAATCTGTGGCTAGACCTCAAAATAGCAGTGCACGCAAGACGACTCAGGAATGTCACAGAACTGGAAGTATTTTCCAAAGAAGAATGGTTGAAACTTCCTCAAACAAAAAATTAACATAAAGCATTTACAAGCTGTGATACTTCCAAAAGGGGGTGCTACTATGCACTGGTGGACACCGACAGAAAAGGGTCCCAGTGCCAGAACAGTATGTGGGCCCATTGCAGTCCAATACCTCGTCATAATGCACAATTACAACTGATTTGGATATAGAAATGGCCGCCATTAATTCCTGGGCTCCTGGAATATATATTTGCTTAAAATACAAAGGACATGTCATCTGTAACTTCAGGCCTTCTAGAGATCATTTCATCTTCAACTTGCACAGTAACAGTCATTTTGATCAGGGGTGCACAAACTTTACATGCCACTGTAAATCGTATCAATTTTAGTGTACTTTTTATTATCCTCCAGGCTCGGTCTGGCCTGGCGGGGTACCGGGTAAATGCCTGGTGGGCCCCGAAAGTCGCTGGGGGCCCTTTAAAAATGCTGCCCCTTTAAGTGCGTAGGCCTTTTAAAAGCTCGTCCCATGATTTGAAGGGACGCGCGCGTGCACATACCATAGCGTGCGGTGGCGCAGGCCCGGCGTACCCCCGTCTGAGGCGCTGACGCGGTGTCGGGTGACCCCTTTGCTGGCTCTGGCTCCGGCTCTCTTTGATGACTCACCCAGCCCCAGGAACTTGCCGCGTGACGTGTTCTTGATGGGCGGTGACAAGCCCCGCGCTCTGCTTTCCGGCTCTGTAGCTGGTTGCTGGCTGACTAATAGCGTAGCAGCCAGCGTGTGAGACAAGAGGACGCCGCCGAGCTCTGCTCTCCCTGCTGCTGCTCCCACTCCTACTCTGCTCCGGTCCGGTGAGTAGAGTCTAGAGTGAGTGGGTGACGGGTGGTCTGTGTCCCTGGAGAGGTGGGGGAACAAAGAGTCTCCATGGAAGAGGTCAGAGGGGTCTGGAGGAGGAAGAGGAGGTCAGAGGGGTCCGGAGGAGGAAGAGGAGGGAAGAGGGGTCTAGAGGAGGGAAGAGGGATCCAGAGGAGGAAGAGGAGGCCAGAGGGGTCCGGAGGAGGAAGAGGAGGCCAGAGGGGTTCGGAAGAGGAGGCCAGAAGGGTCCGGAGAAGGAAGAGGAGGGAAAAGGGGTCCGGAAGAGGAGGCCAGAGGAGTCCGGAGGAGGAAGAGGAGGCCAGAGGGGTCTGGAGGAGGAAGAGGCCAGAGGGATCTGGAGGATGAGGAGGCCTGTGCTGTATATCATGTGGGGCTGTGCTGTATACCATGGTGCTGTATACCATGTGGTACTGTGCTGTATACCATGTGATGCTGTCCTATATACCATGTGGGGCTGTGCTTTATACCATGTGGGCCTGTGCTTTATACCATGTGGGAATGTGCTGTATACCATGGTGCTGTGCTATATACCAATGGGGGGCTGTGCTGTATACCAATGGGGGGCTGTGCTGTTTACCAATGGGTGGCTGTGCTGTGTACCAATGGGGGCTGTGCTGTGTACCATGTGATGCTGTGATATGTACCATGTGGGGCTGTGCTTTATACCATGTGGGGCTGTGCTTTATACCAATGGGGGGCTGTGCTGTATACCAATGGGGGGCTGTGCTTTATACCATGTGGGCCTGTGCTTTATACCATGTGGGGCTGTGCTTTATACCATGTGGGGCTGTGCTTTATACCATGTGGGCCTGTACTGTATACCATGGCGCTGTGCTGTATACCAATGGGGGGCTGTGCTGTATACCATGTGATGCTGTGCTATATACCATGTGGGACTGTGCTTTATACCATGTTGGCCTGTGCTTTATACCATGTTGGCCTGTGCTTTATACCATGTTGGCCTGTGCTTTATACCATGTGGGGCTGTGCTTTATACTATGTGGGCCTGTGCTGTATACAATGGCGCTGTGCTGTATACCAATGGGGGCTGTGCTGTATACCAATGGGGGGCTGTGCTGTATACCATGGTGCTGTGCTGTATACCATGTGAGGCTGTGCTATATACCATGTGGGGCTGTGTTATATACTATGTGGCTGTGTTATACACCATGGGGGGTACATTATACATTATATTCTATTGGGGAGGCTGTGTTATATAATATGGGGGGCTACATTATATTCTATGGGGAGGTGGGCTGTATTATATTCTATTTGGGGCTACATTATATTCTATGGGGGGCTGTATTATCTTTATTATATTCTATGGTGGTGATCGCATCATACTCTATGAAGGGGCTACTTTATACTATACGAGGAGGCTACATTGTATTCTACGGGGGGCTGCATTATATTTTATGGGGGCTAGATTATATTGTAGGGGGGCTTTATTATACTTTATGAGGGGGCTACATTATATTCTATTGGGGCTGCATTATACTACAGTTGTGGCCAAAAGTATTGACACCCCTGCAATTTTGTCAGATAATACTCAGTTTCTTCCTGAAAATGATTGCAAACACAAATTCTTTGGTATTATTATCTTCATTTAATTTGTCTTAAATGAAAAAACATCAAAAGAATTGTCCTAAAGCCAAATTGGATATAATTCCACACCAAACATAAAAAAGAGGGTGGACAAAAGTATTGGCACTGTTCGAAAAATCATGTGATGCTTCTCTAATTTGTGTAATTAACAGCACCTGTAACTTACCTGTGGCACCTAACAGGTGTTGGCAATAACTAAATCACACTTGCAGCTAGTTGACATGAATTAAAGTTGACTCAACCTCTGTCCTGTGTCCTTGTGTGTACCACATTGAGCATGGAGAAAAGAAAGAAGACTAAAGAACTCTGAGGACTTGAGAAACCAAATTGTGAGGAAGCATGAGCAATCTCAAGGCTACAAGTCCATCTCCAAAGACCTTAATGTTCCTGTGTCTACCGTGCGCAGTGTCATCAAGAAGTTTAAAGCCCATGGCACTGTGGCTAACCTCCCTAGATGTGGACGGAAAAGAAAAATTGACAAGAGATTTCAACGCAAGATTGTGCGGATGTTGGATAAAGAACCTCGACTAACATCCAAACAAGTTCAAGCTGCCCTGCAGTCCGAGGGTACAACAGTGTCAACCCATACTATCCGTCGGCGTCTGAATGAAAAGGGACTGTATGGTAGGAGACCCAGGAAGACCCAGGAAGACAAAAAAAAGCCAGGCTGGAGTTTGCCAAAACTTACCTGAAAAAGTCTAAAACGTTTTGGAAGAATGTTCTCTGGTCAGATGAGACAAAAGTAGAGCTTTTTGGGCAAAGGCATCAACATAGAGTTTACAGGAGAAAAAAAGAGGCATTCATAGAAAAAAACACGGTCCCTACAGTCAAACATGGTGGAGGTTCCCTGATGTTTTGGGGTTGCTTTGCTGCCTCTGGCACTGGACTGCTTGACCGTGTGCATGGCATTATGAAGTCTGAAGACTACCAACAAATTTTGCAGCATAATGTAGGGCCCAGTGTGAGAAAGCTAGGTCTCCCTCAGAGGTCATGGGTCTTCCAGCAGGACAATGACCCAAAACACACTTCAAAAAGCACTAGAAAATGGTTTGAGAAAAAGCACTGGAGACTTCTAAGGTGGCCAGCAATGAGTCCAGACCTGAATCCCATAGAACACCTGTGGAGACATCTAAAAATGGCAGTTTGGAGAAGGCACCCTTCTAATATCAGGGACCTGGAGCAGTTTGCCAAAGAAGAATGGTCTAAAATTCCAGCAGAGCATTGTAAGAAACTCATTGATGGTTACTGGAAGCGGTTGGTCGCAGTTATTTTGGCTAAAGGTTGTGCAACCAAGTATTAGGCTGAGGGTGCCAATACTTTTGTCTGGCCCATTTTTGGAGTTTTGTGTGAAATAATCAATGTTGTGCTTTTTGCTTCATTCTCTTTTGTGTTTTTTCATTTTAGACAAATTAAATGAAGATAATAATACCAAAGAATTTGTGCTTGCAATCATTTTCAGGAAGAAACTGAGTATTATCTGACAAAATTGCAGGGGTGTCAATACTTTTGGCCACAACTGTATATGAGGAGGGCTACATTGTATTCTATGGAGGGGCTACATTACACCATATAAGGGGCTGCCATATATTCTATGGAGGGGCTGCATTATACTATATGCATTATATTCTATGGGGGGTTACATTGTATTCTGTGGGGTGGATACATTATGCTCTAAGGGGTGGCTGCATTATACTATAAGAGGGGGACTGCATTATATTCTATGGGGGTTACATTATATTGTATGGCAGGGCTGCATTATACTCTGTGGGGTGGCTGCATTATGCTCTATGGGGTGGCTGGATTATATTATATGTGGGCTGCATTATACTGTATCGAGGACTATGGGGAATACATTATATGAAGAACTATGGGGTGCATTATACTATGGGAAGTGAATTGTACTACATGGATAACTATGGCGGTGCATTATACTATATGGAGCACTATGAGGAGTGTATTATACTATATGGAGGACTGAGCAGTGTATTTTAATATATGGAGGGCTATGAGGAGTGTATTATACTTTATGGAGAACTATGAGGAGTGTATTATACTATATGGAGGACTATGGGGAGTGTATTATACTATATGGAGGACTGAGGAGTGTATTTTAATATATGAAGGACTGAGGAGTGTATTATAGTATTATCCTATATGGAGGACTATGGGGCAGATTATATTATATGGAGGACTATGGGGGACGTTATATTACGGTATATGGAGGACTATGGGGTGTAAACTGTAGATGTGCTGCTGATAACACAATACTGTATGGGGACAGATTGATCCATTAGTGATTGTTCTGTCCCCATCATTCTTTCTCAGACAGTGGAAAGAGGCCAGGAAACAAGTGTTGAACGACTTCAATATTGTCGATCACACTCATTTAGCGTCCTGAACTCAGCGCATGTAACTACAACCGAAATTCTTCTGTGTGATGTGCAATATGTATAGATCATAGAATTACAGAATCATAGAATCGTAAAGTTGGAAGGGACCTCCTGGGCCATCTGGTCCAACCCCCTGCTCAAAGCAGGATTCGCTTAATCATCCCAGTCAGATGTCTGTCCAGCCTCTGTTTGAAGACTTCCATTGAAGGAGAACTCATCACTTCTCGTGGCAGCTTGTTCGACTCATTGATCACTCTAACTGTCAAAAAGTTTTTTCTAATATCTAATCTGTGTCTCCTCCCATTCAGTTTCATCCCATTGCTTCTAGTCTTTCCTTGTGCAAATGAGAATAAAGTTGATCCTTCTACAATGTGACAGCCCTTTAGATATTTGTAGACAGCTATTAAGTCTCCTCTCAGTCTTCTCTTTTGCAAACTAAACATTCCCAAATCCTGCAACCTTTCCTCATAAGACAGGGTTTGCAGACCGGTCACCATTCTGGTCGCTCTTTTCTGAACTTGCTCCAGTTTGTTGATGTCTTTTATAAAATGTGGTGCCCAAAACTGGACACAATATTCCAGATGAGGTCTGACCAAAGAGGAGTAGAGGGAAATAATGACTTCACGTGATCTAGACTGTATGCTTCTGTTAATATATCCTAGAATTGCATTTGCCTTTTTTGCTACTGCATCATACTGTTGACTCATATTCAGTCTGTGATCTATTAGTATACCCAAGTCTTTTTCACATGTGCTGTTGCTTAGCCCTATTCCTCCCATTCTGTATATGCTTTTTTCATTTTTATTGCCCAGATGTTAGCATTTGGGCCCCATTTTAACATTGGCCTAGGGCCCCACTTTGCCTAAAACCGGCCCTGCAGTGCTCATACACGACATGATGCAGCATCACAGATCACAATCTCTGCCAGTGCCTCCTATATAAGATACACACACCACACTCTTATATGGCCTAATGTGTCATATGAGGCCTGTATACTGACTGTACAGACCACACTATCATCCTCCTGTATGCCATACATAGGCAGAGAGTGCGGTCTGTACAGTACCTAAGAGGCCGAAACTCAGTATGTCTTATAGGGGGCCTAATAGGAGGCTAACAGTCTGCATGTCTCATAGGAGGCTTAATAGGAGGCCGACAGTCTGTATGTCTTATAGGGGGCCTAATAGGAGGTCGACACTCTGTCTTATAGGGGGCGTAATAGGAGGCCGACAGTCTGCATGTCATATACGAGCGCCAATATGCCATACATACTGCAATATCGGCATCCTATATACTGTACATACCACACTCTCAGCCTCTTATAGAAAGTATCTGTTATAGGAGACCGAGAGTGCGGTCTGTATGTGATATAGGATGCCAAGAGTGCAGTGTGTACGATATATAGGAGGCTGAGAGTGTTCTCTTTTGCACACTGTACAGCTTGCTAAATGGCACGTTTTAGTGGGAGAGCCCAAAAAATGAACACGTAATAAAACCGTTTATGGTAGCCATAGGGTGGGCCCCTTGAGTCAATTCCCCTGGTGGGCCCTAGTCACCCCAGTCCGACCCTGTTACCCTCTCTTAGCAATATAGTATAAAACATAATGGGCAGAGTTGAATAATCAGATAAAAAATGTGCCTGTATCAGGCGTGTGTGAAATTGTCCCAAATCTGGCGATAGACATACCGTAATGTAAAATATCTGTGTGCCCAGTGCTGGTTCGGCCGATAACTATCTCCCCCACTCTCTATAAACATGAACGTTTAGCTCAGCCGTGTATTGGAGTTATTATTACATTTTAGATCATTGCTTTTTATGCATTTTCTGAAATCCTATCCATACTGGAGCATTGCTTCATCCCAGCTGCACCAGTAAAACTGCCGAGCATTGTCTCACTGTACCTGTGACTATTATACAGGGTGGGACTGAGGATGGAAAATAAAGCAGCATACCAGGACTCTCAGGAGGCTTCCGCCCTCCAGCAGAATGCAGGCTTTTGTTCTCCGCTTCCCCTGTGCTTACACTGTTGGCTTCTAGACAATTCACCTACAGTTAATTTACACCTAGTAGTAATGTCATCTTAGAATATTGCTGCAATGACTCCTGTTCTCCCCTCCCTCCATAATCTGGGCGGCTTATGTCACATCAACCTTTGTTTTCCTGAATGAACAGCCACTTATTGCCTCATAATAAAGGTATAAAAGATGTTATCAGTGCTGTGTACCAGGTGAACCTCTCCAGAGAAGGAACAAAAGCTGAGTCATAGCAAACTCTCTGGGGGTCATTTTCCAGAAGATGCAAATGATGGATTAAAAGTCTAAAGAATGAAGGAGAATGCATGAACCATGATCCTCCTCTGGCCAATATCACTCTCACATGGGTCCAGACATATGGGGGTCCCAACACTGGAGAACTCCTGGTCCTAACATTAAAGGGAATCTGTCAGTAGGATCATCCCTCATAAGCAGTCTATAGACATGTAGCTCATAGGAAGCTGAATAAAATGATGCCTTGATATCTGCGATCCGATGTCTTATGCAAATGATCTGGTAAGATCTAAGGGCCGGACACTGATATGCACGAGAATCTGCCTCCAGAGATTATTGTAAAAGGAAGGAGGCATTACCGATGTGATGTGTAATGGTTACCAGTGTGATGTGTAATGGTTGCTCGCTGATCTCCTGATCTCACTGCAGAGCTGTGTGTGATTATGAGCCCATGTTAACATATTCAGTATTTTACCTCAGTATTTGTAGCCCAAACCAGGAGTGGGCGATTAATGCAGAAGTGGTGACGGGTTTCTATTATATTTTTCATCTGTTTCTTCCACTCCTGATTTTTGCTTACAAATACTGAGGTAAAATCCTGACCAAATACTACCTGCAGGTTCCTCTCAGGGCTTCAGCTTCCGTCTCACAGGCAGCCAGTGTTGTAAAACAGCAGAGCTGTGAGAGCTGCAGGTGCTAACGTGTTTGTAAGGAGACAAAGTTCAGTCCTCTTGTTTGGTGATAGTTACATGTCTCACACTGGTAATGATCCCTTTTATTAAAAATAAGCTCTGGATGCAGATACTCAGACAAATCATTGTCCGCCCCATAGCCTGGAACAACATTATTTACATATAAGAAAAACATGGATTTCTCTAGAATAAGACATCAGATAGCAGATATAAAGAATCATTTAATCCAACCCTCAATTTCCTGTAATAAAAATAAAAAACAACAATATACCATACCTGTCTGTCGTTCTGTCCCACGCCGTAATCCATGTCTGGGGCTAAAATAGTTTTCAAGCTAGACGTGCCAAGATGTGAACATCGCGGCTGAAACCACTGGTGAATGAGATGCAGTGACGTCACTGAGGCTGCGTTCCCAGCCAGCCTGAACTGTGGTGACCTCAGGACTGTGGGAAAATGCCAGTGATGAGGTTACAGCAGTTGAAGGTCAGTGTCTTCATGACAGATCAGTCCTGTTTCACACTTCAGTTTTTCACAATCAGTCAAGATCCGCCGATTTGCCAAAAAACCGGATCTGCCATTTTTATTGGCGGATCGTTTTTTTCCCCATTGACTTTCATTATCGGCGGATTTTGACTGATGATCGTCCGTTGCGTCCGTATTTGTGCGGATCCGCCAAAATGTTGGCATCCGCTGAGATCACCGAACGGACCATGCAACGTTTTTTTGCTGTCCGGATCTGTATTTTCCCCTTTTAACCCTGAATCAAGTCTCGCTGCAGGATGAAAATTCTCTCTCTCTCTCTCTCTCTTTCCTCGTCAGCCCCATCTCCCACGTCTCACAACGCGCGATCTCCTCTCACGTTGCTTGATCTTCCATGTCTCACATCGCGTGATCGCTGCTCACCCACATCCCGTGAGATGATCGCTCACCGCAGATGCCCGCTCTCTTCCGGATACCACTACATCCGCCGGTATTAATTTTTTATTTTTTCCCAGGCGTGGTTCCTTTAAATTTTTACCATCGGCTGATCCGTACATCCGCCGATCCGCTGACCCCCGTTTCTGTCAGTCCGCCTGCGGATCCGTTTTCCACTATTTTGGCGGATATAGACTAACAGAAAAAACTGATGTCTGAAACAGGCCTAACCGTGAAAAATTCTCACAGTGATCTGCTGTGAAGACAATGACCTTGAACTGTGGTGACCTCATCACTGACTTTTTCCCATGGTCACCGCAGTTCAGGCCAGTTGGGAACTTTGATGAGCTCACCGCTGGTTAATGATGCTACGCTCGTAGCTGCTCATTCACCAGTGGTTCTCAGCAGGGACGGTCGCATCTTGGCACCAAGTTGAAAACTATTTAGCCCCCAGACATAGATTACGGCGTGGGACAGAATGACGGACAGATATGGTATATTTTTGTTTTGAGGGCTTCAGTGAAATTAGGCGAGATTGTTCTGTCGAGGCTGCGTCCCATGTTGCCCGGGGGAAAGAATAGGGGACCTGACAGGCCCCATGACCCGGGAAGAGGGGTCGTGGTTAAACCGGAAACAGAGCAGAAAGCGCGTGAAGCAGCAGCCAGTTTCCCGCTATCAGGGAGAGGACAGTAGGATGAGCAGTGCACTCCGCACCCCGAGCATCAGCGCCGCGACGTACTGCGGCCGCCCATCTGAAAGCACGACCCTCTCGTGCAGGGAAATGTGGGATGGCTGCAGGACACTAGGTCGTGGTTCCCTCTGCTGGCCGGAGCGCAGCAGCCCACGGTTGACACCGGGATTTCTGCAGCTCTCTTTGATTTAGCTGCACAGGCTTATGGACTAGAGGCTCAGTGGGTAAAACCGGTGACCGCCCGCTGCTGCCAGAAGTTGGACCGTTATCGGTGGGATCACATCTGAGGACACTCCACTGGCCGATGCCGGTACTACAAACTCCAACAGATCACTTGCGGCTGAGGACCTAAAAGACGCAATAAGTATGATAGCTGGACTGTTGTTACATTGCAATTTCTCCTTTTCAATGTAACTGTTTTCTCCCTGCGAGGAGTTCCTCTATTGTTGCAATTAAATTGTTAGTTTTTTAACCCTTGCTCTGCCTCCCTTGTGTCACTGCATCCCGCAACCTGTTGACATATGCTCCAGGTTGCACTAACAGCCAGGAGCAGATAATATTATACTAGACATCAGTGAAGAATTTCAATTAACTGCGAATAATACCTGTAAAAAAGAAACGTTGAGAGATCAACTGTAATGAAGCACCCGTGCTGAACCTCTGTGTGACTGATCATGATGTGGTTTATTTTGCAGGACAGATTTTCACCATTTTCTTTCTGGAATCCTCACTCTTCCAGCCCCATCCTTAACTGTTAGGCTATGACTACAGTAGTTATCTTCAGTAATGTGTCACTATGAAGTTTTCTGACCTCACATATGAATATGTGATCCCATGTGAATGCGATATTTATGTTATTAAACCCAAGAACACAACTGTTATAATCGTAGGCAATATTGTGCAATTATGATGTTATGTGATATTGCAATGTATTTTTTTTCATTCTAAAAGATGGTCTCACCACAAATTTCTTAAACACATGTAAAATCATATATATAATTGCATGCCGCTGTGTGATACATTATTATGCTGAAAATCACACAACTGTGGAATAAAACACCATAAAAACATGTTCAGCAACTGGGGCAAGATGCTGTATGATACCCCGGTTGCTTACTTTTTGACTGACAGGATGCCGTTTTTTCTTCTTACAGGAAGGAAATGTGTAATCTGAAAAAACCCTATTGTTTAAATACTTTTTTTCCCTGTTAAAATGTATGTTTTTGGAAATGTATTTTGATTTAAAAAAAAATGTGCAATTTTCACATGGACCAGTGAGGCAATTCTAGAATCGTACATTCGGTTCTTTCAGGAAATCCACATATACAGTGCATTAGAAGCCTGACTCAGATCCTATCTTTTGCATTGAAGCATCTAATGAGCATGTGCAAAGGTCACTGTGAGGAGAGGCGGAGCAGGGTCAGCTTTGACATGACATGTTGTGATTGGTGGGTGATACTGAGTACAGAAGTCTTATCGGTCATTGTAATCCTGCTTCTGATGATAATGAGCCTGCGGAAAACTTCCTGAAAAGATGGGAGATATGGCACCGATTCATGATTTGTAATTTCTTGGAGTGATTTTCCTTTTTTATCTTGTGGTATTTGTTGCCATTTTTGTGCCAAATTCTTCAAAATGGTACAAAAGCAGGGCCAGTGTTAAAGGCAGGCAGACTAGCATCTGCTTAGGGCCTCTGCTACCCTAGGGGCCCCCAGCCAGTGGCGTACCGCTAACAGCGACACAGCAGGCGGCCACTATGGTACTTGACGACAGCCTCTTCCCACATCGCGCATTCAACTGTATCGGCATCATGGATTCGGATACTGTTGAAAGCAATGATGGAGTAGAGCGTCAGATGACGCTCCCTCTCGCATCACTCTCCCTCTGCATCTGACGCAGTAGACGCATGATGACATTACTTAATCGCGCGCCACTTTGCGTTAGCAGTGGAGCTGCTGAAACACGCTGCAGAGGCCACAGCAGCGGAGGAACGGGTAGTGGGAAGTATTGTATTTACTTATTGTTTATAAGACTGCAGGGCTGTATTATACTGTGTCTGTCTGCATTATATTCTGTGTATGTGAGGGGGACTGCTTTATACTCTATGGGGGGTGCACTGTACTCCATATGGGGAGATGAATTATGCTCTATGTGGGGGGCTCCATTTTACTCTATGGGGGTGCATTATACTCTATTTGGGGGGCTACATTATACTCTCTTTGTGTGGGGGGATGCATTACACTCTGTGTGTGGGAATTGAAGTATACTCTATGAGGTGCCTGAATTATACTCTATCGCGGGCTGCATTATACTTTATGAGGTGGCTGCATTATACTCTATAAGGAGGCTGCATTATGCTCTATAGGGTGGCTGCATTATACTCTATAAGTGGGCTGCATTATTCTCTGAGGGGAGCTGCATTATGCTCTGAGAGGGCTGCATTATGCTCTAAGGGGGGCTGCATTATAGACTATGGGGTGCATTATACTATATGGGACCTGCATTATACTGTAACAAGGACTATGGGGAATGCATTATACTATATGAAAGACTATTGGGTGCATTATACTATGAAGAGTATATTGTATTATATGGAGAACTATAGGGGGTGCATTATACAATTTGGAGGACTATGGGATGTATTATACTATATTGAGGACTATGGGGAGTGCATTATACTATAGCGAAGATATGGGGCGCGTATTATACTATATGGAGGATTATGGGGAGTATATTATACTATATGGAGGAATATGGGAAGTATATTATACTATATGGATGACTATGTGATGCATTATACTATGTGGAGGATTATGGGGTGTACTAAACAAGCAAAATGCTGCATATTCATTGATTGGATTGTTTATGCCGGAACAAAAATCATTCTTCTCAGCAGCACATTGCCCAGTATGGGGACAGATTGATCTACTAGTGATTGTTCTGTGCCCATCATTCTTTCTCAGCCGGTCTAATATTGTTGATCACACTCGTTAAGCGGCCTGAACTCAGGGCATGTAAATACAACCAAAATGTTTCTGTGAGATGATATAATATGTTGGCATTTGGTGCCCCACTTTGTCTAAATCCGGTTCTGTACACAAGGTTGTACTTTAAGATCTAAGATTTAAAATCTAAGATGCTTTATTTCTGCAGCCTTCTTTGGTGCCTTTTTTTATTCAATTTTTACATATCAGCAGTTATTAAAATTTAGAAGACCAAATACAGTTTAATATATATTACGCCTTGTCTATAGAGAAAAGAATCCGCCACTCAAAATAGAAAGGTGTGAAGAAATTTGTTTAATGAAGTGGCTCAAAATCAGTGGATCAATCAGTGATGTTTCGGTCAAACAGACCTTCATCAAATATACACTGGAGTGCGAGGCCACGGTAGAGAGAGTATATAGACAGCATTGGAGAAAGCGAGTCCATTCTGTGCAGGGTTTAAGCACTCGACACCTTCTCAACATCTGCCAACATGTATAGTGCAAATCTTGAAGAGGTTTATGGAGCGGGCTCAGAAGCTGAGCTAGCACCATGTCATGCAGATACTGGCTGTGTGTCCCAGCCAGGATCTGCCTCTAACAGCGGAGAACCATAAAGCTCAGCACAAGCTCTGCAGTAACATAATTCAGATATCAGTGCTTGGTTTTGGGGTATATGCTACCATCACTGTGTTTACACATAAAGATAACAAGGGAATTGAACAAGGACACTGCTCTGGACAGTGAGAGCCATCATGCAGAGCGCAGGGGACTGTGATTTTACAGGAATGATTATAAGAGCTTGTCAGGAGCTGAGATGGAGGGAGATGGGCAGCTAACTGCTGCATAGAAATCAATGGGCTTGAGAGAGATGGTTGGGATGTTAGGCGTAAGGCTATGTACCACGTATGCAGAAAATTCCTGACAAAAAAACGGACTCCTTCCTAGAAAACGCGCATTTTTTGCGCGATTTTTGCTAGTTTTTTATGCGTTTTTTCTGGAGCGCCCCCAGTCTCATAGAATATAATTAGAAATGCGGATTTTTCAGCGAAATTAATGAGCATGATGCGTTTTTTTACTGCGATACGTTTTTTTTTCCGCGGGAAAAAACGCATCAAATGCACAAAAAGTGTGGGATTCATTCAAATGAATGGGATGCTTCTTGTAAGCGTTTTGCTGGTAAAAACGCTTAAAAAACGCTTACGTGTGCACACACCCTGAATCTCTCTTTGCAAGGGGCTGGGCTGGCACTTGTGGCCAAGCTCCATGGAAACTAGCTGTACACTATGTAAAATAGAAGATCTCATTGCAGGAGAATGATAGAAAAAGGAAGTCAGTATTATTATCTTCATGCTCTTTAACTAAAGCAATTTAAAAAGTTGAGACTACCCTTTTAAGATATACTACCCATGTACCATAAAATCCTGATTTAAATAATGGGTCATTTTCTGATTACACATTCCCTTTAAACAGACTCTGTAGCAGCTGGGGTATGTATTATACAAAGCAATGATTCATCTACTGAAAAATATCCTTGACATGATAAATGTCTTGTCGATCAATCTTTTAGTGTCAGTCAAGTTTTCAAAAAGACATTCTGCTGCTGGAGCATAATGTACTTACATAATATTCCACCTATTGTCAATTATAACAGTCCAAATGTGCTTGGCCGGACCTCTCTGACCTCTAATATTCTTATAAGGCTTCTTTTACACTTATCGGGTTTTTCGCGGCCCGTTTTTGCGGGTCGTATTGCTGTGATTTTTGCGGTCTCCCAACAAGGGTGCCAACACTTTTGGCCATGACTGTATTTATACTTTATTGTATATAGTGTAGAATTGCCGTATATTACCTACCTTTACGTTGCTGCCGTGACTCAGAGCCCAGCACTTCAGGCCCAGTCAACTACATGTTGTTATGAAAGAATAAAAAAATAATAATTCAAGGGATTGAATGAGGCAAAGGATAAAAATTCTGTTTTTATTTCCAGTAAATTAGTGGCTCCGTTCTCTTTGGAACTGGTCAGTTCGGTCTATTTTTTGTGATGCATTTTTTGTTACAAAAGCAAATTGCGGCTTAGTGCTATGAAGGCGGCTGAAAGCTTTCCCCTCTCCCCACGTACATGATGTACCTCCATCCGTTTTGTTAGCCTTTCTTTCTCAAGCAGAGCAAGTGACCCAGCACTGTACGTCTGTAGGAGACACATTTAGGGATTATCAGCCCCTGACCAGAAGATGGCTGAACGTGTGTGGAGCAGATGCGATGCTCCCAGGATGATCTCTATAGCATATACCGTCCTCGTCATTACTGAACGTGCATTTTCCACTAGAACCTTGAAACTATAAGTCCCCGAGTTGTCCTCCCATGTGGAGTCTTAAATATTTCATTCATCCATTGTACAGTAAGTTATCTTGGCCTAACAGACGCTGCACTTCCACTACTATTAATGACAGCCATTACGGTACCCATAGGGATTGTTACTAGTCACACACCGTGCGCGCGGCTTCTTCCTCCTACTACGCTCGGCCGCGCTTCAGGCAGTTCTGTAGTTTGAGTATTCCATAAAGGAACCAGGAAGGTCAGGATGAGCAGAGCAATGCACGGCATTGGGAGAGGACATAGAAAATTAAATTATTAGATGATTTTTTTCTTTTTTTAATAATAAAATATGAGATTATTACCATCAGTAAGCAATGGGGCACCTATGGCTGCAATCTAGAGCTTTAACTATAACATGTACACAGCCCCTTAACCATTATAAACTCGGGATTGTACTAGAAAATGGCTCATGTAGATAAATAAGTAATACCGACTTGTATTTACCGGCAATCCGTTACCGCATTCATCGTTCTTATCGGAGTATGACATATATACAGTTCTTTAGAGAAAGCTGCTCTATATACACGTATTTACATGTATTATCTGGCATTGTGTGTAACCCGCAATTTCCAAAGCTGACGCATCGCTGGACTAGTCCCTGTTCACATGTGTACCTTATAGGAGGATGAGTGGTATCTGGCCATACACAGTGTATACACACACATATAAATATATATATACACACAGTGACGTGTCCTATAGATACATCCTATTTGTACAAAAAAGTCTCCTAATGACATCATGCATATGTCCAGTGGTGCCGGCCCCCCACAGAATGGCCATATTGCAGAATGAGAGCGCGCTCGGTCATTGTCCTCATACTTCTATAAAGATTGCTTATCCGTCTGCTTATCCCAGAATGTCCCATGCGAGGGGCTGTGCCGCACCGGGAGGAGGTCGTAGTGGCTGGGGATGTGGCTGTTCCTTGGCAGGTCGTACGGGTTCTGCATGTAGTTGGGGATCTGGTGCTGGGCGTCCTGGAGCAGGGTGAGCGACGGCTCTGTGAAGAGACAAGCGGCACATCAGGCACAGCCTTATCATAATATCCCACCCTTTCCTCATTCCTGATCAGCTCGCTATGTATTGCTCTCACCTACTCCACCCAAAACCACCCACATTGTTCTTCTATATCGCAAACTGGTCTGAGACTGACACAATACATACGGGTGACGGCAATGAAGCTACCTGCTGAGGAGGCGGCGGCGGAGAGGAGGATGCCATACAAAGAGGCCATTTACCATTACACTGTATGAGTAACAGTGACTATTTCCATTGTGATCTGTAACGAGGGTATGCTCAGGCTCAGGCGGGCACCTATCAGCCTGAACAGCAGAAGTGGGTGGCAGTGGTGGTACGCCTGAGAATCAATGTATTGTACACCCTTGAATACCATTTTGTCGTTTTCGTCCAGATAGGTTTGAAATGTCATGCTGATTAATTTCTCAATTTCACATTTAGCGCTTCACTTTCCTGAATCAGAGCTTGAAATCCCCTGCATAGATAAAGCTTTAAAAACTACCAGTGGTATTATTTTTTTTCATTAATCAATAGTGCACATGAAAATAGGAAACTTTGAAAAATGACTAATTAGAGAAATCTGCTTCTTTCTTCTCCTGGACTGATCATTCTCAATATTCTCAATTCTCGGTTAAATTTGTTTTCAGTGAATACAAGCATTCCCATTACTGAGACGGGAGAGGGCAGTTGGTACTCGTAAAGTTCAATGGAGAACTCCAAGGAAAATTTGCAGCAGAATGTCCGTATCTGCCTCTAGCTCCTCCTTCCTCCGTACAGTTTTAAAAGCGTCAAATGGCATCTCCTCTCTAAGTAATATGATACTCTGGCTTCCCTGAATACACATTTTACAGATTTTAACCTTGAACTGAGAGTGAAAAATCAATCTAGGAGGAGAAAGAAACAAATGTATCTGATAAGAAATATTATAAGATTGCTTATTTTCATGTGTACTATTGATTTGTGAAATAAAAATTAAAGCAAAGGTTACTCTTTAAAAATAACAGCTGCCACTAGAGGGAGCTCAGACACTTACTGCATACACAGTGAAATCACTAGTACCATAGTATAGTATGCAGCAAGCTCCCTTTAGTGGTGACTACAGGTAGTCATCTGTTAAAAAAGAAATCCCCGATAACTCTATTATCAATACAGGAAAAAATACAGACTAGTGCTACTTTATTAGCCCCATTAAAAAATCCATACTGTCTTACCATTACCAAGGGCCCCCATATGACTCTATGAGACCACTTTACGTACAGGAAAAAAAAAGAAAAGGTCAGAGGTGAGGGCAAGTCTTTGAAAAGACATTCTCCCTAACCCAACTTTTCGAATATTATTCAAACCATTGTAGATTTCTGCATTGTCAGTAGCAGATCAATGCCAGGCTCTTATAGAATAAAGAACTTCCTCAGACAATGCAAACTATTGTCTGACCTTACAAAGAGGAAATATCGTGGCTCATGCTTTACTAGGAATAATTACCATCCTGAGCCATGCGTGACCCCCATGCCTCGGTAAAGGCACCATTAGCCTATTATTAGGTGGAAAGTTCCTATGATATTGGATAAGCAACAAGTTCACACTGATGATGAATCTCATGCAAAATCTCTATACTCAACAGCATAGGTATATATTAGATAAGTAATTAGGCTCCAGCCTGCCCAGATAAAAAAATGAATGCACATTTTATATTTGCTGTTTTCCCATTTCCTACAGAGGTTCCTCTGTGTTTGGTTTCTCCATAACTTCCCCTAATTGTAGCAGCTATTAACATTATCATAGACATTTTTCTTGTGTATTCAACCAAATCCTGTTTGTGTTGATCTATCATAGGGCTGGAAAATCGTAGCCACCAGGAATTAAATCTGGTGACAAGAATCACTTGTATTGGGCAATACTTCACCTGTTGCCTGGCTGGCTACATATTGAAGGGGGTGTAAATTGCGCACAAAAACAGTCAGACTTTCCTAAAATCTAGCATTGCTTTTTAAATGTTTGCTATATTTGGTTTTACAGACCATCCTCATTGCATGTGTAGTACTCGCATGTATGGGGGATGCAGTGACGAGGCGTGAGAAGGTTTGAGCGTTAAGGTGTAACCTTTATATCTATAGATGCCTTTGGGGCTGTCTTGAGCAACCAAACAAGCTACAATAACTGCCCATGCAGGGGAACAATACAAGAAACACACGGTTATGCGAACACGACTAACCCGGCTCACTATAGGGCCGCGGTATGGCCGACAACAGGCCCCGGAAGAGTTCCGCAAGGCGGCGACCCCAGACGGAGGCGGTGCAGTGCCGCTTGGGGGCTGGAAAATGGAGGCCGCAGCCCCGAACAGTGCTGCAGGGACCGCGGCCGGCGGCGGACAGGCCTCAGCCGCGAACTGGAGTAAGGCGGCGTCGGCCGCGGGTGGCAGCAGGTAAGCCACAGCCGCGAACTGGAGCGGGGTGTCGTCTGCTGCGGGCGGGAGCTGACGGGCCGCACCCGTGGGGTGGAGTCGGGCAGCGGCTATCGCGGGCAGGAGCGGATGGGCCGCACCCACAGGGCGGAGTTGGGTGGCGGCTGCCGAGGGCGGAGTCGGTCGGACTGCACCCGCAGGGCGGAGTCAGGCGGCGGCTGCCGCAGGCGGGAGCGGACGGGCCACACAAGTGGGGCAGAATCGGGCGGCGACTGCCATGGGCGGGAGCGGACGGGCCGCACCAACGGGGTGGAGTTGGGCAGTGGCGGTCACTAGTAGCGTGGCTGAACGGTCGGCGTCTACCTCCTGGATGGCTAGGTGCCGTCTCCCTTCTGCCTGTGGTGAGTCTCCCTGCAGTCTCTCTGGTCGCTGCTCTCCCCGCTCTGCTTTGGCTCTGGCTTTTGCTCTGACTCTCTGGCGCTTCCTGGCTTCCTTCCTCCACCTCTCCTGTTCTGCTGACTCACCCCTCCAGGTGTCCTCAGACCTTTTTATACTGGCTCCTCCCCCAACCTCTCTGGTACTCTCTATGTCCCATCCTCTAATTCTGTCCCCCGGAAACAGTTTCCCTAGGAACCTTGGTGACAGCCCCCTTGGATCCAGCCCGGGCACACAGCGGGGACGGCTTCTCCTACACTCCCCCATCCTGTATGCTCGCCAGTCCTCGGGCGAGGGCTTAGGGAGGCCTGGGCTGTTTTTCTGCAGCGTAAGTTTCTTTAGCCATACGAACTGGTCCTGTTCGTAGCGTTCGGGGGGCTTTCCAGCTGTCGTTCGCTCGGAGCACCATGGTTCGACTGCGGCGGAATCTTCTGGGTTTGTAACTAATAAGTCATGTCAGACTAACTTAATTTCCTTCTATGACGGAATCACTGATTGGGTGGATCAAGGAAATGCTGTAGATATAGTATATCTTGACTTCAGCAAAGCATTTGACAAAGTATCTCATACAATCCTTATTGAAAAAATGACTAAGTATGGAATGGACAAGGCAACTGTTAGGTGGATTCATAACTGGCTTAGTGATCGGACCCAAAGAGTGGTCGTAAATGGCTGCACATCCAGTTGGAAGAATGTCTCAAGTGGGGTACCACAGGGCTCTGTCCTGGGCCCTTTATTGTTCAACATCTTTATCAACGATTTAGATGAAGGAATTGAGGGTAAACTGATTAAATTTGCTGATGACACAAAGCTAGGAGGGATAGCTAATACTAGAGAAGAGAGAGAGAGGATTCAAAAAGATATAAATAAACTGGAGAAGTGGGCAGCAACTAACAGAATGGTTTTTAACAGGGAAAAATGCAAAGTACTACATCTGGGCAATAAAAATGAAAAAAGCATATACAGAATGGGAGGAATAGGCCTAAGCAACAGCACATGTGAAAAAGACTTGGGTATACTAATAGATCACAAACTGAATATGAGTCAACAGTGTGATGCAGCAGCAAAAAAAGCAAATGCAATTCTAGGATGTATTAACAGAAGCATACAGTCTAGATCACGTGAAGTCATTATTTCCCTCTACTCCTCTTTGGTCAGACCTCATCTGGAATATTGTGTCCAGTTTTGGGCACCACATTTTAAAAAAGACATCAACAAGCTGGAGCAAGTTCAGAAAAGAGCAACCAGAATGGTGACCGGTCTGCAAACCCTGTCTTATGAGGAAAGGTTGCAGGATTTGGGATTGTTTAGTTTGCAAAAGAGAAGACTGAGAGGAGACTTAATAGCTGTCTACAAATATCTCAAGGGCTGTCACATTGTAGAAGGATCATCTTTATTCTCATTTACACAAGGAAAGACTAGAAGCAATGGGATGAAACTGAATGGGAGGAGACACAGATTAGATATTAGAAAAAACTTTTTGACAGTTAGAGTGATCAATGAGTGGAACAAGCTGCCACGAGAAGTGGTGAGTTCTCCTTCAATGGATGTCTTCAAACAGAGGCTGGACAGACATCTGACTGGGATGATTTAACGAATCCTGCTTTGAGCAGGGGGTTGGACCAGATGGCCCAGGAGGTCCCTTCCAACTCTACGATTCTATGATTCTATGATTCTATGATTCTGGGGTGGCAGAAAGTGGCGGATCGACCAGGCCTGGTGGGTCGACTGGGTCCGCCGGAGTATCATCTCCTGCAGTGTCCGTTTGTACAGTCTGGGCTTCTTCTTCGTCGTCTTCATCCCAGACTGCTGGTGGGGGTTCCTGGACCTGAGGAGGTCGTGCAGGGTCTGCGGATGTACAGGGTCGTAACATATTGCGATGTACGGTACGAGTGGGGAGGTCCTTGTCTTTCTCTGATTGTATCTCGTACACTGGCCCATCGGGGCTTACCCTGCGCAATATCCGATAGGGATCCTCTTCCCAGCGGGGTTCTAACTTGTGCTGAGGGCACTGATCACGCACGAGTATTCGATCTCCGGCCCGGAAGTTAATGAGTTGAGGCAGTGTCCCCCCGGGGTGTTCCAGGTCCTGAAGTTTGGTGTGTACAATTCCGTGCAAGGTTTGCAACCGAAGCCGATGGTTCCTGACCCACGAGGAGACCCCTGTCCATGGTTGTTTCTCTTCCGGATTCAACTCTACCTCCATAATTCCTTTGCCTTCCCGGCCGAATAGCAGCGAGTAGGGAGTGTACCCGGTGACTCGGTGCACCCGGTTGTTATAAACCCATACCAGTTCAGGGACATATTCGGGCCAGCGGGCCTTACGGTCACTCTCCAGGGTGCGCAACATTTGAATCAATGTCCGATTAAATCGCTCGCAGGCCCCATTCCCTCGTGGGTGATACGGAGTGGTACGGGATTTGTCGATGCCATACAGTCGATGTAGTTCTTTCATGACTTTTCCAAGGAAGCACGCGCCTTGATGTGAATGGATCCATTGGTGGCAGCCGTAAACTTGGATAAAGTTTTTGCAAATCGCATAGGCGGCTGATTCTGCGGTTTGATCTTGGGTAGGGGTCACCACGGCGAACTTGGTGAAATGGTCCACCATGACAAGACAGTGTTCATACTCTTGGTATGCCGGGCCAATGGTTACGTAGTCCACCATTAAGAGTTCGAGGGGCGCTGCTGTAACAATTGTCTGGACTGGAGCCCGCTGCGCAGGTGGTTTAGCTAGTTCACATAGGCGACAGGCACGGCAAACTTCTTCCACGGTGGTCTGCAAGCGAGGGTGGTAGGCCTTTTGCTGCAGCCACTGAAATGTCTTTTGTGCCCCAAAATGTGCCCCCTTCTCATGGGCCTCGCGGGCAAGCCCGCTGAGTTGGGCTCCCGATACCATGACCTGCCAAGTGATTGCTGATGTTGTCCGTGATACTGTTTTCCGGTACAATAGTCCTTCTTCGATCATCAATTTTTCCCACTGTCGTAACATTAGTAAGGTATCCTGGGTTAAAGTTTGCCGCTGAGTGTCATTAGGTAGTTGGTCCATGGCCACCCACTGACGCAGGGGCCCAATTTCTTCATCTTCCTGCTGCTGGATCCATTTATACCGGGGCTGTTCCAGCATGCCCCCAGCGGGCCCTATGTGAGATTGTTCTGGGTGAGGGCGGTGAGTTCGGGGGGGACCAGAGCGAACGGCGTCTCTTCTCCCTCTAGTTCGCCGTCCTGACTTCGCCCTGGAGTTGTACGTCGGATCCTGGAGAGTGCGTCAGCATGTACATTCTCCGCTCCTCTTTTGTAAATGATCTTGTATTTGAATTTGGCCATCCGGGCCACCCATCGTTGCTCCAGGGCCCCTAGTTTGGCATTTTCAAGGTGGGCCAGCGGGTTGTTGTCGGTCCGTACTACCACCTCGGAGCCTGCCAGGTACTCTGCGAACCGCTCCGTCATGGCCCACACTACCGCGAGGAGCTCGAGCTTAAAGGAACTGTAATTGTCAGGATTACGTTCGGAGTCGTGGAGTGATCGGCTGCCATAAGCGATCACTTTCTCCCAGCCGTCTTGGACTTGTGACAAAACAGCTCCTAGCCCGTGGAGACTCCCGTCGGTGTGCAGTATGAATGGCTGCGAGAAATCCGCATAAGCTAACACCGGGGCATCCGAGAGTGCGGCCTTAAGATCTTGGAAGGCCTCTTCCTGCGGTTCTCGCCACTGAATCTTCCATCCATTCGCTCCGGCAGGGGCCCCCCTTAGCAGGTTTTGCAGGGCTCGGGCTCGACACGCAAAATTCTTTACGAAAGGACGGTAATATCCGGCCAACCCCAGGAAGGCTCGTACATCTTTTACCGCCTCAGGAGTAGACCACCCCTGGATCGCGGCGACCTTTTCCCGGGACGGTCTTACGCCTTCTGCAGAGATGGAATGCCCCAGATATTTGATCTGTGTCCGGAATAGGTGGCATTTCTGGGGTTTTACCTTCAATCTGTACTCCTGCAGCCGGCCGAGCACCTGCCCCAACCGCAGCAGGTGGTCCTCAAACGTAGCGGCATAGATGATGATGTCATCCAGGTACCAGGTATATCAGCGTGGCCTCAAATTTGAGATCTCCCAGACACCGCTCCATCAGCTGTTGAAAAGTCCCCGGGGCGTTGGCCAGCCCAAACGGCATACGACTGAATTCGAACAGTCCCATAGGAAGAATGAATGCAGTCTTGGCTCGGTCTTCTTCCGACATTGGCACCTGCCAGTACCCACTGGCCAGATCTAAGGTTGAGAAATATGTCGCTTTTCCCAAGGCGGATAGGGATTCTTCAATGCGGGGCAGCGGGCACGAGTCTTTGATGGTACAGGCGTTCAACTTCCGATAATCCACACTTAACCGCAAACTGCCATCTTTCTTGCGGACCAACACGATGGGGGGCTGCCCAAGGGCTCTGGCTTTCTTGAATAACTCCTTTTCGTAGCATTTGGCCCAATAGAGTCTTTACCTCTTGATAGAGCTGTGGGGGAGTCTGCCGATATCGTTCTCTAATAGGAGACGTTCCTGCAGTGGGAATACCATGCATGATGGCCGTGGTACATCCGAAATCGTCCTCATGTTTGGCGAATACCTCCTGATATTGGCCCAGAAGTGTTTTTACCTGGAGTATCTGGGCCGGGGTGAGGCCAGAGAGTTCTGCTCGCATTTTTTCCAGGATAATTTGGCCCCTTTTCTCTGGCCGAGGACCCTTGGGTCTGAAGGGATCGGATGGATACTGCCCATGGGTTCCCCGTCTGCACTTTTAGCTGGAACGCCGGAGCCGGGAGCACCTCCTCCAGGGGTCTCACTAGTTTTGCCATATCGGCCCATGGTTTCAGAACGATGTCTTGGTCTTCTAGGTTAAACGCACCGCACCAGGACGGTCCCTTTCCGCACGGTGGCCAGGGTGCGGGCCACCAGGACTCCGGGGGGCAGGCGCTCCGAGAGGCTTGGCTTTACCTGCATCTCCACTCCTTCCAGGGGCGCAGGGGCCTGGATTGGCAAGGCTACCACCGTCTGTCCTGGCGGCAGAACAAGCGGAGGGGCTGCCGGAGCGATCACCTTCCCCAGCGCCTCGCCCTCCCGACAGTCCTGTCGGACTCACGCTCCCCGCACCAACTGTTGGAAGACCTGCCCTTGGGGTGTGCGGGAGCCCCACTGGCTCAGAGTCTCTTGAGTGGGCTCGTTCAGGAGTATGCTGCCGAACTCTCGTAATATATTCATACCCAGGGTCACCGGGTGTTTATCGTTGGCATCTCCCTGGGTCAGGATCACTCCCCGGCGGCCGAGTGGTTTGCCGCATAACGAAATCTGCATCCAGACTACTCCAACAACAGGAACCGGCAGCTGGTTGGCGGCTACCAGCTTTATCACGGACCCCCACTGGGGTCTTAGTACTTGAGGAAAATGCCGCTGAAAATAAGTCTCTGGCATGGTCGTTGCTTGTGACCCTGTATCGACTAGGTATCGTATGGCATGGCCTTCAAGCTCTGCCCACACCACTGGACACCCCGCGACCAGATCCCCGGGATTTCCACCACCCCTCGTCGTGGTTTCTGGCTCCGAGCGGCGTCCCCCCAGCTCATGTCTTCCACCCACTGTGGCTCTTCAGTGGCATTCACGAAGACTTCTGTGCTCCAGACCTTTCCCACGGGGATTGCCAACCCTTGTTCCTGCTCCCGTGCACGCGCCTGACTCCCCGCCTCGGAGAAAGCCATATGCGGGTTTAACCGGACCTGCTCCCGCGGCCTGCTTAGTCAGAGGGTCTCGGAGTCTGGTCACTAAAAGGTCACGTAGGGTGAGGTCAATGGGTCCCACCCCCACGCCGTCCTTCTGCTCTATGGCGGTATATAATTCCTGGAGAGCATTCATGTACTGGGTGACCGTCTCCCCTTCCCCATGCATACGACTGAACAACCGGGTTCTCAGTTCCCCCACATTTGTCGGATCCCCATGTGTCTCCTCCAATATCTGTAAGACCCTAACAAAGGTGTTACGCTGTCCTGGGGGTTTCAACATTATGGAATCCCGGGCCTCCCCGTTCAATGCCATAAGGGCTACCTCAGCTTCCAAGTCAGGGGTCATCGGATGCATTCTAAACAACCCTCGCATCCGTTCGGTCCAGCTCCACAGCATGGTATTGGTGCCGGAGTACCTAGGCAAGTTGCTCAGCATAGCCCCCAAGGAAATGCTGGACCGGGGGCCAGTGTTGCCCCCCCTTTGAACTGCGACATCCCCGCTCACACTCGGAGACTGCATCCTGCCGACTACGCCAAATGTAGTACTCGCAGGTACGGGGGATGTAGTGATGAGGCGTGAGACGGTTTGAGCTTTAAGGTATAACCTTTATATCTATAGATGCCTTTGGGGCTGTCTTGAGCAACCGAACAAGCTAACAATAACTGCCCACACAGGGGATCAATACAAGAAACACACGGTAATGCGAACACGACTAACCCGGCTCACTATAGGGCCGCGGTATGGCCGACTACGGGTCCTTAGTTATAAAAGTGTCACTTATCCTCTCTGACGTCCGGCAGGGTCTTGAACGATGATGCTTTGGCGTTGCAGCCGCTGGGCCCAGCCAACGAGGATCTGACGAAGACTTCGGGCGTTCCTGTGCCCAGGCGAGGTGGGGGCACAACAGGCCCCGGAAGAGTTCCGCAAGGTGGCGACTCCAGGCAGAGGCGGTGCAGTGCCACTTGGGGGCTGGAGAATGGAGGCCGCAGCCCCGAACGGAGCTGCAGCGACTGCGGCTGGCGGCGGACAGGCCGCAGCTGCGAACTGGAGCAGGTGGCCGCGGGGCGTCATCTGCTGTGGGCGGGAGCTGACAGGCCGCACCCGCAGGGCTGAGTTGGGCAGCAGCTGCCGTGGGCGGGAGCAGACGGGCCGCACCCATGGGGCGGAGTCGGGTGGCGGCTGCCGCAGGCGGGAGAGGACGGACCGCACCCGTGGGGCGGAGTTGGGCGGCGGCTGCCGCGAACGGGAGCGGATGGGCCGCGCTCACGGGGTGGAGTCGGGCGGCGGCTGCCGTGGGCGGGAGCGGACGGGCCGCACCCACGGGGTGGAGTCCAGTGGTGGCGGCCACTAGGAGCGCGGCTGAACCGTCAGCGTCTCCCTCCTGGACGGCTAGGTGCCGTCTCCCTTCTGCCTGTGGTGAGTCTCCCTGCAGTCTCTCTGTTCGCTGCTCTCCCCGCTCTGCTCTGACTTTTGCTCTGGCTCTCTGGCGCTTCCTTTCTCCACCTCTCCTGTTCTGATGACTCACCCCTCCTAGCATCTTCAGACCTTTTTATACTGGCTCCTCCCCCAACCTCTCTGGAACTCTCTATGTCCCGTCCTCTAATTCTGTCCCCAGGAAACAGTTTCCCTAGGAACCTTGGTGACAGCCCCCTTGGTTCCGGCCCGGGCACAAAGCGGGGACGGCTTCTCCTACACATGAACATAAGTGAGTTGCAGTACCAGAGGAAACCCATTGACAAGTCTTTAGTTTGCACAACTAAGGACTACACATGTTCTTCCATGATTATTTATTACTGAACCTAGTAGTAGACTCAAACTGAATTTAGCGTTCTCCATCTAAAAAGTATCGCATACAGAAAATATGATCAATAAATGAGATAGAGAGTGGCCTGCTGCCAAGATGTAAGAGGAGCCACTGTGCAATCCACTGACATTGAATTTCACAGATTTATTGAATTAGATGTCTTCTTTTGTGGTCCTTCCATGGGGTTGGTAATCACAGATTTGCAGGAGTTCCCAATATACTGGCTTGTCGTACAGTAACTGTAGGCTTTTCAGGCAACCTACCAAGGAACCACCTTGTGAGTTTTTAAGAAACCAGCTGGTGCCACTCAAAGGGGCACACCAGTCACTTTGCAGGGAACACCAATACTTTTACAGACCCTGCATGTCTCACATCTGCAATTGTAGAATGATACAATTTTTTCTACACTACAACCAGAGAGCGTTTTTTGGGTCCAGCAGGGCAATAACAGTTTCAGTGTAGGTTTAGACAAATTAGGGTACAGATTTCCCTTTGGTTGACTGTACTGTAGTCTATGCAGCCTGCCGTACCGTGCCGCTTTAGTTCTTGCAGAGACATTCCTCTATCAGAGCCAGCCCTGACTATATACAGGTAGTGGTGCACTCTATTCTTCTTTACAGTATACTGTATGGTCCTACACAGTACTCTGAAGAATTTTTATTCTTCTGCCATCTACATCAACATAGCTGCATGTGTGTTTTTCCAGCGCTGGTCTGTTAGCTGGTTTCCAGCCGAACGCAATGTTTCTGCACTCTGCTCTTCTTTACCTCCACTGTGGAGCTTAAAATAACTGGCACAGCAAAGCTGAGACAAGCAGGGTTGAGCTGTGCGTGATGCCTGCTGCTGAGAGATAAATGATGCAAAACTAGAAATGCTGCTCTGTTGATGAATATAGTATAGGATAATCTTTTGCCATATACATCTGACGCACCCCAGAGGCCGTGGGATACTCGGTACCGGGACGGTCATCTTAAAGGGATGTGTCACAGTGGTAGTGACCCGGTCCGTGGCCCCAGGCGGTCATGGAAAAGGGGAGTATTGATTAGGGATAAAGCTTATGTAGTGATTCGTGACGCCAGTTGGAGTGTTCGACTGTAGTATAGCTGGCACTGCAGATGATCCCTGGGGAAGTAGGTGGTGATGGCAGGGCAGATGTTTAACCCTCTCCAACCAGGGCTGACCCCCAGAGATTGTGATGCAAGTAGAAGGCACGGAGTTATAAGGCAGGAGACAAGGAAAGTAACTTTATCATTTACTGTAGTTCAGGTGCAGTTCAAAGGAGATATTGCAACTCTCACCAGGTTATAGTCTGCTCTGCAGAATGGGAGATATCCTTCACTCTGCTGTGACTCGGTGTAAGCTTCCTGCTAATGTAATCCCTTCTGGGACCAAGGCATCCCGGAGTTTAGAACTTTCCAGCATAGCCACTACTCACTGTGTTTTCCTCCGTTGGCAGCTTGCAGCTTGGATCCTGTGTGAAGCTCGAGTTCCTTCTTGCACAATCCTTCACTGATCCTAGTTGCGGCAGTCATCCCGGGGAAAATACTTTGCTGTTGGTTGTATAAACTCACACAGTCTCTCAGCTTACCACCCTGCTCTGAAAGCATGGATGGTCTAGGGGCTGATTCCCTGATTCTTATTAGCTTTGCTCCTGAAGGAAGCGCATGTCATGGCTTCCAGGAGCATTCTTCATCTTCCCTTCTTCTCCTTCACTGAAAACAACAACTCTGGACTCCTCCCCCTCCCAGTTAGGGCATGTCTGCAAAGCTCTAAGCTTCAGACAAGTAAGGGAGTGAGGTAAATTGTGTGTGTGTTGTGGTCTCTAGCAAAGAAAGCATAACTCCCATTGCTCACAAGACACCTACAAAACAGTACATATTTAACCCTTTTGTGGTGGTAAAGACGTAGGGCGCCACACATCCATAAAATAGAATTTCCAGTTTTAAATCACTCATCATTTTTCTCAGCTTTGTAGTGCCTTCTTATTTGATCTGTGTTCTGAAGCCACAGCACATCGGAGTACAGGACAGTTGAGCTCTGCTGGAACTTTGATGTAGAAGGCAAAAGATCAAATTTTTCAGATAAAGTTGTATACAGGACCACTCAGTGCACAGAAGTAAAGAGTGTATTTTAAATGTACATTACTTTGATGATGTGCCAAATATCTGTAATGAAGGAAGCAAAGATAAGCACTGTATAGCAGGGCTGGAAGCTTGGCTGTTTTAGGCTATGTGCCCACGTTGCAGAAATGCTGTGGAATTGTCCGCAGCATTTCCGCAACACCCCGCCGCGGGTAAAACGCATGCAGAATTCGCATGCGTTTTCCCGCAAAACACAAGCGTTTTGCAAGCGTTTTTAGCTTGCAGAATGCTAGCGCTGTTCCAAGCGATTCGAAGCATCGCTTGGAAAAGTGATTGACAGGTTGGTCACACTTGTCAAGCATAGTGCTTGACAAGTGTGACCAACTTTTTACTATTGATGCTGCCAATGCAGCATCAATAGTAAAAGATAGAAAGTTAAAAATAATAAAAAAAATAGGGATATACTCACCCTCTGTCGGCCCCTGGAGTCCTCCCGGTCCTCATCGGCGCTGCCAGCAACTTCCGTTCCCAGGGATGCATTGCGCAAATGACCTCTGATGATGTAGCGGTCTCGCGAAGACTCCGGGGGCCGACAGAGGGTAAGTATATCCCTATTTTTCATTTTAATTCTATTTTTAACAGGAATATGGTACCCAGGGCATGGAGGAGAGTCTCCTCTCCTCCAGACCCTGGGTACCATCCACACATGAAACACTCACTTTACGCATGGTGGGCATAGCCACAAGCGTAAAGTGAGCGTTTCAATGCAATCCTATGGCGGCGGAATCGCCGCGATTCCACAGAATTAGCGGACATGCGGCGGAATTTACCGCTTTGCGATCCCGCAGCGGAAAAATCCGCAGCATTGGCACAACAACTGCGGAATCCCATAGGATTGCATGGGAATGCATTTTGTTAGCCTTTTTTTAAGCGTTTACGCAGCGGCAAAAACGCGGCAGAAATGCTTAAAAAATGCAAAGTGGGCACACAGCCTTACACATTTAGTCAGTTTGCTCCTAACACAGCTGTAAGTCATCAACTCGGGAAGGTGGGAATAGTCAAAAGCACACAATAGAGGGAGGAAGGTGTATGCAATATTTAAGAGAAGCAGGGTGCTGCTGAGTATAGTTTTAGTAGTGTAAGAATAGGACCGCCATCCAGCTAAACTGGATGCACTGTATATTAACAATACGTATACATTTACTCTGCTTTGAGAATATTAATTTGATTGTGGGAATAACCTTTTAAAAGCTTAAATCCTGTAAAGGCACTCACTTAGACTGTAATATAACATGAACATAATAACAGTAATTTGTAGCAGCAGAACATTGGGGTAGGTTTTAAACTGAAAGACTCAGACAACTTCATCCCAGACTCTCAGGAAGAGGAATATTGAGTAAAGGGATGCTCCCCATATTTCAATACTCTAAAACTGCAGTTCACAGTGATAAATTTCTTATGGTGAACTCATTGAGATCACCGAACTTCATCGGCCAAGCTGACAGCGAAGTGACCGCTAGTCACCGATACTGCGCTCGCAGCAGCTCATTCTTCCATGGTTTTCAGCCTGAATGGTCGCATCTTGATACTGTCCAGGTTGAAGAAAACCGCTCATCGCAGACATGGATTATTGCGTGGGACGGGATGTCAGACACGTGAGGGATATGGTTGTTTTTTTGTTTTTTTATTTTTGTTCTTTTTTTTCAGAAAGACCAGGGCTTCAATGGAATGGGCGTTTGGTGAATATTATTGCTGGTTATTATTTCTGTTTTTTTACAGGGGCCGATGGCTTCATTGGAATATTATTGTTTTTTTTTACAGGGGAAGATGGCTTCATTGGAATGGGCGTATAACTTTTATTTCTAAATAAAAAAGTAAAACGGTGTGTATATTTATTTTCAAATAAAGAACTTTATTCTGGCTGTGTGTTTATTTACAATCTGACTATGCGGTTAGTAATGGAGAGGCTTCTTATAGACTCCTCTCCATTACTAACTTGTGAGTTTGATATCAGTGGTCATAAAACAGTTGACATCAACCTCACAAATATTAACCCCACTTGCCACTGCCACAGGGCATGTGGGAAGAGTCGGGCAAAGCTCCAGAACTGACGCATCTAATAGATTTTTAGGGGCAGCTGTGGGCTGCTATTTTTAAGGCTGGGAGGGCCAATATCCATGACCCCTTACCAGCCTGAGAATACTATCCCACAGTTATATGCTTTAGCTTGGCTAGTTGTCAAAAATGGGGGGAACCCCAAGCTGCTTTTTTAAATTTATTTAAATAATTTAAAACCAACCATGATAAAGTTGACAGCTGAGGGTTGTGGTCCGCAGATGTCAATTTTGGCAAACTGGTTATCAAAAATAGAGGGGAAACCCATGTTCTTTTGTTTTTAATTTATTTATTTCTAGCACAGGTGCCAGCTGATGAATACTTCCATCAGCCGGAGCCTGATCTCACTGTTATCAGCTACAGCAGGCTTAGGCTGATGGAAGTAGTAGGCCCATCAGCGACGCCTGTGACCGGAGGTAATCTTTTTACCTCCGGTCACAGCTGCTGGCTCACACGCTGTCAGATGACAGCGAGGGTGCTGCAGCACTCTGACCGGCGATAATGATCTTACTGCAGATCACAGCCAGTGTTTGTTGCTCTCTCATGCAGATGACAGCATGGCAAACCATGGATGTTCAGCCTCCCATTCATCTGAATGGGGTCTGGGTTCGGGTACTGTTCTGGTACCCAAACCAAACTTTTTTTTTTTTTTTTAACTGTTCAGCAGAACCTGCTGGACCAGAACATCCACGGTTCGCCCTTCACCAATTATGACTTGTACAGATGGAGGTGAGGACATTTTCTTTCACAAGAGACAGACCAGACTAACCTGTCCTTAGGAGGCAGGATATGGCAGATACAGAAGGAGCAGGAAGAAGATAGGGTTGGTTTCTAATAGAAAACATTGATCAGGGTTTTAATGTGCAGGGAGTAATAGACGATTGCATTTATAGAAACATTTCCGCAGTTGTATTTTTTCTAAACTTTTTTGCATACGTTTTCAAAAGCCAGGGTACGATGGGGCTTCACACACACTGATAACCCTACAGACCACTAAACTGACCACAAACTGACTACAGTTCCTGTACTGTATAACCACTGATATCATGCAGCAAATGATTGCCTTCATTGCGAGGACAGATTTACTGGCAAGAAGACCACAAAACAAATACGGTAAATAAAATGGGATCTCTTCCTGGATTGAGTTAACTCAACACTCACTGTCTCCTCTACATAAAGGGTTCACTGCTAATTTAAAATCTAATTGAATTTGGGCAGGTAATGCACCCTTTAGATTTCCTGATGGCCTGTGCAGGTTCCAAAATGAATAATTATAGGTATAAACTGATGTGGAGTTCCTGTTTCTACTGCTTTCACAAGATCTACATTTATGATATGCATACCATGCGCCGTTATGAGCAAGGAATCGGATCATATACACTTTAAGAAACCTGAGAATGGGGATGAGCACAGTTGGTCACTTGGATGAATGAAGCAAGCAATGTCTGTCAGCAGGTCATGCAGACTGGTCTGTGCTGGCATCAAGCAAGTCTGGTGCTACAGCATCATGCACATGTGCAGCTGGCATGGAAACTGACACTTACCCACGTCATATACATTTTTGTTAGCTTTTGATGAGGGTGGTATATCTGAGTATGGGGCATCAGTATGGACAGGTGAGGTCATTTCCACGTAGCTGTTCTCTGAGTGTTTGGAGTGCTGCGCGGGGGGGTCTGTAATGGTGGCATAAGGGTTCTCACTGCTGCTCAGAGAGCAGGTGCTGGAACTGCACCCTGACTCTTTCATACAATCTGCAAAAAGCAACAAACACAAGTCAAAAAAATCTGGGGGACGAGACTGGAGCTCAGGAGGCAGCAGGAGAAATGGCAGGAAAGGGGGAAGTCCTAAAGGTTAAAAACAAATGATCACTCTAAGAGCTGGTAAGTCAAGGGCAAAAATGTGGAGGATGTTAGCGGGAGGTGGAGTCTTACAGAGCTTTAAGTATAGCACTACCTAAAGATTCACCCTGTGTGGCCGCAGTGACAAAACGCTCATAATTCATCTAATTCTATTCCCAAATTTCTTACCTAACATCAAGGGTGTCACTAAAATTGGGGAGGGACGGAAGTAACAGTTGTACCTGTGTCTTGGTGCTTGAAGAGGGTCAAAGACCCCTCTACTACATATACCAGTATTAGAAATGGTGCATGGTTTGTTTGGGTCCCTAATACAGATTTTGCATTTGGGCAAAGGGTATATATTATTCCCTAAAGGAAATCTGTCAGCAGATTTTTGTTATGTGATCTGAGAACAGCATGAGTTAGGGTCTGAAACATAGATTTCAGTGATGTGTCACTTATTAGGCTGTGTACTGTTGTTTCAATACAATGAGTGTTTTATAAGTGTGAGATTACCATTGCCAGACTAGTGCCCACCTGTGTCGTGGTCCGGCCATGCCCTCCAGCACTGATTAGCAGGTTACTGCCAATATACAAAGTACACAGAAAGGTGTTAATAAGGGGTGTGGGTGGGGTTAGCTTTCTGAGCTCTGCTCCATGTTATATATAAAAACTCTAATTGTGTCACAATTGCTGCACCCAGTACACTAAGTGACACATAGTTGGAATCAGGGTCTCTGCCCCTACATTATGCTGCTCTCAAGGGAAACAGAAAAAAAAAAACTTGTGACAGATTCCCTTTACGCTACCTATAAACTTTAGACAGCTGAGGCTTCTTCTGGCAATATCTATTTCTCACAACTTTCTAAGGCCGGTTTCACATTAGCGCTTTTTAAGCGCACGCACGGCCGGGGGTAGCTCCGCCCCCGAGCCGGCTCTCTGCCCGGCGTGCCCGCCCCTTGCTTGTAGCGCCGCCTACTAGCGGACAGCGGCGCCTGCGATCGGCGCACCCTATCTTTAGCATAGGGTGCGCAGATCGTGCGCAGGCCGTGCGCTAGTTGCGCTTTGACCTGCGCTGCGCACTTTTGACGGTGCGCCGTGCGCGCCAAAATCCGAAAAGTTTGATTTTGGCGCGCACGGCGCACCGTCAAAAGTGCGCAGCGCAGGTCAAAGCGCAACTAGCGCACGGCCTGCGCACGATCTGCGCACCCTATGCTAAAGATAGGGTGCGCCGATCGCAGGCGCCGCTGTCCGCTAGTAGGCGGCGCTACAAGCAAGGGGCGGGCACGCCGGGCAGAGAGCCGGCTCGGGGGCGGAGCTACCCCCGGCCGTGCGTGCGCTTAAAAAGCGCTAATGTGAAACCGGCCTAATACATATGAAATCTTAGCACTACAACTAAGCTCCTATTCAAGTGAATAGGAGCTAAGCTGCAGTACCTGGGTGTGGCCACTACACAGTGTATGGAGTGACATTGTACAGTGTCTATATCCGGCCACCACCAGAGCCAGCAACAGCTGATCAGTGGGGATTGCTGGTAGTTAGAATGCATAAATCTGATAATGAGAACAATCAGAGGATAAGGCATCAAAATCAAAATTATGGACAACCCCTTTAAGGCTGCTGAAATGAATGGGAATTACTTGACAGAGATATTTTATAGATAATTATGGTATATTCTTCAGAAAGTGATGACGGCAGCCATAGACCAGGAAATGACAAAAGAGCTATATTCGGAGATTATGTAATTATCATGCCTTATCTAGGCCTTCATAAAGCTGTCATTAATTCACTAGTCCTTTAATGACTTTAATGATAACGAGATGCTGCTTCTTCTGTCCCAGTCTACACAGCAAATCAAACAAATGAGCTGCAAGCATAATGGCCCTGATTCATTAAGACCAGCATTTTGTAGGCCAGTCTTAATGGAATGCAAGAATAAGAGTTGCCAAATTCATTAATAGGTGTATGCCACTTAATGAAATCTACGTATCTTATAAGCGGCACCTCACCAGAAATATTACTCCGATCAGAGACTGGAGTAAAATTTGTGACTTAAGAAACGTCACCACTTTTGAGAAATTTGTCAGGCGGGCATAGCCACGCTTCGTCCTGGCTCCTCCGAAGCTTTCGGTATTTTGACGAAGCTGCCTCAAAACTGGCTTAAGATGCCAAAAGTCACAAGATGTTTGTGCAGCCTAGCGTTGCGTGAAACTTTTGGAACTTGTCAAAGTGTTTTACACCGGTTTTCTGGCGTAAACACTTTGATGGATTGAGGCTAATATATCAGCTTAATCAGTGGAAAAATTGCAGTCACCTAAAAACAGCAAAACTATGGAAAAAAAATCTGTACAGAAAATATATTTAGAATAAAACATGTAATTTTCTGATGACACGTTGTTTTTAAGGTGTCACTTTTGTTGTTCTTAAGGGTTTTGTGACATCCCCAATTATATCTACTCTCATTTAACTGTGGAAAACACATTAAATGCGGTTCTACATGTGAACTCATGTACTGTGTCTAACTAGAGATGCAAATTACGGATTTTACTAAAAATATGTGGTTTAACCAACGCAGAATTTTACATTATTCTAGTTAGCGGGAATCTGTAGTCACACTTGGATGAGCCAGAAGAATGGACAAGAAATGTCTGAGATCTGTTATCATATACAGGGGAGAAGGGAACTACTTTAAGCCACTCAACATTTCTATAGGGGTTCCATTATGTAAAATATGTAAATTGTGCAATTAGAGTACACCCTAGGTCTGAAGTTTCAATGCCCTGTATAGACAGTCCAGGGAAGGCTCGGTGTTAATGAGGACCTTAAAGTGGAATTAATGAGAAGCAGTGAATGGGTGTAGAAAGCAGCATGCATGGGACCAGGGATGAGCAGGGTAGCTCTGTTTAGAGGCGAGGATGTGAGCAAGCAAAGAATGGCACACACAGGCAGGAGGAAACAGAGGCCTTCTGTGTCTGTCCCTTCCCAATACAACAGCATGACTGTCCAGTTGTGTCTCTGACAAACCGCTGGCACGCATCCATACACAACATCATTAACAAAGACAACGTCTATTGCTTCCAAACATACATGAACAGAATACTCATTTCCACAAATACAAGAAGTAATGCATCAGTAATAGCAAACACATCCCAATATAAACATATACATTTATGAACACATATGAAAAATACGTCTATAAATGGTGATTGGTCATGACCCATGAGGCTTTGTATTGACCTGTAATATTTATCCATTATACTAAGTAAGGTTAAAGCACCACTCCAGAAGGTTTTTTGTATTCAACCGCTGTAGTGGTGCCAATAATCTAAGTTGCCCCCTGCACTTAGTCTCATACTCACCAGTTGCCATCTTCAGCTGTTCTCAGCGCCGCTCCGGTCAGTCTCCAGCAGTTTGTGAGCTGCAGTATTGCTCCAGTGTTTACTGGATGAGCCGGAGGTCACTACTAAATGTAAGTCTATGAGACCAGAACAAGAAACTCAGACTTAAGCTGGAGTCACACATAGCGACTTACCAGCGATACCGACACCGATATCAAGGTGTCAGGATCGCTGGTAAGTCGCTATGTGATCGCTGGTGAGCTGTCACACAGACAGCTTCACCAGCGATCAGCACAGCGATGCCGAGCGCCCGGCATCGCTTGCCATCGCTGTAAAAAATAGAATTAAAATAAAAAATATTGTTATTCTCACCTTCCAACATCCCGCGCAGCCATCCTCTCTCCACACTCCGGTCCCAGTGCTCCTTTGCGAGAATGACCACGAGACGTCACGGTCTCGCGGGAGCGCAAAGTCTAGCGGTCATTCTCGCAAAGGAGCACTGGGACCGGAGCGTGGAGAAAGGATGGCTGCGCGGGATGTCGGAAGGTGAGAATAACAATATTTTTTATTTTAATTCTATTTTTTACAGCTGATCTCCCGCCTGTCACACGCAGCGATGCGTGCTGGCCAGCGGGAGACCAGCGACCAAAAATATGTCCAGAGGTTTCTTGCAGCGATACCGGCAGGGGGGCCGCTCGCTGATCGCTGTCACACACAGTGATCTCGCTGGTGAGATCGCTGTTACGTCACAAAAGTTGTGACTCAGCAGCGATCTCGCTAGCGAGATTGCTATGTGTGACTCCCGCTTTACACTGAGAGCTTAAGCCATTACCTCTGACTTCCTGTCAGTCAGGAGCTGCAATCACAAGATAGCGGACGGGAGCGGCACTGGGAGCAGCTGGAGACAGCGAGTGGTAAGTATAATACTAGACACAAGGAACTTAGATTGGCAGCACCACTGCAGGGCTGAAATAAAAAAAAAAAACTACTCTAGTTGTGCTTTAAGTTCTCACAATTAATTTTTGGTGAGTTTTTGTGGCTGCGTACTCTCATTGTGCGAAAAATGCAGCGACTTACAGTTTCAGAAAAGTGGCTGGGATTTGCAGAAACCTCATGCCCCCCCCGTGCTTTTTTCTTTTACGCTGTGTAAACTGCGTTTTTATAATAAGCACCATGTCAATTTCTCTTGTGGGTAAAATCGAATTAGCTGCAGAAAATCTGCAGGTAAAAAAAAATGCACAAGCGTTTTTAGTACAATTCTCCACTAATCCGCACCTAACTGTATCAATAATGTTATGTCAAGTACCGGGAGCTATCAAAAACAAAGCAGCTACATTTAAAACATGACACATCAACAAGAGACAAACGGCAGAGTCAAAAACGCAATTAAAATGCACGTAAAGAAACGCATTAAAATAAATACAAGTAACCAAATGTATTTAATAGGTGCAGAAATGCTGAAGAAAAATCTGCAACTTTAAAAACTCACCAAATACTCATCGTGGGAATGCAGCCTTAGAGGAGACTCCATGGTACATTACATTATCTGTAGCATTGTGCTGTGCTATATGATGCATCACCCACAATGTATTACACTAATATCACTATAGAAAACAAAAAACCCAAATATCCTGAAATAAAAAGTAAAAAATAAACTGCAAATAATGCATAAAGGTAATAATAATAATAAGGGTATTTAGTAAACATAATTTTGATCAAAATAATGTACAAGCCATCCCGCCACATCACAGCAACCCTTGTGGGACAGTCCTACTCTGGTATTTAAAACCTTTTCACTTGCCAAGTGACGTGAATGTGAACAAGGATCAAGCGACTGAACCACTAGTAACAGCTTAGGCCAGACAGGATGGTTTTCCCAGCTCAAAAAGAGGGCGGTCACACCCATATATGCACAGAATGCACAATGAAATGAATAAAAAAACTGGAGTCTGAACTGAAAAGCTTTTACTAGTGGTTCAGTCGCTCGATCCTTGTTCACATTCACGTCACTTGGCAAGTCAAAAGGTTTTAAATACTAGAGTTGGGACTGTCCCACAAGGGTTGCCGTGACGTGGCGGGATGGCTTGTACATTATTTTGATCAAAACTATGTTTACTAAATACCCTTATTATTAATTATTATTATTACCTTTATGCATTATTTGCAGTTTATTTTTTACTTTTTATTTCAGGATATTTGCGTTTTTTGTTTTCTCTGGTTAATGGTCATGTGTTAATATGCACTTACATTGTGCATACACATTAATTTACTTTTTCAGTTCAGACTCCAGTTTTTTACTAATATAACTATGCTTGGTATTATCAATATCATTTTTTTCTGTGGGTCTGCGTTTCAAAGCATGTCATATCCTAAAAATATTGGTAATAAATACATACCAAAACACTGAAGAGGTTTTCCGTTTTCAGGAAAGTAAAGTCCCCAGGTGAAGTTTGTTGTAAAAAAAAACTAAAACAAACATTGACGGTGCTGCGACCAATCAGTGATTGCAGCGCCTTGTGCGGATGACACACGCCGATGCTGAGCACAGTGATTGCCTTTAGCGCCGAAGCGGCACAGACTCACCGCTAGACCATGGCAGGGTGTGAGCAATATGTAGTTTGTTTGTTTTTTACAATTAACTATGCCTGGGTACTGCCAACTTGTATAAAATATATATAAGTATACAGTACAGACCAAAAGTTTGGACACACCTTCTCATTCAAAGAGTTTTCTTTATTTTCGTGACTATGAAAATTGAAGATTCACTCTGGAGGCATCAAAATTATGAATTAACACATGTGGAATTATATAATTAACAAAAAAGTGTGATACAACTGAAAATATGTCTTATATTCTAGGTTCTTCAAAGTAGCCACCTTTTGCTTTGATTAATGCTTTGCACACTCTTGGCATTCTCTTGATGAGCTTCAAGAGGTAGTCACCGGAAATGGTTTTCAGTTCACAAGTGTGCCCTGTCAGGTTTAATAAGTGGGATTTCTTGCCTTATCATAGAATCATAGAATTGTAGAGTTGGAAGGGACCTACTGGGTCATCTGGTCCAACCCACTGCTCAAAGCAGGATTCGCTAAATCATCCCAGACAGATGTCTGTCCAGCATCTGCTTGAAGACTTCTATTGAAGGAGAACTCACCACCTCTCGTGGCAGCCTGTTCCACTCATTGATCACTCTGTCAAAAAGTTTTTCTAATATCTAATCTGTGTCTCCTCCCATTCAGTTTCATCCCATTGCTTCTAGTCTTTCCTTGTGCAAATGAGAATAAAGATGATCCCTCTACAATATGACAGCCCTTGAGATATTTGTAGACGGCTATTAAAACTCCTCTCAGTCTTCTCTTCTGCAGGCTAAACATTCCCAAATCCTGCAACCTTTCCTCATAAGACAGGGTTTGCAGTCCGGTCACCATTCTGGTCGCTCTTTTCTGAACTTGCTCCAGTTTGTTGATGTCTTTTTTTAAAATGTGGCTCCCAAAACTGGGCACAGTATTCCAGATGAGGTCTGACCAAAGAGGAGTAGTGGGCAATAATGACTTCACGTGATCTAGACTGTATGCTTCTGTTTATACATCCTAGAATTGCATTTGCCTTTTTTGCTGCTGCATCACACTGTTGACTCATATTCAGTCTGTGATCAATTAGTATACCCAAGTCTTTTTCCCATGTGCTGTTGCTTAGCCCTATTCCTCCCATTTTGTATATGCTTTTTACATTTTTATTGCCAAGATGTAGTACTTTGCATTTTCCCCTGTTAAAAAACATTCTGTTAGTTGCTGCCCACTGCACCAGTTTATTTATATCTTTTTGAATCCTCTCTCTTCTCTAGTATTAGCTATCCCTCCTAGCTTTGTGTCATCAGCAAATTTAATCAGTTTACCCTCAATTCCTTCATCTAAATCGTTGATAAAGATGTTGAACAATACAGGGCCCAGGACAGAGCCATGTGGTACCCAACTTGAGACATTCTTCCAACTGAATGTGCAGCCATTTACGACCATTCTTTGGGGTTGGGACCATCAGTTGAGTTGTGCAGAAGTCTGATAGTCCTACTGAATAGACTGTTAGAATTTGTATTATGGCAAGAAAAAAGCAGCTACGTAAAGAAAAACGAGTGGCCATCATTACTTTAAGAAATGAAGGTCAGTCAGTCCGAAAAATTGGGAAAACTTTGAAAGTGTCCCCAAGTGCAATGACAAAAACCATCAAGCGCTACAAAGAAACTGGCTCACATGAGGACCGCCCCAGGAAAGGAAGACCAAGAGTCACCTCTGCTGCGGAGGATAAGTTCATCCGAGTCACCAGTCTCAGAAATCGCAGGTTAACAGCAGCTCAGATTAGAGACCAGGTCAATGCCACACAGAGTTCTAGCAGCAGACACATCTCTACAACAACTGTTAAGTGGGGACTTTGTGCAGCAGGCCTTCATGGTAAAATAGCTGCTAGGAAACCATTGCTAAGGATAGGCAACAAGCAGAAGAGACTTGTTTGGGCTAAAGAACACAAGGAATGGACATTAAACCAGTGGAAATCTGTGCTTTGGTCAGTCGAGTCCAAATTTGAGATCTTTGGTTCCAACGACCGTGTCTTTGTGCGATGCAGAAAAGGTGAACGGATGGACTCTACATGCCTGGTTCCCACTGTGAAGCATGGAGGAGGAGGTGTGATGGTGTGGGGATGTTTTGCTGGTGACACTGTTGGGGATTTATTCAAAATTGAAGGCATACTGAACCAGCATGGCTACCACAGCATCTTGCAGCGGGATGCTATTCCATCCGGTTTGCGTTTAGTTGGACCATCATTTATTTTTGAACAGGACAATGACCCCAAACACAACTCCAGGCTGTGTAAGGGCTATTTGACCAAGAAGGAGAGTGATGGGGTGCTATGCCAGATGACCTGGCCTCCACAGTCACCAGACCTGAACCCAATCGAGATGGTTTGGGGTGAGCTGGACCGCAGAGTGAAGGCAAAAGGGCCAACAAGTGCTAAGAATCTATGGGAACTCCTTCAAGACTGTTGGAAGACCATTTCCGGTGACTACCTCTTGAAGCTCATCAAGAGAATGCCAAGAGTGTGCAAAGCAGTAATCAAAGCAAAAGGTGGCTTCTTTGAAGAACCTAGAATATAAGACATATTTTCAGTTGTTTCACACTTTTTTGTTAATTACATAATTTCTCATGTGTTAATTCATATTTTTGATGCCATAGTTTTGGTCTGTACTGTATATATGTATACAGTATATATATATATCCAACAATGTAGACCAGCTCACTCCTGTGAACCACCTGGAACCTCAGCTGACCTGGTTAACTCCGTTGTGCCCGGATCTGGATGTAGGAGTCCATCCATACAAATGTGAACAACGACAAAGCAAAGTCCAGCAATAACGTGAGCAATCCAGGATGCTGTTAAAAAATTATTTCTTTTTATTCATAAATCCATTAAAATGCAATGGTCCAAGCAGTTCAAAACAGCAATAGCGCAGGAAAGTCGTGCAGATAGGACTATCCTGTCCTATCTGCACGACTTTCCTGCGTTATTGCTGTTTTGAACTGCTTGGACCATTGCATTTTAATGGATTTATGAATAAAAAGAAATAATTTTTTAACAGCATCCTGGATTGCTTACGTTATTGCTGGACTTTGCTTTGTCGTTGTTCATATATATATATATATATATATATATATATATAAATATATATATATATATTTCTGCATTTCCTAATATATCATACAACAGTCGGATCATAAACAATAGCCAAAATCTAAAAAAAATAATATTGTGCCTGAGGGAACATATAAACTTACTGTATACTGTTTATATGTTCATCCCTTTCGCAATACTGTAAGATCCCTTTAGTGGTGGTTGGAGGGAGCCAACAATTATGCCTTAATATCATGTTTTGTTTATGTAACGGATCTATATCCAAAAAATGAACTATAAAATTAATACAATTAATAAATTATTAATTTTACCGTAGAAGGCTGAACCTAAAAAAGGACATGGTGTAAAACAGTAAAGGAATGGCCTAGGAGTGGTCTGTTATACCCCAGTTCTTAAGTACCTGTAACAAGCAGTTGTTAAGTCTAAAGGTGCCCAAGTGAAAAGTCATCCAAACCTGCCAATTTTATACTAGTGATTTAAAGGTTGTGAACCATTCAAAATTTTCCATATTTCTCAATAAATCTGATCTGATGAACTATATCAAATTCCTACATAAGTCCTAAAAGTATTGTAAGAGAACCAAATCAAACAAATGAGTCAAAAATATAAGACTTCACCATTTTTTTAATTGAGAAAAATCGTCCTATGTCACATGTCCGTGAGTTTCAAAAGTACGTGAAATTTTAGGATTTGCAGATAATTTGAAGGTGAAGTTAAAGTATGGTGTTTTCAATCAATAGGATGACCATCTTGCATGAGTGAGTGACCTGTTTTATTTAAAGAAGAGGGATCTGTCAAAGTTTCATCATCACAACACGTTTGTGTTTATCATGGCATGAACAAAGAAAATTTCTGAGGATCTCACAAAAAGTTATTCACACTCATTAAGCTGAAAAAGTTTTGACTCCACCAACCCGAAGTCAGACAGAATGTGTACAAATAGAGGAAATTAAAGACCATGAGGCTATGTGCACACGTGCAACTCTGTGCCGTGTGAAATCCGCAGGAAATTCGCATGTGTAATTCCCGTGAAAAAATAGCATTTTACAAGTGTAATTCGCTTGCAGAATGCTAGCGTTTTCCAAGCGATCTGTAGCATTGCTTGGAAAACTGATTGACAGGTTGGTCACACTCGTCAAACATAGTGTTTGAACAGTGTGAGCAACTTTTTACTATTGAGGCTGCTTATGCGGCATCAATAGTTAAAGATATAATGTTAAAAATAATTAAAAAAAATTAAAAATCGTGATATTCTCACCTTCCGGCGTCCCCCGCAGCGTTCCCAGGCCTCAGCGATGCTCCCGGCATGTCCCGTTCCCAGTGATGCCTTGTGACAATGACCCCAGATGATGTAGCGAGACCGCTTCGTCATCACAGGTCATTGTCGCAGGGCATCACTGGGACAGGAAGATGCCGGCAGCATGGCAGACAGGCGGGAAGGCTGCAGGGGATGCCGGAAGGTGAGAATATCATGATTTTTAATTTTAATTCTTTTTTTTAACAGGGATATGATACCCAGGGCCTGGAGGAGAATCTCCTCTCCTCCAGACCCTGGGTACCATCCGCACATTTTCCGCTTACTTTGCGCATGGTGGGCATAGCCACATGCGGAAAGTAAGTGGATCAATGCATTCCTATGTGTGCAGAATCACTGTGATTCCGCAAAAAAAATGAGCATGCTGCGTATTTTTCCACGATGCGATTCCGCTGCGGAAAAATATGCAGCATTAGCACAGCATGTGTGGAATGCTATTGAATTCAATGGGTTGCGGATTTTTAGCATTTCCGCAGCACTTTCGCCGTGTTTTCGCGGTGAAAAAACGCAGCAAAAACGCTAAAAATCCGCAACGTGTGCACATAGCCTGACAACCCTCCCCAAGAGTGGTCAATCAACAAAGAGCAGACAAAAAGGAACCCAAAGCAACGTCTAAGCAACTAAAGGCCTGTCACATTAGCTAATGTAAATGCTCATGAGTCCATCATCAAGAGGACACCAAACAACTATAGTGTGCCCTGCAAGATTGCAAGGAGAAAGCTGCTGCTCTTCAAAAAGAAAAATGTGGCTCATTTACAGCTTGCTAAAGATCACATAGATAAGCCAGAAGGCTATTGGAACAATGATTTGATCATAGATGAGACCATAATGAAGCTTTTTTGGTTTAAATGAAATGCGCCATGTATGGAGAAAGATAAACCATGGCAGCATAAAAACCTAGCATCCTCTGTAAAACGCATCTAGGTGGTAGTATTATAGTTTGGGCCTGTTTTTCTGTATCACGGCCAAGACAGCTTGCCATCATTGTTGGATCAATTATTTCTTAATTCTTAATTAATTCTTAATTTTAGAAGTGAATTCTAAAGGTAAATGTTAGGACGAAAAAGAATGTGGGTCATCCAATAAGACAACGACCCAAACCACACAAGTCGTTCTATAAAATAATGGTTAAAGGAGAATGAATTTATAAAATTTAAAAAAAAATAAAGTTAAAGCTTTGCAATGATCAAGTCAAAGTGCGAAGGGAGCAGTTAGTGGGAGGAAATCCACCAACATAACAGAGTTGAAGCAGTTTTGTAAGGAGGAATAGACTAAAATTCCTCTAAGTTACTGCTGCACAAAGGGATAACACAAGATACTGAAAGCAAAGCTCCATATACTTTTGCCATTAACAGACAAGTGATATTGAATATTTTTCCACAATTCATAAATTACAAAATCTAATATTTTTCCCTAATTTTATTATTTGGTTCTGTTTATATACTTTTAGGACTTTTGTGAAAATCTGATGTAGTTTTAAGTCCCATTTATGCAGCAATATGGACAATTCTGAAGGGTTTGCAATTACCTCTGCATGTGTTTGAGTTCCTTTAGATGTTTCCCCAACAGATGATTTAGGTGAAATAAGGATTTGGTGTATTAAGTTTAAGCACAATTTTCTCTTACAGAAGATGTCACCACCAGAGATGTCTGGCAATGGTTTATTCTCTATTTCCCACACAAAACTACATTCAGTAAAATTCTTTTTATACCAACCTTGATTCACTGATGTTTCTGCATGGGACCTCCTTTTCTTAAAATGATAACTTTTTTCCACATGGTCTATGTCCTGTTTCCACAAAATGTCACCAACACCACCAGTCTTTCCCGACAATTGTGTATTTCTGATTTCATTACTTCATAGTCTATATATTTAAATATTCATAGCTTGACATATTCTAATCTGCACTAAATTGTCAAAGCAAATGTTGTGTTGTAGATTGTAGATGATCATCATTGCGGAGGTCATATTGGTGGCCTGGGTATGATCCAGGAGTCAATTATACCAAGAACTTCAAAGAGTGATGTCCCTCACACCTCCACAAGTCACATGGGAATCATTTGATTGCTCTAACACACCACTCTATTTTCTCTCATCTGAGAAAATCAGGCCGATTATGCTAATCACCCTCTGATCACAGTGTGATCCAATTTTCTTAGACGCGGAGAAGATAGGGAAAAAATTCTCCATCATCTCAATTCTTTCAAGCTGTAAAAATAGCACCGCATTCGGATGACATCTGACATGCGGTCCGATGTTTCCCACGAACTCATTGACTTGCATGCGAATATCGGATGCATGCTACAATTTTCTTCTTGAACAGACTGTCCGAGGAAAAACATCAGACATGTCCATGGCCCCACAGACTAACATTGGTCCGCGTGTAATCCTATGTTTTGCCGAATCGCAGTTGGACTAAAAATAGTGGTCGTCTTCACGAGCCAATATAATAAGTCATTTCCTCTGTCATATTGAGAAGCACATGTATCACTAGAGTTGGGATAAATTATGCAGGGGTAGCACTTATATTTTAGTTTTAAAAAACTAGAACATCTACAGCACCAACTGGGTTAAATGGGTTTGCTATTGGATGGGGACGGCTTTGAACCTATAAGATTTATTAGCATTTATGCAGCTACTATGTCACCATAACATAATCCCATCCCTTCCCAGTGGACAGTCATGCAGCCCATTCTCACCCCCGTTGCCTTGTTCCTACCTTTGAAGCCATTTTCCATTATGTATGTGTTCTGTCTTCTGTCCATACTGCATGCACCTAGAGCAATAGACATGACACATTGGTGACTAACGACATACACCATGATGTACGTCAGTTTACTAATGCTGGATATACTTGAAAAAATTACTCCGGGTCCCAATGCTGAAACTCGCCATTGACCATACAGTATGTCCAACTGAGCTGATTGGGCAGAATACCCTTATTAATTTATTAATATCCTCCAATTCAGTTAGTTGCAAGTTCATTACGAATTTTGTTAATTACAATGTTATGCAACAGCCAAAAGTAAGCTTTGCACTTTTTTTTATTTAATCCTTTTCATGGCGCAGGAAATTATTCTCAATTTTTAATCCCACCTCTTGAGAACCAAAATAACTATATTTATCTGGAGCTGTATGTGAGCTCTTTTTGTAAGATTACTTATATTTTTTTTAATTCCACCATTTTGGGGGCATCTAGTGTGGGGAACTCATCAGTAGAGGAATTTTTGACGTCCGTTTTGCTTCCTTCTGCGCTGTCGTTATTTGTGTCAAATCTATCAAACTGCCCCATGATGGTTGACAAATTTAGCACATGTTTAGATGTAAAGCTTCTGTCCAGAATGGATTTTACAGTTTTTACACCACCTCCCTACTGGAGCGATTTTATAACATTTTGGAAAACTTACACATTACAAATATATCAAGAGCTATTAAACTGCAGGGGAATCATTTCTTTTGCAAGCTGAAAATAAAAATGGCGGACAAGGAGCAAAATGCTTTAAAAATGGCACACAACATTTCTCAGTGTTTCCAAAAACTACAGATAATTCAAAATGCACCAAATTCTGGCACAAAAAGTGATAAATTCACCCTTGAGACCACATTCCCAAAATGAGCCGATGAGCTTGTGAGTCTTTGATGTTGCAAATTCTCTCCAGCACTTCTGCACCTATTATGTAAATTAATTTAATCGTGTTTTTTTCATTGCGATTTTGAGTGCGCTTTTTTTACGCTGTGGTTTTTGTCTCTTTTTATAGCATGTTTTAAACAAAGCCGCTTTGTTTTTCATTCTTCATGGTATATGGGTTTGACAGAACTTAACTGATACAGTTATGTGCAGATTATATCTGTTTTTTACCTGCAGATTTTTCGCATCTAAAGTGATTTTATCAAGAAAATCTGCAAATGAAACGCCGCGTAGCCTTAAGATAAATTAACATGTTGCAGATTTGAAACACGCACTGCAGGTCAGATTACCAGAGTAAAAAAAATTGCATGGTGGACATGAGAACTCTATAGTCTCATCCACTTTGCTGGAACTTGAAGAAGCAATGAAAATATGCAGCGCCAAAAACTCACCAAAAGCTCATTGTGGGCACGCAGCCTTAGGAAGTGTTTCCACAGCAAGTTTTTATAGGGTTTTTGAAGCAACTTTATTTAAAACATGACAAACCCAAAAGGGACAAAAATCCTCAGCATCAAAAATGAAAGTAACCTAATTTGCCTAACAGCGTGAAAAGCTCACCAAATACTCATTGTGGGACTGAAGCCTCGTGTTTATCTTTATGGGAGGAATCAAAATAAATAGGAAATCTGCAATTGTACTTTACAGCAGGTGAGCGCTGACACTGTGCCTGCACCATCTCGGGGCCAAATTAGTGTGGCGTTTTTCTGGAAAGTCTTTCCCTTCTGTATTATATTAGGTGTATGTCGGGACCGAATTAATGACTTTAGGATCACCACAATAGTGTAATAGTGCAATTTCTACAAGTCACTTTATACATTGAAGCAATTCAATCAGCATTACACACTACGACACAGAATATATCTAGTCAAAAACAGCCAAAAAAAGGTGAGTGGGACGTCAGTGGTAGAAAATGCGGAAAGAAGAGGCCGGATTCATCATTTTCCATTTTTGGAAGACACTTTTTGTCTTTTGCCAATTGCTGATATTAATGCACCAAATTCGTCATGCAGGTTCATGATGGTGCACGCGGTTCATGATGGTGCACGCGGTTCATGCTCTTCATTTCTGCCTTTTATCTGTTTTGTGACTTTTTAGTGCAAAAAGTCACGTTCTGCAAAAAACTTGCAAAAATTGAACCAAATTTTTAGGTGTTCATAAAATCATTCCAGGGGGTACCTGAAGTACATTTGCGGCAAATTATGCAACTTTTAAAGGCCACTGTCACACGTTCAGTATTTGGTCAACATTTTACCTCAGCATTTGTAAGCCAAAACCAGGAGTGCGGGAAAAATACAGAAGTGGCGACGTGTTTCTATTATACTTTTTCACTCCTGGTTTTGGCTTACATATACTGAGGTAAAAAACTCACCAAATACTCAACGTGTGACCATGTCCTAAAAGTTACAAATGATGAAGCAGGCAAAAACAACTTGAAAGCCCTAAGGGCTCTTTCACATGTCCGAACTATTAGGTCCAATGTCCTGCATGAACTGGACGGCGGCTCTGCAGACCAGAGTGTGTCTGCTTCATATATTTCTATGAGGCTGTCATGTTGGGTCGGGAGAGCACCTGGCCAGTCCATGCATTGTGATCCAACATCAAACCCAATTTCCCGTACGTGTGAAAGAGCCCTATCTCTGCCCCCCAGGGAGAACTAAAAAAGAAGACACAGAGAAACACAAAAATGGGCAAATGGCTATGAGACAAATCACTAAAAACTTGACAAACATAGGCATAAATGCAAAAATTACTCTGGCACAAGGAGTCGCTTCTTGCACAAAAATAGTGAACAAAAATTAATGGCGAAATAAGGTAATTACAGAAGAGAATGGCAGACGGGGCAAACTCCAAGTTACTAAGTACAGTAGTAAAAGATGACATAATGTGTGCAGCGCTTCCTGGAGAAGAATGAGAGTCGGCTGTGACATCACTTTCATTTTTCTAGACTTTGACCCACATTTGAGTTGCATTTCCTCATATTAAGACTAGAAGTCTTAACTCTTTCACGACATGGCCAATTTCCATTTTTGTTTTTTCCTCATCTTCTTCCAAGAGTCATAATTTTTTTTCTGCCCACACAGACATATAAGCATTTGCTTTTTACAGGACGAGTTGTACTTTTGAATGACACCATTCATTTTACCACATAGTGTACTAGAAAACAGGAAAAAAATTCCAAGTGAAGTGAAATTGCGATAAAAATCACACTCAATTCTGACATTGTTTTTTGTGAATTGCTTTTACGGCATACATTGTGTGGGAAAAATGACCTGGCAGTATGATTTTCCTCATCAGTACGATTACAGCGGTACTGAATTTGTCCAATTTTTCTTATTATTTTAGAGGTTAAAAAAATTCAGAAATTTTTAAAAATAAATATTTTGATTGTGTCACCATTTTCCAAGACCCGTAATTTTTAATTTTTTAGTCGATAGAGCTTTGTGATGGGTTATTTTTTGTGATGTGAGATGACATTTTTATTGATACTGCTTTGGGATAGATACAAAGTTTTGATCTCGTCTTACATTTTTTTCGGCTTTGCTGAACGTTTTTTCTGTTTAAGGTGTTTACCGATCAGGTTAATTATTTTTATATTTTGATTATTCAAACTGCTACAGACGAGTCGATAGCACATGTTTTTTCCTTTTTTTAATTATCTTTATTTTTAATGGAGAGAAGGAGGGTAATTTGAACTTATATTTTTTAAATTTTTTAATTAATTATTTTTTTTACTGTATTTATTAGTCATCTGATCATTTGTACTATATACAGCAATACCACAGTATTGCTGCATATAGTAAAAATCATGGTCTCCTTTGAAGCCCGGTGACAGACAGGATTTCAAGAGAACGCCTTAATGACGTGCACAGTCGTCTTCAACAGACCCTTGACTGTCAGAGCAATTCATCAGTGCCCTGCAATTGAATCATGGGAGATCAGATGGAAGCATGGAATGACGTGCCTCAATGCAGAGCAAACTACTGTAGTGCGAATGCGCCAGGGAAGGTGAAAGAGACTCGGCGCATGCGCACTGCAGTACTTTGCTCTGCCCTAGTCAGGGCAGAGAAGTACGTCTTCGCAAGAGCACGATGACAGGGACCCTGTGTGGATGACATAGGGACGTGTCATCCACACGAATCAAGGTGGATGGCATCACAAGAAGAAGGGAAGGCTCCAGACCAAGACCAGCAACACCCCTCGGACCGCCCCGCTCTGCAGGAGAGTATAAAAAAAGATATTTTTGTTCTCTTGCAGATCGGGTTGGGGGCAAATATACAGCATTTTAGAAGTTGGTGGCTGTATCTAATATCTGTCAAACCTGGTGATATTTTCACTTTAAAGTGCAGCAGATTTATCAAAGTTGTTTGTGCTGTTTGATAAATTTGTTTAATTTTAAGACTGTTTAGTCCAAGTTTACACCGCTAATTAGTTGACTTAGGCCGGGGTCACACTAACCGACGCAAAATACGGTCAGTATTTTACATGCGTAATACGGATGAATGGCCCCTAAACAGTGCTCCGTATGTCATCCGTAATCAAGGTGTGGTCGCGTATTTTGCGCATGTCAGCATCCGTATGTAATCCGTATGGCGAGATTTTCTCGCAGGCTTGCAAAATGGACATATAATGGAGCCCTATGACAGGGTTTATAACACAAACCAAAGAATAGATATAGACACATAGAATGCATATATATATGCATATATATATATATATATATGTATTCTATGTGTATATATCTATTCTTTCGTTTCTTTATTAAACCTGTCAGTGTGAGTTTACTGTATAGCGCACTGAATTGCCGGCTTTGCTAAAAGACACCGGGTGCGTATTTCTCGCAAGTCACATGTATGGTCCGTGTGTAAACCGTATTTTTTGCGCACCCATAGACTTGCATTGGCGTACTACGGCCGTAGTACGCTGACAATCGCAGCATGCTGAGATTGGCACGGAGCGTAGAATACGGATGAGAAATATACGGCTGGTGCGAGGGACCCCATAGGGAATCATTAGTCCGTGTCTAATGCGTGCTTTTAGCGCCTCTCACTCGGCCGTATTCCTTGCCAGTGTGACCCCGGCCTTATTTTGTGATAGAAATGTGCAGCACAATATTGATGCATTTGGTCACACATTGAGCCTTGCCCATTTTCATAAAAGACACTGCTTTTTTCAGCGAGGCAGCAACCCCTTGTCAGATGAGTCATAAGAAGTCTTTAAGATACACCATAAATTCGGTGGAAATAATGAAATATAGTTTTTTTGGTGCAAATGTGCTAGAATTCTGCCATTTTTAGCTTGATAAATATGCCCCACAAAGTTTATTTAAAAAAAAATCCCCTCTCCCCATAGTGCCCACTGTATGGAGAGTTGAGCATTGCGGCAGTACAAGGCAACCACGGTCCCTTAGCAATGTACAGTACATTTGCACAGAGGAGCTCTCCGGCCTGGAACCATACCACATAAGGGACAAAGCATTGACCACTGTGAAAAGCCTCTGTGTGTAACGTACATATAATTACACAGACTGGGGGGAAGGGGATATTTTTGGGTAAAAGTCTAAACTTACAGGCCCTCAACGCTCACTAGAATGTCATTTTTTACAAGTTAGAATTTAAAAAAAAAATGAGGTGCCATTTCAGCTGTATTTTAGTTTACTGTACTACAAAATCCATTTACTGTAATGAGATGTGCTGATGGGTTAAATGCAGATAATTCTGCGTTCTTCCTCAGGCTTATCCTTATACAGTGGGTCCGGAAAGTATTCAGACCCCTTTAAATTTTTCACTCTTTGTTTCATTGTAGCCAATTGGTAAATTCAAAAAAGTTCATATTTTTTCTCATTAATGTACACTCTGCACCCCATCTTGACTGAAAAAAAACAGAAATGTAGAATTTTTGCAAATTTATTTAAAAAGAAAAAGTGAAATATCACATGGTCATAAGTATTCAGACACTTTGCTCAGACAATCATTTAACCCCTTCACCCTCAAGGGTGGTTTGCACGTTCATGACCGGGCCAATTTTTACAATTCTGACCATTGTCCCTTTATGAGGTCATAACTCTGGAATGCTTCCATGGATCCTGGTGATTCTGACACTGTTTTCTCATGACATATTGTACTTCATGATAGTGGTAAAATTTCATTCAAATAACTTGCGTTTATTTGTGAAAAAAGCGGAAATTTGGCAAAAATTTTGAAAATTTCGCAATTTTCCAACTTTCAATTTTTATTCCCTTAAATCACAGAGATACGGCACACAAAAAACTTGATAAGTAACATTTCCCACATGTTTACTTTACATCAGCACAATTTTGGAACCAAAATTTTTTTTTGTTAGGAAGTTATAAGGGTTAAAATTTGACCAGCGATTTCTCATTTTTGCAACACCATTTTATTTTTATGGACCACATCACATTTGAAGCCACTTTGAGGGGTCTATATGATAAAAAATACCCAAAAGTGACACCATTCTAAAAACTGCACCCCTTAAGGTGCTCAAAACCACATTCAAGAAGTTTATTAACCATTTAGGTGCGTCACAGGAATTTTTTGAATATTTAAAAAAAATGAACATCTAACTTTTTTTCACAAAAAAAATACTTCAGGTTCAATTTTTTTTATTTTACCAAGGGTAACAGGAGAAATTGGACTGCAAAAGTTATTGTGCAATTTGTCCTAAGTACGCTGATACCTGATATGTGGCGGGGAACCACTGTTTCGGCGCATGGCAGAGCTCAGAAGGGAAGGAGCGCCGTTTGACTTTTTCACTGCAAAATTGGCTGGAATTCAGATCGGACACCATGTCACGTTTGGAGAGCCCCTAATGTACCTAAACAGAGGAAACCCCCCACAAGTGACCCCATTTTGGAAACTAGACCCCCCCAAGGAACTTATCTAGATATGTGGTGAGAACTTTGAACCCACAAGGGCTTCACAGAAGTTTATAGCGTACAGCGGTACAATTAAAAAATCATATTTTTTCCACAAAAATGATCTTTTCACCCTCAATTTTTATTTTCCCAAGGGTAACAGGACCCTATAAGTTATTGTGCAATTTGTCCTGAGTACGCTGATACCCCACATGTGGGGGTAAACCACTATTTGGGCGCATGGCAGAGCTCGGAAGGGAAGCAGCGCCATTTGACGTTTTTGGCTGGAATTGAGATCGGACACCATGCCGCAATTGGAAAACCCCTGATGTACCAAAACAGTGGAAACCCCCACAAATGACACCATTTTGGAAACTAGACCCCCAAGGAACTTATCTAGATGTGTGGTGAGCACTTTGAACTCCTGAGGGCTTCACAGAAGTTTATAATGCCCGGGCATGAAAATAAAAAATCGTATTTTTTCCACAAACATGATCAATTAGTCCCCAATTTTTTTATTTTCCCAAGGGTAACAGGAGAAATTGAACCCCAAAAGTTGTTGTCCAATTTGTCCTGAGTACGCTGACACCCCATATGTGGGAGAAAACTACTGTATGGGCACACGTCGGGGCTCGGAAGGGAAGTAGTGACGTTTTGGAATGCAGACTTTGATGGAATGGTCTGCGGGTGTCATGTTGCCTTTGGAGAGCCCCTAATGTTCCTAAACAGTGGAAACCCCCACAAATGACCCCATTTTGGAAACTAGACCCCCTAAGGAACTTATCTAGATGTGTGGAGAGCACTTTGAACCCACAAGGGCTTCACAGAAGTTTATAATGCCCGGGCATGAAAATAAAAAAATTGTATTTTTTCCACAAACATGATCAATTAGTCCCCAATTTTTTTATTTTTCCAAGGGTAACAGGAGAAATTGAACCCCAAAAGTTGTTGTCCAATTTGTCCTGAGTACGCTGACACCCCATATGTGGCAGAAAACTACTGTATGGGCACACGTTGGGGTTCGGAAGGGAAGTAGTAACGTTTTGGAATGCAGACTTTGATGGAATGGTCTGCGGGTGTCATGTGCGTTTCATAGAATCATAGAATCATAGAATCGTAGAGTTGGAAGGGACCTCCTGGGCCATCTGGTCCAACCCCCTGCTCAAAGCAGGATTCGCTAAATCATCCCAGTCAGATGTTTGGCGAGCCCCTGATGTACCTAAACTATTGAAACTCCCCACAAATGACCCCATTTTGGACACTAGACCCCCAACGGAACTTATTTAGATGTGTGGTGAGCACTTTGAACCCACAAGTGCTTCACAGAAGTTTATAACGCCCTTGCGTGAAAATAAACAAAATCATTTTTTTCCACAAAAATGATATTTTTGCCCCTAAGTTTTTATTTTCCTAAGGGTAACAGAAGAAATTGGACCCCAAAAGTTGTTTTGCAATTTGTCCTGAGTAGGCTGATACCCTACATGTGGGGGTAAAACACTGTTTGGGCGCATGGCAGATCTTGGAAGGGAAGGAGCACCATTTGACTTTTTCAACTCAGAATTGGCTGGAATTGACATCAGATGCCATGTTGCATTTGGAGAGCACCTGATGTGCCCAAACAGTGGAAACCCCCAATTATAACTCCAACCCGAACCCCAACACACTCCTAACCCTAATCTCAGCCCTAACTCTAGCCCTAACCCTAGCCCAAGCCCTAACCCTAGCCCAGCCCTAGCCCTAACCCTAGCCCTAGCTAGCCTAACCCTAGCCCTGGCCCTAACCCTATCCCTAACCCTAATGGGAAAATGGAAATAATTACATTTTCTTTTAATTTTATTATTTTTCCCTAACTAAGTTGGTGATAACGGGGGGTTTGATTTACTATTTATGGCGGTTTTTATATTTGGCAGCTGTCATACGCTAAAAGACGCTTTTTATTGTAAAAATAGTTTTTGCATCACCACATATTGAGAGCTATAATTTTTCCGTATTTTGACCCACCGAGTCATGTGAGGTCTTATTTTTTGAGGGACGAGTTGACGTTTTTATTGGTACCATTTTCGGGCACGTGACATTTTTTGATCGCTTTTTATTCCGATTTTTGGGTCGCAGAATGAACAAAAACCAGCGTTTCATGAATTTCTTTTGGGGGGGTGCGTTTACACCGTTCCGCGTGCGGTAAAATTGATAAAGCGGTTTTATTCTTCGGGTCAGTACGGTTACAGCGATACCTCATTTAGGTTTTTTTTATGTTTTGTCGGTTTTATGCAATGAAAACTATTTTATATAAAAAATAATTATTTTTGCATCGCTTTATTCTGCGAGCTATAACTTTTTTATTTTTTTGCTGATGATGCTGTATGGCGGCTCGTTTTTTGCGGAACAAGATGATGTTTTCAGCGGTACCATGGATATTTATATGCGTCTTTTTGATCACGCGTAATTGCACTTTTTGTTTGGCGGTATGATAAATCTTTTTTGCTTCGTTTTTTATTTTTAGTTTTTAAGGGGTTCACTACGGACGCGGCGATACCTAATATGTGTACTTTTATTGTTTTGGTTTTTTTTTCTTTCCAAAAAATGGATTTATTGGGGGAATATATTTTTTTTTCTAATTTATTTGTCGATTTTTTAAAAATTATTTTAACACTTTTTTTTTTTTTTTAACTTTATTACATTGTCCCAGGTGGGACATCACTGTCCTGTGACAGATCGCTGAGCTGTCACATCACAGATCACTGTGACAGATCAGCGATCTGTCACAGGCACTGCTGCAGCCTTCCTCATGCCTGCGCTTTGCAGGCACTGAGGAAGTCAGCTCCCTGCAGGCCCCCGTCGCCATCTTGGATTCGGGGGCCTGCAGGGAAAGAGCCCCCTGCAGCAGTGCTGCACATTGCGCTGCTGTGGGGGGCTCAGGGAAGCAGGGAGGGAGCCCCCTCCCAGCCGATGCTTCCCTTTAACCCCCGGTACACCGCGATCATGTTTGATTGCGGTGTGCAAGGGGTTAACGTGTCGGGGCGGTCCGTGACCGCCCCTGACACATTGTGCCGGGTGTCAGCTGTGATAATCAGCTGACACCCGTCCGCGATCAGCGGCGCTCACCACGTGGGCGCCGCTGATCGCGCTAGACGTACTATCCCGTCCGTGGGCATAGGGGCCCGGGTCCCATGGACGGGATAGTACGTCTGATGTCAGAAAGGAGTTAAGTCACATGCTGTCCATTTCCTTGCGATCCTCCTTGAGATGGTTATACTCCTTCATTGGAGTCCAGCTGTGTTTAATTAAACTGATAGGACTTGATTTGTAAAGGCGCACACCTGTCTATATAAGACCTCACAGCTCACAGGGCATGTCAGACCAAATGAGAATCATGAGGTCAAAGGAACTGGCCAAGGAGCTCAGAGACAGAATTGTGGCAAGGCACAGATCTGGCCAAGGTTACAAAAGAATTTCTGCAGTACTCAAGGTTCCTAAGAGCACAGTGGCTACCATAATCCTTAAATGGAAGAAGTTTGGGACCACACGTCACCGGGTACACCCGGAAGGAATATTAGCGTGAGAGGTGTATAATAATATTGCTCTTCCTGGAAGATCAGCTGACCGGAGCTGAGTGCGCATACGTAAATCAGATACCCGGAAATGATGATCGGCGGTGCAGGAGAATTATTGTTCCTCTGGGGAGATGGTTGATTTAATGGTGGGTTCTTTCACATGTATTACGTATATGGGCACAGGTGTTTCATTGTGATATAATACACTTATTATTTAGTAAAGTCATTATATACTTAGATCTCTGACTATCTGTATGATAAGGTTTTCAGGAAGTACTATCTAACCTTTAGACTGCTTTGCAAAGTGCACCCTGATTGGTTAAGTTATCTAAGCAAATTGATTGGCTGACCACCCTCCTGTCTCTAATTGATGACATCACACCCAAAGCTTTAAAAGGTTCTGTAACCCATGTGCTAATCCAATATAGCCTCAATCCCCTGATGAAGCCAGTCTAACTGGTGAAACATGTTGGGGAGGCTTAGAAGCTTATTTTAGTAGCTAGTTAGCATGTTCATGGGGAATTCACAAATGGGATTATACGGTTAGTGGTGGCGCCAATGTATCCTAACCATGCAATATTAGCTATCAGGATGGAATACGGTCTCGGTAATGTGATCTCAATTCAATAAGAAGAATTTGTTGTCAGGATATAAGATATAATTGGGATCCTATATAGTAAATAGTATATTGATATCCTAGGACATTACTGACTAAGCAGTTTTTAAAAGAAGTTTTTTTTTCCTTTAAACAGTCTAATTAAAAGTTATTTTTTATGGATTTAGATGGTGTTTATTTGCTTTTCGCAATTTGTTAATAAATAAATAATTTCATCCAGACCCCGATGTGTGCGGTGCCTGGAAGAAATCCCTGTCTCTTTTCCTCATTGTAATACTAACCCCCTCCCATGCACGTCAGTTATGGCCGTGGAATCCTGCGCCCTGCACTCCCTCCACAACAAGTACCTCTTCCTCCTTCTTTTATATGGGCACTATATTTAGGGATCTTCTGCGCAGGAGCCGGCGACTTCATAAGTGACCTCTGGCATGTGCGACGATAATATGCTCTCCCCACTTCCTCACTGCATAGTCATCACTATGTATACATGGTTCCTAGTGATGACTATGTAGAGAGGAACTGGGGAGAGCACCTTACCGGAGCGCACACCCGAGGTCACAGTGACTCGCCTGTGGGATGAAAAGGTACTTTGTGGAGGGAGTGCAGTGCGCAGGCGCGGGATTTATGCGCCAGAACTGACATGCATGGGAGCAAGGTAGTATTACAATGAAGACAGGAGGCAGATATTTCTTCCAGGCACCGTACGCCCAGGAGCCTGGAAGAAAAAATTTCTCAACAACAGGTCACAGTGACTCATCTGTGCTAAAGATCCCTGAATGCAGTGCCCATAGAAGGGATGAAAAGGTACTTTGTGAAGGGAGTGCAGGGCGCAGGCACGGGATTTCTGTACCAGAACTGACATGTATGGGAGCGGGGTAGTATTATAATGAAGACAGGAGGCAGAGATTTCTTCCAGGCATCCTACGCTCTGGAGCCTGGAAGAAAAAAATTTTCAACAACAAGACCACTAATATGAGGCATATAGGTAGGACTACAGTAGTGTAACATTTCTATTACCTGTATGCCCATATTAATAGGACATATACGTCCCAGGGGGTGACAGATTCCCTTTAAGTCACAAGCAGTGAAACTGTCAAACCGGTGGTGCTAATTAATGTTACACCACTGACATAGGTCACCCGCATTGTACTACGCAGTCATTGCAGTGCTTAAGAAGCCAGAAGCTGCTAGACAGGTCATAGACAGATTTAGGTCATGTCAACCAATTTTTAAGCTGGCACTCATGATGTCACTGGCAATCTCTTAGGCCTGTTTCACACATCCGTTTTTCAGATCAGTTGTAATCCGCGAAAATGGCGGAAAATGGATCCGTCGGCGGATTGACAGCAACGTGTGGCACCGGACCGTTGTATTTACGGATCCGGCGAAGGTTGAATTTTAAAGGTGAGAGAGAGAGAATGAATTTTAGCTGCTCCCGGGACAGCATTTCAGGGTTAAAACTGCTCCGGCTTTCACCTTTCGGGCATGCGCAGTTAAAAATAGCGGACCGTCAACCAAAAAAAAGTTGCAGTGTCTGTCTGGTCCGCTCGGGAGCCGCTAAAATTCTCACGGATCCGTCAAATAACGGACCCAACGGACGACCATCAGTCAAAATCCGCCACTAATGCAAATCAATAGGGGAAAAAACAGATCCGCCCCTTTTTTGGCGGATCCTTTTTTTAATAAAATTGGTGGATTTTGACTGATGAGCAAAAACGGATGTGTGAAACAGGCCTTACCAGTGCTTTTTCCACCCACTCTGGGGCTTTAAAGAGGTCCAGTTAGATAATGTAAATGACATTACCTACTATGTTGTCACCATCCTGTGCTCTTAGGAGAAATGAGATCAGTTCACTTGGTGCTGGGGCACCTGCAGACAAGCGTATGAAAAGTTGTCTGCATTTCATCCACAAAATTCGGACAATTGTTTTCTCATTTTCATTAGATCAGATTTTCACCATCGCCACACATCTTTAGACTAAATAGATTAGGAACCCATTAAAAGATTCACCATGACTTGGCAGTGGGCTTATACCTTTTGATCAAAATGTTCACTAATTGTTGTTATTCACCTTGTCATCTCGCCACCTCCAGACCATGTCCCTGACAATTGCCTTATTGACCAGCACCCTCTTCTGACCCGCAGATATTCCAGCCACTCCCAGCATTGTTTGCTGCTTCAGTCATGTTTGAGTTATCACCATGAACAGGTAATCGGCGCTCAGAACAGGGGCTATGTTATTACAGAGGTACGTTTGGTTATTAGGCTTTTTGCAACATAAATTTGAGCTACTCATTTTTATTGCCTTCTACAGCTGGATGTTCAGTGTAGTAATAAAGTGAATGGCGCTTGCAGGAACTCCCATGAAAAGTAAGTACAATGGAAGACATGGCAATAAAAGGAGGTTAAAAATATGAGGATGCTGGAGTGCAGCAGGATAGCCTCGGGATTACACAAGTACACAAGGCTTTACAGATGAGCCTCGTTCACAGCTATTATGATGATGAGAAGATGGTGATTAAGCTTTTAAAGATGACTGTAATTAATTGAGGTTACATCTGAGGGAAACCTTAGTAATGGGAGGGGTAGAACAAGCTCAATGATTGTAGCTCATAAAATCACGATATTAGTGCTGGTCTGATTGTATGGTTTTGACATTGCGTACCATAATAAAAACAATTTTAGTGAATAGATCATAGAACTGTTTCTGGGTTTTGCCAGGTATCAGATGGAATAGGAGGTGTAATGGAGCAAGTCACACCAGAGCTTCATTATATTCTATGGGGGTCTGCATTATACCCTACAAGAGGGCTGCATTATACTCTATGAGGGGGCTACATTATATTCTGTGAGGTGGCTGCATTATACTCTATGAGGTGACTGTATTATACTCGGACTCTGGGCAGTGCATTATATTATATGTACTACATACTACATGGGACCTGCATTATACTGTATTGAGAACTATGGGGAATACATTATACTATATGAAGAACTATGAGGATATGAGGTGCAATATACTATGAGAAATCAATTGTACTACATGGAGGACTATGGTGGGTGCATTATACTATATGGAATACTATGAGGAGTGTATTTTAATATATGGAGGACTATGAGGAGTGTATTATACTATATGGAAGGCTATGAGGAGTGTATTATACTATATGGAAGATTATGAGGAGTGTATTATACTATATGGAGGACTGTGGTGCACATTATACTATATGGTGGACTGTGGGGTGCATTATATTATGTGGAGGACTATGAGGTGTGCTATACTAAACAAGCAAAATACTGCCTATTCATCGAGAGATTGGCTTGTTTATGCCAGAACAAAAATCATTGTTCTCAGAAGCACATCACCCTGTGTAAACTGCAGATATACTGCTGATAACATGATACTGTATGGGGACAGACTGATCTAATATTGATTCTTCAGTCCCCATTATTCTTCCTCAGCCAGTGGAAAGAGGCCAGAAACAAGCGTCGAATGACTTCAATATTGCCGATCACACTCACTTAGCGGCCTGAACTCAGCGCATGTAACTACCACCAAAATGTTTCTGTGTGATGTGCAATATATCAGCATTTGGAGCCCCATTTTAAACTTTTGCACAGGGCCCCACTTTGCCTAAAACGGGTCCTGGTGGTGGGGAGAGGGCAGATATGAACTTGCTCTGAAGCTCTTTAAATTCTAATTACACCCCTGCTTTTTTGTTCAACAATCACTAAGAAAATATAAGTTTTGGACTCTTAAACGGGCATTCTCAAATATGGAAGTTATCCCCTATCTAAGGCCAGGTTCACATTGCGTTATGCAGACCGTTCAATGCATAGTGTTGACGGTCTGCATTAACGCTATAGCATTAATGCGATCGCGTTAATGCTAAACCGCTAGCGCAGATGATTTATCTGTGCTAGCGGTGACGGAGCCTCAGACGCTGCAGCCCATGTCCGAGGCTTCGTCACTGAATGTCGGCACATCACGAACGTGTGCCGCTTTACAGCATGTGTCGCGATGCGCCCGACAATGGAGGGCAATGGCAGCGTTAACGGACTGCGTTATGCCACGGTGTAGCGCAGTCCGTCTAATGGACTGCCTAAACGTAATGTGAACCCAGCCTAAGGGTTAGGGGATAACTTCCCAGCTGTCAACTTCCCAGTGGTCAATCATGCTCCATTCAGTCTTATGTGAGTGACAAATAGCTTTTGAGCGCAGTGCTCCGCTATTTCTGGTGGTCCCATTATAGGGAATCTGTCAGCATGTTTTAGCTACCCCATCTAAAAGCAGCATAATGTAGGAAAAGAGAACCTGATTCCAGCAATGTATCAATTAGTTTACTGGATGCAGCAGTTGTGATACAATCAGATTTCTTTGGCTGTATCTGTAGTTTACTTTGCAATATCCTGCTGATAGGTTCGCTTTAAGGGGTGAGAAGATGCGGAACTGGACATCAAGTAAAGGACTCTTGCTAAACAGGTGTCATGTCGGACACTGTTCACACCACAGCGTCCGGCAGGCAGAGGTAGTTCCACCTCCAGCCACTATAGCCTCAGTGGCGCCGGCTTGATCTTCAGGCTCTCGGGGGTTAATCCTGCTGGAGACCAGGTTGGAAGGTTAGTCACACCCACGGTCTTTAAATAGTCATGCTGGCATATGGGCGTCGCCGATTATAGCTTGTGTTTCATACCAAGTGGTTCCGGTCTGGAGTGGAGGTGCGGAAGAGAGAGAGATTCGTATCTGGTGGCGTATGATCCGTCGTTATCCTTTCTCCTTCCCATATTTGTGTTTAGTGGTGCCCTGTTCACATTACTGTATAATCCTGTGTGTGTGCGGCGCAGTGCAGTTTAAGTTCTCCCTGTCTGTCTTAATTTGTGTGGGGGCTTTGGTGGTGTGACTCCTCACTGGGTGGAGGGTGGAGGGTTAAGTGCAGGGCTGAGCAGGAGACAAGGAAAGGTTGGAGGCTCAGGCATTTGCACCATCAGCAAAAACCCTGGGTTGAGGGTCAGACAGGGTTTCCCCTAGTTACAGGGACATCACAGGGGCCCCGGGAGTTACAGCCTTAGTTGAACTAAGCCCCACGTGACATTATAATCGGCCCACATTTTTATTTTTCAGGAGTCCATGGATCCATTAGATTCCATAACCCGCCAGTTGGCGGCGCTGTTCTTACAGGTCTCCGAGTTGAAAGGGGCAGTTAAGCAGCAGGGCCTGGTAGTAGCGAAGGTGCAAACGGCATCTGCAGGTATCGGTGCAGAGCCGAAGTTTCCGCTGCCAGAACGATTTTCAGGCGATCGCAGCAAATCTGTCGTATTTCTGGAGGCCTGCAAGTTATACTTCCGCATGCGGCCAATCTCCTCAGGTAATGAGGCCCAGCGAGTAGGGCTGGTGTTGTCATTACTGAGTGGTGACCCCCAAGCGTGGGCATTTTCCTTACCAGCTGACTCTGCTACATTTCATTCTGTCGATAATGTTTTTTCTGCCCTCGTGCTCATTTACGATGACCCTGACCGACTGGCTCTAGCGGAATCTAAAATCCGCGCCCTCCGCCAGGGGGAGCGCTTGGCAGAGGACTATTGTTCGGAATTTCGCCGCTGGGCTGTAGACACACAGTGGAATGACCCAGCACTGCGGAGCCAGTTTATTCATGGGGTATCAGGGAGGGTGAAACAAGCCCTCCTGATGTATGAGACTCCGGCATCGTTGGAGTCTGCCATGAGTTTGGTGATACGTATTGATCGCCGTTTTCGTCAGGGGGCACAGGAGACGCTACCTCTGGGGGAAAGCAGAGGTGCAGGTGTGGTTGAAGTAGATGAGTCCCCTGAACCTATGCAGATTGCTGGCGTGGCACAGGTTAAGCGTCGCGCTCCGGGATTCCGGAAGCCCGGAGCATGTTTCTACTGTGGTAAAAGAGGTCATTACGTTAACGTTTGCCCGGTACTACCTAAGAGGGTCACATCGGCGGAAAACTGTTAAGCTCAGAGGGTATGGAGGAGACCCAACTGAGCGTATGCATATCCTCCATGATGGTATCTCAATGTATGCTCCCTGCCAAGGTTATTATCACGGGCAGAGAGCTACCTATATCAGTGTTTGTGGATAGCGGTTCCGCCACCAATCTCATAGATGAGGAGTTTGCACGCACCGCCGGGTTTAAGATCGAAAAACTTTCTCACCCCATACAGGTGGTGACCATTAATGCTGTTCCCCTCCCTCAAGGGGAGATTATGGAGTTTGTGGCAGAGGTGAAACTCCACATTGGGGTCCTACATTCTGAGTCGGTTACATGTAGGGTCTTCCGTAATCTCCCAGCTCAAATGGTCCTGGGTTTTCCATGGTTGTCCAGGCACAACCCGGTAATTGATTGGAAAACTCAGGACATAGTACAATGGAGTGGTTTCTGCCAAGACAATTGCTTGGCCACATGTGTGTCTGCCGTGACGCCCAGCCTGCCGGAGGCTTTGCAGGATTTCGCGGATGTTTTCTCTGAGAAGGGTTGCTCAGAACTGCCTCCACATAGAGCCTATGACTGTGCGATTAGGTTAAAACCCGGGGCCAAATTACCTAAGGCCAGGATGTTTAATATTTCTGGTCCTGAGAGACAAGCTCTGAAAGACTACATCGCGGCGAGTCTGAGCAAAGGACACATCCGGCCTTCGTCCTCGCCTGTAGCCGCGGGATTTTTCTTCATTAAGAAGAAAGATGGGGGGGTTACGTCCGTGTCTGGATTTCCGAGAGTTAAACCAGATTACTATCCGTGATCCCTACCCAATGCCGTTGATCCCGGATTTGTTCAACCAGGTAGCGGGGGCGAAATGGTTTTCCAAGCTGGACCTCAGGGGGGCGTATAACCTCATAAGGGTCCGTCAGGGGGATGAGTGGAAGACGGCGTTTAACACTCCTGAGGGTCATTTTGAGAGTCTGGTTATGCCGTTTGGGTTGACCACTGCGCCTGCCGTTTTCCAACATTTTATTAATGTATTTGCTCATGTCCTGGGGAGATTTGTGATTGTATACCTGGATGATATCCTCATTTATTCTAGCGATCGGGACACTCATTTGGAGCATGTTAGGCAGGTGTTACAGTTGCTCCGGGAGAACCAGCTCTATGCTAAGCTGGAAAAATGTTTATTTTTTGTCCAGGAGTTGCCCTTTTTGGGATATATTGTGTCCGCAGCCGGGTTTAAAATGGACACCGCTAAGGTGCAAGCGGTGCTGCAATGGGAGAAGCCGGAGAGTCTGAAAGCACTCCAGCGGTTCCTTGGGTTTGCGAATTATTATAGGAAATTTATAAAACACTTTTCGACTATCGCCAAACCGCTCACGGACATGACAAAAAAGGGTGCCGATCTGGCGAACTGGCCTGAGGTGGCTATACGTGCATTTGAGCATCTGAAGAATAGTTTTGCTTCAGCCCCCATTCTGGTGCAACCAGACGTGTCTAAACCTTTTGTGGTAGAGGCTGATCCGTCGGAGGTGGGAGTGGGGGCAGTACTGTCTCAAGGCTCGTCCTTGAGCGAGATGCATCCATGCGCCTACTTCTCCAAGAAGCTGTCGCCGGCCGAACGGAATTATGATATCGGCAACAGGGAGTTGTTGGCCATCAAACTGGCTTTTGAGGAATGGCGACACTTCTTGGAGGGGGCGGCTCACCAGGTCACAGTTATCACCGACCATAAGAATCTGCTCTATCTGGAGTCGGCCAAGCGTCTGTCTCCTAGGCAGGCTCGCTGGGCATTGTTTTTTACTCGTTTCAATTTTCTTGTGACGTACCGTCCCAGGGCTAAAAACACCAAGGCGGATGCTTTGTCTAGGTGTTTTCCGGGGGGAGAACCTCGGGAAGAGCCGGTACCCATCCTCCAGAAAGGGGTAGTGGTCTCGGCTCTCACAACGGAGGTAGAGGCGGAGATTGCTGAGGCCCAAGAGGAGGTACCACCAGGACTTCCCGCCAACAAATCATTTGTACCCCTGCATCTTCGGCTTAAGGTGTTGAAGGAACACCACGATTCGGTACTGGCTGGTCATCCAGGGGTGAGGGGCACCCTAGAGCTGGTATCGCGTCGTTTCTGGTGGCCCAAAATCCGGCAGGACGTGGTCTCTTACGTGGCAGCTTGCATCATGTGCGCTAGGGCTAAGTCACCCCGAACCCGTCCTGCTGGCACGCTACAGCCTCTGGGGGTACCCAATAGGCCATGGACAGAAATCTCCATGGATTTCATCACTGACTTGCCTTCCTCGGCAGGGAACACGGTCATCCTGGTGGTGGTTGACCGTTTTTCAAAGATGGCGCATTTTGTGGCGTTGTCTTCTTTGCCCAATGCTAAGACGTTGGCTCAGGTATTTGTGAAGGAGGTGGTCAGACTCCACGGAGTACCGTCTGACATAGTATCTGATAGGGGTACGCAATTTGTGGCGAGGTTTTGGAAAGCTTTTTGCTCACGTTTGGGGATCAAGTTGTCACATTTATCGGCGTTTCATCCACAGTCTAATGGACAAACTGAGCGCATGAACCAAAATCTAGAACAGTATTTACGATGCTTTGTGTCCGACAACCAGGAGGAGTGGTCTACTTTCCTTCCTCTGTCCGAATTCGCGTTAAATAATCACCGCCAAGAGTCATCAGGAGAGTCTCCATTCTTTTGTGTGTACGGTCAACATCCTCAGTTTTGTACCTTACGTCAGGGTGACTCGGGGGGTGTCCCGGAGGAGGATCAGCTAGGAGCCCAATTGTCATCAGTCTGGAGGCGGGTGAAACAGCGTTTGTTGAGCATGAGTGCCAGGTACAAACGGGTGGCTGACAATAGACGCTTGCCAGGTCCGGACCTGTGTGTGGGTGAATGGGTGTGGTTAGCTACGATGAACATAAAACTCAAAATTCCATCTTTAAAACTGGGTACAAGGTTTATTGGGCCTTTTAGGATTTCTGCCATCATTAACCCAGTGGCTTATCGGTTGGAACTTCCTGCGGTGTACAAAATACACAACGTTTTTCACAGGGCTTTATTGAAAAAGGTGCTAGGCTTGGTGGACACGACGCCGATGCCACCTCCAGTCATGGTGGATGGCGATTTAGAGATTGAGGTCGCCAAGGTAGTGGACTCTCGAGTAGTACGCCGTACTCTTCAGTATTTGGTGCACTGGTGGGGGTATGGTCCGGAGGAGAGGTCTTGGGTTCCAGCCTCAGACATACATGCGGATCGGCTGGTCAGTTCTTTTCACCGTCGTCATCCGGACAAGCCGGGTCCTATGAGTCTTGAGGGCCCTGGGGTCCCTCGTAGAAGACGGGGTACTGTCATGTCGGACGCTGTTCACACCACAGCCTCCGGCAGGCAGAGGTAGTTCCACCTCCAGCCACTATAGCCTCAGTGGCGCCGGCTTGATCTTCAGGCTCTCGGGGGTTAATCCTGCTGGTGACCAGGTTGGAAGGTTAGTCACGCCCACGGTCTTTAAATAGTCATGCTGGCATATGGGCGTCGCCGATTATAGCTTGTGTTTCATACTAAGTGGTCCGGTCTGGAGTGGAGGTGCTGAAGAGAGAGAGATTCGTATCTGGTGGCGTATGATCCGTCGTTATCCTTTCTCCTTCCCATATTTGTGTTTAGTGGTGCCCTGTTCACATTACTGTATAATCCTGTGTGTGTGCGGCGCAGTGCAGTTTAAGTTCTCCCTGTCTGTCTTAATTTGTGTGGGGGCTTTGGTGGTGTGACTCCTCACTGGGTGGAGGGTTAAGTGCAGGGCTGAGCAGGAGACAAGGAAAGGTTGGAGGCTCAGGCATTTGCACCATCAGCAAAAACCCTGGGTTGAGGGTCAGACAGGGTTTCCCCTAGTTACAGGGACATCACAGGGGCCCCGGGAATTACAGCCTTAGTTGAACTAAGCCCCACGTGACAACAGGATTGTAGTGTCGAGCAGGGTTGTGGGAAAGTAGTGAAAAACAGTGAATGCAGAGGACAAACAAAGAGAGTATAGAGGAAAGGTGAAAATAAAAGGATAAGAGGTGTTCTGCCCATTTATGTGCAGCAAGTAGTTTCATAAGTGCTGTACCAGTTATGACCATTAGATGTCATTAGTTATCCTCTTTTTCTGTTGCTGGATATAGGAACCTCTGACTTTAACATCTTGTTCTGATTAGAACCGCCCCTTCATTTTCCCAGGCTAGGGAACTTGTAGCCATTTTCTCACCGGATCCCTGAGTTACACGTGTTCCTACTCCCTACAAATGACTGCTTCTGTCAAGTGGATTCCAGTGAGGGTTTAATAGTTATGTGTTTGTGCAGTGTATCTGTGTAAGCTAGCCACCGTGCAGTGTCTCATTAGAAAGGTATATGGTGCCATGTATTTTCCAGCTAGTTCATGTTCATTGCACTGCATGTTAGATAGATGCATCTCTGTTTAGGGTAGTGCAATTCTGCAGCCTAAGTTTGCTTAGATATCCCTCTTAAATGCATTATGTGTTGTATTGTGCAACCTCTGTAATACTCCTGTTACTGATGTAAAAGCACCCTGTATTATTGCCTGTTGGTGATGTAATAGCACCCTGTATTACTGCTGCTGTTTTGTTATCTGTCAGTACTGATATACTGTACTGTCTATTTCTTTGTAGTTTTTATCTCATCCACTATATCATCTGATCTCATCCACTATATCATCCGTTAACATGCACCATTGTTGTTCACTATAACAAGTTCACATCATCATCTCAATAAATATAGATTTAAGCACTCATACAGTCTTTTTACTGGGAGTGGATGAAGGGTTTAGCCGTATGCTGGACTCCACACAGCATCTTCATGGAAGAAGGCAGAACAAGAGGGTAAAGAGGAAGGAATCTGTGTGCAGAAAATGCTCCGTTCATAAAATTGTGTACCAGTTATCTCTTACATATTTTCCCTACCAAATTCCCGTTCAATGAAAAGCTTATTTTGACGGGTGGTCTCCTTCATTGTCCTGGCAAACATGCATTATTGGATACATGCGGGCTGCACGGGTGTAGTGCCCTCAAAGCACAGGTCCACACACCTAGCCAGGACCCACACCTTTATGTAGTGTGCCACGGCATAAGAGATGAGTACCTCGCCCGCGGCGACTGCCCCGCGCCACGTTACACTGCCCTCAGATTTCATAGCAAAAACCTGCTAACAGATTCCATTTAAAAAGAGAGTGTACATAATTGGTCATCACTCCATTCCCATGAGGCATTCCATAGTCTTGGTGTGCAGCATTGGTGGGGGTCCCAGTAATCTGGCCTCTAGAGATTGGGACGATATCTCCTATCTAATGGATAGGGGATAACTTGTAAAGTTTTGAATATCTCTAAGTTATTAATGGCTTGTGCACATGTTGCCATTTGGTGCGATTTTGCCATGCAGATTTGCTAACAAAACCTGAAGCAATCCTGATGCCACCAAAGTGAATGAGAAACCTGACGTGTCATGCACTCGTTGAGTATTTTTGACTTGCAGATTTGGTGCAGAAAATAATCTGCAGCATGTCAATTCTCTGTGCATTTTTCAACATTGACATCATTCAAATCAGTCAAAAAACGCAGGGCAAAATTGCACCAAAAAAGCATCAACTACACCTGCTTTTGCAGCTGCATTTTTCCTGCCAAGAGATGAAGAAATATCTGCATCCATTTACTCAACGTGTGCACATCGCCGAAAAGTTCCACTTATCTTGTAGATATAATGACTGCTGTCATTCTAGATCGTCAACCTTATTTTCCAGGCTGAAAATCAACCCAAAAATACTGTGATAAATCTCTCTTCTTCAATAGGATCTGGTACTACCGAAGCTGTATCTGTCTTGTGCACTATCTACCAATATCAATACTGATAAAAAACCCATTTTGATTCTTGGGAGAGTTAATAGAGGTTGACCTGTGTGTGATATAAATGGAATGTAAGAACCACTGCTAGAAAAATAATAATGGAAAAAATAATAGCGTTATGATAAAAGTGCAGGGAAATACTGCTGGCTCCCCCTACTGTCAACTTATATTCTAAGCATGTAGCGAGTTCAGAATTGTGTAAATCACATTCACACAAAGCGTTCCAATGCTGGCGTAAGTAGAGATGTGGCTCCTGCACACAGCAGAGCCCAGGACACAGCGCATACATGGCTGTCAGACTTCACGCATACTGATATTCTCCCCGGGGGCAATCCTTCTAGAGAAGAATACCTGCCGGTAAATGAAGTCTAATGTAACATGCCATGAGTTTATTTCTGCTGGATCTGTACAAAATAAAAGAAATCTCTGTAAAGAGGAGTATGAAATCGGAAGCATAGAGAGGTTCAACACTGGACTCTTGCAATGCTATAGATTTTTTTTTAAGCTCTGGGCAAAATGTAGCAGTAATACACCCATGTGCACGAGCCTCACGGATCAAAATTCCTTAAAACAGCTGAAAAAAAAATCTCCGCCAACAAGAATCCCTTGTGAGGTCTCATGAGTTCCAACTCGCACCAGCTATAATCTGAGGGGCTGCTCACATGTCCGTGTGTTTTTGAAGGCTGGTCAGCACAATATCATTGAGACTTGTCCAATACTGATCTGTCTCGGATCAAACTCGCCAATGCATGTCTATGGGTCTGTGAAAAAAAAAAAAATCGGACAGCAGTCGGATGCTATCTGCTTTTGAATGCTGTCTGCCTTTTATGAACAGTTTGATAGGTGAAGCTTGAGAAACCTCTATCAGTTTTTTTTCCCATCCGAGAAAAAACTGATGAAACTGGCCACACTCTGATGAAGTTTGATAAGAAACTCAGATGACTTTTTGTTTACGAAAAAAGTCACTGATGTGTGAATGAACCCTTGCAGGCAAAGTTTGTAGAATTATATACTGTAGATCAACTAATGATAAGAATAGTAATGTTGAAGCTATGTACCATATAGGTGGGCAGCATGGTGTCTTAAGGCCCCGTCACACATAGCGACTTACCAGCGATCCCGACAACGATATCAACGTGTCAGGGTCGCTGGTGAATCGCTATATGATCGCTGGTGAGCTGTCACACAGACAGCTTCACTAGCGATTAGCACAGCGACGCCGCGCGTGCGGAATCGCTGTGTTCAGTGCTGATTCATGTCAAAAATAGAATTAAAATAAAAAATATTGTTATTCTCATCTTCCGACGTCCCGCGCAGCATTTCCGCCTCTCTCCACGCTCCGGTCCCAGTAATCCTTTGCGAGAATGACCGCGATGACGTCCGTTCTCGCTGGATCGCGAAGTCTCGCAGTCATTCTTGCAAAGGATTACTGGGACCGGAGCGTGGAGAGAGGCGGGAATGCTACGCGGGACGTCGGAAGGTGAGAATAGTAATATTTTTTATTTTTTTTTAATTATTTTATCGCTGATCTCCCGCCTGTCACATACAGCGATGCGTGCTGGCCAGCGGGAGATCAGCGATGAAAGAAATGTCCAGAGGTTTCCCAGAGCGATCAGCGATACTGGCAGGGGGGCCAGTCGCTGATCGCTGTCACACACAGCGATCTCGCTGGTGAGATCGCTGTTGTGTCACAAAACTTGTGACTCAGCAGCGATCTCGGTAGTGAGATCGCTATGTGTGACAGGGCCTTTAGTGTCGCACTGTAGCCTTGAACCCAGACATCAAATGCCAGCAAGGACAGCAAATGCAAGTAGTTTGTATTTCCTCCCTGTGTTTGCATGTGTTTCCTTTTTTAGTTTTCCGGTGTCCTCCACACTTCAAAGAAATACTAATAGGGAATTAGGGAATGTAGATTTTCTTGAGTCTATTGCATATTATTACGAAAAAAAGTTATTACAAGTAAGTCAATTGTGAAATAAGATGCGGCAATCATGGTGGAGAGATGGGAACCTGTAAAACGCACCTGAGAGAGAGTAATCTGTACTTGACATACGCATTGCTGGGGTGTAAGACACATTCGGCATATCATGATCTTTGTCCTTTTGCCTCTGTCGGTACCATAAGAAGAGCCCCAGTAGGGTCATGATGATCAGCAGGAGAACTATGACCCCAATAATGGCACCTGCTGAGTGTCTTTCCGCTCCGTGCGCCGGGCTGATTTTAGTGTAAGGGTTTAGTTCCTCCATCATTAGCGCAGCTGTAGTATAGGAGAAAAGGACATTAGATTCTAGGACCATACAATCTGAACGAGCAGAGATCACAGCGGGGAGCACTCGCTAACCTTGGTCACAGCGGATGCCCTTAAAGCCAGGGTTGCAGTAGCAGGTGCCGGTAACATGGTCACAGGTGGCATTATTCAGACACTCGCACATCTGACGGCAGCCATAGCCAAAAGTCCCTGGTGGACATTCTGAAAATAAACAGACAAGCAAATTAATGAACAAAATAATGTTGGAAATAGATCTACGTACAGGACATTTCCCCCATAAATCACAAAGTTTTTGAGTTTATATTTTTGGAAGTGACACATTTCTTTCTCCTGCCTGAAGTTGCCATTCAGGAGTCTCGGAAAGTTGTGTGTCCATATCTGGTGGCCATATGTTAAAAAAAGTTATGGCTACAACTTTGGGCTGTTCAAGGGCTTACATTTTCCTTTTTGATTTTAGGGGTACATGCCTTTTTAATATATACAGTAATAGCAGATTTTGGATGTGATTTGCCTTGCAGTATATGTGGGTAAAAACAATGCTAAATTTCACTACATAGTTTAATCTGTAGAGGAATAATTAGGAGGGTCATAGCAATTTTGTAATGGGAGTGGGGTGGGGCAGACAGACACAGAACAGGACACTGTTCAATGCAACGGGAAAAAAAGTTCCTGGAGAGCAAGACACTGGGTGACAGGTCACTTACTCTGCTCGCAGTGTTTGCCTGTGAATCCTGTTCTACATGTGCACTGCCCAGTGATGTGGTCACAGTCGGCTCCATTATGGCACTGACAGACATTGGCACAGTCCTTTCCATAAAATGCTGATGGGCACCCTGCAGAATCAGAATAGCATCACAAACACCGGGCAGCAGACAGGGGGCGACCTCATCTCTATTAACACCAATGGTTCAGACTAATATCACACGAGACCTCCGATCACATTAACAGTATTACTGCTCGACCCATAGTAAATACACAGAACACCTTCATGGACATGCATTGGTGTTATAGAAATACATATTTTTTTCATTTCAGTGGTTGTACACAAGAGCATCATTTCAATTAACAGCAGACCAGACAGGATCGTCAGCTTGATTTTTTTCTATTTGTTTCTGCTCAAAGTCGAAAAATCACAGAAAGTTTTTTTATGAACCCATTGGAATACCATGAGCCATAAAGAGTATGGCCTCGATTCATCATTTGCAGATTCATTGTACAACCCCTGGCAAAAATTATGGAATCACCGGCCTTGGAGGATGTACATTCAGTTGCTTAATTTTGTAGAAAAAAAGCAGATCACAGACATGGCACAAAACTAAAGTCATTTCAAATGGCAACTTTCAGGCTTTAAGAAACGCTAAAAGAAATCAAGAACAAAAAATGTAGTAGTCAGTAATGGTTAGTTTTTTAAGCCAAGCATAGGGGAAAAATTATGGAATCACTCAAATCAAAGCAAGTCGGATGCTTGGGCGAGCTTGACTCGAGTACCGAGTATAATGGAAGTCAATGGGAAACTGGAGCATTTTTCATGGAGACCCTAACAGGAAAGCAGGAGAGGAGGAAAATTACTGAAATGAATGGAAACAGCAATTAAATGGAATTGGAACAGCATGGGGAAGATGCCTGAACGTATCTCTGACTCACAGGTATCTGCTGGGAACAAAGTTGTCAGCATATTACTCCACTTTTAGGCTATGGGCACACGTTGCAGAATTGCCGCGGAAAATTCCTGAATTCCATTCCGCGGGAAATATTAGCTTGCAGAATGCTAGCGATTTCCAAGCGATCTGTAGCATGGCTTGGCAAACTGATTGACAGGTTGCTCACACTCGTCAAACATAGTGTTTGACGAGTGTGACCAACTTTTTACTATCGAGGCTGCCTTTTTACTAATGTTAAAAATAATTAAAAAAATAGAAAACCCTGTTTTTCTTACCTTCTGGCGTCCCGCGCAGCGTTCCCGATCATCGCGATGCTCCTGGCAGGTCCCGTTCCCAGTGATGCATTGTGACAATGACCTTTGATGACGTCACCGCGACGTCATCAAAGGTCATTATCGCAATGCATCACTGGGAACGGGACCTGCTGGGAGCATCGGTGAGGCCTGGGAACGCTGCGCGGGACATCGGAAGGTGAGAATGTGATGATTTTTTAATTCTATTTTTTACAGGGATATGGTACCCAGAGCCTGGAGGAGAATCTCCTCTCCTCCAAACCGTGGGTACCATCCGCAAATGTTCTGCTTACTTTTCGCATGTTGGGCACAGCCACATGCGGAAAGTAAGCAGAATAATGCATTCCTATGTGGGCGGAATCGCTGCGATTCCGCAAAGTTAATGAGCATGCGGCGTATTTTTCCGCGATGCGATTCCGCTGCGGAAAAATCCGCAGCATTAGCACAGCATTGCAGAATCCCATAGGATTGCATGGGATGCTATTTTTTTTCGTTTTCACAGCAAAATCGCGAGTTTAAAAATGCCACGAAAATGCAAAAAAAAGCTACGTGTGAACACAGCCTTACAGACAGAAAGTAAAATATAAAAAGCCAAAGACAAAATAGATTTTACAGGAAATTTCTTGTTTATAAATTAATAGTCAGGCCATCTCTCACCATATTTCCCCGTCGCCTATGACTACAGTAGATGATAGTAGAGGAGGAAATTAAACTACACCCACTGATAGTCATTGGTAAAGTAAATTTAACATTTTACTACCTTATCTGGGTCAAGTTGGTCAAGTGCCAGAACTGACTCCTAAAGAGGATTCAACTAGAGAAACAGTTCAACACCAGTGCAGAGTTTGCTCAGGAACAACCTCAAGCCAGTTTCAAAAAGGTGAGCAAAGAAGGCACTTCTCAACAATAAATACATCTGTTGTGAGTTCATTTTCCCCTTCATTACTGAGGCCCGAGGAACTCCCTCTTCTGGTAAAGAAAGGTAGTGAGCCTGATTGTCAAACACCTGAGGCTGTTGATTGTGACTGGCTGAGTGGAGTTACGGACTGGATATAATGCTGCCGACGCCCTTCTGCCCTGCGGGTGTTTTCTCTGTGGGATCCTTGGAGACCAGTCTGAATTCCTGCTCCTCCAAAGCTAAGTTTGCTGCTCGGCCTTTTGCTTTTGTGCTTTGACTTTGTTTTTGCTTTGTTTTTCTGGATTTCTGCCATTCCCTGCTGGGGTGTGCTGAATTCATTTAGCTCTGTCTCCTGAAAATACCTGAGTGCTGATTCAGTTTTTGAAGCCTAGCTGCTTCAGGGCCTTTTTCATATCAGCTGGTTGGCTTATGTCTTTGATAGGGTTTTGGCAGATTGCAGACAGCAGCCTTCCTTTCCTTTCCTATCTAGGTAGTTTTGGGGCCCCGTCTTTGCTCAGTCTATCTTTCTGTCTGTGTTAGTATTTTCATCTTGCTTCACCGTCATTATATGTTGGGGGCTGCCTATTGCTTTGGGGTCTGCTCTGGGGCAGTTTAGATTTCCCCTTTCTTTCTTTAGGCCTATGTATTTCTCCGGCTGTGATCGAGGGGTCTAGGGCATCGTAGGAACCCCCCACGGCTACTGCTAGTTGTGTTGATAGGTTCAGGGGTCTGCAATCTGATAGTTGCCAACTTCTCTGGTTTTCTGGACTTAGCTTGTATTTCTGCTTTTGCCTCCTACGGTGACTCATTCATAACAGAATCACCCGCCATACCGCAGATTCTAGGGTACTCAATAGCAGGAAAGAATTGTAAAAAAAATTTTAAAAAAAGTGTGTATATTTTTTCCTCTATATCTCTGAGGCCGTAGGGGGAATTTTTTTTTCTCTCAATGGAGATAAAGCAATTGTCTGATCGTGTGGAGCAGCTCGCTGCGGAAGTGCGGGGAATTTCCGCCTACCTTGCTCATTCACATGCTGCTGAACCAAAGATTCCTACACCTGATGTATTTTTTGGGGATCGGTCTAAATTTTTGAATTTCAAAAATAATTGTAAATTATTTTTTGCCTTGAAGCCTAACTCGTCAGGGAGCTCCGCCCAGCAGGTTAAAATTGTCATCTCTTTGCTGCGTGGCGATCCCCAGGATTGGGCGTTTTCTTTGAAACCAGATGATCCTATTCTGACTAATGTGAACGCATTCTTTCAAGCTTTGGGGTTTTTGTATGACGAACCTAATGCCATTGATCAGGCTGAAAAGACCCTGCTGGCATTGAGCCAGGGTCGTGATTCTGCAGAATTGTACTGTCAAAAATTCCGAAAGTGGGCAGTACTTACTACCTGGAATGATAATGCCTTGGCTGCTCTCTTTCGGAAGGGGTTGTCAGAAGCCGTAAAAGATGCTATGGTGGGATTTCCTGTTCCCTCTGGTCTTGACGATTCTATGTCATTAGCCATTCAGGTTGATCGGCGTTTGCGCGAACGCAAAGCTGCACGAGAGGTGTTGCCACCTGTTGAACAAATGTCTGAACCTATGCAATGTGATAGAGTTTTTTCCAGAGAGCAGCATCAGGAGTTCAGAAGGCGTAATAAGTTGTGTTTTTTCTGTGGAGATGCCTCGCATATTATTTCTGTCTGTCCCAAACGAGAGAAACGCTTTGCACACACGTTTTCTGTTGGTGGTGTTCAACCTAAGTTTCTTCTGGCTATTACTCTGATCTGCTCCCTGTCCACATTTTCCGCCAAGGCGTTTGTGGATTCGGGAGCAGCCCTAAACCTAATGGACTTGGATTTTGCTAAACGTTGTGGATTTCCGATGACATCTCTGCAGACGCCTATCCCTTTGAGGGGAATTGATGCTACTCCTTTGGCTAAAAATAAACCCCAGTTTTGGACCCAGGTGGTAATGCGGGTCGCCCCAGACCATCAAGAAAATTGCAGATTTCTGGTGTTGCATAATCTGCATGATACTGTTGTTCTGGGGTTTCCCTGGTTACAGATTCATAATCCAGTTTTGGATTGGAAATCTGTGTCTGTGGTGAGTTGGGGTTGTCTGTGTGCGTTTAGTGAGGCTCCGGTGTTTTCCACCTCTCCTCAGTCGCATGATGTTCCTGATTATTTGGCGGACTTTTATGATGTATTTAGTGAGAATGAGTCTGCGTGTCTGCCTCCTCATAGGAGTTATGACTGTGCAATTGAACTGAGCCCGGGGTGTAAATTTCCCAAGGGTCGGCTCTTCAATTTATCTGTACCCGAGCACGAGGCTATGCGATCCTATATTAAGGAGGCGTTGGAGAAGGGTCATATTAGACCATCCTTGTCACCCTTGGGTGCCGGTTTTTTTTTTGTAGCCAAAAAGGATGGATCATTAAGACCTTGTATTGATTATCGTGCCCTCAACAAAATTACTGTTAAATATCAGTATCCGTTACCCCTGATTTCTGATCTATTCTCCAGAGTTAAAGGTGCTTGCTGGTTTACCAAGCTTGACCTCAGGGGGGCGTATAATCTTATTCGCATTAAGCATGGGGATGAATGGAAGACGGCGTTTAATACTCCGGAGGGACATTTTGAGTACCTGGTGATGCCTTTTGGGCTCACTAATGCCCCTTCTGTCTTCCAGTGCTTCATGAACGATATTTTCCGAGATTTTGTCGATAAATTTTTGATTATCTATCTGGATGATATTTTGATCTTCTCCAAGGATTGGGATTCTCATGTGGAACATATTCGGACTGTGTTCCGGATCTTGAGGGAGAATTCCCTGTATGTCAAGGGATCTAAATGCCTTTTTGGAGTACAGAGGATTTCTTTTTTGGGATTTATTTTGTCCCCGTCAACTATTGAAATGGACCCGGCCAAGGTACAGGCCATTCACGATTGGGTTCAGCCCACTTCTTTGAAGGCCCTCCAGAAGTTTTTGGGTTTTGCTAATTTTTATCGGAAATTTATAGCAAAATTTTCTAGTATTGCCAAGCCATTGACTGATTTGACTAAAAAGGGTGCTGATGTGTTAAATTGGTCTCCGGAGGCTGTTTCTTCCTTTCAGGAGTTGAAGCGAAGATTCACCTCCGCCCCGGTTTTGCGGCAACCTGATGTCTCACTTCCATTCCAGGTAGAGGTGGATGCTTCTGAGATTGGTGCAGGAGCTGTTTTGTCTCAAAAGGATCCTGTAACATCTAAAATGAATCCCTGTGCTTTCTTTTCCCAAAAGTTCTCTCCATCTGAACGTAACTATGATGTGGGGAATCGGGAACTGTTGGCCATGAAATGGGCATTTGAGGAGTGGAGACATTGGTTGGAGGGAGCTAAGCATCAAGTCGTGGTCCTCACTGACCACAAGAATTTGATTTACCTAGAGTTGGCTAAGCGCTTGAACCCTAAACAGGCTAGGTGGGCCTTGTTTTTTACACGTTTTGATTTTGTGGTTTCTTTTCTTCCTGGAACAAAGAATGTCAAGGCAGACGCCCTCTCTAGGAGCTTCCTTGCTGATTCTCCTGTGGTGACCAAGCCTGCTACCATCTTAGGCGAAGGGGTAGTTCTTTCTGCCATCTCGCCGGATTTGAGACGTGCTCTGGAAGAGTTCCAGGAGGACAAACCTGAGCATTGTCCCAGTGGAAAGTTGTATGTTCCTGACCAGTGGAAGAAGAGAGTGATGTCTGAAGTTCATTGCTCTGCTTTGGCTGGTCATCCAGGTATTTTTGGTACTAGAGATCTGGTGAGTCGGTTTTTTTGGTGGCCCTCCTTGTCTCGTGATGTCAGGAATTTTGTGCAGTCCTGTGGGACGTGCTCCCGGTCTAAATAGTGTTCTCGCTCTAGTGGGTTGTTGATGCCTTTGCCTGTCCCCAAGAGGCCATGGACCCATATTTCAATGGATTTCATCTCTGATATGCCTGTCTCTCAGAGGATGACTGTTATTTGGGTGATTTGTGATAGGTTCTCTAAGATGGTTCATCTTGTACCACTCCCTAAGTTGCCGTCTTCCTCTGAGTTGGTGCCCCTGTTTTTACAACAGGTGGTTCGTTTGCACGGAATTCCTGAGAACATTGTATCTGACAGAGGAGTGCAGTTTGTGTCTAGATTTTGGAGAACTTTCTGTTCCAGGCTGGGAATTCAGTTGTACTTCTACTCTGCTTTTCACCCTCAGACCAATGGGCAGACAGAGAGAACAAACCAGACCTTGGAGTCATATTTGAGATGTTTTATTTCTGCTGATCAGGATGATTGGGTTTCATTTTTGCCCTTGGCCGAATTTGCTTTGAATAATAGAGCTAGTTCTGCCACTTTGATGTCACCTTTTTTTTGTAACTTTGGGTTTCATCCTCGATTTTCTTCAGGGCAGGTGGAGCCCTCTGCCTGCCCAGGTGTTGACACTGTGGTGGAGAGAATGCACCAGATCTGGGACCAAGTGGTGGATAAGTTATCTCTCTCCCAGGAGAAGGCCCAGCGGTTTTCCAACCGACATAGGACCATTGGTCCCCAGTTTAAGGTTGGTGATATGGTGTGGTTATCATCAAAAAATATTGCTATGAAGGTGGCTTCTCCTAAGTTTAAGCCTAGATTTATTGGACCTTACAAGATTGTGGAGATTATTAATCCGGTCTCTTTTCGTTTGGCTCTTCCTGTCACATTTAAAATCCATAATGTGTTCCATAAATCTTTGTTGAAGAGGTTTGTTGAACCTGTTGTTCCGGGGGTGGCACCTCCAGGCCCTGTATTGGTTGAAGGTAACATGGAGTATGAGGTAGAGAAAGTACTGGATTCCCGTCTGGCTAGACGGAGACTCCAGTATTTGGTTAAGTGGAAGGGTTATGGTCAGGAGGATAATTCCTGGGTCTCCGCCTCTGATATTCATGCCAAACAATTGGTGCGTGCCTTTCATCGGGCTCACCCTGATCGCCCTGGTGGCATAGTTGAGGGTTCGGTGACCCCTCCTCAAGGGGGAGGTACTGTTGTGAGTTCATTTTCCCCTTCGTTACTGAGGCCCGAGGAACTCCCTCTTCTGGTAAAGAAAGGTAGTGAGCCTGATTGTCAAACACCTGAGGCTGATGATTGTGACTGGCTGAGTGGAGTTACGGACTGGATATAATGCTGCCGACGCCCTTCTGCCCTGCGGGTGTTTTCTCTGTGGGATCCTTGGAGACCAGTCTGAATTCCTGCTCCTCCAAAGCTAAGTTTGCTGCTCGGCCTTTTGCTTTTGTGCTTTGACTTTGTTTTTGCTTTGTTTTTCTGGATTTCTGCCATTCCCTGCTGGGGTGTGCTGAATTCATTTAGCTCTGTCTTCTGAAAATACCTGAGTGGTGATTCAGTTTTTGAAGCCTAGCTGCTTCAGGGCCTTTTTCATATCAGCTGGTTGGCTTATGTCTTTGATAGGGTTTTGGCAGATTGCAGACAGCAGCCTTCCTTTCCTTTCCTATCTAGGTAGTTTTGGCGCCCCGTCTTTGCTCAGTCTATCTTTCTGTCTGTGTTAGTATTTTCATCTTGCTTCACCGTCATTATATGTTGGGGGCTGCCTATTGCTTTGGGGTCTGCTCTGGGGCAGTTTAGATTTCCCCTTTCTTTCTTTAGGCCTATGTATTTCTCCGGCTGTGATCGAGGGGTCTAGGGCATCGTAGGAACCCCCCACGGCTACTGTTAGTTGTGTTGATAGGTTCAGGGGTCTGCAATCTGATAGTTGCCAACTTCTCTGGTTTTCTGGACTTAGCTTGTATTTCTGCTTTTGCCTCCTACGGTGACTCATTCATAACATACATCAATGATAGGATGAAATTATGTAGGAACTACAGGAATTGGACTGCAGAAGACTGTGGTAAAGTTATTTTCTCTGATAGAGCCGCCTTCAGACATATGGAACATATGGAAGAATTATTGTCTGGAGAAGAAAAAGTGAGCGCTATCATGAGTCCTGTGTCATGCCAACAGTAAAATATCCTGAGACCATTCATCACTCAGCTGTCTCTAAGCTTCTATCTCTCACCTTCTCTTTCAGGCTTGCTCAATGGTCTTCCGCAGCCACTCACAAAGATGGCCACACACTGGAGCTCATCTTCACCCACCTCTGTTCCCTGTCTAACCTCTATAACTCACCTCTCCCTCTTTATGACCACAACGCTATTACATTCTCTTCTCTCTCCTCTCCAGGTACACAATCCCCACTCCACAAACTTGCAATTAATAACTGGGCAGGTGTCCAAGGTTGCTGAGTGGAGATGGAAAAGATCCCACTCCAGTGAGCACTTCATCACATTCAAACAGTACCTCACCACTTTCAAGTCCATTCTCACTGCAACAAAACAAACATACTTCTCATCTCTCATATCCTCCCTGTCTCATGAACTTAAACAGCTATTCAACACTATTAATTCTCTCCTCCGTCCGACAGCGCCTCTTCCCTCTCTTCCCATCTCAGCTGAAGACTTTGCCTCATTCTTCAAGCAGAAGATCAATAACATCAGAGAAAGCTTTGGCCTACAGCCCCTCCTCATAACTACTCAGCCCGTCAACTTAACGTTATGTGACTGCCAAGCTGTCCGGGCCTATAGCCCATGTGGACTCTTGGGCGCCCTGGCCCCATCTGACTAAACTGCTCTTCAGCGCTAACCTTAACTCTTGGAAGCCCCTCCTACAATTAACCCTCTATGAACCTCCTATCAGATCCCACTAGTATGCCCCCACCTAGTGGCCCGCAATATAATTACAACTACCCAACCTATGGAGAACTATATACTAAAAGTGCCCTCCTCTAATGTCTCAAGAAGGATGCACTAACTTTCCCTGACTACACATACAGAAATGACACATAATATACAAGCAATATTATCATACAGGAACATAGGCAATATATACAGTTGTCTATACAATGGTAACACATTCAAATGGCAATGCCATAAGTAATGTGTGCTAATACATAGCAATAATCAATAAAACACCTCTGTAAAAATTTAGAACTGGAAGACAGTCAGAGGGAAGGGAGGCATGAGAGACATAATAGCTTACCCTCCTACATAGTACACACACGGACATGGATATCTTCGGTACCGTTTTTTCCATTACCGGAAATATACGGATGTGTGAAAGGGGCCTAAGTGTGCAAACACTTACCAAAGTTTTATCAAATTTCTTCCATTACCTCCCCTGACAGCCTTCTCCCACAGTAGTTTTCACACTGCTCTATGAAATTCTGGTACAATGGAGCTTGCTGTGAAGCAGCTACCTGAAGATGTTTGGTGCACTTTCTGCCACTATTCTTATATGTAAGGATATGTCATAAATATCTAAAGGGGTTGCCCATATTAATAGCCTAGGAAGGGGCCATGGATATTGGCCTCTCCTAGACTAAAAACATCAGCTCTCAGCCGCCCCAGAAAAGGGACATCTCTAAGATGAATCAATTCTGGCACTTAGCCTCGCTCTTCCCACTTGCCCTGTAGTGGTGGCAAGTGGAGTGATAGTTGGGGGGTTGATGTCACCTTTGTATTGTCAGGTGACATCAAGCCCCAAGGTTAATAATGGAGAGGCGTCAATAAGACGCCCCCATTACTAACCACACAGTCACATTGTATGAAAACACAGACACCTAGAAAAAGTCATTTAATTGCTACATCTAGACAATAGGCTGCATGGTTGCATGATGCATACAGCCTGTCATCCAGCAGACATTGTATGATCAGTGTCTTTCTGTGAGCTCCTATTACTTATCTGAGGGCACTGTGAGCGTGAGAATGTTCTCCTGCTTGCGGTGGCGTCAGATAGGTCCTGCAATCTCACTTCACGTTTCTGACGTCAGCGTGAGCTAACGAGATAGCAAGCTAATTGTATATGTCACTGACATCTATATATCTACCTATTCTATTTGTATTTACTGTATGTAATTCATCTCTTCTATCCTGTCGGCTCCTGCTGTGATTTTACAATACGTGGCTTCTGAATTGCCAGCTTTTATTCTATCTATTATACCTATATCTACTGTATATACTCGTGTATAAGCCGAGATTTTCAGTCCATTTTTTGGGCTGAAAGTCCCCCTTTCGGCTTATACGCGAGTCATATACTGGGGGGGTGGGCGGGGGATCGGGGGTGTCAGAGACCATACTTACCTCTCCTGGCACTTCTCTGCACCCCCTGCTTCTCCCTCTGCTTCCTGCATTCAGCGGTCACGTGGTACCGCTCATTAAACTCATGAATATGTGCATAATTATGAGTTTAATGAGCGGTACCACGTGACCAGCTGAATGCAGGAAGCAGACAGCAGAGGGAGAAGCATGAGTTTAATGAGCGGTACCACGTGACCAGCTGAATGCAGGAAGCAGACAGCAGAGGGAGAAGCAGGGGCTGCCACTGTAGAGAAGACCTTGCGCCAGGAAGGGGTGAGTATGACAGGGCAGAGTGATATTCACCTTTCCCCGTTACAAGCCGTGCACCGCTGTGTCTCCGGTCCTCCTGCTGTGATGGCAGAGGGAGCGATGACGTAGTCAGTGTGTGCCCTCTGCTGTCACTGCAGAGACCCGGGAGACTCATTGGTGGATGGTGATGGAACAGGGAAGGGTAAATATCGCCAATGCCAGGGGCTCAGGACACTGGTACCTGGACCCCAGCGACGGAGAGGTGAGTATGTCATTTTTTTTATGCTCCATAAATTTTTATAAGGGGTATTTATGGAGCATTTTATGGGGCAGGATTAACCTTTGTGCAGCAGCATATGGGGGTATTTATGGGTCAGCATTAACCCTTGTCCAGCAGCATATTATGGGGGGTATTTATGGAGCAGCATTAACCCTTGTGCAGCACCATATTATGGGGGGTATTTATGGAGCATCTTATGGAGCAGCATTAACCCTTGTGCAGCAGCATATTATGGGTGGTATTTATGGAGAATCTTATGGGGCAGCATTAACCCTTGTGCAGCAGCATATGGGGGGTTTATCTATGGAGCATCTTCTTGGACCACCATTTAACCCTAGGCTTATACGCGAGTCAATAAGTTTTCCCAGTTTTTTGTGGCAAAATTAGGGGGGTCGGCTTATACACGGGTTGGCTTATACACGAGTATA